>NC_136061.1:1635210575-1636510433 GCF_964261635.1 Lissotriton helveticus | reverse complement strand
TGACCAGGAGGTTCTTTCAAGCGCAATCCTGTGCTGTTCCTGTGACCAGGAGGTTCTTTTAAGCGCAAACCCCATGTAGTTCCTGTGACCAGGAGGTTCTTTCTCCTCATCTGCTGCTCTGATCGCTCTATGACCCTTTATAAACAAGAGGCAGCTGAACTTGCATAGAAGCCCCACCCGTTTGGCTCCGCCCCACATACACTAGTGGTGTGCAAAGTCTTCACGCCCTTTACCCACTATGATGGATAGCTCACTCAAGGGACCCCTGCACCTTTTGGTGCGGTGACAACGTTACAGACACACATGGTCACTGGAGACAACTCTTATGACCCGCAGCTGTAGTGTAGGGAAGGCACTATACATTTACCTAACGTGGTAGCACTTATTGATTAGTCAGTAGTGCTCCAGTTGAGTAGAGGTATTGCACAAAACGGTGGCATATTCTTGGATAAAAAAATTCTGCGTGCTCACAGAGTATTCTTCCAGTTTTGCTGAACTTTGCGGAGCGCGACCACGCAAATTCTGCCCACCAGTAACACATACATACATATATACAAATGTTACCAAGACCTGTCGAAACACATTATTTATGTGGTGCCGAATAAAACACCTTGATGCTTTATTGCCCTACTGGTGTGGCTTGATTTCTTCCGTCAGACGAAGGGAGAGTGATTATATATATATATATATACATCTTGTATTTGCACACTATATTTTGCACATTGCATATTTGCACTTTGTATTTTGCAGTAGTACTTTAAATAGGACCATTTATTTGAACATTGAGTCATTGACTTAAACAATTACTCATTGGTTTTATTATTGCTATGAACTGACCGGGTAGAATTAAGAAAGTTGTGGGTTTTTAGTGCATGAAGTATTATAATCTTATCCTAATTGAACAAGCTGCTGAAGTACATATGGAATCTCTTTAAAAGAATAGATTTTTTAGAGGTTTTTAATAGTGGGAATATTTTAAAATACCTGTGACTTTAAATATGGTGTTTTAGAAAAATGTAGATGATGCATGATTATTTATGCTGAGTTTTGCACAATTTTTTCAATTTTTGAAGAATATCGATATGACATAGGATGAAGTAGACACCTGTCTAAAATCCGTTCACCAAAATGCAATAGAACTAATGAAAAAATCCACGCAAATAATATTGTCATGCAAATGTATACATTTTCTGATAAATATCGGGTATACATCGTTAAACACAAAAACATGAATTTTAAATGTTTTAAGTGGTTATACACGGCAAATGTACTTTTAATTTGTATTGAATATGAAGGGGGATGTAGTCTGTCTTCTATGGCTATGGAGACAGTGACCCAAGTGATCAGGAGTACGTGGTTTTAAAAATAAGGAAATGGCAACATCGTTGTTGGTGTGAGCAAGCCTGTGGATACAGGCGAAACACATTATGTGTATGAAAATAAAGAAGCCATTATGGAGACATGGCTAAGGGAGTGAGAGGAGGCACCAAACACGGTGTTTGACGACAGTAAAGAAACGAATATTAACCACAAAGAGAGAGCATAAGTTGCTACCCAAGAGGGAAATGTGCAAGAAATAATGCGCAAATTAGAGAAATTAAAACATGGAGAAGTCGCTAAATGGTGGGAAGTCAAGTCCCTAGAGAAGTATCTGGAAGTTGGGAGGGTCCCATGAGCACTGAGAATTATGGTGGCACCTACATTCGAGGATCCTGACCCGGAGATGCTAAGAGAATGGTGCAATATGATGAAAATACTTATCAAATATGCACAAAAGCAAAGGAACAAGTTATTGGAATAAAATAAAAAAGTAGAGTCTGAATTGACCCAAATGATCAAAGCAGATGCCCTGGTTAAATTTGAAACTGAATTACTAAACAAGTTGAAAAAACAAGAGCAGACCATAAGGGATAGAAATGCCACCAGATTCTTAAGAGACAAGCTACGCTACCAGAGAGGATAGATCTATACTTTCGCCCGTCGATTTGACAATATCAGAAGGCAGAGGCTATCAGTGAAGGCAGTCACCTGAAAAAACAAGGGCCCCAAAACAGAGGCAATTATAGTACCTCTGAGAGAAGCTCGATAGCAAGCTCTGATGTGGAGATGGGCTCTGAAGATGATGGCGCAGGAATCCCCTTTAACATTGAAGACATACCGACTGTAGTTGATGAATTTCTTTTTTTAGGCATACACCAAAACGCATAACAACAGAAAGAGGCCTCTACAGCAAAAAGGAAGAAATCAGCAAGCAGTCACAAGAACCGTAGAGGAGGGAATGGAGGTAAGGTCGGGAACCAAAACCAAGGAGTGATACAATCGCAAATAGAATGTGATCCAACCAAATCATCAACTTGAGTGACATGGTACTCTCTGTGGAAGAGAATAATATACTAGTCCTCAGATTATCATTTTGCAGGAAGACCAACTTTGATTACTGCCAAACACTTTTAACTTCGCAATATTTAAAATGTACGCATTAACATTGATTTCATTATTTACTTTTTTTTTTATTTTTATTTTTTTATTTTATTTTCTTGGTAATTCACATTTGCAGATACAAATAGAGAAAAAAAGCAGTAACAAAAACGGAAAGGAACTTTTAGTAAATATAGCAAACAGTCAATTTAGGTGAATACATTAGCTTAAATAAAGCAGGAATACTAAGGATTTAGCAGAACAAGAAACAAGAAACATCAGCATGTGGAAAGAAAAAGAAAAAGAAGAAAAACTATAACAATTTTATACTGATTGCTCTCATTTATCCACAATCTCTATTGTCATTTTTCCAATTTTCAATTGGTTTCCAGATCTCGATACCACGTGTTCTTGACTTAGTTCCTTTACAGGCAAAAATCGCCTTCTCTTGATTATACATACCTAACAGCCGAGAGAGCCAAATCTGAAAGTTAGGGGGATCGGCATCCTTCCAACGGGCTGTTAATGTTATTCTATACACTGCTGTACCCAGGAAGAGAGCTACTTCTTCCGCCTTAGTGTGCAGCAGAGTGTTATCATAACCCAAAATATATAGGGTGGAAGATTCGGCTACTGGATGCCCAAACACCTCCTGCCAGAACCCAGCAATCATTGTTCTGAGTACAAGTAGTTTGTCACATTCATACAGCATATGTAATAAATTTGCCGTTGTTTTGCCACACCTTGGACACTCCGAAGTAGTCCTTTTCCCCCAAGCGTATAGTTTGGCCGGAGTAAAATATAAATCATAGATAGTTTTATAGAGTTGGGCTTTCGGGTTAGCACACATAAACAGCTGTGATGATAGAATCAAAGACATGTCGATATCCACATTAGGGTTATTTAGTTTCCTCGACCAACCCACTTCAGTAGATTCTAAATCATCATGTTGGTTTTCAATAAAAATGTCATAAATTGTACCAATCCTAGTCGCGGGTCTAGACATACAATCGATTAAAGGGATATTATCCAAAGAGATATCAGCAACTTTTAGATTTAAAATTGTATTAATTTGTATCAATTTAAATACACTATTATTTGGGATGGCAAATTTGGATTGAAGTTGCAAAAATCTATCACCATAAGTGGGAAGTAAAAAATCTCCTACTGTTAATACTCCTGATGTTTCCCATCGTCTAGAAATAGCATCATATATTTGTGGTGGTAATATTGATGAATGCCATAGTGAAATATATCTATTGTGTTTAGGAATTTTCATATACCTCGTGATTTTCCTCCACGTTACCCAGGCGCTTGATATAACCTTAAACTTTACTTTCTTAAAGTATGAAGGTTCGACCTGTTTTAATAACAAACCATTAGCCCTGTCTCCAATGGACAATTCGAATATTGAAGGTATGTAATTAGCCCCTGCTTCGTTTTCCAATGGTTTAACGTGAAATAATGACATCATCTGTTGAAGAAGGGCAGCCCATGAATAAAATCTCAACTCAGGAATTGCGAGCCCGCCTCTGATAATGGGTAAAGAGAGCTTCCGGGTAGATCTCCTTATCTTCCCGTATCCCCACACAGATTTACTCATATGGGATTCAAGGCCCTTTAAAATTTTGTCATCCACTAATAGAGGTATCGCACGAAACAGGTATAG
The DNA here is from genome assembly GCF_964261635.1 of Lissotriton helveticus. NCBI lineage: Eukaryota > Metazoa > Chordata > Amphibia > Caudata > Salamandridae > Lissotriton > Lissotriton helveticus. The sequence goes on along the minus strand of NC_136061.1, from coordinate 1,636,506,346 downwards.
GACCCGGGGTAGAATATTCATTTTAAGGAAGTTACCTCTCCCAATGATTGAGAGATGTAATCCGTCAATCCTTTTAAGATCTTTCTTTACTTTTTGAAGTAATGGTTCATAGTTAATTTTAACAATCTCGTCTATTTTGGCAGATATTCGGACTCCTAGATATACAGCGGATTCTACCCTTCTAGGATCAATAAAGTTAACATTATTAGTACAGATGACCATAGTTTTATCCTTGTTTAGGGAGTATCCCGATATCTGGCCGAAGGCTTGGGTAATCTGTTCTATTTCTATTATAGCCTTAGTGGGTTGTGATGTTATTACTGCCACATCATCGGCGTATGCTAATATTTTTGTGTGGTGGGGTCCCAATGTAACTGGTTTAATTGCCTCAGCCTTTAGTAATTTTAAAATAAGAGGATTAATATATAGGGCAAAAAGGATCGGAGAACATGGGCATCCCTGCCTAGTCCCTCGGAGTATATAAAAAAAAACAGATTCCTGTCCCATTACCAATACCCTAGCCTTCGGTGAGAAATACATTGCCTTGATAGATTTCATGAAACATGGTCCAACGTTTATTTGTTCTAGTATTGCCCACAAGAATGCTCATGAAACCCTATCAAAGGCCTTCTCGGCATCCAGGAGGACCATGAACATCTGTCCCCCCGTAGCATTCACGGCATCAAACAGTGCGATAGCGCGTTGGGTATGATCCGTAGTACCCTTACCAGGAATGAAGCCGTGTTGCCAAGGGGAGACCAGGTGTTCGATGATGTACGCATTAACATTGATTTCATTATTTACAACGGACAAATGCACATGCATATACTTACAATAGTGCCAAGTCTGTTGTTTACCTCTGTTGTGAGGGAGGAGTGTTTATCTCTGTTTAATATAAATGCACTTTACTGGTTGCGGCATGTCATGTGATCAAGACAGGGGTTTCCCTGTAGAAACGCGTCATGGCTGCTATGATGGAGAAATAAAGCACGTTAAATCAATTGTGCTGCGTGGTGGTCCATTTCCTGATTTTCGCTGACAGCATTTGGATACATCAGGACTGTGTTATCAATATATATATATGTTTCCATGTTTTGCGCAAAAGGCAAGGACACACTCACTGCAGTATTATTCAACAGATTATTTATTCCAGGGGAAACTGGAATGTTCTTTCCAAATCAATTGTATCCTGCCTGATGTGTATCAGGGCCCCGCCCCTTATTCATAGACAAACAGGAACTGCGCAGATGCACTAAAAGAAACATTTTCATTTGCATGCTTTAAATTCTTTTACCCTCTAATGGGTTTTCACAGGTGAGTTTCTTTCACTGAGCATGATGGAATCTGTAGTGTCCATGTTTTGTCCAAAAGGCAAGGATGCACTTACTGCAGTTTGATTCAACAGAATATCTATTCCAGGGGAAACCGGCATGTGAGCATTGTGGAAATGTAAGAGGGGATGCACTGGGCCCCCCTCCTAGGGCTATTCAAAGCCCGAGGACCGCCACTCCCCAGGGCAGTATCAATAATATATGCGGAGGATCCTCATGGCTCCCTCGCTGCCCCAGGGACTGCACCCTCTGAGGGGCACAAATGTAATTTAAAAATAATGTGGGAGTGGCCATATGGCCTCCCCCACAGCCTCGGTGACCACCAGTTCCCCATGGCAGTAACTTGCCCCGGGGACCGCCGCCTCCAGGAGGCACTCTTGCATAAAAATGTGGGGGGGGCGCTCTCCCTCCCCTCTGCCCCAGGGGCCACCGCCTCCCCATGCACATACATTAAATATTTATTTTTTATACAATGTGGGGGAGGATCTTCTGCTCCCTCTCAGCGACAGGGACTGCCACCTCCCTGGGACTAAAAAAAATCATAATGCGCTGGAGGGCTACCTCCCCCCACGCAGCCTTGGAAACTGGCACCTCCCCAGGGCAGGGTCAAACAAGAAGAGAGTAACCCTTTTGATTCCAAGGGAACAGGGTAAGTATACAAGTAATACAGAAAGATTCCCTTGGTGATACCTAAATTAGATTTTATCTAAAAGACAATCTATTGCTATTTTCCTGCTTCCTTCAATTTCTTGCTCATATGAACTCACATCCACCATTCACCATCATTTTCTGAACCCCACATTTAAGTAGAACCACAAAGGCACTTACAATCTATGCATTAATGAAAACATTGCAAAGGCGTATGTCTCATTCGATATTTTATTTTATAAAAAGTTTTTCTGCATTTTTTTTAAAAAAAAGAAGAGAAACATCTGATGATCACAGTCAGTGGTTGCAATAGTTTTTCTGTATCCAATTTACCATTGCTGATAGTACCTTCAAAAGATAATCGCATACAGTATCATACATCAAATTACACACAAATATTAAAAAGAATTTTTTTAAACCAAACTGGTTAGAACATGTCACCGCGTTTCGGTGGATCTTGCTAGTTCGCACCACCTTCTTCAGGACAATAAAACACAATGATCTGTGAAAACAATTTTTTTTAAAAGAGAGACAACATAATCACTATTTTTACCTTGGCAACCGATATAGATAATTCTTAGAAATTCAAACAATTTGACCACATGAGACTCCATGCAAAGATACTTTTATTCGCGTTAAACTAATTTAACACCAGAAATTCTAATTCACATTAAATCCTGTGCTGTTTGTGGGTCCCACTTATAGTTATAGGTGAGGCCATTGCCCCAACCGGGTTTTCATAGGGGGAAGAAACTCACTCTCTTTCTCACACCACAAAACTCGCTCCACATGCTTTCATTCACCTCATGATCAGATGATCTCATGGGCATACTTTTCTAAACTCCACTCGTGACCCAGGTTCAATTGTAGGTCCTCTTTATTCAGCTAAGGTGGTATCCTATACTGAAACCGACAAGAACATGTGTTAAATCTACATTCCTAACAATGTATGGCATGACTTTTGGTCATTTATTCTATACTTACTTAGACAAGGCTTTCCTTTCGGAGGGTATGTTATTATCCGTCTCAGTTTAATAACTTTGAAGATTAATCGTGCTGTGATAAATTCTTTATTGCTGTAATGTCCCCCTGGCCTGGAGTGAAAGTATTTAATCCACATATTAGATCAACAGTGTTAGTTCAAGCCTATTCCAGTTTATCTAGACAAATACTTTTCGTATAACTCACCAATTATTTTTCTTGTCTTTCTAATTTAATTAAGGAGGCTAAAAGCGGCACTGATCACTTCACCATTCTTATAGGATTTCATCAATTGTCCTATATTTAGGTTTCACTCTATGAGAATACAAAAGAATTGGAGCCATTTACTCACGCCACAAGTTTTATACTTATCTGCCCGATTACATTCGGGTTATCTGATACATTTTATGTTACCCAAAAGTTTATACCTTACAGGGACTATTGGAAGTTCACGTATACTGTGTGCTGCATTTATGTTTTTTAAAAAACATCACTCTGCCTTAATCTTCCATTTATAGTTTTTTTAATATCCTCTTTTTTATTATTATTTACTAGTGGCTCCACATTATTCTAAATGGTTACTGTTTAGAGCCACAGTTCATTTAATCGGTCATCTTGCTATTTTTGTCCTCCCGTTCTCCGATGCCCACGGTGTGCTGTAACCTCCTCGGTTTCGGAATAACCGCGCTCAGCGTTTTAATTTTATTAGAACCGATAGCATATTCATACTAAACTAAAGTTTGTTTACAAAGCAGTAAAATGCATTTTTGCTTTACACTTGCTTTTTCGCCGACTCATCATGTATAGTGTTATCGTAAAATGAAGCACGTCATTATTTAAATTCACCCCCTCGTGGTGTTGTCTCAGCTCTACTGGGCACCCTTCATAATCATGCCGCTAAGCTCATGTAGCGTTCTTCTACACTTAAACCTACATTTCGTCTAATAGAAATTACCAGAAATTGCCCGGCCTCTTTCAAAACAAAGCTAGTAATTCATTACTTGCAACGTCCCCCAGTAACCACACCTCATTTCTTACCTTGTGCGGCCGTACTTCTTCTCCTACTGCCCGTCCAAACAAGGGTCTCATTTTCTATCAGAATTTTTATTGGCCTACACTCATCACATGACAAAGTATTTCCGGGTCAATGTGATAGAATTTGGACGCCATCTTTGAATGGTGCCATACATCATTTAAACTATTCGCCTACACTCATCACCTGACCATGTGTTTCCGGGTCAAGTGTGATCTAATTTGGACGCCATCTTTGAATGGTTCTATACATCACTTAACCTATTGGTATTGAATAATACTAAAATATACTTATTTCCTGACAATTCCTAATTCTATTATTATCTTTACTTTCCTTGTCCTAATTATTAAAAGATTTTAAATTTCAAAGCACTTTAGTGATGAGGGATTCTCTTGTATATCGTGGTACTATTAGAATTAATTAAACTATCACTTTATTTACCACGCGTTCACGTGCTCGCTAAGCTTCACTATTTCGAGTCAAGATTGATGCTGATTTTAATGTTGTGATTATAATTATAATCTATATTTGTCCTCTATGACCTTTCTCCATGTACAAGGTGTAGTATAATAAACTGTCATAGATAAACGCTTTCTCGGCTACTAGCTAGCAAGAGATCTTGCACTGCGGGGTTATCTCGATCTAAGATGGAAATAGAGTTAAGATAATGTGCATTCGCTCTTGTAGCTCTTCTGTTTATTACAGCATGCTGCCAATGCTTATTCTTATTAATGTACTCACAAGATTCATCAGCATTCATTATCTACACATTCTTTGCCACTCCTCACGACTGTTCAGTCCATTTGTAAAGGTTTTAAATTTACACATAAAAAACTGTTTTCTCATCTTTCGTTTTTTATCAATATTGCCCCCTCTTTTTGACATTTCTTTTCGTTCCAATATGCACCAACATAATTCTTCAATTTTATGATTGTTCTGGTTCCAATGATCAGTCAACGGAGCATTGCATTTTTTGTTTCTAATTGCTGATCTATGTTCATTAAGGCGTAAGCGGATTTCCCTGCTTGTTTTTCCAACATATCCTAATCCGCAAGGACACCTAATGAGATAAATTACATTCTTTGCTCTGCAGTTTTACATTCCTCTGAACGTATGATCTATACTGTTCATTGTTACTCTCTGTCTATTTGTTTACAATTTGAACAAGAGCCACATTGATAAGTACCAATGATCTTACTATTAGTATCAATACTTCTCTGTTCACAACCGCCTTTTTCTCTATAGGTTTTAACCAGCATGTTTCTAATACTTCTATTTCTCCGGTAGGAGAACAGAGGCTTTTCTATTTTAGCTGTATTCCTATCCTGTAACAAACTCCAGTTTCTGTTAATGATATTTTTGATTGTATTACTAACACTGGAGAAGTTAGTCACAAAGGTTATTTTATTCATCTCTGGTCTGCTTCTTCTATCATTATCAAATAAAGAGTTGCGATTATAATATTTCGCTCTGTTAAAAGCCTGCTTAATAATTCTATTGGGATAACCCCTACTCGCCAATTTGTTCTTCAAGTTGTCAGCATGCTTCTCAAAATCCTTTCTGTCTCAGCAGTTTCTGCGCAACCGCAGAAATTGCCCAAATGGCATATTGTCCTTTTGGCTTTGGGTGGTCTCTTGCATAGTGTAGCATAGTGTTTCTATCCGTGGGTTTAACAAAAAGGTCTACAGTTAGTTTGTTATCCTTGTTTTGGATCGTGATGTCCAAAAAGTCACAATATTGTTGGCTCATGGTTGAAGTAAATTTCAAATTCTGACGCCACTATTGAGCCACTCAATAAAATCAGAAAGTTCTTCCCTCTCTCCTTTCCAGATGAAGAATATATCATCTATAAACCGTGACCAATGGGTCACGTTTTCATAGAAAGGGGTGGCTTCGTTGTATGTATGTTTATCTTCAAAGGCACCAACATAGTGGAAGGCCAGGCTCGGCGCACAGGTAGCCCCTTGCTGGTCCCCTTGATCTGACAGTATAAGTCCTCCTCAAAAATGAAGATATTGTTCTTCAAGATCAATTCAGTAAGCTCTACTACAAAATAGGCATGTTCAGATAAATCACCATTTTCGTCTCTTAAAAGATCTCTCACTGTATCAACCATTGCTGTTTGAGGTATATTCGTGTATAATGCTTCGATGTCTAAACTGACTAGCCATTGGTTCCTCCCATTAAAATCCAGACCCTCCACTTTTTTTATCATATCCGTAGTGTCTTTAATGTAAGATTTTTGCTTAGACACCAAGGGTCTCAGAAACGTATCCATGTATATACTCAGAGGTTCCGTTATTGAGTTCAGACTTGAGACTATTGGTCTCATTGGGGGATTCATTATATTCTTATGGACTTTAGGTAGTCCATATATTGCAGGCAGTACTGGATAGCAATTATATAGAAAATCATATTCATCACTGCAAATTAAATTATCTTCTTTTGCTAAATCTAGCATCCGTTTAACATTAATTTGAAGATCCTTCCACTCATATCTAGATGATTTCCTATAGTGTTCTTTGACTTGAAGAAGGGACATCATTTTGCATCGATTGTCCTTAGTATCTAACAGGACTATACTCCCTCCTTTATCTCCAGGTTTTACTGTAAGGTTCTCACATTTCTCTAAATTTAATAAAGCCTCTCTACACTCTTTAGACAAATTGTTGTTATATATTTTCATTTCTACTCTTAGCAGATCTTCAATATCCTTTTCCACTGCTCTCTCAAAGAGTTCTACATTTTTGTGCACCATATTTCGAGCTGGAGTCCATATGGATAAAGGTTTTAAACCTGTGTCGTTAATTTTATCAATTGGCTCTTGATTTTGAAAGAAATGTTTCAATCAAATTTTTCTAAAAAGGCTTTTAATGTCTTTTTGGATATTATAAGGGTTAGGTCTAGGTGTGGGTGCAAATCCTAAGCCTAAATGTAATACTGTTTCCTCAGCTTTATTCAACACTTTGCTAGATACGTTTATGATTGGGGCTTTTTCTTGATGTTTTAATCCCACTATTTTTGACTCCTCGTTCTCATATATGGGGGTCTGTATTGTTGAGCTGGTCGATGGTAATTCCCACGTCCCCTTCCCCTTGGACCCTGGTTCTGCCTCTGCTGTTACTGTTCTAAAAAAGGTATTTGTTCCCTATGTTGGACCTGATTAGCTTCACTCCTATTCCTGTTGTCTGATTGGTTCTCTCCCTCTGATTCAGTGCTTGCATAAGATGTATCAGAAAAGCTGTTGGACCCGGCCTCGTGGCGTGGTTCACCTCTGGCCCTCCACACCCTGTGAGCATAGGCCTGTACCCCGAGTCCCCGGCGCAGCCTCCCCGTTAGTGTAGCCTGCACCCCGAGCCTGGTCGTCCTACTCCAGTTAAGCCTAGATCCCCCTAGAACCTCGACCAGGCCTGCCCTTCCCGCTCCACGTCCGGCTCCGAGCGCCTAACATGGCATGCCCCACAAGGTTCGGACGCCATCTTCCCTTCCCGACATCCCTGTCTCCCTGGGCCTAGCGTGACCCCGGCCCCAGCAAAACCCAGACTCCAAAGGTGCGCCAGTCCCGGACGGGGGGTAAGGGCTCCCCGAGTGAGACAATCCAGGGAGTTTCGATGGCCCCTCCGGCCTCCCCTGAGGGGCTGGTATCTGTCACACCTTTGGCCCTCCCCTGTGGGCCAGTTTCAATCACCCCTCTGGCCTCCCCGAGGGCTGGCTCCAGACCCGCTGGGCGTCTGGGAATTCCCGGACCCATCTTTCGAAGGGATCAAAGAGCCGACCACCGGACCCCGCCAACGACCAGCCCCCCCCCCCGGGCAGGAGACTTCTGCCTGTGAGGGTCCGGAGATCAAAGAGCAAAAGGACTATAACTGGGCCCGCCCGACAACTAGCGGGCAGTTGTATTTTGGACCTGAAGCCCTGCTGATCTGATCGCGGCTGACCCTAAGAAGCACTCATCTTGAACCTCTGAGCCCTGCTGACGCGGTCGCGGCTCCCTCTTTGCAACAAGGAACTGAACCACCTGAGCCCTGCTGACGCCGTCGCGGCTCGAGCCTGAACTCGTAACCCTCGGAGCCCTGCTGACGCTGTCACGGCTCGAGCTTGAACTCGTACCATCGGAGCCCTGCTGACGCTGTCGCGGCTCGTCCTCTAAGACCACCGGAGCCCCGCTGACACTGTTGCGGCTCACGCTTGAACCTGCAACCATCCGAGCCCTGCTGACGCTGTCGCAGCTCCTCACGACCTTCTCCAGATCGAGCCCTGCTGACCTCGTCGCGGCCCGAAGAGTACTCTGGTCCGGCTGGACCATCGAGACCACCATCACGACCGAGCCGACCCGACAGAGGTGAAGCAGTCGGTGCGACCACCATCCCGTATCCCCCGGCTCGAGGATTGAGAGCTGTGCGCAGGGTACGCCTCGTACTGACCCAGAGACTAAAAGACTGTCCCGCTTCCCCCTTTCCGGATCCTAAAAGACTTTGTGGTCCCTCGACCACTGTGTATATAAGAGTGCTTTCTTCATTTATTGCTTATATAAAGAACTTGTTACTAGAATCCAACGGTGTGGTGTCTGTTCATAGTGTGGTGTGAGCTCCGTGTGTACGATCCTAGACTCGAAGTCCTCCCCGGTGAGGACCTCACAATCAAGACTCGGCAAGTTCTGTGGAAGAGGTGGGTCTTGGGGTGACTGGGCGAGCACAACCTGGCCCTCTGAGATCGCCCCTTCTAACATTGGTGGCAGCGTCGCGATAAGAACCTACGTCTAGGGATCGTACAGCACTGACACACTACCGGAACAAAGAACAACCATGAGCCTCACAAACGACGAGACCACCTTCCAGATGGAGCTTCTGAAGGACTATTCGCACCGTGAGCTCAAGCAATTCTGCAAAGATCTCCATATCCCGTCAACGGGATTAAACACCAAAGAGGACTTTCAACAAGCTCTAACAGCCTGGGTGGAGACCGGAGCCCAACCTCCAGCACCGAAAGAAGCCGATGGAGGGGGAGCCCCCCGGATCGAAACCCACGCCCCAGAGCAAGAACGAGCAGAGTCCCCGACGCAGACTCACAGCAACGAGAGAGGTCTGTCTCGAGAAGAGATGACCGACCGAGAACGCAACCGAAACCACGAGCTAGAACTAGCCCGTTTGAAAATGGAAGGAGAACTCAAGCTGTCCGAGAAGAAGCTAGCCATCGAGCAGCTGCGCCTGCAAGGAGAACTGGAGGAGAAGAAACTCCAAAGAGAACATGACTGAAAGAAGCTCCAGCTGGAGCACGAGCGCAGCATATTGGAAATAGAACTAAAGGCCGAAACGAAGACAACCGAACAACAGCGACCCGAGAGTCCATTCCCCCGGTGGAACCCAAGATCCACATCCCCAAGGATGTGGTCAAAGAATATTACAAAAACAATGACATCCAGCAATGGTTCAAGGCCTACGAGGTCGCCATGACCTCCCACCGAGTTCCGCAGAAAGATTGGGGAGCCGGGCTGTGGGGTCGATTCCTGAGTGAGGGGAGAGACACCCTACTCGACCTACCGTCTGCCGAACAGACCTCCTACAGCCACATGAAAGAGGCCCTCCTCACAAGGTACGGGCTCACCCCAGAAATGTACCGCCAACGCTTCCGAGAATGCAAGAAGCTCCCCGGCACCACATGGGTAGAATATGTCAATTTCTACAGCCGGGCCCTGGAAGGGTGGATCAAGGGCAGCAAGGTATCCACCTTCGAGGGGCTCATCAACCTCATTGCATATGAACATTTGTCCCTGAATTGCTTTGTGGAACTCCGACAGCACCTCCTGGACAGCAAGTTGGCTGACCCCCGGAAGCTGGCCGTCGAGGCCGATCGCTGGGTGAGCACCAGAGTCCCCCGGGGGCCCGGGGGAGATTCTGGCCGAAATGAACAGGGATCGTCCCGCCAGAGGGGAGGGGGGAATCAGAATAGACAGAGGGGATCCCAGGTAGGGTCCCCGCGCAGTCCTCCCAGAAACCAGCCCGGCACCTCACCTCCCACAGCGCGCGCAGGGTTCCCCCCAGCCAAGCCAGGCCCTCGAGTCAGCCAAGCCTGCTTCCATTGCCAGCAGCCAGGGTACTATGCCAATGATCCCCGCTGCCCTTTATTCAAGAAGCCTGCCGCTGCAGGGCCCCCAGTGCGCCACATCACCTCAGTAGCCCTAGAAGAGGAGGGGGAAGGGGAGTTTGAGGGAGCGGACCCCGCAGCTATGATGTTGGTCTCCCTGGGTGATAGGGAGATGGTCCCAGGAGCCCCCCTACCTGACAACACCGAGAAATACCGACAGCAGGTGACTGTCAATGGCCACCACATAGGGGCGCTCCGAGACACTGGGGCCAGTATCACCGCCGTCAAACGGCACCTAGTCACCGAAGCCCAGATTGTTCCCCACATCCCCTGCAGGGTGATCGCAGCTGATAACTCTGTCCGCACCTGCCGGATAGCTCAAGTTCCATTCGAATGGGGGGGCGTCTCCGGAGAGTTACGAGTGGCGGTCCGCTCAGACATGCCTGTGGACTGCCTGCTCGGCAACGATCTGGAGAGCTCCCCATGGCAGCGGGTTGAGAAAAGGACCCACTTAGAGATGGTGGGCCTGCCCGAGTGGGCCTGTGTGAGCACCCGGTCGATGACCGCCCGAGAGGCCACCCCCGAAGGGGCGACCCTAGAGGCAGCACCGGCTACCACCGAGGACCCCGAGGTCCCTGAATCCTCTGAGACCCCCGACGCAGGGCCCCTCGGCCCTGGCGTCGAACCGACACCGAGCTTGGACGACCTTCCCGAGCTGGCCCAGTGGCGCCAGGAAGGAGGCCGTCCCGGGAAGAATTCTGCCTGGAGTAGACCTCCTGTCCATCCTTGGTTGGGCAAGGGCAGCAGGCCGCCGCCCAGGCCGCCGGTGACCAGTCCGGCTCCCACTTTGTTTATTGGGAAAACGGCCTCTTGTACAGCGAACAAAAGTCTGCCGAGCTAGGGTCAGCCCGAGTGCTGGTGGTACCCCTACGCTTCCGCCGCTTTCTCCTGAACCTGGCCCACGATGTGCCCCTGGCGGGACACTTGGGCCAAGACAAAACGTATCACCGCCTAGTCACCCACTTCTAGTGGCCGGGCATGCGCTCCGATGTGGAGGCCCATTGTAAGTCCTGCCCCACGTGTCAGTCCAGCGGAGGGAAGCGCAAGGCCCCCCTCCAACCCTTCCCCGTGGTCAGTACCCCCTTTGAAAGGGTGGGAATCGACATCGTGGGCCCCCTCGACCCCCGGACCTCCTTGGGTCACCGCTTTATCCTTGTCTTGGTGGACCATGCCACCCAATATCCCGAAGCCATTCCCCTCCGAACGGTGACCGCCCCGTAGTAGGGCGGGCCCTTATGGCCATCTTCTCCCGGGTGGGATTTCCCCGAGAAGTCGTCAGCGACCGAGGGACCAACTTCATCTCCAAGTACATGAAGTCCCTTTGGCAGCAATGTGGGGTGACGTACAAATTTACCACCCCATACCACCCCCAGGGTAACGGCCTGGTGGAGCGATTCAACCGGACCCTCAAGGGAATGATCATGGGTCTCGAAGAGCCCCTGAGGCGTAAGTGGGATGTCCTCCTTCCCTGTCTCCTCTTCGCGTACCGCGAAGTCCCCCAGAAGTCCCTGGGGTTCAGCCCCTTCGAGCTCCTCTACGGGCACCGCGTCAGGGGACCCCCTCACCCTGGTCAAGGAAGGGTGGGAGACGGCGGCCCCAGAGCCCCCTCCCGATGTGTTTCGATACATTCTGGCCCTCCGGAACCAGACGAGGAAGTTCAGAGAACTGGCCAAGGCCAACCTCGAGGCTAGTCAAGAAGAAATGAAACGGTGGTATGACCAGAATGTCACTCTGGTCGAGTTTCAGCCCGGACAACAGGTCTGGGTGATGGCCCCCGTGGAGCCCTGTGCCATGCAAGACAAGTGGACAGGGCCCTTCAAGGTAGTGGAGCGCAAGAGTCAGGTGACCTACCTCATCGATGTAGAGTCCCCCAGGAACCCCTTGCGGGTCCTTCACGTGAACCGCCTCAAGCCCCACTTCGCCCGGTCCGAGTTGAGCTTGCTCCTCGCCACGGACGATGGAGAAGAAGAAGAAACGGAGCCTCTTCCCGATCTCCTATGCGTGAAAGAAAAAGATGGCTCCGTAGAGGGGGTGAGTCTCTCCTCCTCCCTCTCTCCCGAGCAGCGGGAGGACTGTCGCCAGTTGTTGGGACAGTTCTCGGACCTCTTCTCCCTCACCCCCGGCGTCACCAGCTGGTGCGTCCACGACGTGGACACCTTGGACAGCCCACCAGTACGGCACAGAGCCTACCGCGTCCCTGACCGAGTCCGGGCCTGCATCAAGGCCGAGGTATCAAAGATGCTAGCTCTCGGGGTGGTCGAAGCCTCTGACAGCCCCTGGGCTAGCCCTGTGGTCCTGGTTCCGAAGGCAGCCGCCCCCGTAGCTGTTCCCGAGCTGAGGTTCTGCGTTGACTACCGCGGGCTCAACGCAGTCACCAGAACCGATGCGCATCCCATCCCCCGAGCCGACGAGCTTATCGATCGCCTCGGGGCTGCTCGCTTCCTTAGCACGTTCGACCTGACCAGTGGCTACTGGCAGATCGCCCTCACCGAGGGAGCCAAGGAAAGATCCGCGTTTTCCACCCCGGATGGTCACTACCATTTTCGGGTGATGCCCTTCGGGATGAAAAACGCCCCCGCCACCTTCCAGAGGCTGGTGAACCAGGTACTGGCGGGGTTGGAGGCGTTCAGCGCTGCGTATCTGGACGACATCGCAGTGTACAGTTCCCACTGGCCCGAGCACCTCCAGCACCTCTGGGCGGTACTGACGGCCCTGAGAAGGGCCGGTCTCACCATTAAGGCGAGCAAGTGCCAGATCGGACAGGGGTCCGCAGTCTACCTCGGGCACCAGGTCGGAAGCGGCCTCGTAGCCCCCCTCCAGCCCAAGATCGATGCAATCGTGGCCTGGGAGGCCCCCACGACCCAGACGGAAATGCGGGCGTTCCTAGGGCTCACGGGGTACTACCGACGGTTCATCAAGGGGTACGGCAGCATCGTAGCCCCCCTCACGGAGTTAACCTCCAAAAACCAGCTGAAGAAAATCAGCTGGACCTCCGCCTGCCAAGAGGCGTTCGAAACTTTAAAAGACGCCATGTGCACTGCCCCAGTCCTCCAGGCCCCCGACTACTCCCGAGAGTTTGTAGTTCAGACGGACGCGTCCGAGCATGGCATCGGAGCCGTCCTGTCCCAGGTGAACAAGAGCGGCCTAGACCAACCCGTGGCATTCATTAGCCGGAGGCTACTCCCTCGAGAACAAAGGTGGAGCACCATCGAGCGGGAGGCCTTCGCGGTGGTTTGGGCCCTGAAGAACCTGAGGCCCTACCTGTTCGGTACTCACTTCCGGGTCCAGACCGACCACCGACCTCTCCGGTGGCTAATGCAGATGAGAGAGGAGAATCCCAAATTGCTGCGCTGGTCCATCTCCCTCCAGCGGATGGACTTCACTGTTGAGCACCGGCCTGGTTCGGACCACGCCAACGCAGACGGCCTGTCCCGATTCTTCCGCCTCAGCGAAGAGAACCCCCAAGAGGAAGGGTAGTTCTCCCCGCCTTCAGCTGGGGGGGACGCGTGTTGGACCCGGCCTCGTGGCGTGGTTCACCTCTGGCCCTCCACACCCTGTGAGCATAGGCCTGTACCCCGAGTCCCCGGCGCAGCCTCCCCGTTAGTGTAGCCTGCACCCCGAGCCTGGTCGTCCTACTCCAGTTAAGCCTAGATCCCCCTAGAACCTCGACCAGGCCTGCCCTTCCCGCTCCACGTCCGGCTCCGAGCGCCTAACATGGCATGCCCCACAAGGTTCGGACGCCATCTTCCCTTCCCGACATCCCTGTCTCCCTGGGCCTAGCGTGACCCCGGCCCCAGCAAAACCCAGACTCCAAAGGCGCGCCAGTCCCGGACGGGGGGTAAGGGCTCCCCGAGTGAGACAAGCCAGGGAGTTTCGATGGCCCCTCCGGCCTCCCCTGAGGGGCTGGTATCTGTCACACCTTTGGCCCTCCCCTGTGGGCCAGTTTCGATCACCCCTCTGGCCTCCCCGAGGGCTGGCTCCAGACCCGCTGGGCGTCTGGGAATTCCCGGACCCATCTCTCAAAGGGATCAAAGAGCCGACCACCGGACCCCGCCAACGACCAGCCCCCCCCCCGGGCAGGAGACTTCTGCCTGTGAGGGTCCGGAGATCAAAGAGCAAAAGGACTATAACTGGGCCCGCCCGACAACTAGCGGGCAGTTGTATCTTGGACCTGAAGCCCTGCTGATCTGATCGCGGCTGACCCTAAGAAGAACTCATCTTGAACCTCTGAGCCCTGCTGACGCGGTCGCGGCTCCCTCTTCGCAACAAGGAACTGAACCACCTGAGCCCTGCTGACGCCGTCGCGGCTCGAGCCTGAACTCGTAACCCTCGGAGCCCTGCTGACGCTGTCGCGGCTCGAGCTTGAACTCGTACCATCGGAGCCCTGCTGACGCTGTCGCGGCTCGTCCTCTAAGACCACCGGAGCCCCGCTGACGCTGTCGCGGCTCACGCTTGAACTTGCAACCATCCGAGCCCTGCTGACGCTGTCGCAGCTCCTCATGACCTTCTCCAGATCGAGCCCTGCTGACCTCGTCGCGGCCCGAAGAGTACTCTGGTCCGGCTGGACCATCGAGACCACCATCACGACCGAGCCGACCCGACAGAGGTGAAGCAGTCGGTGCGACCACCATCCCGTATCCCCCGGCTCGAGGATTGAGAGCTGTGCGCAGGGTACGCCTCGTACTGACCCAGAGACTAAAAGACTGTCCCGCTTCCCCCTTTCCGGATCCTAAAAGACTTTGTGGTCCCTCGACCACTGTGTATATAAGAGTGCTTTCTTCATTTATTGCTTATATAAAGAACTTGTTACTAGAATCCAACGGTGTGGTGTCTGTTCATAGTGTGGTGTGAGCTCCGTGTGTACGATCCTAGACTCGAAGTACTCCCCGGTGAGGACCTCACAATCAAGACTCGGCAAGTTCTGTGGAAGAGGTGGGTCTTGGGGTGACTGGGCGAGCACAACCTGGCCCTCTGAGATCGCCCCTTCTAACAAAAGCTCACATTTTTCCGTTGCCCCTTCGGGCGATATGGATACCAAGTTCTTTTTTGATAAGTAATATCTTGGGCCGGAGTGTCATAGTACTCCTTTTGTGTATAGGGATAAACTATTTCCCTATTATATCTAGTCACATCCTTCATTAATTTATTCGTTTTTTTATTTATCAGATATTCCCTGTATCCGTCTACATCTTCATTTATTTCTTTTAATTTCTGTTTTGCTTCATCAAGTGCATTGCTACAGCTATTCTTTAACTGTACTTCCAGCTGATCCAGTTCCCTTCTCTCCAGTAAAATATATTCTTGGGCTGTCTCAATTATTAAAAGCATCCAGTCCCTACTGCAACGATTGGCTATTAGGGTCCAGTGCTCTCTGAATTTATCGTTTTTCACAAAGAGTCCAGGTTAATTTTTTACCTGTAAGCCCACTGGTATGATACCTTTCTTGCAATACTCTATAAGGAACTCCGCGTGTAATTCTGTGCATGTTACTTTCTTTTTAAGGTTCCAAAAGGTGTTCCATTTTTCTGTATTACTATCAATCATAACAGATGTGTTAATATTTTTTGACTGCCTATAATCTTAGTATACTGGTCTTCAGTGAAATCAAATACCTTAATCGTATCCAACTTAACTTGGACAATAGATTCAAACACTCTCCGGCTCACTAGCCGTGCAGTAACAAGGTCAAACAAGAAGAGAGTAACCCTTTTGATTCCAAGGGAACAGGGTAAGTATACAAGTAAAACAGAAAGATTCCCTTGGTGGTACCTAAATTAGATTTTATCTAAAAGACAATCTATTGCTATTTTCCTGCTTGCTTCAATTTCTTGCTCATATGAACTCACATCCACCATTCACCATCATTTTCTGAACCCCACATTTAAGCAAGAAAATTGAAGCATGCAGGAAAATAGCAATAGATTGTCTTTTAGATAAAATCTAATGGCGGGTCCCGCAGCGCCGGTAGAGGCACACAGTGAGGGAAGCTGTCCCAGCTCCAGGAGGAGCCCCGCTTTACCCGCCTGAGTGACGCACGGGACTCCATTGCCCAGGAGCCCATGCAGGGCCATCCCAGCATAGAGGCACACCCACCCGCCCACCGGCGCTCAAGACACCTCGCTGGACCCGCTGGCGCGGGTCCCGCAGCGCCGGTAGATGCACACAGTGAGGGAAGCTGTCCCAGCTCCAGGAGGAGCCCCGCTTTACCCGCCTGAGTGACGCACGGGACTCCATTGCCCAGGAGCCCGTGCAGGACCATCCCAGCATAGAGGCACGCCCACCCGCCCACCGGCGCTCAAGACACCTCGCTGGACCCGCTGGCGCGGGTCCCGCAGCGCCGGTAGAGGCACACAGTGAGGGAAGCTGTCCCAGCTCCAGGAGGAGCCCCGCTTTACCCACCTGAGTGACGCACGGGACTCCATTGCCCAGGAGCCCGTGCAGGACCATCCCAGCATAGAGGCACGCCCACCCGCCCACCGGCGCTCAAGACACCTCGCTGGACCCGCTGGCGCGGGTCCCGCAGCGCCGGTAGAGGCACACAGTGAGGGAAGCTGTCCCAGCTCCAGGAGGAGCCCCGCTTTACCCGCCTGAGTGACGCACGGGACTCCATTGCCCAGGAGCCCGTGCAGGACCATCCCAGCATAGAGGCACGCCCACCCGCCCACCGGCGCTCAAGACACCTCGCTGGACCCGCTGGCGCGGGTCCCGCAGCGCCGGTAGAGGCACATAGTGAGGGAAGCTGTCCCAGCTCCAGGAGGAGCCCCGCTTTACCCGCCTGAGTGACGCACGGGACTCCATTGCCCAGGAGCCCGTGCAGGACCATCCCAGCATAGAGGCACGCCCACCCACCCACCGGCGCTCAAGACACCTCGCTGGACCCGCTGGCACGGGTCCCGCAGCGCCGGTAGAGGCACACAGTGAGGGAAGCTGTCCCAGCTCCAGGAGGAGCCCCGCTTTACCCGCCTGAGTGACGCACGGGACTCCATTGCCCAGGAGCCCGTGCAGGACCATCCCAGCATAGAGGCACGCCCACCCGCCCACCGGCGCTCAAGACTCCTCGCCGGCTGACGCAGCGCAGAAGGCAGCGCGGGACCAACGCCGGACGAAGCCCGGACAAAGGGCGGGCCCTCTACGGCCCTCAAAGGCCAGAGGAGGACGGGACGGGCCACCCCACTTGAATCTCTCCAAGGAGGAGGTATAGAGACGTTTTATTTTCTTACCTGTCTTGCACTGTACTGCCTATTGTCGCTTTTGGACTTTTGGAGTCTTCATTTCTATTAACCATGTCCATCTGGGAGGAGCTGACTGCCCTGTGTGGCACCAAGTATGCCCCGGACGTATCAACCCCCCCTATTATGGGTAGAGACGCTGACTATCCAAACGGCACTCCACGGGATGTACCTTTACCTTTTAATAAAGACCAATCTCAAGTCAATACACTGCCCCGGGGTCCAAATTGTAAAAGGAAGCACGATGAGGAAAAAGACAATGAGAACCAATCTAACGTTCAAAAATCGTGCACCAGCTCTACACCATCCCCCTCTAACCCAATCACTTCCATGGTGGATAAAGCTGTGTATAGAACAGACAACCCTTTATCACCCCTCCAATTGTCCTTACTGGCTCAGTTTGAGCAATTGTTAATATCAGCCATATCACCCCTGGTTACAAAAATTAACGATCTAGGGGACAGGCTGACCAGTATTGAAAACACACTCAAAAGGAACCCTCCACCAATCAACAAATCAGTTATACCTATTTGCCCCAATCCTCCCATCAACCATGAAAAGTCCATGTCCACTGTATGCAGGAACGTCCAAACTTTAGAACTACCTTTTACTATACCTATCCCAACTGGCCCTAAACTGACATTAAAATCTGCACCGGCCAGGACCACTTTAGAAAGAAGGCATTGCATCAATTTACCCCCCGAAGCCGCCCCATACGTGACTGTCCTCTCTGGGGTCCCTGCACTTAGCCAGGGCAAACTCGAAACACACCAGGACCTGTTAAATAAGGTCATTTTCTGGCTAAAGCACAACAGACCCTTGCCACCTGACCTGGATGGTGGAATCCTGAGCGTCAGGAGGGTGGGGTGGCTAGGTACGTTGCCCGAAGACATTTCAGGGGACTTGGTGTTAATCAAATTTAAGTATAGGAACACCGTCCCCTACCTACGATTTTGCAAGCCAAAAGAAGGAGATGGCCCCATTTGCATTCGGGACTTGTTTGATTTTTATCCGAGTTTCCATTGTCAAGACCAACGACAATGAACTATAATTCCTGGAGAAGGGGATTTTGTGTACCCTGTGCCATTAACCCTCTAGCCTCTAATTAGCCTTGAATATGCATGAACATTGATTAGCTGACTCGTCACACTGATTTAATCCTGTTTTAAGAGTTGATATTAACTTCGTAATGAAATGTTGAGATATTTATTTATGTATTGTTGTTGCTTTTATGGTTTTTAAACTAAAAATCGAATAAAGCTAATCTGACACTACGGATATTATCAAAAAAGTGGAGGATCTGGATTTTAATGGGAGGAACAAATGGCTAGTCAGTTTAGACATCGAAGCATTATACATGAATATACCTCAAACAGAAACGGTTGATACAGTGAGAGATCTTTTAAGAGACGAAAATGGTGAATTATCTGAACATGCCTATTTTTAGTAGAGCTTGCTGAATTGATCTTGAAAAACAATATCTTCATTTTTGAGGAGGACCATACACTGTTAGGAATGTAGATTTAACACATGTTCTTGTTGGTTTCAGTATATGATACCACCTTAGCTGAATAAAGAGGAACCTGGGTCACGAGTGGAGTTTAGAAAGGTATGCCCATGAGATCATCTGATCATGAGGTGAATAAAAGCATGTGGAGTGAGTTTTGTGGTGTGAGAAAGAGAGTGAGTTTCTTCCCCATATGAAAACCCGGTTGGGGCTATGGCCTCACCTATAACTATAAGTGGGACCCACAAACAGCACAGGATTTAATGTGAATTAGAATTTCTGGTGTTAAATTAGTTTAACGCGAATAAAAGTATCCTTGCAAGGAGACTCATGTGGTCAAATTGTTTGAATTTCTAAGAATTATCTATATCGGTTACCAAGGCAAAAATAGTGATTATGTTGTTTCTCTTTTTTTTTTAATTGTTTTCACAGATCATTGTGTTTTATTGTCCTGAAGAAGGTGGTGCGAACTAGCAAGATCCACCGAAACGCGTCAACATGTTCTAACCAGTTTGGTTTTAAAAAAAATGTTTTTTAATATTTGTGTGTAATTTGATTTATGATACTGTATGAGATTATCTTTTGAAAGTACTATCAACAGTGATAAATGGGATACAGAAAAACTATTGCAACCACTGACTGTGATCATCAGATGTTTCTCTTCTCTTTTTTGATAAAAAATGCAGAAAAACTTTTTATAAAATAAAATATCGAATGAGACATACGCCTAGGCAATGTTTTGATTAATGTATAGATTGTAAGTGCCTTTGTGGTTCTACTTAAATGTGGGGTTCAGAAAATGATGGTGAATGGTGGATGTGAGTTCATATGAGCAAGAAATTGAAGCAAGCAGGAAAATAGCAATAGATTGTCTTTTAGATAAAATCTAATTTAGGTATCACTAAGGGAATCTTTTTGTTTGACTTGTATACCTCCCCAGGGCACACATACAATAAAGAAGGGGGTCTGTTGAGGACCCCGACCCTGGGAACCACCACCCCCTCAGCGAAAATTGGAACAAAGAAGGAGGGGCACACGCCCCCTGTCAGGATCCCTGGACAGCCCTGGGGACTGCCAGACCCCAGATCCGACTCCAGCAATGCCCGGGGTGCCCATCCCCAGGACATTGCAGTTTGCTATGGCTCCAGCCTAGCCATACCAAATAACTGCTCTGCTTTCAGAAAGAGAGAGCACAAGTGTATGTTTCTCTGCCCACTGTGAACAGACATTCCCTTGGGACCCAGGGAGCTGCATGTCAGCATCTCCCTGGATCCCAAAGCAATGCCGGCTCCCGAAGGAGGCAGGGAGCCACAGGGACTGTGGGGGCCTTCAGGCTCCCCCGCGGTCCCATTGGTGAATGGGTGTCCTGAGGCACCCACTTTAAATGGGCTGGCCCCTAGGGATGATGTCCTCTGGGTGTAATTAGGACCGTCGAGGGGATTGCCCAGAGACCATCCCCATCTGTGAAAGGTCGGGCCCCAGGGTTTTGTGTCCCCGGGGCTGAATTCCACCCGGGTTGGGGGGCCTCGTAGCTCCCTCCCTTTAGGATAAAAATGAAAAGACGAAAGGACATGCCCCAGGGGATGCGGTCCAAAATCAGCCAGGGACGGCGGCTGAGCGGCCCCCTCCTCTTTTAAAAAAAATTAAAACAAAAAAGGGACAGACCCCAGGGGATGGTGTCCCCGGGAGCGAAAAAATGGCCAGGGAGGGAGGACACTCTGCCCCGCCTTTAAAATAAAAAATATATAAAAGGAAAAGGCTGGGCCCCGGGGGATGTGATCCCCAGGGCCGATATAGGCCTGGGGAGTGGGGCAACCCAGCGCCCTTCCCTTAAAGTTAAAAAATAGAAGAAAAAAACTCTGGCAAGTTGGCGGAGGCCACCCCCCTTCACTACTACTCTGCAAATGCTCCTTCTGGTGATTGGGGGATGAAGTCCCCTTAGATCTTGAGGGTCCTTGGGGTCCAGGAATCCCTTCTGTTACCTCCAGTAAGTCTCAGACAGCTGGATTTTTGAGAGGACTTGGAGGCCATGCCCCCTTTTTCCACCACTCTGCAAACACGCCTACTGGTGCGCTTCTGGTTGGGGAATGAATTTCACTTTACTCTTGAGGGCCTCAGGGCTAAAGTGGACTGCTTACCAGAACCAGTAGTGTGCCAGGAGGCGGGTTTACAGAGCGGTGGAGAAAGGGGGCATGGCCTCTGACAGCCTCCCAGCAATCTAGCTGTGTGGGTCTAAATGGAGGTCACAGGAGAGGTAGTTGTCCCCCAAGGACCCTCAAGAGCCAAGAGGTCTTCATCCTGCAACTAGTAGTGCACCAGGAGGAGCGTTTGCAGAGTGGTGGAGAAAGGGGGCATGGCCACCGAACACCTTTTAGCAAACACAGTGTGTGGGACTTACTGGAGTTAACACGAGGGCCAGTTAGCCCCCAAGGACCCTCTGGAGCCAAGGAAACTTCATCCCCCTACTAGTAGTGTGCCAGGAGGCACATTTGAAGAGTCGTGGAGAAAGGTGGCGGGCCTCTGAGAACCTATCAGTATTCCTGCTGTGTGCGACTTACTGGAGGGGTAGTTGGCCCCAAATGGCATCCTTGGAGGCCAACTACCCCTCCTGTTACCTCCAGTAAGTCCCACACAGCGGGATTGCTGAGAGGTCTTTGGAGGCCATGCCCCTTTCTCTACCACTCTGCAAACACAGCTCGTGGTGCACTACTAGTTAGGGGATGATGTCAACTTTACTCGTGAGGGATCTTGGGGCCCAAAAAGCCCTCCTGGTACCTCCTGTAAGTCCTACACAGTGGGATTCCTGAGAGGTTATTGGAGGCCCGCCTCCTTTCTCCACGACTCTGCAAATGTGACTACTAGCTAAACAAGCATTTACAATGCAATAGTTCTCGCATTACTGAAAGTTTGAGCTATTGGCGGTTTGCATTATTATTTCCTACACCAATAATTCAAAACTTTCAGTATTTTGAGGCCTATATATGTAATTTTTGGCTTTGTGGAGTGACAACACAAGACAATCAGAAGAGCACATATGGGTGACTTCCCTGAATATTGTATGCATGTCGAGATTGAGAGCAATATGTGTTAAAAGGAGTATTAATCACTCCCCGAGTATGGATCCATGCTCAAGACACAAAAACTCATGCTATAAATGAATACATACCATTTTATTTACAGCCCTATTTAGTGTCAAGGCAAGGCCTTTGCAGACTCTTTAAACAACAACTCATGGGCAGTATTTTTCTCTTGGAAAGGTGGCATCTCTACTCGGGAGATGCCTTTTCAGAAAATGTCTTCTCCCACTGTGGCAGTAAAAATAAAATACAAATGTAAGGAATAGCCAAAGTGCGGACCCAGAGTTCACAAAGGCATGGAAATAGGTTAATCGTCTTTTACAGACCTTTGAAAAATGTGGGTGTGGAAGAGATAAGACTCCAGACACTGCCCAGCCAAGCCCACAGCAGCTCAAGCTGCAGCAACCCGGGCTGCGGCACACGACGGGAGAGAAATAAAGCAAGGTTAGCCCTATGGGCTTTGCACGCCTGGAGCCAACATCTGTGCACCGTTCTACTTCCTCTCACCATATCTCGCACCCACCCCACACCCCTGTTTGTTCTTACACTCTTTTGTAATGCCTCTCTCTTGTACACAACACTGTAGCTTTACAGGCCACAATCACTTGCAGATATCCATCGCTCCCTTGAGACGTTTAACACATCCATCCTTCCCCACAACGTTATATCACTCTTCTCTAAGCCCCTGCCTAAATTAATCTTTCTCTGGATGTTCAATTAAATATGAAATGCACTTCCCCACATCCATCAAAACCCTCTTCAAGAAATACTTAAAAATACCTTCTTCACATACTTGAACACCACAGATCTCTTATTTCACAGCCATAAGAACAAACTTTATTTTGCATCATTCCTCCATCAGAGTTTTCCACTTCCAGATTTGGTGCCCCAATACTATGTTTTGTTAATTAAAGTTATGCTTTCTCTGTTATGTTTTTAATAGTATGTTGAAGCATATCTGATCATCGCTAGCTTTATATAAACATCTTGGCCTTGGCTCCCGCCCTGTCATTGCAAACTCTGCTTTGCTTCATTGAAGCGAGACCTGGGAAACCTGCTCTTGCTTCAATGAAGCAAAGCAGAATTGATTTTCCATAAGGGGAGCTGCATGTCAGAAGCGCCCCTTGTGGAAAAGCAATACCGGCTGCCGTAGTCCATTGTTTGGCTGGCAGCATCATTGGGAAAAATGTTGTGGCTACCATTAGAGGAAGTGAAACTCATTTCCTGTGTCCTGGAAGAAATTTACAAAGGGCACATAAGTGGAAAATGTCACTCACCCTGATCTGTTGGCACATGTTTTAGGGCCAAAATAGATCGCCTTGTGAATAAATAAAATTACAATTGTAATTTTGTACAGTGTTCTCGGATCCCCACACTCAAGTTGCGGGCCCTCTTTGGGCACCCAAGATCTGTGAATCCTAGAGCAAGCTATAAGGGCGTGGTAACATGTGCTCATATCAAGCTTCAACGGTATGCATTGGCCAGGTGGTGAGGTTTGCAAAACCCAATTTGTGTTCCAACAAAGGTCCATGGACCCACAACCTATTTTTGATGGCAGCAATCAACTTTCAATTTAGGTTGAGGTACCATTTGCTTACAGAAGGAGCTGCTGCTGAGAATGCAGATTATGGGAGGAAGTTGAGATTGCTTAATATTGGTTTACCAGACTGTAGGAGGGAAAGGTTTGGCTTCTAAAGATGATGCAAACTAAAGTTCCGAGCAGGATTGAAATAAGAAAGGTAAAACTGTGGAAAGTATTGTGATCAGCTATGTGATACACAAAGTATGCAGTTTGAGAATGGATTATGTATTGAATTATAGATGAGTAACTGTGGATTACAGGGATTTTTTCATTGAGGTGTTCTTTAGTATATCAAATATACAACATGAGTGAAGCTCAAGTTGTCTGTGATGTCACTCAGAACCTGGAGGTGAAATACAGTCCTGCAATACACTTTTTACCCGTCTATAATATTATCTTATGTACAACCCCTAAACGATCTGCCGATGCTTTCACAGGGACAGAGTAGTGATAAAGGAGGCACACATAACATGGTTTACCCACCCTGACCCAAATTGGAAACACAATATACTTTACAAGCCATTATTAGCCAACCCCTCCAACTTCCCCGCCTTACTTCCCCTCTTGCAGCTAAGCCTTTTGCTTTCAATCAAAGCAGACAGACAGTGCTGCACTGACAGGCTCTCAGAGAGCCCTGTCAACCTGGCCTGGAAGGTCTTTGTGACGTAGCAACAGTGGGTAACGAGTTTTGTTATCAAACGTTGGTACGTTACAGCAGTGAGTTACCAGATTTAGAAACCAAAATGAATGTAGAGGCTCCCTGAGAGAGACATACACAACATTAGTATACTCCAATAATACTATAGTATTACTGAATGCTGCAGACAATATTTTCATCCCTTCTTAAATTGTTTTTCTTAAATTTCAGACAACAAATGTCATAACAGGATTTGTTCCACATTATCAAGGTCAGAATGTATGTTTTTATTTATGTATATATGCAATCATATAGCATAAACCTAGCTAGAAAGCAACAGAGCACTACACAGTTCAGAATTGCATATAGAGAATGTTGAGGAAGGGGAAGAGTGGCTAGCGCAGAGGGGTGAGAAGAGGACTCACCAGGTACAAGGTGTACTAGAAGACTAAAAATACTCTACACCTGAACAACAAATGTAAAATTACTATTTTATGTAGAGCTTATGATTGTTTACTATTCAGAAAGGTATTTTACTAGTAGTATTTTTACGACCGCGGAGTCTCCACACATAAAAAGATAAGACTGCCCAACCTTTTTATGTGCAGAGACTCCTCAGTCATAAAGATACTACTCATTAAATTCCCGTTCAATAATATTTACTCTTATAATGCCAAGAAAAGGAGCTCAACCACCTGGGCAAATTACCACCTACCAGAGACTCCAAGTAGTAAGTTCTCAAAACTGAAAAGGAATACCATATTCAGAAAACATTACTTCTCCAGGTAATATGGTCTATGTAGTGGCTGGTACAAAATCCCCTTTCTACCTCCACCAACAGCCAAGACCGCCTTCTTCCCTACA
Source organism: Lissotriton helveticus (assembly GCF_964261635.1). Taxonomy (NCBI): domain Eukaryota; kingdom Metazoa; phylum Chordata; class Amphibia; order Caudata; family Salamandridae; genus Lissotriton; species Lissotriton helveticus. The sequence goes on along the minus strand of NC_136061.1, from coordinate 1,636,481,313 downwards.
CCCTCCCAATCAGACACAGAGGGGCATATTTACAACAGAATGTTGAAGTGTGGCATTAAGCAAACATTGCTAAGCCGCACTTCGCCATTCTGTAAATGCAGGGATGCGCCCTTCTGGCACATAACCAATCCAGAATGCCGATCTGAAACTCCTATGTGTGCTGCTTTGTGCAGCACACATGGAAGATGCAAATTGCCATTTGTTTATTGATTATTAATGTGCAGGAAGGGTCACTTTTGCTGCACATAATCAATGGCATTTTGCTATTTCTATGTGTGCCGTACAATGCAGCAACATAGAAACAGCAAAAGCAAGGAGAAATTAAGCATTTCTCCTCATTTTGCCATGTTTAAACTGGGTTTTCCCTGGTCTTAATTTTGGTGCTGACTCCAATCACGCCACCCTTGTAAATAGGGGGCAGCGTCAAGATCAATGTGTGTTGTGGTGGAACGCCCACTGCAATACCCATTGCCCACCCCTTTCACGCTAAGTGTAGCGTGAAAGGGCCTTATTTACAAGGTGGTCTTAAGCCACGTTAAGTGGCTTAGCACCACTTTGTAAATAAGGTGAAGGGATTATGGCCACAGGAACATAGCAAAAAGTGACGTTACTGTGGTGATAGGGTCTTGTAAATATGCTCCAGATCGTACTAACTTTTTGGTGCTGCAATTATCGAAAGAGCAAACAAATCTCCATAATGTAGCCTTTCTTCATTTTAATAATATATCTCAAGTAAAGACCAAACATTTTGCATAAAGTGATATTAAACTTCACCATGTGGCTCCCACATGAATAGATAAATAAGTAAATAAATGTGTCCTATTTGCTAAGTATGTTTCAATACTAAAAATATGTTTCATATTTTTACTCAAAAGACATAATTTAGCCTTTTGTGGTTTCACCATCAAACTGCTGGTGTGGTGGAGGAAACATGGTAGAGATGTTCTCTAGAAGGCCAAGAGCACTATCATAAAAGGGACTGAAGCACATTGTGTTAATAGTTAACTGTTTAGAAATCAGCACTTTTACACTCTTCCCGTAATTTCAACCCAGAAACAAATTCTTATTACAAGTCGCGCTGAGGTACAATATGAGAAATTGTTTCATCTCTTGAAGAAATACATTAATAAAAAATCATAAAACATGAAGATTTTATCTACCGAAACCTCCAATTGAAATGTATCAGAAGAATTGTGAAATCTACAATTACATGGACCCCTTTGCAATGGAATACCAGCAGTAGACATGAGACTATTAAAGTCAATGTACAAACTTGAGAGTTTCTCATGCTTGTTTGGTGGAGTCGGAGGGGGGTCACAAAACTGTTTTTTGGTTCATGTTTTGGTTTTCCTACTGGCATATGGTGACACACCTTGGATTTGAGTAGATACAATTAGTATATTAAGCTGTATAAATTTTCAACAAATATTGCTGCACTTCTGTTATGGTCCCTGTCTGATTAAAATAGGCATTAAGGGCCTGATTACGAAGCCGGTCGGACGTGGTGGGAGCAGGACTGCCCGACTAGAAGTCAGAGGTCCCGCTGCCTGCATTACGATGCGACTGCCTTCACAACGGTCGCTCTGTGTAAATTTTGTATTGCAGTGTGTGCTGCAGCACATTCCGCAATACAAAATATACATGCTTGAAACATCCCTGCACTATGTGGCAGGCACCATGGCTGACCTGATACATGGTGCGGGGATGTTTAGTGAGACAACTTAGATGCCCCCTAGGCCACATAGCAGAGGGCGAGAGGGTAAGTGGGCCCAGCTAGGGACCCCCAAAGTTACTTTCTGCCTGCATTTTCACGGCGGGTGAACCGTCAAGAAAGTGCAGGCGGAAAGGGACATTGTAATCCCTAAGGCGGTGCCTGAGCAGGCACCACCCTCATTGCAGGAAATGGGAGTCTGACCACCGCACTGACAGGATCATTGATCCTGTTGGACGTGGCGGTCTTTCCCATGACAGCCGAACTCCGACCGTCTGCCTCTTAAAAGCAGCGGTAGGACAACCTCCACAACATTGGACTCTGCCAGATCGTGACCGAGCCCACGCACTCAGCAGGACACACCCTCGACCCCCTCTTCACTACAGGAAACTCCATCACCTTCAGCCACACCACCGACCATCGTTGCATCCACTTCACCTTCAGAACACCCACCATCCACAGACACCAGCACCTGCTTCCACAAAGAAACTGGACCAAAATCACCGACGACCAGCTCACCTCCTCACTCAACAACTCCACCCCAACCATCGCGGAAAACAACGACCCCAACACCGCAGCCCGAACCCTGCATATATGGATCTCGGACAGCACCAACACCATAGCCCCCCTCAAGAAAAACAACAATACCCGTGCCAAGAAAGCCAGATGGTTTACCACCAAACTTCGAGAGTCCAGGCGCACATGCCGCCGCCTCGAAAAGGCCTGGAGAAACACCAAATCCACAGAAGCCCACAACAACTTCAGAGCCGACACCAACGCCCACCATCAACTCATCAGAGAAACGAGGAAAAAAGCGATTGAAGACAGAATCTCCACCCACGCACACAACAGCAAGGAACTCTTCAGCATCATCAAGGAGTTCGCCCAACCCACCAGCGAGTCTACCGACATCCCTCCCTCACAAGACCTCTGCGACAAACTCAGCACCTTTTTCCACCACAAAATCAAGAGCATCTACGACAACTTCGACGAAGACCACCAACACACTGAACCCTCACCAACCACCCTCGACACCCGGAAACCAGCGATTGATGACTGGACAGCCCTCACCACCGAAGACACACTGAAGACAATGAAGTCAATCCACTCAGGGGCCCCCACGGACCCCTGCCCCCACCACATCTTCAACAGAGCCGCCGACACCATCGCACCCATGCTCCGCCACACCATCAACCGCTCCCTGGCGACCGCCTCGTTCCCCGATGACTGGAAACACGCCGAGGTCAACCCCCTCCTAAAGAAACCCTCAGCGGACCCCACCGACCTCAAAAACTACAGTCCCATCTCCCTTCTCCCTTTCCCAGCGAAAGGCATCAAGAAAGCCATCAACAGCCAACTCGCCACATTCATTGAAGAACACAACATCCTCGACTCCTCCCAATCCGGCTTCAGAAAAAACCACAGTACGGAAACCGCCCTCCTCGCCGCAACAGACGACATCCGCACCCTACTCGACAAAGGAGAAACAGTAGCCCTCATCCTCCTAGACCTATCAGCAGCATTCGACACAGTCTCCCACCGCACCCTAATACGCAGACTCTACGACGCAGGAATCCAGGACAAGGCCCTCGACTGGATCTGCTCCTTCCTCTCCGGCAGGACGCAATGGGTCAGACTCCCCCCTTTCCTCTCAGACACCACACCTACAACCTGCGGAGTCCCCCAGGGTTCCTCCCTCAGCCCGACGCTCTTCAACGTCTACATGGCTCCACTTGCCCCCATCGTCAGAACCTACGGACTCAACATCGTGTCATACGCAGACGACACCCAGCTCATCCTCTCCCTATCCAACGAGCCCAACACCGCCAGACGCAACTTTCGAGAAGGCATGGAAGCCGTCGCAAATGGATGAAAAACAGCTGCCTACAACTAAACACCAACAAAACAGAAGTACTCATCATGGGCCCAAACCCCGACGCCTGGAGCGACACCTGGTGGCCCACCGCCCTCGGAAACCCGCCAACCCCCACAGACCACGCACGCAACCTGGGAATCATCATGGACTCCGAGCTCAAAATGGACCGCCAGATCAACTCTGTCTCATCTTCCTGCTTCCACACCCTCCACCTCCTTCGTAAGACCTTCAAACGGATCCCCCTCGAGCACCGAAAGACAGTCACTCACGCCCTGGTCACCAACAGACTCGACTACGGCAACGCACTCTACGCACCTCATCCGCAAGCTACAGAACATCCAGAACGCCGCCGCAAGACTGGTCCTCAACCTGCCAAAACACTGCCACATCTCCCAGCACCTGCGCACACTCCACTGGCTCCCCCTCGAGGCGAGAATCACCTTTAAGATGCTCACCCACACACACAAGGCCCTCCACGGCACCGGATCAGCATACCTGAATAGCCGGCTCAAATTCCACGCACCCCAAAGGACCCTACGATCAGCCCAGCTCTCCTACGCCGTGGTCCCCCGCACCAGAAAGACCAGATCGGGGGACGCTCCTTCTCCTTCCTCGCGGCCAAAGCATGGAACGCCCTTCCGCTCCACCTCAGACAGACAACATCGCCCCCCATCTTCGCAAAAAACCTCAAAACCTGGCTCTTCGACAGACCCCCTCCTTGATGGAATGGACTCTGCACCCCCCCCCCCTAGCGCCTTGAGACCCTTACGGGTGAGTAGTCGCGCTTTAACAAACTCCTGATTGATTGATTGATGACCAATGGTCTGGATGGCGATGGGACTACCACTGACGGGCTGACGGTGGTGGTCCCACCACCATCATAATCAGGCCCTAAGAGTTGCACTGAAGCAAAAGAAGTGGAAACCACATAATGGCCATAATGCCTTTGGACATAATAAATATGGCTAATTATATACTGAGATAAACTACAGGGTCTACAATACAATGAGAGACTGAAATGGAAAGGACTATGAAATGTAACACTAGAAAAACATTCGCAACACAGGTTAAGAATTATAGTCAACCAACATATTTGTCATAAAGAAACAGATGCTATGTGACATGAAAGTAACAACATCTATGGTTTTTATACATTTAACATGTCCTACAAATACACACAGCAATAGCTTTCAACTGTATATTAACACTCACATATCAGATTTCAACTACTCAATTCGTATTTGTAGCTCAATGTATACTTTTAACCTGAACAATAACAAATATTTTTTCTTTAAATATATCCTTTAATAGTAGTGTAGGTTGCATTGGTATAAAGGTCTTTTTAACTTAATACCACCGTGTTTAATTAGTCATATTGATTGACAACAGCAATAGCTGAACTGCATGTCAGATGCTGCTGCTGCTTCATTCGTATTCCATCTTCATTTTCTATCAAACCCATGTATAAAAAACATAATGTGCTGCCAGCACGAGGTAATACAACTTCAACAGGAATGGACGCAACAGACATGATCAAGTAAGTGAGTGTGGGAAAAGTTAACTTCAGAAAAATCTGTCATGACATGGAGACTATTAGAATTGTATGTGTACATAGCACCTTTCACTGGATGGGTTTAAAATCTTCAAGGTACACTGCAAAAACTATTGTCAGGGGTGGAGGCAGAGCAAAGATTTGGGGTCAGAGGGAAGGAAAGAAAGGAGGCAGGCAGAAATAGAGAAAGGGTAGAGGGAAGGGCAGGAAGGGATGGAGGAAGAAAAGATACAATGCAAAAACGTCGGGTCAAAGAGGAGATGGAATTGAGGAGAAAAGTCAGTCAAAGGAGGAAGAAAGGAAGGACAGAAAGAATGAAAAAAGGAAGGACGGGCTTATTTAAAAGCAGGAATGAATTAAGGGAAGAGAGGGAGGGAACACATGAAGGGAGGGAGTTGTGTGATAGAAGGAAGTATGAAAGACTGATGACTAGATAGATGACTGGATGGAAGGATGGATGGATGGATGGATGGATGAGTAGATGGGTAGAGGGGTAGATGGATAGATGGGTGGGTGGATGGGTAGATGGATGGATGGGTGGATGGATGGATGGATGGATGGATGGATGGATGGATGGATGGATGGATGGATGGATAGTTTGGTGGATGGATGGGTGGGTGGATGGACAAACGGACGGACGGACGGATGGATGGATGGATGGATGGATGGATGGATGGATGGATGGATGGATGGATGGATGGAAAAATGGATAGTACTGACCAGCAGGACATTTTGCCACAACTAATTTAGTTCTGGACAACCCAATTACTCTTAAGGTTATTATCCCATGGTTTATGGGTGTTGTAGTTCTCTAAGCAATATGAAATTGTATAGTCAAATTGACCTAAAAAGCTGATACTGTAGATTCAAGAGGTTACTCTAAAAAGATACAATTGATACTTCAGTAAATTTTACCAATCTTATTCACGGAATGTATCTTCTGAGGCAACAACATTTTATAAGAACAGCAACAAATTAAAGTTCATTGCATTTTATATACTATTTCAACCATTAAGCAAATGAAGGGCCAGATATAAAAAACTTTGTTATGGTCGCAAACAAAAAAATTGGAGTTTATACCACATATATACAAATTCTCTTTTAGGAGTCAGGAAAGTTTTCAGACTTCTAAAAGGAGATTGTAACAGGGTACAGATTCAATATCTGAAAGGGGCGTGTGATGGGCGTCCCTCCAAAATACCAAATCGTTATCTAATGTATCATTGGTTTGCAAGCTTATGTCTGGACGCATACCATTGAAAGGTTACCCACTTCCACGTTGGGGTGGGAAGTGATTCCCAAAAAGTAGGGGTTCGCCTTTGGATCCCTTCCCCTTTGTGAAGTTTTGTAAAAGTATCAGAAGGGGTAGGCATTGGTCCATGGGACCACTGCCAAGATTGAGTGAAACTTTAAACGAAATGCTTTTATTTAAAGCATCCATATTTTCTTAAAGAAACATAGGCTGTTGTGGCCGGCTGGGTGGGAATAGGCAAGAGACGAGTCTTAGTAGGGTTCAAACTAGGCTTTATTGACTGAAACAGTCTGTCTGTACAGGTTGGTCGGATCGGCGAAGGACGCGGTGAGCGGCTTCTTTCCTTCCTGCTTTTCCGGATGACACCCTCCTCTCGGCGCCGGGTCGGGCTCCGCCGTCCTTTTTCCTCGTGATCCGTCGTGGCCCAGGTTCCGCCGAAGGGGGAGACAGAAACAGAGGAGGTATCAGTACTGTGTTTGACCCACAGGTTGCTTTAGGGAAAGGGGGTGAGGGAACACTCAGTGCTTCCACTGCGGCCCGGTCAGTGAGGGGAGTGCACAGGGCTTTTACTCTAAGGGGTTTTGGGTTCTCCCTTCTTTAACCGCAACCACCCAGTAACTCTCCCATGTACCTCTGTTAGCCACGCCCCTCCGGGGGAGTGGCTGGGCGACTCGTGGGTCCGTAGTCCTCCTGGGTCCGTCTCTCCCGATGGTCTCCACAAGGCTCCGAGTCGTCTTCTTCCCGGCTTCTCTTCCTCCCCCCGGATGACTCCTGCTCCTGAAGCGCCGCCGCCGTCCTCCGTCGCTGCAGACGCCTCCGCTGCTTCCCCGGTCTCTGCTCTGGCAGTGCTGCCTTCGGATACGCCGCTCCACTCCTCTCCTCCGCTCCACGCTGCCCCTCAGCTCCACGCCTCTCCTCCGCTCCACGCCTCTCCTCCGCTCCACGCTGCTCCTCTGTACCGCTCGATTCCTCTGCTCCACGCCACACCTCCACTCTTCTCCACTCTGACCGCTCCTCCGGTGTATAGACACACCTGTTCCGGCTGCTGGGCGTCTTTTATGGTGATGTTGTGCTCCTCCTCCTCGTCACCTGATCGGGGCCAGTTAAAGGGACCGTGCTCCATGTCTTCCTCATCACAGCTGTACTGGTCCTCCACGTGGTTCCAGCTTGAATTCTCCGACACCTGTTGAGATAAGAGGGGGGGTCACAGTTTACAGGCGCACTCCGGGATACAGGGGGAGAGCACCCCGCCTCCTGGTTACAGCTGTCTTTTTTATTTTTTTAAAAGGCTTTATATAAAAATAGGCAAAGACATGGTTGTCTGATAACCCTTGCACACCACCATCCTTGTGCTTTTGTCCAATTGAAATGAGGCAAAATATGAGACTTACCTCAGGAATAGTAATGAGGTTTTACAAACTGCAACCCACTCCGAATTGGAATTTTATTAACTGACCTTTAGGTACATAGGTTGGTTTGCAAAATTCAATACTTTTTGCAAAATAATTGGTCACAAACAGCGCCGTTTTTTTGCAACCAGTATATTTGCACATGTAGCACCCATTGCCAGCCAAGATGGGAGCTTCCTAAATTGAGTTTCAGTAATGTAGAGAATTTTACAACACAGGAAGCTAAAATGGATCTTTGGGAGAAATATTGAGGAACAGCTGCTGACTGATAGCTCACGTCATGAAAGATATGTAATGTTAAAACAGGCCATATGATTCCAAAAATTCTGCATTGAATTAGACAACAGAAATAAATGCTGTGTCTGGTGTGTTGGTCCATTTTGCTAATGAGCTAAGCTGAAAGGCAAAGAGGAAGTGAAAGTTGTAGAAATATTGATAAACCTTGGACTCCAGATACTGTAATATAGAATGCAACAGTGAAAGGATAAAAACAAAGCAATAAGCAATTAAAGCCATTGTCTCAATAGTGCAGGTGGTGGCAGATGATGGGCACTGGCACTCTTTTTCGGTACTCAGTTTAAGTTTTAACAAAAGAGCAAGAGGAAAAAAGGCAAAAAATGGAAAAGGAAGATGAAGAGAAAAAATGAAAAAAAATGACAAAATGACTAAAGTAGAAAACAACTAAAATTGGAACCTGGAAGTCAGTCTAATGTAAAAATATATTAGAATCAGTTTAATGTAAATTGGATTAAAACATATTGTTGCTCAGAATGTGCAGAAATATGCCCAGATATTCTGTCTTTCTTGTACAAAAAAATAGAATAGTGGGCAAAAAATAAACTTGTTGCCATAAATATTTCATTTCTGCGAATCACTGTTCATTTAAAAAAAAACAGCTCAAAAGAAGGAAATTCAATTTTTTTAATCATTTAAACACAGGGGTATTTATGCTCTTTGACCTCTCTTTCACCTTGACTGCTGGTTCTGACGGGAGTCATTTTGACATCACAACTTAACTGTTATAAAGTTATTACAGTTGAAAAGCGACACCATTTTCTAAATACAGTTTACTAGAGACATCACAACTCAACTGTAAAAAGGAAATTAGAGACAGGCTTTCATAGAGGATTCTTAGATTGTAAAGCTCTCATTATGTACCCTTGACCCTTTTACTGTACGCACTGGTAATGTCCCTCACATGAAATAATCCATTGATGTATCTGCAAAATACCTCACCTTCTAAACTAGGCCTGGTGACATTTTAATTATGCTAGGGTAATTGACATAACATTGGGAATTTTGAGTTACACGAATTTCCAAAAATTACACCACTTCTCATAATTTCATGCTATTTGTGATAAAAATGAGCAGCAAATGGATCATTGGCAGTCAAATTTGCCACTTATGCATGGAAACAGCAAACCACAAGCTGCTGCTGTTTGTGAAGTTTGGGGTTTTTTCTGCACTGTTGTTTAGTGAAAAGGGGTTCTCACACCAAAGTGACACAGGGACATTATATGCTAAAGTATAGTGCAAAATGACAAATATGCATTTCACACATTTTGCTGATATTTTTAATAACTGTGCAAAAGTCAATTAAACCAGTTTTACACACCCCTTCACAATTTTTCTTACTAAATAACTTCAATGTTTCCAGCCCTACCAGACAAGTACCGGGCCTTCCAGTCCTCAGTAGTCCTCAGGCCTACCAGACCTGAGCTAGGCAAATCTACGCCATTTGCCAAGGCACCACCATTCCCTCATGAATTCAGACCAAACCAGCATTTGGTCCTATGGTCCCCAGTGGCCTTCTGACTCACCATTATTTTGTGAGCCTAAACCTATCAGCATCTCAGTCAGTCTACACATACTTGGTCCACTGCTGTTGATCTCCCATTCTCTTTTTTCAATATTCCCCTTTTTCCAGGGTACCAAACCTATATCACGGAAACTTTATTTCTCCAGAGCCTTTCTTCTGTCACCAGAAAAAACCTCTCCAATGTTTTCGTTCTGTCACCTAACCTAGCTATAGCTCTGTCCAGTCATATCACAACCCTTGCTAACAGATTTCTTAGATACGTCCTACTTCCCAGTCCTGTAGCATAATGGCAAATCATGAAGCCATTTCTTTCAACTTTATCTACCCTATTCATGACAGCTCTCATACATAACTACTCATATCATACTCCAAAAGCTTGCTTTCCCGCCAGACATTACTCGTGCCATTAGTTGGGCCAAATACAATTGCGCCAGCACTGTTACTCCCACCTTGGTCATTGCCCAATAGCTTGACAACTCCAAATTATCTGTAGCAAGCACCCTTTACCCACCAAAATCCTGAACAATGTCCATATTCCGCCAACACACAGAAGCCCCTGCAGATGTTAGTCCTTGATCCACTAGAGTGTCTAGCTGCTCAAGTCATAATAGAAAAGTGGAGAAGGAAGTACAATTCTTGATGTACACTTTATCAGCCTCTAACCACACTAGGCGAAATAAGAACACCACTGCAATCATCTACTCCAATGGCACAGTCCTGATACAAGCCAACAATGACAACCTAGAAATCTTTGATGCTCTCTTCCCATCCCTCCGTACTTCCACCTCCCACGCACTCCTCCCCTGCCCAACCATCCTCCTCTCCCTGAATAACCCGACCCGCCAACAGAACTCACCCACCATTCCGGTGCACCCTAGTAAAAACACCTGCCTCCTGCCACGAGACACCACCTCCAACACTACCAGAGGGAAAAAAAAACTCTACCCCCTCTGGCAACCAGCCTCTCCCGACCTCGCCCTCCTTCCCTCCCAACCCACTTCAAACAGCCTCAACACACAGTATGTAACTCCCAACCCCCCCAGTCCCTCATGCAATTTAACATTGACGCCCCAACATGGACCTCCCCACACCACCGATAAAACACACAAGAGAGACGTCCCCCACAAACTGTATGCTCATAAACTGCAGATCAGCCACCAAACATGCCACAGAACTAGCGGAATCCATCCTCACCCACGACATAGACATAGCATTCATCACTGAGACATGGCTAAATGACTCCTCATTTCCACTCATGGATACTCTTGTTCCCCCTGGCTTTGTTATTACCAACAAAGATAGAAAAGATCAAAGAGGTGGAGACATTGCAAACATTCACAAAAACAATATTTCCGTGACGGAAATAGGCTCCTTCAACTACAACACCTTTGAGTGCCTAACCGCCAACATCAACACTAGCAACAATAAGAACACTTATCTACCACACTATTTAACACCCCCCAGGCAACACCACCACATTCACTGAACACCTGTCCGGCCTGATTGCCAACTGCTCTCTCTGAAATATGAACAACCTTATTCTGGGTGACCTCAATCTTTACTGGAATGAAGAAAACAACCTGCTTATCCAGAAACTGAAGGAGCTGATTCAAAGCAATAACCTTACCCGACACTGCTTAGAGGAAACCCACAACAAAGGAGCAATCCTAGACGCCATTATCGCCCAGCACAACACTGTTACGATAGACCGCACCCTGCTCGTGGACTGGTCCGACCACCACTTAATCCTTTTCCACCTCACTCAGCCAATCACACCTAAACCCCCCCACCCAAGACCCTCCGAAATGAACTAGAAACTTCACCCAGATTAACATGATTGACCTAGAGGGAAGAGTTCACTCTCTTCTCACTGCCTCCACGGATGATCTATCCACAACAGAACTCACCGCCCACTACAACACAAACATGACATCCATTCTAGATCAAGTATCAATCACCATTTAATCAACTTGATAGTGATTCAAAACATAGGTCATGTTGATTTTACAAGGTGTCTCAATTGTGAAAAGTCATGCATCCTTATGGCATAATGTTAAAAATCCAGTTATCCAAAGAAAAGCTTTTTAAATCAATCTAATCAACACCAGAGTTCAGGAGCGCAGACTTCTATTATCCAACAGTTGAAACTGAAAGTTTTATTTAAAGGTCAATCCCACCTATGTACTACCTTTGAGGAGGCTCATGCTATATTATTTACAATATCTCAAGTAAGCAAACCTTGATACCCAGGGGGCCAGAAATGTGGGGGTGGTGGGTAAAGGGATTTCTATGTTGGAAATAGCTACACCTGTGTATAACTTGTATATTTAGCTTATCTTATTAAGGATCCCCTGAATAATATTAGGTTTAGGCTGTTATCAATCTAACATTTTACATTCCACTTTATACAGCACTGTAAGCACTTTATTATGCTATGCTACATGTTGTACTGTTACAGCATTCTTTCTTACTAAATTTGAATAATATCTCTTATATCTGAGAAATGTACTATCATACAGCCCTTTTGGGGTATAAGAAGGTGTTCTTGGATATAAGCTTAGGTATGGATTGAATGCTGCTAGTTTACATCAATCTACATAAGTTATAAATGGTATAAGCACTTTCTTTTCAATCTGCATTTTGAGATCAGCCTGTGGATCATAATTAAATGTCCATAAGTCTTTATGTAGTTAGGAGTAACCCTAAGGCCAAGTCCATCTATTGAGATAGCTCATGCTGAAGTGCTAGTAGGGACCTAAGTATCCTAACCCATGGTGCTGTACAAGGGTCAGAGATTGGGGGTTAGAGACAGGGGCGGTGGTAAAGGAAATTTTTTTGAGAGGTTCTTGAGATATTCTATGATGGGAATAGTTTTATTTATGTGGAGCGTGTATACTAAGTTTATCCTAATAAGGAACCGCTGCAGTTATCGAGGTCCAGTATGTTTCAATTTTTACACTTTGTGTTGCACTTTGCCCAGCACTTTATTCACTTTATAGTACATTTGCGTGGTTAAAGCACCTTTTAAAATTTGAAATGGTCGATTATGATGCATTATCACTTTAGGCCCAGCCTATGGCTCATGATTGGCGGTCCATGGGCTGGTGTAGGGTAGTAGAAACCCTATGTGTTGTGTATATGGCAACCCTTTTTTTTGACTGTCAGAGACCAGTCTGTACAAGTTACAAATAGCACAAACACTCTCTTGTCAAACTGTCAGCACTTTAATATGCTATGGGAAGGTCTTGCAGGGGCTACAGAGGGGGTAGGAGTATGAGTGTGAGGCTAGAAGCCAGGTCAAGGTGACAAAAAATGTTGGGTGGGCTGAAGAGGGGAGTTAAGGGTCATTCCCCTCTTTGGTGGGGTCATTTGTGGGGGGTGCAGGTAAAAAGGAGCAAGGCAACAGCGGGTCAAAAATGGGTAGGATATAAGTGTAAAATGAGAGAAGGAAGTGATGAGGCAGCTGAGGTAAATTTGGATTGTAGGAATGTGGGTGAACTTTGTTCACTAAAGTATGGCAAAAGGTTATACTAAGGAGGAAAAACAAAGTTAAGGGGAGAAGGGAATTCTTTTTTGTGGAGGTGTTTTGTATAAAGTTAAGGAATGGCACAGAGGATAAAGATAATCTCTCGTAATGTAAATGGTCTTCGGAACGAACGTAAAAGCAGGGCATTGTTAAGCTAGCTAGGCTCTTTCTCTCCTGAGGTAATATTTGTACAAGAACCGCACCTTAAGTCTAACTCTTCAAAGCTGTCAGTACCTAGAAAATATTCACATGTGTATTTTGCATCAGTTAATTATGCAGTTCGGGGGGAGTCGGCATTCTGTTTTTGTGCTGATTGGACCGGGAGGTAAAAGAAGTGATCTGGGACGATGAGGCAAGATGGATTTGAATCAAAGTTAAAGCTGCAGGGATTTTTATGATTTTTAAAAATTATTACGGGCCAATCTTGGATGATGTCAAATTTTTAGAACAGATTCATGATGTATTAATAAATGCCCAAGGCCCCATAGTTATGGGGAGGGACTTTAACTTTATACAAGACCTTCAAATAAGGCTAAGCAACAGTTAAAACCAAAGACCTTGACACTGATAACAATTTTGAAAGAATATTTTGCCCTCATAGATCCTTGGTGTGCAGATAACACTGGACTTTCTCAGTTTACATGCTATTCTGTAAGGTTTAAAACGGCTTCACAAATAGACTTCTTTCTGATAAACAAGCAACTAGAAAGAAAATGATCCGGATTATTACTAATTCCTTCTCTTATCACTCAATAGTCTCTCTGGTCATATTTTTAGGAACATCGCGAAGTAATAATGCCAGGTAGCAGGTTTGATAAAGTTCTGTTTACGTATTTAGTGTGGATTGCAGAAGCACAAAAGTTTATACAGATATTTTTTAAGAAGAATCTAAATACAACCCCCTTCTTTATGGTGTGAGAGGCTTTTAAGCCCTCTTTTCGAGGACAGGTTACCTCATATAAAACTAACACCTATAAGCAGAGGGTACGAAAGATAGAAGCTCTATAAAAGAATGTGGAATGGGCTAGGAATGAGCTGAATTCAGGGTGCATAAGGGAGCATGATGAAAAGAAACTTCAGCAAGAACTGGCAAGAATGAAACACCAATTAAGGATTTTTTAACAGTATAATCTATCACTGGGAGTAAGGCCTACCAACATAAAGTGTACAAAGAAAGTCAGCTTACAGGCAAATATTTTGCATGGTCTACAAAAGTACAGCAGAATAGGCAAATAATTACAGAAATAAGAGATCGAACCACTGCAACTATGATAGAAAATAAAGATAGGATAGCAGAGATATTTCTTCATCATTTTAAACAAATATATGCCAAAGTACAGGTAGTGGACATACTGGATTTCAAAATTTATTTTGCCACATTTCAGCTGCCACAAATTACCAGGGCTAATATTGAAGCTCTAAATAAGTTGTTTGAGCCTCTTAAACTATCTGAAACACTAAAAGGGATGGAAATGATGGAATTCCTCCTGAAGTATATATGATGTTTTTAGAGGAACTCTCCCCATTTTTAGGTTTCGCCTGGGCCGGAGCACTACCTCCGCACAGGAGAAATCTTATGTTCCTACATATGGGGCTTCGTTCCGCCTCTGTCTCCCATTGGCTAGCTCCATAAATGGAGGCTAGCCATTGGGAGACAGAGGCTGTCAATCACGCTTTCCTGTGAAAACGCGATTCGGGGGCGTTTCTTGGTCTTTTTTTAAGTCCCGCCCCTTTGTTCTGGGCCGCGCTGTCATTGGCTGCCGGCCCGGGACACCCCCGTGACGTCATTCCCGGGCCGCGCTGTGATTGGCTGGCCGGCCCGGGACCTGACTTTGTTGTTGTTGGCCTTACTCTGCTCGTTAAGTGTTCTGTTTGGTTTACTTCGTGCATTAAACTTCGGCAGCTTCATTTGCCCTGCCGTCACGTAATCTCCCTTTGTCGTCCCAGCCACCCCCTCACAACACTGCTTGCCCACCGCTCCGAAGGTCGCTGCTTTTTTCTTAAAACTTAAATTATCGCTTCATTTGTAGTGCCATCACTTAATCGCCCTGTGAAGTCTCTCTCCATCCCCTCGCCCCTACCCTGCTTTTTTGGTTTAATTTATTTTCGTAGAATGATATAGGGCTGGCAATTGAGAAATTAAGTGATTTTCTCAGAAAAGAATCCCAGGAATGTTGGACCGAAGCCGAGACTAACATCGATCCCTAGCTTACGAGTCAGCAGCTCTAACCGCTGTATCAAACCCTCTCCCTCTGGGGATCCATGTTAAGAGTCTCCTTTTGTTGACAGCAGTGTCAGCAAAGACATGGTATCAGGTGCAAGGAACCACGTGGTTAGATTACATCAAAAGAATATATCTGAAAAGAGAAACACGCAAATATATTATTTGATGGAATCTAGCCACGTTGTTCCTTGCAACCGCTAACAGGTCTTTTTTCCAACTGCTATATTGGTTAAAACACATGTGCGTGTCTTTCTGCATCTCCCACAGGTTGTTGTACTTTTGTGTTTGGTTTACATCTGTTGTCCGGACCTCACGATGAGCTTCGTAACATGTCCAATGCAGATTTGCTTGTTTTTTTAATTTTGCCAGATGGAGTTATTTATAAGCTCAAATGCTGTTCAAGTTACATTGCTATATGCGAGTTAAGGCGATGTGATATATTCGAAAAAAAACACCATGGTGGAATTTCATTTTCCTTCTATTCTGCGTAGATTTAACGCTCTCGCCCCCACACCCTATTTGCATGTTTTCCTGGTTAAGCTAGCAAGCCAGCTGACAAAGCAGCATGTTTTAAAAGTGCTTTGAGGTGCAGTGCGACCGAAGTGGGTGCTAGATTAATTTTATAATGCTACTCCCAAACCCTTTCGATTCGTTTGCACTGCACATTCTGGGTGACTTGGTTATTTATGTTAATACACCCATCGCACCAAACCCCTCACTTTTGCAGCCCCCCTTACATGTATGTGGGAGTGAGTCAACGAAGAGCAATGCGAATGGCCTGCCCAGACTTACACAACATCGGGGAGAAGAGCCGTGACTTGAACTCCAAGCCTTGTAGTTTGACTCGAGCCCCCGCTCGCTGTCTGCTCTGCCCGCAGTGTCTGCGTCTTCTTCATCCTCGTGGCTGGCGAGAGCCCTTTGGTTCCTTTGGTGAGAACTGTACCTGTTCCCGATGCAAGGACTGCCTCCTAGGGGCAAAGCCCTCAATTTGCACCTCCCTACGTGATTACTGCATAGTGGCAATGCCGCGGGGGTACGAGGGAGAGCGATGCCATCAACCTGCACTACCCCTCCAACCTCAGTACAGCAGAACTGTACACGTTTAATAGCGACTGCCCACAGTGGCACTACCCTGCACCTGCCTTGTACAGGGGTGGTGAATGTTCTAGAATGCCAGTGGTTCCACGTGCCCTTCTGCCAGACGTGGATCCAGCCTTCAAGTGGCTGTAATACGTCAGCACTCCCACACTGTGTTCTTTGGCCACTAGATGCCGCCAGAGTTCCATAGCAGAGACCTCAACTGCTGCTGGGTTGATAACTCCGGTGCTCTCCCACTTGAACCCTGTGCCCGCCCCGCCCCTTCAGCTCTGACAGTCTCTCCAAGTTTGCCCGGTGGGAACTTGCTAGAAATCTCTCCGCCAGAGTAGCCAGGACATTAACAATCCGAACAGTTGAAAAAGTCCAGTTGGGAGCTACCCGGAGTCCAAATCCACACCACCACCCACCACACCGGGGCTGCTCTCTCTAGCGCGAGGACCTGCTTGAAACAGAGCCTGCCGGTGGTAACTGGAATGTATTGGGGCCCTAGAACCAGGCATATATAATCATGACACAGATACAGGAAGTTAGTGGGTAGAACTGGCCCAGGGCACATGGGTCGCAGGGTCACAAGTCCATGGGTGTGGGATGAGGTGTAAGGCAGCCTCTGGGAGTGGGTGGCACAACAACAACTAGAACAGTGACCATCAGGTCACTACAGTAACATGGACCATCCCGGTGTCTCCTCCTGCCAGCCGAGATCAGGGTGGACAGAGTTCTTTTTAAGCATGGGCGGATCTAGCGGATCTCGCGTACGCGAACTTGCGGATTTACGGATTCGCAATCCGCGAAGATCCGCGAACTCTAGCGGATTTGCGGATTTTCCCGTTTTTTGTGTTGGCGCGCGTTCGCGCCGATTTTGGGACAAGTTCGCAATTGCGAACTTACTTTTCGGCTCGCAACGGCCGCGACTATGTTGTTTCTACGTCTGGTTTATCATCACAGGTTCACAGCACCCTCTGTTTCACCACTGCCACCCTCTGGGACACCCATGCCACCCTCTGGTACATCCTCACTGCCACCCATTAGGTTTATTTATCACTGTAGATTATGGTGGTTGAAAAAAGCAAGCACACCTGCCCTTCTTCAACTGCCATCAATTAATTTGTGGGTCATTAATGTGTCAGTAATTTTGAAACTTCCAGTC
This sequence comes from Lissotriton helveticus, assembly GCF_964261635.1. Classification (NCBI taxonomy): domain Eukaryota; kingdom Metazoa; phylum Chordata; class Amphibia; order Caudata; family Salamandridae; genus Lissotriton; species Lissotriton helveticus. The sequence continues at coordinate 1,636,463,699 of NC_136061.1, read as the reverse complement.
TGGCTGGCACCTGCTTCCTTCCTTATCTGTAATTTGCTTTTTGTTGCAGTGAAATTTTTTTTCACAGGACCTTTATGGTCTACTTGTAGCTATTCTATGAGCCTGCTGTTTGGGTCATAGCAGGGTCATAGAATAGTTGCAAACTCTGGAAGGGCCCCTCAGGAAGCACTACCTTGAATGTTACTAATGTTAAGTTTGAACTTTTGCACCTGCTCATTGCTTTCAGTTTAGCTAAAATCGTTTTTTTCTGCAATTTCGCGCGTTTTTTGGGGCTCGAATCCGTGCGAGATCGATTTCGGAAGCCGCGAATACGTGCGAATACAAAATTGTTTTTTGTGCGACGTGTATGTTTGCGTGATCTTGCGCGTGTTCGCGAGGCGCTTCTAGCTATACGTTTGCCAAGTTACCCTATCGGTCGTACACGGGCGCGGCCATCTTGTTGGCGTGACGTAATTCCGTTTCCGGCCGCTATGTGTAATCTCGCAAAGTGTGCTGCTCGCTAGTACAATTTCGCGCGTACTCGCAAGGAAAATCTCGCGCGAACTTACCCACGCGGTCGTGAACGGGCGCGGCCATCTTGTTTCTCATTCATTGCTATGGTTCTGGGCTTGCTTTCTCTATCCTCTCTCAATCTCTGCCATCCTTTGCTTGTTTGAAGTTTTTTTGATCTAATTTTACTTATTATCTATCCCTCTATTTTTCTAGCTCTATATTTTTGTGTTTTCTGCAGCTTTTAGTTACTTTTAAACTACTTTTTTAAACTCTTTTCTTTTCTTCTTCACTATTCTATTTCTTGTTTATCATTTAACTCTATTTCTGCCCAGACCATGGTAAAGGGAGCCGGGAAGCACCCTGAGAAGGGGAAGGGTCCCGCACCCCGTGCCCGGCTCCCGTGCGGGCGTTTAAGGGGGGAGCAAGTGGTCCCGAGGGAGATCTTCAGCGCGGAGGAAGTGGCGGCACTGATCTTCCACGTCCAGCGCCGCCTCCCCAAGACGATCCTGGGAGGCGGCAAGATCGCGACTGGCTATGGCATCCGGGAGCGTCGCAAGCGGTGGGAGAAGGTATGCCGGGCCATGTACAAGATCTCTGGGGTCCGGCGCACATATAACCAGGCCACCCACCGCTGGACCGATGTCATGGACCGGGAGCGGGACTTGCTGGACGCGCTCGGCGTAGAGGTCCCCGGGCTTGGTGAGTAGTAGTAGTAGTACATTTACTACTCTGTTTTATCCTGCTCTGTTATTTGCAAATCTTTGTTCTTTACCAAGAGCAATAATGCTGCCGATTACATTGAGGTAAATTATATTTCAAAATCTTCTATGCATTTCAGGTGCACTGCTCTCCTTCTCAGTAGCCTTGCTTGCTACTATGCTTCTTTGTTTTGTATGTTGTGTTCAGAAGCATTTCATTGGCCTGAGAAATTATGTATGAGTGTAGTGTAAAGATAAGAACTGCGTAATGCTAGACAGTAAGGGTCATATTTTCAATTACCGGCGCATCCCTGCAAAGTAGCAGGGATGCGGCAGTAATTGTGTGCCATGCCACCACCACCCATTGGCCCAAAACGTCACAGAAGCCTTACGCATCTGTGCCGTAAAGGCAGCACATTGCTGGAGTTGCGTGCCAACGATGGCGCAGCTCCAGCAATGCTCTGGGGTACCCTATCTCCCCAATGCTGCATCAAGCCGTACGTCGGCTTCAAGCGCGCAGGGTTTGAGTCATGCATCATTGTCCTAAAAGTGACTGATTGACATCTTGTCGATTTCCCTCAGCCACTTTTAGGATTCGTTCCTGCGCAGGTACGCCCTCCCTTGCGCCGGAACGCCCCCTGATGGCGCAGGGCTTTACAACGTGATGCATCGCCCATATGCCCATATGTGTTTTTTTTTAATATATACGCCGCACCAACACCATGGCGAGTCTTTTGTTCTGCCGCTGCGTCACAAAAGGCACGCAACAATGGAGGAAAATGAGCCGCAACTTCCGCAAGGGACTTCTAAATCAGCCCCAACAGACTGAAGTCCAGTCCTTCCTTTAGACACATGGCTATAAGAAGAAATAGTGGCGGTGGTGGCGGGTGGATTGATAGTTTGAGTATTCACTGATCTGCAAGCAGGATGGACTTTGTCTGTCACTTCGCGTGCTGCGCACTGCTGCCTGCAGTGCCAGGCCTAGGCAAACCTCTTTAGTAGTCTGTTTATTGAGTTACATAGGAACTTTCTAAGTCAACGTTTCGCAAATCAGGCAATACGAATAACGTAGTATACCACATGAGATAGATCCCGTGGAATAGTTGTCTATCTATTTGCTATTTTTCCAAAATATTTTGTTATTGTTCTTTTGAAATGTTTGATTTGGTTGAAAAATCTCATTCATGTTTTCTGTTTTTTCTTTCTTTCATGTTGTACATCAGCTCCCCCCAAGGGCAAGAGGACACAGGAGGAGGGTGCTGAGGATGCAGGCCAGGATCGGGCAGGCGAGGGCTCCTTTGCTGGCCCCAGTAAGTTTACATTTTAATAAACAGTACCTATTTTTTCCTAGCGTTCCTCATTCGATTTTTTCTAAATCGTCTTTGATCTTCTTGTAGACTGGATATAAATTCTTATCCTGCCTCGAATATGACTCCCTGTGGTATTACTAGACTATTCTTATTAGTCTGTCTGTGTAGCTAACTAAGATTGGACATTTGGCAATTCCATTGGACTCCCATTATATTCAGCAATACCTCTATGCACTGTCTCCTTACTGACTAGATAGTGTGGCAGAGTCATTCAGCTCCCGAAGTCACCGATTATAGATCCCCAATGATCTCTAGATTATCGTACGCAGGACAAGAGAGTAGTACGGAGTCACAGCACAGTCAAGAAGTGTCAGAGGCACTCATGCTTGCAAAAATTCCAAAACCTTTAGCTCATCCACTCTAGTCTGGAGGAACAAAAACCACAGAGTCTATTTAAGTTTAAAAGCTTTATTAAAAGTAAACACATTTATTAAAATCTACTTTGTCATAAAACTATTTAACTGAAAATGGAAAAGTGGTTAGTGCTTACGATAAATTGGACACATTTCTTGTGGTCGAGCCGCGCTCTCACCTGGTTTGAACTTGATCCTGGTCGTGTTCTTAGGAGTCAAGCTTCTGTCTGTTAGGAGAAAAAGTGGTGCGTGTTAAAAATCAAAAGCAAGCATTCATCAGTTGTGCATAAAAGTGCAGCAAGACAACAGCCTTCCCTGGAAAATGGGACATTTTTACTATGGAGTAGACAGTCACAAATTATTACATTGTATTCTGTTTTTTTAACATTTCTCCTAGACCAAATATTATATAGTAGTGAGTGGTGTATTCTAACATTCTTAAATGTACTTCGTAGGTGTAACATCTGGTGACGGGGCCAGCGCGGAGGTGGCTGTGTTGGGCGAGGACTCGGAGGACTCTGGGGAGGAGGCAGTGCAAGAGCCGGCGGACGGTCCTGTGGGGGTTCAAACGGTGGTGGCGGAAACAGGTAAGCTATATATTCCTTACTTATTGAGATTGAAGACTGCATAGTGTGCTTTCTGCACGGGTGTATTACAATTACAAATCAACCAGGTAGTAGCCTCCTCGAAATGTACTTCGACTTAGCTGTGAAGTTTTTGGTGAGAAGAATCCCAATAAGTTCTTAGACGAACGTGATGGATGGGATGAACGAAAAGCGAAAGAAGGGTGTAAGTAAGTGGGACGCGAACTTGTATGATGGCTGGCAAAGAAGAACGATATGTGTTTGCTTGGCCCCCGAGGTGGCTGGGAAGGAAATAATATGGTATGGTGCATGGCTGGGTCAATGATGAAGCAAGGATGGGTGGAAGGACAGCAGCCTGGGTGGGTGAAACAGAAACTGTATGTGTGCGTATACTTTGACTGAATGGATGCCCGGAGCATGGTATTCTCTGAGTCTTAGATAGCACATGTGTATCTAGAGAGAGTAGATGGTCGCCAGGTGAAGTAAGTGTTACCTTGAAGAGCATGTACCACCGCACCCGCACGTCCGTTCCAGTGCAGGGAAGGCAAGGAAAAGAAATTGTAAATGTGTCCAATACTACCATGAATAGTAGCAGTACTTTGTATTGCGTTTGCAATCACAGCATATATCTGGTTATTACGGTGGACACTCCGTACCTCTCTTAATAACTTTAGTTTACTTGTAGTACGTCATTCATGTGTGGGTGTATCACTGTTCACTCAATATTAAGCAAAGCACCTAAAGTCATCTCATATGTCATCAAATACGTCCCATGTGAAGTGATAGATAATCAAATTAGTTAGCTTCTTCATTTTCCTTTTCTAGTACTCATTTGCACTGTAGGGTGAAAGGTAAATTAATTAAGCAGTAGCCCTTGTAACAGAGTATTCTCAGTGCCACCCGTAATAGAAAAGTAATAGCTTCACCACCTGCATGTACTGGACCGGTACAGTAACGCAAGTCTGTCTCACTCATCATGGTGTGCAACTTTTTTTCTCGGGTGCAAGTTCACTGTGCTGTCCATGTCATTCTGCCGGCTTGCATAAGATAACGTAACAATTTCCCTAAACAAGAGAGAAGAAGAAGAATAAGACTGGTGTACTGTCATAGTCGACTGTAATCGGAAGTCCATAGTGGTCGTAGAATTTGTTCATTAAACTACCACTAATGTTAGAGCAAGGATGCAGAAGTGGGAGGTTACATAGATACTGTCCTCAATAGTTATGTACTGTGCTTTCAATTTGCTACTTGTACTCTGTGATCCAACTTTCGGCTCAATCACTTTGTGTTATTAATAAGGAGCATTGGTTACAGACTATGTCTTTCTTTCTTCATATAGTTGCTCCTTCCAAATCAAAAACAAGGAGGGAGCAGGCTAGATTGGCCCGGCAACGGAGGCTGGAGGCCACTGTCGCCGAATATCGGCGGCTGGTGGCCCTGGAGGAGGAGGAGGACACGCAGTCGAGCGGGGCAACAACGACATCCTCGACTGTGACCACTGCATCCTCCTCCGTGACTAAGCCAGCAGGACCGAGCCGGGCTAAGAAAGATGACCGCCACCGCCAAGCAACCGAAATACCAGCTGCCCCCCACAGGAGCTGCAAGGACCGCCAACGCCGCCTACGAGTCCGCATGTCCAACCTGGAGCAGGAGGTCCTGAAGTATAAGAACTTGGTTAAGGGCCTCCGCTCCGAGCTTGCCACCCTCCGCAAGGAGTATGATGCCCATGCCGCATCATGCACCAGCACCAGCACCCTCCAGTAGTGGAGTGTCCCTTGCCCTTTTTTTATAGACTTTTGGGGGGTGGGATTTGGGAGTTGGGATCGTTTTGGGACGTTTCAGAGACAATCGTTGGGGTTAGGGTGGGTGAGGGAGATTATTTTGTTAGGGCTAAATAAATATATTTTTCAACTTTATCTGACCATACCTGTTTTTTACTGCTTTTCAGTCTGGTGGGTGGGGGGCGGGGTGTAACAGTAACTTTGTTTTCCTGAACAGTCGTAGGACTTTAGTAGTACAACCGTCAATCTCTTGTCTACTCCGAAATAATACTCCATTATACTACCTCCCACCAAACGCTTATCTTACCTGTAATTTGTGTTAGAAATTAGGGCTAGGCCCAGGTCTGGCTCCAGGTGAAATGGGGATTAACGTTGTCAATCCTGGGCGGGTGACATTTCCTCATTGCGGTGGTACTAGTGGTGTGACACAGTGGCAGTTGCATGCCTATGGAAAAAAAGAAAACGAAACCTTGTTTGTCCTCCTTACTGTAGCATTACAACGGTTACGGTACGATCGAGAAAATAGCAGGTGACAGTACACTAGAACAGTGCCATAATGTAGCCTAACAAATGGTAAAGTATTTGCTTGCAAGTATAACTAGTACTTGCGTTGAATTTATTTGACATTGGCTACTACTACTAGAAGATATAGTACTGAAGCTGAGTAAGTCTAGAAGATATCCTCGTATTCCTTCACCAGCCTGTTGCTATGACCTTATCCTCCCCAGCAAGTGTGTGGAATTATTGATGTCATTTTAGTCAGACATCAAGCAAAACAACACAGCCCGGGGGAAGAGGGTTAGGGTTTGTAAAATGGATGGGAATGGGGGTTTCTTTTTGGGTAGGTTTTGTTGAGAGAAGAAAAAAAAAGCAGAGCATGGACAAACAATAATTGAAGATACAGACAATCTTTGGTTACAAACTAAAGGTAAGCACATGCAGTCACACTCATAGAATAAAAGACAACAATGGATACTGTATCTGTATTGCGTATGTTGTTGGAGTTGTCCTGTTGAATTTGGTAAGTAAGTTGCATGCAGCAAACAATTCCTCTTATTGGCGGCACTCCTCCATTCCAGCTGACGCTTCGTCCATCAATGTGGTGACCACTGACAGAAGACACCCTGTCCACTGCCTGCCTGGCGGATGTTGACTGAAACCCGGCCTGTAATTATTGAACGGAAAACAGGAAGTGCTATTACAATACCACTGATAAATAAATAAAAGGTATGTACGCTGTGTGGTTCAAAAAGTGACACTTTGATTTCCCTAATAGACAGTACAATATTTTTGAAATTGCGTGCTCTGTCTGAGTCACCTTTTTAAGGATCAATAAGTATGGCCAAAATATTATAGCGGATCTTTCCCCTCAAGGTAGGTGTACTACTGTGTTTTAGAACAAAATTTGACCTTCCCAGCAATGCTCCCACCAAGACCCTTACTAAAGCCAGTCGCAAAAATGTAGAAGAACCCCATTCAGATCTCCAAAAACGATGCCTAGCAGAAAAATGGTTACAAAACGTACTTTGAAAGTAACAGTAGGCCCAAATACAGACCGTGGATTGTATTCAAACCACTTGCAAGCAAGCAAAAGTATCCATAGCCAGCATCGCTCCAACAGTGCTCTACAACAACAGTACTGCGTTGCAATAGAACCCCCCGAAACACATGCAATCCTGCTGCTAGGGCTAACCCTAACGAACCCTAACTTACAAAAAGTGCCAAAACTGGTGTTTCCTTATGGATTTTGTCCAACAAACTTCTATCCGGTATTAGACCTTCCCAGGAATGCCCCAGGCAAGACCCGCCAACCCACCCGCAAAAAAACACCCGACAACACCCCCAAACAGCGAAAAAGCTAAATCTCATACTTACAATGTCTCTCGGCCTTCGGTCCAAACGCGGCGCTGTGCAGCTAGGTCATCATCATCATCATCAATCATCATAACTCCTGTTTTCCACCACGGATTTCCTGAAAAGCAAATGCAATCAAGATTAGACTGTCGCAGCAGTGCTTCGACAGAGACCCCGGCCGCAACCCACCCACGAACAGCAGGAAGCCCCCCAAAACGCTACATTGAGCAAGATGTCAGAAGAAATAGCAAAAAAAAGGCTGTTCCTTATGGATTTTGTCCAAAACACTTCTATCCGGTATTAGACCTTCCCAGGAATGCCCCAGGCAAGACCTGCCAACCCACCCGCAAAAAAACACCCGACAACACCCCCAAACAGCGAAAAAGCTAAATCTCATACTTACAATGTCTCTCGGCCTTCGGTCCAAACGCGGCGCTGTGCAGCTAGGTCATCATCATCATCATCAATCATCATAACTCCTGTTTTCCACCACGGATTTCCTGAAAAGCAAATGCAATCAAGATTAGACTGTCGCAGCAGTGCTTCGACAGAGACCCCGGCCGCAACCCACCCACGAACAGCAGGAAGCCCCCCAAAACGCTACATTGAGCAAGATGTCAGAAGAAATAGCAAAAAAAAGGCTGTTCCTTATGGATTTTGTCCAAAACACTTCTATCCGGTATTAGACCTTCCCAGGAATGCCCCAGGCAAGACCCGCCAACCCACCCGCAAAAAAACACCCGACAACACCCCCAAACAGCGAAAAAGCTAAATCTCATACTTACAATGTCTCTCGGCCTTCGGTCCAAACGCGGCGCTGTGCAGCTAGGTCATCATCATCATCATCAATCATCATAACTCCTGTTTTCCAGCACGGATTTCCTGAAAAGCAAATGCAATCAAGATTAGACTGTCGCAGGCTCGCAGCAGTGCTTCGACAGACAACAAAAATTACCCACAAACACCCGGAACCCCGCCAAAGAGCACCTCAAAGTCAAGCAAGTCAGCAAAAACGGCAAGAAATTTCCACCTCATATTTGGTCCAAAACACTTTTGTCCATTATTAGAGCTTCACAGCAATGGGCCCAAATCCGTCAACTCACCCGCAAAGAAGTACAACACCCCCACAAGTGCTGAGTCTTTCTTCATTGGGCGTAATCCAGCACTCTGCTTGGAGGGAAATCGCAGTCTGGAGGAGGAGGATAGAGGAGCATGTTCTTCAGAACTTGTGAACCTGAGGAATGTAGACTGCGGCACCTTCAAATCAATAAGCAAACAAGTGAAGACAGTTCTGATGATGGTCTTGTTTTTGGGATTAGGTGATTAAAGTTTGAATTAAATTAACTGTGCAAAACAAAGAAAGAGAGACACAAAGCACACAGGAATAAAAGTGAATAAGGACGAAAAAGAAAGTTCTTGATTGATTGTCTCATTTTCAGGGCTCGGTGTCAGGGAATAAGAACAAGATTTCGTCATCATACTCTGCGAATTCAGGCTGGATGAGGTCAGTGCCACCGAACAGAGAAAAAATCCCCTCATCTACGTTGCCGTCCTCCTCGTCTTCAAGCGGCGTGCTTTCTCGTACTTTGTAATCTGGTGGTATGAGGTGCTGATTCATCTTGATCATTGTCAGCCGCTCCACATTTTTGGGCGAGAGGCGGCTCCGTTTGGGAGTTACAATGCCACCAGCAGCACTGAAAACATGTTCAGAAGACACACTTGCGAGTGGGCAAGACAAATAGTTTATAGCCAGGTTGAAGAGCTGTGGCCACAATTGTTTTTTGCCATGCCAATACTGCAATGGCTCATCATTAAGGAAGACCTCTGTTGAGTCATTCAGATAGTCCTGCACCATCGACTCAAGGTCATCAACTGTTCCTCCACTTTGCTTACTTTTTGCTGTGCCTGTGACATTTTTTCGAGAACCATACCCCATCAAACTTAGCCAATCCTCCTCCGCAGCCACTGTTAGTGTTGTCATTGTGTGTGGTGCAGATGATCCAGTTGCCGGTGTCTTTAACGGCTGAGAGGTCACTTGTGCCCCAGCCACAGGTGCAGAAGTGGATTCTTGTGACTGGGGATGGCCTGCTGATGCTGATGCTGATGTACTGGCTTCTCCTTCAATAACCTGCCGTTCTTTTTCAAACCTCTTGGCTGACCAGGCTAACCAATGTTTGTATTTTTGAACATCTGCATCAGCAAAAGGAAAGAATGCTTCGCCTGCCAGCGCCTTTTTGTAGCGTGGATCCAGAATAGTAGCACAAATGTAATGCTGATCTGACTTGATCTTTTGAAGACGTTCATCACCACGTAGGCGCTCTAATAATTTCTCAGACAAAATAAAATGGTCTTTTTTTTTTTCATCTTTTTCAAACTCAGAAGACACCGCCATCAGTTGGTGCTCCAGCATGCACAACAATGGGATAGCTTTTCCCAAATTACAGTCCTCCTGGCTGACTGCACGCGTGAAGAACTCAAAAGGACGAAGCATGTCTGTCAGGCTTTTAACTATGTCCCATTGCGCCGCACTCATCCGCAGGTCCTCCTTCTGAGATGTACCCTCTGTGAAGAAATAGTGATCGAGTACCGTATACTGCTCATACAGACGCTCAAGCATGTAGAAGGTTGAGTTCCAACGTGTTGCCACCTCCTGGATGAGTGCTTTCACTGGCATTCCACGTTGAAGTAGCAGTCTCCGCAGATGCTTCCGGGCCTTAAAAGAATGGCTGAAATGGTTGCACATTTTGCGGCAGGTGGCCATTACCTCGAACGCTGGACTCTGTTTATCACTCAAGAATTTTTGAACTACCAGGTTGATACAGTGCGCCAAACACAGCACTCTAACATGGTCACCCATGAACATGGCCTTAACTACATTGGCGCCATTATCCGTGGAAACATAACCAATCTTGCGTTTTAGGGGGGATAGCATTGTCAAGACCTTTTTGTTAAACTCTTCCAAAAGGTTTTCTGCTGTGTGACTTTTCTCCAAGCCAAACATGGCTAGTGTTGCATGTTTCCGAGCAGCTTTGAAAACTTTGTCCGGGTCAACACCTGCGTTTAGCTTTGCTTTAACACCTGAAAAAGAGACCCAGTGTGCAGTGATGCACATGTAATCAGTGCCTGGGCCACTGGTCCACATGTCTGTTGTCAGATGTATTGTGTGAACAGCACTCTTCTGCAAAGCTGCCACAATCGCCTGCAGCACATCTTCATGTAGTGCTGGAACCGCAACTCTGGCAAAATAGAACCGGCTCGGAACCTTCCATTTAGGGCAGAGCGTTGCCACTAATTCAAGAAAACCTACCGCTTCTACAAAAGAAAAAGGTAGAAGGTCCACAGCTAGCATTTTAGCCAGCTTAGTGTTATACAGACGCGTCAGTGGGTGGTTGCGTTCATATGGCACGTCTGAAGTAAGCATTGTTCTAATGTTGCCCTGGACCAAGCATTTACGGGCTGATAATGACTTCGTTGACCCAATTTTGCTCGCTGGTGAACTTTTGTGCGTTGGTGTCTCACTCGCTCCAACACTCTTAGTGTGCCTCACATTGGGTGTGCTGCTGACAGGGGTACTGGGTGTAAGGGAAGTGTTTGACACGTCTTCTTCCTCCTCGTCATCATCAGATGAAACATCAACGTTTCCTTGAATTTGCCCTTTCTTGATCGCATCTAGGTGCGCAAACCATCTGACAGTGTGCTTTCTCTCAAGATGACCTCTCTGTCCGCCGGTACCATAGTTGGTACCTGACTTACCACGACTAACTGCAAGCTTACAAAGGGTACAAATGGCAAACTTTGGATTTTTTGGACAAACAGTAAAGAAGTCCCAAACTGGGGACTTGAAGTGTCTGTGGGACCTGGAGGAGGCGGCGATACTGGTGGTGGTGGTCATGAAGCTAATGCCAGATGAAGTGGAGGATCTGGATTGCCCAACTTTTGTACGTTTTGCACTTTCACCACCACTAATTAAGGTCGAGGTTGACGGAGGTCTCTTCTTGCCAGAAAGAAATATGGAAGCGGGACGAGTTGGTGTACTACTTAACTCCAATGATTGTGGTGTTTCCACTGCCTCCTCATCGACAACATCATCATCATCATCACGCTCAGCAGCTCTTCGGGCTAGGGTCAAAATGTCTGTTTGCTGCATGCCCGCTGGGGCTGCAGTGACCTTTATGATGACTTGGTCGTCGTTGGCAGAGTCTTCATCAGCAGCAGTATCCGCCACTTCTTGTTGAGCCTCATCACACTCCATAACTCTGAGACTTTGGACGAGCTTCCTTTTACGCTTAACTACCTTTGTTGGATCATGGTGTGCCTCACTCTCAGACGGCTGTGGTGCTGGTTCCCAAGTTTGATCCGTATCATCAGAAGGAGGTGTGCTTGAAGAGGATGTAGACACCACCCTTGATCTCTTCCTTGCTAGGGGTGTGGAAGACAATGAAGGATCATCAGGAGGAGTGGCTTCCTCAAATGATACCTCGCCTTGATTGTCGATTTCCTGATGTGCCCCTACTTCGGGAGGAACAACTATTGTGGGCACTTGTGACCCTCCATGCACCTCTGCTTGCGCATCTCCTTGCGCTGCCTCTCCTTCCACATGTACTTGGGCTTGTACTTGCACATGTGATTGTTGTTGCGGCTGTGGTTGTTCAACACTCGTCAGATGAGCTACAACAACCTGTGTTGATTGAGGGACATTGCTGCTGCTTTCTTGCGATGAGCCAACATCACTGGTCGATGGTGATTGAAGAACTATACTGGCTGCCTCTGCAGCACTCAAGGGCTTGGACTTAAGTTGGTGTGGTGGTGGTGGTGGCACTGAGCCCAATGGAGCGGGGGTGCTGCTGCCAGCTTGGTCCCCAGCAGATCCCGCTGCTGCTGCAGGCATACTTTTTTTTTTACTCCCAAAAAAAGGGGCGGGTGGCACACCAGTCTCCTTGGTAACTTGCTTCTTCTGTTCCTTACTGGCACCTTTCTTGCTAGAGGAGCTACGGGTTACTTTTTTGGGGGCCATCTTCTTCAGAGCAGGTCAGAACAGCAGGCAGCAGTTGCACGAGTTGCAGAGTTGTCTGTGTCCAGACGTGACGTCGCGTGACGTTATGCTGCACACACACACCGCTGCAGGACTTCTTCCTGGCACTGGTGGTTCTCTTGAGTCTTGTGCACCTAAAAGCAATGGAAGACAGAGGAACATCAGTTCAGTTATACACCCCAAAAAATCGACAAAACACAGAAAAATGAGCACAATCCCATGCCATCCATGATGTTTACATTGAAGACACCCCACAGAAAGACTAGGGACATGCAAGTATGCAACACTCACTACCCCTGGGCATAATGTTATGAAAAGTAGGCAAAATAGGTGCAGGCCTCAGACACTGCCTCTCCTCAAAATGGCCCCTTACACCCCAAGCACATGTTGCCTGTACCAGCCAGCACTCAAGATGGCCACCACCACCACCCACATGGCCAGTCCACATCAACAGTACACCCCCAAAAAACAGAAAAACAGCCAGAAATCACCACAATCCAATGCCATCCATGATGTTTACATTAAAGAGAGTGAGACCACACCACAGGCACACTCAGTCCATGCACCACCACCCCTGGGCAAAAGGCCACACCAGCACCCCCCCAAAAACGACAAAAAACAATACAATCAGCACAATCCCAGCCCATCCATGGCCTCAATTATGTTTAAATTCAAGAAGACACCCCACAGAAAGACTAGGCCCATGCAACACTCACCACCCCTGGGCATAATGGATGAAAAGTAGGCAAAATAAGTGCAGGCCTCAGACACTGCCTCTCCTCAAAATGGCCCCTCCCTTACACCCCAAGCACATGTTGCCTGTACCAGCCAGCACTCAAGATGGCCACCACCACCACCCACATGGCCAGTCCACATCAACAGTACACCCCCAAAAAACAGAAAAACAGCCAGAAATCACCACAATCCAATGCCATCCATGATGTTTACATTAAAGAGAGTGAGACCACACCACAGGCACAATCAGTCCATGCACCACCACCCCTGGGCAAAAGGCCACACCAGCACCCCCCCAAAAACGACAAAAAACAATAAAATCAGCACAATCCCAGCCCATCCATGGCCTCAATTATGTTTAAATTCAAGAAGACACCCCACAGAAAGACTAGGCCCATGCAACACTCACCACCCCTGGGCATAATGGATGAAAAGTAGGCAAAATAAGTGCAGGCCTCAGACACTGCCTATCCTCAAAATGGCCCCTCCCTTACACCCCAAGCACATGTTGCCTGTACCAGCCAGCACTCAAGATGGCCACCACCACCACCCACATGGCCAGTCCACATCAACAGTACACCCCCAAAAAACAGAAAAACAGCCAGAAATCACCACAATCCAATGCCATCCATGATGTTTACATTAAAGAGAGTGAGACCACACCACAGGCACACTCAGTCCATGCACCACCACCCGTGGGCAAAAGGCCACACCAGCACCCCCCCAAAAACGACAAAAAACAATAAAATCAGCACAATCCCAGCCCATCCATGGCCTCAATTATGTTTAAATTCAAGAAGACACCCCACAGAAAGACTAGGCCCATGCAACACTCACCACCCCTGGGCATAATGGATGAAAAGTAGGCAAAATAAGTGCAGGCCTCAGACACTGCCTCTCCTCAAAATGGCCCCTCCCTTACACCCCAAGCACATGTTGCCTGTACCAGCCAGCACTCAAGATGGCCACCACCACCACCCACATGGCCAGTCCACATCAACAGTACACCCCCAAAAAACAGAAAAACAGCCAGAAATCACCACAATCCAATGCCATCCATGATGTTTACATTAAAGAGAGTGAGACCACACCACAGGCACACTCAGTCCATGCACCACCACCCCTGGGCAAAAGGCCACACCAGCACCCCCCCAAAAACGACAAAAAACAATAAAATCAGCACAATCCCAGCCCATCCATGGCCTCAATTATGTTTAAATTCAAGAAGACACCCCACAGAAAGACTAGGCCCATGCAACACTCACCACCCCTGGGCATAATGGATGAAAAGTAGGCAAAATAAGTGCAGGCCTCAGACACTGCCTCTCCTCAAAATGGCCCCTCCCTTACACCCCAAGCACATGTTGCCTGTACCAGCCAGCACTCAAGATGGCCACCACCACCACCCACATGGCCAGTCCACATCAACAGTACACCCCCAAAAAACAGAAAAACAGCCAGAAATCACCACAATCCAATGCCATCCATGATGTTTACATTAAAGAGAGTGAGACCACACCACAGGCACACTCAGTCCATGCACCACCACCCCTGGGCAAAAGGCCACACCAGCACCCCCCCAAAAACGACAAAAAACAATAAAATCAGCACAATCCCAGCCCATCCATGGCCTCAATTATGTTTAAATTCAAGAAGACACCCCACAGAAAGACTAGGCCCATGCAACACTCACCACCCCTGGGCATAATGGATGAAAAGTAGGCAAAATAAGTGCAGGCCTCAGACACTGCCTCTCCTCAAAATGGCCCCTCCCTTACACCCCAAGCACATGTTGCCTGTACCAGCCAGCACTCAAGATGGCCACCACCACCACCCACATGGCCAGTCCACATCAACAGTACACCCCCAAAAAACAGAAAAACAGCCAGAAATCACCACAATCCAATGCCATCCATGATGTTTACATTAAAGAGAGTGAGACCACACCACAGGCACACTCAGTCCATGCACCACCACCCCTGGGCAAAAGGCCACACCAGCACCCCCCCAAAAACGACAAAAAACAATAAAATCAGCACAATCCCAGCCCATCCATGGCCTCAATTATGTTTAAATTCAAGAAGACACCCCACAGAAAGACTAGGCCCATGCAACACTCACCACCCCTGGGCAAAGGGCCCCACCAGCAGGCCCAAAAAAACGACAAAAATCAGCACAATCCCAGCCCATCCATGGCCTCAATGGTGTTTAAATTCAACAAAACATTTGTATCATGCACCCCTAACCAACCCTGGTCCTACTGGATACTGTGGCTACCCACAATATAATTTATTTAATGTTCTGAAAAAGTTCCAAAATTTTACTTGCAGCAACTGTAATGCCCCAAACAAACTTACTTGTGAAAGTTGATTTCTAATCCAAAAGTGATCCAAAGACAGTCAAAAAGGCCTCAAATCCAAATATCCAGCAGCACCCACAAAAAGTAATCCTTCCAGCTCCAGATCCAAATGAAAGTGACCAGGAGATGGACAAAGCACTGGGAGGAGCCTGCTGGACAGGAACAGGAAGTTGGAGACTGTGGGGCACTTCCTTCCTCCCCCCCCCCCCAAAATGGACTCCTTGCAAAAAAAAAGGCCATGCAAATGTCAACCTGAGGAGTGATTCTGATAAAAATCATAATTTTCTGAAGGTTTATCCTGTTTGCTGGTGATTTTCTTGTGCGAAATTGCAAAATCTCTATTTCGCAAGTGCGAGATTGTTCCTTTCCGCCGCAACTACGTGTTCGCAATTGCGAACTCTCGCGAGGTGTGGTGTGCAAGGTGGCAAGCCGCGAGTACGTATTCGCGGGCGCTAAACTCCCGCGGGAACACGCAGCAAGATCTAAAATGGCGCGTCACTCGCAAAGAAAAACAACTCGGCAAACGCTAAATTACGGAAAGTGAACGCCGTGCACCACGCCGCGCGCCGCGAGCGGATTCACGGATTTTCGACAAATTCGCGAGAGTTCGCGGATTGCGAATTTGCCGAAAATCCGAAAAATCCGCGAGCGGAGCGGATTTTACGCCCATGCTTAGTTCTTTTTATGCCACTAACAGACTTGGAGATACGTGCCTTTCTTACTTGTCACGGGCTCCAAACTCTAACCACGAGGGGCCACGAGCTCTGGATCCCCAGGGCACTAGCAGAATCTCTACTGTGACGAGTAGATTTTTGTTGTGTTTCTAGACCCCCAATCTTGACTAAAGGTCTGGGTGGTCCTTGGACACACACAAGACATCCACTGATGTACCGCAAAATATTCACCACCACCCAATTATAGTACAGTAAACCCATTTACCAATAATCAGTCGGTTGGCAGTGTAGAAGGTTCAAGCATTTATTATAACAAACGAAACTCTGTCAGAGGAGCTTCTTGCGACCTCACCCCACGAGGTCTGCCAAGAAGACTGTTGGCAGCTTGTCAGTACATCACATATATACAGTTACATTGGCATCAGCGTAACCCAACATGGAAAAATACAAATTGGTACAGGCTGGCACAGACAGAAAAAGGAAAGTCCATATATGGCACACAATGCGCTCCTGGTTTCGCTCATCCTAGATTTAGCAAGGTCGAACGGGTGACTCCCTTCTGCCGTCTCGAGACAGCCCGCCTCGCACCCCTCCCGGAATGTGCTTATCGGTCTTCTCTTCTGCTACCTACGACCTTGGCAGGCCTAACGAGCTGAAACAGCGGTTTTAGCAACAGTTGGTTTATTTCTCAGGAAGGGAACTCGGGTGCAAGACAAGAATGGGGCCTAGTTAATGCAATGCTTTTAGCGAGGCCACAATAGGGTGTTTGTGCGTGTATGGGTGCAAGGCTATTATCGTGAATACTATAATGTTAATGTGTAGGTGTGTCTAACTAAAGTATTTAGTGACATCAGGCTAATCATAACATATCGATTATAGGTATTGCATAATGGGAAATCGATTTCCGTTCCTCAAACCCTCCTTTTAGCGTGGTGTAGCTAAATACGAAGTCGATCAGTTACTCTTCAAATATTTCTTCATTAATTGCCATTAATTCATGTATCCCCTGCTGCAACATTTGGTGTTTAGTAGGGACAGGGGTTGGAACGCAAAGCGCAGTGACTCGGGAAGCACAGTAAGAGCAACAGGCCGGACCACATTGTACCAGGACGCAACAGGTAAAGATGATACCGGCTGCGCCACCCAAGATCAATAACAATTTCCATCCCCAAGTGGACAGGAGTCCCCAGAACCAACCCGACAGTGACCAAGACCCATTTTCGGTATGCATTTCAGAGGCAATGCGGTGCAATTTCTGGATTGCCAGATGAACAGACGGGGCGGAGTCAGGGATATATACACAGCAAGAACTGCCAATGACGCGGCATGCTCCGCCTCGATCAGCCAAGATAACGTCCAAAACCATACGATTTTGAAGCTCCACGAGTCTCGTCGCCTGAAGCTCTACAGTGAGGTTCGTTAGAATGTCAGTTGTTATGTTAATGACATTTTCCACTATCCTGGACAACCTCCGTATTTCCCTGCTATTGAATATGGGACCCCAGAAGGGTGTTAACCCCTTGCTAAAATCCGTGAACTTATGCAAAGAAGTGTCGGTTTGATCGACTTCGGTCATATCGAGTTGTCTGCGCTGTCTATCGAGGAACGCAGTGGGGGTGGTGCTTACAGGGAGTGATCGTGCTGGATGTAGCTGATGCGTATTATGGTAGTCAGAAGGTGCTATGTACACTGGCGGGAAGAGGAAAGACAAGTAGCAACGTCCCGCCCAATTGCGTGGCAACCAGGTATATGCATGCTTTCCACAAACAAAATACACATTAGGTGGAGTTATCAAGGGAGGGCTAATGCGTTTCTTCAGACGAAAAGTATAATTGCAGATACTATCTCCCATCTGTATCCGGCCCACCCCTTGTATACAGAATGCAGCAGAAACATTTAAAATAGGAATGGGTACAGTACGATCTCTTGTAACATTACGTTCAATAAACAGCTGAAAGTATTGTGAAGCATTAAAATCCCTAAAATCAGCAAGTTCATCCTGCAACCAGGTCCTATTCATCGCTATCAAATACAGCTGTATACATGCTTGTGGGTCTATTATTCCCCGCCCCCCATTTCCTGTCTGGTTGAAACCATAGTGTGCACGAACATAGTCTAGAATGATATTATGTTCATTAACATCGAAATCCCTGCGATGCTCGCCCCAGTGTCGGTAGATTGCTAAAAACAATTTGTACCAAGCCTCACAGCTGCCCAGATAGGATAATGGTCGTGAGAGAAATAGATCATGATTGCGCACCACAGACGGTAAAAGCCCACAAACCCAGCAATCAGTAGCGTTGGTGACACTGTGTGTTTGATGAAGCATTTCAACAAATAAATTTTTAGCATATTGCTGACGATGTCTTTCTTTGTGAGGTGCCAACGTGAATAGAAAATGCTCGGAGGGTGCAGCAGTGGATGGCAACAATTTCTGCAAAGGATATTCATGTTCTAAGTATATGAACAAGCCCATAAACAATGCTACAATAACAGCAATAACCAGTACGAATGCTACCTTGACCTTCGTGGTCCATGTGGAAAACATTGGCTCATAAAAGGGTATGTATCGTGGGGCAATCGGGAATTCTTCTTCTAAAACAATACGACCAAAAGGGTACATTCCTAGCTAAAAGTCCAAAGCAGGCTTAGCAGTCCGTCCTGCCAGAGGGTTCTTCTCCCTGTGTCCGTTAGAGTCTCACAGGTGGACTCCTATCACTCATCTTAGACAAAAACCAATCAGTAGTGCTCCAGTTTACCTCCGTTGCACAACCCAGGCCCTTGGTGCAGATGTGAGTCTTCTTTCTGAACAGAGTACAATGATCAGAGTTCCAGCTCTCAACGTGTTCAGTCCAGTGTCTAGCTCAGCCCCTCAGACCAAAAGGACTAGCAAACCCTGTCTTATGCAATTCAGTCTTTCCCTATCTCCTGAGGATGGGGTCTGAGGTGCCGTGTTTTGGCTTTCTTGGCCGCAGGTTGTATCGCACATTACCTGGCACTTCCTGATCCGGGAAAAGGATGCCAGGTGCTTCCCGCACATGAGAACTTTCACTTGCCGGGGTACTGATAACAGGATTCAAAGCTTTTGCAGATTTAGTAGGGACCAAGTCATCTGGTCTCGACTTCTCCCCTCCTAGCCTCGGTTCAATCTCGCAGGCGTCCGAAAAGGGTACAAATGCAGCAGCTCTCTCTGTTTCCTGTGTCAGAATTCCCCCTGGGCGTTGCTGATCAAAAGGAAGCGGAAGAGGCAGTTTCTTTAGATGGGAGACATGTATCCAATGCTTTCTCCCATCTACCTTAACCGCCGTCCTGGTGGCCAGGAGTATTTGGTGTGGCCCGGACCACCTTGGAGCCAAACTGGTATCACGCTCGAATTTCTTCCCCAATACCCATTGGCCGGGTTGCAGTCGATGACCGGGGCCCTCTGGCAGCGGCTGCAGTACAGAAGCTACCTGCTAATGAACAGAACGAAGGTCTTTAGTCAGAGCATAAAGGTAATCAATCAACATAGGATATTCAATATCTGCAAAAGAACGTGGTCTGGGTACCCCCCATACATTAGCAGGCCTACCAAATATAATCTCATATGGGGAGAGGCCAGAACGAGAATGTGGGGTGACGCGTAATGACATGAGAGCTAAAGGCAAGGTGTCAGGCCATGTTAACCCAGTACTTTCCTGTATTTTCGCCATTTTTAGCTTAAGGATGCCGTTGTATTTTTCCACAAGCCCTGCTGATTGCGGATGTCGGGCAGCGTGGAACTTCTGTTTAATGTGTAGACCCTCACAGATATGTTTGACAAGGGCCCCATGGAAGTGCCCCCCATTGTCCGACCAGATCAAGCGGGGCAATCCAAAGCGAGGCACGAACTCTTTTAAGAGGGCTTTTGCTGTGGCCATTGCAGTATCCTCTTTGGTGGGATAGGCTTCAACCCATTTGCTAAAAGCACATACCACCACCAGAACGTATTTCAAATTATTGACGCGCTCCATATGGATGTAGTCCATTTGGAGCACTTCGAAAGGCAATGAGGGAGGTGCAAAATTCCCACTCAAGACGCTTTCCCCTTTCCCTGGATTGTGTTGTAAACAGACCATACAGCATTGGACCAACCGGACAGCCGTCCTTTGAATATTAGGGTTGTTCCAAACTGGGTCGAGGAGCCCGCAGATACCTTTCGCCCCCGTGTGTGCCGGTCCATGTGCCATAGTCACAACAGCCTGTACTACTGCATTAGGCAATAGCCATCTCTGTTTTTCGGTCAAATCAATCCAGCAATTATTTTCATCCAACCTTCCTACCTCCGTTTCCCATCTCTCTAATTCTGCGGGAGTGGCTTCCTTCTGTAACACTCTCACACTTTCCATAGTATTATCAAACAATTCAGAGTCCTCCACCCATCTTGCAGATGTATTTACGAACATAGTTGACATCGGGGTTTGTGCTGTCTGCTTAGCCACCTGGTCTGCGAAAGCATTTCCCTCCCCTACTTCATCCACTATTGCTTTGTGTGCACTGGACTTGATGATGGCTACCTTCTTGGGTAAAGTGATGGCATGCAACAGTCGTACAACCAAGGGACCATTCTGAATTTTCTGGCCATGGGAAGTAAGGAAACCCCGCTCCCTCCACAGCCGCCCAAAGCTATGGGTCACGCCAAAGGCGTATTGGCTGTCCGTGTAAATGTTGACTTCGAGTCCCTCACTCAACTCACAGGCTCGCAACAAGGCCATGAGTTCAGCAGCCTGGGCTGACCGGTGAGGTACTCGTAACGTCTCAACAATCGTTTTCAAAGTTGTGATTGCATATGCAGCTGTTGTTGGTCCATTTGCTAACTTAAAACAAGACCCATCCACAAATAACTCCCCTTGAGGGTCATCTAGAGGGGTGTCAGTAAGGTCAACTCTGCCTTTGGTTTCTTCTTCGGTACAATAAATGCAGTCATGGGGATCTGTATCATGTTCACTCATAGGGAGTGGTAACAACGTGGCAGGGTTCAATGTTACACATCGAGTGATCGTAATGTGTGGTGCGAACAATGTCAATTCATATCCGGTGAGACGTGCACTTGTAAGGTGTTGCGTTTTGGTTTTATTTAGCAATGTGTCCACAGCATGCGGTACCATCACGGTCAAATTAGAATTCAAGACGAGTCCTTCCGACTGCCGGATTGCCACTGCAACAGCTGCTGTGGCCCTCAGACAGCTAGGAAGTGCTCTTGCAACATTATCCAATGCGGCTGACAAGTAAGCGCACAGTCTTTGCGTACCCCCAAAGTCCTGCGTTAACACTGATAATGAACAACCGTCGACCTCGTGTACATATAGTACAAAAGGTTTACGATAATCAGGAGTGCCCAGAACAGGGGCGGAACACAAAGCAGTTTTTAGAGAGTCAAAAGAATTCTGACATTCATCCGTCCAGGGTAGGGGTTCATGCACATCTTTCGTAGTCAAGTGCAACAAAGGTTTAGCCAGAAGGGAACAATTAGGTATCCATTGGGGACAGTAAGATGTAATGCCAAGAAAAGTGCGTACTTCACGCTGCGTGCAAGGAACAGACATGTTAGAAATGGTCGTGATGCGTTCAGGAGTTAGTCGTCTACCCTCCTTCGATAGTAGATGACCGAGGTAGGTCACCTCCTGTCGACAGTATTGGAATTTTGATACGGATACCTTATTCCCCTTAGCGGCCAGATGATGCAATAGTTTAACCGTGGCCGCCTTACAACCCTCTTCTGTGTCGGAGGCAATGAGCAGGTCGTCTACATATTGCAACAGTACATTGCCACTCGGCAGATCCAGGTCATCCAGCAAAGCTTTAAGGGCTTGGCTATATATGCTCGGACTCTCAGTATAACCTTGAGGTGCGCGACAGAAGCGGAAGCTTCGACCAGATAACGAGAATCCGAAGATCTGCCTGCTATCAGGATGGATGGGAATGCTGAAGAAGGCATTTTTCAGGTCAATGACCGAAAAATACTGGGCGGTTGGTGGGATCATTGTAAGAATCGTGGTGATGTCGGTTACCACGGGATACTGTGGCACCACTATTTTGTTAACAGCTCTCAGATCAATCACAAAACGGTAAGCAGCACCCTGCTCACTATCATCAGAGTTCCTTTTCAAAATGGGGAGGATCGGACTATTGCAAACATTAGCAGCCGTTTCTTCTACCACTCCTTTATCGACCAGGTCCTGAATAATGCGCAGCAAAGCTCGTTCTCCTGCTGGTGCTATTTTATACTGTGGGATGCGTGGTAATTTTGCTCCTTGCTTTAACATAATGTGAACCGGAGGAATATCCAGCTTACCCACATCCGCATCTCCCATTGCCCAAAGTGTGGCGGGAATGCCGTCGAACTCGGATGGAAGGCGTTCACCTTTAGCGAAACATTGTTTCACGTGATCAGCATAGGGTTGAATCGTTAAATAAACCCCGTCCGCAGAGCAATGAATTGTTGCATTTAGTTTCTTTAGCATATCTAATCCTAACAAATTTTCCCCGCAATGTGAGGTCAGTAGTAGAGGAGTGTCAATGGTGGCAGGACCGATCGTGAAAGGGAGAGGTCTAGAGATGGGGCTGACAACTGGGACTCCCGAGAATCCCACTGAAACATTATTTTGCCTGGACAGAGCTGCCCCTGGAACCAATGATCGAGCAACCGAACTATTCATTGCTCCTGTGTCAATTAGGAAATTCTCAGAGGTCCCCAACACTTCCCCTTTTACATAAGGTCCCCTTTGATTGACCGGAATCGACACTTGGCCCCTACTCTGTCCTTGGCTGTCCTATGCTGTCGCATATGCGTCTTGGTCCTCGTATTCATGGCCTTCGTGATAGTACTGTCTGCTTTGAGGACAATCAAAATGGTTCTTTTCCGACTTGCCTGGTCGTTCTTCTTTGTGCATATCACTTCGGTCGGAGCCGCCTCGTCCTCGCCCCCGTCCTCGGACCGCTCCGTTCTGGGCAAGTAAAAACGGACACTGTGCTTTCCAGTGTCCCTCTTCCCTACAATAAGAACACTGGTTCAAACCTATTGTCGGGGCTCCTCCCGCACCCCTGCCTGATCCCGCCCCTCTGGACATAGTTCCGCGGCCTCCTCTCCCCCTCCTTGTCCTCGCACTACTTGCTGCAACAATACTCGAGTCTTAAGATCTTTCATTTTCTTTTCCACCTTTTCTTTATTTTCGTTCTCTCTATGTTCATAGTACTGGGCCATGCTAAGGATTACGGACGGGGTGGAGGTAGTCCATGTACTTTCTGCTGCTTCTAGGCGTGCAGAAATCTCTGGGGCCAAGTTCGTAACGAATCTGTTAACAAACAATCTAGTACCACCTTCAGTTGCCAAATCTTGCCCACTAAAATCAATAAAAACCTCCTCGAACCTAGTGAAGAAATCGGACACACTTTCCTCCTTCTTCTGCCGACAAGCGGACAATTTATCCCAGTCAACCTTCCGAGGCGGAATCAGAGTATGCATGAAAGCTATTATTTTTGCTGGTAGAGACGTTATTTCAGTCCTCGGTTTGTCCCCCGGTTTGCGATCCTGGTCCCAACCTCTCAACTCCTCCCATGTCCCCCCTAGCTCAGCATGATTAGAGTTGTGCACCTGTCGCCATATGTCAACAGGTACAAGTAACCCAAAGAACAACTCAACATCTGCTAAGGTCATTACAGCAGAGGCAGCCGCTTCAGTCAATTCTTTATAGTAGGCGGTAGGATTCTTTCGGGGGTCAGGTAGTTGGGATTTCAGTGCTAGGACCTCGCTTCTTTTCCATGGAGTGTAAACCCATTGTTCCTGGAACCTAGCCGCTATCCCTGCCCGTGTGATTGCCTGATTATCATCCCACAGTTCAGGGACCTCGGGGTGATAAATGGGATGAACCTCTCGCATGGGATGCTGAGTAGTCCATTGTGGACTCTTCAAAAACAGTCTCTTTCTGTATTGAACCAGGGTATCTATATTCTTAAATACCTCATTTGGTGTTAGACTGAATTTATGGGCCCAGTCCCGGATATTATACAATATCTGAGGGGCAGTCCCGTCCCTGAAGCTGACTTTCCAGGACCAAATGAGTGAATTAGACATCTGGAATATCACGTGTTGCTGCATGACCGGTTCTAAATCCTTGACCGTACTCCATATGTCGGTCACTGTGTACACGTCACTCCTTATCCATCTAACAGCATGATCTTCCAGCACCTCTTTCTCCCCATATCCCACGGATGCTCTAGTGAATAGTCGTTTGCCGTCCATTCCCCCAGCTGCCCCCTTCGGTGTTTGTTCCGAATCGCCGGTCACGGCACCGATCGAGGGAGAAACCCACTCGGGAGTCGGGGAACTTAGTTGTATATGAGGGGGTGCTAGTGCCTGCATGGAATCGGGGACAAGTGTGGCCAGGTTTCCTCCAGGAGGGGGAAGGACACCAGCGTTTCGCCCGGAAGTCATAGAGCCCTGCTCCTCTGGGGCTGATGCTCGTGACCTGGATTCGGGCGGGATAGGTATGGCGGGGTATACGCGCTGTGGGGCGTTCGGCGGAGGAGGCCTCACATCCAGCAGCTCCTCTATCTCATCTTCCGTTCCTTCTCGAGTTACATAGCTTTTGTCCACTTGTAACCTAAATTGTCTATCTGCAATTTCAATATTCCTCTCTATTTTGTCTTTATCATGGGCGATAGCTTTCTGTGTTATAGTCTGTCCTTGCTCTATCTTGAGGAGCTTCTCTGAACGAATGTGCCTCCTTTTCGCTTCTTTCTGCCATTTGTTAAGAGTGTCGAACATAGATTGTCGACTTCGTTTAACAAAAAGGCGCTCTTGTAAATATTGAAGCTTCTTTTCATCAAAAGACCCGGTTTTTGGCCACTGCAATTCTTCGTTATCCTTAGTGTACTTGTGCCATAAGGAATTAAAAATGAGGGGGCCAATACCATGCTTGCAATACATATCATGGCCGGGTGTCCCATCTGGGGGAGCTGGCTGACTCTCGTCCAGCCTTACATCATCGCTGCGGACACAACCAAAACATAATTTGCTAAGACACGGCATGTCCCTTTCCCTTGGTTTACTTCAGCTGAAAAGGAATTAAGTTTAGTACAAAAATAACAGAACCAACTGCCAATCGATCACAGCGCTTTCAATCTCATGGCCATGTTTTTCATTCAAAACCCGCTCATGTCTTGCATCGTACAGCTTTAAAAGAAAATAACACGAAAACACAAAACGTACCAGAAACCGACAAATATATGCAATCAAAAGGTGGAGCCCGTCGACTCCCACCTATGGAGAACTCTTCTGCTACTAATCAAAATGCTGAAAAGAACGTTTCTAACAACAGTCTCGTCCTCAGATGGCCTGGAGATAGTCACACAGGTTTTAAACCACAGACCGGCCTACAGGCCATCCGACAGTATTCATGGTTCACCTCCCGAACTGTTCTGGCTAAGCCCGCGTTTAAGCGTCGCTCCAGATTTGTTCGGATGCTACCCAATCTCAACCATCGGCTTTCCCGAGGACAGTCCGGCCGAGCGAGAACCGCAGTTCCCCTGAGGCGTGCAATCCTTATCTCCAGTATTTCTTACACAAAAACACCAGGAGCGTCCGCACATGCAATGTCACCATTGTCCCTGTCGGACCCCCTATCCAGAGTCTCCTCGTACCCAATGCCAATTCAGAGTTTTCTCCGTGACCACAGGTCACCAAATGCTAAGTACCAATATCCGAATCTGCAGACGCAGTTCAACATATAACGAGACACAACACTCACCTGGTGCACGCAGGTCTGATTGAACGTTCTCCACTGCCAACTCTCGATAAGATCAACGTGGATTGTTCTCGGGTCACACCCGAAGGACTCCGGCGTGGGGCTATTAGCAGCTGAGGTCCTCTGGATTGGGAGGGCGGAGCAAACCCCAAATTCTTGTCGGTTTAGTCTGAAACCCCCCCCGATCGAGGGTACCCCTTTTCAATGTCTTCCTCCGACCGTCTGTGCATACACAGGGACAGCCCCAACGCGGAGTCCCGGCGGAGTCGCCAACTGATGTACCGCAAAATATTCACCACCACCCAATTATAGTACAGTAAACCCAATTACCAATAATCAGTCAGTTGGCAGTGTAGAAGGTTCAAGCATTTATTATAACAAACGAAACTCTGTCAGAGGGGCTTCTTGCGACCTCACCCCACAAGGTCCGCCAAGAAGACTGTTGGCAGCTTGTCAGTACATCACATATATACAGTTACATTGGCATCAGCGTAACCCAACATGGAAAAATACAAATTGGTACAGGCTGGCACAGACAGAAAAAGGAAAGTCCATATATGGCACACAATGCGCTCCTGGTTTCGCTCATCCTAGATTTAGCAAGGTCTAACGGGTGACTCCCTTCTGTCGTCTCGAGACAGCCCGCCCCGCACCCCTCCCGGAATGTGCTTATCGGTCTTCTCTTCTGCTACCTACGACCTTGGCAGGCCTAACGAGCTGAAACAGCGGTTTTAGCAACAGTTGGTTTATTTCTCAGGAAGGGAACTCGGGTGCAAGACAAGAATGGGGCCTAGTTAATGCAATGCTTTTAGCGAGGCCACAATAGGGTGTTTGTGCGTGTATGGGTGCAAGGCTATTATCGTGAATACTATAATGTTAATGTGTAGGTGTATCTAACTAAAGTATTTAGGGACAACAGGCTAATCATAACATATCGATTATATGTATTGCATAATGGGAAATCGATTTCGGTTCCTCACCTGGACCTAGCGTCCAGGAGCTGTTTCTCTCTTCCACCCCAGCAAGGCCCAGTTCCATCAGTGGACCATCGCGTGAGTGAAACCTTCAAGGGGCTGCCTCAACCAAGGCTCCATTGAAACTTATCTTTCTATCCAGTGCTACTCCGGATAGCTCTGTTTCTCTTCGTGCTGTGTTTTAAGAAATGCAATAGGTCTCGCATTTGCGAGAGATTAAGCTATTGGCATTGTAAATGACAATGCCTTTTATTTATCTGTTTTCAAAACCAACACATAAATAAAAAGTTTGTCATTTACAATGCCAATAGCTTAAACTTTTGCAAAGGCGAAACCGTTGCATTGTAAATGCTTGTTAATATTTTTGTTCAATCGAATCATGGAAGGGTCCCTATTTCTAATAGATTTAAGGGATCAGTTATGATTAGTATTCTTAAAAAATATAAAGATCCAAACAACCCTAATTCTTATCGCCCTATAAGCCTACTAAATGTTGATTATAAGCTTTTTATGAAAACTTGGGCAACTAGGATCGCAGGGCCTGAACAACAAGTAGTCCATGCTGACCAAACAGGATTTCTTCCAGGTAGGTCAATGGCAGCTAATAAATTTTTTCTGATGTAGGTGATTAATTATTTTTCAATTAACAAGGAGGAGGTTGCAATTTTAATGATGGACGCGGAAAAAGTGTTCGATCTTGTTGATTGGCAGGCCCTGTTTTTTATTTTAGGGAGGTTTGGCTTTCCTTCCCACTTTATAGGGATGTTAAAAGAAATATATAAAGGGGCTGTAGCAAAGATAATAATCATTGCGGAAAAGGTGTGAGAAGTGGTGATCAGGCGCGACACCCAACAGGGATACCCCTTAACCCCACTTTTTCTCTCTCTTTTTATCGAGCCACTCGCCATAAACGTTCGCTCTAATCCATTAATTTTAAGACCTGATAACTAGGATGGCAAAAATTTAACTTTTCACAGATGATATGATTTCATATTTGAAGGCTGAAAGGTCCAACATTCAGAGTGCATTAGAGGAAATCCAGGCTTTTACAGACCTGGGTGGTTATAAAGTCAGTTGGGCAACAACAGAGCTTCTTTTATTTAACGCTACAGAAGCTCAGCTAACAGCAAGGCTATCGATTCTGGCACAGCGCCCAGTAAAATACTTAGGGATGTATGTAACAGCTGATTTTACCCAATTGTTTCAGTTAAATTATGGAAACAGCCTCATGAAAGTAAAAAAGCTTTCAGAGAGGTGGACGTTACTACTTTTGTCATTAGTGGGCCGAATTTCACTAGTTAAAATGTCAATACTTCCTTTGTTTGTATTCCTGTTTATGAATCTTCCTCTGAAAGTGCCAATTTCATATTTTGAGGAACTGGATAAAGTTATCCGGGAATTTGCATGGGCAAAAAATCAAACTCAGCGAAAACTATCTATTCTTCAATTACATACTGAGCATGGGGGGCTAGCGCTAACGCACTTTTCTACATATCATCAGGCTTCTTTGATTAGTCAGACAATACAACTAGCAGCTCCTTCAACAATATATGATAATTTTATCTTAAACCTTATGCTAAAAGATAGTGCGATTGATTTACCAGCTTTTCTTCGGTCAACAAAACTACCTAAGAAAACAAGATATAAGATTATAATGACTATAGCAAGACACACTCAGAGACTTTAGAAGGCATATAATGTTCCGGCATGCCATGCATTCACCCCTCTCCAAGATGGTGGGCTATGGGGCTTACAGCTTTCACAAAGGGTGTTGCAGTTCTGGGGAGATGTAGGCTTTCTGAAGCTTAGTGAGTTTTCTAATGATAGTAATCTGATGATGTGGAAAGCATTTTTACAACAATTCGGTAACCAAACTCAATTTTGATGGTTAAGTTTTACTCAAATAATATGTTTCCTCAAAAATAATTATACAGTGATCAATGATGTGGCAAAAATAATAGCAAGAAGGATTAACGACATGAAAGTATTCGGTATAGGAAACCGGTACCGGCGGCTACGCCAGAGTACGAATAACAAGTTTATTCAGGTTATGCTCCCAAAAGTTATGCAGGAAAAGGGCTGTAGCTTTAGCATTAAAGAATGGCAACTAATGTGTGAAATTGGTCATAAATCCGTAAGAGTGGCTAATTTCAAGAGGATGTCTATTCTATCTAGATGGCTTATTTATTTTTATTTATTTGAAAAGATTTATGTAGCGCTGGCTAGACCCGGAGGTATCAGAGCACTTTACATGAGGACAAAAAATGTTTCAGAGCATAGTTACAAGTTACATGAGTTACTGGAGCGAAGTTACATGCGTTAAAAACATAGATGTAAGGAAAAAAAGCTGGCAAGGAGAGAAGATTCAGGGGAGAGAGGATAGGAGCAGGGGAGGTAGACCAAGAATGAGAGAGGGAAAGAGGTGGGGGAGGGTGAAGGAAAACACAACCAGAAGACGAGGAGAAACAGTGTCCGACGTCCGTTGTGCTGTGATCCCAGTGGAAGAGGTATCATTCCCACACTTCTGCTGTGTGTGGTTCCCTTAGCTCTGTGGACTCTCTCAGAGGGGTCTATGAAACTCCAGGGCATAAATATTTGATCCTCCACAACAAGGGGAGAAGGAGTGCTTTGGCAAGGGGTGCCATTCCCACACCTCTGCTGTGTGTGGCTCCCTTGACGCGGTGGACTCTCTCAGGGGGGTCTCTGAGACTCCTGGATATAAATGCTGGATCCATCCCCGACAAGGGGAGAAGGAGTGCTTTGGTAAAGGGCACACACAATGGTGGTAAATTTAGGGGTAATGATGTATTGCGTAGTATAAGAGTTTTAGGTACCGCCCATGAGGCATCATCATTGTCAGTCCAGGCAGGATATCTCAGTAGGTGGAGACCTTTGTGGCTACTTTTTGGAGGGGTAAGGGCTGTGGCATGAATTTGTCCTGCTAAGTGCACAGCTCACCTTCTGACTCGTGGTTCTCTCATGTAGAATGGAAGCAGGTAGAGCCTTGCTGGATGGTTGTTGTGCACTCGGTGGCAAAGCTTCCAGGAACCAGATATGCAAGCACCTTTATGATGTCAGGTAATTGCACAAGCTTGAATCACTCAACAATGGTAACATTATGTGGGCTTCCCTTAATAGCAGCAGAGCAATGGAGAGGGACGCTTATGGACGATGATGTTAGGTCAGCGTGAGGGGAGTAAATACTACTGCGACAGAAAGTAGATGCTATCTTAGGGTCATGCAACAAGCTGCTGGATAAGTGTTCGGATAAGGTTTGGATTCCGCCTTATAGGAGAGAGGATCGGGAGGAGACCGAAAAGTCTTTAGCCAGGAGACAGGTGAGTGATCGTAGTGAAGATTCGATGGAGCAATGGATTTCTCAGCAGGTAGTCATTCAGGCAGAGAAAAGGACAGCCAACTACACTACATAGCAGCAAGAGACTTTAGTGGAAGCGTTGTGATATTCGTGATCGGAGGCCCTTCTAGGAATCAAGATTGGGTGCCATTTAAGGGTCAGGCAGGTAGTCAGGCAGGTATACATTGGCCGAGAACAGTGGTTAGCGGTAAAAATCAGATCCAATTTAGCTTGTCAAAGAACAGATCGCAGTGATCTTAAGTTTTAACTGAAGAGACAGGCTTTCCATGTACGGCCGCACATTCTGGGAATCACAATCAGCCGCCATGTTAGGGACAATCAGGCAGACAGGCAGATACGTACTGGTCGAAAATTAGAGAAAAAGGCATCAGCCCGAGTTATCAAGACTTGTAGGCAGTCTGGTTGTGTGAAGATGATTGTAGTCTTCAGCCTAAAATCAGTAAGGTCAGGTTATGGGTTGACGGGACCTCCGCAGGCAATGCAGCCTGATATGCATGATGAAGTGGTCATGCCAGGCAGTGGTCGAGATCAGGGGCGGCCTCCCAACGGGGTCCGCGCTGAGCGAGAGATTCCATAGGGCCTTACCGATGCTCGCTGGCAGTCTGCGGGGGGAATGCACTTGCCTTTTACATCAAGACCGCAACCTCCGCCGACCGCTCCTTTCGTTCCGGGGCTCAGTCGAGCCTTCCCAACCACATCAGGCCACGATTTTGCACTGCAGCCGCCGAGTGGCTTCCCGGGTTCCATGGTGTCTCCGCTCATAGCTAGCAAACTCGACCGGCGGGAGCTCCGGCAGCTGCCCTGCATACCAGAGGTTCTATTACTGATCTTTGTTCAGCGTTGGTGACCCGAGGGCAGCCCTTTGCTATGCTCTATCGATGGTGGGCGGCGGAGCTCACGAAGGACGCTCCAGCTCCGCCGCCATCTTGGATACCACTTGTCATATTATACGCCTCAGAAACTGCATAAAATGCTCTCAGCCACCTAGAATCAATGTTTAAAATGAAAGATGGAAGAGGCGGGTCAATGGGGCCACATATTTCGTAAATGCCCAAATTTACAACACTTTTGGGAGGAAGCTTTTAAGTTCATCAGTGTCAGCATGGCAAGGCCTATTCTTCCATCAACACAGTTGCGCTATTTGGCTTTTAACAGTCAAGACTACAGCCATCAAAATATCAGCAATATTGTATCTCCTCTGCAGTAGCGTTAGCTAGGTCCTTGATACTGCAGAATTGGAGATCTTCTGAGGTACCAACAATGGGGCAGTGGCTTGCCAAGATAGATTGGACCTACTGGTTTGAGGAGGCATATGCAAAGAGAATAGGGGCATTTTGTAGATTTAAGGCTACATGGGCAGGATACTCTTCTGTTTCTTCCTCAACATGAGTATGGCAATGTACTGCTATTGGTGTAAAAGACCAAATGGGGCTTTATAGATAAAAGTAATGCATATTTATTGTATGATTTGATAAAACAGTTTTATGATGCTGCTAGTATCTATAATATGCATTTTCGGATGGTGGTGTTAAATGAACTTAAGGATTATGTATAGCAAATTGTTGTATTTGTTTTTTACTTGCTGTTTGCACATTACTGTATTTATTTCTGCTGTATGACCTGTCTCTTTTTCTTCCTCAATAAAAAATTAAAACTTAAACACCAGCTTGAATTTCTTCCACCAGTCATTTCGGTCAGAGAGTACCCTGACAATCTATCCTTCCCTTTTCAACAGCATTTAGAACTCACCATTGGGTTTATTCTGTGATTGCTTTTGCAGTGTTTGTTATCAGGTATGTATATTTTTTGATCTATCATAATTGAAAATAATACATTGCATAATTTTTATAATATCTTTTTACTCTAAGGGCGATTTATTCAGATGGAAATTATATCACTGGTGATTCACTCGGGGAATAGATGAAGACATTTCTCCAACTTGCTTCTGGTAGAGATGCATAACCAGTGGTGCACTCTCTGAACATGGCTAGGCTGGACGACCCGATAGTTCACTATTTGGGTCTTTCTGCTTACATGGTTAAGTGACTTGATACATTCAAAATACTGCAGCAGGCTTAATTCTAAAAATACTGCGCTTGATAGGTTACCCCATCAAGATCCTGAAGACACTCAAATGCTGATACAATATTTCCATTAGACCCAGGTTGTCCCCGTCATGGGAAAGTACAGTCAATTCACAGTCTACTCACAATTTCCACTGCGTCGAATCTTCCTACCAAGTCCTCAAATATTGCCAATATTCACACTTGTCACAGTGCTGCTTCACCTATGCCTCAAACAAGCCCACATAGGGGAACAGGCACCTGCTCTGAACCCCCACTGACAATGCTGTTGACAAAAGGAATTATCTCAAACAAAAGCCAAAGGCACCACACATGTCACTGCACCCTTTGGTATGACCATATTCCCAACTTCCTAGCCCTAAACCACACTCCCAGTAATGAAAATAGCCTTGTGCTGTTCATATTTCAAAGTTCAACAAACAACACACTTTCCTAAACAGTCTTCAATATTGTATCTTCTCCATTATTCTATCTCTATATTTGGTCCAAAATTCTACGCCCTCCATTATTTCAATGCCATCTAACTCCAAAGGCCTCAAAAAGGCCTGTGTCTATCAGAATTTCCCCACCATCCCTTTAAGCCCAACTGATTGTAGACATAAAACAAACCCTGTATAGATGTCCCTATTTTTTTACCCTCTCTACCTTCACAACCGCCATCATGTACACCCTAGCCTCAACCCCATTGTAGCTTTACTGATCATACAAACACTTCTATCTTTAGCAGGTCCTTCAGTGGCCTCCAGATGAGACAACAAAATGCTAGTCCCAAGCAACACTGATCGCAGGTAAGGTTGTCAATAGGCACATGTCTTGCAATACTCCAGTCCTTAATAACAGCTCGGCAATACACCTCTTAACTTGCATAAAATCCCTAAAAGACTCCACATTGTTTACCAGTTATGTGCAGCAGTCTACTGTACGTATTTTCATTATGTTAATATGTGTTACAAGCCTTGAAGCATGTTATTTATTTGTGTGCTTGAACGTGTTCACTTAGCATAAGATTAAAATGAGTTTGTTTTATTCATGCAAAGTCAGTAGAACAATATTGTATGTTGGTGTGGAAATTGAATTGCCACATGCCTACTCTTCTCTGCTGTTTAATATGAAGGTCATTTTTCACTGCATGTCATTACTAGTGACTGCATTTACGAGGTAAAAATTTTTCCTGGGGGATGATTTTGCTAAACCTGTAGCTTCCTCATTAACAGGGCTCTAATTGTAGGCCGGACCAGGAACTTAAACTAGCCCTGGAAAATCAGCTCGACCGGGCCCCAGGAAGGGAGGGCTGGTGAGAAGCACTGTTGCAGCTGTAGCACAGCTGCCAGTTTTGATACAGGGGGACGATATTGCAGCAGTCCGGCAAAACCGGCCCCCAGTAACAAAACCGCCCCGCCGCTCAAAAACCAGGCCCCATCCTTCTGGCCCACCAGGAAAGTGCCCGGTGCCCGCTACGGACAGTCCGGCCCTGATCTGAATGTAACATATTTTATTGCCTCTGAATTTCCACTTGGGGTTTCCAGTGAGGGTGTGTGTGTGCTAGTGAGAAGCACTGCTGCCGCTTTTGTTACAGGGGGGAGATATTGCAGCACTTCTGCAAAACCGGCCCCATCGCTCGAAAACTGGCCCTACCCTTCCCGCCCACCGGGAAAACGCGTGTGCCCGCTGCAGCCAGTCCAGCCCATCTATTAATGTAACATATATTATGACATTGAATTTCCACATAGGGTTTCAATCGAGAGGTGTCCCAATAGCTCCTCTGAGACACTAGGGAGAAAAAGATATGCATGCGCTGACTGCCGAGAGGTGAAGAAAGAAACCAGATGATGGTGAATATGCTGTTTGTTACGTAATTTAACTGCCACGTTTTTAATATGATCCTGCTTATGTTTTTATAGAATTTTATTTATAGGGTATACTTTTAAGGTTGTAACTAACCAAATAAAGTTTTCTTACTGACTGACTGACGGACTGACGTAATTTAACTGAAGCCCTTCCAGTATCTTAAAAGGTGTTGCCTAGGTTATTACAATCAACATCATAATACATGTCTATGTCCTATTACCTTTGATAATAATGTTTGATTGATCTATCATTTAGTTGATAATCCTAATTCATATGATTTATGTTAAATTATCAAATACCAAATGTATGTGTACTGATTCTGGGGGTTCAATATGGGGTCTCTTATCTATGCCCGGCAAGAGCAAGATCTTCCCTTGCTGGACTTTGTAGATTCTATGCACCCTCACCCATTTGTAAGTATAGCCCAGAGAAATGAGTCGGAGGTACCTGCCCTCATGCTTGCATTTGCATATTTATCTGCAGCTCATATTAGCAGGCTCCAGAGGGGTGGGTACTGAGGTCAAACCCCTCTGCCTTGCAATGCAGTCTCTTTTCTGTCAGATTTTATTTAGGGAGAGTGAACAGGCCCTCTCTCATATTCCTTCAGTGTCCTGCTCTCACATTAGTTGCAGCACTGCTTCAGCAAGGCATACACTGTATGTTACATTGTACCATCATTTCAGTAATTAGTGACGGAGGGTACCTGTACCTCTCACTAATAAGTTCAATGGGACAGTACCAGCAGTCTTCCATAACAGCAGTGGTAGCACTAGGGCCTGACCATCATTATGACTGTTTAAAGCAATGTTTCCTCAGATCCGTGATGTATTTGGCTTAGTATTGCCATCAGGCTAGTATGGTACTTATTCAGCTGATGTTTCAAATATGAACTGAAGACAGAACATCCTAGAAATGCCTCAAAGCCTTAAAAGAAAGCCATGTTATCCCTAGATCCCTATTAACACACACAGGAATCATAATCCCATGTTAAGAGGCCTACTAAGCATTGTGCAGGTTTTTAGAATTAGTACCTGCCCTCGGCCCTTCCAAAGTTTCTCATCAAAAGAAATATTTACCACCTTTTTGGGGACAAGAGACCTAAAATGGCCCTTTCACTATGTAATTCCCACCAACAGATTGGCAGCCAGAAAGGTCCTATCCTCTGGGCCCTAATGTAATTAATCCTGCTCTGGTGACAACTATGCCTCTGCCTTACACCCAAATATCCACCCTCCTATGTGGGGGAGAGGAGAGTGGAGGGACACCGCCACAGGCCAAGTTTGGGCCGACATTCTTCTTCACCACGGGGCAGTCTTCTAAGTCTCCATAGTCCCTCCAAACCCTTGTCTGGCCCTCTCACTGGGGCTCTTCATGGAGATCTCATGGTCCCTTCTCCATTTCTGAGATGCGTAAGGAAACGTGCATTGCATTTGCATGTTTCTGGTTGGCAGTTTTTGAAGGCCTACAACACTGTGGATGGGCAGATTCTGTGTCACCTGTTTCTTTGCCTTTATTTCTCATATCCAACCCCAAACCCCCAAGGGGGATGTATTCCATCACAAATGCCCAAGGCCTTTCTTATAATTTCTGTAGACCAGGTGACACATATTTGTATATGTATTTACTCTTCAGAGTGAAAGGAGAGAGGCTACTTTGGAGGAGACTTCAGTTTTTGACTTGCAGGGTAGCTTGTGGCAAGCTTCCAATGTCTTTCTAATAAGGAGCCCCTTACAATTACCTTCCACCAGACAATTCTACCTCAGCCGCTCTTTTTCCTGTTTTACCATGCATTTTATGTAACGATACAGAAGCTTTCGCAATTTTTCATTCAACCTAGTGACTGAGACACATAAATGACAGGAAAAGCTAAGAGGCACTAGGGGCACGGCAAGCAAGGCACTTAGAGGCATATTAACAAGCCCCTTATCGCCACGTTATCGGCACTTTTCTGCCGATAACGTGGCGATATCTACATCACTCTATTATCAAGGCAGCGTTAAGTCAATTAACGTGGCTTAAAGCCACGTTAATTGACTTAACGCTGCCTTGGTAATAGGGCCCCTTTCACGATAAACTAATCGTGAAAGGGGGCATGCAGTGGGTGTTGCGGTGGTCGTTCCACCGCAACACCCATTCACTTCGACGCTGCCACCTATTATCAAGCTTGGCGATAATAGGTGGCATCGCCGAATTTAAGAACAGGTCAGACCTGTTCTTAAGGTGGCAAAACAAGGAGAAATGCTTCATTTCTCCTCGTTTTTGCTTTTACCATGTGTGCTGCCTTGTGCAGCACACATGGAAAAAGCAAAATGCCAAGGTTTGTTTATGTACAGGAAGGTCTCCCTTCCTGTACACAAACAAACCTCTTTTTAAAAATGCCAATTTGTAACTTACATGTGTGCTGCATAAAGCAGCACACATGTAAGTTACAAAATGGCATGTAAGCTTTGGTTATGTGCAGGAAGGAACTCCTTCCTGTACATAAACAAACCTTCCCTGCCTGCGCTGGCGTTAAGTTGTAAAACTTATCGCCATCGCAGGGGGAAACGCTAGGCTGCACCATATCCTTGGTAATATGGTGCAGCCTAGCATTTCTGAAGTGGCGAAGAGAGGCGTTAAGCCAAGGCGGCTAACACCTCTCTCCGCCACTTTGTTGCTAATATGCCCCTATATTATCAAGGGGGGGCGAAAGGCAATTTTGGCAGTTTTCGCTAAGCGGCGATAATACTATCGCCCTATTAGCAAGCTGTTGCCAACAGCAGTTAGCGACAGCTTGTAGGCGATAGCGAGCGGTTTGGGTCCTGCTTTGCATGTCAGCGCTATTTATCGCTAATAACACGCAAAGTGGGCGTACCCTACCTGTTAGTGACTGAAAGCAGTCGCTAACATCGCTATCGCATATTACCAACACAGGCATAGCGATGGAAATATTCGCGCTAAGCGCAAATATCTCCAAAAACTAACACCTGGTCAGACCAGTTCTTAGCCATTATATCCAATGGGAGGTGGATATAATGGCTAAGTCGCTGTTAGCGATAATGCGTGAATATCGCTGTATTCTCAGCGATATTCACAGATTTTGCCGCTATCGCCGGGGATTTTATCACTTTTGAGATAAACGTTGCTAATAGCACGTTATCTCAGCGATAAAATCCCATGATGCACGTCGATAAGAAAATTGCCACTAACCCTACTTAGCGATAAATATCGCTGTTTGTTGGTAATATGCCCCTTAGTTTTGCAAATATTCTTCCATCAGGTTGATGGGGAGAGAGGCAGCAACTCTGCTAATAAAGAGATCCCTGCCGATAACCGAAGATGAAAGGAAAAAAAGTGAATATTAGTTAGCACAAACTATATATTCACAATTGTGCACGTACTTATTAAACAAAAGCCTTCCAAAGCAAGGACGTGTATTAGTTTAGAAGAATATGACCGATACACAAAAACCAGGGCTATTCAGTCAAATCTAAGACGCCGGGTCACTCCCAGCCACAGAGGAACACTAGGGGCTGCAGACTCTGCCTGTTTCTGGGGTCTATCTTTAAGAGCTGACAGCTCCTCACCGTTACTCTATAGGCAGCAGCTTGACAGATGCAGGGGGACCCAGGGGTCCTTGTTTTGGAGGGGACCCCTTGATCTCCCAAAGTCATGCCATTTCATGCCTTGCCTATGGACTAAGAAATAGGTAAATGTTTGGGAAAGTCATTCTGTTTTCCTGAGCAGGCCATCTGCTACATAGGGGGGACCCACCCTTCTAGGGGACCCGATTATGCCAAGCCAAATGAATATCTGTGCTATCTGGGAGCCAATTGGGCCCCTCATCCTATTTTGCAGGGGGGGGGCATCATTTTGTGTTACCCCACTGGGCTCAAGGGAGATGGGTCTGAATCAGGGTTGGGTGGGCAGTGCAAGGCCGGAAAGCAAACATTTCGACTGCAGCAACAAATTACAGCCTGTACAATGTTTGCTGGTGTGTCTGTCAAGCAGGGAGAAAAGCGAGTCAAGGGAGGATTTCAATATGTAAGTTCAATCAATCATGCCATTTGTATAGCGCACTACTCACCCGGGAGGGTCTCAAGGCGCTTGGGGGGAGGGGTATGCTACTGCTCGAACAGCCAGGTCTTGAGTTGTTTCCTGAAGGCGAGATGGTCCTGGGTCAGCCGAAGGTGGATTGGGAGGGAGTTCCAAGTCTTGGCAGCCAGGTAAGAGAAGGATCTTCCTCCGGCGGTGGCTCTTCGGATGCGTGGTACGGCTGCGAGGGCGAGGCTGGTGGACCGTAGCTGGCGGGTGGGCGTGTAGAAGGTCAGGCGGTCGTTGAGGTACTTGGGTCCCAGGTCGTGGAGAGACTTGTGTGCGTGGGTGAGGAGCCGGAACGTGATCCTCTTGTCGACGGGGAGCCAGTGCAGGTTCCTCAGGTGGCTGGAGATGTGGCTGCGTCGGGGGACATCCAGGATGAGTCGGGCGGAGGCGTTCTGGATGCGCTGGAGTCTTTTCTGTAGCTTGGCTGTGGTTCCGGCGTAGAGGGCGTTTCCGTAGTCCGTAAGTTACGTTTATTAGCAAAAGGAAATGAAAGAAGTGTCACCCAGTACAACCCAAAGTAAAGGACAGAGAAGGTGTAAGACTAGGACAAAGTATGATGTCGGCTGCATAGTGAGACCATTGTATTAATTACAGTTATATGGGAACAGCCAATAGGTTAATGGGCATAGGTTGAAGTTCGGAAGTCTCAGCATGGCCATCATAGGTAGCACTTTCATGCTATACAAGATTGATGGCACTGCAGCCCTGGGTTGTCACCTTGTCACAGAGAGTGCTGTTTTGATGACATATTGACATTTCTCGTTCTGTCACGGAATTAAATAAAAGAGCATGCACGCAAACTCACAGCTCACAAATATGATGGATATCTCGTCCATCTTACAAGTCCATTATATCCTAATGCACTTGTAATAATGTGGATGGTATAATCATCACCTTTTTGAAGGAGAACCTGTCTCCCAAACTCCAAATCAGGTCCTAAGTTAGAACAACCTGCCAGCCTGATTTTTCATCAAAGAAATCCAGTGGCGGCTGCTCCTATTTGGAAGTGGAGAGCAACACGAATGGGCAAGTGGGCTGGGGAAATAATAAAGTAACTCACTTACCTGCCACCGCAGCTGCCGCTTCGGTGCTCCTCTCCTGACGCTAGTGCTCTGCACAGGCTCCCAGGGGCCAATCACGGAACTGCTTTCATGGCCGTACTGGCATAAGAGCAATGCCATGATTTGTCTGAGTGGGCTGACTTGACACTCGCTCAGGTGGCATTTGCCATTTCTCCACCCAGCTGTGCAACACAGTTGGGTTGGAGAAATGTAAGTGTGCATGTTGGTTTGGCCACCCTAAGGATGCCGGCCAAACCGATATGTGCACTTACAGTGCCGCGACCACTTCTCCTCTCTCCTGCTGATGCAGTGATGCCCCTAGGATGGCCCCACCCCTACCCAAAGACTCGGCTGGCAATGACTAGGTAAAAAAAGAAAAATTATAAGGAAATGGTTTTATTATTATTTTATTTTTAATGTTTGCCTCTGCTGCCTCTCAGCAGTGGGGCAATGCTCCTCCGCCGTAACGGAGGAGCCGCCCTTTTCAAAAATCAGGGAAATGTCACCCATTTGAGTATGAAGACGCCCAATTTTGCAGTGCTGCCACATACCCTGGATGTTCGAAAGGCCTCACCACACCCAGCATCTGGATACCCCCATGGTGATGAGAGTGCAATAGCATTAATTAACAACTTGAGAACATACTGCCTATATTCATGACAAAAGTGAGGCAGACATGAACTCCATGTTGCTGGAATAGGAGCTGTAGAATTGAAAGCATTTCCTGAATAAACTGAAGTAAATAAATAAAATGAGTTGTTTCATTTTGTCATGGAAATTATGGTGAGATCTGTACAAAGCTACAATAGGGTCACATTTTCTTTAACTTCTCAAATATCTTGCTCATCGATGTGAGAAAAAGAATCTGGCATGCTGAGTGAAGCATACTTCCAACATTTGCAGCAATCTCTTTAACACCTTGTTGCTGATACAGGGGCAGTTGATTTTAAAGCCTTTCCTACGGAAAGCACTGATAAAGGTATCAGCTGTTTGTGTGGGGACATATGGATTTTAGTAATTTATAAAACAATATATTATTAAAGGGCTAATAAGATCGATGATAGAGATCCTTATGTAAGTCCAACCTCCCATTCTCACATCTGTTTCTTCAGACTGTTTACCTTCCCTGTCATTTAACATCTCTTTCATTCTAAAATAATAACAGTTTATTAAACATAAAATGTTATTTTAAACTTTCATTTATATCCATGTAATTAGATGTTCTATAAGCGCAGGAAGACATTTACAAACACTTCTCTTGATTA
Source organism: Lissotriton helveticus (assembly GCF_964261635.1). Taxonomy (NCBI): domain Eukaryota; kingdom Metazoa; phylum Chordata; class Amphibia; order Caudata; family Salamandridae; genus Lissotriton; species Lissotriton helveticus. Next base: position 1,636,423,312 of record NC_136061.1, on the reverse strand, counting down.
CAATGAACAGATGTGTGTTTCAAGAACCAGCGAGACCCTCAGAATGAATAGCTGTTTGGACACATTTTTTTATTTGTACTTCTCCCGCTTTCTTTGGTCAGTAGTTACATCACCCTCCATGAATGTGCACTGGCTTCAAAATGATGAGAGATAATATAAGAATATGCTAAAACAAATAGAGAATACATATTATATGATATTGGGGCATCAGTTGAGGGGAGTGAAATCCCACCTCAAAAAATAACCGTAGGACTTATCAGAGTAAACCACTATAATCACAAATTTAAACTGAGTTCATTCTCCTTGTAGCTATTGCACAGAGCAGAAGGGCTTATCTTAGAAGTGTATACAGTATGTATGCAGTACTCAACAGTAATAAAGTCAAATCACAACATAAGAGAAATTCCAATCCAATGTAGACATACAGAGTAAATGTTAATAAATAAAATATGATGCAAAAAGGACAAAAATAGGTACAACCAGAGATTTGAATTTTTGTAGCTTAAGGCACAAAATAGCAGCAACAGTATTAGGCGCCAACAATGGTCATCTGGTTGCACTTGACCGTGACAAGGGTACGGTTTAAGGCTGATCGCAATGGAGCATGAGTTGGATACAGGGACCAGGTTAATCCCGGTGAACTGTTTTACCTTTGGATTTAGTCCCTGTAATGTAAGTCAAAAATACTCTGCAAGGCAGCAGATGGTGGCCGAACAGGGCTCCATCTTTGGATAGCCTCCGAAAGAGGTCTTGGTGAAGCAATGGACTTTTGGTGGGAAAGCTCTCAGTGGGAGAAATTTGAATTTCATGCGCAGAGAAGGATACATTTGGCCCCCTCGCCTGGTGACGATTCTACCTTTGAACTTAGTCTCTTTCATGGAGCTCATATTCTTCCAGCTGGGCAAAGCTGTAGCTGTAGCCAGAGAGGACACCAGGAGGCTGGAAACCTTTTCCACAACGTCCCACTGAATCAGAATTTCTGCTGCAGAGAAGAACATAGTGGGTGCAACCTGAAAATTTGACTCAGCTGTAATATTTCTCTCATGTTGCTGGCAGCCAGTCAGACTGCTCATTCCAGCGGGCATCTGCCTTCTTTGGGAGCAAGATGGCTCAAGGGAAAAAAGCTCCCTGTGTCAATCAGAATGCTCTATTTTTAAATTTGTGCTCCTGCGAGACCCTCGCAACCCTTTCATGGACCGAACCGTCCAGATATACACACATTTTTAAATCTTAATTTCTCAAAAACGTATAAATGGATTTACACTGAATAACAAAAAGCGCAATCTGAGTAATAAGATATAGTCTCCTGACAAAGTTGATCTAATCCAGTTTGCTAGTTTTTGCGGAAGTGCTTCTAAAAGAAGTCTATGGAAAAAGAATGCAGATTGTGTGTTTTGGGCCCCCCCCTTTTTTCTCCCTCCGTGATTGACGATCACTTCAAAGCCTTCCATGCACAAACTAGGCAAAAGAGAGCACTTTTTTAGAAAGTTCTGTGGCGATTCGTCAATCTATGCCAAAGTCATTAGCGACACAAAAAATATGTTTACTATGTTAACATTGACTTAACTATAACAACCTACTGGCGACCGCCACTGAGTAATTATATATATATCTACGTGTGTGTATATATATATATATATATATATATATATATATATATATATATATATATATATATATATATATATATATATATATGTATTACCTACTGGCGATAGCCAGTAGGTATATATAGTTAGGATTGTTTTCCATAGGGAAATCGCAACATTCTATTGGGAATAACTTTGGCGCCGGTTGAGGAATCTTCCTGAAATTTTCCTTAACTTTGCCTCGCTCCGCTCCTTCCCTAAAAGTTTGGGGGGGATTCGTCAAGCGGGGGCTGAGATAAAAGGGGGGTCCCAAAACGTGTTTTCCCCATGTTAATTTCCATAGGGCGGTTGGACTCACTTTTAGCCCGAACGGCTGAATGGTTTTCCACCAAACTTGGCAAAATTGTAGGGACTGGTAGCCCGATGTGCCTTTGTTATGTCTCAAGATATGTGCTCCAGTGGTTTTTACGAAAATTAACTTTGAAAAAATATATATTGGGCTACATTGGGCTATATATATGTTAGAGCCCAAATGTAGCCCAATGTAGCCCAATGTAGCCCAAAGATGGCCACCAGAGACAAAAAAAACAAATGTAGCCCAAATATCAGCCAGATGTAGCCCAACTATAGCCCAATGACAGAATATCCCAGAGTGTTCTAAAGAACAACTAGAGCGCTAACAGTCTTACTTATGACAAAAGTATGGCACACCTGAAGTCATCTTGATTGGAATAAAGTGTTAACACTTAAAACATTTAATTTGCAAAGGAACAAAATGAGGGGGTTCATTTTGCCATAGAAATTATGATTAGTGCTGAAGAAAGAAAAATTAGGGCACATTTTGAGTGACTTCTCAAATCCACTTATATTTCATTAAAAAAATTCTGATATGCAGGCTCCCAAGATGGCCACCAGAGACAAAAGAGCCCAAATGTAGCCCAAATATCAGCCAGATGTAGCCCAACTATAGCCCAATGACAGAATGTCCCAGAGTGTTCTAAAGAACAACTAGAACGCTAACAGTCTTACTTATGACAAAAGTATGGCACACCTGAAGTCATCTTGATTGGAATAAAGTGGTAACACTTAATACATTTAATTTGAAAAGGAACAAAATGAGGGGTTTCATTCTGCCATAGAAATTTTATATATATATATATATATTCACTGAAAAAACCATAGGTTACACACCAGTTATAGTTAGGAATTAGCATTTAAAAAACCTTTGAAATTCACTGAAAAAACCATAGGTTTCAGGCCTTATATAGTTAGGAATCAGCATTTAAAAAACCTTTGAAATTCACTGGAAAAACCATAGGTTTCAGGCCTTATATAGTTAGGAATTAGCATTTAAAAAAACCTTTGAAATTCACTGAAAAAACCATAGGTTTCAGGAGTTATATAGTTAGGAATTCGTTTTTAAAAAACCTTTGAAATTCATTCAAAAAACTATAAGTTTTAGTGGTGTTATAGTTAGCTGGACATTTTACTCATACAAAACCAATGAAATTGCTCCTATATAGTTAGTTGTACTAACTATATTTCGCGCACCCGCAATCCACTGCTTATGATGTCACATATTAGATCATTCATGACATGGTCAGTGACATCACTGGTGACATCTCAAATGACATCACTGATGACATCATCCATGTGACAATCACATACACCTTTTCATACACTATTACAATTTTTCATCACTGTTTGTAAAATACAGGGTATCATATTTAAATTCATTGTCACAGCAATACAAGTATCTAAAAATCCACTCAGTGATTCATAGATGTATACACACATCTAATCACTTACCTATGGATTCACTCATACATGCTGTCAATGAACAATAGAACACTATCAAAAATACTTATACATCTATATCGACATTAAACAACAGCACGCATCCTATTCACATATGAAGTCATCCTACTCACTTATGCAAACAATGGATCATACTTACATATTTACTTAGCAAAACACTTATACAAACACCACTTCTTCTATTCATTTAGATAGTAAGTCATACTTAGTGAATTATAAAATCATTATTACAAGTATACAGTTATCCATACAGTCACTCACACAATCATTGTGTCTTATGTATACTTATTTATATACAACAACTGACACATACACTGCCTTTTATTTTTCTAGTTTGTTGGACCTGTACCTTTGAGAAATATATTTGCTCATCACTACACCCATAAAGAGATTCCCTCACCCAAACTGTTAGAACATGTAGTTTTAACTTCATATATCTACTGAATCAACTATTCACACATCTTTGGACAGTCACACACCCCCCACCGAACCACACACACTTTCACACTTCCATACAAATACTCAGTTAACTAATCAATAACTAATATAGACTTTCACATAGCTAGTAACCAACTGTAGAATCAGTTTACACAACAACTGACAAAGTGATACAGATATTCACAGAGTTTAGTCACTATCCACTATATTTAGTGAGACATTATAAATTGGTCAAGTAAACAGTCAATTACACTGCTACTAAATCCTCCAGCCAAATATTTATTTATATATATCCACTCATTCTTCAATGTAAATTGCTATATATATAATGCATATTTAAATAACAAAGCAAACCACATTCACTGGATGATGCCATCAGTGATGTCATTTGCGATGTCATCAGTGATGTCACTGACCATGTCATGAATGATCTAATATGTGACATCATCAGCAGTGGATTGCGGGTGCGCGAAATATAGTTAGTACAACTAACTATATAGGAGCAATTTCATTAGTTTTGTATGAGTAAAAGGTCCAGCTAACTATAACACCACTAAAACTTATAGTTTTTTGAGTGAATTTCAAAGGTTTTTTAAAAACGAATTCCTAACTATATAACTCCTGAAACCTATGTTTTTTTCAGTGAATATATATATATATATATAAAATCACGCTTTCTTAGCCGCACAATTGACAAGCCCATCCAGTCAAGAGGTAAGTAAACTTGTTTTTTTTTTTAGCAGGCAGCCCAAGAAAATGATAGCATTACGCGTTTCAACCTACAAAGGGTCTTAATCATATGTAGCTGTGAGGATCAGTTGTCATAAAATTTAAATATACTTTGATAGTAAACAGTGAAAAAGGACGCTGTATGCAAATGCCTAGTTTTAAAAGCATCAGTCACTTGTATTTCGCTTTGTGTAATTGTAATCTGGGACCGAAGGCATTTTTATAAACAGTATTCTTATCAATTTTATTGGTAGTGCATTGTTTGAAAGCAATGTCCGAGTTTGTTAAATTTCAGTCACAGTAACACTCATGTGTAAGCTACAGGGACCAAAATGCACTGCAACTGTGCATCAAAATACAGCATAGCGTCCTTTTTATTTGTATTTAACCTGATTTCTGCCATGTTCAAGATGTATAGAAAATTGTATCATGCCCACCTTATCATGCCTCAAAGGAGTAAATTCCATGTCATGCAGGGGGCAGATAAATTTTTTTCTTCCATTAATTCCACAAACATTTGTGCTCACGATTAACGCTGTTAGTTCCACTCCTTTTATATCGATAGATAGATAGATAGATAGATAGATAGATAGATAGATAGATAGATAGATAGATAGGTAGATAGATAGATAGATAGATAGATAGATAGATAGATAGATAGATAGATAGATAGATAGATAGATAGATAGATAGATAGATAGATAGATAGATAGATAGATAGATAGATAGATAGATATTTTCAAAGGAAAATACAAAATTTACAGGGAAGTTACAGTTAGGAATAATTAGCATTTAAAAATCTCTAGAAATTAACTGAAAATTCCGAAGGTTCAAGAGACGGTATAGTTAAGCTCAGGTTTCCCTTGTACAAAACCGAAGAAATTCTAACTCGCGTCCCCACAATACACTGGTTATTACCTCACATATTATATCACTCATGACATGGTCAGTGACATTACTCATGGCATCATTGATGACATCTCAAATGACATCACTGATGACATCATCCAGTGACCGTGAGTGTTTTTAAAAGTTTATGAGTGTTAAATATATATATCAAGGTGCATTGGTGAATCAGTGGGTGTGTGAGTGCCTGTATGTATGATTTAGTGGGTGTGTGACTGACTGTGTAAGTGAGTGATTAGGTGTCTTACTGAATATATGGGTGAGTGACTAGGTTGTGTGAGTACCTGTATTAGTCTGTCAGTTGGTGTCTAAGCGGGTGTATGGGTTGGGGAGTGGGAATGTGAGTGACTACATGGGTGATTGATTGGTTGTCTGAGTACCTGTATGGGTGTATGAGTGTCTCTGTGGGTGGGGGAGGGAGTGTGTGGCTGCCTGCGTGGATGATTGAGTGGGTGAGTCAGTGGCTGTATGAGTTAGTTAGTGCATCTGTGAGGGCTGTATGGGTGAGTGAGTGTGTATATGGCTGTGTCAGTGAGTGAGTGGATGTGTTAGTAGTATATGGGTGAGTAACTACATATGTGAAAGGCAGTATAGGTGACTGTTGAAGTATATGAGTGACTGTGTGAGTGAGTGGTTGTGAGAGTGGCTGTATGGGTGAGTGTGTACTTGTGTCAGTGAGTATGTAGGTGAGTGAGTATGTGTTAGTGTCTGTATGGATAAGTGAGTGGATGTGTGCATAACTGTACAAGTGAGTGAGTAAGTGGCTGTGTGATTGACTCTATGTGATTGACTCTATGGGTGAGTGAGTAGGTGTGTGAGTAGCTCTATGAGTGACTGACAGTGTGTGAGTAGCTGTATGCGTTTATGAGTGTGTAGACCTAGGAATCACTGATTCGGTGTGTAAGTACAGGTATGGGTATGTCAATGGTTTGGAGAATGGTAGAATGGTAGTGTGGAGGTTGGAGTGAGTATATGAAAGTTTTGTACTGGGGTGTGATTGGGTGTGTCAGAGGTTCTGTGAATGATGTCATCAGCGATGTTATCAATGATGTATTTTGAGATGTCATCGGTGATGCCACTGACCATGTCATGAGTGATGCAATATGTGATGACATAACTAGTGCATTACAGGGGCACGAGTTATAGTTAGCTCAGCTAACTAGAACTGCTGAATTTCTCTGGTTTTGTACAAGTGAAACCTGAGCCTAACTAAAACGTCTCGGTAACCTTGGTTTTTTCGGTGAATTGCTGAGTTTTTTAAAAATTCCATTTCCTAGCTATACCGTCTCTGTAGCCTTTGATTTTTTTCAGTGTATTTCCAAGGATTTTTAACTGCTAATTCCTAACTATAATGTCCCTGTAACCTTTGTTTTTTTCAGTGAATTACTATGGCTTTTTAACTAGTAGATGCATTTGCAGAGTGGTGGAGAAAGGGGCTGGACCTCCGACCAGCTCGTAGGAATAACGCTGTGTAGGACTTACAAGAGGTACCAAGAGGGCTTCTTAGCCCCCAAGGTCCCTCAGGAGTAAAGTGGACTTCATCCCCCCAACCAATAGTGCACCAGGAGCTGCGTTTGCAGAGTGGCGAGAAACTGGGCATGGCCTCCGAAGACCTCTCAGCAGTCCTGCTGTGTGGGACTTATTGGAGATAAAATGGGGGTAGTTGGCCTCCAAGGACGTCCTTGGGGGCCAACTACCCCTCCTATTACCTCCAGTGTATCCCACACAGCAGGATTGCTGAGACCTGGTAGGAAGCCATGCCCCCTTTCTCGACCAATCTGCAAATGAGCCCCCTGGCGCACTACAGATAGGGGAATAAAATCCCTTTGGCTTGGCCCAACTACCCCTCCAGTTACCTCCAGCAAGTCTCACATGTTGGGTTTGCTGGGAGGTTTTCAGTGGCTACGCCACCTTTCTCCACCACTCTCCAAATGCAACTCTTGGTGCAATACTAGCTGGGGGATGAAGTCCCCTTGACTCTTGAGGGTCCTTGGGGCCAACTAGCCCTCCTGTTACCTCCAGTAAGACCCCCACAGCTGGATTGCTGAGAGGTCTCAGAGGCTATACCCCTTTCTCCACCACTATACAAACATGCCTCTCGGTGCATTGCTGGTGGGGGATGAGGTATATATATATATAACACAGTGAACACTGTCATGGACTAGACAATCTTTACATTGTGAGAATACTATTGAAAGAAGTATTTCTAGAGACTCATTTCTTTCAAGAACTTGTAGCAGCAGAAATTAGAAGATTTTGCATGTATATATTCAGCCTCCTGAACAGGAAAGTGAATGATTCTAAAGATGTCTTTCCCAGCATAATTTCTCACACTTCAGGCACATTCTTTGAGCTAGATGAACACTCTAGTTTTTTCCTTAGAACTATGTGATCTCCACAGGCACCTGAAAGGGGAAAAGGATACAGTGATATGCAGGCTGATGCTGTAATAAGGTGTGTCTCAGATACCAGCTATGAATCTCCTGAGTGGATATCAACTACAAGGAGCCAAACAAAATTCATCACGTAGGTAGTGTAAGGAGCCTGATTACAACACTCATCTATATTTGTGGTCAACTAATTTCACTCTGTAGAAAATGGTGGAGACTCTTTTTTCTGGCATCATCAGTTAGAACTATTCATTTGTCTGTCTCCATACGATTTAGGGAAAGAATTTGTATACAAATGTTATGGAATTTTGAAAAAGAAAATAGATCAAATACAGCCATGAACACTATAACAATTGTATATAACCTATCCATCCTTATGTCTTTGGTGTTTTGCAGGTGATACTTTATCAATCTATTAGTATGAACAGAAGGCTCTAACAAATTAATATCTGCAAATTTGCTTTTTAAGAAGTATTGGGAATTCAGGTTTGTTTTTTAATTGTAAGTTCTTCCTATGCTTGACAAACCTGTTCTTATAGTGTCTGGAACTTAGAGCTGCCTCTGCACTAGGCTGTATTACATTGTAGTTTTTCCTCTGAATTGGTTGGTTTATCATGCAAAACAGTTTTATGACGACTTGTTTTAGTGTAATGTTTTTAATTAACTGGCAATAAAGTTCACTTTCGCACTACAAATATGATAATATTTTAGGAACAATTGGGCAATTTTAATACATATTTGGCTAGATGTACGACCTAGAAAATTGTGCATGGCAAATTGCGACTCTTTTGCGAGTCACAATTACAGAGGAGCAATTTCCGATGTACAACAGTGTATTTCACACTGTTTTCCATTCCCAATGGGGTCGCAAATTGCGCGGCTCATTAATGTTAATGAGCCTCTAGCAACTTGCGAGCCCATTGGAAATGACATCCAGGGACGATGGCCTGCTGGGCTCAGCAGACCACCATGTCTAGGACTGCTTTTTAATAAACCACCTTTTTTCTTTTTTTAATGCAGCCCGTTTTACTGAAAAGGAAACGGGATGCATTTAAAAAAGAAAAATTAAACTTTTCAGTTTCATTTTTTAAGGTCAGGCAGTGGTTTCTGGGACCCCTGCCTGCTTTTGAAAAATATTTTCCAACATACTCATAAAGGGGAAGGGGTCCCCATGGGACCCCTTCCCCTTTGCGAGTGGTTTACTACCTACTTGAAGTAGGTGGTAAACTGCGAGTGTTTTGCTGCCACAAATGCGGTCACAAAACATAGCATGTTGACTTGCTATTAGGAAGTGACACCCCCTCCCAATAGCGAGAGTAGCAAATGCTATTTTGCGAGTCAGTGACTCACAAAATTGCATTTGTACATGCTATTCTCCCATTTACAGCTGCAAAAAAGGGTCGCACATCTGGTCCGTTGTCCTTAGGCAGAAATACTGATAAAAGGTGGTGACATAAAATGCATGTGAGAGAAGGATGGACACCCTGTTACTCTTAAATCGTTTGGTGGATTCAGCAGGTGCTTCTGAGAAAACTTGCTATTTGTCAGCTGTTCTTCCTGGAGAATGCTAGAAGAAATTTGTGGCACTACTTCTTAATGCCCTCTTATCTTTACAGACCCAACTGTGTTACTTTTTCTGCTCTGCAATCTTTCAAGATGTACGCGGTAAAGGTACAGAAAAAAGAATATTTCCCCTGGTAGCCTCACTGTCCAACTACCCTGACATAATGCTGACTTAGGCTTTCTGCCACATTGCATTAGTTCCCAGGATCAATATAGGAAGATCTTGGAAACTAAAGAGTTGCAGCCTCCATGATTTCAATAAAAACGCTCTGGCAGTTCAGCTTTAAAGCCGAACTCGGTGGGGAAAGTAACCTGTAGGTTAGGGGTTCGAATTCCAGTAAACACAGTTCAAACTTTCATCCTTGGGTGCTTGTGGAGGATAGTATAAAACCACTTCTTCCTAGTCTGAAATACAACAGACTTCAAAATTATATAGAGTCGGATATTGTAATTCAAGATTTAAATCTATAACTTGAACATTACACTTTGTTATTTTAACCAAGCAAATAATTGTTATAGACTGTGTGTAATACTGTGACATTTATTGTTTAAACACCATTTGTCACCCAGTTTTTAAATGTATGCGCCGTCATTAACACACATTTCCAGGTTGTCGTTCTTATATAAAAAAACAAATATTTTTAACAATAGAATTGAGAATAAAATATCCTGAATAAAATAGTACTTTCTCCTCAATTTAGAGAGTGCTTATAAGCTTTTCTATAAAAAGATGTATTGATCCACAGTGAAATAAATTGTAATCTTAGGGATAAAGAGTTAGGTCTTCATTTATGAGGAATTTAACCAGGGCAGCGACACAAGTCCTCTTGCTGCCCTACCCTACGCCAATGTGAAAGGGCAGAAATGCACCGTATTTATGTAGTTTCTCATTGTGCTGGCACACAATTTGTGCCTAGCCCCAACATAGGCACCCTTGCACCATGGTGCTGGCAGGATTGTTTTTGTGCAGGAAGGGGAACCTTCCAGCTCAAAACAATCCTGAGAGGCATTTTCTTCTTTCTGTTTGTGCTGCAGAGTGCAGCACACATGGAAAGTGGGAAAAAGCGAGGGGAAATACAAATATTTCTCCTCGTTACGCCTGCTCTGGGGAGGTTTTGGCGCTGTACCAGGTTTACATGAAAGAGTAAATCTGGGGCATCATCAAAATCCATGGGTGTTGCATGGGAACACCCACCGCAATGCCCATGGAATGCCTCCTTGATGCAGAGTAAGGCAACGCAGCTACCTGCACTGCTTTTTCTTATTCCATATCTATGAGGCCATGCAAAACCACGTAGGGTGACCTCATAGATATGATTGAGAGTCTTTTGCCACCGGAACAGCTAAAACAGGCTTTTGGCTTTGCAGTGTGTGTTTTTCTGTGGTTTTTGTAAAACTTTATCAATGGTGGAGCTGCTCACAACTTGCCCATATTAGATTAAAAAAAATGCCAAAAGCTAAATATTTTATCTTTAAAAAGAACACATTACCATAGAAGTTTGTGGCAGTGAAGTGAACTACTTTTGTGTTTTGATGTGCTCCTTGTGAAATAGCAGCAGAGAGTCACACAACATAAAGTTTGCCAATGGCGAAAGCAGGCTCACCAATTGCTCTACTCTGTATGGTGTAGTGCGTGAAAGAAAAGTGTGAATGGCACAACAACATACCAGTGGACGACAAAGGCTGTTTGAAAGCCCTAATAGTAAATGTAGATATAAATTTAGTGAGATCAACAAGTCATGGCCAACACCAGACCCAAGACTGTAAGTTACCCGCTCCCTCAGGTTTGTGGGTTTCTTTCTACCCTTTACCTACTGTAACTGGCAGTGCATAGAAATAAATTCCTGCAGTGACAAATCAGACTTTCATCTTTTTATTCCGAAAAGAAGCCAGATGGAGGTGTTCTTGATAAAAAATTAAAAAATAAAGAAAAGGAAAAAATCAGATGTGGGTGCAACATTCAGTGTTGTAATGTGTAACAGTTACAGCTGCATGAAAGAGCAACATTCTGTTACTGCTCTATAAAGTAAGACTTATTTTTAATGTACTTTCTATGGCCTATGTGTAGATAATTTAAGGATACGCCTTGCTTCAGGATGTATCTGTTTCTGTCATAGACTTGACCTTATTGGCAGCCTCACGAGGGCACAGGGTCAACAGTTTTGCAAGCTTGGTAAGGCATTGCGCGTGCAGACGTCTTGCAAGCTCCACGCTCTCAGCTGTGACAGTTTTTACGAAGCTGTACCAGTGGTCATAAAAATTACCTGACCTTCGGAAACACCATAAACCTTTCGCTTTTTGATAGGTATTTGATGACAATGGAAATTGCTTGTTTTTACATAGGCTTGCTGCCAGAATAGTTCAGCTACACTGTGTTCTAAATTAAACGCGTTACTATTGACCAGTTCAACAGCACTCTTTTCATAAACTTTGAACGTGCGACAGGTGGCATTAAACTCGACCAAAACTCAAAACTGTGAGCCTCAATTTTACACCGCTGGTGCGTCACTTTTTGTGACGCACCAGCAGTGTAGAAAATGTGCCTTGTTGCACCATATTTACAAAGTGACGCATATAGGTAGATGCGTCACTTTGTAAATCCCTGCACTACATTATACCTGCGTCAGGTATAATGTATGCAGGGGGGGCGTTCTCCCGCAAAAAGCCTCGTAGAAGTGACGCAGTGAAATCTATGAGATTTCACTGCGTCACTTCTAGGACTCTGTTGCATCAAAATCTTGCACCTGCCCTACAGCAGGCGTAAGGCTTACGCAGTCCCTTTCACATGGGGCTTGCCCCATGTGAACGGATGCATTGCTGGAGTTGCGTCACTTTTGTGACACACTCCAGCAATGCGTCACTTTTGCGCTAACAGATACGTCAGAAATACTGACGTATCTGTGACTCCTTGCGACATGATGCGTCATACATTAAATATGACGCATCAGGTATGTCGCAAGGAGTGCGCACTGAGAAGTGACGCATCGCTGCTTTCACGCAGTGATGGGTCATTCCTCATAAATGAGGCCCTGTGAACCTCAGGTTTACGATCTTGTCTGAAACAGGTTAACCAGAAGAGTTAACTTTCCTACTAACTGAATAGATGTCTGTTTATGACTTTGGGGTTCATTTACAAGCCCTGTGTGCAGCCAGAACGTCACTTTTTGTGATGTTTTGGTGGCGCACAGGGCTTAGCCATATCTACAAGGCCACGTAAAGCCACCCTGAGTGGCTTTTAATGCCTTGCAAATATGAAGCGAGGACTCACACTGCAATGGAGTAGCATGCCAGGGGCGTTGCAATGGGTGTTCCCATGCAAAACCCATTGGATTTGACACATTCCCAGATTTACAACATGATGTAAATCTGGGAATGCGTTAAAACCTTGCATCTCCCCAGGGGTGATATAATGAGGAGAAATAACATTGTTTCTCTATGTGTTTTCATCTTTCCATGTGTGCTGCGTTCTGCATTGATGAGGCTACTTTAGCCATCTGCAAACTTTATTTTGCGTGACTGCCTGCTGCTATTTCACAAGGAGCACATCCATACACAAAAGTAGTTAACTTCACTGCCACAAACTTCTATGGTAATGTGTGCTCTTTTAGGGTAAAACATATTTTGCTTTTAGCAGTCTTTTTTTAATACGTGCTAGATGTCAGCAGCTCCTCAGTCAATAAAGTTTTACAAAAACCATTGCAAAACAACCACTGAAAAGCCTAAAGGTTGGCAGAAGATGCCAGGCCTATTGACTTTGCCAGTGGTTGTTCATAATATCTGATGAACAATCTACTTTTTTAAACCTAGGGGCTTATTTATGAGAGGCTTGCACCGCCGGAGTGTCTCATTTATAGACGCTCCCGTGGCACAATTCCTCAATCATATTTATGAGGCAACGCGAAGACACCTTGTGTGACTTTCCAAGGCCTCATTGATATGGAGTAAGACAAAGCAGCGCAAATCACTGCGTTGCCTTACTCTGTGCCAAGGAGGCGTTCCATGGGCGTTGCGGTGAGTGTTCCCATGCAACTCCAATGGATTTTGACACTGCCCCAGATTTACTCAATCATGTAAACTCGGGGCAGGGCCAAAACCTTATGCCTCTCAGAGCTAGTGCAACAAGGAGAAATTATTTTATTTCTCCTTGGTTTTTTTCCTCTTTCCATGTGGGCTGCGAAAGAAGAAAATGCCTCCAATGATTGTTTTTGTGCAGGTAGTTTTCCCTTCCTGCACAAAAACAATCCTGCCTGAAACGGAGGCACCCTTGCACCATGGTGGAAGGGTGTCTGCATTGGCGCACAGTTGCTAATTGTGTGCTGCTTGAAAGGACAGGAAATCACCATAGCTTGTAAATATGGTGCATTCCCACACATTCGAATTGGCTTAGAGCAGTGCTGCAAAATTACTTGCTGCACTGTTCTACACCATTTCCTTGTAAATAAGCCCCTTTATTCTTTTTGGTGCAAATTGCGCATTCATTCAATTCCGGAACCAAAGGAAGTGCTATTTACTCTGTGGGCAATGTGTGGCCTTTAATATGTACATACCTCAGAATGGCAGATAGTGCTCTAATAGAGAATATTTATCTGGCATTCCAAGGTGCCCAAACTCAGAATGCACGCGTGTTGCCCCCACAACACGGGACAGGTTTTGCATCACAAACATCGTGTGAACATGACCCCTCAGGTTGAGAAATGTATGTCTTTGTTAGACACAGAGAGGGTTGCAATGATAGACAGATATGTAGAGAGGGTTGCAAAGATAAATAAATAGGAATAGAGCGTTGCAAAGACAGAGAGGGTTGCAAGGATAGACAGATAGATAAAATGGTTGCAGGCATAGAGTTGAAAAGATAGAAGGATGGGTAAATAAACAGAGTTGCAAACGTTAGGGGTTGTAAAGATAGATAGATAGATAGATAGATAGATAGATAGATAGATAGATAGATAGATAGATAGATAGATAGATAATAGATAGATAGATAGATAGATAGATAGATAGATAGATAGATAGATAGATAGATAGATAGATAGATAGATAGATAGATAGATAGATAGATAGATAGATAGATTGATTTTCAATGATGGATATGGTGCCATATATATAATAGACAGACAAACAGATAGCAGGGGCGGCTCACCCATAGGGGTGCAAGGGCGTTGCCTATCTACATGTGAGCTTTCATATGCAAAATATATTTTTATTGTAGTGTTTCTATTTATTGAACTCAATGAGTGCCACAGACGTGTTCTTACATGCATTGTCACAATGGATAGTGTAGATGTGGACTGATATAAGCATGACGATTGGTAGCAACCCTGCTGGTCGCAGTGAAATGAAGTGTGCATGTCAGTCATGTTTTGTTTTGCCACAGCCAATCCAATATGCATACTTCCGCTCTTCCCAACCTGCACTGTGTCAGTGAGTCAGGGGCAACATAGACACAGCTTTTCATTCCCTGTCTGGAGGCCCCTGCTCCAGCCAATCCGGATATGCCGTCTTGCTGTTCACTAATACAAAAAACATGAAAGCAGCATTGGGGTTGGCTTAGATGATGGGCGGGTAGGTACACAAAGCTGCAGCACTGCAGCTGGATAATGGCGGGCAGGCAGCGCTGAGGCATGGTGAAAAACATGGCCTCGTTTCTGTTTCTGTTGTTCGGAGTGCATAGTGCACTTTCTATCCGCAAGAGCCCAAGCTGCCAGGATGAAGGGCTGAGAGCTTCACTGAGAGAGCCCCTCCTGATGAGCGTTTGATGAGCCTAGCCGCGGCCTCAATGAACCTGCATGGTGTGAGTGCAGCACTTCTCAGAACTGCCTCTAAAGTGCAGCCAATTCAGTCAGTTGTATTAGTTTTTAGGACTACGTTTCAAACAGCACTGCCAGAAATGATGCATGCTCTTTCCCTGTTGCCATTTATTGTCCATGGGAAACTGGCTAGACCACTGGATTCATAGAGAAGTTATCCTGGCTTACAAGGAAACCATGAGGTTTCATGAAAGGTATGTGTCTCTGAAAGCCAGCTATGTGGCAGACTACCTCTGATAAGGGGCCGGGCTGGGGTATAGTCAGTAGCATAAATCGGCTTACTTCGTAATGATTTGTAGAGGAGAGACAAGTCAATCACAGTGAAAGCTCACTTCCGAAAGGACAGTTTGTCTTAGGCTGAGTTAGACATGATTTGGTCATGTTGGGCTTTGCTTCGAAAGAGTCAGTATTATCAAAGCAAAGCCACTCATGTATTAGACCCACTAGCACGAGAAGCCCTCAGGGCCTTTGAGGAGTCAGTTTCATGCAAGACGAAACTGCCCCTGAGATACCATCCTTTTAAATTCGCAGAATGCTGCAAAATGGCTCGATTTTTTGATAGGGTACTACTTTGTCTATTTTTTAACAGGAATGCTTCTATTTAAGGAAATGTAATGAAGCCAAAAGAATTGTTTATTTCCTGATGTGGATGACAGCCATTCATAAATAATTATTATACAATTACATTTTTTAGCTGTGTTTCAAAGGCCCACTCGTGTTTGTCTTTCAAATCTGTAGAAGCATACTGTTGGTTATTGCATTGAAACATTGTCATGAACGCATATTTCCCAAACTGACAAGATAATTGCTATTTGAGTTTTTGTCATTGTCCATGGGCATCTAATAAAAACTAACACATCTCTACGGTCCACTTTATTTTAGTTTCGTAAGAGAAGAGCTGCCACCTCCCAATATATTTGATGTTAAAACACGAAGCAGGGGCGTGGCTTGGAGGCCACCCAAGATGGCTGCGTAGCCCCAGAGCTCTGCAGAGCACCTGAACAGCTGACTAATTTAATAGCGGGTTCCAAGCTATGTTTGGTCCAAGAAACGGCCGGCTTACTGCAGGTAAACATCAAGAGACCTGCTTTTCCTCTACGCAAGGCTTCTTCAAGGCAACTTGACTTCGAGACGTGTTCAGCGTCTCCTGCAGAGATGCAGCTGTCATTTTGAATATTGCCATGTCACTGCATTTCTCATCAGATTTTTGGCATAGTTAAGGTATTACTTATAAATACCTTTTTTATGCTCAACTTGATTTTTCAATGTGATGGCAGAACTGTTTGAATTCGATGTTTTACCTTTATATTCTTGGTGCCATCTTCATTATTAATATGGCAATTTTCTGAGGAGTTACTATTACTCTTTTATAGCAGTCTTCAGTTTGCCTTGCCTCTATTGATATTTGGTGAAATCGTGTTGGTCTTGGCTGCTCATTCCACTCCATATAGTCTCACTTTGCTTTTTCGGTGGTACCCGCCAATCTCAAATGAGTCGGATGACACGAATGAGTAGAAGATAGGACAACTCGGGCAAGCAGAGCTCCCATCTTGTCGCCCTCTGTTTGCAAGCACTGCCGATACGCAGTATATATAAACTGTTCTAATCTACGCCAGGTCTCTAATAGAACCTCTTGGGCATGCCATTCCTCCATAACATGAGTGGCACCAGGGAACGTCAGCTCCAGTATGCCCAGCTTCCGTTCCTATGTTTTTATGTTGTGCTCCAACTGTCGTTTCACCCCATATATTGTTTTAATTCAGACCCCTCGTAGGACTACCTTCATGGCCTCCCACTCAAATGCTCATGTCGAAGCCAACCCCCAATTCTCCTAAAAGTATCGGGTCAGGCTACCAAGACTGCAGCCACAAAGGGGAGATCCAACAACACCTCTGCCCTAAGGTGCCACAAGGGTATTACCGGACGCTTCCAGGCTCCGCCTTGCCGTGTCTCTAATCCTCCCCTCCTCTTTCCCTCCTCCATTCTCTGTCTACTTCCCCTGCTCCTACCCCCCATTCCCTGGAATATCTCCCCTTGCCTGCTTTCACCATCTAGACCCCTGTCCTTTTGTGCCCTTTGACTAAGCACTCCTTCTCCCCTTTTTGGGGAAAGATCCAAGTTATATACGCTGTAGTCTCAGAATACCCGCTGAGAGAGTCCACAATGCCAAGGGAGCCACTCACAATTGAGGTATGGTATGGCACCCCTTGCCAAAGCACTCCCTCTCCCCTTTTTGGGGAAGGATCCAGTAAATAGGCCTTGGAGTCTCAGAGACCCCTCTGAGAGAGTCCACTGCACTTAGGGAGCCTCTCGCAACAGAGATGGGGAAATGACACCACTCCCCCTGGGATCACAGCTTCTGGACTTTGGCTGCAGCTTTGACTCGCCTACCGGTTATCAGTCTAATGTCCCATCCAACACTCAGTTAACATTGCCTGCCATAATGATTGCATCTCCTAAATAGGGGGTTGCCTCAGCCATCATTGCTGGAAAGAATGTCAGGCAGTCAATATTGGGGGCACATACATTAAGGGTACATGTTTAGCGTCCATCCAGTGTACCGTGTAGAACAACATACCACCCCTCGGGATCTGGCTCATGATGTAGGTATTGAAATGAGACCCTCAAAGCCACCTATTTGAGAACCCCCCACGCAAATCTGCTGAAAGAGGTGGCTTAAATCTGTCCTCTCCATCTCCGTCATATACAAGGTAGTGAGTACCCCCAAATGTGTCTCCTGCAGGCATGTAATTGCTACCCCATAGCACTTCAGATAGTCCCACACTCGCCTATGTTTTTCAAATGTTGATACCCCTTACATTCCACGTGATCAGTTTTGTTATGGAGGAAGCCATGAGTCATTGAGCAATGGTGGTGTCCTCTGTCCCCCAACCCTTCGATCTCATTCCCCAAAGGGATCTCTTCAGCAATGAAGATATTGCACTTCAACACAGTAACATTTAAAACAATTCAAACCTTTTCAAAACATTTGTCACATGCTTAAACCCCCCCAAAAAACCCTCCCCTTGGGCAGTACCGCTCCCTCTTCCACCCCACGAACATAGAGAGCAAGGAGCCACAGGTGCCGCCCCATGACCCCACTAAACCCCAAACAGAATAAAACAAACATCCACATTACTGTGGTTGTTAGTTTGTGATTGTCTTGGACACTTCCCTCGGTGTGTGGTATACCACTCCCCAAGCTTAGTGCTATGCCAAGGGTTGTGTAATCGGTGTGGTGCAAAGCCAAGACTTTCAACTCCCCACTATGTTATCAACCACTGGGCGGAGAGAAGCAAGCCCCCCGCCAGCGATGTCCTCACATATAGAGGATGAAGTCCCTTATACAGCTACCCACATGCCAGCTTCTCTCCAATAACAGTACAACACCCGTCCCACTAGCTGCAAGTCCCAGCACCACAATTATCTGGGCCTCTGAAGGATGTCCATGTGTCACCACGCTAGCTGTCTGCACCTTTAGGTGAACTAGGGGGGAACATCCATTACGACGCGGTGTTTACACCGCACTACCATTACAACGCTGGTTTTACAACGCAAGTCGTTACCACGACTTGCGCTGGAGGGCACTCTAGGCTAAGGAATAGTAGATTTACTATTCCAACACCTACCCTACTGTACGTAGGCTAGTGTTGGAATATTAAATCTTACTATTCCTAAGTCCAGCACCCTACAGCGCAAGTCGTGGTAATGACTTGCGTTGTAAAACCAGCGTTGTAATGGTAGTGCGGTGTAAACACCGCGTTGTATTGACATTCAACCGAACTCGGGACCCACCACCTGATCCTGCATCGCTCTGTCCGAGTCTGGTACAGTCTCTGAAGTCCGCAGTGTCCCATCCGGGCAAACCCGATCCTCCCAGGGCTTCCTTCTTTATTCTGGGGTTTCCATTTCTGCAGTCGTCTTCGGTCATGGGTGGATTTGCCCAACCCTGTCGAATGGGAGGACTCTGTTGAGGGCACCAGACAGACACCCAGCTGTCCCTAGGAATCCAACCAGTCACATACCTCTTCCGCCTAACAAAGGAACAGGGATTTTCCCTTGTGTTCAACTCACAATTTAGCTGGGAAGAGAATGCTGTATTGCAAATTAAGGTCCCAGACCAGTCGCTTGACCTCGAGCAACATTTTCTGTTGACGTTGGACCCTCTGTGTGTAATCAGGATAGATTGAAATGGGGTGGCCTTCATAGAACAATATTCCTATAGTACGTGTGGCCTGCAGGATAGCATCAGGATCCCGGCGGTTGAAAAGCCAGGCAATGATGGCCCTAATGCCCTATGCGCTCTTTCAACATTAAAGAATTTCAAGAGTCTTTTGGGAGCTAGGACAGACACAATCCATTCTTCTACGAGCAACTTGGCCGAGGGCTCCCTCTGCTCTCTCAGGGAACACCACAAAGTGGAGGTTGGTCCTACTTGGCCTCCCCTCGCAGTCTTTTGCCCAGTCATCGAGTTTCACCACCCATTTTGGCAGCTTGAGAACCATGTCTCTGAATCGGATCCCCATTTGCAACGTATCAACGTTTTGTTCAATGGTGGTCACTCTCTCCGATACTTTACGCAAGTCACAGCACAGCAAATTAACCTCAGTAGCCACCGAGTTTATTCTGTGCACCATGTTCTTCAGTGTAGTTTGGATCACTGCCAATATATTCCCCAATGAGGGGCTTGTCTCCGTGGCCTTCGCCGTGGTCTGTTATATTTGTCTACTGTGGGCTGGGACCCAGGAGCAGAGGTTGTGTGTAGTTCAGAACCTTATTGCCTGTGCTGCTTGAACTCCCCTATCCTTCACCATCGTGGTCATGTATCTGGGTGCCAGTAGTCCTGGGATCCACCAGGTCCGTCCTGGATGGATGTAGTTATATTCTAGGTAGATGACCCTCCAGGGGCTTCATTCGAATCTGCCTCAGATAGCCCGCCTCTTAGAGCTCCACTCTGTCAGCGTCTGTGGTCTCAGCAAGAACAGGGGTGCCGTCTCTCCTCTGTGGGCTTTCAGCCTCAGCACCCACAGTCTTCCTGACACTTCAGTAAAAATCTTGCTTGGTTCTTGTGGAAGTCCCTGGGTCCACCAACAGTCTCCAACAATGGGTCCCGAGCTCCCCACGAACCAGCTGTCCAGGGCAGCGCACGGTCCCCAATCCCGGCTGCAGTTTGGGGAGGGAGATGCAGTTAGTCAGGATTTGTCCCCGCACAGGCCCCAATAGCTCCTGTCCTGATCTCTCTCCTTTTCTCCCCCACCATGCCTGGCACCCTCTGGGGTCGCGTATCATTGACCTCCTTTGTGGGGGTCCTGATGTCACAGGACTGCCAGCTCCAGTATCACCAACCTTGGATCTGATGTCCAGTGCTCCAGGATTACTGCCTTCTGAGCTCCTTTTCAGTCTCTTACTAGGCCTCCTGCCTAAGGCCTTTAGTCAGGATCATCCAACATCTGCTTCTGGACTACCGGGCCTGTAGGCTGGCCCGCCGACGCAACAGATCCCTCACAGCTGTTGCCCAGACCTTGGACCTACCATGGGGGGGTCGGCCCCCAGGCCCCACCTCAGCCCTGCTCTCCAGGCTCACCACAGTACTCCCTGGTAGACAGCACTCTTTTATAGGGTGGCTGCCCAGTAGTGCCACAGGTCGCAATCAGCCGGCAACCACCGATGCAAAACTGCATTCTTCAGTAATGGCCGCTGGAAATTCAGGCCTGTTCCCACACGCCCTGCGGTCCATGTTCAGAGGACCAGGGGGTCTCAGCGCCGACATCCAGGGCCCGGTCCATCTTGTCCAGCAGGGTGCTGCTCGTTGTTCCACTACCACTGTCGGCTCCTCCACTCTGGCCGAAGGGGGTCAGCCACTCAGCAACTCTCAGGAGGTACAGGCAAGCGACCAGCCGGCCCTCACAGCAGCAAGTCTCTTACCCGGCGGGCCCAACACCTAGCTGATCCCTCAGAATCCGTAAATGGAGAGCGAAGCGGGTCCGAAAGACTCCATGTTCTGCCCTTCTCGAGGCAGGTAAGATGGCACCGCCAGACCATTGTTTTGCTAGAGCCCACTGCTCACTCAGGGTGGCTTTCTTCAATGTTTTACGGTCACCTGGAGAGCCCTGCCAAACTCTAGGTTTTTAATCTTCTTTTCCGTGGGGGAATCAGAGCAGGGGACTTCAGGTTGCTGGTGGATTCAGTTCTTGCCGACAGGAGTGCCAGTAGATGCGTCTACACGGCCATCTTGCCAGGTCACGCCCCCCATGTTCTCCCATGTTGTTTTGTTCATGCCATCTCCTGTGTGTCACCCTTCCCTGTTCCTTTTTGTTATCTATATGGTACATATTTCAGTCATCAGTTTTGACTTGTACTGTCTCCTATTGCGCTGCTTGATTCTTCACCCCTGTCTTTTCCCCTTTCTATCTACTCTTCTTCACCATGTATCTTATTTGTTTTGTCTCTTTTTTCTCTGCTCCCTTTTCTCTATTTCCTCTCTTTATAAAACTGTTGATCGTGTAGTTTTCTATTTATTAATTGTTTATTGCATTCAGAGTAATATCTTGGAATGTGAAGGGGTTTGTTAATCCTTCACATTAAAAGGCAGAGAATTTGATCAAACGTAGCTTCCTATAACCCTTAGACTTAGTCCTTTCACAATAGACTCATCTTACTGTAGAATCCTTAAAACTCAAATGACATTGGGTTGGTTTAGTCTCTGTTTGAGTAGTTCTTTTATGTCATAAAAGCTGCATTGTTCTGGTACTTCTCAAGAAAGTGATTCAGAGTTTGTCAAATTTATTGTTAATAATATCCCATTATCTGTGTTTAATGTTTATGGTTCAGCTCGACCAGATTATTCTGGCCTAACATAACAAATAAATGTCTCCAGATTAACCCCTTGTGTGCTCAGGATGGCCCGGCCATCCTACGTCACGCTGGGCGTGTGCTCAGGGCGGCTGGGGGCCGCCCGAACGCAGCAGATTCCTCAGCGTGGCTCAAATTCTCCACCTGTGTGAAATAATTAATTAGTGGGCTGAGTTTGGACGGCCCCCGGCCGTCCTGAGCACATGCCCAGCGTGACTTAGGATGTCCGGGGGCTGTTCTGAGCACACAAGGGGTTACACCCCCTAATTAAATCCCCGCACCTCAGCAGAATTCGCACCACTGGAAAGGGGTTAAAGATTAATTTTTCACTTTAGGTGGGGATTACAACTAGATTATGGATCTGTTTAATGATTGTTATTCTTTAGTTCGTTTCCCAGAAATCTCACAAACAATTTCAGTCCACTATTTCACAAAATGTTTTAGTTGATGCATGGACATTATGCAATCCTCTGCTAAGGAGTATTGTTTTTATTATCCTCCACATGGTTCCCTTTCCCGACTAGGCTATATTTTTCTTAATATTAGTAGATTTGGATTTACTCTATTCACATCCCAAATCAAACAGGTGGAGATTTAAAAACTCACTTTATTAGATCCATGTTTTCCTCTTTTTCACATCTTTTGCCAAATAATGTTTCCTACTTAAGGCTGATGCTAATACACCCACCCCCCAATTAGTGTGGGATAGTTTTAAAGCTGCATAGCATGGCTTTATCATTGATTTTGTCAAAAAGAAACAATTACTTACTGAACACAACTCACTCTTATCTATTATTAAATGACTAGGGCCCGATGTAGGTAAATCTAATTTACAGACTCATAAATACCGAATTTTACCGATTCGGTATTTATGAATCGGTAAATTGTAAGGAGGCAGATGTAGGTAATTTTTAATTTACAATTACTGAATCTGTAAGATTCGGTATTTACCGATTTGGTAAATACCGAATCGGTACTTCCCATTGATTCCTATGGGCTTTGAAGCGACCGGTAAATGGCGACCTACATCTGGGCCTTTAACATCAATTTTATACTACTTACTCAGATTCTTCTTTACAAGAACGTGTCCCTGCTAAACTAAAATTCAATGAGATAACTATGGACAATGACTCTTCCATCTTATTGTGTACTAGTGCTAGCTACAATGGAGGCTATAACAAGGTAGGGAAACCTTTAGCTAATTACTTAAAGATTTATAAAGAACGTAGGGGCATATTATCAAGACAGGCGATAAAATTATCGCCATTTTAGCGGCAGAAAACTGGCGATAATGGGCTTGATAATATGCTCTATGGAATTCCAATTGAAGCCCATGTTTGATGTCCTTCACATTTAACATGGACTTCAATTGGAATTCCATAGAGCATATTATCAAGCCCATTATCGCCGTTTTAGCTGCAGTTTTCTGCCGCTAAAACAGCGATAATTTTATTGCCTGTCTTGATAATATGCCCCGTACTTCTATTACCCCTCGTCTTTCTTCTGATGGGAAGTCTGTATTCAAGGATCAGGACATTCTGGAGGAGTTCACGATATTTTATACACATCTTTATACTCCTGATTCTTCTCTTGAGGTGTATCTCGGTGATATCCCCCTCCTTCTCATGATACGTTTAATTCCCTATCACTTGAAAAGGATGTAAGAATTTCAGAGTTATCTAGTGCCCTTTCTTCATTTGAAAAGGGTAAATCACCAGGTCCTGATGGCTTTATTGTAGAATTGTATCGATATTTCTCCAATCTGTAAATTGTTACATCTTTTTCAATTTTTGTATCATACCGGTAAGTCCGGAGGTACTTTCCTGGATGGTACTATTTGAATGATTCATAAGGATGGTTGAGACCCTGCTCAGCGCAAAAATGATCATCCTATTTCTCTTGTAAATGTCGACTACAAAATGTTTGCCAAATTACTTGCTCTGCAACTTGAACCTATTTTACTCATATTAATTGGTAAGGAAAAATGTGGGTTTGTTAAGGGTTGTTTTACCTCAGACAATGCAAGACTTTCTTTAATGAATTAAATGAAGCTTCTTCTCTTTCATATCCATTAGCTGCAATGTCTATAGATGCTTAAAAAGCATTTGATAGAGTGAATTGGTCTTTTTATTTAAATCTCTTGCTTCACACAGTTTTGGTTGTAAGATTATTTTGATGATACCTACTTTATTCAGCTCCAAGAGCTTTTGTGTTAGGTAATGGACGTCTTTTTCATTACTTTTCATAACAATCGGGAGTTTGTAACGGATGTCCTGTTTTCTATGCTTTTATTTTTTTATCTCATATCCGCAAGAATACGCTTTTCTCAGTATTTTACTATTGTGATAATCACGTAAAAATATCTGCTTATGCAGATGATATTCTAATTTTTCTTTCCAACCCAGATGTGTCAGTTCCTGCTCTCCTTCAGGAAATTTCTCATTTCTCTATTGTTTCAGGATATAAAGTAAATTCTGATAAAACTGAGGCTTTGCCCGTTACAAAATGTTGTGTTAAGGATTTCTTTGATTCCACACGTTTTCATTAGAATAAATCTAAGAATAAATATTTGGGTATTCGGTTTATGAATTCTATTGCAGATACAGTCAAACTCAACACGAAAAAAAGGTTTAAATAGAACTGATAAGCTCTTTTCTACTTGAACCACTTTTCTTGTCATGATGGGGGCCATCTTGATTCCATTAAAATGATGATAACTCCTATTTTATTATACATTTTATTCATGATCCCAATTAGCATACATCTACATATTTCTTTTAAATTGACTCTCTTCTCTCCAACTTGCTCTGGAACAAAACAAATCTAAAATCTCTGTTGTATCTTAAGAAACATAAGGCTGATGGTTGTGCAAACTTTCCAGATTTTCGGATATATCCTAAAGCGTTTTGTTTAAGACAGGTCACTTAGTGGCTTCCACCTTTTCCATCTCTTTTATGGCCTTTGTGGTTTGATGTTGAGCTTTCCTTTATTCGTCTGTTTACTCCTACAGAAGTCCTAGCCTTCCTCATAAAACATCTCCACTATTTAATTATACATATTCTTTGTTGAAGCCTCATTAATATTCTCAGATTCTAGCTCGTGATTCCTTCTTGCAATCTCCACTTTGGCATAATTGTCTTATTACTTTCAAAAACATGCCCATTTATTGGCAGTCTGGAGACAAAAGGGAATTCTTTGGTTTCAGGACTTATTTGATGAATTGAATCCTCATTATTTTCCTCAATTTCAGGTAGCTTTTAATTGTCCTGAGTCATTTTGGTATAAGTTTTCAACTCTTATTGAATTCATTTTAGATATTTTTTATTCCTTTCCATCAACTGCCATGACTCCAGTGTTTCCTGACTCACTTATAACTTTAATTAAACTTACGCCTAAAAGTTTCCTTATTTATAGGTACGTTTTGAGCCCAAGCACATTTGTGTTAAAACTAAGATAAAATTGACTTGGAATGTTAATGGACTAATAAATTATGGAATACGATTTGGTCTAGAATATTCAAAACCTTGAGAACCACTTCTACCACCCAGACCCTATTCTTTTTGTATCATAGACTATATCATACTCCTGCCTCTATAGCTAATTTTTTTAAGTGATCCAATAAAGCCTGTGGGCCATGAGGACATTCAAATGGTGATTTATTACATCTCCTTATTTCTGTCCTCCTACAGCTTCCTTTTGGGAGAAAATTTGATCTCAACTTTCAAAACGGTTTCATTTGCACTGTCCCATGTCCATCTCGTGGCTTTTCCTAGTTTATGAGAGAAGGTTATTTTAAAGTCCCATGACAAATATTTATTTGATCTTATACTGGCGTTAGCTTATCAGCAAATTACTACTAATTGTAAGTGTTCTACTAATATTTTCTGCCTGGTGGAATAATGTTTGTCATTGTCATAGATTTGATGTGATATTGTCTGGTTCGTGTAGACAGAAGATTAATAGAGACATATATTGCTTATCATTAATGAATTACTTGAATATTCTTGCTAAACAAGATGTAATTGTTACTCGCTTTCAAAACTTTACACCTCCATACATTGTAAATATCTCTGTTTTTTGCTATATATATTTTGCATTATCTTACTAGTTGTACCTTTAATTACTTATCTTTTTTCATTGTGATACATGCTATCATTCAATCTTCAATTGTGTATTGATATTACCTTTTGCCAGTTGATCCTTTCTTCTTTTTGTACTTCTCCCTCTTTCCCTTCCGTATATACAAAAAAATAAGCAGCTTGGCTGGATTTCATGTTGTTAGAAATTACTTACATTTTCTTTTCTTCGATATTCCTTGGAATGTGACATCAACAAGCCCTACAAACATTGAAAAAAGGCATGGATGCCAAAACCTGTCTGTTTGGGCTAATAAATCTATACTTGGAACCTGCTGAGTGCTCCACCTTCGGGGTCCCAAAACGTGTTTTCTCCATGTTAATTTCCATAGGAAACTTTAGATAAGGCTACAGGTAGAACGGGTGAACGGAATTACCCCAAATTTGACAGGGAGAAGGGTCTTGGTCTGGAAAGCAATCTTTTGTTTATTTGGTGTAAATCCGTTCAGTAGTTTTTGAGAAATATCAAAATGTATAGATATTGATATTTGGGAATTCAGCCATCTGATTGGCTGAGGCGTTACGAGCACAAGCTTGCTGCTTATTGGCTGCGAGCGGTGCGAGCGGTTGCAACTAGGAAGTGTTGGCCGCATTTTGTGATTCCATTGAAGCGAGTAAGGGGAAAAAAGGGCAAAAAAAGTAGAAAATAGGAGGGTAGGAGCACTGTAACCTCTGTGTCTGTGGGGTGTTTAGGGTGGGCTAGAGAGGGGGTGCGTAACAAAGTATTCACCCCTACTGGTGTGAAAGTGGTGGGTTACGGAAATTAAGTGAGGTATTGCCTAGAGTATGTTGTTGCTTAGGTGAGCTGGTGCGGGATTCGGGGATTAAAGCGTGAGCTGAAATTGCGTGTCTTATGCTGTGAAGTCATGTGCCGTGACCGCTGCACTACACCTGTGGAAGTAGTGTCAGTATGTGTTTATACCTACTAGGACGAACTACTGACCCGTTCTGGTCTGAAAGTCCTGGGGCACAGGCTGGAACCAGGTTGGCTTAGTGACACAACTCAATTGGCCTCTCTGAATATATTTAACCTTTTCGGTGCGACCGCGTTTCCCCCTCCAGTGCTGTTTCTGTAATAAATCTACTTATTGGAGCCACTGCTGTCTGCCTCTTCACTACATAAATTTGGCAACAAGCGGGAGAAGGTACAAAGAAAGCACCACTCACAATATTTCAAAATTGCTTGCGTTGTGCTGAAGACCTGTTTTCTTCGTGTAGCTGTTTCTATTCATGCCAAGGTCGTCGGCTCATTGAAATATGTCATCCGACTTCTGGTAAGAATTATATTTTTAGATTTAGCGCTTCCTCTGCTTCTTCACTACATTTTGGGCGCTGTACTACACGTGTGTAAGTAGTGTTAGTATGCGTTGATACTAAAAAATGCATCATGGTCCTAGGGAGTGTGACCTGTTAGGCGCAGCTCATACAATGTCCCAGGGTGAGCATTCACGGGACATTTGTGTTTGCTATTAGAGGGCTGCTGCATGGCTTCCACCCTGTGATAGCAAATCCTTGTTTGACTACTTGAAGCTAGGGGAAGAAAACCTTGTATCACTTTAATAGAGGGGATGCGGATGGTAAAAATGGAGGGAAAAAAGAAACAAACAAAAAACAAAGCAGGGTCCCACCCTTTCATTTAAATTAGGCCCCTGGTGGGTAATGTTCCGTGGCCAATCCAATTATTATATTGCGGGGTCTCTGTAGGACTGGGGATCTTAATGTCACATGTAAATTAGGTGCGGAAGGGCACAGAGACGTTTTGTAGCCTAGTGGACTCCCACCTTTCCGGGTATTGTTTACTAATTGTTCTGGGGTTCGAGGCCAGCTGAAGTCCGGGGATCGCCACACTCCGGGACTTTATTTAAATATGCATGGTGGGCCTCGGCAGTCCCTGAAGCCTCGGTGGTCCTAGGCAGTGCCTTATTTGTTCTGTAATCACACGGGCAGTACTTATGGTGTTATAAAGTGATACACTCATAGAATTCTTGCAGTTGTAGAATTACCCAGGCTTCATTTGTCTAATAGTCAGTTAGATTATGTTTGGTAGTGCACTGTAATATTAGAAAGGTTTGCCCTTAAAATCTCCTTTAAACAGATGATTTTCACAATAAATAATAGACAAGTGTTGTCAGAAAAAGAAGACCTATACACTCAGTTATTTATTTGAAAAAAAAGTAACCTTTATTAACACACAAATAAATAGAAACATCAGTTTAACAGAACAAACAGTATAATATAAAAAAAACGTGGGTTTGACTCCAGTGGAAGCAACGTAGGAAACCTGCAAGACAAAAACGAAACATAAGTTTGTGTGCAATGTGGAAGAGGTAAAGAAAGGTAGTCCAAATGAAAGGACGATGGTGAAGATGGGAGGGAGGGGGAGTGGGTGGAAGGTAGAAGGGGAGGGAGAGTCAAAAGAAGAGAGGGAGGAGGAGACAGAACGTCGACCTACTGCACCCAGCCCTTATTGTTTACCCTCCTGTCACCCGTTTGTCCAGGATGCTGGGGTCTGCGAGAAAGAGTGTGGTTCAGCAATGAAACACATGAGGCCAGAGATTAGGGGCCATATTATCAAGGAACAGCAATAACATTATCGCCGCTTTAACTAAAGCGGCGATAAGGGGTTGATAATATGCCCTTGTAAATTCCCATAGAAGCCCACTTTCTGGTGCGAACCTGGGCTTCTATGGGAATTCACAAGGGCATATTATCCAGCCCATCATCGCCGCTTTAGCAGCAGTTTCCTGCCGCTAAAGCGTTCGTGGATAATATAGTCCTATATTATTAGCTGCGGGAAAATCACTTGCATGCACCTGTGCACCCAGGGTGCTGCACCCCAGCCCATTCCCCCGCACTGTGCTCAATTGTAGATCTTGCACACCAAGGCTTCACTGCTCGCCTGCCACCACGGGTGTGTCCCACGAGGTGTTGGTGCAAGTCCCGAGTCCGGGGTACGTTTGTACGGTAGGAGACCAAGTCTCAGGTCGGGAACGGTGCCTTGATACCACGATGGAATGTGTCAGAATGCCCAGGGCATCATTGCTGGGTCAGCTCCCACTCCACCCTTCTTGAGCCAATCAATTGAATGTCTGAGAAGGGAGAAATTGTTTAATGGTGGAAACTTCTGGAGGTAAATGAAGGTTTATTTCAAGATTGATAGAAAACAGGAGTTGAGTTCATCCTTCGTTTTTGAAGTACGATCTACCAACTGTTAGTGGTAATTGTGGTTCAAAGAGGAGTTGGAGTGCTAGAGAATTCACAAGGTTAAATAATAATACCTTATACGAAGGTTCATCTAGAAAGGAACAGAGCGCATGCTAGAAGCATAATGTGCGCGTGTAATTCAGTGGCGGAAGGCTGTGTGCATGTAAACTTAGTAACGAGCTCACTACAGTGCCCTAAAAGCCAACACCACATGTCTGTAGGGCAGCGCTGCCTGCTGGCTCATGCCTACAGTATGGTACAACAGGTCCTTAAAATGAGACAGATGTCACTGAATGAGGTCAGAGATCACATAATTACGCACAACAATATCGCTTTTTCGCACGTGCGCACTCAGGGTGATGCACTACACCCCTCCCGCAGCATCGCGCTCAACAGGTGTCTGTAGGGCAGCGCTGCCTGCTGGCTCAGGCCTACAGTATGGTACAGCATGTCCTTAAAATGAGACAGAGATGTGACTGAATGAGGTTAGAGATCACATCATTACGCACGGCAACATCACTTATTCGCACGTGCGCACTCAGGCTGATGCACCCCACCCCTCCCGCAGCACCGCGCTCAACAGGTGTATGTAGGGCAGCGCTGCCCGCTGGCTCAGGCCTACAGTATGGTCTAGCAGGTCTTTAAAATGAGACAGAGATGAGACTGAATCAGGTCAGGGATCACATCATTTTGCACGGCAAAATAGTTTATTTGCACCTGCGCAGCCAGGGTGATGCACCCCACCAATCCCACTGCACCGCACTCAATTGGTGGCCCTGTGCACCCAGGCAGCTCTGCTTACCTGCTGTCATTGTTGTGTGAGCAAACACTACAGGCAGCAGTGCTCACAATTCAGCTGGAGTGCTGATTGCAGGATGGTGTACACCTCATGGATCCCTTTTGTAGACAATGGGCAGTAGGGCTCACAATTTAGAGCCCGTGTTGATTGCCAGAATGGTATACACCTCATGGATTCCTTTTTTGTATTGCTCATTGTGATATGCGAGGTGGATGTGGCCATAACACCTAAGGCAGTGTGGAAGAAGAGGGGCGTGCGTCGTCGTGGTTATCCTATTTATACGTACGCAAAGATGGGCTGGGCTTGCGTACACCAGGCCAGCATAGGGGTGTGAATAATTATTCCGGGAACTGGGCGATGTTCAGTTCCTGTCTGGCCAGGAAGTGTACTTATGTGTGTTTCTTTTGTAGTTTTGACCTCGCAGAGTGTGCAATTTACATTAGTGTAGCATGTGTTGGGAAGGCGGCAACTATCGTTAATGAGATGGTGTTTGAAAAGATTAAATAGTGAACATTACATGTCGTTGTCAAGGTTGTGGATATGCGCAGACACGCATGTCAATGGTGTGTGGTATTATTAAAAGTGTTGCTATCGCGAAGCGTACACATGTGAATGTGGTCGGATGGAAGGAGGATCAGCAGTGAGGCTACGTCATACACAGTGATAACACTCTTTATAATCGAGGAATACATGTCAAATGTGAATCTGAAAGTCTCACATATAACATTAGTATATTGGTAAAGCCTATCAACAGAGCGTACAGCAAAGGAAATCTACACATTGCCGTTTACTGTTTGTCACATGTGATCTAGGATGTGCGCTCTGCCCGTGGCTCCTGATACTTCTTAGAGCCACGAATACCCCGGCCGAAAGGGAGCACAATAATGTGCACACACACACACCAGAGGCATCGTGTAACACACATTTGTTTTTGAAGGAGCGTTTGAGATGCATGGCAATCACACGTGGAAGGCTAATGTATAGACCATGAATATCGATCAAGATGATCGTTGCATGTTGTGTGTAGTATAAGATATGTGTACATAGCAAAAAAACTTTTTAAAAAAGCTCTCCAAGCAGAAGAGGTGTCTCTCATCAAATGCTGTAGAGAGAATGAGTAAAATGGGTGAGGGCGTCCAACTGTTACAATGGAAAATGTTATGAAGCAATCAAATGCTTTTTTTTAAGGTCACATGGCAATCGTGCACCGAGCGCGCAAGAAGGCCGCACCCGACGCGATTTTGACAAAATATATTTATCATAATATAAGTTTATTACAGTTAGAAATATATAAATGTTTGAAGTATTTTAGATTATCGCTTGCTCTCATATACTGTTTAAAGTTATTTAGATATAATGTTGAGACAAAAAAATGAGGGAATGGCGTACCTGGCGCGACACTATATGTCTGTGATGTAACACAGGGCCTGGCAGCTTGTACTTGTCGCATATGCAACGCGCATGTACGACCTCAAACGTACATGACGTAATGCGTGGCTTGATACTGTGTACCTGTTGGATACCAAAGTAGCAGCTGGGGTGACTTCATGCATATATGATGTTACGCGGGATGCGGTGCCACGAAGTCATCGGAAATGAAATGCGCATCATTTACGAGTTTAGCAATATGGCGGATAGGATTCGCGTGGTGATGGAGCTTAGTACGCTACCGGTAGGGGAGTGCAGTTTTCACCGAAAAAAAATATATATACATATTTTTGGGAGAAAATATAAAACATTACATAATTTTCAAAGTTAAAATAGAAGTATAATAGAGTTGCAAAATATTTTTTTTAAAAATTGAAAAAATATAGGTTTTAGAAACCATAAAATATGAAATTACCATGTAAAAAACCTTAGAAATTCACTGAAAAACCCATAGGTTTTAGGCACATTATAGTTAGGAATTAGCATTTAAAAAACCTTAGAAATGCACTAAAAAACCATAGGTTTCAGGGACGTTATAGTTAGTTGAACATTTGAGTCATACAAACCCAGAGAAATTCGCCTGTTATAGTTAGGTGAGCTAACTATAACTTGCGCGCCCGCAATGCACTGCTGATGATGTCACATATTACATCACTCATGACATGGTCAGTGTCATCACTGATGACATCACTGATGACATCTCAAATGACATCACTGATGACATCACTCATGACATCATGCACATGACAATCTGATGTACATACTGATGCTCTAATGTAAACTTTGATACACCAATTCTAAAATGCTGACTACTATTTTTGAAACTATACACATATACTACGTAGCACTCACTATTTCCTAGGACTACACACACATCCAGTCACTTATACTTGTAGTTACGCATCAATACAGGACTATAATATGCACTCATATAGCTATACATACAGTCACACTCCGCCACTCATCCATAGAGTTACTCACACACCTAGTCAGTCATGCAAAGAATCAATCACATACCCATTTAGTCATGTATACAATTATACACACCAACTTCGTTATTTTTGGACATACCACATCACTTATTTATATAGATATTAACACATATTTACTGTCTTATACAATCACTGATAGAAACAGACACTTATTTATACACCCACTCTTAAAATAACTTACTCCTATGTATAGTCATTAATATACTCCAACACTCACATCTACTGCCTTAAAACATATGTAGTTACTCACAGATATACCACTGAGACATTTATTCACTCGCCAACGCACCAATAGACACACTAACTCACCCATACAGCCCTTTGCAGATGCACTTTATAATCCATACAACCACTGAATCACCCACTCAGACATCTATGCACAGACTCATACACCCCCCCACAAACCCACCCACACAGACACTCAGGGACCCATAGAGATACTCAGACTACAAATCAATAACGTAGAGAGACACTCATGTAGCTATTCAGCAATCCATGAAGTTGCTTACACACCAACGGAGAGACTAATATAGACTTTTACACAGTTTAGTCACTAACCCAGGTGTTCAGTAAGGCACATTCAATCACTCACTTAAACAGTCAGTCACGCACATACGAAATAATTCCTTTAGGCACTTGTAAATGCATTCATTCTTCAATACACCTTGGCATATATATATAAAACATATTTAACCTTTACAGAAACACACATTCACTGGATGAAACCTCCCCAGGATGTATATAGCTACATGCTTGCCTTCAGGAACCAGACTCGGCTTTTCAGGGATCTCGCTCAGGCAAATCTGGAAGCGAGCCAGGTGGAAATGAAGCGGTGGTACAATCAGAAGGCCACTCTGATTGAGCTTCAACCTGGACAGAAAGTTTGCATCATGGCCCCTGTGGACCCTTGTGCGCTCCAGGACAGGTGGACCGGTCCATATGAGGTGGTGGAGCACAAGAGTGATGTCACTTATCTGGTGAACTTGCGGACTCCCAGGAACCCCTTGCAGGTCCTGCATGTGAACAGCCTGAAGCCCTGCTTAGAAAGGTCCGAAGTGGGCATGCTCCTAGTGACAGATGATGGAATGGAGGAGGAGACCGAGCCTATTCCTGACCTCCTGTCTGCAACAGAGCAAGATGGGTCAGTGGATGGGGTCAGCCTCTCTGCCACACTGACCCCTGATCAGCATCAAGATTGTCGGCAACTGTTGGGGCAATTCTCTGATCTATTTTCCTTGGTTCCTGGTGTCACAGAGTGGTGCGTCCATGATGTGGACACTGGTGACAGTCCTCCTGTCAAGCACAAGGCTTACAGAGTGACTGACAAGGTTAGGGCTTACATTAAGGAGGACATCTCCAAGATGTTTGCTTTAGGGGTCATTGAGTCCTCAAACAGTCCTTGGGCCAGCCCAGTGGTCTTGGTCCCAAAGGCCGCCTCGCCGGGTGCTACATCCAAACTCCGATTCTGTGTAGACTACAGAGGGCTCAATTTAGTCACAAGGACTGATGCACACCCCATCCCCAGAGCTGATGAGCTCATTGATCGGTTAGGGGCTGCACGGTACCTGAGCACGTTTGATTTGACATCTGGGTACTGGCAGATCGTCTTAACTGATGGGGCTAAGGAGTGGTCAGCATTCTCCACACCAGATGGGCACTACCAGTTCCGGGTTATGCCCTTTGGGATGAAGAATGCACCTGCCACCTTTCAGAGGTTGGTCAACCAGGTGTTGGCTGGGCTGGAGGATTTCAGTGCCGCCTACCTGGTTGACATTGCAGTGTATTCAGCGCTAGTTGGGAAGAACACTTGCAGCACCCGTGGGAAGTGTTGATGGCACTGCACAAGGCAGGCCTCACAATCAAAGCAAGTAAGTGCCAGATCGGGTAGGGTTCCGTGGTGTACTTGGGTCACCAGGTAGGAAGCGGCCAGGTGGCGCCCCTACAACCCAAGATTGATACCATCCTGGCATGGGAACCCCCAAAGACTCAGACACAGGTGAGAGCCTTTTTAGGACTCACGGGGTACTACAGGAGGTTTGTCAAGGGGTATGGCAACATTGTTGCACCCTTGACTGAGCTGACTTCCAGGAAGCAGCCCAAGAAAGTGAACTGGACTGACACCTGTCAGGAGGCTTTTGACGCCCTGAAGACTGCCATGTGCACAGCACCCGTGCTTCAGGCGCCCAACTTCTCAAAATAATTAATTATATAGACAGACGCTTCAGAGCATGGTGTGGGGGCTGTTCTATCACAGATTAATTTGTGATTTGTGATTTGTGGTGGTATTTGTAGAGCGCGACGGTCGCTCCGGAAGGAGCATCTTGGCGCTGACATTTCCCGGTAGAGGATCAAAGCAAGTAATAGGAGGAACAGGAGTTATATGGCGGCTTTGATGTAATCATCCTTGAGGCTGTAGATCCAAGTTTTGAGCAATTTTCTGAAAGGTTTTTCGTGGGTTGCGAATCTCAGGTTTTTGGGCAGGAGGTTCCAGGCCTTAGAGGCCAAGTGGTGTATGGTTTTGCTACCTTTTGTCTTCAGATTGAATTTGGCAGGGAGGATGAGGTTGTCGTGGGAGGAACGTAGAGATCTAGACGGGTTGTAATGAGGGAAACGTTTGGTAAGGTATCGTGGGCCGGAGCCATTGAAGGCCCGGAAGGCGACAAGCAGCATTTTGAAAAATATTCTTTTATGAAGGGGAAGCCAGTGCAGAGATTTTAAAGCGGCGGTGATGGATGATTTTCTGGGCAGCTTAAAAACGAGTCGGGCTGCGGTATGGAGGGCACTTTGGAGTTTGTTAAGTGTGGACTTTTTGGCTCCTGCAAGGAGATCATTACAATAATCCAAGCGTGAGATTATTAGGGCTACCGTTACAGTTTTTCTGGAGTCAAGAGGTAGAAAGTCGAAGAATTTTTTCAGGGACTTGATGATACCGAAACAGCGGCCTGCTACGATCCTGACGTGGTGGTCAAAGGAGAGAGCACTGTCAAACAGGACGCCGAGGTTCCTTGCCGTGGTTACGGTCTTGGGGGGGGCAACGGAGTTTTCTGGCCACCAGAGGGCTGGGCAGAAGGTGGTATTTTTTTCCCATGGGGAGGATCTCAGTTTTGCTGGAGTTGCATTTGAGGTGGTTTAAGTCCATCCATTGGAAGACAGCTGTCAAGCAGTTTTTAAGGTTCAGCTCTGCATTCGTGGAGTTCTTCTCCAAAGGTACGATGAGTTGAGTGTCATCGGCATACGATGTTACAGGTATGCCGAAGGACTCGATGAGGGATATGAGAGGGATGAGGTAGACATTGAAGAGGAGAGGGCTCAAGATGGAACCCTGGGGGACCCCCGAGGAGACTCTCTTCTCGTTGGAGTGGAAGGGACCGAGAGCGACGGTTTGGGATCTGTCGGTTAGAAAGGATTTTATCCAGGCCAGGGCCACATCAGAGATCCCTATATCTACCAGTCTGTTGAGCAGGATGGTATGAGAGATGGTGTCGAACGCCGCAGTAAGGTCTAAAAGGATGAGGACGACGTTCAGTTTCTGGTCTTGTAGCATTTTAATCGAGTCAGTGAGCTCGATCAAAGCAGTTTCGGTGGAGTGATTGGGGCGAAAACCAGATTGTTGCGGATGTAGTATATTGTGAGCTTCAAGATATTGTTTGAGTTCCCTGTAAACCATATGTTCTGTAATTTTACCTAAGGCTGGAAGGAGCGAGATTGGCCGAAGGTTGGTGAGATCTGAGGGGGGTTTGTTAGCTTTCTTCGTCAGGGGTTTGACTATTCCCTGTTTCCACAAGCGCGGGACACAGCCCGTGATTAGAGAGGTATTGACAATTTTATTGATTATTGGGTTAACCACGTCAATGAGTTGGTGTAAAATTTTTGGGGGGCAGGGGTCGGAGGGCGACCCGGATTTGCAAGCCAGGATAACCTCTCTGGTTAGGTCTAGGGTAACCGGCGAGAATTTTTTTAAAGTGAACTCGGGGGGTGTTTTAGGAGGGTGACCCTGTGAGAATTGGCTAGCTTGGGTGGGTGAAAAATCCTTTTGAATAGCGTCAATTTTTTCCTCAAAGTAATCAGCTATTTTGTTACATAATTCTTGGGATGGGGGTATTTCAGTTTGTAGGGTTTTGGGCTGGGTGAACGATTTCACTATGGAAAAGAGAGTTTTTTGTTTTTGGTTGGAGTTGTTGATGGCTTTGATGTAGAAAGATTTTTTGGCTGATTTTATGTTGGAATGGTATTCTTTCCTTAGTTG
Organism: Lissotriton helveticus; assembly: GCF_964261635.1. NCBI lineage: Eukaryota > Metazoa > Chordata > Amphibia > Caudata > Salamandridae > Lissotriton > Lissotriton helveticus. The sequence goes on along the minus strand of NC_136061.1, from coordinate 1,636,386,415 downwards.
AATGTATGCAAGACGGTCAGCGGTATCATACGTTCTGCGCCAATTACGTTCGGCCCTTCTACAGGAAAGACGTGACGTGGCTATATCGGGAGTAAACCAGGGGGCATTAGATTTAAGTTTTTTGGCTGGTCTACGGGAGCGATTGGGGGGGACCCGTGCATTGACTTCTTGAGTGATCCATCCGTGGAAGAGGTTAGCGTCGGATTCAAGGTCCCCGGTGAAGATGGGGACTTGAGATTGAGGGATAGGGTCGAGTTCGAAAGCTTCTTGCATTTTGTTCCAGTTTACGGAATTGTCAGGGTGAGAATTGGGTTTGTTGGACGTAGGTGGGCGGGAAGTTTTAATATGGAAAGGGATCAGGCAATGATCCGTCCAAATTTGAGGGACGGGGGAAGGGTTGTGAGGGACGGAAAGTTGGAGCACACACCGTCAAGTGTATGTCCAAGGGCGTGGGTGGGCAAAGACACATTTTGCTTAAGGTTAAAAATATCTAGGGTCTGTAAGAAGTTTATAGCCTGTTGATCGGAATTGGATTCGAGGTGAAGGTTAAAATCCCCAAGCAGCGTGAAATGGGGGTATCTAAGCAGAAAATTACCCAAAGTATCGGTAAGAGTATCTAGAAAATTGGAGGGATTGCCGGGTGGGCGGTAGATAAGTCCACCTGAGAAGGACGAGGAATCATTAAGTTTAATTGAAAAACCGAGCCCTTCAGTGTCTTTTAGGGGGTCTAGGTTAAAGGTATGACAGGAAAAACTGTTTTTCAATATTAATGCTACTCCTCCTCCTCTCCCTTTCGGTCTGTCCTGTCTAAAGATGGAGAAGCCTTGGGGGAGGGCAATAGCTAAATCCGGATTGCTATTTTCAGTGAGCCAAGTTTCCGTTATCAGGAGGCAGTCGAGGTTTAGGTCAAGGATAAGGTCTCTTATGTCTTGGCTGTGTTTGCACATAGAGCGTGCATTTATCAGTCCACCTTTGAAGTGCGGCAAGTTATCCCTGTGGAGGGGAGTGGGGGAGAGTGAAAGGACTGGGGTGACAATGGGAGACCATTGGCAGATATTACAGTGGACTGGGCCCGTAAGGTCCGCCAGATTGAGTTGGCAGGAGCAGCAGTTCTTACCGCGTAGTCGATGGAGGTCGCAGGATGGATAACTGATACGCGTTGCAATTTGGGCAGGATTTCCAGCGCCAGTCGCGGGCTTGGCGCGGATGGGCGCAGACGGGCTTGGCTTAGGTGCTCCCGCTGCGCTCGTCCGCTGCGCTTCCTGTGCATACACATATCTAGCAGAGAGGGGGCGTGGCCTAAAGGGGGCGTGGTCAGCGCGCACGCCTGGGCTGATGGCGGCCGCTGAAATGGATGTGAAGCGTGACAGCGTTAAGATCGGCTGTGCGCTGAAAGAGGAGCAGTTGTTAGCAGTGGCGCTTAGAGTACAAGCAACAAGTAAGTGACACCACACAATAATTAAAAAGCAGTTTTGAGCTTCAATTCAGTTAAAAAATACACTCGTACCACCAGCTCCCGGCTTTCCGCCTCAGGACTGGGTAAGGAAATGGAGAGAGGCGCTAGTGTTCAGCGCTTTTAAAGTGCGATCGGGGGGCGTGGCCTAAAGGGGGCGTGGTCAGCGCGCACGCCTGGGCTGATGGCGGCCGCTGAAATGGATGTGAAGCGTGACAGCGTTAAGATCGGCTGTGCGCTGAAAGAGGAGCAGTTGTTAGCAGTGGCGCTTAGAGTACAAGCAACAAGTAAGTGACACCACACAATAATTAAAAAGCAGTTTTGAGCTTCAATTCAGTTAAAAAATACACTCGTACCTCCAGCTCCCGGCTTTCCGCCTCAGGACTGGGTAAGGAAATGGCTTACTACTGTACTACCCGGAGACAGACCTGCAAGTTATGCCCCTGGTTGGGCTCTGACCGCCCACGACACCCTCTCATCAACAGGTTCCTTCGCCCTCGGTGTGCCGTGATGTCATCATCGCCGTGCCTCCCGCACCCTCCCCCGCTCTGGTGACCGAGGGAGCCTGGCGTCCGCGGATTGTTCTGCTATTGTCATCCGACGGCCTTCACCGAGGACAATGGCCGCCGCGTCCAGCCTATTAGAACTCAATCTTCGACCCTTTCAGCCCGACCCAGCGCCAGATGATGCCCCGGGCGCGCGGCCAGTTAAGAGGCCAGTTAATGAAGATGGCCTAGACCAACCTGTAGCCTTCATCAGTAGGAGGTTACTTCCACAGGAACAGAGGTGGAGTGCAATTGAGCGTGAGGCATTTGCTGTGGTCTGGGCGCTGAAGAAGTTGAGACCATACTTGTTTGGGACTCACTTCCGGGTTCAGACCAACCACAGTCCCCTCAGATGGCTGATGCAGATGAGGGGTGAAAACCCGAAGTTGTTGAGGTGGTCCATTTCCCTACAGGGTATAGACTTTACGGTGGAACACCGCCCTGGTACAGAACACGCCATCGCTGATGGTCTGTCCAGATTTTTCCGCCTTAGTAGTTCTCTCCACATTTCAGCTGGAGGGGGCACGTGTTAGAACTGACATCATTGGCGTGAGTCTCCCTTCCATGTTTGACGGATTGCCTCCTCTGTTTTAATATGTTTATGCTGGATTGATGCTTTGGGCACTGTGCCACTGCTAATCAGGGCTACAGTTCAAGTGCTCCCCATGTTAAATTGATATACTGATTGGATTCCATGATTGGATTATTTGATTTATCTGTCAGTCCCTAGTACAGTGCACAATGTGTGCCCAGGGCTTGTAAATCAAATGCTGCTGGTGGGCTTGCAGCACTGGTTGTGCCACCCACAGAAGCAGCTTGTAAAGTGTGTCTCAGGCCTGCCATTGCAAGGCCTGTGTGCAGCCTAGCATTGCCTTGTAGACTTGGCCAAGTGCACGCTCTTGCCAGTCCCTAAACCTTCCCTTTGCTTCATATTAGACACCCCTATGGTAGGCCCAAGAGTAGGGTGCATTGTAAGTATAAGGTAGGACATGCTCTGATGTGTGTAGCATGTTCTAATAGTGAATTACAGCCATTTTCGTTTTTCACTATTGAAGGCTACCTGTTCTCATAGGCCAGAATGGGCAGTTAATATTATTACATTCTTATAATTCTAACTGACTCAGGGAATATGGTAGAAATTCGAATTTAGTATGCCTGAACTCAGAATAATAAAATACATATTTTAGTAAAGTTTATTTTAATATTGTGTGTTTGCAAATACCACTTTTAGAAAGCAGGTATTTGCTTGCCTAACCGTTTGAGCCTGCCTCTGCTGGGTTGTGTATTCCTTGTCTGGGTTTGTGTGTGACAGGGCTGGGAAATTCCTGGAGACAGGCTGGGAGAGCCAGTGGTAAATAGAGAGATCTGCATCTAGATGGGAGGGAGGAGTTTCACCTAGGACGTGAATAAGACTGGGCCTTACCTCTACAATGCTGTCTCCACCCCCTGTGGCTTGTCTGATGTCTCTGCCCTGCACTGTGAAAGGAGAGGAGGAATCATGTCAACAGAGTGCTCCAGAGCTGTATCTTCCCTCCCCTGTGCTGGCTCCACCTCCTGTGGGGCAGGTGATGGCTCTGCCTTGCACAGTGAAAGGAAGAAGAGAGTAATATAAACAAAGTGCTCAGGAACTGGTTTGGACTAGGCAGAGGCCTCTCTGCCTCAGAGGACAAAGGATTTTGGAGTATAAATATTGTGACCCTGATCCAAAGTAATCAGATCACTTCTGGAACAAGAAACCTTTCTGCCAAGGAAAAAGAACCAAGGAAGCTGCAGGAGTTTGGACTGCCGCTCTGCCAGTGTGCGGTTTGCTGGGTTGGCCTTCAGTGGTTGCTTCATTGCCAAGGGAAAGGAGAAGGAACTTTGTAAGGACATTTTCATCTACAGAATATTCTCCAAGGGCTTGAACTGTGCTTGCCTCCTGCTGAAGTCTCAGGGACAAAAGACTTCACCTCCAGCTCCCTCCTGAATTTCCATGCTGGGAATTCTGACTCCAGAAACTTGCGTGCCGATGGGAGCTGGAAGCGCGATGCATCGAGAAGAAGCGTGTCGCCACCGCAGCTGAAATCATCGCAACGCCGGAGAAGCAAGCCTTCGCCGCATCTCCCTGGAAGCGTGTGTTCATCGAAGCTGCCTGCTGTCGCATCACCGGAGAAGCATGACGCAATCGAGAGAGTATCCATCGCATCACCAGGGAAGCGTGTCGCAGGGCCTGTCGCAGCTCCAAAGTACAGAGTCGTCGCAAGGCTGCCAGGGCGTCATCGCATCGGCATCGCATCGCCACATCAAGGGCGCCTTCTTCTCGCATCGCAACCGGATCATCGCATCGCATCAAGGCGCCATCTTGCGCACCGCAACGGGCCCGGAGACCGAGAATCTACGCATCACCTCTGCACCGGTAAGGCTCACGACGAGTCCTCTACTCTGCGCAAGCATTGAGGAAGGACGCAACCGTTCCCCTGGGTCACGTAACCGACGCATCGCCCCTTTTGCAAGCCTTTTGTTGACTTTGTGTTACGCATCCGGGTACTTAGTTGAGAACTTTGTCACATTTACCAACAACTTGAACTAAGAGACTTTAATCATCTTTTAAGTAATCTTAAGTGTAGTATTATGGATTTTTGTCATTTGTGGTCTTGTGTTAAGTCTATAGAAAGAATACTTATTTTTATAAAACCTGTGTTGTGTCCATCTGTAGTGTTATCACTGTTTTACTGTGTATATTCACAAATGCTTAACACACTGCCTCTGAGATAAGCCTGTCTGCTTGTGCCAAGCTACTAAGGGGGTGAGCAGGGGTTATTAAGGAGTCTAATCCCCTTATCCTGTCTTAGAAGTAAGGATCCCTATTTGGACAAAGGTGATAACCATTGCCAACTAGAGACCCCCAGATCTAACAAGTATCCACTGATGTGTTGTCTTACGAAGGTATCCCCATATGGTCAGTCCATATTGAGCACTGCAAATGTGACAGACTCTACAAACCTACCAAAAAATTGGCTTGTGGCCCACCAGTGAGTTGCGACCAGGGCTGGCCTTCAGCATGTGCAAGCTGGACCAAGGCCGAGGGTGCCAGTATTCTGGGGGGTGCATGGAGCTGTGGGCATTAAGGTTATGCCAATAACAGCACCCTTTTCAACCTGCTCCAGCCTTGTCTTTGTCGCTGTCTGTTAGTGTCTGTTTGATTTGCCAGTTAAAAGTAGTTTTAGTCATTCGTTATCATATGCTGGGCAATGTTTTTAACACTCCTTTAGCCCCCCACCTTGCCATCCCCTTTACCCTCTGATCCCTGCTGACACACATCAACAAAACCATCATCTGCGTTAGGCAGCTAAGCTAGTGGTGATTTAGGTGAGCTGGGGAGGTCCGGGATATTTGTGCTCAGTGGACCCCTGCTGCCTCATTTAATTCACAGTAAGGTGTGCATCCCACCACCACAATTGTACATTTGTAATGATGCCCTACATTGGGGTAGCACCCGCTTGGTTAAATAAGGAGAAAATATAGAATTGGACAACATTGCAAGTATCCACGCAGACAGAGGAAGAACTCGGTTTGTTAAAGGAGTGGTGTTTGAAACAGATTATAATGGATTGAAAATAATAGACCTTTATCACACAAACAGTTTCGGTTAATAATTTACATCATGACATTTATCAGTTTTAAATGATTTAGGAGGAACCCGAAAAACAGTTCATTATGTTTTGAGCATATAAATGCACTGCATTATGGGCAGGGTAGTTCATTTTATTAGAATGTAATCTTGTAACCGGTTTTCATAGCGGTAAAAACAATAACTAGCGGGTCAATCAGGACGGATCAGTGAGGGTGAACGTGGGTAAATATGGGTGGAACTAGGAGGAGAATAAACAATCACTGGAATAAAGATGGCAAAGGATTTGTTTGAATGTTCAAAGCAGGTATGTGGAATCGTTGCATTGCTCGTTTTTGCTGAGGGGTGAAAGTGGAGTGGGTGTTTAGTCTGCTGGTTAGTTTCATGATAGAGCGTAAGTTAGTACAGAGAGTGGAGTGTACAAATATTAAAAATAGGGCAGAGTTTAGGAGTGAAAGTCAAGATGTGAGTGTGTAGATAGAGGGTTAGAAAAGATAGTAGTTTACTGGGCAGTGAGTTAAATTCAGGTTGTGGAAGATGGTAGTGTGAATGTAGAGGGGGAGATTAACAAAGTGGCTAACAAGGATTGTAGCAAAATCAATGATGGTATATGGCAGGGTAAGATGGTTTTGTTTTGTGGAACAAACGGATTAGGTCGCTAAATAAAGGAAATTGGTTTGGAGGGGGACGGGTTTACCATGTGAACGGAGGGGTAACATTCATACGACTCATGTAGAGGCATATTGCAGGAAACGAGAACAGGTTGGAATGCGATAAGATATTCTGAAAAAGTGATCACTGATGCATGTCGAAAATGTAAGATGTTTAAAAATGTTTAAAAAGGTTAAAATGGTAATGGTCATGTGTTTTATTGTTCATTTTTAGTGGCCCCTGACGAAGGGCGCTTGTAGCCCGAAATGCCTTGGGTTTTAATAAATGTCACTTTGATCGAACTTTTACAATTGTCGTGTTTAAGCGAGATGTCCGGATGGGCACAGCTTCTACATAAGAAACTTGGAAAAAAGGCATAACATCCCGGGTGTGGATTAAGGCATAATATGGATGGAAAATAGAGATAAAAAGGACGGAGTACATGTTCTAAAATGGACTAAATATGGTGTATAATATGAACTGTTTGCCATAGAGGCGCAAGTCAGCCGTGTGATCGGCATTGGTCAAGATGACGCCCCATCTAATGATATCATTTAATTCCCTACCATTAGCAAGGGCGCCACATTTCTCTTTGCCCATGTCCAGGTCACTATCTTAGCAAAGGCCAGCTCTGGTCGCAACCGACAGTTTGGGAAGCACTGATAATTGTTTCAAGGATTTCCTCTAAGTTCATCATCGAAATCTAAACATCATCACTGATATATTCCTCTAGGATTGCCCCAGATAAATTAAACCCTCAGTCTGTACAGTGACGCCAAATACATAATACAATGTTCTTCAGGCACCCCACAAGTTAAAGTGAGAGGACTATCCCCTCTATTCTGTATCTCAAGAGCCCATAAATATTCTGCATGCCTCACCATGTTTGTGTCATTAATTTAAATCCTGATTTTGGCTAAAATAGAGCGTCTTCCTACCTTTCAAAAGCATGTATACTCATCCGTTAAGGACTTCAATTCATTCAGCGTTACTGAGTTGAGCAACCTCCTGTAGACACAATATTAGGCCTGGACCACTGATTAAATTGTTTTACATTCTGAGTTAAAAACAACTCTCTGCCAGCACCGGTTCCATTATTCTTAGAATGAAAGCCTCTTCCTGACATAAACACTGATGTGATATTTACAGTCAGTTCTCTCATTCTATATCCGTACCAATTGGGCTCTCAAAATGTACTGATAATCAATCAGAAGAGGACACTGGTATCTACAGTAACCATTGGTTATCTTTGACAACCCTCATAGACGCTGAAGATTGTAACGATGCGGTATATTTGTTTTTCCGCCCCTCATCTAGCGTCATGGCATAGTCATTGGGTGGTCAAAAGGTATAGTATGCCTGCCTCGCCCGAGGCAACCTCTGGAGAATGTAGAAGTGTCCAGAGATCAAAGGACACCTCCGGAGGGATGAAAATGTACAGCATCCACCTTGCTAGTTGAGTCAAATGAACACAGGGGAATACAGGGGAAAGGGAAATGGAACCCAACACGAGATATACATGATTCCATACACTATTCAATGTCTACTGACCAGCTGTGTAATACCATGCTTTTAACAATTTGTAAAATGCCAATACAAATAACTTTATAAAAACATTACAGCATCCAGCAAAGAAAGGCCTTTTGGACTTGAGCCTTGCGGCATAAGGACTTGTCCATTAGACAGACCAAATCCTTTGGGGTTAAATTAACGAAATCGGCAGGAGCATCTTGGACACAACTGGCTTAGTATTTATCTAGACCATCAGTTACCGGGAATCACTGTTTGGCATTTCATTTATAACTAGGTTAGAGAACCAACCGAATGGTTCCAAAGAAACAAAAAAATCAATAGGTGCAATACCGCAAATTTTAAAATGTTATTTGATGTCATTTCAGATTCCTAGCAGCCATTTAAATAAATTAGACCATGCTGGGCTAACAGAGCACCAATGCCCTTTCGGTACAAAACTGATTGAATTTGTGTCAATTAGCATCCGGAACACACAATCTCAAAAGCTGTGGTACAAGAACATCATCTGGTTACAAATGATGTATTTTCAAGTTGAGACTGTCGGAAACTATAACATGGGAGGAGGGAAAACAAGACATAAAATAGATTCATCCCTTATCCAAAAACTGACTGGCTGGCTGGCTGACTAGCTGAAATTGGCAGGTCTGGTGGGGCTTATAAGAAAAGAAGATGAATAAGATTAGCATTAGAAGAACCACAGGTCCAACAATTAGAATCAGTAGAGTGAGAAAAACAGGCTATGGAGGCAGGGGTGAGATAAAGTTTATGATAAAGGAAAAACATAGATTGGGTAAGAGAAGCAGAGCAAGAGATTTTTAGAGAACGGGCCCAAAGCTTGTCCCAGAAGGCGATAGGCCATTCACATCCCAGGTCGGATTCCCAAGAGAGTTCCAATTTGGATTTTGCGCGCTCAGGACTAGGGGCAGAGAAGTACCTATAGATGGGAGAAGTCTTAGGGAGAGAAAGAAGTATCCTAAGGAGGACAATAGGAAGAGACAAAGAGGGAAGAGAGTAGTAAGTATCAAGGATGACCGCCATGAGAGTAGTGAATTTCTGTATAAAGGACCAGGGACAATGGAATGTGGCGTGAAACTGGGGGAAGGAACATGGAGATAATCCGTCAAAAAGGTTTTTGACCCAAATTATCCCCTTTAACCTCCAGGCGCTTCAGAAAATGGTTCTGTTATTAATAAGAATAATGGAATTATGCCACTTAGGATATTCTAAAAAGGACTCTCTGGAAATGGGAGAAGATAGTACCAAAGGTTTCAGAAGGGAACACGTGTGGTTAAACAAGGGAAGAGAGGTATAGGGGTTTTTAGCAGAAAAAGCCATAACCTCCTTTAAAGAAAAGGGTAATATCAAGGTTTGTTCAATGGATAACCAAAGGGGAGTAAAGGGGGATGGTTCTAAAAGGAGCCATTTGGAGGACTGATGAAGAGAAAATGATTTATGATATAGACGAAAGTCAGGGAAGTTCACGCCTCCATTAGACTTTGACTTACGAAGAGAAGATAAGGAAATCCTGGCTTTCTTGGTTTTCCTAAGAAACTTAGAAAGACAAGAATACGTTTGAAATAATATGCAGGAATGTGGACAGGGAGCATGAAGAATGGATAAATCAAAAAAGGGGTAATCAACATTTTGATTGAGTCCAAGCAGCCCCACCAAGAAAGAAAAAGGGGATTCCAAGGGGATGGTAGTTTGCCAATTCGGGATAAGACAGCAGACATATTTAATTTAATGGAAGAGTCGATGGAGTTGGAGAACCACATACCTAAATAGTTATTTTTTTTACTATTCCAGGCAAAGCCTGTGGAAGAAAAATAATGAGGAAGACAAAATTTAGTAAGGGGGAGAATTTCTGTTTTGTCTCAGTTAATTTTATAACCATAAACAAGGGAAATGGAATCAAATTAATGTAATAAGGGGGGAATAGAAGTTTCAGGCACAGCAATAAAAAGCAAGATATCATCCGCATAGGCGGAAAGTTTTAAATGATGATCACCATAAGAAAACCCAGAAATGGAATCGTTATTATGAATAGAGGATCGGAAGGGTTCAAGAGCCAAGATGAAGAGGAGGGGGTAAAGAGGGCAGCCTTGGCGAACTACGGGTTGAAGAGGAAAATTAGAAGATAGACGACCATTAACTAATACCGAGGCTCTGGGGGCAGAGTACAATAAAGAGATGAGTAAAATCAATTTGGGGCCAAAACTGTGCCATTTTACAGATGCAAATAAAAAGGGCCAAGTAACTCTGTCAAAAGCCTTTTCGGCATCAACCGAAATGGCTGCTAAGGATGTGGAAAGGGAAGAGATTTTGTTTAAAATATTGAGAAGAAGACGTAAATTATCTGAAATTAGTCTACCCTTGACATAACCGCTCTGCTCCATCCCAACTAGATGAGGCATAAGGGGTTCTAAACGTAGAGCAAGTGTTTTAGCAAAAAGCTTATAATCAACATTAACCAGGGAGATCGGGCAATCATTTTTACAAGACATGGGTTCACAACCTTCTTTATGTATGAGGCAAATTGTTGCTTCCTGAAAAGTAGCTTCTGCCTTACTGACAAGAAAAAATTAACGGAAAAGATTTAAGAGTTTAGGAAGCAATAAAGTAGAAAAATGCTAATAAAATTCAACAGAAAAACCATCCGGTCGGGAGTTCTACCCTTTGTTAAGGTATTCAAGGCAGTAGATAATTCAATAGGAGATAGGTCCGTTTCAAGATCAGAAAAATTAAGATCTGAATTGGAGGAAGTTGGAAGTTTATTAAGATACCATTGGATAAGAGAGGAGGAAGGAGAAGATTCTGGGGTATAGAGATCCTGATGAAAAAGGTTGAATTAATTGAGAATGTCCTGATCTTTTTGTGGGAGAGAACCAATTGAAGAGTAAATGGAGTCAATTAGAGTATGGTCCTTGCGAGTTTTGAGGTAGTCCGCTAAAAGCTTACTTGTTTTATTGCGACCACCGAAGTTTCAGGTGCTACTACGAAGAAGTAATGAGAAATCATTATCAGTAGTAGTTTTATTAAATGATAATCTAGCACAAATTAAGTCTAGCGGGGGCTAGTCCATTGAAGAAGTATAAAATGTATGCTCTAAAGTTTTGATATGTGCCAAGGTTGATTTTTGTTGTCGAAGGAAACGTTTCTTTTTTTTAGACATCTATAATAAAACCTCTCGCCGTAGCCGTCAAGGAATCTCATAGGATATGGGGGGGGGGAGTTCGGATCACTGTTGAGGTAAAAAAATTAATTAGCAAAAGTGAGGAAAGAAGAAGAGAAAAGATAGTCAAGAAGAAGAGAGTTATTAAAACGCCAGCAGGAGGACCTGGGATGCGGAGGGAGCAAATCAAGACCTGTTACCACTGTAGCATGATCAGAGATGACGATAGGCTCAATAGAAGAGGATAGAAGATTTTGAGATAAAGACTGAGAAAGATATAATCAAAACGAGATAGGCAATCATGAGGAAGAGAGAAGAAAGAAAAGCCAAGAGTGTTGGGTTGGGAAAGTCTCCAAGAGTCTGCAATGTGTGCTTGAGAAATAGTGTTGAGAAAATGTTTATGAGTTTTATGTGGACTGAAGCGAACCTGAGGCTGGCAGTAAAGAAATGGGTCCACAACTTGATTGCAATCGCCTCCTAATATAAAGAGATCATCCCTGAACTGAATACATTTCTGCATATTCAGAGGCCAAAATGAACAATCAGGATGTGTAGGTCCATAGATATTAAAAACAGTTAACCCCTTCGACGCTCATGACGAGCCCAGCTCGTCATGGAGTTTCCATTGACTTCAATGGAAATTACATTGAAGAGCCAGAGGTGGCCTTAGCATCCAAGTGGTTAAGGAAACATTATTAACTTAACGAACAACCATCTACCATCAGTTTCTTGCGATATAATTTTACAATTTAATTTCTTGTGGCATAAAATTATAACACCACTTTTCTTATTAGTAGAGGGAGAGAATAAAATTGAACCCACCCAGCCTCTTTTTAATTTTAACGCGTCAATTTCTGTAAGGTGGGTTTCTTGTAAAATAACTAAATTATAAGAGACGATATGGGAAAGTATTCTCTGTCTTTTAATTGGATTAACAAAACCTTTCACATTCCAGGATATAACTCTGAATGTAAAACCATTAGAAATACATAAAGAACAAGATATGCAATAATGAAAAGATGAAACAAGAAGCAAAAGGGAGAAAAGGAAAGAAGACAAAGGAAGAAGTGGGAGTCAATTAGAAGAAGAGAAGGAAATAATATATTCATTAGAAAACAGGTTGCAAGAGGGAAAAGAGGGAAGAGGGAAAGAGAAAAGAAAATCAAGAAGAGACAGTACATATCCAAAAAGGATGACTGAAAAAACATACCTGAGGGAGACAAAGAAGTAACACAACACAAGAGCAAGGACAACGCACAACAAGATGAAACGCCCGAACCCGGAAACTCCAGACCACACCGGACAAGGAGAAATACGAAAGTGGACCAAACAAATTGGAAGACAACAGACGAAACCTGCAGGGATATAAAAGAGGAGATGAAACAAACATCATATATACTAAAGATATTATACGCGTAAACAAACTGGAAAAATATGAAGGCGTAAAGGAGCTGCACAATTGAACCATAAAGCAACTATAATGAATAGTGCAAAGAGAGAACAATAGGTGCGCAACTAATGAACAAGAAGAAAGACTAATAAAGTCTATGATGCGTACTAGAGAGATTTCGAAAAAGGACCTCCTACCAAACATGAGAGATAGGAAGAAACAAATATAAACCATGCAGCTGAAGCATATTTTAAACATTAACACAATTGAACCAAGAGATAACAAAACTGAAGAGTGCAAATAAATAACAGTAGGAATATATAACTAATCAATCATTAAAATGTTACCTTCAATCAAACATGAAGAGTAAGAGCGCACATAAATGGAATGTGCCATTGAATCCTACAACAACCATATGAAAAACTGCATAGAGATATAAATAACCAGTAGAAGGACCAGCAGTGTCCATATTGCTTGTAGTGTGGGAATGGGTACATTTCTTAAGTTCCGCAGGATCTTCAAATGATGAAGTCTGGTTCTGAAAAGTCACTTAAAAAATGCAGGGAGAAAAATAACTAGCTCCAAGAGAACGAAAAGGTGCTCGAAGGTTAAGGAACGCCTTCCGTCTGGCTGCAGTAGCATTGGAAACATTCTGGGATAGGAAGACCCTTTGGCCAAGCCAAGAAAGTTGTCACTTAATTCTAGTTGCAGAAAGGACTAAAAGTAGGTCAGTGAATTTCAAAAAGAGGATAATGACACCTCTAGGTCTGACTGAAGAAGCTGAAAGCTAGGGGCGAGGACCAAGCCTGTGATCTCTCCGAATGTTGAGGGATGTTGAAGGTGGCATGTCCAACAATTTCAGCAGAAAGGAGGAGAAGAAGGAGACAGGGTTGTCCCCCTCCAAAGCTTCCATAAATACGCAGGTTATTCCTCCTGTTTCAATTTTCCAAATCCTCAGTGTGCTGTTGGAGCCTGCGAACCTCTTTTTCCGAAGAAGAGAGTCTCTGAGAGTCCCTTTGGACATCTAAGATTTGCTGTTCCATTGTAGACATTCAATTCTCCATTGAGGGCCACTTTTCCTCCAGGGATTGCATTTTGCTGTTTGTTTCCTCTACAAACAGTCATAAGGCACAAATCTCCTCCAGCAACAGAACCATGGAGATGGGAGGAGACAACCTATCTGGAGAAGGAGGATCATGCTTCAGACGTTTAGCAGTTGAAAAAGTTAGAGAAGGCTTATTATTTACAGATTGTGATGAGGGAGTGCGAGTAGAGGCAACCTCAGCCATCTCTCCAGCAACAAAAGACAGAGGTACCACTGACGAAGATGGAGCTGAGTTTGAGGTACATTCTTTAGGGACAAAGAAAAATTGTGATTTATGCAATTTTCCCATAAAAGGCATCAAACAGGTAGGGCAACGTCCATCACGCACCAAGTGTGTCAAAGGAAATATATAAAACAATAGTTGTGACAAACTTTCTCAAAAAGAGTAATATATGACACTAAGTTGAAGTGACAACATGAGGATAGCCAATGGTGAGGCAAACAATAAAAGAGAGTAATATAATGAAGAAGTAACATCCAAGTAGTAGAGCCTTTGTAGAAGCGCCAAAAAGGATTAATTAGGTAAAAAGAGGCATCTGTCGATAAAAAGAAGAAACAGGGCTCCTCTGGGAGTAAGAGTGCATATATATGAATAATAGCGCCAAATCTGTGAAGTAGGAGTCTGGAGATGAAGGTAGCAATGGGAAAAAAACAAAAATCAAGACGTGCCTTCAAGATGAGGAAATACAAAGGCAACCGAAGGAATGCGCTCCTCACGCATTGCAGGATAAGACCTTACAGGAATGATACCTTCAAAATGGCGGCCGTGATGAGGTGAGCAGAGCGGCACAGAAATGAAGGGGAAGCGCGATGCGCTTCAAAATCACCAATAGCTCACCATGCTGACTCGGTTTTACGCTTGATGGGGGGTCGTTATCCGCTGAGAAATGATGCGAGAAAATGCATCAGAAGCTCGAAGTTCATCCCGGTGCAGGGGAGCTCCCCGATCAGGCGGCCATCTTGGACGGCACCGAAACCACGCCCCCTATGGGGCTTATAAGTTAATAAGAATAAACTTGACCACACACTTCTCTTCAATTTCTAGCACTATTGTGCCACCCAAAGTTCAGCACATTTCATATTTATATTTTCTAAAGCTTTAAATACTTCGTCAAAAACATTAACATTAAACCCCTGGACCACCATTTACAGTGGAGGCTTATTTTTATACTACAGCAAAGCCATAAAGGTCTCATAGAATACCATAATTTCAAAGTGAGCACCAAAATAATTTATTTCCACAATCCTAGTCCGTGGTCTGTGCTGATTTATATTCCAGGATGAAAGACCCAGCTTGCACGAGAGCCTACCACATTAAGAAAAATCATTAAACCTGCAGTATCTAAAATCAGGTTTAAAGGACTTTATTGTAAAATCGATTTAGTTTTAGGACAGGCTTTGGGTAACCTCTGGAGAACTATTCTCAATGAGTCCAGAAAACTACAGTCTGCCATAGCAGCCCTAATGAAATCCTTACGATCCCAATTACTAGGCTGCATAAAGGTCTGATTTTTTTACAAGCATCCCGTATAAAGTTAGTGCAGGAGCTAAGGTCTACCATGTGGTGTCCTTTGGTGAGGGTTGAACTATTTCTAGCCCCCCATGTGCCAAACACCCCTCAGTAGATTTGATTACATCTCTTATCAATGCTGAATGTAACAATATGTTTGTAACTTGTTCAGTCTGAATAATGTGTATGTATGTGTCTTGTAAAGCGCACTGCTGCCCTGAGGCGTCGTGGCGCTGTAGACCGCTGGGGAACCCGTCCTGGCTATCCCTGTGAGATGGTCCCTACTGGGTATCCCCGGCGAATGTGGGGGGCCGTTGTAGAGATGAGGCAAGCTAATGCCCAGAGTTGCCGAGTGTGATCCCTGGTTAGAGTAGGCACCGAGGCGAGAATTATCCAGTCCGCTGACCCTGGTTCACCACCCTGCCGCGTCGGGAATTGAACCCTGGTCCCGGGCCGTTCTCTGCTTCCGGGTCTGCCGCCTCTAACCAGTGAGCCACCCCACTCCACACTAATAATCACCTGCTTAATATCATTAGAATCAATTGCAGCAAAGATAACAGTAGTGCTAAAACAGCACATAGTGTGTTTTTATTCTTCCTTCCCAGGGGGTGGTAATGCCATTATACAAAGCTAAGTTGTTAACATTCTCACCCATGCAGGAAACTGCATTTTCCACCAAGGAGGGTTCCTTCTGTGAGCCCCAGTTCTCCGCCTGTTTGGTGTGTGGAAGATTTTGATTACCTGATTTGGTTACATGGTTCAAGTTCAAGTTAGATCTTTAATAGCATGTAAACCAGTCCTCCTTTTTAGTTGGAAGCACTATCTGTAGTGGTCAGTTTAAGAGAAACCTATCCAGCTGAACCATATTCTACAGATTTGCCAAGAGTCAGTTTAGGGTGCTGACCATATTTGCTATTTCAACCCCCTTTTCCTGCTATATATAGTTGAATCCCTAGCTCCTAGAAGCTTACTGGAGGTAAAGATTTGGTGGTCTTGGTGACATTTGCCACCCCTTTTTTCCTCTGATTCCCAAATATGGAAATCTTGTATTGGTGGAATGGTGGATGTATGGGTGGAATGGTGGCTGTATGGGTAAAAGGGTGGATGGATGGGCAAATGGGTGAATGGATGGGTAAAAGGGGGAATCGATGAGTAAAAGGGTGGATGGATGAGTGAAACGGTGGATGATGGGCGAGTGAATGGGCAGGTGGATGAGTGAAATGATGGAGGGATTGATGAACTGATAAGTGAATGGGTGAATGGATGGATGAGTGAGAGGGTGGATGTAAGGATGGATGAGTGAGTGAAAGGGAGGGTAGATGGGCAAAAGGATGAATGGAAGAGCGAAAGGGTGGATGGATGAGTGATAGGGTAAGTGGATGGATTCATGAGTGGTTGGATTGTTGGGTGGATGGATGGTTGAATGGATAGTTAAGTGAAAGGAGGATGGAGAGAGAAAGGGGGAATGGATGAGTGAAAGTATGGGTGGATGTTTGACAGGATGGACGGGCCAATGCGTGTATGGATGAGTGAAAAGAAGGATGTAAGGATGGATGAGTGAAAGAATGCATAGATGAGTGAAAGGGAGGGCGAAGAGCTGGAAGAAAGTATGGATGATCAGTGAAGTTGTGACTGGATGGGCGAATGGATGGATGAGTAAGTAAAGTATGGCTGAGAGGGTGAATGAATGGATGGGTGAAAGGATAGATGAGGTGAAAGGAGGGATGGATGATGGAAGAAATAGTGAAAGGGTGGAAAGAGGGGTGGATGAGTTAAATGATGGATGGAAGGATAAATGATGGATAGGTTTGGGAATGGTTGAATATGTTTGGATATGGATGGGCACACAGATGGAAGGACAGGATGAATGAGGAAAGACTGAATAATGGATGAAAGAATGAATGGATATAACATCCCTTGGTGACTCACCTCCCATCCCAAACCGACATATGACGTCAGCAGCAAGTGCAGAACTCGGGCTTGAAATACTCCTTCTGCCTGCCAAGAGACATTCCGCTGTTGTGTCACTGGATGGCGCTGCTCTCATTCCACCAGGAAACAGCCCAAGCAGCCCTCCATCTGCCCCAAGGCCATGAGAGATGCATGAGGGCATAGCTCTGTGCAGCCCTTCTGTGGGGACAGGCAGGCAAGACAACATAACCTGCACGTGCAGACAACAGCACCAATGTGACCCGAGTCCCTTCCACCACAAATGTTTTTTTCTTTTAAAATGTTGCACCCCTAAGAATATTGTACCCGGGGCAACCACGCCTGTGGCCCCAACTCACTACACCACTGCCTACCAGTATGGATGACATCTGACTCTTACACCTTGTAGCTCTCTCAATGTCTTAAGTAACATTTCCCATACATTGACTTTCACATTTATGAGTCATTGTCTCTATATAATATATGTGTGATGTAACGCACTCCGACACCCTGCTGTACATACTTCGGATGAGTAGCACTATAAAAGAAATTAAATACACATGAGAGAGGGTCTATGTGAAGATCAGGTGCATCTTTGGAGGGTGGTAGCAAGGCTGGAATGGCCGTACCCACATCAGGCGCTTCCCTGGGAGGCTGAAAGGGTGGGTTTTATCACTAGGGGCTGGCACTGCAAAGTTTTTTGTATATCCCGCATTTTTTAGAAAACAATAAAAGTGTCACGATAACTCTGGTGACTATTGTACCTGCTGGAGAGAGATGGGAGTTTTGTTTAGTGGCAGTTTTGAATCATCTAAGGAAGCACAGATGGTTAATATGCCTGCTGCAAAGAACGTGGACCATGCATATCAAAGAACAGTATTTTATATGCAGAGCTCAGTGGGCTTCTGCTTTTGTCACTGAGAATATTTTGTTACTGTGCAGTTCTTAAGTTACATATGTAATTTAGCACAGTGACCTATGAACTGCCATCAAAGAGCTGCATCCATGCTGCATGGTACAGGTTACAAAGTTGTGTTTTCTTCCCAGTTTTTCATTATCCTGATGTTGCTAAACAAAGGTTTGTGTTTTGTTCTGAATCCTGACTTTATGCTTCTTCAGACCAAGCACTCATAAAAAAGCCTACCAGTATGAGTTACGTGCATCCTACACCTTGTAGTCCTCGTGCCGTATGTAACATTTTCTGAACACTGATTTACACACATATGATTCATTGTCTCTGTACTGCTAAGCCAGGTCTTCCCTGAACTGGAAACAAGCATCCTGGGACAGGATTCGGGGTAACACCCCTCATCAGCCAGGCTAGCTTGAATCCAGGGGCAAAGTGAGCAAGGGACACACGTCTGGGCATACCCTGCCAACTTAGGGCGAACAAAGCAAACACAAGAAGATGATGGACGGAGCGCTGAAGCTTTTCAGACACTCAACCCCAGTCACAGATCTAGGTTGAATCCATCATGGCATGAAGAGCAAAAAAACGATGGATTTAAACCCAGATCTCTGTAATGGGGTGAATGTATGACATTGTTCTGCATTCTGTCCATCAATTGTTCTTTCTGCATTTGTCACCCCGTGTGGGACGGGTATGCCCTGACCTGGGTCCCATGCTCTTCATGCTACTGGAATCAAGCTATCCTGGATGATGAGGGCTGAAAGCCTGAAACCGGTCCTAGGATGCTTGTTTCCAGTCCAGGAAGAACCTGGCCTGCCAGTATGGGCTGGACTGTTCCCATTGGGTGCAGGGTCAAGACTGATTTGCATATGGCTGAGTCCAAACTGGAATGGAATGCTGAGCATAAAAACAATGGATTTAGGCCCAGACCTCTGGGCCTAAATCCACGAGGGGTGAATACGGGGGTGAATGTATGACATTGTTCTGCATTCTGTCCATCAATTGTTCTTTTTGCATTAATCATTGAAGAGCCCCATCAAAGGTTGTTGTATTCTGGTGCACAGTATAGTCATCAGTTACTATGCTTTAGAAGCTAAAACAATTGATATATAATGAAATATGTGGTGCAGAATGCGCCATCTTTTCACAAATTTTGTTGTGGGTGGGAAAACAAAGGCTGTAAGCTGCCACTTTGTTTGTAAGACACAACTTTTACATATCTGCAAATGAACTGTGCAAATGTTTCAAAACATATCAGCAGTTGGGAAACCACATATGGACCACTTGTTTGTAATTCAGAAGTGTGCTGGAAACAGAGTTTGAATAGGATAAAAACAATCGAGACACTTTACTTGGTGATGTTCAAATGATACATATTTGCCGAAGCCATATTTCCACACATTAGTATTTGTGCGCTATGTACTTTTATCAGTAAAACTGTAGGTTGGCATTTTGCTTCCACTCAATAGAACATTTTCTGTATGTAAAAGACAGTGCCCCCTTTTGCCCTACAATTACACCTTAAAATTGTATAGAGTTTCTAGCCTGTATCACACTTCTGTGCATCAATGAGAATCTGTAGAAACAGCCCAAGCAGTATACTATTTCCAATATACAGGTAAAATAAGGAGGGCTGATATATGGCTAGCCAGGTCATTATATAGTAATGTCAACTCCTATCTAACCACTCTGACCTACAATAAAAACATAACACTCAGCAGTGTGCAGCCAATTATACCTCATGCAGGCTGTTTAATAACCCCCTTTTCCTGCTTAATGCACTTACCCTCACACAAGACCTGTCCACTATGGGTCTTATCCATTACTCAGTACTGTACCAGCCCCTGCACAAGTAATCACCAGCTGAACAGAAATGGAATGCTTGAAGCGATCTGACACATAAAGCTGGCCACTCGGAGGACTGCACTCTCGTCCGGCACTTCATGTTCCAATTCGCTACATCCTATACATGCCGCTTTACATCTCACAATGGCACTGATGTGTCTGTAAAACTTACCTTTTGTCTCAAATTTTTGTCCAGAATTTTGACCTTTTGTCCTGAATTTTTGCCCTGAATTTTTATCCTTTTTCCTGAATTTTTACACCCACTGTCCTGAATTTGCAACTGTGTCCGTTGGTCACCCTATCGGGAAGTAGGAACACAAAATATCCCATAGGTTGCCCCACCATATTACTAACATAGGTTTACAAGAAATAAATGTCTCTCTCAAAGGCTGAGCATATTGAGGTTCAGTAACTGACAAACCATCTCAGCACTACAACTATAGCTGGTGATAAATCCCTGCCGCTCTGCCAAGGCACCATATTTTTACAAAACAGACTTGAATCCTGTTTCATACCCTCTAAAACCAGCAGTTGGTAACCCTGACTGTGGTTCAGGAATAGAAATGTTTCCAACGTGCTCTGCAGAGTCTTCTGCTTTAAAAGGAAAACATCCAACTTCAAGGCATAGAAACACTAAAAATGTTTTGAAAATTGGAAAATTTGAAAAATGTAAGACCCCACCCTCCCATTCCAAGCAGGCCATTAATAAAGACAAAATTAGAGCCCACTTGTGATTGTTTTGATTACAATAATAGTAAATCAGCATCATTTAAAGGAAATCAAGGCAAAGATGTAAGACGGGGGACTTTGACTCTATGAGGAGTGTGTTGTGGAAACGAAGATCCTTCCTGTAGCCCACTCAGTCTCTCTACACATATTTGAGCCTGCGAAGATTGGCAGATTATTAATGAAAATAGCCTGCCATTTTGAAATGGTTTTCATTTGGCGGCCTGCGTCTCGTGTATAAGAAGGGTGTTCCAAAGATTGGTAGTTGTCCTGAAGTGGGATTGCTTCAGGGCTTGATTATTTTTGAGCAGTTGCGGCCGGCATGACGGAGGTGGCGAGGGGAGGGGGGGTTAATTTAATTTAAAATTAAACATACCATCTCCTCTGGTCCCGCGCCCTGCAGGCAGCCTCCCTCCCTTCCCCTAAGGGCGGAGGAGTTCGCGAGGGGAGGGGGGGTTAATTTAATTTAAAATTAAACATACCATCTCCTCTGGTCCCGCGTCCTGCAGGCAGCCTCCCTCCCTTTCCCTAAGCCAATCACAACGCTGCAATGGCAGCATTGTGATTGGTTAGGACGTCGACCCCACAGGCATCTATGTGTAGGCCATTTTCTCCATGTAGGCTGCCTACATAGAGAAAATGCAGAGTGCGTATGACTGGTTTGGTCAGCCCTGGGGCCGACCAAACAGTCAACGCATTCAGAGTGGGCAAGCCACTCCTCCCCTGGACTCCTGCAGGACCGCCCACCTGCCCGCAACAACCAGGTATACCCTTCTGCTTTTTCGCAGTGCAAAAAGCAGAAACATAAAATGGTATTTAAAATACCATTTTATGTTTCTGCTTCTCGCACAGTGAGAAAGCAATGGGGAGACCCTCCTCCGCCCACGTGGAGGAGCCGCCCCTGGTTCTGAGTCTCATTTGACTTGGGGATATAAGGTTTGTTATTTTCCTTAAGCAATAAAGGTAAAGGTTGGCTGATTTGGAAATTTTACTTATGGGCGAAAATAATAATAGCTTGAGCGTTAAGTATGAAAATAGGAGTTTTCACCCCCAAAGACAGTATTGGAGAGAAACACTCCAATTCCGGTATTCAAGTCTTTCTTCTTAAATAAGTTATACTGAATTCTAGAAGGCTGTAAGTCTGAATAGGTTTTATGTCTCACATGTATGAATATTGTTAGGACACATATGGCATTTTATAAGTATGACATGATTCATTCATCGGTTTGCTGTTAATAAAGTCTTTCTGCTCAGTGTATCCACGGCCCAGAACAGTGTCTTTTGTTTTAATTGGCCGAGCCACAGTTTTGCAGCCTCGATGTTTGATTGTACGTTTGTGTATGTAGGTCGGTATTCCTTTTTCTCATGTCTTTTTCAATAACGTCCCTGTAGGAATTCCTGAGGAGGCCGTCAGATTATGCAATCTTAAATGCTACTTGCTTTGCAGTAATAGATGCTTTTGGCAAGATGTCCTCAGAGGCAAAACAAGTGAGATGGATGATGCGTACATGACTATCAGATGAAGTATTTGATCATTTAGTGTCTTAGTCAACAGTGATCTTTAATCGCTTTTTATGTAATGTTACACCCGAGACAATTTACAGCACAAACCAGCTGCAGCCGTGCAGTCCAGGGAAGCAAGAAAGTCATTTGGAGCAGGAAGGCTGCTCTTTCCAGCACACTTCATCTACAACCTCATCCATCATCCGGGATAATCACAGAGGAGCTCCGGGAGATCCTGGCTGGACCTGTCATCTAATTACAGCCTCCCAGCATCACATCAGCAGAAAACTCGCGGTATGTTTAAGATGATAATGCGTAGTGCACTCTCCGTTCAAGAATTGTATGTACTACCACTTAACCTACCGCAATTAATATTGTATTAAACATTACTGTTTCGGGAGCTATGCATACCGAAGAAGTCTGGGAATACTACACAGTATTTATTTGAAAAAAAATGCATTTCTTTTTTAACTGGATGGAGAACAGCAAATGTGACATTTATTTGCCCTTGATCATAAACTAATTATGAATCAATGTCAAATTCAGAGATCCTCGTGAACAGTACGGGTCACCAGAAACCCACCTTCCAGCAGCTCCGACCCTGATGATTTTATAATACAGAGGATCTGAGTGGCTAGAAAGGGGGATGGGAAATTAGGAAGGGTACACCTGGAAGGGAGACCTTTAAAGGAAGAAAATAAGAACATGGGGACTCATTTATGAGGCTGTGCGTCACTTTTTGTGACGCACCAGAGACGTAAAAAATGCACCTTGTTGCGCCATATTTACAAAGTGACGCATCTAGGTAGATGCGTCACTTTGTAAACCCCTGCGCCACATTATACCTGCACCAGGTATAATGTATGCAAGGGGGGCGTTCTGACGCAAGAAAGCGTCATGGAAGTGACGCAGTGAAATCTATGAGATTTCACTGCGCCACTTCTAGGACTCAAATGCGTCAAAATCTTACGCCTGCCTCACAGCAGGCGTAAGACTGACGCAGGCCGTTTCAAATTGGGCTTGCCCCATGTGAAAGGACACATTGCTGGCGTTTTGTCACTTTTGTGACACACTCCAGCAATGCGTCACTTTTGCGCCTACAGATACATCAGAAATACTGACGTATCTGTAAATCCTTGCGACATGATGCGTCATACTGTAAATATGACACATCATTGGTGTCGCAAGGAGGGCGCAATGAAAAGTGACGCATCGCTGTTTTCATGCAGCGATGCGTCACTTTTCATATATGAGGCCCTTGCAATCTAGCAGGAGAGGCAGCAAACATTTCTATTTATATATAAATCTTGCAAAATGCAATAGGACAAAATTAAGCCTCCGATCTTTTCTCTAAACACCACATATTTTAGATGGGAAAGCCACCTTGGGTGGCTTTACAAGGCTTAGTAAATCTGGAGGTTGAGCCCCCAGATCCACCCATGGATTTTGGCGCTTTTCCAGATTTACTAAGACTAGTAAATCTGGGAGAGCTTCAAACATTCCACACCTTCCCAGGTGAGGCGTAACACGGAGAAATGTGTTTATTCTCCTTATTTTTGATCTTTCTACATGTGCTGCTTCTGCAAAGAGGAAAACGCCTAAGAGGATTGCTTCTGGGCTGGCAGGTGTCCCTGCACAAAAAAATGCTTGCTGCAATGCAGCACCCTTGCATCATGGCACACGGTTGCCTGCGTTGTCGCTAGACTGCACTTCTGGCACCGGTCAGCAAGTGCAAATTACCTTGCACTGGTTTAGTTTTGTGCAATCTGGTCATAGGAGCCATTGCAACAGTACTTCAAAGGAGACGGTGCCTTCCATGGCTACTACATCTGAAGGCATTTATTGGAGGGGGGTGGTCCATTCTTGCAAGGTCATTCAATCAAAAGGCCCCTTTATATCTTCGTGAACGTCTCCCCATTCCACCATTGGGATGGAGCACATACCTCTAATAGCTAGTTCCAATATTGTTGTGCCTGATATTAAGGGGCAGATGCATCAAAGGGTTTTGCCCATTCTGTGTCTATGGGAAAATATGTTCATGTATATGGCCCTAAGTACTATACATTTTCAGCCATATTTATGTAGTGTGAATGATTAGAGTTAATCCTTCCTACTTAGACGTCTAGGTGCTTTTCCATTATAAATATCAGATTGCTATGCAGGCGAGGATTGCCGATTAAATATACAGAGACCTCGCCTGTAGACTAGAGCCTGCAATTAACCATAAAGCAATCTTCCACACAATTACTAGCACAAGACGATCAAATATAGGGTAGCCTCTCTGCCTCCCGCTGGCTCCACACCATTAAAAAACTAAAGCAGGACTTTTGAGCATTGACGAAAATACTGGTTTAAAAAGTAATGCAGCCCTTCTGAAAATTGCTAGCCCAGTACCATTAAAAACATTGCACCAATACTTAGAAAGCACAATGACGTGGTTTGAAGTATATGTCAACCAAATGTCTTCCTGTCAGCATGACCCTGTAATTTAATCCCAAACACCACCCCTAGTGACTCTCGTAATGATGGAGTCCATATTTCCATTCTAATTTGCAGCACTGAAGCCCTCTAGTTTTAGAAACCATTTCAATCCGTCGGAGCAAGGTGTGCAGGCATGCCTGCTATTCAAGTCCTTCCTGTCTTTTATTCACAGGTCACACCAGTAGCACGACCATTATTAAACGTGCATACGTAAGGTTAAACACATCTTGAGAGCTGTCATCCCCAGCTCTGCATATGTGGCCCCTCCACACTCAAATTTACCATTCTAAAGAATGCAGTCATTAACAAATGTTTCGATTACTTACCAGTAATGTGTATTATTGTGATTTTCTCACCCAAGTCCCTCATCCAGTTCCTCAAATATGAGAATGATTCTGCCTAACAAGATTATCAGGCTGCTTTTTTCCTTACAAATAACATTCTTATAAGCTATTAGGACATCCTCTTTCTTGGGTAAACCTATTAAAGCGAGGCTATTCCAGACAAAGTCATGCACACAAGCCTGCAATACAGGTAATGCAGCCGCGGCCCGTGCAGGTAAGAGCGGTGGGGACGGGGGGGGGTTAGGGGGAGGGGGAGATTCGACAGATGACCACGAGGGAGAATTAGAAATAATTAATTTGAAATTCCCCCTTCCCGGCCCCACCGCCCTTACCTGCAGGGGCTGTGGCTAAGGTAATGTAACAACAGTCGTATAAAGACTATCTCAAACAGATGGCCCAATATTCCAAACCTCCCGACAGGCCATCTCAATAGTTTCTTTATTGGGAAGGACTCCTATGAATGTTTTTACCTTGAAAAAGCTCCAGCCTTACTTAATACGCCACAGGAGGTGTAGCACATGTTTTCTTTTAATGTTGGCACTACCCTTATTGTCTTATTCTCTTAATTACAATTGAATTGAGTGGTACCTTATTCTTAATTTTCAGTGCGTACAGTTGTGGAGGTCAGTATTTAATTAATGTACTCTGCAACTGTAAACCCAATGAACTTGATGACAGGAGTCCCTTTAGGATTGAAGCAAGCTGCATATAACATTCATTTATTTCCTTCCCAATAAGATTTGACTCTGGAAGGAGCTATGAAGGAGGTTGCATATAGTACAGTCACCTATCGGTAAATGGTTTTCATCTTCAATGTATAAAGGATATTAAACAAACAATGGCACTTTAAACACCATGAATGTCAACATTTTAATAAATTCACCTGAGATTTCTGTATAATTTATAGTATTTTGACATATACATGCAGTGGGGTCTCCTTTTAATGATCGGAATCCATATTCTGGGGAACATGGTAAATCTAGGCTAAAGAAGAAGGACACACTAATCTTTACTACTATCCTACAAATAAAGGGCAAGAACTAAGAAACATAGTTCTGTTATGCCTACCTGCATCTGGTTTGTGTTCTTGCCAAGTTGTCCTCTAAACACTTCTGCAAATCATACTCTGCCTAGCGTGCTGTGTTGCTATGTCATGGTACAAAAGGGGGTGGTGATGGACGGAGCATCTGAACCAATCAAACACTCACACCCAGTCAACAGATCTGGGTTTCAATCCATCACCGTTCTTTAGCCCACTCTGCCACCCCAGTTCAGACATGGCCATTTGCAAATCAGTCTGACCATGTGCCTCATGGGAACAGTCCAGCCCGAACTGCCAAGCCATGCCTTCCCTGGACCGGAAACAAGCTTCCGAGGACCGGTTTCTGGCATTTCAGCCGTCTTCAGCCCGGCTTGCTTGAATCCAGTGGCAAAGTGAGCAAGGGACTCACGTCTGAGCATACCCTGACAACTTATGGCGAACAAAGTGGTACAAAAGGGGGTGGTTATGGATGGAGCATCTGAACCAATCAAACACTCACACCCAGTCAACAGATCTGGGTTTAATCCATCACCGTTCTTTAGCCCACTCTGCCACCCCAGTTCAGACATGGCCATATGCAAATCAGTCTGACCCTGTGCCTCATGGGAACAGTCCAGCCCGAACTGCCAAGCCATGCCTTCCCTGGACCGGAAACAAGCTTCAGAGGACCAATTTCTGGCATTTCAGCCGTCTTCAGCCCGGCTTGCTTGAATCCAGTGGCAAAGTGAGCAAGGGACTCACGTCTGAGCATACCCTGCCAACTTATGGCGAACAAAGTGGTACAAAAGGGGGTGGTGATGGACGGAGCATCTGAACCAATCAAACACTCACACCCAGTCAACAGATCTGGGTTTAATCGATCACCATTCTTTAGCCCACTCTGCCACCCCAGTTCAGACATGGCCATATGCAAATCAGTCTGACCCTGTGCCTCATGGGAACAGTCCAGCCCGAACTGCCAAGCCATGCCTTCCCTGGACCGGAAACAAGCTTCCGAGAACCGGTGTCTGGCATTTCAGCCGTCTTCAGCCTGGCTTGCTTGAATCCAGTGGCAAAGTGAGCAAGGGACTGACGTCTGAGCATACCCTGCCAACTTATGGCGAACAAAGTGGTACAAAAGGGGGTGGTGATGGACGAAGCATCTGAACCAATCAAACACTCACACCCAGTCAACAGATCTGGGTTTAATCCATCACCGTTCTTCAGCCCACTCTGCCACCCCAGTTCAGACATGGCCATATGCAAATCAGTCTGACCCTGTGCCTCATGGGAACAGTCCAGCCCCAACTGCCAAGCCATGCCTTCCCTGGACCGGAAACAAGCTTCCGAGGACCGGTTTCTGGCATTTCAGCCGTCTTCAGCCCGGCTTGCTTGAATCCAGGGGCAAAGTGAGCAAGGGACTCACGTCTGAGCATACCCTGCCAACTTATAGTGAACAAAGTGGTACAAAAGGGGGTGGTGATGGACGGAGCATCTGAACCAATCAAACACTCACACCCAGTGAACAGATCTGGGTTTAATCCATCACCGTTCTTTAGCCCACTCTGCCACCCCAGTTCAGACATGGCCATATGCAAATCAGTCTGACCCTGTGCCCCATGGGAACAGTCCAGCCCGAACTGCCAAGCCATGCCTTCCCTGGACCGGAAACAAGCTTCCTAGGACCAGTTTCTGGCATAATATAAGGCATTTCAAACAAACTTTTGCAATTTGTAGTATTTATTAAATACAATAAAAAATTGTAAGGTAATACATTTTGAAAAATACATTGGTTTTATTTAACATGTTTAAAGCTGCCATATTTGTTTCGGTCTTGTATTTTGAAACCGCTCGCTGTTGTTTTGGGTCATTTGGAAGGGGAGTAGCTCGCGGTTGGGAGCTGCTTTGCGTCAAGCAAGGTAAGATTAATTTTCGCTCTTTTTACTATGTTTTTAATGTATTTTGAAGGTAGTTGTAATGTATTTAGTGTGTTGTGAGTTAGGTTTGTGATGTTATGATGTTTTTTATGCGTTAGTTAGGTATTGACTGTTGATCTAGTTTTACGTTATTGAGGCCTAGTTAGAAATGTTAACCTAGAGTGGTATATGTGTTTCTATTGTGTTTATAATGTTGGTAATAATGGTATTAGGTGTATAATGTGTACCTTTGTGTGGGTGGGAATGTTTGTGTTTTTGTTTTGTAGGTCTTATATTAATTTTAATAACTTATAATTATTTACACTGTCTTAATTTTTAAGGTTTCGTGGAGCATTTCATTTTTAAAACGAATTTTCAGAATTTTTGATGGTTTCTGGATTATGGATTTATCTACGGAGGATTTATTTTTGGTACAGTTGTATTGCTTCTTTTTTTTTCAGGGGAAACTTTTGATGGATTTGGAATTATCAACTACATGGATTCATTTAGAAGATGTGGAATTTTGAGTCTACAACAACCGAAACTGTAAGTTTTAAAAATATTTTTAATTGTGGGAGGGAAATAATGTTATATTTTATTGTTGTTGTTTTTTATTTTCTCGCAGACTTAATTAAAGTGTCTATATATTTTATTATTTATTAATAAAAATATATTAGAAAAAGTAATTATTTTTGTGAGGAAATAAAAATGTTTTGTTTATGTTGCTGTAAAACAATGTTAAGTATTATGCATTTAGTTTGTTTGGAGATTTTACAGTAGGCTTTTTGCTATCATTCCTAAGTATTCTAGACCTCTTGTAGTAGGGTATAGTTAACTTGCTGTTGAAGGTATTGGAACATTTGCTTAGTTTGTTTAGGTTTTAATTGTGAGACATATTGCTCTATTCTGAGTTCCTGATAGCTCTGTTCTTTTTGTAAGGAGGTTATTAGTTTGTGTAGTGTAGGTGTGCCTCGTTCTGTTGTTGATTGGAAGGCATTATGCCATCCTTCAACAGCGTTATTCGTTTTGGATTGTTGGTTAAGTGTAAAAAGATAGACATTCCACCAGGGAATTTGAAATTTGGGTTGTCTACTATGGCCTGATCTATGAAGTCTTCCCACCCAGTTGTCTTCGAAGTAGTCTAGGAGGGGACTTATTTTTTGCTCATGTTGTTAGAAAAAAGGGCTTTCTAGAAAAAGGTTGTACTGTTCAGCAACATCAGTTACTGCCACGTAGGCAAATGCAATATATTTTTTATTCTGGTATGCAAATTTAGAGTTTGTTGCATACTCTACACTTAGGGCCCCATTAGGATGGTGGTCGGAAAATCCCCCCAACTGCCATGGTAGCAGAAATAAACCATCTGCTGGTACTGCGGCAAAACCGGCAGTCCAATTAGGATTAACCGCCACAAAATCCCAACCGCGGCGGAACGATGCCACGAAAGACCGCCAGTAGCGGACGGGAGCTGGTGAAAATCTATCCGCGGCGGTCGGATTCACGGCGGAAACACAGCAAACCACCACAAGGCCAGCGGAGTGACCGCATGGAAAATTAAGATTCACCCGATGTGACAGGGGGACGTTCCACTGTTTCCGACAGCCATAATTGCAAACAGTGATGAATGGGAGAGCCGGCGTAAGGGCTGTTGCATAGCCACCGCAGCGGATGCTCTGTTACAAATATGATTCAGAAAAGGGGGTGGTGATGAACAGAGTGGCTGAATTAAGCAGACCACTCTTACCCAGTCCAAAGATCAGGGCTTGATCCATCACCGTTTTTTAGCTCACTGCACCATCCCAGCTCAGAACTTGGCTATATGTAAATTAGTCTGTTCCTGTCCCAGTGCATGATGGGAACAGGGCAAACCAAACTACCAAGCCAATTCTTATACTGGGAAGGAAACAAGCTTCCGGGGACCGGTTTCTGCCATTTCAGGCATCGTCGGCCCGGCTTGCTTGAATCCTGATGGTGCAATGAGCAAGGGACTCACATCTGAGTATACCCTTCCACGCTTATGGTGGACAAAATGATACAGAAAAGGGGGTGGTGATGAACAGAGTGCCTGAATTAAGCAGACCACTCTTACCCAGTCCAAAGATCAGGGCTTGATCCATCACCGTTTTTTAGCTCACTGCACCATCCCAGCTCAGAACTTGGCTATATGTAAATTAGTCTGTTCCTGTCCCAGTGCATGATGGGAACAGGGCAAACCAAACTACCAAGCCAATTCTTATACTGGGAAGGAAACAAGCTTCCGGGGACCGGTTTCTGCCATTTCAGGCATCGTCGGCCCGGCTTGCTTGAATCCTGATGGTGCAATGAGCAAGGGACTCACATCTGAGTATACCCTTCCACGCTTATGGTGGACAAAATGATTCAGAAAAGGGGGTGGTGATGAACAGAGTGCCTGAATTAAGCAGACCACTCTTACCCAGTCCAAAGATCAGGGCTTGATCCATCACCGTTTTTTAGCTCACTGCACCATCCCAGCTCAGAACTTGGCTATATGCAAATTAGTCTGTTCCTGTCCCAGTGCATGATGGGAACAGGGCAAACCAAACTACCAAGCCAATTCTTATACTGGGAAGAAAACAAGCTTCCGGGGACCGGTTTCTGCCATTTCAGGCGTCGTCGGCCCGGCTTGCTTGAATCCTGATGGTGCAATGAGCAAGGGACTCACATCTGAGTATACCCTTCCATGCTTATGGTGGACAAAATGATTCAGAAAAGGGCGTGGTGATGAACAGAGTGCCTGAATTAAGCAAACCACTCTTACCCAGTCCAAAGATCAGGGCTTGATCCATCACCGTTTTTTAGCTCACTGCACCATCCCAGCTCAGAACTTGGCTATATGCAAATTAGTCTGTTCCTGTCCCAGTGCATGATGGGAACAGGGCAAACCAAACTACCAAGCCAATTCTTATACTGGGAAGGAAACAAGCTTCCGGGGACCGGTTTCTGCCATTTCAGGCGTCGTCGGCCCGGCTTGCTTGAATCCTGATGGTGCAATGAGCAAGGGACTCACATCTGAGTATACCCTTCCACGCTTATGGTGGACAAAATGATTCGGAAAAGGGGGTGGTGATGAACAGAGTGCCTGAATTAAGCAGACCACTCTTACCCAGTCCAAAGATCAGGGCTTGATCCATCACCGTTTTTTAGCTCACTGCACCATCCCAGCTCAGAACTTGGCTATCTGCAAATTAGTCTGTTCCTGTCCCAGTGCATGATGGGAACAGGGCAAACCAAACTACCAAGCCAATTCTTATACTGGGAAGGAAACAAGCTTCCGGGGACCGGTTTCTGCCATTTCAGGCGTCGTCGGCCCGGCTTGCTTGAATCCTGATGGTGCAATGAGCAAGGGACTCACATCTGAGTATACCCTTCCACGCTTATGGTGGACAAAATGATTCAGAAAAGGGGGTGGTGATGAACAGAGTGCCTGAATTAAGCAGACCACTCTTACCCAGTCCAAAGATCACGGCTTGATCCATCACCGGTTTTTAGCTCACTGCACCATCCCAGCTCAGAACTTGGCTATATGCAAATTAGTCTGTTCCTGTCCCAGTGCATGATGGGAACAGGGCAAACCAAACTACCAAGCCAATTCTTATACTGGGAAGGAAACAAGCTTCCGGGGAACGGTTTCTGCCATTTCAGGCGTCGTCGGCCCGGCTTGCTTGAATCCTGATGGTGCAATGAGCAAGGGACTCACATCTGAGTATACCCTTCCACGCTTATGGTGGACAAAATGATTCAGAAAAGGGGGTGGTGATGAACAGAGTGCCTGAATTAAGCAGACCACTCTTACCCAGTCCAAAGATCAGGGCTTGATCCATCACCGTTTTTTAGCTCACTGCACCATCCCAGCTCAGAACTTGGCTATATGCAAATTAGTCTGTTTCTGTCCCAGTGCATGATGGGAACAGGGCAAACCAAACTACCAAGCCAATTCTTATACTGGGAAGGAAACAAGCTTCCGGGGACCGGTTTCTGCCATTACAGGCATCGTCGGCCCGGCTTGCTTGAATCCTGATGGTGCAATGAGCAAGGGACTCACATCTGAGTATACCCTTCCACGCTTATGGTGGACAAAATGATTCAGAAAAGGGGGGTGGTGATGAACAGAGTGCCTGAATTAAGCAGACCACTCTTACCCAGTCCAAAGATCAGGGCTTGATCCATCACCGTTTTTTAGCTCACTGCACCATCCCAGCTCAGAACTTGGCTATATGCAAATTAGTCTGTTCCTGTCCCAGTGCATGATGGGAACAGGGCAAACCAAACTACCAAGCCAATTCTTATACTGGGAAGGAAACAAGCTTCCGGGGACCGGTTTCTGCCATTTCAGGCGTCGTCGGCCCGGCTTGCTTGAATCCTGATGGTGCAATGAGCAAGGGACTCACATCTGAGTATACCCTTCCACGCTTATGGTGGACAAAATGATTCAGAAAAGGGGGTGGTGATGAACAGAGTGCCTGAATTAAGCAGACCACTCTTACCCAGTCCAAAGATCAGGGCTTGATCCATCACCGTTTTTTAGCTCACTGCATCATCCCAGCTCAGAACTTGGCTTTTTGCAAATTAGTCTGTTCCTGTCCCAGTGCATGATGGGAACAGGGCAAACCAAACTACCAAGCCAATTCTTATACTGGAAAGGAAACAAGCTTCCGGGGACCGGTTTCTGCCATTTCAGGCGTCGTCGGCCCGGCTTGCTTGAATCCTGATGGTGCAATGAGCAAGGGACTCACATCTGAGTATACCCTTCCACGCTTATAGTGGACAAAATGATTCAGAAAAGGGGGTGGTGATGAACAGAGTGCCTGAATTAAGCAGACCACTCTTACCCAGTCCAAAGATCAGGGCTTGATCCATCACCGTTTTTAGCTCACTGCACCATCCCAGCTCAGAACTTGGCTATATGCAAATTAGTCTGTTCCTGTCCCAGTGCATGATGGGAACAGGGCAAACCAAACTACCAAGCCAATTCTTATACTGGGAAGGAAACAAGCTTCCGGGGACCGGTTTCTGCCATTTCAGGCGTCGTCGGCCCGGCTTGCTTGAATCCTGATGGTGCAATGAGCTTTGTCCACCATAAGCGTGGAAGGGTATACTCAGACATGAGTCCCTTGCTCACTGCTCCATCAGGATTCAAGCAAGCCGGGCCGACGACGCCTGGAATGGCAGAAACCGGTCCCCGGAAGCTTGTCTCCTTTCTGGTGAAGAATTGGCTTGGTAGTTTGGTCTGCCCTGTTCCCATGATGCACTGGGCCAGGGACAGACTCATTTGCATATAGCCAGGTTCTGAGCTGGGATGGGGCAGTGAGCTAAATAACGGTGATGGATCAAGCCCTGATCTTTGGACTGGGTAAGAGTGGTCTGCTTAATTCAGACACTCTGTTCATCACCACCCCCTTTTCTGAATCTGTTACAAATATGGCGGACGACAAAAAAAAACCACAACAAGGCCACCAAGTGCACACACCAAACTACCTCTGCCCCCAAAAACACCTAGCACACCCCAAGAACACACCACTATGGCACATTCAAAAATACAAATCCCAGTACAACCCACACCACAAACCTGACAACAATATCCTATTTTGACACACCCAAAGAGCTGAGTATGGAAACCAGCACCTTCCCTGACCAGAATCCTTTGCACTACTCCAGCCCTGAAGGAACTAAACCCTGCAGCACATTGGATAGGCAAAACACCGCACATCTCACCAGCAAAACAACACACATAAACACCTCCATACCGCCCCCACCACCCTCACAACTGCACCTCAAAACATTTACACATTAACACATCGTGGCACAAAAGAAAATGCCCAAATTCACTGACAGTGAGTTGTCAGTTATGGTAGATGAGATAATCAGAGTAGAACCACGATTGTTTGGTCACCTGGTCCAACAGACACCATTACCCACCAGAGCACAAATATGGGAAAGGATAGTCAACATGATCAATGCAGTAGGGACCACACCGCACTCCAAGCAGGAAATCATGAATCGTGGCATGACCTGAAGAGGGTTGTGAAACAGAAGAAGAACAAGAACCGTCAGCTGGCTCAGATGACTGGCGGTGGCCCTCCCATTCCACCAAAAACATTTACTGCATGGGAGGAGAAGGTGCTTGCCATACTACATCCAGAGAGTCTTACAGGAATAGCCTGGGGAGTGCAGGCTGATAAGGACAAACAAATGTATACCATTATACTGCTATCTCCTATCTTGCACAACCACAAAGCGACACCTCTTAGGTCCAAGTCCATTCATGTGCACCACAATACCCAACACAGGTCTCACATATGTAACATCCATTCCATCTAAACCACCCCAAAGGTAGCCTGCAACATTCCCAGGGTTGCATGTGTACAGGCAGCCAGCGCTACAACTCCCACCAGGCACCCCTGCCCCACCCCTGAACACGATGTAGCACTCCCCGCACCCAGAAGCAAGTGGCAGCCATTGTAGTACACCAACCAAACTTACAGGTCAGCACTACAACTCACACCAGGCACCCCAGTCCCACCCCTGAGCAGGATGGAGCACCCCGGAAGCATGTGTCAGCCATTGCATCGTTCACATTCATCCAACAGGTAGGTAGCCATCTTGACAGGGAGGGCACTTTGGGGGTGGGAGGCCAGCCCATAACTCCTACCAGGCACCCTTATTCCACAGCTTAGCAAGATGGAGCATTCAACACACACCCAGAAGCATGTGCCAGAAAGTTCACCCTAATGTGACAACAGAACCGGTAAGTAGACAGTGCATGCACCACACCATACATCTCAAAGCATGGAGCAATCTGACAACACAAGCCCTCACATCCCATCACAATTGACATAGATACAATATCAAATCACAGTGTGGAGGCAGCTAAGAGTATGTAACTGTCACAGAAACAAAAGTGTGACTCACCAAATTCCATGTTAAATGCACAGCACTGAATGCTATCTGTAAGTTCCATGGGGGCTGAGCTTCGAGGACCACATGAAAACAAAACAAGCATGGTCTGTAGAATAAATAAATCAAAGCACAGGACATGACAAAGGTATGTTTGAGATGACAATGGCTAGTTCATGCACAGATGTAACGCCTGCAAGGCAGAGTAATCAGCAAATCTGCTTCACATCAAGTTGTATTGCCGCCAGTTGTCAGATGACAACATGTCCTCGTAATCACAAAATCTGCACGTGGGGCATAGTATCCATTCACATGTCACACCATGGAAAATTAATGTATGTACCTCCACATCATGTCTTGATGCATATTACTGTGCAGACATACAATGTGATAAATACTTAACTGTATGTTGCATAACCTGTAAATAAGATACATCGAACGTTAAGCTTGAGGGGTGCACATCAATGACCATTTCCCCTCTGTCCCAAAGGTGACCAACAACTGACTGCAGAGGACGACAACCTCAACCTGCAGAGCCAGTCTCCACCCCCGGAACATGGACTCCCTAGATTTTGAGGATGCGGAGCTTGAAGCCGGCCCATCTGGTATGCAAAGGCACAACAGTTCCCAGGACCCCACTGTCCCCCCCACCATCACACCATCAACAACAGCAACTACACTGATCTCTGCTGGAACTACCTGTGGGGCCGCCACCACCACCTCCCCCACCAGTGCTGCTTGAAACACTCTCCCTGCTCTAGAGGATGACCATCCCACCCCACCAACTGAGAAGGGCAGGGAGAGTAGGCGAGTGCCTCCAGTGGGAAGGCAACAGGTCCGTGACAGCAGAGCAGGTGGGAGGGCAAGGGAGAGTGTAAGCCAACTGGACACTGGGACCGAAGCCCTGTATAACATCACCAGAGTCCTTGGGGCCTATGAACGGGCCCAGGGACAAAAGGGCCAGGCACAGGAACATTCCTATGAGCTCTGCCTGCTGCTGAGGTCCATAGACACCCGCATGGGCCAAATTGTGGAGCTCTGGGGCCAGCTAGTGGTGGTCCTGAAGGACAGGCCGGCACAATCAACACCTCCACCTCCCTCTGGTCACCCGCAGGATGACATCCTCCCCTGCGAGCATAGAGAGGCGGGACTCCTCAGACCCCACTGGCCCTGCAGCAAAGGCCCCCCTGCAAAACAACCAAGGGGCCATCTGAAAAAATCCAAGGAAGGAACCTGTGGCAAAGTATCTGCCAAACGCCAGTCAAGGAGCCAGCCATGATGGCAACTCTCTTCACCTTGCCATTGACTTGGTTGACTGTCCTTCCCCAAAACTTCCATGTTAATGTTGGACTGGGTCACCACATCAATGTGGTGACTACTTGATTATCTCATCTACCATCACTGACAACTCATTGCTTCACTATTCACCTTTTTGTAAATATTCACTCCTCTGACACATGTACCCATTGTAAATAAAGACTCCTTACACACATATGTTGTTGTGTCTGCTCCGTGTTTCACACAGGATGTGCAATGTTCACCATGATTACAATGTACCAGGAGCAGGAATTGTTTGTAAGCAAGGAGAGGCTGAAGGGACCTAGGACAACACAACAGAAGAATATTCACTAGTCAGGCGGTGGCATCACAGCCATCACACAACACTTGTCATCAAGGTACTCCAATCTGCACACATTACAATGAGCAACAGTACTGACATAGACATCCTGTATCTGTGCCAAACTATTCTGTCCCAGAAACATTGGCAGCCAGCACTGAGTCAACAACAGCCTGCAGTCACAAAGGTCACATAGACCTTTTCACCAACAACAACATCAGCAGACAATGGCCCCGTTGTACATCGTCACTCACCTTCAAGTGAAGTAGCAATTGATGAGCTGTTGACACAGGTCGACACCTTCCTTCTCTCCACTATCCTCGTCACTGGACATAGGTTGGTTTGCAGGCGGGGGCCTCAGCAGCTCATCAGCATCCAGGAGCAGGGGGATCTCCTTGCCCAAGGTTAGGTTGTGGAGCATGCACTCTGGGTGAGTACATCAGTGCACCTCTGGTCTTGTCCAGGCAGCAAAAACGTGACTTCAGGAGACCGAAAATACACTCCACCACACAACGAGTCCTCCCATGGGCATCATTGTAGCGGCCTTTACTTGGGGTCCTGGGATTCCGCAGTGGGCTCAGCAACAAAGGATGGTTGGGATATGCAGAATCACCTAGGTGTGAGATACACAGACCAACTTTGTAATATAACTGTGGCAGAGGACAGCATGTCACACAAACAGCACGCAACTTGACTCTGTGTACTCACCCACAATCCATGCACCCTCCGGAACCAGATTATCCATCAGCTGTGGCACAATGTTGTTACGCATGATGTACGAGTCATGGGCCGAGCCAGGAAATTAGGCACAGATGTGTGAGATGATCATATCCACCTGGCACACCACTTGAACATTGATGGAATGGAAATGTTTCCTGTTCCTGTAGATGTGCTCACCTGCCTGTGATGGAACCAGGCTAACATGTGTGCAGTCAATGGCACCAACAACATTGACGATGTGCCCAAGGGCATAAAAATCACCCTTCACAGCCGCCAACTCATGCCTCCTGGGGAAATTGATATATCTGTCCTTGTAGATCATCATAGCAGACAGGACATCATGTAGCACCATGCTGAACATAGGTTGCGACATCCCACCTGCGATGAACACTGTGTACTGGAATGATCCAGTAGCAAAAAAATGCATGGCTGCCATCACCTTAGACGTTGGTGTGAAAGCAGTTGGATATGCTCTGCGAGGCTGCAGGTGGGGCTCCAACAGAGCACATAGGTCTTGTAGGAAGGGTCGATCCAGACGTAATTTCTGTATGACCTCCACATCCTCCATGTCTGCCAGCACTGTGAAGGGACAATGCACATTTGGTCTCCACCTAGGTGAGATGAAAGGGGACACATATCAATGCAATCCACCATGAGATGTGTCCGACATTTTACGTGTTGACTGACACAACACCAACAATGACTGTCATCACAGTTAAGCTTACAGCCCAACTTACATGTAGGGACACCATCAGCTACACCAGTTGTACACCTGTCCACTTTTCACACAGCTAGCATCTCCAAAACAATATCTGACTATGTGAATGTCAAAAGGGATATGACCACATCTTGCATGAGCAGCCCTGAGAGTAGTTTGTACAGCATATGTGTGAAACTGCAACACTACTGTCTCATACCTGGCTGCTGTACCTGCCACAATTTCTTGTGTAAGTTGAACAGTGCACACACCAACAACACAATGAGCACAGTCTGTGCGTACACAACAAGTATGTGCATGAGCCAAAAAAGTAGACACTGAAGTATGAACATTGTGTAGTCAGACATGCATCACTGTGTGTTGCTCTGCCCTATCACACATTGACATGTGTACCCATTAGAGAGTCCATCACAACACTGTTCTGTGTAAATGCCCAGCAATATCACGTGACATGTGAGGGAGTACATGCCAATGTTTTCAAGCATATACACCAACATGGCATGTGTAGTCAGCAGTGGGGTAAATGTCACATTGGCATTGTGTGCACAATCTTGTGCCATGAATCATGTGTCTACTGTGCACTGTTGAGAACTGGCCATTGACCAGTCACACAGCATGATGTGTCCATAGGTGCTGTCAAAGTGTTTCGCAACACAAATCACGGTCACCGGCTCCAATGTATGGCAGCCATATTGCGGTAGTGACCGCCTGGCCCCAGCGGTGTGTCACTGCCAATGCCAAAGCCACACTTGCAGTAGTGATAGATATGTATGTATGGTCAAATGGCAGTTGCCATGCTCCGCCACCCAAATCACGGTCATAAGTACCAATGTATAGCAGCCATATTGCAGTAGCGAAGGCCTGGTCCCAGCAGATAGTTACTGCAAATGCCAAAGCCCTTACAGCCAATGGGAACCACAATCGCGGTAGCCTAATGCAATTTTGAAAATCGCTGTAGGCGTGCTCCGCCACCACGGGCCGGTACTTGGATGCAATTGAAAGATGCACGAGCGCTTGGCCCATGCGGTTTGTCACCGCCAATGCCCAAGCCCTTGCAGCCAATGGGAACAACAATCGAGGTAGCCTAATGCAATTTTGAAAATTGCCGTTGGCGTGCTCCGCCACCGTGGGGCCGGTCATTGGATGCAATTGAAAGATGCACAACCGCGGTAGAGACCGCCTGGCCCCTGCGCTGTGTCACTGCCAAGCTCTTACAGCCAAGGGGAACCGCAATCGCGGTAGCCTAATGCAATTTTGAAAATTGCGGTAGGCGTTGGTCATTGGATGCATTTGAAAAAAGCTGCCCTGGAAAACCAATTGCAGCAGCTTAGAACCACTGAAACTACTCCACGGGGCTATATATGTGTGGGAGAGAGCCTCACATTTCCACTGCTTCCAGACACTGCTGCCTGACACCCCTCACCACCAATTGCTGCTGCTCCTGTCTCCTGGACCCAGTGATGGCGAGGACTGAGAAGATCAGGCCCGTCCCTTCACCACCGAGGAGCTGGAAGTCCTGGTGGACGAGGTGCTCACACAGTATGGGAGGTTATATGGTGCACCAGATGTCATGGTCAGTGTTTCAGAGTGGAAGTGAGAGTGCAGGGAGTGCACACATGAAGTTGATCTTCTGCAGTATGTGCTTGAGAGTGTGGGGTTGTGTCATACACCGCCTAGCATGCTGTCTCCAGGGGAAAGAGGTGTGTAGCCTATTTCACACGTTTCCCTGGCTGCACATCAGAATGGGAGGGACATATATTGGGTTTATGTCTAGAAGGTACTGATGTCTGTCTCAAAATTGAATCATGTATAGGTCCGCACTATGCTCAGGACTTAAATGCCAGAGGGTGACACTCATGGAGGTAATTCACCTATGACACAGCAGATTTTTTTACTTTTGTAAAGAGCCCCTTCCATTTCCACCAGCATGTGTACTGACTCGCATGTATAGGCACTGTCTACGCTCTCATATTGTCCATTCATGTGACATTTCTGATGCCCACGTTGGACGTCAGTGTGAGCCCACCTGGCCTGCACAGTGACTGCCCATTCTGACAAGGACACATCACTGAATGTACCGAGTGAAACATATGGGTTTCCTGCTAGACTATCCATCAAAGAGCCATCTGAGACCTGTAGATTGCACACAACAGACCTTGTGAGAAGGGTGTGAGATTGTGAGATCATGTCCCTAAATGTGACCTCCATGACACAGTGAGCCATTCACAGGGCAAGGACATTGAGGGCTGTGCAGTGTTGGACATAGTGAGTCTGCCCTGAAACATAATTTACAATGTAATGTATGTCTTGCTCACCCCCAAACTGGATAGCCGATGTGGGCACCCTACACATAGCTTTCTGTGTTGGCATCCTGCATGTGTAAGAGATGGGCAGGTACTGTGTCCACCCTCATACCTGCATATATTTTTGTATGATTATCCTGTGCAAATGTACTACGTGAAATGCTGTATTGTCTCTGCTAGACATATCTGTGAAGTAGTGCTGAGTTTGTATCATGCTCCTGTACTGAGATAGTGGTACATAACCCTGTGTCACTGATTGTTTCCCCCCTTGTCTCCCATGCCTGCAGCTCAAAGTCAACCAGCGTAAGGGCAGGTGTAGAGGGCCATTGCACGCAAGGTGCCTGCTATGGATGTCTCCAACCGACGGCACACACACTGTCACAAGAGGAGGGATGACATCTGCCGGCTGAGCAAAAACGTGGCAGAGATAACACTGGGGTGGCTCCCTCAGACTGGAAGGTTGGCATGCAGGAGCATGCCACCACTAATGGCACGCATCTTAGCTGTGACACAGTCTGAGCAAGATGCACGTTTGAAGGAGTATCAGCAGCAATCTGGGGGTGAGTATTCTGGGAAGGGTGACTTTGGTTGTGAGTGGCTGCATGTGTTCCAAGCCTGGGCCAGTGCTGGGCTCTGTGATGTTGCTAGTATGGTGCAATGGCTTGTAAGTGGCCTCTGTGTTGGGTGCAGCTGTCATGCATTTTCCCTACCTGTACTTTCTTATGCCATTTGGGTAATGGTCCTTGACATTGCATTCTGAGTTGTGGCCTTCTTGCATTGTCTGCATTCGGGAAGTCAGGGACATCCCATGTAAGGAAACGGCAGTGTGCATCATCTGTACTTTCATCAATGTGTGCATTGCCTGATGTCAGAATTGTGTGGACCACACATCTGGCACCAATGTGCAACTGTAATTGTGCCCAAAGTACAACATGGTGGATGGCATGAGCTCATGGCCATTTTAGACTGATATGTTGGAGTCTGTATCTGTGTTGTCCCCTTCTGCTGCCTCCAGATGTGACTGTGTCGACATGCTGGGAGGTACATCTTTTGCCCCTCAGGGCCCTAGGTATGCTCAGAGGGATCTGTGTGTCTGGTTATGCGGAGCCACCGGCAGGCTATTTGGCTGTGTGGTCATCACATGGGTCACGTATGCCAAGTTTGCATGACGACACAAAAAAAATCGAGTTTTGAATTGAGGTTGCACAATGTTACTACACAGGGTGGTGTGCCACATGGGGATATCATCATCTTGTTTCGTTCTTTGCTTGCATATGATGTTTGTAATGCCACATAACTGACCCTACATCTCTGTCTCTTGCAGCATCTACCATGGGCACAGAAGGACAAGGGACTGACACCAGTGGTGAGGCATCAAGCACGACTGCTACACACAAGACCACTGACTCTGATGTGACCTCGGAGGGGGACAGGAGTCTGCTTGAGGAATCACAGCCAGAGACACCAACCTCAACGTCATCTGACGCCAGAGGTGACACATCTATTTTGGCAGGGACAGGGAGCAGAAACTCTGCCTCTTATTCCACCACAAAGCGTCCAGTGCCCACCCTCCCACCTACTTTCACTAGTGCTGCATGTGCTCGCATCAGTAAGAAGGGAAGAGTGTCCTTCACCCCACGCACTGCTGTCCCTGACCCTGTCTTCCCTGCTGCCATCAGTGTTTAGTCTGTGGACCTTTTGCGGAAGCTGTGTGTGGGTCAGACAACTCTCCTCAATGCCTTCCTAGACCACGACAAAAAGTTGGCACAGGTAGTTGCCTTCATGGAGGGCATTCATTCTGACGTGGGTAGGCTACACCAGACTGTCCAGTCTTTGTCCTGCACGGTGATGGCAGCCATTTGGCTGTCACAGTCTCAGAGTCCAGCTCCAGTCCCTTTGGCCACCCCCCTGCCAGTGGCTACATCTGACAGTAGTGACCACACACCACAGACCTCAGGCTCAAGATACAGGACTTGCAGCACACAACAGCAGCAGCTCAAGCGGGCCAGAGCGCAGAAACTATTCCCACAAAAAAAGCAAGCCACCACAGAGCGCAAAGGCAAAAGCCCTTCAGGCGACACTCAGGGACATAAAGCCAAGAAGCAGGCCTCAGGCTCACATGCCTCAGTGGCATCCCCAGCCAAGGACTCTCCTGTCTCAAAAGCGTCTTGCAAAGAAAAACAGTCAGTTTCCGTTCCTGCTGTGAAGCTGGTGCCTGCTAAGGGTCCACAGAAAAAGCCTACTAAGGCAGATTCACACACAACCTCTACTCCCATCCAGACCCCTGTGAAGCAGGTAAAGGTGGTCACTGTAGGGGGTTCACCTGGTCAACAGGTGATGGAGGAGAAATGGCAAGGCCAGGCCAAGTGTACCTCTGGATCCAGCAGGTCCCCAGAGGCAGGGCCACCAGCTGCACCTGGTGCAGCTTTGGTGGAAAGTGTGCCTGTGGTGGCCGCAACATCTACCACTCCTTCCAAGACCAAACCTCCATTTAGACTCCCCAAGAAGTGGAAA
This sequence comes from Lissotriton helveticus, assembly GCF_964261635.1. Classification (NCBI taxonomy): domain Eukaryota; kingdom Metazoa; phylum Chordata; class Amphibia; order Caudata; family Salamandridae; genus Lissotriton; species Lissotriton helveticus. The sequence goes on along the minus strand of NC_136061.1, from coordinate 1,636,343,983 downwards.
TGCACCCCTCCACATTCTCCCTCCCACACTGTGTTTCACGGCAGCATGACTCCACCTCCACGTGCCACCACACCACCCGGTCCAAGCAAACCTCCGGCTGCCAAATCCACTGATGCTCCAACCTCAGCTGGTCCTCTCTCACCCACGTCCAGTACTCCAATTGGCCCCGACACTCAGCCACCTCCCAGTCTGACTAACAGTCAAGTCTGAGGCAAAGTCTCCCTCCCACACCTGTCTCTCTCACAGCGATGCTTGGACTGCCCATTGTTATCCCCCTGACTGTGTTGCTGACCATGGCAGTGTACATTCTTACCCATTCCCTCTGCAGCCTCTCATGCACACATGTGCCTACTCTGCACTTTGGTCTGGCCACTGGCCTTGCTGTTCATTGCTGTGTTTGCCCCTTCCCTGTGCAGGATCTCATGTACCTACTCTGCACTTTGGACTGGCCACTGGCCTTGCTGTTTATTGCTGTGTTTGCCCCTTCCCTGTGCAGGATCTCATGTACCTACTCTGCACTTTGGACTGGCCACTGGTCTTGGGCTTGTCTACGTTTGATGCCTATCTGTTTGATATGTAATAAAGACAGTTACACCTGTTGTCTGCTTTGTCTGTGTCCATGCTCAAAAAAGGCTTTTCTGTGCGTGTATAGTTTAATGTGACACATGCTCTGTATTCCACTTTAACATTGGCATTCTCTTTTTTCTCATTTACAGGGTTTAGCAGAGGTGAAAGGCACTTCAGTTTTCTTGACTCTGAGGCTTGCCTGTGCAATGATTGTTGTCTGTGATGACCTACTGTCCCCCTAATCATGCTATGGTCATGTTAGCTACATTGTACACATGTCATGTTTGGATGTACTGCCAGCACATAGTGTGATTCTATCCACAGGATTGCAGGCAGGCTGGCCAGGACCATCATGTCTCTGTGATCTTTCTTGATGTATGCACAGCTGTGTTGGTGTATGGTCATCTTGTGATGGCCAGTCATTTGAATGTGTGCACTTGGGTGGTCATGAAGTGTGCAGTGTGGAGGGGGTGACTTTGTCAATAGTGTTGATGTGTGTGTGCCCCTGCAATGGCAACTGCACACGTGTCAACAGGGTGTTGTGTGCCTGTTAGTTTTATTAGGCAGCCCTGTGCTTGTGATTGTGTGCACATGTGGGAGTTGTAGGTTGACAACTGTGCAGTGTGTGGCTGTGTCCTTGCACTTCTGGGGGACACTTACTTGTTTATGCCAATTGTGAGTAGGCAGAGAGTGTGACTGGCAAGTCAGTGTTGTGTTTTGTTGATCAGCCATGTGTCTTGATGCGGTTTGTGCTCACTGTGCAGACTTGCTCAGCCACACTGACATTGTGGGTGTGTTTTCTCATGCATTGCTGTCACTTGAGGCACTTTATGCTCCAGTATGGCATGTGGGATATGGAGTTATACCATCCTCTATCTGTGCTTCTGATGCCTACCCATTGTGAGTGAGCACTCTATATATTTGTGTATAGTGCACTTCTGACCTGTCCACTACTGACGAACACACCACTTCACTCTTATGTCAGCTATCCCCTTGGGTTGACAGTGTGCGTGCCTCCCCACCATTTCATTTGTTACACTATGCTTTGGGGTGCTGATCTGTGCACAGGACCAATTTGCCACTCAGGACATTTTCCCAATTGGTTAGGTGTGATTGTCTTGTACTGGTTTGCAGTCAGTGTTGCTCATATGCAGTGCAACTGTTTGATCTGCACAGTCCTCTGGTCATGTTGTTTGTACCAGGGTGTCCCAGACTTGTGCATCTGTGGGTGATGGGTGAGCTGTATGTGTATTTGCTGAGGTACTGCTACCCTTCCTGAGTGTGATGTTGCCTGTGTGCTGTGGTGATTTGTGTTGTGGGGGCTCATGTTGTGGCACTCAGATATATGTGCTACTGGTTTGGTTGTTGTGCAGACACTACTTGTTGTGCATGCATTGCTGCAAGTGTATATTGCATTGTAATTGCCTAGTGTGAATCCCCTGATGTACAGCTTTGTTTGCAATGTGATGGATTGACATGTGCATCTGTTGTGTGTTTGATGCGGATATGTGCAGTGTTTGGCCTGTGTTGTCTCTTTCAGCTGACAGATGCTCTGTGTGTGATGTGCTATTTGCATGTCATTGTGTGTGAGTTGTTTGTGCATTGTGATACATTCAAATGTGTGTTGCAAGTGTAATGTGCATTACTTGTGTGTCTGTCACATGCACTTATGAGTATTCTTGTTTGTGAGCTTGTTTGTGTACACCTTGGTGGTTTCTCCTCTTATATTTGACCTGTCACTTGTCAGAATTGTGCATGTGCATGCACGTGGTACACTATTACACAATGTTGACTTGATGGGTGGTGTGGTATGTCTGTCTGTGTTTTCTTATTGGACCATTGCTCCCAGTTTATGTCCATGATTGTTTTGAGATGATGCACTTCTTGTCTGTGTTGGGGTATTGTGTCTGTGCATTGTTCCTGAGTGATGATGTTGTGTAATCCTGTTCTGTATGGGCTCCCTTTGCCTTTCCATTGTTTGGCTGGCCATATGTGGGTTTGTTGTACTTCTGTATATGTTGTTTGTGAGGTTTGTTTTTGGCGATTGTATTTGTGCCAGCATTGGTTCAGGCATCCCTGAGTGTGTTTGTGATGTTTGTGGATGCACCCCAGGGAGTGTGATTGTTTGTCAGTGTATTCACAGGACATTATTTGCACCATTCTGTGTGTTTGACACTAGTGTTGAGTGGTGCTGGTGTGAGGTGGTTGGTGGACGGGAATGTGTGAAGGGTCCAAGTTGTGTTTGACAGTCATGGAGTGTGTCAATGAGCCTTGTGTGTTGTGCTGATGGCATACACATGTCAAGTAAGTAGGCACAGATGTGTGGCTGATCACTCTTTGACTTCAGACACTTTCTATCATCCTTGTGCCTATGCATGGCCTGCCTTGCTGTCTTCCTGAATTGTTGCACAGAGGTCACTGTGGTTTTAATTTCACTCACTGTGCCAGCCATGTGTGATTTGTTGGCCTAAGGGTGTTGTGATCTGTTCCTTCTCTTGCATGTGATGTACACATGCTTTGTTCCCATCAGTGTTCACCTCACTTTTGTCTATCCGATTTATTGTCCTCCATTGCTGCTGACATCTGGGATGTGTATGTGGCTGTGTGTCAGTGTGGAGTGTGGCTGGGTGGCTTGACAGACAGCGTGTACAGTTAGGTGATTGTTAATATTCAGTGTGAGTATTCATTTTGTGATTGGACTCAGTTTGCTTGACATGAGTGGAGTGAGGGTGTGGGGAGGAGGAGAGTTGCCCTGGCCCTGAGCTTCTGTGCTGTGTGTTCCTCTTCAGCCCCACCTGCTGAGACTGGTTCACTGGTTGTTTGGTGTGTGAGGTGCAGGGTCTGGGTTCACCTGGCTGGTTAGTTGTTGAAGGGGAACACAGGAGGGGCACACAGCATGTATCCTAATGGGTGTGGGGGGCCTGGTGTGTGAAGGGTGTAGTTGAGGCCCTCTGAGTCTTTGTGGACTGCTCATGCCTGGCGCTGGCCCTGCCTAATGCATTGTGCACATATTTTCCCACGTCTTCATGCTGCGGTGACGTGACCGGGAGATTGCTGTAATTTTGTAGTTAACGGGTGACCTGGATGCGGAGGGGTGTTTAGTGCCAGGTAGGTCGTGTGTGGGTACAATTGTGGATGTGTTCCTGTCCCCACAAGAGTGTCTGGTGTGGGCAGGGACCGTATATCAGCCCAAGAGTTGTGTGTGTGGTTGTGTGCAGAATTGTATCATTGCGTACCTCTAGCCTTGTCCGTGACGGTGCATAACTTGCTGGTAGTTTAACAGGAACAGCACCGGGAAGACGTGTAGAGCTGAATCCATTGCGGTCGGGACGGGGTGGTGGGGACCGGGAGTCTGGTTTTGCGCTCCGCTGTCGTGCTTCCGCCGTCTCTGGTTGCATGATTTCTCCGCTGCGGTGTGACTGGCTGTTTGGGGCATCCTGATTCGTACAGCGGTCGGGACGTCATTAGGTACAGCAGTGGGTCCCTATTGGCTCCCACCGCCACGGTGGCGGGTGCATTTTCATGGCGGTTCACGTCGCACCGCGGCGGAAGGGAAATGGGCCTTGTTTGCCCATTGTAAAATGGCGGGCATGAGGACCGCTGCTCGTGTGCGGAAAATGGTATTTTCCGCCACCGCCGCCACCGGAGTGGTGCCTCCACCCGCCATCATAATGGGCCCCTTTGTGTAGATTTTTGTAAGTGTCTCATTAGGCACTGATTGAAATGGTAGTAACAGCCTTGGATTCATGTATGTGGGTATATTTTGAGTATAGCGTTTATCATAGCTTGTTCAAAATCTATAAATATTTTCTCAGGAAAATAATTATTTTCACTTGTTTTATTTTATTTAGGATTTCTTTTTTAAACAGTTCTTTATTAAGATTTTTAGCAGATAAATCGACCCACCCTCCCCGCCCAAAAAATAAAATAAACCCCCCCCCCCCCATACAGGCAGTATTCCATACAATACAAATACATCATCTTGATGTTGTCCCAAATGAAATAGTTTTACATATGGCGATACAAGAAACAAAAATAAAACCAAATAAAAAAAAGAAAAAGAAAAAGAAAATCAAAAGAAAATCCAAGGACATTTCTGTTATAGTAATTAAATAACATTACTCATCCGGTCTCCCTATCCATAGTGTGACCGGATACCAAATTACTAGTCCTTTTTTTTTTTCTTCTTCCAGCCCTTACGGCTATAGATAGCTATTTAAATACCTAGTTTGTTCTGCCAGTTGCGTGTATGTTTATCTAGATCATCAATAAGAGAAAGGGGCCCCAGTAAGTACACACAAAGTTATTAGTACAATGACAATCTAAATATATACACACGTAAGTCAATTTGCTAACATTGTTTTTATTACAATGAAGCTGAGCCAAAATTATTTGGTAACAATTAATGTACAAAATTAATAAATTCTATTGATATCCGTGCCCTGGAGAGGGGAGGGGGAAATGTGCAGTGAGTAAGGTGAGTATAGGAAGGCATAAGTGACATAAACACAGGGGCCAGAAGGGCCACACACTATTATATACAACAATATTTCAATTTTTTGAAATAAATGACCATTGGTTCAATTGTAACCTAGACAAAACCAGACTTCATAAGTGTACCAAATAACACAATATCAACATGAAGTTGGAAAAAAGGAAAATAGTCGACGTTTCGACCCCTTTCCAAAAAGCAGGCTTGAATAGATCCCTTGCAGTGGGGTCTTCTTCAGGACAGAAGACAGGGACACAAACCAGGATGATTGTTTTCAATAGGTGGAGAAAGAACTATCCTCATAGGGTGTAGAGTCTGGACAATACAATAAACCTCTAGAAGCAAGATGGTGGCAGTGCCTATGTTGTATAAATGGCATCGAAGAAACGTATCAAGAGTAATTTAGCAAGTTCAATCCCAAGTGCAGTGAAGGGAAATGCCGCATGTTAATGGTAAAATCAACACATGATTGTATGAAGAGTTGATAGATCACTCAGTGATCGCAGCGTCTCGGTAGATGAAGAAATCAATTGGCCGGGATGTAAATTCGGAATCCAAGTATTAATCAGACCAGCATCTAATGCGTGGTTAATTTTCGGGGAAACCCGACAACATAGGCACTGCCACCATCTTGCTTCTAGAGGTTTATTGTATTGTCCAGACTCTACACCCTATGAGGGTAGTTCTTACAATAGAACCAATGGTCATTTATTTACAAAAATTGAAATATTGTTGTATATAATAGTGTGTGGCCCTTCTGGCCCCTGTGTTTATGTCACTTATCCCTTCCTATACTCACCTTACTCACTGCACATTTCCCCCTCCCCTCTCCAGGGCACGGATATCAATAGAATTTATTAATTTTGTACATTAATTGTTACCAAATAATTTTGGCTCAGCTTCATTGTAATAAAAACAATGTTAGCAAATTGACTTACGTGTGTATATATTTAGATTGTCATTGTACTAATAACTTTGTGTGTACTTACTGGGGCCCCTTTCTCTTATTGCATTAATTACCCAGGTCCCAGTGACGTTCATGGGTCAAAACCCCCCCTTGCAACTTATCTAGATCATCAGGCAGGGCTGCAGCTAAATCTTTGTAGATTTTTCCAATTTTAACCCTATCTGTTTTGACCACTGTTTCAATGGCTAAAATTTTCTTGAAGGCCACGCTGCCACCCCCCTTCTTTAGAATAAAATCCCTAACTTGCAGATATTTATAAAAATCACGATATTCTAACCCAAATTTAGTTTTTAAGGATACGAATGAGCGAAAACCCATGGAATCATACAGCGAGCCAAATTGTGAAATTCCAAATCTGACCCATCGCCTCATACAGGGATCCATAAAAATTTCAGGAAGATTAGTTTTTCTGTCTAACGTTCCTCGAACCTACCAATCCCCAAGAGTTTTCGCACCTGGTTCCAGACGGTGTAGATACCTTTAAGTGTTTTAAAGCACACTTTTTTAAAATGACAATCATATGTTAATTTCCATACATGGTCACTTGCCTCATTGCCTAGAATAAGTTCCTGTGGAATTGAAACTGACTGAACTGGATTAGAATCCAGCGGATGTATGACGTTACAACGCAGGCTATTACAAAGAGTTTTCGCACCTGGTTCCAGACGGTGTAGATACCTTTAAGTGTTTTAAAGCACACTTTTTTTAAATGACAATCATATGTTAATTTCCATAAATGGTCACTTGCCTCATTGCCTAGAATAAGTTCCTGTGGAATTGGAACTGACTGAACTGGATTAGAATCCAGCGGATGTATGACGTTACAACGCAGGCTATTACAACGCCTGCCTTTACAACGCGGTTTTTACATCGCATACCATTACAACGCATAGCGCTTTTGGGTGCTGGATAGTGAATAGTTTAATTTACTATTCCAACTCCAGTCCCCGTGGACACTAGGGAAGGTGTTGGATAGTAAATTAAACGTATTCCCTATCCTAGAGCGCCCCCCCAGCGCAATGCGTTGTAATAGTTTGCATTGTAATGACCGCGTTGTAATGGTAGTGCGTTGTAAAGGTTTCGTTGTAAGTGATGTTTACCGAATCCAGCCTGGGGGTTAGGAGTAAACGACTATATTTAAGAATAGTATTTATTTATTTTATTTATTTATTTAATTTATATAGCGCATTATAACCCAGGGGTCTCTAAGCGCTTTGTCAGGATCGAAAACATCAAGTAGCGCGGAGGACAACTGTTCACAAAATTTACAGACCACCGCATGCTTGCTGGAAAAGCACTGTTTTTAATTTTTTTCGGAAGGACAGCAAGTTAGTCTCCTTCCGCAATTCCATTGTCAGCTTATTCCAGGCTGCTGGCAGTAAGTAGGAAAAAGCACGACCACCCACTGTGGCCAGTCTACAGCGTGGTTGAGTAAGGAGGGTGGCATCAGCGGATCAAAGCACTCTAGCTGGCCTATAGGGGATTAGGCGAGATTTCATGTAAGTTGGCGCCTTACCGTAAAGGGCTTCGTGAACAATGCACAGCCCTTTAAACATCACCCTTTGCTTAACCGGCAGCCAGTGCAGTTCTTGCATAAGGGGGGATGCATGGGTATTCCTAGTTTTTTTTTTTAAATAAGCCTAGCAGCGTCGTTCATGACAACCTGCATCTTATTCAGAAGTTTTTGCGGTAGCCCTATATATAGCGAATTGCCATAGTCAAGCCTAGCCAGGATCGTGGCGGAGACCGCTCGCCTCAGAGTGGAGAAAGACAACAAAGGTGAAACTTTCCTAAGTTGTCGAAGGAGGCCGACACAGGTCCCCACGACAGTCCTGACTTGCTTCTGCATAGACAGCTTGCCATCCACCTGGATGCCTAAGCTCTTGACCACGACTGCTGGTTCAGGAGGTGACCCCAAATCTCTTGGCCAGAAATGCTCATTCCATGGGTTCCCTGCGATGGTGATTGGCAGTACCTCGGTCTTGTCCGGATTGATCTTTAATGAGTTTCTGGACATCCAATTGGCTGTGTACTTCAAGATATTTTGAAACCTTGCAAGAGCACCCGGACCATCATCTAGTTGAATCACTATCTGGGTGTCATCCGCATAGTTGTACACCTGGCAGTCCATCTGGTTAAGCAGTCTAATCAGAGGTTGAAGGTAGATGTTAAATAGGAGGGGCGACAGGGCCGACCCTTGTGGCACTCCACAGGTGATCGATGTAGTGGTGGAAAGAAGGTCACCAAGCTGCACTCTCTGTGACCTCCCTTGAAGGAAGGAGGAGAGCCAAGCATGTGCCGTGCCCTGAATGCCAAAATCCATCATCTGCGACAATAGTTGTTTATGACAGACGGTATCAAATGCCGCGGAGAGGTCTAACAGCACCAGGGCACTAGATGTTTTCTTATCTGCCCTGTTCCTCAGTTCGTCCAGAATAGACAGCATGACGAGTTCCGTGCTGTGATTCGCACGGAACCCAGCTTGATTTGGCTCAAACAAGTTGTTACTTTCCAGATGTTCCGACAGGATGGTGAGTACGTGTTGCTCCACCACCTTCGCCAGGAACGGCAGCTGAGATATGGGCCTGAAATTTTTCAGGCATTTCACGTCCGCCCCTGTTTTTTTTAGCAGGGGAATCAACCGGGCCTCCTTAAAGGAAGATGGTACTTGACCTGTTTGTAAGGATGTATTCAACAGGTTCAACACCTCTTCCTCTATGCCGGGCAATGCTAGTTTAAACACTTCTGGTGGGCACGGGTCTGCCAAGGAACCCGATTTAACCTGGCCCAGAAGAGCTAGCAGCCTTTCCTTCGTAATCAAAGGTAAGGTCATTAATGGAGTAGTCACTGACGTTCTGACAAGTATATCCTGCGGGGGACAGTCAATCTCAGGGGTCGCGTAAATTTCAGCTGCCAAGTCCAGAATCTTATTAACAAAGAAGTCCTGAAATTTTTTGCAGTCCTCTTGCACGAACTCCGTGGTTTGTTCTTTATTTTCCCTGAGTTCCTTTAGGACTTAAAAAATTTCTTTCTGAGGGTTTCTAGCAGTGGTTATTCTCTCCTCAAAGAACTCCGCTTTCCTAGCTATAATCACCTGTTTATAGCTGGTGAGTGCCTGTGTATACTGCCTCCGGGAGTTGAAGTCATGATCCTTCCGCCAAGCTCTTTCTAGTTTTCGAAGCCCTCGTTTCTTTTCCCTAAGTAATTCGTTGTACCAAGGGGCCCCAAGTCCTCTGTTCACTAAATTCATCCTGCGCATTGGTGCCACATAATCCACAGTTTTCCTAAGTTTGTCCAGTAATTCCTCACAGAGGACCTCAGAGTTTCCTGTCTGATTGTTGGGAGATGGATAGGTTCGGAGATAATCTAACATTTTATCTCCATTAATGTTTCTCCATTATCTAACCTCCTTCCACCCTTCCCTAGGCTTCATTACTTGTTTATCTAACAGAAACTCGCCCCTCATCAAATGGTGATCGGACCAAACGCACGGCTGGATAGTCACCGTACCCTGTGCAGGAGATGTCGTCCAAATCAGGTCAAGGGTATGACCCTTGACGTGTGTTGGGCCCCTCACTTGCTGGACAAAGTCCAGAGATGTCAGTGCCTCCTCAATCTGAAGAGCTTGTCCTTCTTTCGGTACTTTCTCCCAGTGATAATTAAAATCGACCATAATGATCACTTTTTCGTATCTTGAGCGTGTGTCCTGGACCAGTCTCAGGAACAGGTCGGGGAAATCCGGCAATGCCCACGGAGGGCGATAGACTAAAAGGATAAATATACAATCTGCTCCCAACTTCAGCCTAACACCCAACACCTCAGCACCTCCCAAACTTTCGGCTAGGAGTCTTTCACCCTGTATGCGTGGGTTATAGAGGAGGGCCACCCCACCCCCTCTCTTGGTATCCACTCTGTTTTGATAAATTGCCGAGAAATGCGCTGGCAGAGACGCTACGAGATCTGGCATAGAAGAGTCCCCTAACCAAGTCTCCGTCACTCCCAGAACATCTAGTTCCCCATCCTCCAGTATACTAAAAACCTCCAAGTTGTGTTTCTGAAGGGAACGAGTGTTCAGGAGACCATAATGCAAACCGTGTTCCTTATGCACATGTTGCCAGCTGGGCTGTGTCCTAAGTGCTTTCAATAGTCCTAGCTGATTGAGTGTGGTGGTGCACTCATAACTAATAGAAATATTGCCAGGATTTAATTCCCATAACTCACCTCTGCTATACACGCGACGCAGAGCAGGGGTCATGGCCCCAGGTCCCATATGGTCACGGATGGGCACAGATGGGCTCGACTCTGGCGTGACTCCGGCGTGCTCACGCTGCGCGCGAACGCTGCGCGTCAGCATGGCCGTCTTAAATAGCTGCCTCTGTGCAGCTAGCGCTCAAACCAAGATGGCGCCGTCAAGCGTCCCGTTTTCCCCCCAATGTGTCTGCCACCAATGCTGAAAAAGAATGGGAAAAGGTATGCAGGGACCCGCTAAAATGCGGTGTTTTGCCAATTATAGTGCAGGTATTTGGATAATGCATAAATTTAAAACCAGGGGAAAATTTAACTTACACAAAATAAAATAACGAAAAAGGTAATTTTTAAAACGTGGTTGCCCACCAGCAGTACAGCGCGATCTGCAATAAGCGCTGCTCGCGTTGTTAAGTCTCCTACCTGACCAGGATTGCTTCCCAGTTTGCCAGCCCTAAATAGCTGCCTCTGTGCAGCTAGCGCGCAAACCAAGATGGCGCTGTCAAGCGTCCCGTTTTCCCCCCAATGTGTCTGCCACCAATGCTGAAAAAGAATGAGAAAAGGTATGCAGGGACCCGCTAAAATGCGGTGTTTTGCCAATTATAGTGCAGGTATTTGGATAATGCACAAATTTAAAACCAGGGGAAAATTTAACTTACACAAAATAAAATAACTAAAAAGGTAATTTTAAAAACGTGGATGCCCACCAGCAGTACAGCGCGATCTGCAATAAGCGCTGCTCGCGTTGTTAAGTCTCCTACCTGACCAGCCAATACAATTACAATTTAAAGTTAGGCAGCGCTAGACCGCCTCTTTCCCTTGTAAGGGCAATGAATCTATGGGCTCTGCGTGTTCTTCCAAATCCCCAGATAAAACGAGAAAAGATATTGTCTATTTCCTTGAATAACAATGGGTAGAAATTTAAACAAATTGTTCGAAAAAAGTACAAAAATTTAGGAAAAAATACCATTTTAATAAGGTTACATATTCCGATAATTGTTAAATGTAGATTATGTAACCTAGTTAGGTTTTTTTTTGTCTGTTTCAATAGTGGATTTAGGTTAAGGGTCACTAAGCTATTTAAGTTTGAGGTGATATTCACACCAAGATATAATGCATTATCCACAACCCTTTCGTCTGACAAATTAATTTTACTATTAATTATAATCTGGGTTTTTGTTTGGTTCAGTTTATACCCAGAAATCTCCCCGAACCTTTTCGCTTCTTCTTCCATTACCTTAACTGTCTCCCTTGGATCGACTGTAACGATTGCTATGTCGTCTGCAAAAGCTAGAGCCTTGGTATCACCGTTGGAGGTCTTCATAGGTTGTATAGATAGGTTTGTTTCCAGCCTCAAGATAAATGGATCGATAAATATACCAAAAAGCAGGGGAGAGCAAGGACAGCCTTGCCTTGTACCGCTAGTCACTTTAATAGTATCAGATATGTCCCCATTGACCATGACCACTGCTTCAGGAGTGACATACATCATCCGAAAAGCTTTGATGAATTTATCCCCGATCCCACTCTTTGACATGGCAGTCCATAGATACTGCCAGGAGACCCTATCGAATGCTTTTTCCACGTCTAGCAGTATCAAGGCCATAGGGTCTCCTGCTACTTCTGCCATGTCAAAAAGCGGGATCACCCTCTGGACATGATCGGTGGTTGATCTCCCTGGGGCAAATCCATGTTGCCTAACTGATACAATTTTGTGGATTATGGGTGCCAGTCTACTTGCTAACAGTTTAGAATATATTTTGGAATCGTTGCTAATTAGTGTAATTGGGCGATATGCACCTAATTCTGTAGGGTCTTTATTTTTTGGGGGGAAAACAATAATTTTAGCCCGGGCCCAAGATTCCGGGGGCCGTCCACCCTGAAACACATGAATAAGCAAATTGGTTAGGATATCTTTCAGTGTACTACTAAATCTGGCATAAAATTCCACGGGAATTCCATCTAAGCCAGTTGCTTTACCAGAGGGGAGGCTACTTATTGAGGGTAGAATTTCTACCCAATCCAGAGTGTCAACGAGGCTATCTTGATCTGATTGAGGTAAGCAGGACCTTATAGCTAGGTCTAGATATTCATCAATTTTACCCTGGCTATTACCTGTCTTGGTATATAACTCTGAATAATACCTCTTAAAGGCATCCCTAATCTCTTTAGAGTCATAGGTTAAGCCATGGATAGGGTCTCTAATTGCTTTGATCGTGCTTTCTGAATTCTGCTGTCTTGTGCTGATTGCCAATTGATGGCCCACCCGCTCACTCAGTTCGTAAATGTTCTCTTTGTTCATGGTGGCCTTACTGATTGCTTTGATAGGAAATATTTCAGATATAAGATTTTTACTATAGTTACTTCCCTTACAGCCCCTTCTATATTGTTTCTACCTTGTACTGCTCTAACTAGGTCTTCTTCCTTTCTTGCCAGATTATCCTGTACATTTTTTAACTTTTGTTTTCCCTCTTTATTATTTTGGATTGAAAATCTAAGAGTTTCACCCCTTATTCCTGCTTTTAGTGAGTCCCAGACCACCTCCAATGGGGCACTACCCATATTAAACTTTAAACATTCTGGAATCCAGTTTTCCATATGCTTACAGTACTTTTCATTAATCAATAAAGCTCTTTCAAAGGTCCAATTACTACGATCAGATTGTATTGTCCCAATATCGATGCTTATAATTAGAGGGTTATGGTCGGAAAAAACCCTGGGTAGCCGATCTATAGAGCAATTGGAGACAATGGTATTTGATATAAATATGTAGTCCAGTCTGGCAAGTTTTTGAAGGGGGTGGGAAAAGAAAGTGTAACCGGGGTTGTATGGTTGTTTCATCTCCCAACAATCTACTAACCCATGAGTACAGCAAAGTTCTTCCAGGGCTTTAAATGTTTTTGGTTTCCTGCCTTGATAATTAAAGGCGTGTCCAGAAAGCCATATTGGTGGAAGGTTAAGATTAAGATCACCGCACATAATCATTGGAACCGGCCAATGTGCTAATTCATTAGATAGAAACAGCAAGAGTTCAGGATCGTCAATGACACACCCATAAACTGAACAGATTGTGAATTTTTTCTCCATAGCATATTGGCACTCGGTGATAGCCCATCTGCCACATGTGTCTGAGGCTGATCTTATAGATCGAAATCCCCCAACCCGTGCCAAAATAGCCACCCCATGTGTTTTATTTGCCTGTGTAGTGGCGACGACTAATCTATATCCCAGGTTTTTCAAAAGATGTCTTTGGGACCCCTCGACATGGGTCTCCTGGAGACATACGATTTCAGCCCCTATTGATTGCAGACCTATCGCTCGTCTTTGTCTTTTTTTGACATCATTAAGCCCACATAGGTTAATAGTTAATATTTTTAGTTTAGCCATTCGTAAATGTAGATTTTCTTTTGTAAATCTTTGTACGTGCTCTTATTAATCCTAAAAAGTGCCCATTTCCTATCTTACTTGTACGCCAAGTCATAGATTCTGGCCTACTCTTTTGCCTATATGGTCACCCCCTCCCCCTAAAACCCCCTTAATGAACACCACCCCCCCACCCCTAAGCCCTTTCCCCCCCACCATCTAGTGAGGCTACCTGGTTCCCGTGGGCCCAGGTTGTGGGCATCTTGGTGATCTGTAGGCAGCTGGCATCTCCGCGTCCTGTCCCCTGTAACCACTGGGAGTAGAAGTGGAGTAATTCTTGGCAATATATTTCCCTATATTCCATACACATAAACATTAGGTCTGTCTATGCTAACCCCCCTCTCCTCTCCCTTTCTCGAAATGTCTTTCTCATCACGGCACCGGTGACATAGTTTAATTGAATTAGACTTGCAATCTATTTGTTTTGTTTTTTCCCTTTTTTGGGTTTATCTTTGTCTTTGCTGTATTTAGTAATCTCCTCTAGATATGTTTGCGCCTGTATTTCGCTGATGAAGCTTCTGGTGACGCCATTAAAGATGATCTTTAATCTGGCTGGATACCCTTCGTATTCTCTTTTGCGGGTTGGTCTTGCCAGGTCAAAAATTATTCTACGGGAAGCAATTTTTATTTAGGATTTCTATATATGTTGAATTTTGCTTATCGGGAGCAATGCGTAAATAAAGGGAATGTTAGTATTTTGATGAAGGCCATGGGTAGTATAGAGTTGGAAAAATGTTTTGGGACAGATTTTGAAGGTCCCATCCATCATCCATGTTTGAGCTTGTTTTAGTTTTATTGAATTGTTTGCAGTGGTAAACATAATTATTCTCTTTTCTTTGCTTTTATTATCATAGAGAATAAAGGGTTCCTAATTGTAAGTAATAGCTAATTCTGGGGGAATTATCACCTCTTCAAAGGTTTTAGGGGTAGGTGTGGTAGTGGTTGTAGCCTTTTTACTGCAAGCTATTGTTCTTTTTAACTGCATTTATCCAATTGTTCTTTGGGTACCCTAGGCAGCAGTTCTTTATGGATTGTACTGTTAGGTAATTGTGAGCTTGTGCTAACCTCCTTAATATTATCAAGTGCATTCCTAATTTCAATTTCTGTAATATTAGGAGGAGGATTATGTTCCCTTGTGCACATTACAGTTGTTTCCCTGGTAGTTGCACGACCATAACATTTATTAGAGTAAAATTTAGAACATTACCAATTGACTTTTAGGCCAGTTTGTTTTCCTGGGTGTAGACAAACCCCATATAAAATAATACAATTTTTCCTTTTTGAGATGTTATAAATCGTGCGCCTTCTGTCAATTTGACAT
Organism: Lissotriton helveticus; assembly: GCF_964261635.1. Taxonomy (NCBI): domain Eukaryota; kingdom Metazoa; phylum Chordata; class Amphibia; order Caudata; family Salamandridae; genus Lissotriton; species Lissotriton helveticus. Next base: position 1,636,328,968 of record NC_136061.1, on the reverse strand, counting down.
GGTAAAATCTATAATAAATGCATATAAAAATTATGAAAATTATTAAAAAGAATATTATATTTGTTAATGATTATATAAAAAAAAATTCTCAATATACTTTGAAGTTTGCTTTTTGATGTTTATTAATGGTGGCTTGAACTTATTGTTTTAAATCTTTATTTATTGTAATTATAGACAATATACAGACAGTCAAGTGTAGTAATCATAGGGGAGACAGATTACACATATTAAAAAAACATATATCAGGGACATATCCGGACATACAGCAGTAATTAGTCTTGTACTTAAAACGGTGTTACACCTCCAATGGGGAACGGGCAATCTGAAAACGAACCCAGGTGTCATACATTCGCTATTACAGTTGGGACTGACATAGGAACGTGAGGGTTAATGACAATATATTTAGGGCGCCATGCAAGGCAGTCAGGAGGGGCCTTAGTATTGAAAAGGGGGGCATGTGGGAGCAGGTGTCATCTGGCTTTAGGGTGTAGCAGCATCTACATGGGGGTGTTCTAATAAATATGTCTGCAGCAGGCTCCAGATGGTCCGAGTGCGGGAGGAGCAGGGGAGAAGTTCAGCATAAGTGTTGAGTTGAGTTGAGTTTTCCAAAGTATCAAATCCGATAACCAGTCTTTAAATTTGGGCACCCGCCCTCTACCCCACCGGCATGCTATGCGCCTCTTAGCCAACATCAGCTAGAAGGACACAAACCGCCGATGCTTAGCGGGGAGTTGTTCAGTATAGCCTAATAGAGCTAGTAGTGGAGACCGCGGCAGAGGTGTAGAGACCATGGAGTAGAGAGCTGCAAAAACATTGTCCCAATAAATGTGAACACCGGGGCATTCCCAAGAAAGATGCAGGAAGTCTGCAAATTCCATTTTACATCTATCGCATCTGTGCGTGTCTCTCAAGCCAAATCTATGGAGTGTAGCTGGGGTGTAATAAATGCGGTGTACGAACCTATAACAAACGATGCGTAGTCTGCTATTGGCTGATACCTGCTCGGTCTGTCCACAGCAGTACAACCATTGTGCATCCGTAATGTCCCGGCCCAATTCCGCTGACCACTTGGCGAGCGCCGGGCATGGGGGATATTTAATGTCAAAATAAAGGCCATGATATGGTGTGGATACTAAATGAGAAGCGGTGGGGGCGCGCAGGACACTATGTAGCGGGGCAAATGTGGCGGGTTCCGATGGGTATGTGCCTATGCCAGCCTGTATACCATGGCAAAGAGGAGCATATATAAACGTTTCCATAGTAGATGGCAAGGGGTCGGGGCATATTTGTTGGAGAGAGCGCAACGTGCCATTACTATAGAGATCTCCCCAGCAGCGCAGGTTGCGTTGACGTGCGATGTTTTTGAAGAGTCCCTCTTGTAGTACAGTTAGTTTGGGATGGTATATAAGCAGAAGAAGAGGAGAATATAGACCAGGTGCATGCATGTAGTCCAAGATGCGGGACCATGCCGCTATCGTGCATTCCACAGAGGAGAGGTTGCTGCCACGAGGTATCACAGGAGCTAAAATGACTCCGTCCAAAGGAATGGGGTTTGTCAGACAATACTCTGTGGCGACATGGGCCGTATATCGGGGTGGATGGAACCAGTAGTGGGCATAATGTGCTTGTGCACAGAGGTAATAAAGCTCAAAGTTGGGGACGTCGAACTCTCCGTGAGAGTAAGGCCGCATCATCACCCTCCATTGTATACGTGGTTGTTTTCCTCCCCATACGAGGCGAATCAATTCCGATCGAAGCGTGGCAAAAAAATGCTGGCCAGGGTCGTCAGGAATGTTCAAGAAAAGGTATAAACATTTTGGGAGGATTACCATTTTTATAAGGGAGATGCGACCAGCCATAGTCAGGGGGAGGGCAATCCATCGGGTAATTTATTTCATGACATGTTCCATTGCGTATCCCTGTCTGAGGTTACTCAAATACCTAAATATTTAGCATCATCTTCGCACCACACTAGTGGATAATCAGTTGTAAAGGGGATTGTCGTAAATAAATTATTTACACTATCATAATTTCTATAAATAAATAAATATCAAAAGGGTCAAGCATAAATGAGGAGCAGAGTCCGTGGTATTAGAGTCAATGGGCTTTATTGCATTAACTCGAGTTAAGGGAGAGCTCCAGCGCCAAGCGGGCACAGGAGAGTTCTGAGCTTTATTCACAGAGTACAATATTTATACATTCTTTGCATACATAGGGAGGAGCCCTCCAAGCAGAAGGAAAGAAAAAGATATGAGCATGTAGGCGTTCACTGTAATGAGTCATAGGTGGGTGGGTGCATAGAGGGGGCAGCAAGGTCAGCTAAAACTCGCAATGCCTGTTTGCGTAACTTTATCAGACTTCTCCATGAGGGCTGTTTCCTTTCTGTTGGCCAGGGAGGGCCCTGGGTGTCAGAGTGACTAGCATGTCTCGTCTTATCTCTAGCTCGGGGCAGCATGCAGATTGCTCTCATCTGTAGAAGTGTTGCTGCTTCATACTAGCAGTTGGTTTGGCCCTTCCTGTCCACCCCTTGTGTAACTGTCTTGGAGGTTTCCCTTGACATGGGCCCCACTTATCTCTGAGAGCCTACAGCAAAACTGGGCCTTATCTCTGCAGAGGGGCTTCTGCTCGCCTCCTGCTCGGGCCGGAATGCAGCTTTATCAGGTCGACCCTTGTTTGACACTGTTGAGACACCCCGGGCTGGGTCTCTTCTCCGTGACTGCTCAAAAAAAATCTAATGTGCTGCAGAGAAATGTAACGTGTGCCTTTTTCAGGGTCTGGCATGGAGGGGCCTTGTGACAGAGAAATAAGGCCTCTGAATGTGAAGTAATGCAGGGGTTTTTATTCAACATGGCAGATGGTGAGAGGGTAGCGCGTGGGGGCACGAATACATATAAATATGTAATTTTCTTCATTCCCTCCTTGTCCCCAAGCGCACCCCTCTAATACACCTCTATTTTCATCAGGCCGTTAATGTGTTCTTGCAACATGATCTTTTCATTTTTTCTGCTCTGCACATGTGGACGGGGAATGCAGGCAGTGGCGCACAGACCGCAGATGGCCGGGCCGCATTGGATGCAGAGGCAACAACTGAAGATGATAAACAGTATTGATCCTACTACAGTCAACACTTTCCATCCCCATGTTGATACTAATCCCCACAACCAGCTGCTTAAGGACCATTCTCCTTTATCCATGTCTAGCTGACTTGACATCTTGTGTAGCTTGGCAATGGCTTGGTATACCGTAGGTGCGCTATTTGGAATAAACACACAACAACTCGTGGAGATCAATCTGCATACACCACCACGGTCAGCCAGAACGATGTCTAAAACAGTGCGATTTTGTAGGGTTATGAGTCTATCCGCGACCACCTCGGCTGTGAGATTAGAGAGGGCACCTGCTGTTGCATCTATCGTGTTTTGCACCACTCGTGTGAGGTGGCGGATGTTCCTGCTGTTTACCATGGGACCCCAAAATGGAATGACTCCGGCAAAGAAGTCTCCCGCCTCCTGCCCTGCTGTATCTTCTGTATCTATGACCCCCCTTCGTCGTCTGTTAGAGACAGTCAGAGGCTTAATTTCATGATAGTCCGCAGGGGCAGTGTAGGTGGGGGGAAGGAGAAAAGCAATGTAACAAGTGCCGGACCAGCCCTGTGGGAGCCATGTATAACCTTTATCCCCACATATGAAGTAGGTGCCCTGTGCGGCTATAAGCCGTGTATTGTTTGTTCCATTCAAATTGACTGTGTGATTGCAGATGCTATCACCCATACGTATCTTTCCTTTACTTTGGACACAAAAAGGGGCTTTCGTTGATGCCACAAAAACAGGTGAAACGGATCTTTTTCTCCTGTCCATATACTGATAATATAACTTATTAGATCTGTTACCGTGGTCAGCATAGGCTTCCTGCTCTAGTGGGGTACCACATGCCCTGTTCTTTTCACCTCGCCAACATAAAATGTATAGGTGATATCTGAGCTGAGACTGCTCTTTTGTATCCGTATTGGCCATATAGGAAGCTTTGTTTGTTTCCCACCAACCGGTACAAGAGCCTTCATAAGAAAAAGGGAGAGTGATGAAAGGCATGCCTTTGGCAACTGTATGGGGAAGAAGACCGCACACCCAGCAGTTGGATGTGTTTATGGCCAGTTGATGCTGTTGTAAAAGGGTGATGAAAGTATTGTTCTTAAATTCATTTCTTCTGTTCTCTAATTGTACTGGGAGCTCAACATGTGAGTGTACTATGGTGGCGTTCTGTGAGACAGCAGGTGGATAGAGAACATGTAAGAGCCAGCCAATACTTATTACCACAATGCTCATAAAAAGTACAATAATCAGAGACACTATACATCTGCTGTGTAATAGCTTGCAGTATTTCTTTCTCATATTAGTCCTTTTTTCTTTACTGTTCACTAGTTTATTCAAGTCAGACATCATGTTCAACCGCTTCACCACCGGGTGGACTTAGACAATCAAACGTCGACTGACCTTCTAGATCTCAGTTTGGAAGTGTACTCTTGCTGGGGAGTCTTTTCCAGAAAGGGGGGCTCAAAGTCTGTACTGTCTTTGTTTTTAGCAAATGTTCCGGTAGTCCCAAAGTATTTTTTACAGTGACTGGCATGCAGCCACCCCTTTCTTCCCTCGACTTTGATGGCCGTCCTCGTCGTCAGCAGGACTAATTTTGGTGCCTTCCACCTGGGGTCCAGAGGGCTCGTCCGGTCGAAATTCCTTATCAGCACCCAGTCCCCTGGGGCTATGGCATGGTCCTCGACCTGGGTGTTGTCAGGGAAGGCAGCGGCAACCTGCGAACGGCAAGAGAGTAGTGCAGACATCAAGGAAGCCAGGTAATCTGTGAGCATAGTACTGTCAACATCAGTTATTCTTTTAGGTATTGGTGTACCCCACATATTCGGTGGTCTTCCAAATACCACCTCATATGTGGATAGGCCGGTTCTAGAATGAGCTACCATGCGCATGTAAAATAGGGCAACCGGTAAGGCTACCATCCAATCCACGCCCTTTTCTGCACAGACTTTAGCTAATTTTGTTTTGAGGGTCTGGTTATGTCTCTCTACTAGACCTGCTGCTTGGGGATGCCTTACACAATGGAACTTCCAGGTATATCCCAACAGAAGGGACACCTGTTTCATGAGCTCAGAGGAGAAGGGCTGGCCATTGTCTGAGTAAATGACACGTGGCAACCCGTATCTAGGGAAGAACTCCCTCACTAACTGTTTGGCTGTTGTAACTGCAGTATAATCTGGGACTGGGTAAGCTTCTGTCCATCTGGTTAGGGCACACACCACTACCAGGACGTACTTGTGACCTCTACATCTGTCCATTTGAATATAATCCATTTGGAGAACCTCAAAAGGGTGATCAGGGGGATGAAATCCACCCTGTTCCACTGAGATGCCTTTTAAAGGGTTGAATTGGCAACAAATCATGCAAGTCTTCACTTTCTGCTTTGCTGCCGCTCGCAAGTGTTTGTTAAACCAGATATTCTGCAGGCCATCCAACATTCCCTTCTCTCCCAAGTGTGCCGGGCTATGTGCTGTCTCTATTATCACCTGTACCATAGAGTCTGGGAGGAACCATGTCTTTTTGTTTTTAGTCATCCAACCCTGGTCAGTCTGGACCCCTCCTTGTTCAATCCATTTCTTTATTTCATCTGGAGTGGTATGGGTCTGTATATCTTGTACATCTTTGGAGGGATCCCTGACTGTCATAGTCCTTGTCAGTGGTAATACCTGTGAGTTTGTTATGTCAATTGGAGTCTGAGCTGTCTGTTTAGCAGTTTGGTCTGCCAGGTCATTACCCTGGGAAATGACATCTGTGGCCTTGGTGTGTGCTTTGCATTTCAGGATCGCTATGGCTGTAGGTAGGTGTATTGCTTCTAACAAGGCCTGTATGAGAGGGCCATGCTGTATCTTGGCCCCGTGTGAGGTCAGAAAACCTCTCTCCCTCCATAGTACCCCAAAGTCATGAACTACCCCAAACGCATATTGTGAATCAGTGTAGATGTTAACCCTTAACTGTTTTGCTAGTTTACAGGCTTGCGTCAAAGCAATGAGCTCTGCTGCTTGTGCTGACAGGATATCTATTCTTTGTGTCTCTATGATCTCATGGTCAGTAGTTACGGCGTATGCTGCCACTAATTCTCCTGCCCCTGTTCTCATGCATGATCCATCTACATAAAACGTTATGTCAGGGTCTGGGAGTGCAACATCTGTCAAGTCTTGTCTTGGCTTCGTCACTACATTTATTACTTCCGCACAGTCATGGGGTGTGGTGTCATCTGTGCTTGAGGGTAAAAGAGTGGCAGGGTTGAGTATGTTACATCTTCTAATCTCTATGTGGGGTTGAAATAGTGTCAGCTCGTATCCTGTCAATCTTGCTACAGTCAGGTGTTGTGTCTGTGTCCTATTCAGGAGAACTTCCACTGCGTGTGGTACTTGTACTGTCAGGGAGTGTCCCAGCACTATCGAGTCACTTTGTCTTATGGCCAAAGCTGTGGCTGCAACAGATTTCAAGCATGCTGGCAGAGCCTGTGCTACAGGGTCCAGTGTACTAGAAAAATAAGCACATGGCTTGTGTTTCCCTGCTTGGTCTTGTGTGAGGACAGATAGTGCTGTTCCATCCCGCTCTGTCACGAACAGGGTGAAGGGTTTCTTGTAATCAGGAGTGGCTGAAACTGGCGCTTGACATAATGCCCGTTTTAGTTCCTCAAATGCTAAGGTGTGCTCTGATGTCCAAGGGAGGACGTTAGAGGTGGCTGCCTCCAATGTAGTCAATTGTATGAGTGGCTTGACTATGTGGGCATACTGGGGAATCCATTGTCTGCAATAGGAAGTAAGGCCAATGAATGCACGTACTTCTTTCTGTGTTTTGGGCTGTGAAATGTTGGAAATCAATTTAATTCGTTCTTGTGTCAGCTGCCTACCCGCCTTGGACAGCAAGTGCCCTAAGTAAGCCACTTGCTGTTCACAGAACTGTAACTTCGAAGGGGACACCTTGTGCCCCTTGTCCGCCAGAAAATGAAGGACCGTGAGGGAAGCCTCTTCACAGTCAGTTTCTGATCTTGCTGTGATGAGAATGTCATCCACGTACTGTATTAATGCTGTGTTAGTAGGCATACTAATACTGTCAAGTTGTCTCTTTAATGCCTGACTGTAAACACTTGGGCTTTCTGTAAAGCCTTGGGGAGCTCTTGTAAATTTAAAGCTGCGTCCTTTTAAACTGAATCCAAAAAGATATTGACTGTCAGGATGTATTGGAATGCTGAAGAATGCCTTCTTCAGGTCAATGACCGTGAAAAATGTTGCCTCAGAATCAATTCAGAAAAGGGGGTGGTGATGAACAGAGTGTCTGAATTAAGCAGACCACTCTTACCCAGTCCAAAGATCAGGGCTTGATCCATCACCGTTATTTAGCTCACTGCCCCATCCCAGCTCAGAACCTGGCTATATGCAAATTAGTCTGTCCCTGGCCCAGTGCATCATGGGAACAGGGCAGACCAAACTACCAAGCAAATTCTTCACCAGAAAGGATACAAGCTTCCGGGGACCGGTTTCTGGCATTTCAGCCTCGTCGGCCCGGCTTGCTTGAATCCTGATGGAGCAGTGAGCAAGGGACTCATGTCTGAGTATACCCTGCCACACCTATAGTGGCCAAAAACGATTCAGAAAAGGGGGTGGTGATGAACAGAGTGTCTGAATTAAGCAGACCACTCTTACCCAGTCCAAAGATCAGGGCTTGATCCATCACCGTTATTTAGCTCACTGCCCCATCCCAGCTCAGAACCTGGCTATATGCAAATTAGTCTGTCCCTGGCCCAGTGCATCATGGGAACAGGGCAGACCAAACTACCAAGCCAATTCTTCACCAGAAAGGATACAAGCTTCCGGGGACCGGTTTCTGGCATTTCAGCCTCGTCGGCCCAGCTTGCTTGAATCCTGATGGAGCAATGGCAGTAAATAATGAGGAAATGTCTGGGACCACTGGGTATTGTGGGACCACACATTTGTTCAGTTCTCGAAAGTCAACTACTAGTCTGTAAACTGGGGGTGCTTGAGGGTCTGTGCGTTTAAGAACAGGGAGGACGGGGGAGTTACACACATTCGAGTCTGTCTCCACCACCACCCCCTGTTCAATGAGTTCTTGAATTATTTTTAATAAGGCTGTTTCAGCCTCAGGTGGAATCCTGTACTGTCGTATTCGGGGTAGGACTACTCCTTCCTTAAGAGTGACCTCGTGTGGTGTTATATCCATGTAACCTACGTCAGTCGAACCTTGTGCCCATAGATACTGTGGGACATCCTGAAGTCTGGGATCAAAATCTCTAACCGTGAAATGCCCTTTGAAATCACGCAAAAACAGTCTTACTCCTTCTGGTGAGCAACAGATAACTGCTCCCAGTTCTTTTAGGGTCTTTATACCTAGTACATTTTCTGGACATGTCTTAGTGAGTAGTAGGTCTGTGGTGCGTGTCAGTGGTCCCACCCCTAAAGAGACTGGTTCTGATACTTTGTTGACAATTGGCTTTCCAGAAAATCCCAGGGATATATTCTGTGAGCCCGAGAGAGGTGCCCCTGGGACCTCGTCATGACTGATGGTAGTCCTGCTTGCCCCTGTGTCAATCAGAAACTTTCTATCTTGCCCCAGCAAACGAGCATGTACATAAGGACCCTCTTGGTCCACAGGAACTGGGATAAGGGGCAAGCAATCTTCCCTCTCGAGGCTGTTTCATGAAAAAGATTGGTATTCTGGGTAGTCTGACTGCGTGTACTGATACATTTGAGGTGCAGCGGCAGCGGGCGTCTGGACCTGCGGCGGGGTGGGGACTTGTGTCTGTTGAGTGTTGTACTGTCTGGGTGTATAGGGCCGTTCCTTTGTTTTACCTGTGGCTATATTGTGCTTTAGGACGGGGCATTCCCTTACAAAGTGACCCTGTTGTTTACAATAATTGCAGGTCCCTTTAGTGGGTGCGGTACCATTCTTGTTTGTGTTTGCAGGTACTGTTTGGGCAACTAGCACCTTCATTTTTGTATCCTTCATGCGCTTCTTTTCTTGTTCTTGCTCTTCCCTTATTCTATTTTGGTGGTATTGCAACATCTGTAACATTTGTGAGGGGCTATTTGCTTGCCAAGTGCTCTCAACCTTCAGCACTCTATTCCTAATCCGAGGAAGGGCGTTATCTACCAGTTTGGTCACAAAAAGGTGGGGATAGGCCTCACTACTGTGTTTTAAACCACTGTTGACAGCGAAGCATTTTTCCAACCTAGTGTAGTAATCGCTCGTGCCTTCCTCTGGTTTCTGTTTACAGGCTGAAATTGCATCCCAGTCTTCCTTTTTAGTCGTCAATAGTCTTGGTAAAATATGTATAAGGAGTTAGGGGAGCCCCTTGATTTTTTCACCAAGGCCATCCCCCGGGGCCCTACCTGCATCTTCAGCTTGCAACTCTGCCCACTTCAACATTTTATCTCCCACATCCCAGTCTTTCTCTTTCAGTTTCTCGTAAATGCCTGCTGGTAACAAGACCTTTAGTAACCTTAGGATATCAGGGTAAGTATAGTCTCCTATGCGGAGTATATCTTTTATTTCTCTGTGAAACCCCCCCGGGTCTTTATCATGGGAAGGTAACAACCTCTTCATTTCCAGTATTTCTAGCTTGGTGAGAGGGGTATAGACATATACCCGCTGGACAGAACCATCTTGTTTTGTTATGGGGTGGACCTCTCGCAGAGGGTACTGTCCTCTGGGGCGAGGATCGGGTGTCATTGAGGCGGACAGGAATTGTTCATATTGGAGACGCAAGTCTAAACGGTGTTAATCAGTTCTGGGCCCTGTTTCATCCATCTATCTAGTATTACCTTTTCCAGTATTTTATATAATTTGCCAGGGTGGTGATATTGGCTCTCATACAACGTGATCAAGTGTTGGACCATATAGATGCTGGCCAGGCGTTGTTCGAGTGGTGGGAGGCTCAGGAACATCTGGGCCACTATGTCGGGATTATATACATGATGTTGGGACACCCACTGGGTGGCCGACCGAGCCAACTCCCTCTCATGTGGCGTGAGGGGTGGCTCGTCGTCCATCCAATGGTCTAGGACTTTTTCAGTTGTTTGGAACAAATCCTCTGGAGAGATGTTTGTTTCCTTGTTAACCCTTGTTTTCTGAGGTCGATGGTGTTTGGCGCCATTACAGTGCCATGCTATGCCCAGAAAATTCATTTTGTCTGGCGTCTCATTATTATCCCCTTCCTCTGACACACTATCCCTGCCTTCCTTCTCGGCGTTACGTATTGCTAGTATTTTCTTTTTAATCTTATTCGTCATTGCTTCTGTCTGCGCTACCTTATCATGTTTACCGTCATTGATGCTGTCGCTCCACTCTATTAAACTAACCTCCACGTCCCATCACCCTCATCACGTTCCCTGATCAGACAGTTGACTATAAAACGGAGGATGTTGTTCTTAGCTTTTACTTTTCTATTTTCCATAGCTTGAGCTACGCATTCATGGTTCCGTCCTGTTCTGATGAACTCATACAAGGCATCTAAATGTGTATTCATATCAGGCAGTCCATCTAGCTCTGCGATGGCTTGCCTTACTCGTATTGATATGGCGCGCATTGGACCAGTAATACCTGGCTGTAAATCATATATACATCTAGGGAGTTCAACGTCATCCTTTATTTCCTTATTCCCCCCCCCCTTCCGCACCCCCGGAAACCTGTTGTTGGTCCTGGACTGGCTGGGGCGCGGCCTCTGGTGGGAGCGGGGGAAATAGTGCGTCTATGTAGGCTGGGGGTGGCTCTGCTAGGTAGGCGGAAAGGAACGCCTCTGGTGCCGTTGGTTTAATTTTAAGGGGTACATTTTGGGGAACTTCCTCTGCAATCTCCTCTGAGAGTACAGGGTAGATACCAGCAACAAGAGCATTTCTTTCCCTATCCATTTGTTCCACTCGAACCTGTTCACCCTCTTCTAGTAACTCTTTTTCTTTTGCCTGTTCTGACATTTGCCTGCTTTTCTCGGCTTTGTTAAGTTCTTTCAGGGCCCTCCTATTAGCCTCTTTGCGCCATAATTCAATGGCCTCTTTCTGCGAGGGCCTCGACTTCCTTTTCCATAGTTGTTCCTCTACTCTCATAATACATTCTGAATCCCATGTGCCGGTCGCAGGCCATCTATGCACCGTCTCTAGATCCTTTGTGTAATCTACCCAGAGGTCTAAATAGAGAATAGCGCTGATGCCATGTTTGTTATACATAAAATGGCCGGGAGTATCTCTTGGCGGGACATTAACTGCCTCTTCTAATATTCCCTTTTTAGTGCCTATTTTACGCAATTTTGAAAACAACGGCATGCTGGAACCTAACTAAAACAATTTCAAACTCAAAACATCTACAACATATACTTATGTACTGGAATACAGTACAACCATACCGGTCTCGTGAAGGAGACACGTCTTTACCGTGTTCATTAAATGAACCCGTCTTTATGCGTTCTCAGTGGTACTCACCGGGAAGCAGAACTTGAAGACCTGGTCATCGGACGCTTGACGCTTGCGCAGGAATGGCGGACCTCTAAAGACCTCGGACTCGGCTCTCTCACGGGTTGGGCTCTGGGTCAGGACGCTCCGCAATCTTCCTCACCGCCTCGTGTGGATGTCTGGTCGCAGTCCGCCTCCTCTGTGGGCCTGAGGGAGTTGGCGGGAAGTCCCGCTGGCGTGTACACTTGAAGTCCGTCTAGGCTGTAGAAGGGGGCAGGGGCCGGACCTACATCGCCGGCGCGTGGGGAAGGGGATGCATTCCTATTCGGGCGCCAGATTATGTCGTAAATAAATTATTTACACTATCATAATTTCTATAAATAAATAAATATCAAAAGGGTCAAGCATAAATGAGGAGCAGAGTCCGTGGTATTAGAGTCAATGGGCTTTATTGCATTAACTCGAGTTAAGGGAGAGCTCCAGCGCCAAGCGGGCACAGGAGAGTTCTGAGCTTTATTCACAGAGTACAATATTTATACATTCTTTGCATACATAGGGAGGAGCCCTCCAAGCAGAAGGAAAGAAAAAGATATGAGCATGTAGGCGTTCACTGTAATGAGTCATAGGTGGGTGGGTGCATAGAGGGGGCAGCAAGGTCAGCTAAAACTCGCAATGCCTGTTTGCGTAACTTTATCAGACTTCTCCATGAGGGCTGTTTCCTTTCTGTTGGCCAGGGAGGGCCCTGGGTGTCAGAGTGACTAGCATGTCTGGTCTTATCTCTAGCTCGGGGCAGCATGCAGATTGCTCTCATCTGTAGAAGTGTTGCTGCTTCATACTAGCAGTTGGTTTGGCCCTTCCTGTCCACCCCTTGTGTAACTGTCTTGGAGGTTTCCCTTGACATGGGCCCCACTTATCTCTGAGAGCCGACAGCAAAACTGGGCCTTATCTCTGCAGAGGGGCTTCTGCTCGCCTCCTGCTCGGGCCGGAATGCAGCTTTATCAGGTCGACCCTTGTTTGACACTGTTAAGACACCCCGGGCTGGGCCTCTTCTCCGTGACTGCTCAAAAAAATATCTAATGTGCTGCAGAGAAATGTAACGTGTGCCTTTTTCAGGGTCTGGCATGGAGGGGCCTGGTGACAGAGAAATAAGGCCTCTGAATGTGAAGTAATGCAGGGGTTTTTATTCAACATGGCAGATGGTGAGAGGGTAGCGCCTGGGGGCCCGAATACATATAAATATGTAATTTTCTTCAGGATGACTGAGCTAGTCAAAGGAAAGATTTGCGATTTTGACCAATTAATGTGTACCCGGGAGAGGCCACTGAACCTGACAAACTCCCGCAGCAATGTATTGAGATTATGTTGAGGATCTTTAATATAGAGAGTCACATCATCTGCATATAAGGAAATGAGTATAGGGTGAAAGAGGCAGCGCAGACTGATGTGATTGTGATGTTGCCTGACCCTTGCTGCAAGGGGCTCCATAATCAGGGCGAAGAGTAGGGGAGAAAGGGGACACCCCTGACGTGTGCCGCGGGATAGGGGGATAGAGTGTGAGGTGTGGCCATTGATCAAGTCCCTCGCAGTGGGTGAGGAATACAGAAGCCTAATCGATGTAAGGAAGCCATAGGGAAGGCCCATGCACTGTAGGATCGTGAATAAGTAGTCCCATTCCACTGAATCGAAAGCTTTTGAGGCGTCAAGAAACATAGCTATCAATTGTATTTTGGGTCTACAGCTTGCAAGATGGAGAATAAAGTCCTGAGGTTGTGTGAAGTGGCTCTCCCTGGTATGAACCCGGCCTGGTCTGGTAGAACTAACTTTTACATAAGTAAACTAAGCCGGTTAGCCAATAATTTAGCCAAGATTTTCGCATCAGTGTTGATTAGTGAGAGAGGCCTGTAGGACTCGCAACGGTCTGCGGGTTTGCTGGGTTTCAATAGTGACATGATGAGTGCCTCTCTCATGGTGCCAGGTAGAGTTTGTGTCTCATGGGTCTCGAGGAACACCTCTTTAAGCACTAGGAGCAACCTATCCATGTACCGTTTGTAGAAGTCAATCAGCAGCCTTTCCGAACCAGGTGACTTCCCCGACGCCATTTGCATAATGGCTTCCCGGATATCGTCGTCCTCAAATGGGGCCGCAAGGAACTCACGTTGGGTATCGCCCAGCCACCCAAGGGTTATGTCACAAAAGTAGGATGGGAAGTCAGGAGGGGACGTGCGGTGCGAGCTATATAATTCCGAGTAGTATTTAGTAAATATCTTGAGGATATCTAAGCTATCCCTATAACGTGTACCACTATCCTCCACCACGTCTAGTATGTGGTTTGAGAAGTGGGGCTGTTGGATAATACTCGCGAGTGCCCGGCCAGGTCTCTCCCCTTCGCCATAGCGGCGGGCAGTAAAGTATTTACCCCTGAATTTCACCTCCCGTGTCGCTGTGTCAGTATATTCTATTTGCAACTCACGAGGAGCTGCACGCCGTCACCCGAGCCAGTCGCCCACATGTCTATTTCTAACCGTTTAATTTTGCTTTCAGGACGGTGCAGTTCCCTCCTAATGTCCCGGAGCACCCCAAAGCTTTTGGACATACAGACACCCCAAATTGTAACTTTCAAGGCTTCCCAGAGCAGGCCAGCACTGTCTACAGTGCCCTTATTCCTGAGAAAGAAGTCGTCTATCTCGTTGTCTAATTCCGCCTGGAACACAGTGTCCAAAAGTGCCCCTGGTACAAGCCGCCAGGACCGGGGAACCGCCACGGAGTTGGGAGGTACTAATTCAAGGCGCACTGGTGCGTGGTCTGAGTATGTACGTGCCATGTGAGTGACCATTTTGATCCACGGGCCAACACCCCGGGAGCATAACCAATAATCTAATCTAGACCATGGAGCATACCCAGCTGTATAAAAAGTACCATCTTTGGTGGTAGGGTGTACGTGTCGCCAAGCATCGTCAAGACCGTGCTGTGTTAGCAACCCTGTGAGGACTTTGCGCGTTTTTGTGTAGTGGTGCGAGAGAGGATTAGAGCGATCCATGGAAGGGCAGAGGGCTATGTTGAGATCCACACCCCATATAACATGTGTGAAGCCTATCTTCAGTACATGCCCCCAAAGTGTTGTGAAGTAGTCGGGATCACCCAAGTTAGGGCCATAACTACAGACAAGAGTAACAGATTGTGTGGCTAGGGTACCGAAGACGAGATAGCTCCGGCCAAGAAAATCACTGTATGTGCCTCCCAGTTTGAATGGTGTGTTTTTCTTTATGAAGATAAGCGTGCTTCATGAATATGAGGAGTAAGAGGAAAAGGCTCTCACAGAGGCCCAGCGGGAGCCGAAACATGAAGGTCGCGCAGGGCCAAGGTGTGTCTCCTGAAGCATAGCAATTTGTATGTGGTGTCTGTCTAAGTATGACAATATTTGCCGGTGTTTACGAGGTTTGCAGAGGCCCCTGACGTTCCAGGTGAGCAAGTTAATGCCAGGGGGGTCTATCTGTATTGTAGGAGCAGGGAAAGCGATGATTTACAATACAAATTGCTGATGCAGTACATCATAACACCCCAATTTGTAATACCGTTGATGGTGAGTAGTGTAAGTCGGTGTAGTTGGAAGTGGCGTAACCAGCATCTGTCCCAATTAGTCCATGCAAATAAGAAAGACATAGGTGCATTGTCTCCAATAACGAGTAACATTCCCCCACCCTGCCCCACCCACATCGGCACCCCAATCGTGCCGGGATACTTTGTCCCACCCAATTCCCCAAATAGAAAAACAGGCCAGCCCATTCTAACAGGACTAGACTTAGGTAGCAAGGAGTGTTCTAGTAAATACAACAAAAGAGGGAAAAGTTGCAAAGGGGGTTTTCCCATAGAGGGGGCACCAGATTGCAGTCATCCCTTCCCATAACCCCATAAGGGGGAGGAAGCGGCCTAAGGGGGAAGGGTGCTCGGCACAGTATCAAGGTTCTACTTCTTAAACAAACATCATAGGTCATGAACAGTTAAATTGAAAACAAAAATAAATACATGCCACTATACAAAAGGCTTAGTCTATCTGTCACTTATCTGGCTCCGAGGTCAGTCCAGACGCAATGACGTGAACAAGGCTGCAAGTAAAAGTGGCAGTTGTTCCATAGCAGAATTAAGTCTGTAGAGGGTGATGTCATGCAGCCCACAGGAGTGTTGCATTTGAAGTTAGCCGTCCGTGGTGAGCGAGTAGCATGTGGCCGCGTTGAAGGCTGGACTAGTCATTGGCCAATGAAGACGGGCTGGAGTCGCGATCCACCAGAGGGTGAGCGTCTTGCAATAGTTTTCAGGAAGTCCTCAACTTGTTGTGGATTAGTGCAGAAGACGTGTCAACCATTGTGCGTAATGCGTAGCTTCGCAGGATACAGTAGGGCAAATTCCAGGTGGGCTTTGCGAAGTTTCTGTTTTACTGCAAGGAATTTCCGACGTGCCTCCTGCACCGCAATTATAAAATCAGGGTAGATTGTGAAGGTGTTTCCCTCGAATTATAGTGGCTTCAGCTCGCGGGCTTTCCGGAGGGCAACGTCTCGATCGCGGTAATTAAGAAGGCGCGCAATTATGGGCCGGGGGATTTCTCCAGGGGGCGGCCGCGGACCCAGAGAGCGATGCGCTCGTTCAACTACCAGGTGTGGCGAAAACGAGTCTGTGCCAAAGGTGCTTTTTAGGAGACATTCAACATAGTCCTCCATACGTCCAGTGTTTGTGCTCTCTGGTATGCCTAAAATATGGACATTATTGCGTCGACTCCTGGCTTCGATGTCCTCATTTTTTGCAGCGATCACCTTCAACAATTTGTCCATTTACGCCACTTGTGCATGCATTTGGGTAGTTGTGTCCTCATTTTCAGAGCTACGTCATTCTGCCTCCCTCAGCTGGCCGCCATGCCTATCAACTTTTTGCACTAGAAAATCTAAGCGATTGTTCATAGTGTCCATTTTGCCTGATAAGTTCAATAGACTGTGCTGAACGGCAAGGAGTATAGACTTTACGTCGTCCTCAGTGACCTGTGACGAGGATTGCGTTAGTTCCATATTAGTAGGAGTGGGGTCCGCTGAGACATATTCACCCCTCCGCACTATAAAGAAGGATGTGCTGCCTGGTTTAAGATCACAGCAGTGAAAGTCTGTTTATGCTAAAGCACCAGGGGTGGGCAAGTGCACAGTGGTGATGCGATGTCACAATGCACAGCAGGAGATGGCTATATTCTCAGAGCTCGCCAACTTAAAAAAAATACAATAGTTGAGGAGGTCATGGGTTCAGCTGCAATAGGCCCCAGGCCTCTGCACAAAGAGCATCTTCAACTCCACTATAATGGCAGCCAGCTGTTGTAGAAGGGAGGTGCAGCTTTAAGCAGTCAGGGCACTCAGCGCCTAGTGGCACAATAAATTGAAGACAAAGCATCTGCACATTTCCCAATAAATCACTGCAGTAGCGTAGGAGGGTATTAAGGCGTCGCCGCACTCACAGGGGGAAGTCATTGCCCCAGCAACAAGCGGGGGCCTAGCGCATCAAAGCAGCGGCGGGCAAGCGCTATATAATGCAGTACTCACAACCAGGTATACAGACGGCAGGTTGTGGAGAATCACAGCAGGGCTTCCATCTGCATGACAAATGTGGCGGGTCCCGGCGGTGACATGAGGCCTCCGGGGGGTTTGCCCATGCCCTGCATGTAAATCAGGTGCTAAGTGGAGGGTGTCGAGATAATGCCTAAAGGTGTGTGGCAGTGCGCTGAGCCTGGTAGATCAGAGGTGGGTAATGGAGGCTCCCCTGGCGCAGGCCCTGGATGGCGAGCCGTCTCATGTGTGGGCACGCTCCGTAGACACACAGCCTCTCCCGCAGCCAAATCCCCCGGGCCGGAGCACAGAGCGCAGAAAAGACAGCAGCAGTGCCCAGCACCGCCGAGCGGTCCAGCAGAATACAGACAGGCAGCACAGGTATGACAGCGTCCAGTGGGGGTAAAGTAAGTAGCGCCCAAGGGGGTGTTTGGGATGGAGTATGGGTTTGAATGGATGTTTTCCAGGTTTTTAAATGCGGTTTGAATAATACTTACTTTATTAGGTCAATGGATTTAGAATGTTCTTTATCATTTTACTGTTGTATTGGGATTTATCTGTAGTGGAAATATAAATAGAAAAAATATATATATTAGTCATTTGAGTACGAAAGTGAATGTTATTGGAATATTAGTTTAACTGTTATTTTATACATATGAATTTACTTACTTTTAGGAAATAGATACAGGTTTTAGTTTGATGAAGTTCTTGCTTCTGGCAGCAATCCAGCAGAGTTTTGCCATCTTTGTTCTTTTTGGTTTGATGTGTAAAATAAAAGTAAGATTTGTTGGTTTATCTAGGGTTTATTTAATTGTTTGCTTAATTTTATTGGTTGGTTTTAATATTGTGTCTTTGTATTGGTTAATTTATTAATGCTTTACTTGTTTTGGAAGTTGGTTTCCTTATATGGAAACCGCTAATTAAGAGTCAGTAATTTTCTTTTGTTTGTCTTTACGTTTAAATTTATTGTATAGCATGTTATAATATATATGAAATGTTAAATAGTGAATTTATATGATGTAAGTATATATTTATAATTGTCGTTTATGGTGTGTTTATTAATTTCATTTTTACTTATGTGTTAATACTTTGAGAAAAAATGTGTTACATTTTATTTGATATCCAATGTATGTTTGTGTATTTAATTATATTTATTGTTTTATTTTGTGTATTCTCTCTATTTTAGCATTGTCGAGAATTATAAAAAACAATATTTTTGCTGTATATATTTGTGTAATCGATATTTTGTATGTATTTAAACATTGTTCGATATTTTAGATATCGATAAAAATATGTACACTATTATTGCTGTTGATAATTTTTTAAGACGATATTCTGGTTTTGATAATAGTGTATTTTTTAAGTAATGTAATATATAATGTATATAATGTATATATATTATATAATGTCAATATTATTGGCAACAATATTTCAGAGTCGATAAAAATGTTGGTCGATAATGTGTTTTGCGATATTATGTCAGTGATTCGGTTGTGCATGTTGGTTTACCACATCATTATCCCTGTGTATAAAAAGTCTCTAGGAATCTTCCTTTTTGTTATAGGCCCATCTCTTTGATTGACTTCAAGGTATTGGGCAGGGTAATCCTTGAGAGGGACATGTTGTGGGCCGAGGAAAGGTCTGTTCTGTATAATCAGCAGTATGGTTTCCGGCCGGAATTGGGGAACTGTGATCAATGTTTAAATTTTCACATGTTGATCAACAAGTACACAGTTGCAAAACTGGGCTCATTGTTTGTTGCATACATGGAATTGTCTTCAGCCTTCGATAAGGTGAATAGATCGAAACTATGGCAGATCTTGCTGTATATGGACCATGATCCAGCAATTGCTTACTTTCTTAGTGAGTTGCACATGGATATGAGGGCAGCTGTTCGGTATAACACAGACGAGTCTTATACAACCTCTTTCTTTTTTAGGTCGGGGTTAGGCAGGGTTGCATCATTGCCCTTTTTTTGTTTACCTTTTCATGAGAAAGACTTAGGTCGCAGGTTACTTGGTAAACAGGTAGACTGCCCTTGTATTGGTTCTAGTTTAATTCCGGCATTGTTATTTGCAGATGACACTGTCTTCTTGACAAGAACCACACTGAGTCTCCAAACTTTGTTAGATGGTTTTGTGACGTACATAAATCAATTAGATCTTTCCACTAACTATAGCAAATCTCAAGTAATGGTGTTTTGCCCCAGAAAGACTGAGCTAAGATCTTTTCACATACAGGGCTATAGACTGTATATGGTTCAGCTGTACACTTATTTAGGGGTGGTCTTTGATAATCAGAATACATAGGCCCCATTGCTTAAAGCCAAGGGACTAGCTTTGGTGAAAACTCTAGCTGCTCTTTTCTCTTTCTCCTGTAGAATTGGTAATAAACCACTGAATGTTTTGATTAAGATATACCAAACAAAGTCTGTCCCAGTAGTCACTTATGGTAGTGATGACTGGGGATACATTAATCCAAGGGAACATCAAGTGGTAGAGAATATTTTTTGTAGGTGCCTTTTGGCAGTCTCGGCCTCTATCCCATTTTTAATGCTTCATGAAGAACTTGGACTGCCCTATCGTTTGGATCATATTGCATTTCACCCCTTGATTAAGTGGCTTAACCTCTTCATGTCTGAGGAGTTGGTTGTGGTTTTTAAATCAAAACCAGTGGAAGGTCAGGAATTTTTACCTTCATCTTAAAGCAGCTTCTCCATTGTGAGACTGAATTTACAATTCAGTTTGACTTTGAACTTTTGATTTCAATATTGACTTTACAGGGTTTGCATTGTTATTTGGAACATTTCAGTTGAACATTTTGAACGTTCCTCTATTATTCTCCATTTGAACTAGTCAATATACTTGCCCTTCACACGCCTAATATGTTTTATATTATGCCTGTCCTTCTCCAAGTTGACCTTCCCCTCTAAGGAGGCCCTGTTATGTTAATTTCCCCTATCCCAAAGACTATACTCTGGAACAAACTGTAAAATATATATTTTTTCGTTAAACATTTTTTAAGAAAGTCAAACCTGGATGCGTTATTACTCCTTCAAGTGCGTATGGAAATGCCTGCTGATGTGTCTGTGGTGAAGCATTTTAAACAATACTGTATGCGTCACAATGCATTGCACTAAAATGTACACTGTACTTGACTAGGGACCGTTGTAAAGAGACACCTCTGTATGATAGGTATAGACCTGTCAGCCTTTGGTGTGGTCTTGCCTTAAGCTTTTTGCCTCCTCCTCTACTGATTGCTGAAATTCATTTTTGTTGGCTTTGGGACTCTGGTACCACTGCTAATCAGTACCAAAGTGCTTGTGCTCTCTCCTCTGAATACGGTAAAACTGGCTTACACCCAACAGGCACATTTAATTTACCTATACGTCCCTAGTAAAGTGGTAGTATATGTATCCAGGCCTGTAAATTAAATAGCACTAGTGGGCCTGCAGACTGGTTGTGCCACCCGCTTAAGTAGCCTTTTTAAAATATTTCTCAGGCCTAGCATTGCAGTCTGTATGCTGCCAATTTGACTTGTGAAATCAAGCCTTTCGCAAGCCTAAACCTTCCTTTTTAATACATATGTCACTCCTAAGGTAGGCCCTAAACAGAACTTAGGGCAGGGTGCAGAGTATTAAAAAATTGGATATGTACTTTCCAAGTTTTACATACCTTAAATGTGTCACTACTGCAAGTCCTACCTCTCCTATAGCATATCATAGGGTTATCATATCACATTCAGTAAGTGATAACGTTTGATTGGGAGCAGGTAGGAGTGTCATATTTACACTCATATGAATTGTAATTTAAAACACTCATTAATGGCAAAGCCACAATTTTGAAAATGCCACTTTCAGAAAGTGTATCAATAACTGGGTGGCCCAATAAACGCGTGTGGGCTTGGGAAATGAAATGAAATAGGTAGAGCTCCCAACAAGGGATTTATTCACAAAATATTTTTGAAATAGTTCAATATATATTCTGTAAAGTGACCACATATAATACCTCAAATCATTTGAAATACAACTCAAACAATTAATTCAGTTAATAAATGATAGTAACCAGGTTTAGTAAAGGTAGTTTGATGTATATCAATAAAATATGAGAAACAGGGGAACCTAAGCAAACAGTTCTCACATACATTGATAACAGAAGTCAGATATCAATCAAAGATGGAGATATACTAGTCATCAATGGATAAACACCCATCTCGGCTAAGTCAACAATTGAGTTGATCCTAGACATAGGAATCAAAACTAAAATATAATTAAATTTAGCAATGGCTAAAAGGAAGAGTGGGTTATACGTCGACGTTTCAGTCTCTGTTGAAATATGTCAATAAGACCATCTTCAGGACATGCTTCTGACTTGTGAAATGCTGTGTTGGACCGCTTGACAAGTGCTACAGCTTGAGTAAAAAAATAAATTTACTGATCCTTATGAGATCATCCAATATCTGTTTAAGTCAACTTTTTTGTACCCCCGAAGAGAACATTTTATCACTACTGTGTTGACTTTGTAACAACCGGTCAAGGAATCTCACAAGACTCACTGATGTCCTGAAAATGGTCTCATTGACATATTGCTATGAGACCGAAGCATCGACGTATAACCCATCCTTCCTTTCAAAAACCCTCAGCACGGTAAGGCAGCAGGCTGTAGCCATGATGAGCTCCATGTTGCCAGATAGCAGTTGGATGAAGCCTGGGTAACACACTTGACGTTTCGCAGAAAGCTCTGAGCAGGAGAAATTCATAATTCGTACCCAAGGAAGGTCCCTTGACAGGCGAACACTTTTGGCAACTGTGTCCGGTGAGGATTTCTACCTTTGGACGTAGTCACTTATTTGGAACTCGAATTCCTCCACTACAGCAAGGGTGAAAGCTGTAGCCAAAAAGGGCACCACAAGGCCTGATAGCCTCTCTACAACATTCTACTGAGACAGATTAGCAGCTAGGAAAAAGCTCAGAGCAAAAACAACCTGAATCTTTAGCCCCACGGCATGCACCATCATCAGATTAACTTAATAAGTTTACCCCGGTCCTCCAGTGTTTTTTGGAGTCAAAAAGTTCCCACGTCCCAGGTTTTTCAAGATGTTAAGAGCAATATACTGTGACACAGGCTAGAATACCAAGATCTCAGGAACAGCACCATGTGGTCAAGGCTCACTCTAGCAGAAGCCATCAGAAGGGTCCAGAGCTGGTCCAGTTGGAACTGGTCAGCTGAGCTCCACAGGAAAAAGGATTCTATCTGTTCTTTGTCCCTGTAGCATACCAGGAGGTTATCCACCCAACCCTTGGAGTCCATTTCTTTTCCCTGGGTACAAGTGGGAGCAGATTAAGCCTTTCAGATCTCCTAACAGCTCTAAACAGCAGGTGAAGTCCTTCTGTCTTCTACAGGTCCTCTAGTGTTCTGAAGCTGGTGTCACATTTATGCTCAGCACTAGTCTGTGGGTGGGGGAGAGTTCTGGCCCCTTCCTAACATTTAAGGAAAAAGGTTCCAAGCCACTTTTACAGCATTCCATGTGTGCCCTATTACAAACAATTCTACTGTGCTCCTCTCTACCTAAATCAAGCAGAACATTTGTGTTCCCTGTGCAGAACTTCTGTGCCCACCATAAAGTTGTGGGCAGGAAAATGAGCAATCCCTCCTGTGTGGCCACTCAAAATCAGTTCCTGAGGCAGCTCCTCTCCCACTGGGATTGATGCCTGGCTGACTAGAGGGACAAAGGATGGGGCAGTCCCAAGTGTTACCCACATCTGTCTGTGACAGGGTAGGCATCTCTGAAGTTAAATAGCTTCCTGGGCACTGCCCAGAAGGTCATCCTGTACGAAGAACAAAACTCCCCACACCTAAGGCCTTTGTCTCAACTCTGGGAGCAAGGTCATTTCTTATCAAATGGCTATTCAGCTCCTAGTTGACAGCTGGAAGCTCATGCAAATGTGCTTCAAAAGGTTTTAGGCAAGTAAAAGGTGATTTTTTTAAAAGAACCTTTGTAAAATATTTAGCACAAATCGTACTTTACCAATGAATTAGGCTTGAAACAAATATTGTAAAAAGTCCACAAATTAACTGTGTAGCTGGTTCCTAGGCGGCGATAACATTATTAAATGTAATATTGTATCCTAAAGTTTTCTTATGGAACAGATAACCTTACAACTGTGAAATTAGCTTTTAGGACTTGGTCACTGTAAGGACATGCTTAACATTACACTTTACATGTCCTAATTTTAAAAACTATGTACCCTGCCTTATGGATATTTAATGAACACATGCCATCAAGTCATCACGATCACCTATTTTATTTTTGGCAATCTGAACTTCAAAAATGTAATTCTCTTTTTTTAAGCAATGTAAATAATCATACACAATACACGTATATTCACATCATTGTTACATAAATGAACAACTATTTAGCTGAGTATGTAACTCTCCTGCACTAACAATGACAACAAACTACACAAATAGATTATTCTTACATACGCTTTTTACACAGACTAAACAGCATGTGGTCAAATAATAATCACAACATAACAAAACAAGTGCACATAAACTAAGTAGTTAGCTACCTATGTACCCTCACACTTGAAGAAATGTAAACAATTATATATTGATAATAATAGGGGTATACCCAAATAACCCTCACACACCTGGGTAAATTACACAAGGCTACAAATAACAGAAACTGGTGGGGAGGGATCAATTTCCAAATTAACTATAAGTACAGGGACTATAAATTCCCCCTACAATAGGAACATCATTCTCAGTCTTAATTTATAACTTTTTTTATATAATGAACACATGCCATCAAGTCATCACGATCGCCTATTTTATTTTTGGCAATCTGAACTTCAAAAATGTTATTCTCTTTTTTTAAGGAATGCAAATAATCATACAAAATACACGTATATTCACATCATTGTTACATAAATGAACAACTATCTAGCTGAGTATGTAACTCTCCTGCACTTGCACTAACAATGACAACAAACTACACAAAAAGATTATTCTTACATACGCTTTTTACAGACTAAACAGCATGTGGTCAAATAATAATCACAACATAACAAAACAAGTGCACATAAACTAAGTAGTTAGCTACCTATGTACCCTCACACTTGAAGAAATGTAAACAATTATATATTGATAATAATAGGGGTATACCCAAATAACCCTCACACACCTGGGTAAATTACACAAGGCTACAAATAACAGAAACTGGTGGGGAGGGATCAATTTCCAAATTAACTATAAGTACAGGGACTATAAATTCCCCCTACAATAGGAACATCATTCTCAGTCTTAATTTATAACTTTTTTTATATAATGAACACATGCCATCAAGTCATCACGATCGCCTATTTTATTTTTGGCAATCTGAACTTCAAAAATGTTATTCTCTTTTTTTAAGGAATGTAAATAATCATACAAAATACATGTATATTCACATAATTGTTACATAAATGAACAACTATCTAGCTGAGTATGTAACTCTCCTGCACTAACAATGACAACAAACTACACAAAAAGATTATTCTTACATACGCTTTTTACACAGACTAAACAGCATGTGGTCAAATAATAATCACAACATAAAACAAGTGCACATAAACTAAGTAGTTAGCCACCTATGAACCCACACACTTGAAGAAGTGTAAACAATTATAATTTCCAAATTAACTAAGTACAGGGACTATAAATCCCCCCTACAATAAGAACATAATTCTCAGTCTTAGTTTAGTCTGTGTAAAAAGTATATGTAAGAATAATCTTTTTGTGTAGTTTGTTGTCATTGTTAGTGCAGGAGAGTTACATACTCAGCTAGATAGTTGTTCATTTATGTATGGCATGTGTTCATTATATAAAAAAAGTTACAAATTAAGACTGAGAATTATGTTCTTATTGTAGGGGGAATTTATCGTCCCTGTACTTACAGTTAATTTGGAAATTGATCCCTCCCCTCCAGTTTCTGTTATTTGTAGCCTTATGGATATTTAGGGCTAACTAGGGGTGACTTATTCATATTTAAAAGGAGGGGTTAGGCTTGTTAAAAGAGGCCATTTTGACAGGTCAAAACTGCAGTTGTAAAACTGCACAAACATGCTACAGTGGTAGGTCTGCCGTCTGGTTTTGTACTGCCACCCTAGTGGTCGCACAATGTGTGCTGCAGTCCACTAGTTGCAATAAACTTAAAGGCCCCGGGTAAACTTTGTACAATATACTAGGGACTTACAGGTAAGTTAAATATGCCAGTTAGGAGGAGAGCCTATTTTGACATGTTGTACAGGTCAGAACGAATGCACTGGGGCCTGATTAGCAAAGTCCCAGTGCACAGAGCCAAATAAATAGCAGCATAAGTCCAAAAAAAAGGGAACGGGAGGGAACAAAATGAGGCCTTTTCCAACCGTGAATATCAAAATTGCATTTGTTTGTTGAGGATGACATAGTACAGAGTTTGATCAAATGTTAGTGGGTTTTATGGCAGATATCCACATCAATGGAAGTGGTCATACATGTCTCCAAATACACAAGACTGACCCAACAGCAGGTTGAGGTTATAGAGTAGGAACAAGTGGTTTTGTGTGTGGTGAAGGTAGTTTATTGGCAGAATTTATGGTAGTTCTTGAACCCCAGTTGACTAAGGCATATGATTTGGCCATGCAGATTAACACTTGGACCTGTAAGATACATCAAGTATCTTTTGCATAACAAAGCATGTTGCACTGTATCCTTCTCCCCAAACAAACACAGATATTTCCAGGACAACATTGAAATGTCTTGGAGAGAAGCTTTATGTTTTTCAAGGTCCGACTGTCTATCAGCCTCTGTATCTTTTCCTGGAGAGTTTGCATGGTGCATAGAGTCAGACCCATTTTCTGAATACCCCCCCTTGGGAGCTTGTGGGTAATAGATTGTTGAATGTACTTGGTCAGCCTCACCAGGGCTTTTCTCTACCCCAATTAAAGACTCGAATATGGGAATTGCATTTAGAATGAAGAGAGGAACTGGGAAGTCAATTAGAGTACATGTAGGCTGAACTGTAAGTTGGGAAGAGTCATGGGGAGCGATTCAAGCTTGCATTGAATAGTACAGGTTGCCTGTGGACTTGCATTCCATAGTTGTATAGAAGTAAGACTGCTAGCTGCCTGGAGGTCCTCTTTGAGATGTTTTCCTGAGTTGTGATTCCTTGGAACAGAAGAGTCACAAAGGATATCAGGATGGATGAAGGAAAGGATACAATCATGCAGAAGGGTGAAATGAAGAAAGGATCAAGTTGTACCTTTCAGAAATACACTTGGTCACCTGAATCCTGGAGAATTTTTCCCTCACCCACCTACTCTCATCCTGCCACTTTTTTAAGCTGTCTCACATATTGTTTGCCTCCACCCCAAGGCATTGACAGAGTATGACAACTCCAGGTACATGGCAACCTTCTCTGCTTCAGTGTGGGTTTTTGGCAGGAAACCATGTGGTTCTGTGTAACAATAAACATAAAGGTAATTTCAAGGATTGTATCCTCCTCTGTGAACTTCCTCTTGTGCTTTTGTGGGGCTGCATGCATCTTGGAGTCTGCAGCTGGGGTATGACAGCCTGTTGACCAGTCCAAATGAAAGAGCCTATAGTGTTGCCTGGATTCATGTCTTTGAAATCCTAATGTTTCAGATGTGTGAAATGTTTATTTGGTGCATACTGGCAGCAGCTAGCCTCACCACTAGGGTGGAGGGCTCTACCAACAGGTATGTAGGAGACATCCAGACAAAGTTTGTTGTAGTATTTTTACAGTCAGTGTCAGACCCGTTCAGGGTAGGTGCTTACAAGGTAGACAGGGGTTTTTGGGCTACAACCATGGTGGCTGCAGTTGTTTGCCAATAGTGTCCAAGGGTCTGCCTTACTAAGACTCTACACACAAGGTCAAGTACACCCTTTGGACACTTAACTCTCAGGATAGCAAGAGCTCAGAACTCAATAGTCAAACAGACACAATAACGTATTGTGCAGCCTAGTGCACTTAAAAAGAAAGTAAGTTCATCTCACAGCAAAATCAAATAATACAATTTCCAAGAATGGTTCAATTATAGGGTTGTGACCTCTGTAATTCACCCACTACGGTTCCCTTGCTCCCACCCCTCTGCCAAGTAACCAATGTCTATGCTATTCTAGGCAAGGATATGTGCATATGTATTGAGGTACAGGTGTGGATTACTAACGATCACCCAAATGGATAAGTCATGGGTCAGTTAAAGAGTCTTTACTGCCACAGAAAATGTACAGGGAAAGGTTAACATTCTAGAAGCAGATTTCAAGTTCGTGCAAATAAGGTGCAGTCTCTCAGTTCAAGACTAGTTCAGCTCCACGTCACCTGCTCAATGGAGCTTTGAATTGATGCCACTAGGGGGTGCAATCAGTGACTTTGCACTCCGTGTCAGCAATGGGGAACCACATCCTGAAGTTTAACTCCTTCCTTGGACACCAGTGTTGAACGGGCCTGCTTGGTTGGTGCTAGTCTTCTGCAGTTGCGTTATCCAGCTGGTGCAAGCGGATAGCCATCTTCAGTAGTAACAGACTCTGAACCAATGCAAGTAGACACTAGCCTTCAGCGGTAGCACCCCTCCAGACAGGCGCAGATATTTGCTCATGTTTCGCAGATGCGGCCATAGGTCTTGTGCCAGCCGCTCCCCACAGGCAAATACAATATTGGATGTATCATAGGTGTTTGACTATGAGTACTTGCATGGTTTGTACTTCCTTTTATCTTCACATTATTATTTTGTGATTCTATTTTTTTGGTTTTATGTTCAGTTTTCACAAGGAACCTCCTTATCTTTCTCCTTGGTTGTATCTTTTGCCTCTATTAGATGAAAGGCTGTTCACAGGGTGTATGATATTTCACCTCGATTCTGGTGGAGGCTTGCTTTGATTCAGTTGAACATTGACATTTTGGATTATAAACGAGTTATACATTTGTTTGTCTTAGCCTTGATGAAGTCTTTGGCTATTACCAACAGACGAAACACATGTTGGCTCAATCTGTGGCTATCTGTTGTGTTGATAAAGAACTGAAGCCCAATCCGATGTATAGAAGACTCAGAATAAAGAACAAAGATGAACACCTAAGAAAAAAACTGTGTGGATTAATTATTGCTGAAAATTACATGACTGTGGCTCAGGAAATTGACTTTGTATTTAGTTATAAGTGTGTGGACTTTTGTTTACACTAATTAACAACGTCGGGTGGTCGTTGTACAGTTTCCTTTGAGCACTGTCTGATAACTTATGGTTTCTAATTACTTTTTCACATAACCGTGCGCAGTCTATACCCCACTACCCTCCTTTCACGAATTTAGATTATTTAGCGGTTGCAGCAGTTTTAGTGATTTACCAATAAGGTATTACTGATTCTGGAAATGTGCTTAAGAAGTGACAGGAGCAAAGTAGCGGAAGATCTTTTCAAGAATCTACACGCAGGAGTATCTATTAATAAGGTAGTTACCCATGGAAAAATCAGACCTAATGAAGTCCAAATTTATAAGACTAGAAAGGATGGGAAAAAAACCTGAAATAGCGAAATGGTGGGATGGGGCCACACTGAAAGAGTATTTGAGACTTGAAAGAATCCCGAGAGGTCTACATTCACAGATCTTCCGACCTATGACGATCTAGAGGAAGATCTTCTCTTGTTATAGGAAAAAGAGCTGACTGACAACTCCATGCGGTTAATGAACATATTAATAGAAAACGCAGACAGGAAGGTCTTAAAAGCTGTACAAGAGGTTGACAACTTAGAAAAGGAGATCCAGGAGCTTAATTTGACATATGCAACTAAAAAGAACTAGACCATTCTAGAGGACGTGCTTGGCAAATTTGAAGATGATATCAAGGAAGAAAAACGCGCAAACCTAAGCGTGACGAGATAGACTCCTCTAATAGTATAGTGTTTAAATTCGCAAAAAAAGATTTGACAGTCTTGTCAAGTTAGATTTGCAACAAGGTGAGAGTAAAACCTCCTGCATCCTCAACTAATGTATCTAGTAATTGTGAGGAAGGAGTAATTGAGGGAGCTTCAGGGGTGAGCCCTGGTAATTCTTTTTACGAGAAATCCAAAGAATCCACATGGGGAACAAAGAACCTATTGCCAAACAAAGAGAGGCCTCTCAAAGACAAAAAGAGGGAACAGCAGGAGAAAAAAATCAAAAAACAAGAGACGGAATGCACACTCGCTCTTGGAGCAAGGGCAAACAATGATGACCAGTAATGAGGGAGGGATACAGGTGATCAATTTATCCAATGTTATTTTGTCTGAAGATATGCTGTCTGGCTTGAGTAAAGGTATGAACTTCTGTCCTACTTCTACATGTGATATGTCAGGTGTGAAGATCGATCTGTATAAATGTGTAAGGAGTTTGAAACTAAAGAAATTTTTCGCTACCAATCCCTTCAATAAAGAAAGAAATGCTAGAGACACTATTGTGGGTGATCAATCAATTCAGGATGTTCGTGACACAGCCCCGTTGCTATCAATTACAGAAAGTGAATATGACCCTATCACGCTGCACCACGTTTTAACAGATTTGGAATTTTGTACCAATGCAAGTGTTGATAGTGGCTCAAAACCTAAGTCCAAGTAGACTCCATAGCTGACTAGTGGCAATAACATTGAGGTCTTCCATAGGATCATTAGTAAAAAGCTTGATAAATGTGAAGATACTATGAAGTTCAAGAGATTCGCACCACATATTCACAATCTTACGATAATGAACAGATCGCACTAAGACACCTCAGTTCCAATTAATATTTAGGAAGCCGATAAAGGCGGCAACATTGTTGTTATTGACAACGCTATGAATGAAGCAGAAATAATGGGCCAACTGATGAATGCAGTGTGTTATAAAAAACTTACCTGCAACCAAATATTTGGTATAACTAGAACTATTAATGCTGAGTTGAAAAAGTTGAAAATCAAGGGTCTATTGAGGGGTCTGCAGCCCAAGATGGTGGTCGCATTAGCGCGAGCTTATCCGAAAATAATCTGGCACTCCCTACTGTGACTACTACCTGCAAATATACGAGGCACTGCCTGGCTCCGCCCTGCTTCCATTGCTGGCATTTTCGGGACCCGTTGATGTGTCCGGACCCGAGTTTGAGGATTGGGGCTCGCTGGTGAGATGCAGTTCCGGGTCAGGAGGAGGGGCCTACAAAACACCGGGCTTGTCTGTGGTAGCGCCGGGACTGCGCTGCCTGGGGGTCGGCTGCCTCTGCAACTCGAGCCCCTGGACTCGGGCCTACTGACTGGAGCCTTCACTCGCCGCCTGCACTGACATCCTGGCGTTGCCTGCCCAGTGAGGCGCTTGTGTTGAGTTGGAGGAGCCCCAGCTGTGCCTGCGTGTGTCCTAGAGTTCTGGCCGGTGTGTCATGCCGCTGATATATCCCCTCATCACGGGCTGTGAGGCTGAGATTGCACCCCTGCGGATCTGAGCGGCTCTCCTTGTGGGCCGGTATGTTTGTGGTTACGGTGCCCTCCTCCCTAACCCTCCCTCCCTCTTGATGATGTATGCTCCCAACTGGCCCTAATCAGTAATTGGCATCTATGAAGAGCTCCGGAGGCAGTGCGCCTGCCGATCTGCACACGGACTGTGTATTTGCATGAAGAGTCTGACACTGATGATTGCTATTATGCTGCGGAGGTACCTGAGGTCCCTTGTTTTCACCTGGCTGGCCTGAGGTTACGGAACAGGTCCGTCCTTCTCTGTTTGAGGCCTACTGGATGTGCGCACTGATGCTGTGATGGGGGTGACGTGTGCTTTGATGGCCTTCTCTTCCCCTCACATCTCCATCCATCACGCAGCTCACTTGTATAGTAACGCCCAGAGGATGGTTTTGCGAGGTGGCAACTTGTTGCGCATTCTACCTGGTTTCCAGCGACATAGGTGAACCTACAGCTGGGCTCTCAAATATCTGTGAACCCTCTTCTTGTACACACGTGGATTCTTCAGGGTCTCCACTAGAGCTGAGCTTCATCGGAGCTGGTCGGTGGAAAGGGATCACTCTAGCGGCTTTTCACTTGCTCTGGGGACACGTTGTTTACCCTGTGGATGCTGCAAAATCACTACCACCTCCACTGAGGGATACACGTGCTCCACTGAATGTAGTACCACCCCAACGAGCCGGTAACCGATAGGAGAGGGGCATTGCTTTGTGACGCGCTGATTGCACATTGCCTGATTCTCATAACACTCTACAGGGCCCCAAGTTCTGTGGCACACCAGCTACACACTATGTTCGCTTGCAGAGGCAGCCGTCCATGGGCAGAGGTGAGCCGAGAACGACCTCCAGGGGCGGAAGGACAGGATCTCTTTCGCCATCATCTGAACACTCTACTGGTCGCATACGTCAAGCTGAGAAGGGTGAAATGTCCAGTCTGCCGGGTGACAAACCAGATATGATCTTGATGGAAATCCGGGATTCAAGAACAGCACTGGAAAATTAATTGGGCATGATTTCTGTGGACCTTAACCTCCTCAAGGATGACCATAGGAAGTTGGCTGACAAAGTGAAGTCCAAGGAACAAATGCTGGAACCATTATTGCCACAGGTAGCTGCACATGAGGAACAATTGTGCCAAATGCGCCAACAGATTTATTCAATACAGGCTCGTGCAGAAGATCAGGCCCACCGCAACAACCTGAGAATTGTGGGACTTCCGGAGGGTTCGGAAGGATCCAACCCGACGATCTATATGGAAAACTGGTTGAAAAATACGTTGACTCCACAGGAATGTCCGTATATTTTAACGTTGAACGGCCCACCAAGTTCAAGGGCGTCGACCAACACCTGGTGCCAACCCTCATCGAATATTGGCCAGGATTCTAAATTATAGAGACCGCGATCAACTGTTACAGGCCTCTCGCGATAATGGCCCACTACAGGTAGACAACGCAAATGTTTTGATCTTCCCTGACTATACCTTGGCCGTGCAGCCAAAACGTGTTTCGTTCATGGAAGCTACAGCTCGGATCCGTGCAGCAGGCCGCACATTTGCCTTATTGTTCCCTGCCAAATTGAAAGTCATATATAACCAACGCTCTTTATTTTTTATTACACCGGAGAGTGCTTGGGATTGGCTGGACAGAACCTTCCCTGACACTCTTCCCGTCAGACACCTGGACTCCACACAGCCGAAATTGCAGCGGCCCCCTCGTCAGCGCAGGATGGGGCTCCTTACACATGGCTCGAGCTCCGGCTCTCCGCCGCAGCAGCAGATAATGGAGGGTCAACAAGAAGTACTGCGATCTGCCACAGCCTTCCGCCCCACTCGTCCACCAATTAGTACAAGCCCTTCAATCGAGGCCACTTCGGACTCTGAGACGACGGAAGTGTGGCACTGTTTCCATCGTTGTCCACACAGCTAAATAACGATCTATTGGGGTGTCCTTCTGATATGTAAGTTGGACCATTGACTTTGCCCAGTTATTCAGCACCCTAGGGACATGGTATGTCACTCATAGCATTACCCAAGGATCTCGTATTTTCCAAATGATCAGCATTGTGCAATTCAAAAATGTATTATTGTACAAAAAAGGGATTGAGTAATATGTACTCCGGCCAGCCCTGCCATCGGCGTATTCACCAATTGTTCATTGTTGTCATGCAGCAGTGATACTAACAGCCTCCCCCGTAGGCGATAGCAACAGTTTGCTGTGAACTATGTTAATGTTTTGCACAGAGTTTGCTCGACAGAAGTTAGGTCGTTGGACCCAGTATTGGGTTATGGTTTTACTGTTTATCTTTTTGCCGCATGTTCCGAGTGGTGGGGGGTGGGTTGTGGTGGGGGGATGGGGGGGGGGTTTCACTAATATACCCTGGTGGTCTATTCCCAAATCTTATACTCTCAGACCTTGGGATGTTAGAGGAATGGGTGCAGTTCTGAAGCGTCATTGTATAGTAGCACAACTACATCGTCGTAAGCCCAAATAGTATATTTGCAAGAGACACATCTAATTCCCTCTGAAGCTACGAAACTGCAACGACATTGGAGGGGTCCGTTTTATGTCACAGCCTACTCTGCCTTTTCTAGAGGGACTGCAATATGGATCCAGGCGGGAATTCCCTTTTCCCTTACTGAGAGTAGGATAGATGACCAAGGGAGGTATGTGTTCTTACGTGCAACCTTAGATGGCACTGGGGTCCTTTTATGCGCCAAATGTTGACCAAGATACTTTCCTGTCCCGGGTATCACAGGTTCTTTTGGACTGGTCCTGCTTGTCCTAAAAAAGTACATAGCATGTGACGGCTCTGTGCTCCTTTTAATGGGGTCTTCTGCATGAATATTCTTTATCTAGGGTGGGACCTAAATGCAGTTTTTGATGCATCCTGGACCGCTCTCACCCTCCCTTGCCGAACACCACTGCGTACTCCCAGGCTGCGGCACTGTCACATTGGGCATAGGGATGGAATTTAATTGATGTCCGGAGGTCCCAGCATGTAAACATGTGGGAATACTCCTTCTACTCTTTCCCCCACATGTTGCATACCCGGCTGGACTATTTTTTGTCTTCACCTGCACTCACATCCACTATCTTGCACTGTACTTACTTAGGCAAGACGATTTTGGATCACAATCCTATTGAACTAAACCTTAAGTGGGGACATCTTCCCACGCCAATTCCGACCTGGCGTATGCAACCTCTTCAATGGGAAGACCAGGTGTATAGGGCCATGTTAGCCACTGCTATAACGACTTATTTTACAATTAATAAAGGTACAGCTACGACCCGATCCATAGAATGGGAGGCATTCAAGGTGTCGGTCCGGGGTGTATCCTTGAGTTCCATGGTGGGGATTAGGAGGGAAGCGGTCAGGGACTTTTCAGAGTTGGAGGGCAAATTACAAGCACAGGAAGTGGAGGCCCAAACAGATGAGGATGAGTGCGTGCAATCAGCTAGGATCAAATATGCAGAATTACTAAAACATTTGAGGTTAATTGATTTTAATGCGCACACACTTCGCACACACTCTGAGGCAGACCTGGCTGGCACCTTATTAGCGAGACTCATTGCGCCTACGACTACCCCTACTCCCATATTGGCGATTAGTACTGTCCAGCATACGCGGGTCACCACACAGGCTGAGATAAATTCTGCCTTCCACACTTACGTTATTTACTGCTCCTCCTTTAGATGTGCTCAATGGTACTACTCGTTTCCTTGCAGAAGTAGACCTCCCAGTGATTTCTGACGCCAATGTCCAGGAACTGAAAGCTCTGATTACACCGATGGAAATAAGGGTGGCAATTAAAGCACTAGTTATAATAAAACACTGGGCTCCGACGGGCTCCCTATTGAGTTCTACTCAACCTTCTCGACGGCACTGGTCCCCAAACTCTTACAACTCTACACAACCTCGCTTGCTGAGGGTACACTACCCCCCACAACTGAGAGGCACTGATCACCTCTTTGCTGAAACCTGACAAAGATCCCCTTGAGCTTACATCCTACAGGCCTCTTTCTATCCTTAATACTGAGTATATAATACTAAGTAAACTCCTAGCGTCTAGGCTTCTTCCCTTGCTCCCCCAACTCATACATGTAGATTAGTGTGTTTTTGTTCCCAAATGTAGCACCTCTTTAAATATTCGTCAATTCCATGCTATATTACATACGACTATGACACAGGCCCCTGTGTGCTGAGTGCCTATTCCTGGATGTACATCAAGCCTTTGATACTCTGAGTTGGTCCTATATGCTGGTGGTCTTGACTAAGTTCTGTCTACCTCCAGAGTATTGTAACTGGATAAAATTACTCTATACCAACCCCACAGCCCGTGCAAAAACCGGCTCGAATATATCATATTTCCCAGGGTACACGACAGGGTTGCCCCGTCACCTTTATTGTTTGTTCTGGCGCTCGAGCCTCTAGCTCAATCTCTGAGGCAGGTTATGGCCCCCTATGGTATCCCTATACAGGGTACAGTTCATTCGGTGTCGCTTTACGCGGACAACATGTTATTATATTTCCCGAGCTGGAACGAAGACATGTAAGTAGTGGCGGACGTGTTCTCACAGTTCGGGGAACTATAGGGGTTGCACCTTAATGCCTCAAAGTCTGTCGGTCTGTCGCATATTCTTTCAATAATACGTATGATGCTCCTCTTTTGGGATTTGGTCCATTGCACTTTAGAGTACTACACAGGACCTTTAAATACCTAGGGATTTACATATACAGAACCACTTCCGACACAATAGCTGAAAACATAGTACGGACTATTAATTCTCTTCGGTCCCAAGTTTCCATCTGGAATACCTTACCGCTCACAACAATAGCGGGCCGTCTTGCGGTGTCCAACATGGTTATGCTGCCCAGGTTTCTTTATCAATTTGTAAATCTTCTGTTTATTCTTCCAGCATGGATATTTCAAACACTAGACACCCTATTAACCTCCTTACTTTGAGGTTTCAGCAGACACAGATTGGCACTAGCCAGCCAGTAGTGAGGGTGGGATGGGTGCACCCGATTTTAAAGTATACTACATAGTTGGGCAACTACAATGGCTGGCATATTGGCTGGCGGGCCAAAATTTATTTGAGATAGCGTATTATGTGGACCACCTCGGACATGGTACCCTACAGATGTTGGTGTGCCCAAGAGCAGACTAATTGCGGAACCTTCCCTTTCTTTTACACAGAGCGCTCCATTATTGGAAACAGGCTCATAAATATGTGAAAATATCCTTTCCATATGCCTCGAATATCCCACTCTGTGGCTTACTCACAATTTGTGGCATAATACGAACGACACAAATTCGAGCTTGGACACAGCAGGGGGTAGAGACAGTAGGAGATTTTTTCACAATGGCAACCTGATGCAACATGAAGAGGTTGTGCGAACCAATGCAGTACCTGCCACTCTTTTCCACACCCATGCTGCGATAACAAGCTATATTCGCAAATACTGGCTGGTGGACCGAAGAGAACCTTCCACCTTCATCTGTTGAAATCCCTTCACGTAATGCGACATGGCCGTCACCTAGTTCGGTGGTTGTATCGTGGGCTGAGGGAAAACCTGAATGTCCCGTTGGGATCCCTCAAACAAAAATGGGAAACAATATTGTCACAAGACTTAGAGGATAGGGTGCGGACTCTAATGTTAGAACATTCTAGTAAAGTATCTTGTAAATGCTGATTGAAAGTGATACAATTATTTGTTTTGCATAGAGCCTACCTCTCCCCCAAAAACGCTACACAAAATGTATACTACGGCCAACCCGAGCTGCCCCCAATTTCCTGCTCCAGAGGCTGATTTCATACATATGTTGTGGTCCTGCCAGCGTTACAGGGATTTTGGAATGAAATCATACAGAATCTGTCCGTCTTAACGTAACGCATGTCTTGGGACACTGTAGAGGCATGTCTGTTGGGCCTTTAATATGTCATTTACCTTGTCATCTAGGAAAGAAAAAATTATGTTCCTTGATGTCTAACTATACGTTGCTGATGGTAAGATTATAAGTAAATTATACAGGAAAAGTACGTCTCGCAATTATATTCTGTATGCAACTAGTGCTCATCCTAAAGTACAAGTTAATGCTATCCCGTATGCCGAACTATATAGAGCCCGTAGAAATTGCAGCAACAATATTGATTTTACAGAATGTGCTAGTGATATGGAATCGCAATTTCTTGCTAGAGCACTGTACATGAGGCAAAACAAGGAGCATTGAGATTGACAAGGTGTGATATCTTAAAATCTAGAGCTGAAAAATATACTGGTGGCTCTCAGTCTTTTCAATTAGTGACCAGTTTTCATCCATGGTCACATAAGATTTTTAACATATTGAAAAGACACTGGTACTTGGTACACTGGTACTTGCTAACTTCTGATCAGAATCACCAAATATCCGAGCATCTCCTACCCTAAAAGTAGAACTCTGCACAGCCTAATCAGTCCTAGCTACGCGAGAATAAAAACATGAGAACAGATATGGCTACATAAACTCAATATGGGCTCATATAGATGTAAATTGTAGCATGTACAAGTTTGTAGTACAGGGGACAATTGATTTTCAATATAATTGTTCTAATGAATATAAAATCAGGCAACATATTGATTGTTCAACCAAATTTGTAGTATACACTAATCTGTGCAAATGCACTAAAATATATATAGGCAGTACCATTAGATGCCTTTAAGGAAGGGATAGCAGAGCATTTCAGGGCACTTAAAAACCTTGATTCCAGATATCCTATTGTGACCAATGCCCTTGAATGTCCAACACAGAGCGCAAATTTGTCATTTACTTTCTATGGTTTTGAATCAACACCGATTGATAATAGAGGTGGGAATAGAGAACTTAAGGTCCGGCAATGTGAGGCTTGCTGGATTCTAAAATTGTGTGCTGTGGAAATGGGCATTAACATTGGTTCTGAATTGCAGCATTTTTTGGACTGTTAATTATGAAGAGCTATTAAAACTGGATGTGTGTGCATGACATCCAATATTCTATTGTAT
Organism: Lissotriton helveticus; assembly: GCF_964261635.1. Lineage (NCBI taxonomy): Eukaryota > Metazoa > Chordata > Amphibia > Caudata > Salamandridae > Lissotriton > Lissotriton helveticus. The sequence continues at coordinate 1,636,291,394 of NC_136061.1, read as the reverse complement.
CTCCTGATCAATGTTGTTGTCATATTTATGATGATGTTGTTGCTTTGTCTCACAAGAGCTAATATATGCCCATATTGCTGATAAAATGGATGGGCTGATTCTACTCTGCTTGGCCTTTCTTCCTCCTCTTCTGTTCTTTTATAAATTCTTATGGGCCATCTTTTATAGATCACTCCTTGGTGTTTATATTTTGAAGGTTAGTGTAATAGACTTCTTGATAGCTTAGACTATAAATACTGGCACAAATCTCTCTATTGTATATATAGATGGCATAGATATATTCTCACCGTGGCTATGGTATTTTAGATGTGTTTAGTTTTACAAGTCTATTGTCAATTAAGGTACAGGTTACTAGTTTAATGATAATATCCAATTACGTTACTCATGAATAATTTCTGTGGTCTCCTGTGACATTAGATTCAGATTGGTTGCCCAAAACAACATTATCAATACTTGACTTTTATATAGTAATCAGTCCTTATTTAGATCAATTGAATGGTGAATAGATATTCGGCAGATTCAGACCATGTTTATGTCCTTGAAGAAGTGTTTACTTTACACACTTATTACTACTGACACATGAGTCACAAGATCAATTATAATATTCTATCACGTTACTTACGAGGTCCTCTGTGACATTATACGCGGGTATGGTTGACTGAGATGACCGTAAAAATAATGCTCAGCTCTGATGTAATTAGTAGCCCCTTTTCTCTTTCCTTTTAGTTTTATTAACATGGAATAACAATTCAGCAGAGTTTGACTCTCCCAATTTTTAAGATGTTAACGATAGCTTTGCTGTAGGAGTTTTTTAATGAGTTTGCATATATGTTCAATATGGAGCATTGCAGCCTTGCGCGTTAGAGTCCGTTTTTTGTGTTGCTTAAGTGGTACTGTATAAATAGCCACTCTAAGATGGCGTTGACGCAACATGCCAAGAATCGATGAGGAGTACTCACTGTACCGTTAGCAAGAATTTTATGGTAAGATTTTTATCAGGCGACCTCTGGGTAGTTATGACCATGGTCTTCACTCTATACACATTGTAGACACTCTGGGATAGTGTACACTTTGTCAAATGTATATTTTATGGGTTTTATGGGGTAGGTTTAAGTCTGTTTTACATCTTTGACCTCGTAATTATAGAGGCATGATTATATTGAATGTGGCGAGAGTAGTTAAGTTTGTATTATAGTTTGATGCAAGAGCGATATCTGCATATCGATTTTGTTTATTCGTATGACCTACTAGGGTGTTATGTGAGGGTGTTTATCTATATGACCTTTCAGGATGCTATCTGATTTTAGAAAGGCTGGTAGTTGATCAGAAAATTCCTATTATTATTATTATCCTGACACTGCTATAATTGGTGAGTGTTCTTTTACTCTTGTTTTATGTGATATGTATACTTTAGTGAGTATTGTCTTGATGAAAACGTTTAAGAGGGTCGAAATTACATTATGTTTCACCCACGTAATGCCATAGGACACACTTTGATCGTTGAACCTTATGAAGGTTGATTTCAGCAGAGGCCATCAATTCCATTATTTGTATAGATATTGCAGTTCACTGTGAATTTCGTGTGTTTTTCTTGCACATTGAAGTTGTGAATGGGGTGATTGCAACCAAACAAAAAAAAAATAATAATAATATTGGATTTATCAAAGGTGTTTGACTATGATTACTTGCATGGTTTACTTCCTTTTATCTTCACTTTATTCTTTTGGGATTCTTTTTCTTTGGCTTTATGTTTAGTTTTCACAAGGAACCTCCTTATCTTTCCCCTTGGTTGTTTCTTTTGTCTCTATTAGATTAAAGGCTGTTCACGGGGTGTATGGTATTTCACCTCTATTTTGGTGGAGGGTTGCTTTGATTCAGTTGAACGTTTTGGATTATAATTGAGTTATACATTTGTTTGTCTTCGCCCTGATGAAGTCTTTGGCTATTACGAATAGACGAAACACGTGTTGGCTCAATCTGTGGCAGTCTGTTGTGTTCCAATGTATACAAGACTCAGAATAAAGAAAAAAGACAAACACCTAAGAAAACGACTGCTTTGATTAATTATTGCTGAAAATTACATGACTGTGGCTCAGGAAATTGATTTTGTATTCAGTTATAAGTGTGTGCACTTTTGTTTACACTAATTGACAAGGTCGGGTGGTCGTTGTACAGTTTACTTTGAGCACAGTCTGATAACTTATGGTTTCTAATTACGTTTTAACATATCCGTGCGCAGTCTATACCCCACTACCCTCCTTTCACAAATTTAAATACTAGAGTCAGGCACCAGACCTTTGTGGTATTCGGCAGGAATAACAGACAACATAACGACTTTCTGAAGGTTAGCTTCTTCAATTACCTCACTACAGAAGTACAATGGAAGTCCAGGTGACACCTTACAATTTTGATTGACACCAGCTTCGCCCCTTGAAGGCAATCGGCTACTTCCAGGTGTTTCACATAGCAGAAACAAACTCGGCTTCTCCTGGACCATATCTTCTTCTGCAGAGCCAGGCACTTTCCTTCCCTCTCTAAACAAGAAGGAAAACTTCATGATAGACCCTAAGATTCATCAGCAAGTTGCAGACTTCAGGTGATGTCCTCTCACCTCTGGAAGTTGAGCTGTCATGAAGGCACCAGCCATGGGCACACAGCCCTCCATCAAGTACTCTATAGTGCAGTTCCCCTTGATTAAGAAGAATGTGGAACTGGATGAAAGTGGGGTGAGTTGAATCTTCTATTTATACCCATTTTTCTGACAGAGATGTGGATCCACTGTCTACGTTTCATAAACAGGTCTGCAGTGGTTCTCTTTCAAATGTAATTTCCTAGTGGTAGCTCAGACACAGCCTTTGTTAAAGGTGATTGCTCTTACAGCAGCTAGAAATTATGTGAACAGCAAGCAGGGGTTTAGAAAACAAGCGCACAAAGAAATGAAAGGTCTCTGCACCAGGCTGTTGTCAGCCTTCCAGAAGCCATAATCTGGGATAGACAAAAGGATATGCCATGCCTAGAAATTTCCTCACTTTTAACAATAGAAACTAACACAGCCTCACCTTTATCATCAACCATATAGCAGTGCCCATGAAGAACTAATCAGCAGCACTTTGCTAACAAGGACCTTACTGTATTTCTAAGGGTAGTCCTGTCTACCTTCTCCCTCTCTTGAATATGCACAAACCCTGCCACAGGACTGCAATGAATACACTTCCACTGACTGCAGAAATGGTAGCTACCATCGTTCTGGTGCCATGCTAAATCAGAGACCAAGCAAAATGGATCAAATACTCCCTATACTCAGACTTGCATAACATATCGTGTATTTGTAAGGCGCACATTCACCCTGAATGGGGTATCTTGGTGCTGAATAACAGATGTTTATTGTTACCCAACTCAACGGTACTCATTTCATCGACCTCAGATGAATGAAAGGCTGAGTTGACCCGCCGGGATTTTAACCTGTGACCATGAGGTCGAACACAGACCCCTGCAGTGACATATTAAAGATCCGCATTTACACACACACATAATTGGATCATCAGAGCAAGCATTTCACAGACCACAATACAGAGGAACTTTAGTGACAGACAAAAAACATCTGGTCAACACTGGTGATTTACAGGACACAGTACACTGACACTACCGCTTCCTGTGATTAAACCAGACATGGACAGTAATCTCTTGTTGGTTAGGAGGACATGCTTACAGTGCAGCTCCATTTCACAGAACAAGATGTGGACCTCGCATTACTATGGAAAGGCCTAAACCTCTGTCCATACGATAGATTATCGTGGTTTTGGAGGCAACAAAAAATTCAGGGTACTCACGATGGGAATGTCCTCTACAGGGTATATGTACATGCATTCCTACTTTGACAATCCATTCAGTTATAAGAGTCTCCATTCCATATTATCTGCAGTGGTGGAGATTCGTACATTGTACTAAGTGGATATTTTCACCCTGAATTGGTGACTACCAACTATGCGGAGATCATAACCAAGGCACAGGTGGAAATCTGCATTTGTGGTGTACTACGAATGTAGCTTTCCCTTTGTGAATTGGGTCCTGAGGTCTTTAATCTGCGGTACTTTACAGAAAACGCACTTCAAAGGAGGAAGAAAAACAGAAAAGACTTGACATCCTGCAAGTCACTCATCTAAAAAGGAATGGGGAAAAAAGTAATATTGCTGGCTCTTGTAGTCCCTTACATTTTCCTCAAAGGTTACCTTTAGTGGTGCTGCACAACACCACAGAGTTGAGTGTCATCTAGTAAGTGTGACAAGGTATTGCAGGCCTCCAAATCAAATGTGGTTCTTTCAAAGAAGGTTCATAAAGTAATCTCTGAGAAAAACTATCCATTCAAAGTTGTTCATATGATGGACCAAGCAAGTGGGATCTAAAGTGCACTGTGAAAGAACTGAATGCTTTAACATTTAGTAATGGTTTTCAGCACACATTTGTCGAATTGTATTTCCATTTGTTCTGTAAAGAGAAAATTCACCATTCTCTGGCTGAAGTGCTGCATGGTCGGTTTGATGGGATTTACATGCGCTTTACTGAGAGTTTCAGTGGCTACAAAGGGATATGTCAAGCAAGATTCATTTCTCTATCTTATCCAAGATTATGCATAGTGATTGTTTGCGCCCAGTGCACCTTTCAAAAGGTACGCTGGGCGCAAACAATCACAATGCGCCCTATTATGATGTATGCGCTATCCCCAGGGCAGCGCATTCAAGTGAAAACACAGAGCAGCTGCTCCGTGTTTTCACAGTGGAGGCGGAACCCTGCAGAGGGCTCCTGTCAGGGGGCACACTGACAGTGCCCCACCTTTTAAATGGCGCTTTGTCAGTACGCCTCCTGAGGGCTGCTTTGACTTTGCACCTGCTTCAGTAATATGGCACGAGTGCAGTCAAAGGAATTTCCTCATTTGCATAGGGCTCGCCCCTATGCAAATGAGGGATCATCCTCTGAAGGTAGCGCTGACGCTTTACGTGTGCCAGCACTATTGGTATTATAGAAAGGGACGCACAAGCGCCTGCGCCCCCTTCTATAACACCAAAGTGCCCCAGGGGCGTGCAAGGCAAGCGCAAGTGCCCGTTGCGCCACTGGAGAACTTATTGTAATACGGCCCCTGTCTGGGAATTACAGCCCCTGACTGATCAGAACTTACTGGTAGCCTAGTCTCCTTGAAAATGCTGGTCAAAAAGTTCTTCCTTTTGAGAGCATTTGTTTCAAAACCCCAATTCATGTCAGATTATAAGTGTTCATTTTTATTCATTTAATGTTTCAGCAACAAGGAGAGTTTTGCCACAAAAAGGGAGATCAATTTATTTTTGTTAACCACTGCTTTTAAGCGTGTTAGTCAAACCCATGCCATTGTTAGAGTATTTCATGGGAGAAATTCTCAAAGCTAAACTAGATGACAAAGCAATGGTTGCCCAGGCTTTGTGTCAACAATATCTGAATGAAACAGTTAGTTATAGATTGCTTACCTCAGAATTACCCACAAAAGGAAAGTTTTTCGTCAGCAGTACCCCTCCGCGTCGGAAGGTGACGTTGGCCAACTACGTGTTCGTTGACATCGTGGTCACTGGGATGACGTCACAGCGACCACAGTTCTTTCTTTTTCCGCACCAGCAAGCGCAGATCCGGCATGAGCGGTACCCCCAGTCACTTTTTGACCAATATTTTCTTCTCGACTTTTGTCGACACTGTTTTTTGAGTACGACTCCTGGTGCACGAAGGATGCCTGGCTTCAAGGCTTGCAGTTCCTGTAGCAGAGTGATGTCGGGGACGGATACGCACCACGTGTGCCTCTTCTGCCTGGAGCGTGACCACGACCCCAAGTCGTGCTCCGGCTGCCAGACCATGAATCCTTAGTCTTTGCGGCAGCGGTCCCGAAAGCTTCTCGAGGCCCGGAGGTCAGCTCTGCGCCGTTCGAGGTCCCAGTCGCGTAGGAGGTCGAGGGACCGGTCGCGGAGCCATCACCATTCTTCGTCCAAGTCTTCGCACTCGGGGTCAGTTAAGTCGTAGCACAAGTAGAAGTCGAAGAAGCATCGTCGCTCTTTGACTTCTCCCGATGCGTCCTTGTGCGATGTAACTAGTGCTCATGTAAGGTGCTACAATGCCTTCTGGTTAAGCTTGCACTATATACAAGAACTGCACACACAAAAAAAATCCTCTGGTAGCGTGCCACAAAAGCAGTCAGGCTTAACTTGGAGGCACTCTGCATAGTACTTTAGTGTGAAGAATCAGTTGGTGCTAGAGAGTTAGCCTTCACTAATTGTTGTCAATGCTGTAGAGCGAAGTGCTGATCTTGGGTTGCAGGTTATAACTGGCAGTCGCTGTACCGACTTTGGGATATTTAATCTTAAAGTGAGGGTAAGGTAATAAGTGATGTGGGGGCATACACGTGATCATGTTCAGTGGTTTGCAGTGAATAGTCACCATATTATGTGTGAAAAATGTATCTACACAAATTTTGCAGTGCACAGAGTTGCCCAACATGTCAATATGAGACTATTATTTCCTCTGTGCGTTTATTTGCATGTTCTTCATGTTTACCATTATTTCTTGTCCATGCATCACAAATCTTCATTCATCATTTATTTACACTACATAGATAGGGAAATATTGCTCACCAGCAGCAACTGAACACTGGTATTGGATGTGTAAGCATCTATTCAGAGATTCATTCTAGGGGAATGTAGAGATCCTGGCAAAAGGCTTGTATCTCTCTAGGCCGAAGAATGTCTTCAGGTAGATGAGGAAGATTTTTATATTTCTGTTCTGTCTGGATCCTAAACCTCATCTCCCTGCGAGGCCCCTCGATACAACCAAGGGCCAGCTAGCCATTAGAGAATTCTTTGTAGAGCATGGGATGACCAATGATGAAGCACAACACCCAAGTGGGTGTGTGAGGTCATCACGCACATTTTCAGAAATGTTTCAGGGTCCCGTGTTTGTCAACACTAGGGAAATAGTTATTTCAACAGGTAAGCGGTACTGTCCCGGATTAGGAACACAGTGGTAACATTAATGAGCGTCTTATGTGATACGTTTGCCTGTTTTGATAGTAGTGGTCCCCTTTTGATACCTGGTGCCCAATTTGAAGTGGAGATGATACTGGAGTTTCCCCCTACAGAGGTGTCTAGAATTTTCTCCCTCCCTACCCATGACCCATTCTATTTTGGGGCACAACAGGCTAGTGTGAAGTCCTTTGTGTGTGTGTGTGTGTGTGTGTGTGTGGTGTTGCAGTTCCAATGAATTGCAAGTATGGCAGGTGACAGCTCTGCCCCCTCATCCTACCAGAGATAGTCCATCCTGCCAACACCCGGACCCTTTACTGTGTGGCTATCTAGGAGGAATATAAAAAGGCTAACTGCCAACTACACCAGTCATGTGACCCATGATCAGGCTGCAGGCACGAAATGAGGAGGACAAGAACATGGCAATTTTCTGAAAGTAGTACTTTCAGAATTGTGACACACTACCATTAAAGATTAAGAAAAAAAGGGAGGTCTCCTCACAATTCTGTTTAGGGACAAGGAGTAATCAGTATAAAAAAGGGGGGGACCCTGTTGTTACCACACAATGGTTTGTTGTCTGTATGCCACCATATATTCAAGAGACCCTTACAATAATCAACCACACCAATTATTCCATATGCTAAAATGAACAGCAAAAAACTTTTTATGCATTTATATCATTTATTTCCTTTTTGCATAAAATTGTACTAAACAATTACAGTGCCTATTTTAAAAAAATATGTTTAAACATAGCTTATATACATGTACATCATTTATTGAGTGATACAGTTGATACCAAAAACAGTTAAAAAACAAAGTTTGTAAATAAACAAAGTGTCTAATTCGAAGTAATTAAAAACAAGTTGTCACACGGGACAAATAAAAACCAAGTTGTCGACGCAGCGTTTCGGTATTTATAAAAATTGACACCTTCTTCAGGACAGGGTTCTATTTAATAAAGAAAACATGAAATTAGACTCCATCATTATTTGACACCTTATTGACATATTTGTACTTCTCACTACACAGTTGGTACACAACATCATTTACTAAGCTAGATTAATTAACTCATATTCCACATATATTTTTTACAGGCACATTCTTTTAAGTGGTTTTATGGATCCTTGAGTTATATGGGGTCAGTCAACATATCTACATCATCTAGGTATTTCTAAAAAGAGAAAGAATAGTGTTTCCTGAAACTATACAGGGCGTGGGTCGATTTATACATTGATTTCCCCATTCGCATACCTTATTAGGTTGAAGCGTTTTGCTTAGCATTCAGCTCTGGGAATCTGTTTTCAATTCAGGAGATTACCCAATCTGTATTCAGGATGCTTATTTATTCATTTAGTTGAGCATCTTTGGCAGAAGGATCCTCTCTGTGGGTTGGATCATTCATTATATTTAGATCATGATTCTAAATGTTTTTAAACTTTCTTCAGCTTCTGTGATACGGTATAAATAAAAGATCCATTCATTTTACCTTTTTTTTAGGGATCTGACTCCTGCAGTGGAGGACAAGGGGGCCACCGTAATGTAAAGTTAGGTCTATGTTCTCCCCGTGGTCTATGTTTTTTTAAAAAAGGAATTCAAAAGAGAAAGGAAAAAAACTCATCAGTTTATTTTTTTATTCTTCCATCTCTCTGCTGTACTGTATCTTGACCTTTCCTGTTTAAAGACACTTACCCTTAACATCAGGGGTTATATTTCCAAGGCTGCACGTGACTGGATTATCACTGTGTCCCTTGCTCTGGCGGTATTCCTCAATTTACCGTTTCTGAAATGAATTAGATTTCTACATTATTTTACATGCCCTGGGTTCTGTTGGGTATAGATGTTTACGTCACTTTAAAACGTCTATGATTTATTTATAACTCAGTGTTTTAGACGATCGTTTTTTATCATTTTCCGTTGTCCCCATTAGGTTACATAAATTTACTTATGTTTTAAGGAAATCATTCACTATATTCCTAACCCGCTTTCGTTTTGCTATAAGAACATTCTATTTGCACCTTTGGGATAATTGCGCTGTTAACCAGGTAGCGTCTTCACAACGGCATGCTCAATGTGACTAAGCCGTCACTCGTAACCCATTCTTTACTTTTGCTCATGGCGGGGGGACCTCAGCGACTATTAGCTGATGCTCCTCGTTTCCACCCGTACCCTAACCAGTTTTACATCAAGTTGGGCCGCCTAGTTATCGCTCTTACCTTCGTTATAGGATTCGGCCTCCCTGCTCCGCATGTCCTCCGTCCGTTCAGCTTCTCGGTCCATTGGGGTATGACAGTTGCGTTTTTATCCTTATGCGCTGCGCGCGCATTTCTCTACTCTCGCGATTTTGATAAGTTAGCCAGTTCCGGCGTTTCAATTACGTGACACGGACGGCGGACTACTCTTGTAGTTTTCTCCACATTTTCCTTGGAACTACAGTTGTAGTTTCCCTATTATTTCCGGTTCGCGTCTCTATATAGATACACGCTCTGAACTAATCTCATTATTATTAGTGCTAGCTTTATATTTCGAACTGTTCTAATTTTTATTTATGCTCTAAAACGAATTTCCTTTATGTAGAAAATGTATACAGTATGATTTTTTAGACGTTTTTTAGACATTGTCAGTTCTGCCTTGATCAATATGTTTTTATCCAGTAGTCTCCATAACTCACAACATTACTCCTAAAGATGGTATGGAGGGAGACTGAACTATGACGTTCGTCTATATGTATGTTCTTTGGGTATGTTATTTATTTGTGATAACTAAAGAATACGATCCCAGTCTTCTTTACAATTCAGACCATTTTTCACTGTATTAAAACGGGACATGAAGAACTGTTCGCGTTTTTTCCTTTTGAGCTCCATATCTCCTCCTCTTGAGTTCATATAGATACTCTCTACACCACACCATACCAAATCATTGGTCGTGTGTTTAGCTAACTGCCAATGTTCTGTTAAGGGCGCTCCTTTTTTATTCGTCCGGATGGCTGACTTGTGCTCATTGATCCGCAGTCGGATTTCCCGACTTGTTTCGCCAATGTACATTAGGTTACAGGGGCACTTTATCATATATATAAGGTTTTTTGATCTGCAATTGATGAATGATTTTACTGAATGTTTTATTTTATTACTGTCAATGCAGCTACCTTTTTGTATATTATCACAATTCCCGCAGTTACCGCAGGGAAACGTTCCAGTTGGCAGGGGTGCATTGTCAATACCCAATTGCGATGTAACTCGAGTTTCTCTATATGTGTGGACTACACTATTTCTTACAGTCTGGTTGCGTCTGAACGCATACATTGGTTTGGGCAACCTTTCTTTGTTTTTATTAGTCACCAAATGCCAATTGTGGTTGATTATATTCTTGACTTTATTACTGATTGAGTTGTAGTTTGTCACAAAAATTAACCTGTTCTCTTTTTGTTCTCTCTGTTGCTTTGTAAAGAGATTGTCCCTGTTAAAGTACTTTGCTCTTTTGTATGCGTGTCTCACCATGCGTCTAGGATACCCTCTCTCAATGAATTTCTCTATTAAAATTTTAGCATGTTTATCAAAATCACTTATTTTTGTGCAATTACGTTTTAATCTTAAAAATTGCCCAAAAGGGATATTATTTTTCTGGCATGGGGGATGGTGGCTGCTAAAATGTAGCATAGTATTCCTATCGGTCTCCTTTGTAAACAGCTCGACCTGAAGTAACCCTTCTTCATGTTTAATAATTATATCTAGGAATGCACATTTCTGGGTATCGAAATGTACTGTAAATTTAAGGTTAGGGTCTCCTAAGTTTAGCCATAGAATAAATTCTTCCAAGGTGTCTAATGGGCCAGACCAAATAAAAAAGACATCATCAATATATCTTGACCATGTTGAAATGTTTTCGAAAAATGGGGCCATGGAGTTAAAAATATGGGTCTCTTCAAATTGTGCCACATATAAACAGGCCAGACTTGGAGCACAGGTGGCTCCCATGCTGGTCCCTTTGATTTGTTTAAAAAACTCCTTATTAAAAAGAAATATGTTGTTTTTTAAAACTATATTTACACAATCAATGATAAATGTTTCTTGAGAATTAAGGTCTCTGTCTAAGGGGCTTAGCAAATTGGTGATCATCTCTATGGTGCTGTCCTGTGGGATGTTCGTATAAAGTGCCTCGATATCGAGGGTCACTAAATACTGGGTTCTAGGATCAAATTGTAGATTTTCCACTTTTTCAATAATGGCCGCTGTGTCTTTAATATACGCTTTTTGTTGTACTACTAATGGCTGTAAGAAGATGTCTGCGTATTTGCTCAAAGGCTCGGTTAAGGAGCCGATGCTAGCCACAATTGGCCTCATTGGGGGATCTGTTGGGTTTTTATGTATTTTAGGCAGCCCATACAGGGCAGGAATGGTCGGATTGGCATTTAAAAGGAATTTATACTCTTCCTCGCATAATACTCCGTCTTCTTTTGCATGGTTTAGAACTTGTTGGACTACAGTTTTCAATTGTTGCCAGTCATTGTTGGTCACTTTATGGTAGTGATCTGTATTCTCTAGCATTAGGTTCATCTTTTCCCTATATTGTACTGTTGACATGATTATTATACTACCGCCTTTATCGGCGGGCTTAATTGTTAACTCATGGCGGTTTTCTAGATTTTTAAGGGCTTCTCTTTCGTCTTTACTTAGATTAAACTGTATCCAATTTTTACGGTCTAATAAATCTGCAATACTCTTCTCTACTACCCTTTCAAAGGTCTCTATGTCTTTGTCGACCTGTCCAATATGTGGAGTCCAGGTCGATTTTGGTTTTAAACCTGATTTGTTTATACTTGGACCTCTCTCTTTTCCTTCAAAGAAAGATTGCAGTCGTACTTTTCTAAAAAAATTTTGGAGATCCCTTTCTAAGTTGAATCTATTAATGGGGGAAACTATAGCAAAACCTAAACCTTTTTCCAGAACCTTCACTTCTAAATCGGTGAGAGGAGTGTCTGATAGGTTAATAACCGGAGCTTTTTTTGTTGTTGTTATGTGTCCCAGGTTTTCTGACTCCTGGTGTATGGTCTCTGATGAAATTGAGGTTGAGGGGCATAATTCCCTCTCCCTCTGCTCCTGCCTCTCGATTGTACAAACTTTTGGCGTGGTTCTAAAAAAGAGAGAGATTCTTTATTTGGGCCTGATGTACTCTCTTTGTCTTTACTAGTATTACTACCAGGAGTTTCTGTCTCAGAATCTGTGCTGGAATAGGAAGTATCAAAGAATCTGACTTTTTTCTTTTGAAAGTTTTTGTTGTTCGGATTATGTTGCCATGTTCTACGGTTCTGAAAAGTCTCCCTAGGGCGCTCATAATAATCTTTTTGAAGATATGGATATACATGTTCGGGATTATATTTAGCAACGTCTTTGCCAAATTTGTTGCTTTTTTTGTTAAACAGATAGTCCCTGTATCCATCTACATCGTTCTGGATGTCTTCCAGTTTTTTCTTAGCGTCCTCTAAGGCATTACTTTCTAGCAGTTTTTCCTCTAGATCTTTAATGTCCTGTCTTTCAATAATTAAAATATCAGTAGCTGTTTCTATTATTAAAAGCATCCAGTCACGGCTGCACCTGTTGGCTACACGTGTCCAGTTCTCTATAAATTTCAGATTGTTTATGAAGATTCCGGGTTCGTTCGTAACTTGAAGTCCCTTAGGAATAGTACCTCTTTTGCAATAATCTATAAGGAAATCCGAGTGTAACTCGGTCCTTACGACTTTCTTTTTAGCGTTCCATAGGGTCCGCCATTCCTCTTCGTTATCGTTATCAATCCTAACTGTAGAGATATTCCTGACAGTACCATTAATGATTTTGTTAAATTGATCATCATTGTAGCTGTGTGTTTTCAAGCCTTCCATAATGGCCTTATGAGTAAGAATACTCAGAGGTTGACACAATACCTCCCCGGTTGACAAACCGTGGTTAAAGATTAAGAAAAAAAGGGAGGTCTCCTCACAATTCTGTTTAGGGACAAGGAGTAATCAGTATAAAAAAGGGGGGGACCCTGTTGTTACCACACAATGGTTTGTTGTCTGTATGCCACCATATATTCAAGAGACCCTTACAATAATCAACCACACCAATTATTCCATATGCTAAAATGAACAGCAAAAAACTTTTTATGCATTTATATCATTTATTTCCTTTTTGCATAAAATTGTACTAAACAATTACAGTGCCTATTTTAAAAAAATATGTTTAAACATAGCTTATATACATGTACATCATTTATTGAGTGATACAGTTGATACCAAAAACAGTTAAAAAACAAAGTTTGTAAATAAACAAAGTGTCTAATTCGAAGTAATTAAAAACAAGTTGTCACACGGGACAAATAAAAACCAAGTTGTCGACGCAGCGTTTCGGTATTTATAAAAATTGACACCTTCTTCAGGACAGGGTTCTATTTAATAAAGAAAACATGAAATTAGACTCCATCATTATTTGACACCTTATTGACATATTTGTACTTCTCACTACACAGTTGGTACACAACATCATTTACTAAGCTAGATTAATTAACTCATATTCCACATATATTTTTTACAGGCACATTCTTTTAAGTGGTTTTATGGATCCTTGAGTTATATGGGGTCAGTCAACATATCTACATCATCTAGGTATTTCTAAAAAGAGAAAGAATAGTGTTTCCTGAAACTATACAGGGCGTGGGTCGATTTATACATTGATTTCCCCATTCGCATACCTTATTAGGTTGAAGCGTTTTGCTTAGCATTCAGCTCTGGGAATCTGTTTTCAATTCAGGAGATTACCCAATCTGTATTCAGGATGCTTATTTATTCATTTAGTTGAGCATCTTTGGCAGAAGGATCCTCTCTGTGGGTTGGATCATTCATTATATTTAGATCATGATTCTAAATGTTTTTAAACTTTCTTCAGCTTCTGTGATACGGTATAAATAAAAGATCCATTCATTTTACCTTTTTTTTAGGGATCTGACTCCTGCAGTGGAGGACAAGGGGGCCACCGTAATGTAAAGTTAGGTCTATGTTCTCCCCGTGGTCTATGTTTTTTTAAAAAAGGAATTCAAAAGAGAAAGGAAAAAAACTCATCAGTTTATTTTTTTATTCTTCCATCTCTCTGCTGTACTGTATCTTGACCTTTCCTGTTTAAAGACACTTACCCTTAACATCAGGGGTTATATTTCCAAGGCTGCACGTGACTGGATTATCACTGTGTCCCTTGCTCTGGCGGTATTCCTCAATTTACCGTTTCTGAAATGAATTAGATTTCTACATTATTTTACATGCCCTGGGTTCTGTTGGGTATAGATGTTTACGTCACTTTAAAACGTCTATGATTTATTTATAACTCAGTGTTTTAGACGATCGTTTTTTATCATTTTCCGTTGTCCCCATTAGGTTACATAAATTTACTTATGTTTTAAGGAAATCATTCACTATATTCCTAACCCGCTTTCGTTTTGCTATAAGAACATTCTATTTGCACCTTTGGGATAATTGCGCTGTTAACCAGGTAGCGTCTTCACAACGGCATGCTCAATGTGACTAAGCCGTCACTCGTAACCCATTCTTTACTTTTGCTCATGGCGGGGGGACCTCAGCGACTATTAGCTGATGCTCCTCGTTTCCACCCGTACCCTAACCAGTTTTACATCAAGTTGGGCCGCCTAGTTATCGCTCTTACCTTCGTTATAGGATTCGGCCTCCCTGCTCCGCATGTCCTCCGTCCGTTCAGCTTCTCGGTCCATTGGGGTATGACAGTTGCGTTTTTATCCTTATGCGCTGCGCGCGCATTTCTCTACTCTCGCGATTTTGATAAGTTAGCCAGTTCCGGCGTTTCAATTACGTGACACGGACGGCGGACTACTCTTGTAGTTTTCTCCACATTTTCCTTGGAACTACAGTTGTAGTTTCCCTATTATTTCCGGTTCGCGTCTCTATATAGATACACGCTCTGAACTAATCTCATTATTATTAGTGCTAGCTTTATATTTCGAACTGTTCTAATTTTTATTTATGCTCTAAAACGAATTTCCTTTATGTAGAAAATGTATACAGTATTATTTTTTAGACGTTTTTTAGACATTGTCAGTTCTGCCTTGATCAATATGTTTTTATCCAGTAGTCTCCATAACTCACAACATTACTCCTAAAGATGGTATGGAGGGAGACTGAACTATGACGTTCGTCTATATGTATGTTCTTTGGGTATGTTATTTATTTGTGATAACTAAAGAATACGATCCCAGTCTTCTTTACAATTCAGACCATTTTTCACTGTATTAAAACGGGACATGAAGAACTGTTCGCGTTTTTTCCTTTTGAGCTCCATATCTCCTCCTCTTGAGTTCATATAGATACTCTCTACACCACACCATACCAAATCATTGGTCGTGTGTTTAGCTAACTGCCAATGTTCTGTTAAGGGCGCTCCTTTTTTATTCGTCCGGATGGCTGACTTGTGCTCATTGATCCGCAGTCGGATTTCCCGACTTGTTTCGCCAATGTACATTAGGTTACAGGGGCACTTTATCATATATATAAGGTTTTTTGATCTGCAATTGATGAATGATTTTACTGAATGTTTTATTTTATTACTGTCAATGCAGCTACCTTTTTGTATATTATCACAATTCCCGCAGTTACCGCAGG
Source organism: Lissotriton helveticus (assembly GCF_964261635.1). Lineage (NCBI taxonomy): Eukaryota > Metazoa > Chordata > Amphibia > Caudata > Salamandridae > Lissotriton > Lissotriton helveticus. The sequence goes on along the minus strand of NC_136061.1, from coordinate 1,636,275,710 downwards.
GAAACGTTCCAGTTGGCAGGGGTGCATTGTCAATACCCAATTGCGATGTAACTCGAGTTTCTCTATATGTGTGGACTACACTATTTCTTACAGTCTGGTTGCGTCTGAACGCATACATTGGTTTGGGCAACCTTTCTTTGTTTTTATTAGTCACCAAATGCCAATTGTGGTTGATTATATTCTTGACTTTATTACTGATTGAGTTGTAGTTTGTCACAAAAATTAACCTGTTCTCTTTTTGTTCTCTCTGTTGCTTTGTAAAGAGATTGTCCCTGTTAAAGTACTTTGCTCTTTTGTATGCGTGTCTCACCATGCGTCTAGGATACCCTCTCTCAATGAATTTCTCTATTAAAATTTTAGCATGTTTATCAAAATCACTTATTTTTGTGCAATTACGTTTTAATCTTAAAAATTGCCCAAAAGGGATATTATTTTTCTGGCATGGGGGATGGTGGCTGCTAAAATGTAGCATAGTATTCCTATCGGTCTCCTTTGTAAACAGCTCGACCTGAAGTAACCCTTCTTCATGTTTAATAATTATATCTAGGAATGCACATTTCTGGGTATCGAAATGTACTGTAAATTTAAGGTTAGGGTCTCCTAAGTTTAGCCATAGAATAAATTCTTCCAAGGTGTCTAATGGGCCAGACCAAATAAAAAAGACATCATCAATATATCTTGACCATGTTGAAATGTTTTCGAAAAATGGGGCCATGGAGTTAAAAATATGGGTCTCTTCAAATTGTGCCACATATAAACAGGCCAGACTTGGAGCACAGGTGGCTCCCATGCTGGTCCCTTTGATTTGTTTAAAAAACTCCTTATTAAAAAGAAATATGTTGTTTTTTAAAACTATATTTACACAATCAATGATAAATGTTTCTTGAGAATTAAGGTCTCTGTCTAAGGGGCTTAGCAAATTGGTGATCATCTCTATGGTGCTGTCCTGTGGGATGTTCGTATAAAGTGCCTCGATATCGAGGGTCACTAAATACTGGGTTCTAGGATCAAATTGTAGATTTTCCACTTTTTCAATAATGGCCGCTGTGTCTTTAATATACGCTTTTTGTTGTACTACTAATGGCTGTAAGAAGATGTCTGCGTATTTGCTCAAAGGCTCGGTTAAGGAGCCGATGCTAGCCACAGGGTAAGTGTCTTTAAACAGGAAAGGTCAAGATACAGTACAGCAGAGAGATGGAAGAATAAAAAAATAAACTGATGAGTTTTTTTCCTTTCTCTTTTGAATTCCTTTTTTAAAAAAACATAGACCACGGGGAGAACATAGACCTAACTTTACATTACGGTGGCCCCCTTGTCCTCCACTGCAGGAGTCAGATCCCTAAAAAAAAGGTAAAATGAATGGATCTTTTATTTATACCGTATCACAGAAGCTGAAGAAAGTTTAAAAACATTTAGAATCATGATCTAAATATAATGAATGATCCAACCCACAGAGAGGATCCTTCTGCCAAAGATGCTCAACTAAATGAATAAATAAGCATCCTGAATACAGATTGGGTAATCTCCTGAATTGAAAACAGATTCCCAGAGCTGAATGCTAAGCAAAACGCTTCAACCTAATAAGGTATGCGAATGGGGAAATCAATGTATAAATCGACCCACGCCCTGTATAGTTTCAGGAAACACTATTCTTTCTCTTTTTAGAAATACCTAGATGATGTAGATATGTTGACTGACCCCATATAACTCAAGGATCCATAAAACCACTTAAAAGAATGTGCCTGTAAAAAATATATGTGGAATATGAGTTAATTAATCTAGCTTAGTAAATGATGTTGTGTACCAACTGTGTAGTGAGAAGTACAAATATGTCAATAAGGTGTCAAATAATGATGGAGTCTAATTTCATGTTTTCTTTATTAAATAGAACCCTGTCCTGAAGAAGGTGTCAATTTTTATAAATACCGAAACGCTGCGTCGACAACTTGGTTTTTATTTGTCCCGTGTGACAACTTGTTTTTAATTACTTCGAATTAGACACTTTGTTTATTTACAAACTTTGTTTTTTAACTGTTTTTGGTATCAACTGTATCACTCAATAAATGATGTACATGTATATAAGCTATGTTTAAACATATTTTTTTAAAATAGGCACTGTAATTGTTTAGTACAATTTTATGCAAAAAGGAAATAAATGATATAAATGCATAAAAAGTTTTTTGCTGTTCATTTTAGCATATGGAATAATTGGTGTGGTTGATTATTGTAAGGGTCTCTTGAATATATGGTGGCATACAGACAACAAACCATTGTGTGGTAACAACAGGGTCCCCCCCTTTTTTATACTGATTACTCCTTGTCCCTAAACAGAATTGTGAGGAGACCTCCCTTTTTTTCTTAATCTTTAACCACGGTTTGTCAACCGGGGAGGTATTGTGTCAACCTCTGAGTATTCTTACTCATAAGGCCATTATGGAAGGCTTGAAAACACACAGCTACAATGATGATCAATTTAACAAAATCATTAATGGTACTGTCAGGAATATCTCTACAGTTAGGATTGATAACGATAACGAAGAGGAATGGCGGACCCTATGGAACGCTAAAAAGAAAGTCGTAAGGACCGAGTTACACTCGGATTTCCTTATAGATTATTGCAAAAGAGGTACTATTCCTAAGGGACTTCAAGTTACGAACGAACCCGGAATCTTCATAAACAATCTGAAATTTATAGAGAACTGGACACGTGTAGCCAACAGGTGCAGCCGTGACTGGATGCTTTTAATAATAGAAACAGCTACTGATATTTTAATTATTGAAAGACAGGACATTAAAGATCTAGAGGAAAAACTGCTAGAAAGTAATGCCTTAGAGGACGCTAAGAAAAAACTGGAAGACATCCAGAACGATGTAGATGGATACAGGGACTATCTGTTTAACAAAAAAAGCAACAAATTTGGCAAAGACGTTGCTAAATATAATCCCGAACATGTATATCCATATCTTCAAAAAGATTATTATGAGCGCCCTAGGGAGACTTTTCAGAACCGTAGAACATGGCAACATAATCCGAACAACAAAAACTTTCAAAAGAAAAAAGTCAGATTCTTTGATACTTCCTATTCCAGCACAGATTCTGAGACAGAAACTCCTGGTAGTAATACTAGTAAAGACAAAGAGAGTACATCAGGCCCAAATAAAGAATCTCTCTCTTTTTTAGAACCACGCCAAAAGTTTGTACAATCGAGAGGCAGGAGCAGAGGGAGAGGGAATTATGCCCCTCAACCTCAATTTCATCAGAGACCATACACCAGGAGTCAGAAAACCTGGGACACATAACAACAACAAAAAAAGCTCCGGTTATTAACCTATCAGACACTCCTCTCACCGATTTAGAAGTGAAGGTTCTGGAAAAAGGTTTAGGTTTTGCTATAGTTTCCCCCATTAATAGATTCAACTTAGAAAGGGATCTCCAAAATTTTTTTAGAAAAGTACGACTGCAATCTTTCTTTGAAGGAAAAGAGAGAGGTCCAAGTATAAACAAATCAGGTTTAAAACCAAAATCGACCTGGACTCCACATATTGGACAGGTCGACAAAGACATAGAGACCTTTGAAAGGGTAGTAGAGAAGAGTATTGCAGATTTATTAGACCGTAAAAATTGGATACAGTTTAATCTAAGTAAAGACGAAAGAGAAGCCCTTAAAAATCTAGAAAACCGCCATGAGTTAACAATTAAGCCCGCCGATAAAGGCGGTAGTATTATAATCATGTCAACAGTACAATATAGGGAAAAGATGAACCTAATGCTAGAGAATACAGATCACTACCATAAAGTGACCAACAATGACTGGCAACAATTGAAAACTGTAGTCCAACAAGTTCTAAACCATGCAAAAGAAGACGGAGTATTATGCGAGGAAGAGTATAAATTCCTTTTAAATGCCAATCCGACCATTCCTGCCCTGTATGGGCTGCCTAAAATACATAAAAACCCAACAGATCCCCCAATGAGGCCAATTGTGGCTAGCATCGGCTCCTTAACCGAGCCTTTGAGCAAATACGCAGACATCTTCTTACAGCCATTAGTAGTACAACAAAAAGCGTATATTAAAGACACAGCGGCCATTATTGAAAAAGTGGAAAATCTACAATTTGATCCTAGAACCCAGTATTTAGTGACCCTCGATATCGAGGCACTTTATATGAACATCCCACAGGACAGCACCATAGAGATGATCACCAATTTGCTAAGCCCCTTAGACAGAGACCTTAATTCTCAAGAAACATTTATCATTGATTGTGTAAATATAGTTTTAAAAAACAACATATTTCTTTTTAATAAGGAGTTTTTTAAACAAATCAAAGGGACCAGCATGGGAGCCACCTGTGCTCCAAGTCTGGCCTGTTTATATGTGGCACAATTTGAAGAGACCCATATTTTTAACTCCATGGCCCCATTTTTCGAAAACATTTCAACATGGTCAAGATATATTGATGATGTCTTTTTTATTTGGTCTGGCCCATTAGACACCTTGGAAGAATTTATTCTATGGCTAAACTTAGGAGACCCTAACCTTAAATTTACAGTACATTTCGATACCCAGAAATGTGCATTCCTAGATATAATTATTAAACATGAAGAAGGGTTACTTCAGGTCGAGCTGTTTACAAAGGAGACCGATAGGAATACTATGCTACATTTTAGCAGCCACCATCCCCCATGCCAGAAAAATAATATCCCTTTTGGGCAATTTTTAAGATTAAAACGTAATTGCACAAAAATAAGTGATTTTGATAAACATGCTAAAATTTTAATAGAGAAATTCATTGAGAGAGGGTATCCTAGACGCATGGTGAGACACGCATACAAAAGAGCAAAGTACTTTAACAGGGACAATCTCTTTACAAAGCAACAGAGAGAACAAAAAGAGAACAGGTTAATTTTTGTGACAAACTACAACTCAATCAGTAATAAAGTCAAGAATATAATCAACCACAATTGGCATTTGGTGACTAATAAAAACAAAGAAAGGTTGCCCAAACCAATGTATGCGTTCAGACGCAACCAGACTGTAGTCCACACATATAGAGAAACTCGAGTTACATCGCAATTGGGTATTGACAATGCACCCCTGCCAACTGGAACGTTTCCCTGCGGTAACTGCGGGAATTGTGATAATATACAAAAAGGTAGCTGCATTGACAGTAATAAAATAAAACATTCAGTAAAATCATTCATCAATTGCAGATCAAAAAACCTTATATATATGATAAAGTGCCCCTGTAACCTAATGTACATTGGCGAAACAAGTCGGGAAATCCGACTGCGGATCAATGAGCACAAGTCAGCCATCCGGACGAATAAAAAAGGAGCGCCCTTAACAGAACATTGGCAGTTAGCTAAACACACGACCAATGATTTGGTATGGTGTGGTGTAGAGAGTATCTATATGAACTCAAGAGGAGGAGATATGGAGCTCAAAAGGAAAAAACGCGAACAGTTCTTCATGTCCCGTTTTAATACAGTGAAAAATGGTCTGAATTGTAAAGAAGACTGGGATCGTATTCTTTAGTTATCACAAATAAATAACATACCCAAAGAACATACATATAGACGAACGTCATAGTTCAGTCTCCCTCCATACCATCTTTAGGAGTAATGTTGTGAGTTATGGAGACTACTGGATAAAAACATATTGATCAAGGCAGAACTGACAATGTCTAAAAAACGTCTAAAAAATAATACTGTATACATTTTCTACATAAAGGAAATTCGTTTTAGAGCATAAATAAAAATTAGAACAGTTCGAAATATAAAGCTAGCACTAATAATAATGAGATTAGTTCAGAGCGTGTATCTATATAGAGACGCGAACCGGAAATAATAGGGAAACTACAACTGTAGTTCCAAGGAAAATGTGGAGAAAACTACAAGAGTAGTCCGCCGTCCGTGTCACGTAATTGAAACGCCGGAACTGGCTAACTTATCAAAATCGCGAGAGTAGAGAAATGCGCGCGCAGCGCATAAGGATAAAAACGCAACTGTCATACCCCAATGGACCGAGAAGCTGAACGGACGGAGGACATGCGGAGCAGGGAGGCCGAATCCTATAACGAAGGTAAGAGCGATAACTAGGCGGCCCAACTTGATGTAAAACTGGTTAGGGTACGGGTGGAAACGAGGAGCATCAGCTAATAGTCGCTGAGGTCCCCCCGCCATGAGCAAAAGTAAAGAATGGGTTACGAGTGACGGCTTAGTCACATTGAGCATGCCGTTGTGAAGACGCTACCTGGTTAACAGCGCAATTATCCCAAAGGTGCAAATAGAATGTTCTTATAGCAAAACGAAAGCGGGTTAGGAATATAGTGAATGATTTCCTTAAAACATAAGTAAATTTATGTAACCTAATGGGGACAACGGAAAATGATAAAAAACGATCGTCTAAAACACTGAGTTATAAATAAATCATAGACGTTTTAAAGTGACGTAAACATCTATACCCAACAGAACCCAGGGCATGTAAAATAATGTAGAAATCTAATTCATTTCAGAAACGGTAAATTGAGGAATACCGCCAGAGCAAGGGACACAGTGATAATCCAGTCACGTGCAGCCTTGGAAATATAACCCCTGATGTTAAGGGTAAGTGTCTTTAAACAGGAAAGGTCAAGATACAGTACAGCAGAGAGATGGAAGAATAAAAAAATAAACTGATGAGTTTTTTTCCTTTCTCTTTTGAATTCCTTTTTTAAAAAAACATAGACCACGGGGAGAACATAGACCTAACTTTACATTACGGTGGCCCCCTTGTCCTCCACTGCAGGAGTCAGATCCCTAAAAAAAAGGTAAAATGAATGGATCTTTTATTTATACCGTATCACAGAAGCTGAAGAAAGTTTAAAAACATTTAGAATCATGATCTAAATATAATGAATGATCCAACCCACAGAGAGGATCCTTCTGCCAAAGATGCTCAACTAAATGAATAAATAAGCATCCTGAATACAGATTGGGTAATCTCCTGAATTGAAAACAGATTCCCAGAGCTGAATGCTAAGCAAAACGCTTCAACCTAATAAGGTATGCGAATGGGGAAATCAATGTATAAATCGACCCACGCCCTGTATAGTTTCAGGAAACACTATTCTTTCTCTTTTTAGAAATACCTAGATGATGTAGATATGTTGACTGACCCCATATAACTCAAGGATCCATAAAACCACTTAAAAGAATGTGCCTGTAAAAAATATATGTGGAATATGAGTTAATTAATCTAGCTTAGTAAATGATGTTGTGTACCAACTGTGTAGTGAGAAGTACAAATATGTCAATAAGGTGTCAAATAATGATGGAGTCTAATTTCATGTTTTCTTTATTAAATAGAACCCTGTCCTGAAGAAGGTGTCAATTTTTATAAATACCGAAACGCTGCGTCGACAACTTGGTTTTTATTTGTCCCGTGTGACAACTTGTTTTTAATTACTTCGAATTAGACACTTTGTTTATTTACAAACTTTGTTTTTTAACTGTTTTTGGTATCAACTGTATCACTCAATAAATGATGTACATGTATATAAGCTATGTTTAAACATATTTTTTTAAAATAGGCACTGTAATTGTTTAGTACAATTTTATGCAAAAAGGAAATAAATGATATAAATGCATAAAAAGTTTTTTGCTGTTCATTTTAGCATATGGAATAATTGGTGTGGTTGATTATTGTAAGGGTCTCTTGAATATATGGTGGCATACAGACAACAAACCATTGTGTGGTAACAACAGGGTCCCCCCCTTTTTTATACACTACCATTAAAGACAGTTTTAAATTACAATTCCTCAGACACAAAACGGGACATTCCCAACTGCTCACAGACAAACGTTATCACTTATTAAATATATCAAGGTAACACAATGTTATCCATTGGGAGAGGTAGGCCTTGCAGTAGTGAAAAATTAATTTAGGAGTGTTTCCCCTACCAGGACATGTAAAACTTAAAAGTACATGTCCAACATTTTAAAAACAACACACCCTGCCCTATGGGCAGTTTATGGCCTACCCTGGGGATGACATACGTATTGAAAACATAATACACGATATGTTTAGGTCTGGCAAAAGGTTGCCAGGTCGAACTACACACACATGTTGCATGGAAGGCATGTTTCAAAAGGTTACTTAAGTGGGTGGCACATCCAGTGGTGCAAGCCCATTAGTAGTATTTAATTTAAAGGGCCTGGGTACATGTAGTACCACTTTACTAATGTAAATTAAATGTGCCAATGTGGTGTAAGTCAAATTTACCATGTTTGAAGGGGAGAGCACAAGTACTTTAGCACTGGTTAGCAGTGATGAAATACACAGATTCCTAAAAGCCAACAGAAACTGGCTCAGAAACCAAGAGAGATGAAAGCAGAAAGTTTGGGGATGACCCTCTAGAGAAGGTAAAGTCCAACAGGACCCCCTCCCCCCACAAGCCAGGGTAGACTAATCAACACCTTGGGGGATAGAACAAGGACGAAGACCCTCTTACAAAGTGGCACTTGTCAGTTCATTGCCCTCCAAGCTCAATTGGATCCCTCTGTCTACCCTCTCCAAAGCCAATGGATTGACCAATGGGGAACCCTTCTCCTCATCTGTGGACTCCTTCTGTGTAGATCCAAACTTGAATTTGTTCACATATGCATCCCAGTATGCAGATAGTAACATCATGGTCAACAAAGTGATGTGGGCCATCCTGCCCCTTATATGAGATTTATCTCCTCAAACCAAGGAAACTTCTTTCCATATGGACAGCAACCAACAGAGGCAACTGACCGCTATAAGTTTCAAGCGCTAGGCCCCAGGCCTCACTTTCAGCCTTGGGGCTGGCAAGGAGTTGCCTACTTGCTCTTGAGGGTTCTCTGCCCTCTGAGATTTCTTAGAGTATGGGAGACTGCCCTGGGTGTTAGGTACCTTTCATCTCTCTTCCCACCGGTCCAGGGGTGGTAGCCTGATACTATTTCTCCAGCCCAGGGACTGTATTGTGGGGCTTAACAGGGGTCAGGGGTGAGCCTTTTCTCATTCTGCCCTTATATCTGGGCCACTGTACCCTCTGTTTAGGAGGGGTAGCACCAGAAACCTGAGATTTCCGGGCACCTGTCCTACAAGCTCTTACAACACAGAAATGCAATCAATAGGCATCTGGGAACTGATTATGACCCTCCTCTGGGTCACCTTCCCACTCCACTCCGAGGATACCAGAGCCAAGGGGCAGAAACAGTCGTGCCCCTGGGCCAGAGTTATCTTAGACACCTGTCCGGTGTACTCCTATGGGCAAACCAGCCTTTCCACTGTCATGGTCTGTCTAACCTCAGTGTCCCGCAGTGACGGGGATGCCATTTACTGTGATAGGATGGAAGACACCTCCCACCCATCATGGATCAAAAACCAACCCCAAGAGATGACAAGCCAACTAAGGAAGACTAGGGTATTTTCTAATACCTGCACCTGGGGACTACGTACCCCTAAGGTCACACTGGCCACTCCTGTAGAGCTCCCAAAGTTGGGTGGTATCTTACTACAGATGGCATACCCTTGCTGTGTCCTAGCGGCGAGCACTCAAATAAGCTGGGTTAGAAATGTGGTGCTCCTGGGCCCTCATCACCAGAACATCCTCCCAGTTTCTCAGAAGGGGCATGGGAACACTCTCCCCCCACTTTACCCTGGTATCTGTTTGTGCCTTGATGACATACCCTCACTCTGAAGAGGGGAACCTGAACCCCCCATCTTGGAGTCACTCCCAGGTACCTTCTTATTAACTCTCATCCTGAGCCATATGTCCGCTTCCTTAGCAAGCTCCCTGGGGCCAGTGAGCTTCCTATTCACTAGGTGTTAACACTGCTCTGGAAAATGATTGCTGAACTTGTGCCAACTTGCAAACAAATTGTACAGCCCATTGTAGCCACTTACATCACTGTCTTTCACCCAGCCATAAGGTGCATTGCATAAATGAAACACAAAATCCACCTCGGACTGCTGGCGCAACCTTTAGCGCTCTCTCTCTAAACGTCTCCTTATACTTCTCTGGAGTAAGCCTATATTTTATGGATGTCCTTCATGGGGGTACCTCATTCTGTCTCCCTTTCTTCCTAGGGCCAGCAGGGCATCTACTCCCTCTCCCTTACTAGGTATTTGCCGCCAGACACTGCTTCCCCCAATCCTCTTTAGGGGGACTATGCATCTCCAGGGCAACCTCATAGGCTTCAAACCACCTATCGGTCATCCTGCACAACAAAGTTAAGACACCAGATCCTTGGGAATGTGGACCTTCTTGTCTTTAGTGGACACTGGGATATAGCCGCCACCATTGTTGTCACACTCTGAAGCTTGTCTTGCTTTGAGGTCCAGGTACTTCATGCTAACCTAATGAGCCAGGAGTAGTTTTTCCACCAAAGCCCTCTCAGCCTCATCCTTCTCTTGTGCCTAGGCGTTCTCTGCCTTACCTTTCTCCCTTCTATCTCCGTCTCAGCTTTCCTTTCTTCTGCCTCCAATCTTAACTTGGCTAGCTGCAATTTGAGTTCCCTCTCAGCCTTTCTGTTCTCCGGCTCCTTTCAAGACAGACCACAGGAAGACACAATGCTCTCTGCACTGACAATGGGCTCTACACTCCTGGTGGTGAGTGGTTCTCCCCTGAGTGCTGCAGTTCAGGAACAGCACCAAAGTCCTTCACTGTTCCACCATTAGCACCTCCTCAACCTGGTCCTCTGTTGTTGCCAATAATTGGGAAGCCTCCACCCAGGCTCTTAGAGGCTTATGGAGCTCCAACTTCTTTGCGCTTGTAGGAAAGTAGGATCTGCTTCTTATGGTTACCCCCACTTTTTGCACCCACTGTTTTGACTAGTCTGGCTGGGATCCTGCTATTTAGGACCCCTGCCTATCTGCTTTCTCCCTTAAATTGATGTGTATGTACTTTGGTACAACTCCAGATTGGATACTGGGGTACCCTTATCAGTTCCTAGTATATGGTACACATCGACCCAGGGCATAAGTACCCCCAGAGGCCTCCCATGGACTGAAGCATGTATTATGCCACCCATGAGAGGCCATGCAAAATGGAACCTTAGGCCTGCTACTGCAGCCTGTGTAAGTTAGATATAGATTCACTATATCTACATATATCACTACACTTAAACCTTTGTAAGTCACCCCTATAGCAGGCCTCAGCAATCCTGAAGAGAGGGTGTTTGGTTTTACGTGAGAGGGTGCACCTGCATGAGCAGGGCCCCTCTGCAGTCTTCGGAGACCATTCTCCCGGGCTGTACATGATACTACCAGACATATACGTAGTGGTGCATTATAAGTTTGCGGTAAATGCCATCTCGAAAACGACTACAACGAAGAATGTCGTGTTTGGTGTCAAACACCTTGGAATCATAACTCCACACCAGTAACTGGTGTGGGAGGTACAATTCCTCCCCTCAGAACAGAGGTTTCGGGGGTACCTAAGTCTACCGGTACCAACTTTCTCAAGCCTTACAGCACAACATGGATGCTGCCAGCCACAGACACGTGTCTGCCCTCCTGCTGCTGAGCCAAGCTTGAGCAGGGGAATGCACCACAATAGGCATCCTGTCACAGGGAGGTGTTACCACCTCCCAGACAGGATTTAGTGTATTGGGGCAGGGTGTGTGCACTGTCTCAGTGCCAGAAGGTCCGGCTCAGGGGCACATTTGGTGTCCAAGTGCATAGCCCAGCTCAAACTAGTCCTTGGAGCCATTTGCTCCTTTTCTGGCACGAAACTGGACAAAGGATATGGGAGTAGCCTCCCCCCTGTCCTGTCCCTCCCCTAGGAAGGTCCCTAGAATCCGTCGAACCCTCTCCCGAGGGTATAAAATGGGTTACCTAGCTACAGGATATTAGATTTTACGTGGACAAGATTCTGCAAAAAGATACCACTACACTTCAACCGTCTGGACCTCCCTTGTGCTCGACTTCATCTTCCATTGCCGTCCCAGTCTCACCAGTGTCCATGATCTGTACAGGCTCCGTGCAGGAGCCTGTGGACCTCCAAGACAACAGAAGAATTTCCCTTGGAGTGAAGGAGTCACTCCCCTGCAAATGCAGGCACCGTAACGCATCTGACTCATTGCTGATCCTGAGCTCCTGCAGACTCCAAAGGCTCCAGCAACACAGTAGGTGGGTTTCTGAAGGTCTCCAAGGTCAAGCTGCCCTCTTACCAAATTTTAGGCAGATATCCCTTGTGGGGACCGCATAACCCGTAACCCTGTGCACCGCGTCCATTAGCAGCTGCACATGCTTGTTGTTGTGCAACAATTCGGTGCATTGGGCCATTTGTAGCACTGAACGCAGTGCATATTTTCTGAGAAGGATTCCGGCATCCTGTGCCCTGCTAGCTGGTATCCTGTGAAACTGTCTGAGGTCCCCTCAGGACTCCTGTCTCTCTGGCCTGTGGGTCCACTTGAGGGTTGTAGGAGAGTAGGGTCTGCTTTCCTATGGTCACCCCCATTTTTACTTTTTGCTTCACTGGTTTTCGACTTAATGTGGCTGTGGGCCTGCTAATCAGACCCACAGCCTGCTGTTCTCTCTCTAAATTCACATCAATGTACTGTAGGTACATCACCAATTGGGATTGGATCACCTTATGAGCCCCTGTACAGTGTACTATAGGTACCCAGGGCGTAGGTGCATCCAAGGCCTACCAGGGGCTGCAGCATATCTTTTGTCACCCCTGGATGGCCATCCAAACTGACACAACTGGCTGATCACTCAGCTGGGGCAAGGTCGTGTAATCACCCCTTGCTTAGATATAGTATACCTATGTCTAAACATATATCTGGACACATATACACCTATAAGTCACTCCTATGGCAGGCCTTAACAATCCTGGAGGCAGAGTGCCATAGAGATGGTGCTCTAGCATGAGCTGAGCCTGTCTGCAGCTTTCGGAACCATGTCCTTATAGCTGTTCCAGGGTATTGCCATACCATATACTCTTAAGTGCATTATAATCCTCGCAGTTATTGCTAACTTTGGTTTGGCTTTATCAAAACATGTCGTGTAAGGTGTCATACACTTTGGAATACTACCCCCTCGCCAGTTCTGGCGATGTGGGTAGCATTCCACCCTTCTAGAGGGAGAAGATATGTTACTTTACTTAAACGTGGTTAAAACTAACCAGAGCCTCAGCATCACAAAATGGATGCTGCTGCCACAGACGCAAGTCTGGCCTCCTGCTGCTGACCGAAACTCCGGCAGTGGAGGCCTGGACAAAAGATTTCCTGTCACAGGGAGGTGTTACACCACCCCAGACCGGAGATAGTGGATTGAGGCAGGGAGGGCGAGTGAAACTAGACACTGCCTGGGGCACACAAGGTGTCCCATGCATAGCCCAGTTCAAACCGGTCCTGGGGCACTCCGGCCCCAGCTCTGGCGCGAAACTGGACAAAGGGAAAGGGGTGTAACCACCCCCTTCCTGGGTCCCACCCATAGGAGGGACCTAGCAGGTAATTCAGCCACTTGATTTGGAATAAAGGTAGGAGCTGTGTCTATAGACTTTAGATAATCCTGACTGAAACTTTGAAACGAAACTCTGGACCCTTCGACATCCTACTCGACGTAGAAGACTGAAGAATCTCCCTTGTGGTCAAGGAGTGACCACCCTGTGCAATCAGGCACCATCAAGCGCCCAACGGTTTGCTTTGTTGCAGCTCCCGCCGGAGCTCGAGCGACAGAGATCGACAAGAACCGGATTCCCAGACATCCAACAGCCCGATCCACAGCCACAGCAAAGCTGAGACACGTGGAGGCGACGTGGGACCGGCCATCTTGGAAAGCCTGCAAAGTGCTTCCCGTGCAGATCCCGAGGCATCCTCGAAGCTGTGCATTGGGGACTGAGAAGCCCCAGCCCCGAGCAGCTTTTGTACCGAAGATCACCTCTCCACACTCACCGAGTGCTGCCTGGGGCCCTTTTGCATTTTCCTGCTCGACGCGTCTGTCCGGTCACTTGCCCGTTGGCTAGTGGCCTCTGTGACGACGAACCTTTGAATTTAGACCGCTGGTCTGGTTTCTCCAGACTGGCCCTTGCTCCCCTGAAAAGGAGCAGCCCATCAGATCTTGCTGATCTGAACCAGAAGCCATCTTCAATTCCTGCGTGGGGTGCATTTGCCAAGGCTTGTTGACTCCAATCTGGAAGCCGACACCGCCGACAGCGAGAGCCTTCGTGGGACAGCTCGTGTTCAACTCCTGGTCATCGTCGATGCCCCTGGGTCTACGTGGCAGCGGAGACAAGCTTCTCGACAACCACCTGATTGCGCCCGACATCGCCTGGTTCCTTCCTGGTTCCATCCTGGTCACTGGCTAGTGACCCAGACTCTGTCCCCTCTGCTTTCAGGTACTCTACATCTTCGATCCACCCTTGGATCCAACCGGACTCTTCTCTCCTGGCCGCCTGCAGCATCTTCATCTCCAGGCTCCATAGAACTCCATGACGAAACCCGACACACTGACACCTATGCACCCGCTTCCTGTGGGCGAGGTAACGAGAGTACTCCGGTGCTCCTGTAGTGGATCACACCACTAGTGTCCTAGTTTAAAGTGGTTAAGTTCTAGTCCAGTCGGAAGACTTCTAAATCTGCAACTTTGTAACTTTTACGCACCATTGACTTTGCATTGGTGCACACGTGTGCTATAGACACTGCACCCGCATCCTGTGGGCCGCTCCAGTCCTAACTACAGTTAGTCCGGTGTAGCCCCAGCGATTCTCAAGGCCCTAGGCCTTACCATTGTTCGTGACGTGGTTCTTATACCACTATTTTAGTATATGGTTTAAGTGGCCATAATTGTGCAACTTTTGTATGTTTAACTGTGCTTTTGTTTAAACGCTTGTGCCTCTGTCCTCATAAAGAGTACAGAGGATTATTTAGTAATAAATACATATATTTTTATAATATATAACTTGTGTGGTGTCCTTTCCTTTGGTATTAAAAGGATTGCATATGGTAAAACAGCTGGCTTCACATGCCCTCTTGAGTTAAGCCAAAGACTGCTTAGGTCCATGCTACCCCTTAGATAGCTTGTCTATAAAGTTGACTTTACAACCACCACCATAAGGGTTGTTTGGACTGGTACAAGGAGCTCACTAGAATAGTGAACATCATACACCAGGCCAACTTCTTACAAGGGTCAACTTTGCTTTATTTTGGCTTCCCTGGTTGCTCCAGGCCTGCCCTGGCTCCTCTTACTGTGGTGAGTCTCCAGGTCCTGGCTGGGCCAGATCGACACCGAATTTGACCATCTGCAGTGCTTGCCGATGCCAAGGCTTGTTGGTGCTCCTGCTGGACATGACTCTCTGCATCCTTCGTGGGACAGCTTGTATCCTTCTCCTGGTCATGCTAGACGTCTCCTGATCCTCGCAGCTGAAGAGTCAAGATCACCGTCGACACACCTGAGGCACCTGACATCGGTGGGCATTCGTCTACCGAGCCTCTGGTCACTCCAAAGTGACCTAGATTCTGTCCCCGCAGTTTTTAGGTTCTTCTCATCTAGAATCCATGTTATGATTCCACTGGACACTTTTCGCACTTCCAGCAGCAGCATTTCTTTGTTGACATCCATAGAGAAAGACAAGGGTTTCTGACGCCACTTCGTGCCTACGGACCTGTCTCCTCTGAGATAGGTAACTCTGGTACAAAGGTATCCACGGGAGGGGTGGCTCTCCAACCTCCTAAATTCCAAGGGTTGTCTTCGTAATCTGCTGGGTTGGGTCCTTAATCTCTAATTTTCCAACCGCGACTTTCCCATTGAATTGTACAGAGCACGCGGTTGTGTTATCACTCTGCACCCATCCTCCGTGGGGTCCCTACTCATTCACCTTAGGTGGTTCCTTGGGGTCCCAGCAATTCTACACCTCATAGACTAGGTCTATTCCCGAGTTGTGGTTCTTATACCACTTATTTAGTATATGGTTTGGTTTCCCACTGGAGCCCACGATGTATTGTGCTACTTACGTCTGATACTTCACAACTGCATTATTTGATTTGTTTTCTATTATTGTGTAGAGGATACTAGAGAGTGTTATATATAATAAATACATATTTTTATAACTACTGTGTGGTTTCCCTTTCATTTAACCAATACTATATAAGGTTGCATTCTGGTAAAACAAGCTGCTTAACATTCCTTCAAAACTTAGCCTAAAGGCTGCTATCCATAGTTACCACTAGGATAGCTTTCTATAAAGGTTATATTTGACCTAATCAACATAAGGGTTGTGTGGACTGGTACAAGGTGCCCACTTTTATTAGTAGACTGCATATACCAGGCCGACTTCTCACAGCGCTCTTCTTGGTTGGAAGCTCCCTTTACTTACAGAACTTCTTGAGCTTAGCCACAGTGCAGTTCTCCAGACGGATGAGCTCAAATTGAATTCCTGCAGGTATGGCCAGAGGCACATTTAGGTAGAATGAGAGTTTATTTGGAAGAAGTAAAAGAGCCAATCAAGGAGAATTTGATAAAAACTCAAATTGGTGTCAAACCATTTATATGACATTTTAATGTTATACAAAATAAATGTATGGCACTGCACAAACACAAGTATAAATTCCCACCACTGAACACCAATGTGAGAAATTGTTTTTTTGTGTGAAGAGGGTGTGAACCGTTCTCAAGCAACAGCCACAATCCTCATTAGGGTGAACCACAACAAAGTGACTAAATTAACCTGTACTTAACCCAGGAGTAGCTCGGCACAAATGTAGTCAGGCTAACTTAGAGGCAATGTGTAAAGTATTTTTGCAGCACACAAACCTTAATATAGGAAAAACACCACACAAGAAAAGTCCCACAACAATTTAAAAAAAGGAGTAAAATGTAATCAATCATTTGACATCAAAAGGACAAAAATCCAAACCGTAGAAGAAGAGTTTAGTTTCAAACAAACCTAAAGATTCCAGGTAAATATAGCACTTGAAAGCACAAAGCACTATTCGCGCTTATCTAGTTGTGAAAAACCACGTGCATGTCACTAGTACAGCCTGAGCACGATGGAGCACGGGCTGGATACAGGAACCTGAATAGCCCTGCGAAAAAAGTTACCTACTAATGTCCAGCGCAAAGACTGCGGTTTGTGGTGGAGGAGGCCTTGAGGAGCAGGGACAGTGTCGTGGATGGTCTTCGCTGTAGAGCGAAGAACAGGCTGGGCGTCGTAGATGGTCGTCACAGTAACATAAAGCTCTTGTTGTGTGACGCGGACGGTCGATGTTGGAGATTGGTGGTGCCGGTCACTGTAGGCTGCCGATGTTGCAGCGTAAAGTGCAAAACTATAAGACAAAAGGACCAAAGGCAGCAGACCAGGTCAAGCACTACGGATCATTTAGTTCTTGAGTTAGGGTGGTGCAATCTCTTCCAACATCCGCTGCCGTGGGATGTGAAAATTATTGAAATACAAAAAACAGAATGGAAGGTGCACTCAAATAAAGTCAGTAGCAGTAGTTATTTTTAAGTAAATTCTTCTTTATTCAGAAAAGTATTCGTGAAGCATAGGCACAGCCAACGCGTTTCGTTCCTCTTTTTGCCTTTTTAGGAACTTCGTCAGGGCGAGTACTTATAACGTTAAGGGGCTGGACTTGATAGTCAAATAGGATAACGTCCGGAGAGGTGGTCTGTTCAGTGAATCAGAAGTAGTATCCTTAATATTTGAATGAAGTGCGCCTTACTAGGCGTCGTCTCGAATAGTTCTTGTTGATGTAATACAGTCCGAATCCAGAAGCTAATGACAGCCCCAGAGCAGGATTGGCATTGAGTTTATCCGGGTCGTATTAAGTTTATCCGGTTCGTAACGTCTTCAAAGAGGTTCAGGCGTAGGTCCAGCGACACATATATTATTGCTCCCACGTTCAGGACCTCCAAGGTAACGTAATCGGTAGTGTCATCCGACCGCCACTGGTCCAGTAATAACCCGAATTTAAAGCCAAAAACACGGAGAACCACACCTGTGATAGGGTAGTGGCTCCTGAAACCTCGGCATGCGCGAGGCAAGTGCAAATCTAGTGTTTGTGGTCGTCACTGTAGAGCAAAGAAACAGGTTCGCGGAGCTTCGCTTTGGAAGTCGGAATGACCTTGACATAGGCGGCATGATATTGCCACAAATAGGCTTGTTTGTGGTCGCGAAGAGCCCAAACTTCAGCATTTCTTCCCTTCTTTGTGGACAAGCTAACTGATGCCACACCAAGGGCCCAGGACCTGAGGGGCACCTCTTGGGTATGAGAACTCACTCCAGCAGTGACCAGCAATGTTTAGGCAGGTTCCAAACAACTGGACACATGCAGGAGGGGCTCTTGAGCTTGTTATATCCCTGTAGCCCTGAAAAGGAGGTCAGTCAGCTGTCCCTTGTAGTCATTACAGCCTGGGAGGAAGAATACAGCTCCGGTCTTCCTTCTCAGCAAGTAGGGCATCCTCCTTCTGTAGTATCAACAGGTACAGGAGAATACTGAAGAGTGGGTCTTATGGTCCCTTTTTATTTACCTGGTGCCCACTTTGAAGTGGGAGAAGCTGCTGGAGTTTCCCCCATAGATTGGGAGTTCCTGCCTCCCTGCCCTTGTCCCAATCTGGCTTGGGGCACAATATGCAAGTATGAATTACTTTTTGTAAGAGGCAACCCTACTGAATTGCAAGTGTGGAAGTTGATAGCTTCGCCACTCATCCTGCCAGAGAGGGACCATTCTGCCAACACTCAGACCCTCTATTGTGTAGCTGTCTAGGAGGAATACACAAAGGCCAACTGCTAATTACATCTAGTCATTTAACCTAGGAACAGGCTACAGGCACCAAATGGTGAGGGCAAGAAAATGATGTTTCTAAAAGTGGCATTTTCTGAATTGGGACTTAAAACCCAATTAAAGCAGGTTTTAAACTACATTTCGCCGACAACACACAGGATATTCATACATGCTCCCAAACAAAAGGTGTCAATTAATAAATGTAATAAAGTAACCCAATGTCAACCAATGGGAAAGACAGGCCATACAGTACATGTCCAACTTTCTGAATGTAAAGTGCACTGCACTATCGGCTGTTTGGAGCCTACCCTAGGTGGTGACATATGTATTAAAAAGGGAAGGCTTAGGCCTAGCAAAATGTTTTTCCCAGGTTGATATGGCAGCTTAAAACTGCACACACAAGCTTTAATGGTAAAACCAGAGACATGTTTCAAAAGGCTACATAAGTGGATGGCACAATCAGTGTTACAGGCCCACTAGTAGCATATAATTTACAGGCTATGGGTGCGTGTTGTACCAATTTACTAGGTACCTATAAAGTTATATAAGTAGGCCATATTGGATGCTAGCCAATTTTACCATGTTTGAAAGAGAGAACACTTTAGCACTGGTTAGCAGCAATAAATTGCAGTCTTAAAAGCCAACAAAAATAGGTTAAGAAAACAGAAGGTGAAATGTTTGGGGGATGACCCTGCAGAGAGGACCAAGTTCCACGGTAACTGTTTAAAAAGAAAGTAATGAGCATGTTTTTAAATTAAATTATAGGATTGCACAGACTAAAGGTCATGACTACTGAATATGCTGAAGGAAACAAAAGAAAACGTTGTGCACTCCTTAGAACTGTAAACAATTGATCATAAGTCAGGCCCCTCGTGCATTTCATTATATGCTGTCTTCATGTAAGAAGCCTTAAACCATTGATGGCTCCCAGGACATGGAGTGCAATAATGCACAGCCGAGCTTTCCAGCTTTAATTGGAAGACCAGTCCCTCACTTTACCTTGCAAACACGTAAGAATGATCAAGCACTTAGAAAATGTATACGAAGATGCTCTTCTCTGCCAAAATAGTCATGGAAATGGCAATCCCACTTACACAAATCCTCTTAAAACGTTTAATGCCTTGCCTCACAATCCTGGCTTAAAATAATGTAATCAATCGGTCCTACCTACCCAGAAAAGGGTACACATTTTTTTCTCACAATGGTCTACAAAATGTTCAATACAGCAAGCAAGCTAGATCAATTTAGCGGTGCTAGAGAGCACACTTTCTTAATTATAGACACAACCGAGACATAATACTGCTTTTCAATTTACCATACTCTTTACTATGCCTAGCTGCCAAATAGTTTCATGTCAAATATGACACCCTATGCCAATGCTGTTTTTTTCAGCTAAAAGTAGTTGGCAGACTGGGCATTGTGTGCTTATACTTACAATGGTAAAAGCAAACCTACAAGTTTCAAATTGCAATGCGCTTTAGGCTACAAGACAGGGACGTGCTGATGGGGTTGCCAAATACTTCGGGACACTTGCCAGATATAAACATATCTAACATTTTAAACATCACACTAGAATACATGATTGCCACCATCCTATTGTTAGGCCTGAGACACTAACTTAATCTTCACAATTCAGGAAGTGAGGCATTAAGATTATTTGGAGGTCCTATGTAGCACATACTGAAAGCCAGGGCAAGGCTGACAAAAGACATTTATATTACAGAGAGGCTCACAGCTGATCCGTTTTCTTTCACTAAATCACAGCGCAGATTTTAACAGGACGTTTGTCTTCACTCCCCATTGACAGGCTAAGTGCAGCACTTGGTCGAAAACTCACACACTTTGGCTTCCCCTTGCACCCAGTAGAGGGGCCTGTACCACAGTCTGAAGGTCACTGCACTACACCAAAACCATTACATCTGGGGGCAGTATAATGTGGAGATAACTGCATAGCCTTATCAAAAGTAATTCAAAATTCATTGAGTGAAATAAAATAAGTGTTTTAAAAAAAAGTGAAGGTCAACATTTAAATTAATGCGTAAAAAGAAAGGAGCTGGTGGTGGTCATGAGTAATGGAGAATTACCAGGAAATATGTATAACTTGTTTTTTTTTAAGCATTTTGGGGTGTTCCTCCTGCACTACAAGATATATTATACATTTTTAAATTGCATCCAGTAATTTCAGCAAATGGACTTTAATATGAAATACAATAAAATAATTAAGGATCGCTTAACAAAGGATACATTATGAATATTTTGTAAATTAAAATATTAGGATTAGGTTAGGTGTTATGGTTATATTATGGTCAAATTAAATTAGGCAAGGTGAAACCTTTTAAAAATGAAGGAAAAATAAAATCCAAAAGTAAATATTAGGCTAAAGATGGCAAATAAAAATGACAATAAAATATAGAAAATAAGACTAGTGTTACAATATATAAAAAGGTACAAATGTATCTTTACCAAAGACTATGTATTGTCTTATGTAGTGGTCACCGTTCTATATTGGCCCATGATTCAGTGCCCTTAATGTAGTGTCTCATAATGTTGTAGTAACATACTACACGCTGAGATGTCCGATGAAAAACATTTAGGCATGCAGGAGCTATGAATGATTAGACACATGTAATGCCTTGCATAATTCATCGAAGGGACTTAGCTATTGAAGCTGCCGGGCATGTTGTGCTAATGACTAGCATCTTGTGGGTAGAGAAAGCCACGATTCTGAAAAAAATGGGGAATGTGTGAAGGACTACATAATTAACAAGCTTCAGCTAATTATCACAGAGTTTTACAGACACATGTATGAGATATAATATTCAGTGCGGAAGTCTGTAAGAAACCTACACTAAAGTTTAAGAGACTATGGGCACAATTATGAGTTTGTCAGGCACACCACCAGCCTGCCATGGTGGCAGTCGAGTGAATGCCACTTCACAAGTTTACCGCAGGATTGGCGGTGTGTAAGTGATGCAGTCACGACAGCGGCAGGCTTCAGTTCGAAGAGAGAGTCTGAAGGCCATGCCGGCCGCACAGCTGCGCATCCAAGTTGGGCTGCGCTGTTGCCATGCAACAGTGTGGGCATAGGGGGGCACAATATGTGCCCCATCCACAATCCCTGTTGGCTAAAATCGCCCTGGGGTCCTTTTTGTGGCCCTTTACCTGCCTTTCTACCGACCTTTTCATGGTGGGGTCCCCGTCATCAAAAGGTCGGAGGAAAGTCAGGACATAATTCTCATGCCGCCACCACTGACCGCTGCTGTCCACACTGCCACCACAGCGGGAGCCCCTATCTTGGCAGTGAGAGCGGTCCGACCGCACACATTGAAACCGGGGGGGTCAGATCACCACAAACTGTACGGCAGTCCCAAGACCGCCAAAGTCATAATCAGCAACTATATTCTGTGTAAGAAAAGAAATGGAAACAAACCATTCTTAGAAAAGCTTTTATTTTAAAATTGCACATGGGAAAGTTAAGTTAGATGCTCAAGACATATTCACCTAGATTATACCCAAACAATAAAAGTGTCTATGCCAAGAATAGCATATAACATTTACCTAGCAATATTAAGTATTGTATAGGCTCCGTGCAACCATTGAAGTAGGTCTATGAGCATGCAGTTGTCCTTTCCTCTCATTAAGAATGTGATCCAGAATAGTCAACGTTTGTATTGCTTCTCATACCTGCCATAGGAGACTGTCATTACAGTTTCAACACACAGTGTTCAACAATCTTTAATTAAGCAATCATTACTGTTGAGATTCGGTGCAGAGTTTAGTCAGAAGTTTGTGTAATCCTAGTCAGCAGCATTTTTAAAACAGGAGTTCAACGATTTCCTTATTCCTTCAAGACACTGAACACATTTCAAACGACAGTACTGTCAATTAAAATCACTTTGGCACCACAGCATTGTGGAAAGTCTTCAGTTGTATGATTTATTTTGTGCAAATCACTTGAATGCCTTCTAGCGGGTGAACTATATACTAATATACTTTAAGAATATGTTGACTTGCATTCATCAAACTTCAAAAAAATTAAATTAAATCATAGAAGAAGCAATCACAGATTGCAGTTATATTTGCCCTTTATGGGAAAATTGCAAATTTGCAGGTTTACACAATTTTACATCTAGAATTCATATTTTTTTGTAAAACTTGATGTGCGAGCCAAACAGTTGTCTTCCTTCCTGGATGTGTAGTATGATATATTTCACTGATCTTCATTCTTGGTGTGACTTGTCTGTGAGGAGTTTGTATTCATACTGCAACAACAAGTACAAACATATGTTATAAAGTATGTGTAACCTGCAGCTACGAATTGCAGAATGAAGTGCAATGATTTCTTGACACTTACAGGAAAGACAAGTACACCGGGGTTGCGCCAGTTTTTGGTTGTAATATTGGCTTGTTTACAAATATGCATCTCTTTAAAAAATAACAACTTAAATACATTAACACTTTTTTTTCAGAGTGTATTTGATGGATTTCAAGCTACATCTAATCCCTCCAAGTACTCAATTATGGCAAACAGAATTCTTTTCAGACTAATATGTACAACATATATGTATCTACAAAGGATTGCCCATTATACCTCAATGATAACTTCATCATCAAATTCTCAGACACACCTTGGGTTTTAAGTTCTGTCACGATGCAAGGGTACAATATACTTTGACTATGGAACTCCTCCTCAACAGGCCGCTTAATCCATAGTTATGTTTCTTAAGAGGCTGAATAAATGGCCAGAAACAGCTTTGCAGTGTGTCACGGAACGTCACTTGCAATAAGTGGTAAATCCACTTTCCCTAACAATCTACAATCAGATAAATTGTAGCAGAGCCCAAAGTAAATAGAAACATTTTGACAGTGTTAACTTAAAAAGGAGTAATTGGTCGGCCTTCATTTTGAACTGGAGAATATGGAGTAAACAAAACACCAATCAATTAACATTACAGTTATTTAAAAATGTGGACAAAGCTGGTTTATTTGATGCTACTGATTGTTCCCCATCTTAGCCTTACTAGCATATTCTTGAAGTGCAATAGATAAAAATGCTTCCACAGCAGGAGTCTGCTGCAGCGTTTTCCTTTTCTCAAATTCTATAGGGAAGAATCACTTGCTCCTCTATCCTACTTATCTATTTTTATTTCTGTATTTCAGCAAATAATTTCAGCATGGCAATGGAATAAACCTAAAACAGCCGTCAAAGTTATCAGTGGCCCACCACCCTCAAAAATGCATTTCGTAATTTTCAAGGAAAGAGTTCATCAGTTGCAGAAATTAAAAGGAGTCCTGAAAGGTTTGAAACGAGGCTTGAGAGGAGTACCAGTGCTGGATGAAAAGGCAAAAAACACATAGCTTGTGAAAATGTAAGACTACAGGATTGCAGCCGGACAGGTGTGGTGATCGGAATCAGGATGATGTGAAAAAAGGAGCCAAAAGACAATGATGCAAGAGGTTGAGGGAATGTCCATTCCACAATAGAAAATAGAAAGCACTGCATTAGTGTCTTCTAAAATTATAGGGTGTGGGGTGAGATATCTGTTACCAAAATGCACATAAGGAAGGGGAAATTAACAGTACTAACCAAGATTAAGGACGACAAAGTAATTAACAATTAGGTCAATGAATATGACCTTGATATTTCACAAAAGGCTGTTTTAAGATGATGTTTCAGCAACTACAAAACTTCTTATATTGTATCTGGCATTTGTATCGATTGGTGCTACCATTAGTGTTGCACTATAGCTGTGAGTTTCTTGTCCATTTTGATGAGGCTGGAGTGTATAGTTGATTACATGTTTGCTGTCTAACCTATGTGTAAAGCATGACATGATAGGATAAAGACTGAGGAGATACTCCAGTCGCACCTCAGCGAAGGTGGAGTTGCACATCAGTGTCCACAGGCCACAGACATTAAGGCTGAGTGAGTGCTGTTTCATTAATACTAACTCCACCAGGTCAGCCCTTCAGGTAGGGGAGCCATCGAATGTATTATCTTGAGGCATCATACAAATCTGCCTCGATATTATCAGTGAGGGCAAACCGATATGCTCTCTTCACGGCATTTACCACCCACCCAGGGACAACCTCACCTTCGCCCAACAAATCATGGATATGATCTTAACCAATTCCGGACGACAGCTCACCCAAATATACCTTGGGGACTTCAACCTCCACTGGAACGACCACAATGATGCGGTGGTAAATAGTCTTAAAAATGTCCTCAACGCTCTTGACCTCAAACAATTATGCAACAGCCCGACCCACGAGAACGGCTCTATCCACGACCTTATCATCTCCAAAGAGGACGCTATCCAACTTGAGTCTATCCAACCCTGTGACTGGTCAGATCATCATATTGTCACTTTCTTCATCAATGAAAAGGTCAAACTCAACACGGTGCACCCCTCCAAGCCTAAAGTCTGGAAAAGAGACCTGAAAAAACTCAACCCAAACTCCCTACCCCCTAGCAGCTGCGACCTCCTACGCCCTCCTACCGGCGCCACGGACGTCCAATCCTTGACTGACCACTATCTCAACGCCATGACTTCAATAATTAATGAGGCTGCACCCTTGCAGCTAAAAAGAGCCTCTGCTAAAATCTCCAATCCATGGTACGACGGGAGTCTCAATGAGGATAGACGAGCCATGCGAATGGCAGAGCGCACCTGGAGATCAGCTCCCTCTGCACTGCACCTAAAAACCCTGAAGGAAAAGAGAAACGCCTACTTCAGGCAAATAAAGCGCTCAAAATCAGACTTCTTCAGCCTCCAGCTCGACCAAGCAAAAAACCGCCCGAGAAAACTGTTTGAGCTAATCAGAACTCAATCCAAGGAACAACCTCAACCACTCAGCACTAGGCGCGAAGCACCCCCCTGTGAAGAATTCGCTGCTTTCTTTATCCAAAAAACTGACAACATAAAGAGTGATCTCCTCATTGACGCAAGCCTTTACTCCAAACCCCACTGCATAGCACCCAATGATCCAAAAAACAATGCTACATGGTCATCCTTTGACACCTACTCTGAAGAGGAAATTGGCAAACTGCTCAGCACCTTAAAACCTTCCAATCACCTCACGGACCCCCTCCCTGCTAACGCTGTCAAAGACTTCACCCCTTTGCTCCTTCCACTCTGGACTAAAATTATCAACAGCTCACTTCAACAAGGAACCATCCCTGACTCCCTCAAAGTTGGTCAAGTCACACCTCTACTAAAGAAACCTACAGCCGACCCATCTGATCTAAACAATTACCGTCCCATTACCAATATTCCCACTCTCGCCAAACTCCTGGAAAAATGCGCACAACTACAATTGACTAAACACATTGATCGGTTTGATCTCCTCAACCCTCATCAATCAGGCTTCCGAGCAGGACACAGTACAGAAACTGCTATGACTCACATAATAGACGACGCCCTTCAAATCCTAGATCAAAATGATACCTGCCTCCTCATCCTTCTTGATCTCTCTTCAGCATTCGACACCGTCAAACATGAGAATTTACTCGAACTTTTAAACACAAGAATGGGTCTATCTGTGACTGTTCTCAAGTGGTTCACTTCCTTCCTTCACAACAGGTCGCAGAAATTCAAGAGCAACAACTGATGTCCTCGCCAATACCGGTATCGTTAGGCGTCCCCCCAAGGATCCTCCCTATCCCCAACTTTGTTCAACCTAGTTATGGAACCTCTCACCACCTTGCTACAAGCATCCAATGTACTCTTTCACATGTACGCCGATGACACCCAACTATATCTCAAATTACAATCTCCCAAAGACATTCTACTCCTGAACTCAACGATCAGAAGCACCCAATCCTGGCTTGCCGATAATCATCTCAAACTCAATGCCCTGAAAACAGAATTCCTTCTGATCTCACCTCCCGCGCAGATCTCTAACACTCAACTGTGGCTTAAACACCTAACTGCACTCAATGTCCAACCCACCATCGTGGACTCAGCAAAATCTTTAGGCATAACACTCGACACCAATCTCAACATGCAGCAACATATCAGCAAGGCAACTAAGGGAGCGAACTACCAAATCAATACCCTGAGGAGACTTCAACCCTTCCTCCCAGCCAAAGACTTCCAAACTGCAGTACAAGCACTAGTCATTCCTCGAATAGAATACGGCAGCACCGCTCTCTGCGGTCTCCCTATAACTACTACTGCACCCCTAAGAGCTTCTCTAAACGCTGCAGCGAGACTCATCACTGGGTCAAAAAACACTCGCATATCTCCCCTGACTTGAAATCCCTGAACTGGCTGCCTTTTGAAGCCAGAATACATCTGAAAATCGCCTGCATGACACACAAGGCTGTACACCTGAGTTCACCCGGATACCTCACCCAGAAGCTGACAATCTCTGGCGGCTCTAGAAACACCAGAGGCACAAACAATCTTCTGCTAAAACCTTGAAGATTCCGGAAGGAAAAAACTTATAAACGCTCCTTCTCAGGAATGGCACCCAGGATCTGGAACTCACTCCCTCCTGAAACCAGGCTCATATCATCCATCACACTCTTTAAGAAAGAAGTAAAAGCTATCCTCATGGCTAAATACACTTGAGCTATTCACGTCGGTTTTTAAAGTCGCTGCACCGATCAGTATTATCTGTTCGATCCCTTCGATTGTTTGTATTACTTGTGTTGTTGATTTACCTGGCGGTCTATGCCTTCACCTATTTGTACCACTTGCATTATTGATGTAACTGTTTTACTATGCTTCCTCCTATGCTTACCCCACCCCACTTATTACCCACAAGTACGCCATATCTAATGGCCTGTTATGTATGCTCTGTAAAGCGCTCTGATATCTGCAAAGATCTGGTTCGCGCTATATAAAACTTTCAAAATAAATAAATAAATAAATAAATCTGTACTCCTTCTCAGACCCTACTGTAATACCACTACCTGGTTGGTAAATAATGAAATGCTATGGTTGTTACAGGAGTGGAAACATCCATGTATTTAGTGCTTTTTGGAATGCAAGAAGGCCAGTTCATTTTCATATATACATAGGGAGGAAGTTTTTAAGATTGGCAGTCTGTACCATGCACTGCATGTGCAAGACTTTCCAGACTAAGGAAATCATAGAAGTACCGCCCTTGGTCTGCGATCTCTCCTTGAGGGCTCGGGTTTAAGCTTGTGTGGCATGAAGATCAGGTCTATACTGTGGATTGACCAATGCACAAGCATAAGTTGAGTGCTTGCTGGATCCAAATGAAGTGTTCCTGTGAGCGCAGGTAGAAGAGGAGAATTGTAGCAGTGTTTAACAGTCATTCTTGACTGCCTAAAAGAATAACAGGAGCACATCAGTATAAGACATTGTCAATATCTAACTTTGAGAGTATGAACCCAACAGTTCTCAAGATCCACTGAGGGAATCCCAGGAAGGTGAAGATAGATCTCAAAGTCCAGAGTGTGTGAAAAGGAGAACGGGGAGAGACTTGCCAGCATACCAGCATTCTAGATGCTACAGGCTCCTGAGTCCCTCATGACTGGGAGCTCTCTACTCACTAGCAAACCACAACCAATTGAGCCAGTATGAACGCATACTGCATGGATAGCCCAAGAAAAGGGCAGCCTTGCTTGTCAGAGGACAAAAGAAGTCATGCAGGCGTGTCTCTTGGTCTTCAATTTTAAGTTATAGCGTGCTTTGTTCTATTCAGATACTCAGAACTATAGGCAAACAGAGGGCGGTGCTCCACTTACAAAGGATTCTATAGGTAAAAAGTGACAACTGAATGTTTTCTTAAAAAGGCAGTGAAAGTTATTAATGAATTGTTTGCACAAGATGGGCTTCAAATTAGCAATGCAACAAAGCTTCTATTTAAACTTACTATGGAAATGTATAATTACCACTTTGCTTCTCCTTTAGGGATCACATTTACAGTGAAACCGATGTGCACTGAGCTTTTTGTGATCAACTGTATTCGGTATAAGTAATAGGGCACAGAAGGGGAAATCTTGTAAGACCAAGTAAAAAATTGGCAATGCAAGGCATTCTGATCCTGTGTGTTTCATTCTAAGAAAGGTCCTGTAATCACACCTTTTATGGGTAAGGCCACAGAAGACTGCACCATTGACAATGGACTTCCAAAGTGTCAACAATACCTTCAATGGTTTAGCTTTAGGACTCTTGTAGCAGGCAACACTGTATGTTATGGAGCTAATACAAGTTTTCCCCTGAACCATTCCCAGAAAAAGAGTTGAGTTTGACAATGTTATCATGGCTAGATGTGAAGGCTGATGCAATATGCTTAAATATCTTGCTTGGGACTGTATGGTAATCAATGTTATCAAGTTTACATTGGTGAGTGAGGTATTTGATTGGATTTATCAGGGCTCGTATTCCATTTTCAGATTTATTTTGGTCTCCCTAGGTTTTTTTAATATTTTCTTTATAACAGAACTTTGTCGTCATTTTATGATATGGTTAACCCAATAGGCAGCAGACTTCCCTCAACTGCTCGCCCCTACCCCTTGTGTCCCTCGTCTTAACTGATCTATAAAATTTGAGTGTTTCAAAGATAGTGACTGACTACCACCATTTGTCTCCCCAGGAACAGTCAATATTATCATATGTAACAAACAATTTATTTCCAATATACCCGTCATTAGTTGTGAAGTCAGATTTTAAAGTTGTTTTTGTCGTTATCAGGTCATAGATATTGCTTGTCTTCGTTTTAAAATAGGCAATGATGTATGATCTAAATGTGTTAATCAATTAAGTGTTTTTTCGCAACAAGATACATGGGCCACTATGGATCTTTATCCAAAAGGTTATGTTTCTTCAAGAATACCTCTTATACCTTCCTCCTCAAGAAAGGCCAAAGTGGGCCAGCCTCATAAGGATTGCAGTCACCTTTAATTGCAATGTCATTGAATAGCCCTCCAGAGTCCCAGACCCTCACAGACAGTCTAGCTTCCTGGACAACTTCATGGTGCCTTAGGAGTCTACATACAAATTTTAAGAGGCAATCTCAACGCTAAAATTGCAGCTAAATCGACTGGTAATGTGGACGTTGATGTTGAAATAGCTGCACCAATTTTTACTATCTATCATATCTATCTCATGGCAACAGGGGAATATCTTCTGGATTTAAAACACCAAATGGACATTATGTTATGTCAACTATGATTTTTTGCATAGCTGTTCCACTAGTTGGAAATGTTCTGCCAGAAGGAATTTCAGTATTATTGACTACATTTTGTTTTTTACTCTTCCTGCTGGGAAGGGTTATTGATTATAGTATCAATCCCCAGTGGATATGGCTAACACAACAGTTTGTTTTCTCCTTTCTGGAGACCTTTGAAGTGGCATCTTGCAATTCAAAGTTCCTAGGGATACGTGTCAGCACCTTACTATTCACTCAGATTTTTCCCTTTTTTTTTTTATATGGGGATGACGCAGTCTTTATGGCTGTCGGCTCAAAAAGTAATACTTTTGTGAAGTTCATGGACAAGCTTGAGCGCGATCTTTCAAAAACCTTTATCCCCACTATGAGCACATGGTTTTCTAGATCTAAAACATCTTCAATAAAAAATAGTCTTTTGGGGAAATCTCATACTTGGGAGTAACCTTTGACAATACTAATAGGTAGACTCATTTGCTAAGGACTAGGAGATTACGATTTAGGTAACAAACTGCTGAAAGATATGCTATCTATAAAAGTAAGTGTGCAAACACAATAATATATAGGGAATGAGGCTTTATAGATACTATATCCACACAAGTAACAAAAACTGATTTTGTAGTTAATTATTGGGCTTGCCCCAAAGCAATGCACGTCATATGCCAAGAGGAATTGGACTTAAGAATAAATTATATCTACCACCCTTTGGTTATGGATTTCATTACTGGTCAACCCTGCAATAACTCTAAAATGACCGGTTATTATGGATTATAAGAGTTTGGTGGCCATACATCAGTTTAAGTGGTTAAAATAGATCAAAGATGTGTGTTTCGAGTTGGAGAAACCAGAATTGTACGGGATCTCCTGAAATATAGTGAATTCTCTGAAATTATTAGTAAATGATTAAGTCAATCTATATCTCTAATGAGGAATTTGATATTGAGGAATTCAATGTTTTATGATTACCTAGAATGTTTTTTGACTATTTATATATACATCCAAGTGTGTGTTTTTATGGTTTCAACCTTTATAACCAAAATAAATGGTTATTGAATTATACTGACACTGGTATATCAAACGTGTAAGAGAGACTCAAAGATCCATGATCTTGTTGGCATACATTAAGGGTGGTTCATGATATTCGTCTGGGCAATGGTCCAGTTTTCAAGCTAAGATTTCAGTTCTCACTGCTTTGAGTTTCAAGTAATTGCAGGGCATTTAATTTTTCACTGCTAGTGAACTAGTCTAATGCATCCCCTAGGTTCCCAAGCTCCTTTAGTCTGTGTAAACAGGGAGAACAGAAGTCACGATCGCTCAAAATGCCACTGAAAGGCTAAATACAAGTTGTGCTGAAACGTGAGCTCAAGTGAAGTGAATACACAGCTTCATACCCCTAATGAGAAACTGAAGTATATTTGAAGATGGGAATCAAGCTACTCCGTGAGGGTGCTAAGGATGGAATTTTGTGTTGTTGATACGGCCTGTAGGTGCAGCGTTTTGAGGCTCTCAGTGTGAGCCATAACTGTGCTCTTATCATTCATGTTTTGATGCTGAGCACATATTTGACCTTGACGAGAACTGAAGAGTGATAAGAAGCTTAAGCCCCAAAGCTAGTTCATTAAAGATTATATTGCAGGGTGACCTGTGTGGGTGAAGTGTGCATTAAGCAACCTATTATGGAACAAAGATCTGTAAAATATACAGAAGATTGGCAAGGGGCAGTCAACAGAAATTGCTTTTATACAACCAGCTATCTGTTTGCCAAAAGATCAACCAGAACAACATATTGACACATGGGGGGATCTCTTCCATGCAGGGACGTTTCGCTCAATGGACCACTTGTTTCAGGGAATACAATATACTCCCCTGGACGTGTTCATCTATGTGCGACTACGACAAGGGATGCGATCAATCAACCCAGACTTCCCACAAGATCCACTAAACTTCCTCCCATTACATCACATGCTGGGTCCACATATGGAAAAAAGAATAGGAACCGCAGCACTCCAATGTTTTAAATTTAGAATCCGTAATACAAATTGACCCAGCTGAAACAAGAATTAAGCAGCAAGCCAACGTCTTAAGAATGGAATAAAACATTAGAAGACATTAATGCTCAATTAGACAGGTGCACAAAAGAAATCAACAAAAGAAAATTGAGAAAGTTCAAAAGAGACACTGTGGACTACAAATTAGGTGAGGTCTATAATTGGGCTGAAATATATGCTGCTAGAAGACAACAACGACCTTACAACAATAGTTCAACAGAAGGCGAATCTTCCTCATCAGATGATTCATTCCGAAAAGGTTTTCAGCGAGGTACACCATGTCAGATTCCTCCACAAACAGAGATTTAACCCACAACTTCCAACACAGGACAAACTACACAGGTTTCTTTTTTAGGACAAGGTCCCGACCAAACAGTCGATCGGGGAGGACCCAGTTCAAAAGACATTCAACAACCAGTGGCAAAATCGATGAGGAGTCACAAAACTTAGTGATCAACATTTCGAATACAGAAATGAGTGCAATCCAAATGAAAACTTTACAGAAGGGCATCTCATTTGTCCCAACTTATCAATCCAACGAATTCGAGGCACAGATCTTTTACTACAAATTTATGAGATCATTCAGACTCTATTTTGAAAACATATGTGAACCTCAACATCGTGAAAAGTCTGACACCCTTGCAGACGTACGACCGAAGAGCACGTTTCTGGCATCAGTAAGCCACAAGATACTAGATACTTTTGAAATCATGGTTCAAAGGGATTTGCACCCATTTTTCAAGATCACAGAGATGATAAATACAACTTGTCCAATCAAGAACGCCAGGCACTTGCCCAGCTGGCAGCTAATGAAAAAATTACGATCTGTAAGGCTGATAAGGGCGGTGCACTAATCATTCTTGACACCACCTTCTACATAGAAAATATATTGGCGCATCTCAGCGATACGTCATTGTACATGGAAGTCAACTCTGACCCCACGGTGGAATTCAAAGAAGTCTTACAAACTCTGATTGACAAGGCAGAAAACATGGGAGTTATCACAGAACGGGACAACAAATTCTTGGTGAAAGATCATCCTCAAATTCCATACCTATATATGGTTCCCAAAGTCCATACGCAAGCTACCAAACCGCCTTTCCGACCTATAGTGAGCACCCGCAACTCTATCCATGAGCCGATTGGCATCTACATTGATAAACACTTACAACCCACTGTAAAAAGTATGCCAAGCTACATTCAAGATACTACAGATTTTTTTGAGAAAAATTAGCAACATCGGGATAGAACATAACCAACAAATTTACTTGTGCACCATTGACGTTAACGATTTATATACCTCCATTCATCACAATCTGGGGTTACAAGCGTTGGAAGCAGCTTTGTTGAACAGTGACAAACCTTTAAATCTACAAGTTTTCCTCATGGAACTCATGCAGTTTACTCTCCATCATAGGTATTTCAGATGTTTAGATAAATTCTTCATCCAAATATCGGGAGTAGCCATCGGCGTATGCAAATCTTTTTATGCATCAATACGAAGCTGATCACATCCTTTCGAATCCTGAATGGCAAGAACATCTTAGCACTTATCATCGATACATTGATGACATCTTCCTAGTGTGGAAAGGTTCAGAAATTCAACTCCTGACCGCCATTAACAGTCTTAACAAAGTTAATGAGAGGATTCAATTCACGCATACCATCAGCCCGTCTCAGATAGCTTTTGTAGATGTTAACATAAGAATCTTGGAAAGTTGGTTAGAGACTTCAATCTACACTAAGGCTACAGACCGCAACAACCATCTACACTTCAGATGTTTTCATCAAATGAGCTTGAAGAAACATCTGCCCTATTCTCAACTTTTGAGAGCTAAAAGAATCGCATCGACTGAAGAATCATTCAAAGAAGACTGTTCTAAGATAATAAACAAATTCAACTAAAGAGGGTATCCAAACAGTATTACCCAATTGGCAAAAAATAAGAGTAAAAACTAATTAACGTTCACAACAATTAGTAGTTAAAAAGCATGTTCAGACCACAGATACACGTTCCGTATTGGTCTCACAATACTCTGTTCAAAGTACCAAAATCAAACAATCCATCAGCAGCTGCAGCTGTTACAATTGGAGTCAGATTTCAACAACATTTTCCAAAGTTTTCCTATATTTGCTTATCAACGTTCTAATAACATCCAACAATTGTTGAAACAACGCAAAAGCATTGCTAAAGTCACATATAAGGGGACATTAACTTGCCACAATTGTGGCAACTGCAACAGTATTATCAAAGGCACTACATTACTACACCACATGTGATACCACCAAAGTGGTATATCTACTGAAATGCCCATGTGGCTTGCCATATGTGGGGAAAACTGAGCGGAAAATTAAAGTAAGACTCACAGAATACCGCAGTAACATTCATACTAAAAATCTCAAATCCAGTGTGGCAGCACATTTTGTAAACCATGCTCACAATGTCAGGCAAATCGGTTCATGGGGTTAGAGGTTGTCAACAATTAAGAAGGCAGAGACAATAAAAAGTTCCTATTACAGCGACAATTGTGCTGGATGCACAGACTGAATGCCCTACATCCGAAAGGGGTCAATGAGAGACTGGAATATAGTTGTTTCCTATAAGTTTGCTTGCACATTATTGGGGTTGCTGCCCTGGTTTGATTACTCCCTGCCCCTGTGTTCCACTCTAAGCAATTACTGAGCTTCCTTCTTTCCTTTTTAACTACGCTGCACAGTTATCCTCAGTATATGGAGTATTTCACTTTACATGCATTAATATTAGGAATTTTTGTCATGTCATAGACATGTTTGAAACCCACACATGATTTTTCCATAGTCTGTCTTCTTTCTTCACTCGCACTTTTTTCACTCTTAATTTTCTATTCGCATGGCACTTTCGGTTCTTTGCAATTTTAATCGTTTTTTATTTTCTCTACACAAGCATTTCCGTTGGTTACTTGCATTTTCTTTAGTCACAAGCAATTTCACATTCTTTATGTGCGCAATACTTCAATAGCTATGAGCGAACAGTCCTCTTTCTATCACCACCATTCCCAATCTACTATAATGGCCCTGCGTCTTCTGGGCGCTCTCTAAGAAAACGCCGATTTCACTTGCACGAAGCTGGTTGCACCTTTGTATTACGGCATTTCTAACTGCTTCACGTTGAGGTAAGCGCTGTACCTTTGGTGATTTTCTGATCATAAATATTTGCCGCCCTGGCATGCTGTGTTACCCACATCGGCACCCGGTCACTTTTCGGCACTTCGAGTTACAGATATCAAATCAGACTTTAAAAGGACCATGTTGAAATTTAAAAATACGAGCGCTAGTGTCTAGTGCTCTCAGTTCATTTTTGTTGCATGAACGAACGTAGCACGCTTTTTACGACACACGTTTCATTACTTGGTTCCTTCTGCACGAGTCTAGCATGTTTTTTTCACTTTTATTTAACGCGCTTCTCAGCCATTAAAGAGCTGCTTCTTTTATTTTTCATTTTTCTCTTATATTTCACATTTCCTTTTTAATATCCTTTAGAGTCCACCATGGTTCTCACACCTTAGATCCTCTTTGTTTATCTCACCATATTTAATCAGTATTACTACACAGCGCAGAATTATATGTTTTTTCCACCTGGGTCAGCGATATATGCATTTTCGTTTTGCTTGTTTCTTGTAGAATCATTCCCTCTGAAGAAGAGCTACGGCTCGAAATGCATTGGGGACGCATTTTTCAACGTATTAATCCAATAATGACCATTATTTCCATTGATGTCCTATAATCGATTGATTTACTAATGGATGGTTTATCATATGATGTAATATGATTGAAGTACCGACTGAATAAAAGTTGCCAACTTGAAAAAGAAAAAATTGTACGTTTGTGTTTTCTCTTCATTGAAATTTAGCAACTGCGTCACTCTAAGGAGTGCTCGAGACCAACCTTACACGAAGTAAGGTTTTCCTGAATACTGTCCACATATGGAAAACACCTAGTGTCATGCCTATACAGCAATATACGGAAGCACAGAGAAGGAATCAATAGCCCGGCCCGCACACATTGGGGGGAGGAATTAGGGCAGGAAGTGACTCACGTCCAGTGGCCTTATTGCTGTTTCCATAACGCACAGATCTCAGATAGCTGCAGGCTGCGGGTGATACAATATAAATACCTGCAGCGCCTATTCTAAACGCCAGTGAAGAAGTATAGATTTAATCTCACAGACAACGATAGATGAGAACGGTGTGGACAGCCAGGGGCTGGATTCTTGCATTTGGCCTGGCAGTGCCCGGGAGTGTGGGAGTTCTGGGAACTGGTGTTCACGGCGCTCGAGAAAATGAATGACAGCACACTGGAGAGAGACCCACTAATTGCATTACTAGGGTACACAACACAGATACACAAAACATGCAAGAAATTCCTCGCCTTATCGCTATTAA
Organism: Lissotriton helveticus; assembly: GCF_964261635.1. Taxonomy (NCBI): domain Eukaryota; kingdom Metazoa; phylum Chordata; class Amphibia; order Caudata; family Salamandridae; genus Lissotriton; species Lissotriton helveticus. The sequence continues at coordinate 1,636,239,360 of NC_136061.1, read as the reverse complement.
TAGCTAAACGTAGGTAGCTTGTAGGTGGGGTAACGGATGGGCCCCGAAATTCAAAGGGTGGCTATCAGATTCAATATATTGCCAAGAACAGACAAACCCACATACCGAACTACTGCCCAGAGCCTCCAAACCTAAAGACATATGGGGACCTCTTCAAGGATACCTACTCTCACAAAACTCGGATGAGGTAACTCCGACATCATATAACAATACACGTTTGACACAAGAAACTACCCAATAATCATCCTCTCTGTACTGCTATGCACATATTGTTTTTATCATGTCTGTTCAAGGCCAAGGGTTCTAGGTGCGGTCGTGAGGACTGGGTCAATTGTCACTGCCTACTTATAGATGGATGCCTCAGATTATACACACATGATATTACTGTACTGCTTCTTTTGTTTAACTTCGGTCAGAGCTATGCACCTGATTATGTTGCTCCATCACCTGCATTGAAGTTGGGACGTTCAACAAGCCAGACTACCACTGATACGATAAGATTCACTGTAAGCTTGTCTGTAATACATCATAACAGTGCATGACAAAACTATAAATAAAAGTTTTTTTTTAAAAAAGATCAACCATATTGTGCTCAAATCCATGAGACCTGATAATGGCCCTTTTAACACAACAGGGTTGAAAAACAGTTCATCACTACTGCGCTAGGGTGCACATAGGTGTAGGTTAATGGACATCAAAACCACCAGTACTCTACAAGTTGGTGTCCAAGCCTATTGTTATTACTATTCTTGATCATAGTTTGGCAATATGCATAATTCACTTTTACTGTGTGACTGCTTTTTTCACTAACCTCTTTCTTGACTGTTGACTATTTTATACCTGATGAAGTAAGCTGATTTCAGTTGATGTGGTCTTGCCATTATTTTTCTTCCACGATAACTGTTTTTCCACTGTATTGCTCTTGCAGTCTTATTTATTAAAAAACCTCGGAGTTAACTAATCTTTATTGTGGACTTACACATCTTATGTGAACACTGTTGACTTTTATAGCTTTAGGTTCACGATCCATTAAAGGTTGGCAGGGCAGATCCTTTTTTTTTCTTTCTATTTTTGAAATAGGTCCATCTTATCTCATGCACGTTTAACCAATACCTTCCCCAATGTGGGATCAGCAGATTAAGACTTCTACTTACACTTTTAAGAAACCAACAGCCTGATCCTAAAACAGAGCTCCTCATTAATAATGTAAAACTCAGCTCTCAATCATTAGCATATTCTAGAAGTTGTAGAGAGTTAAAGTACTATAAATGTAAATGGACAGTGAGGTTTCTGGCGCCACAACTGCTAACATTTTTATTATAGTGTATTAATAAACTATTTTATTTTGATACACACCAGCAAAGAGGCAGTGGACAGATTATTCAAATGGTCTTGCACAGATGAGACTGGTCATTGTCTTAAATAACTGTGAACTAGAATTACTGGACTTCAAAATGTTTTTCCAAATAGCTTTAATAGCATTGAAGTGGGTAGCAAGTCATTTTCTGACAACTTTTGTTGCGTACCTCAGCCTAAATACACATAGCTGTAAGTTTTAAAGTTTTTAATTACAGCACAAACGAATCTGCAATCAGACTCAGTGGCAACTTAGCTTTGAGGCTTTAAGATGTCAATGGGTTCTTGGCATTACTCAATATATGCTCTCTGGGAATATGTTAGTCATTTGATCACCTTGGCTTGGACAATCTGGCACTCATGCAAGGCACTGAGGGAAGGAGTATATACACACTATTAGTCAATAAACCCTTGCCTGCAACATAGTTTTACTTTGCTTTGCCACCAACTAGTGTCTGCGGCAGATGAAGGGTACAACATTTGTATCATATCTAATTTGCATTTATCAACTTTTATGCTTAGACTGTAGACCTTTGAATTTTCTCATTATTGGAGGTCCCCTTTGATTCCGTAGATACACATTTTTGGGGGAAGAATTCTCAACAAGTAATCTCATAGATGGGGAAGTTTTCCATTCAGTGTATAATTACACCAGCAAATGTGTGCCCACATGATCCAATAATAACTATTACCTTGTTGGTTATAGTGCAGCAAAAAGGGATACTCAGGCATAATATATCATTTATCTGGTCTTTGTCTAGTTCTATTTACAAAGATAACATTAAGTTTACAGCTGTCTCAAAATGTTTTATCAGATTACAGACAACTAACATGTGGTACTACAACACAAAAGTCAACAAATTGTGAAAGCAAATAGCAGCCTTACCATTGCTAGCTGTCGACCGATATTCCCCACCGTTATTCCACCAGCAAAAAATATACAGGGCAACCAGGACCGAACGTAAAGGAAATCTGGTGAGGTATACCTACAAATAGGAAATATTTATAAAACAGCGATTACTGGTCATTCCACAAAACAAAAATATACATTTCTTCAATTAAATATTGTTTTGTAAGATTTCATTCCTTAACATTGGCTCACCGAAATTGTGAACTAGAGAGGGATAGGGTAAACCTTTAGGAGAATGTACATATATATGGTATGTGGTAGCTCACAGTAGAGTTAGAACTTCAGCTGTGCCCCCAGTTATTTTTCCCCTATCTGTTTTACTGCTCTCGTACGCTCAAAATCTAGATGTTTCCATATTGCAGCTTTCATCCATGGACAAATACCTCAAAGTAGTATGTTAATACTACCCTAAGGGCACTCTAGGAGAAATAAATTCCCTAATTTCTCCTAAAAATCATATGTGATTAAGGTGTGAAGAGTCGGCCTGAGGAGACTTTCCGAAGTTATGTTCAAGTAGTTCTTTCCAGCCTAATTTAATCAAATCGTTGACACCAAGGTGGAGAAAGCATATACCTCATGTCTGGCGACCAACTGGACCTCTTGCTTTGGACAAAGTCTCTCTGTCAAACGCAAACCTTCAATGTCATGCTACTTTAATGTCAGAGCAATCACCACAACCTTCAGGCACTCAAACTGACGGATTCAACACCCAGCAAATGAGTAGTTTGTGATACACACTTGGGCACCATAGTACAAAACAGGCAACAGTTAACAAAAGCATATGCAAATGAAGCAAAATGAACAAAACGTTTATAACAACATAAGGACTGTTAGAACTGGCTATTTCTGGTAGGCTAAGGCTGACGCCAAAGCCAGGCAGAAACCACCATTCTAGTCAGGGCAAGGGAGTCACACGCCAAGATAACCCCTGCTCACCCCTTTGGTAGCTTGGCACGAGCAGTAAGGCTAAACTCGGAGGCAATGTGTAAAGCATTTGCGCCAGCACACAACAGCAACAACATCCTAGGCACACCACAAAAGGAACTCCACACAAGGTTATATTAAAATAACTTTTGTATTGTCAAAACACATCAGATAAAAATCACACATGTACATTGTGCCACCTGGCACGGGCGACATTCATAAGGGATTATGTACAAGACAGGGCCACATGGGCCACTGTCATAATCAGCACTTAGTAGAAATAGAAATACTGTCAAGAAATTAGAATAAAAGGATATAAAATCACTGTAGCACAAAGTAACAGTTATAAATCACAACCAGTATCTACTGGTAACAGGTAAGTACCACCTACGCAACCCTAACCACCTTAGGAGAATGTCACGCAGGGGACCAGGACCTCACTAGGACCACCTGTATTAGAAAGAACAACCACCTAAGAATAAAATACATTTAGGGGTATAAACAAGAACACATTACCCATGATGCATGAAACACATTCAGAGGAGTAGTAAAGGAAAACACCTGATGCCTAAAACATTCAGAGGTGTACGGACAACCACCTAAGTATCACACAGCGCTTAGGGGTCTAGGAAAGAACACATTACCCAAGATGCATAAATATACATTCAGAGGAGTAGTAAAGGGAAACACATGATGCATAAACCTACACATTCAGCGGTGTTAAGAACAAAGCACATGATGCAATAAAAAATATACATTCAGAGGTACCACAACAATACAATAGCGCAGAAATCATGATGTCTAAAAACATTCAGAGGTGCAGGAATAACACATGATGCAAGAAATCACATTCAGAGGTGCAATCACCATACAATTGCGCAAACCCTACATAAGCCACCACCTGTGGCAGTCCCTAGGCCAACTGGCCTTGTTGGGGCTAGGACGCCCTGAGTCTCAATGTCAGGGGCCTAAACGGTGCAGGTGCCCACTACTTGCTGGGCACCTGGGAACATCCCAAAACCTAAACAGTGCAGCTGCCCACTAATTGCTGGGCAGCTGGGAATCATCAAAACTGCGCCAGGGCCCTCACTGGCCCTTAGGCGCAAACTGCGCCACTGTTGGAGCCACACAGGCTCTGAACAACTTCCTCGCAGGCAGGAGGGGGCGGGCACCGGCAATGTGCCCCGGCGCCCCCTCTAACTAGAAATGGCCCAAACGTGGGAGCCACACAGGCTATGAATCAAATATGCCCCATGGAGCCCTCAGGTTCAGACTACCAATGTGCCCCCTAGAGCCTCCGTGGCTCTAAACACAAAGTTGGCCCTCGAGCCTCGCTGGGCTCGTAAATCAGAATAGGGGCGGGAGCCTCTCGGGCTCCAAAGAACAAAGCATGCCCCCAGAGCCTCTCTCAGGCTCTCATTAAAAGTGCCCATGAGCCTCTCTCAGGCTCTACATACACAGCTGCCACTCGAGCCTCTCGGGGCTCGACAATGAAGAGACTGGGGCCGAGCCTCGCTGGCTCGGACGGGCACAGGTAGGCGGAGTACCTCTCGGGGGGGACTCGATATCCCTGGGGGCCCCACGGGCCTAGGCGCACAACGAGCAACCCACTGGAGGGGAGGGGCGGGCACCGGCAATGTGCCCCGATGCCCCCTCCCCTTCACTGCACTCACCGGGTCGGCGCGCCTGTCTTCTTTCTCTCTCTGGGGCTCCCTCAGCACACGGGAGCCCCAGCAGCCGGCCACACTTCCTCCTCTCTTCCCGGGGCTCCCTCCAGATCACGGGAGCCCCGGGCGGCCATTACCGCTCTCCGCCTCTTCTCTCGGGGCTCCCTCTCGGCACGGGAGCCTCGCAGCGGCCATCACCACTCCTCAGTCGGACTCCCTCATGGCGGCCTCAGCAGACACCCGGGAGCCAGCCAATGGCAGTGCGGCTCCCGGGACGAGCCTCCAATGACGCTGACGCTTCAGCCAATCGCTGCGCGTCTCTGCCGATGACGCGGTGGGGCTGGGGCCAATCCCAGCGCGGCGTCACTGAGGGGGCTCGTCGCTCTCCGCCAATCCCAGCGCAGATGCTTCGGTCTCTCTCGGCGATCCCCGGCCAAGGGCTCTGATGATTGTAGGCCCCGGGCAGCGGCAGAGAGAAGCGTAATGAGGAAAATAAAGCGCTCTTAAGCGCTGCAGGCAATTCACAGCGCTCCCCAGCGCTGAAGGTCCAGAAAAAGCGCCTCCAAGCACTAGAAGGGAAAAATAAAGCGCTCCCAGCGCTATAGGCAACCAAAGGTCACCAGTCCAGCAAAAGTCCAAGTAAAGCGCCTCTCCCCACAGTCCTCCACCCCTGAACCCCCTTCAGGGGTTCAGGTTCAGGACAAGTCCATCAGGAGTCCAGGGGCTGGGATTCCCCGGAGCCCCAGCAGCAGCACGCCCCAGGCAGATTCAAGTTAGAAACAAGAACATTTTGGAAGGGGACACAGCCCCTTCTTATACACAGAAAAGCCTTTGAAGTCTTTGTGCAGGCAGTGTGAGAACCAGCTAGAACTGGTTATAGGGAAGTCCTGTCAGTATCAGGGACAGAGGTGACAGTCGCCCAGCGGGGAGGTGGAGCCAGCATTGTGGCTCATTCACTCTTAGGTGCTATCTCCACCCACTTCCTTGGCAGCAGATGCTGCCTTTCATCCACGGGCTGACTCAGATATCCTCCTGGGGCTCTGCAGCCCCTCTCACCCTCAAACCAGACAGTCAATCCACAAACAGGCCCAGGCACTCTGGGCCAGGCTCACCAGCCAATCACACGCCAGGCACAAATTACACAAATATACCAACTTTTCAAAGTGGCACTTCTAGACTAGACACAATCATGCCGCATACACCATTTCGCAGCATTCAATCTCACGAGTTCGCACATATCAAACTCGACCCTGCACTCCCCACACATCAGGAACTACCATGGGCATACATATACCCCATTCATTCCTATGGGAGGGCAGGTCACTCACCACACATACACAGAGAGCTCACGCACTTTACACTGTACCACAGTAAAAAAGTGCGCAGAGGCCTAAAATCACCAACACCAGGTCACAGAAACAGGCTAGGAAAAAGCAAAAAGTTTAGGGGTGAACCTGCCAAAAGGGCCAGGTCCAACAAGGACCAATGTCCCAATTTCTTCACTTGACCTGGAGTAAAACCTCTGCCCACCGTAAGTGCAGCAACAATTTAGTGAGAGTAAGGCAAGAAAAATTGCAGCATCTGCTCAATGGTGAGGAAAAGAGACTTCAGAACAAGATACATGACTAAGCAGCCTCATCCTCATGTACCAGCAAATCAGTAAACAGTGCAAATGGATGTGCTAGTAAATATTGTTCTAAAGGCCTGGCATGACATTTAAACATAAAAGATACCTCTTGACGGTGAATGAGGTCTCCCATCCTCGTCTGGTCTGTTCTGGTGTGCATAACCCTGATACCTGGGTGTGGGCTGCCTCTGCCGACAGCAGAAATGTAAATACATTTACTAAGATCTCCCATAGACTGCCCCAGTTACTGCTCTACATGGAATGCCCATAAAAAGCTGCCACATATGCTTCTGCCAACAGGCTTTCTGTATAGGGATTAGAACAAACTTTAAGAGAATGTTATGTAGCCTCGGAGTATCCTGCAGTCACCTGGTATCACACTTCTTCCTGCTAACCTTGTCCACCCAGCTACCTTACCTTCACATTTACTTGCATACAGTAGTAACTAGTGCACTTCCTTGTTAGAACTGTAACCAACACAAGCAAAACTCTTTTGCATTCTCCATGACCTTTAATTAAAGGCATGCGTTCTTGACCAGGATAGCTACCAAAAGAGACGGAAACTAAATTAAGTCTGCATAATTCTTGTGGGCAGGAAAAGGAGCTGCAGTAGTGGACCTCAAACGGCAACCATATTGTTTTCCAAAGTAAGTCTAAAAAAGTTCCTCACCTTTTCATCGAAAACCAGATTCATGCTGCCTTCTCTTCATCACCATCAGTTTATCCACTCAACACACTACTTACACAGCCATTCTAACATTCGCCCACTCACCCATAAATGCCCACACAAACTTGCCAATCGGCAAAGAAATATTGAATTTGCCAATAGGTCTCACTTGCATGTTATAACAAGCGTCTAAAGAACTGCTTAGGTGGCTTCAATGCATGCAGAATGCGGCTGCTCCAGTTGGATTCCAAAAATACACTCTACCAGGTCATGTTTAAAGCAATTGCACTGGCTTACTATCAAGTTCAAAATTAGTTTAAAAACTCTTTTGATTACCTATAAAACTTTCCTCAAGAATGGCCAGCCGTACGTTCAGACTAGGTTCATAAAATATTCCCCTATAAGGGCATTGAGCTTAGGAAAGCACCATTTGCCCCGTGTTCCAAGAGTTCAGAAAGCAAAATTAGGAGGCAAATGTTTCTCTCTTCTAGCACCCAGTATTTGTAACTTGTTACCTCTGCATCTCCACACTACTCCCAGTGAAAGTCAGTTTAAGGCTCATCTGAAGACTTTTTTGTTTCCAGAATTGTTCTGTTCATACTCCCATGTTCCTTTAGCACCAGTACGCAACTAACGAAGCAGCAACTGAGCTTTATAAGTCACATTTCATTGTTATTATTATTTTTTTTAAAGTTTTATTTAGGTTTTCATAAGAAAACAACATCAAGCGACATACACAGCAATAATACATTGCAGAGTACAGAGGTACATATCGGTTCATCCATAAAGAGGTGCAGTCCCCCCACATAAACATTTTGGCATAGAATATCAGATACTTTATAGATACATCATTAACCATCACCTAAGCATACAGGATTCCATCAGTCAGGCGATTGAGCTATGACATATTTTGCATTTTGCATTTATATCGCGCATAAATCACCCGAAGGTCTCAGAGCGCTAGCAAGCAAGGAACCTCTTGACCCTCAACCCCAAAAGAGCGAGTGCAGCTCATCTGGCTAAAAAAGCCAGGTTTTTAGCTGTCTCCGGAACTTCACATGGTCTGAATGGGAAATGAGTTGCAGTAAATGGACACCAGATGTCCCTAGGTCTAGAAGCGCTGGGTAGTTCCTCCCAATAACACAAGAGCTGGTCACGACAAAAGGCAACATCTTTCAGCCATTGCTGAAATCTAGGCGCAGGCCTTCCATCCCAGTGTAGCGACACTCTGCGCTTGGCCAACAAAAGCGCCAAGGCCACTAGCCCGCGATTACACGTTTTAAGATGCAGTACATTGCCTAGAAGGCAGATAGGCATGGTACAAAGCACTGGCTCCCCCCCCATAGCTGTTAATGCTTCGGTTACTTTCCCCCAGAACTCTGCTACCCCGCCACAACTCCATGCTAGATGTTGTAAATTGGCTGTCTCCGCCCCGCAGCGTCTACGGTTATCAGAATTCCTTAGCCCATATTTAAAAAGTTGCGCGGGCGTATAATATATTTGATTAACGTATTTATAGTGAATTAGGAGCAAATTCCCGTAGCAGTGAATTGGCCCGTCAGTTTACAACAAGTGCCCGAGCCATCCTTCGTCAGTGCCAGCGGCAAAATAGCGTTCCATTTATCCAACGGGCCCACACTCACATCCACTTCATCAGCTTGCGAAGCATTATATAAACGGGTGATCATTTTCGCCCTAGTTTGTGCAATGTAGATATGCTGCAGCGCCGTAAGAGTAGGGGGCTCAGCAGGAAGGCTTTAATTGCAGACCTTAGCCTACTATATATAAAGGTAGCCATAACCGAGCCTCCCCCATCACCCAAGAAGGCCCACAATCCAATAAACTCCCCACCTGAAAACATATCCCCCATAGTGCACTTATCCATAGACTGCAAGATTTTCACCGCCCCCGTTTCACACGTCACAGAGATCTGCCCATGGTGGAGCAGCGGCATAGCGCATACAGGGGCAACCTCCCAGCCCGTCTCCCAAGTTCCTTCCACGCATGTCTCGTGCATTGTACTGTGTCAATCTCATCGTTCTCGAAGACCGTGGTGCCATTAACCACCATTGCTTTCAACAGTATCGGGTGGACAGCACCCGCTTCAACCGCCACATGTGGTGTGAAGGGCGGTGCATTCTGCCAATATGACGTATATTGCGCTTGCGCACACAAATAATACAGTTTTATGTTTGGCACACGGAACCCACCATTTTCGTATGGCAGCGTCAGAACCTCCCACTTGATTTGTGGCTTTTTCCCTCCCCAGACCAAAGTGATAAATATTCCGCGCAATACATTAAAAAAATGATGTCTCAAAATAACGGGTATGTTGACAAATAAATACAGAAATTTCGGGAGGACCATTATTTTTATCAGCGCCACCCTGTCTGCAAACGTTAATGGGAGCAGTATCCACCAAGCAACTTTGTCTTCGAGTTTAACTATAGCAGTCCTATAATTTTCACACACAACAATCTGTGGATCTTTGTGCACCCAGACACCCAGGTATTTGACAGGCTCATCACTCCATATCACGGGGAGCCCGTTTGTGCCCGTTGCTTTGCCATTTGGCAGTGCATTGACAGCATTGCGTATCTCATCCAAGGTCGGCGGATGTATTAAAAAATCCTGCTGCCCCTTTGACAACCACGCCAGGGCTACATCAGCTAGATATTCCGCTATCTCAGGCTCCTCAGCAGTTTTCCTGCATCTGTACATACCCTCATAGTGCTCAACAAAAAAGGCCTGGATGCCCTTACTGTCACAATGCGTGATCCCATTCACACAAATTGAGTTGACTGTATTGTTTTTTGCCCAGCGTTCAGTTATTTTCGTTGCCAGCGCACTCCGCGGCCGTCCTCCCTCCCCATAATATCTAGCCGTCCATCGTCTTGTCATATGTTTCACTTCCAGGTCCACCAATTCGTTATACTCAGTGATCTTTGATCTAATGGTCGCTAGTGTAGCGACATCTGACTCACTGTCATTATGTCTCTCGAGTTCAAGGAGCTCCAATTCATGGGCCTTCATAGATCCCCGAAGCGACTTAAGTACCCCAGCCTGGAGACCAATGCACGCTCTGCGGATCGTCACTTTGAACGCCTCCCACAAAGTGTCTAGACCTTCCACCGTGCCGGAGTTGTGTTCAAAGTACTGAGTGATCGCTTCCATGACACCCTCACGAATCACTTGATCTTACAGAGTTGAGGATTGAAATCGCCACTGAAACAGCGGCGGGCTATACCTAGGTGTAAGCATAGTGAATAGAGAGGGGGAATGATCAGAAAGTGTCCTAGGCAAATGGGTAACATGCGTAACCCGCGAGTTTGTCACTAGTAGTCAGCCAATAGTCATTCCTTGTTTCCAAGACTGATGTACATTAGAGTGGCAAGTACCCCCCGTATCCCAGGGTGTCTCAACCTCCAAAAATTCATTAGAGACAAGTTGTGTATCCCAGTCTGAACCGCCTGCGTGGCTTTCTTAACAGTTGGGTCAGAATTAGTGTGCCTATCCAGATGCGAAGTCAAGATCACATTGAAATCGTCACCAAAGATAATGGCTGTAGCCTATAGACCTTGATCCACAAGACATCATAAAAGGCAGGGTCATCCACATTAGGACCGTAACCATTAATAATATAATAGTGACCATCATTCCACACAATTTCCCCTGCACTATTATGTACTGACCATCCTTGTCAGCCTCCACACGGGATGGTTCAAACACAAGATTTTTCTTAATAAAAATCATAACCCCCCTCGCATATGAGGTGTAAGACGACACAAATTTGACAGCCGCCCATCTAGTGGCAACGTTATTTGCCGCTTGTTTGTTTAAGTGAGTTTCCTGCAATAGAGCGACTTGCAAATTGTGCCGATCCAAAAAAGCAAGAACCTGCCTGGTTTTCTTTGGATTGTTCAATCCCCTGACATTTCATGTTATGCATGTCACCTTACCACCCTCCAACAGTATATATGAGGTTCAGGACCGTAACAAGAGCTGTACCCCCTGCACATACAATACAACCAACCCGCCTCTGCACTTTGCTGCGCAAAAAGCAACCATGAATCAAATCCCCAACAAACTCCTGCACCCACTTAAGCATCCCAAACATGCTAAGACACCCCAATACCAAAAAATACAGAAACAGAACCCCTCTCCCCATCCATGGTGAGAAGCTAGTCCTCTCACGGCCTACACCCATGTCGAAAAAATTACGTGGGTTATTCCCTCCTGGGTGACACCAGCCGCCCTCCGACCCCATGGTGGTACCTAGGGGGGTCCGGGAAAGTCTACGTTCCCTCCCCAGCACACCCCATAGTCATCGCATCAACATGGACAGAATCTAATACGCAGTCAAATGCACATAAACCTCCCTCCACAGATAAACAGCAGTACGTGGCTCTCAGCAGTCCCTCCCCTGCGTGCTAGTAGCCAGAGAGAAGCGGACATGTCTCAAAATAAAGTAGTACAGCATTGTATAGCGGAGCGTCCCACTTCCCCCAACCATATCCAATGCCACACCGAGCCCATTGTACTTATACATAGCAGCCCAACCACTAATCCCATCAGGACAAAAACTTCAGCCAAACGGCACAGATACAAGCACATCCCAAAATGTCAAGTGGTCCCAACTCCCCTGCACTCAGATTTCTTATCATTTTTTAACAGTTCACATTCCAGTCCTCGACCATAGTCCCAATTTAGGATCATACAGACTGTGAAAAGAAATCGCATTAACAGCAATAATAAAACGTACAATGAACCACATCTGTATTGAACTGGAGCAGCATATGACCTGCAATGACATACTAATCTTCATTGTCCGCATCATCACCAGCCTGCCTGGTCGCAGCACGCTTCTCCAACTGCTTAATGTACTGCATAGCGTCTTTCGGGGTCATGCAGATCCGAAGCTTGTTCCCATACATTATCTTGAGCCGAACGGGATACAACATGGCATACTGTATTTCCATATCCTGCAACTTCTTTTTGACATGCTGAAACTCCCGCCTGGCCTGTTGAACCGAGACTGTAAAATCTGGAAACAGTGCCACCCCCCGCCCCTGATAACTAGTGGTGCCCAATTCTCTTGCACGCCGAAGAGCCACATCCCTGTCGCTATCATTTAAAAGTCTCGCGATAATCGGACGCGTTGGCGCCCCCGGCACCGGACGTGGTGCAAGAGACCAGTGTGCTCTCTCCACCACCAGAACATTGGAGAAATGCTCTGCCCCCAGCATGGTTTTTAGCATGTCCTCCACATAAAGCTCCAACTTGCCCGTATTGGTAGATTCAGGCACTCCTATGATGCGCAAGTTGTTTCAGCGCGATCTCGCCTCCAAGTCCTCGTTCTTGGCCCTTATGTCCTCCAATATCTTATCCACCTCAGAGCAAGACTTTGTGACACATGCCACCTTGTCCTCAACCGTGGAGATACATTGCTCCGCCTCCGTCAGACGCACACCATGTTTGTCTAACTTTGCTGACATGGTGTCCATATGCAAGTTTAGGTTGTCTATATTTCCATCTATAGTTTGAAGACTCTGCTGCATTGCCAGTAACACCTTTTCCAGCTTGGAGCTGCTCCCAGATTCCATATCGTTTCTGTGTCAGACGCTGCCTGTTTTAGCGTTTTCTTCAGGCGCTTAGATTTGCATACAGCCAGGTTCTGAAACTGGGATGGTGCAATGAGCTAAAAAACGGTGTTGGATCTAGCCCTGATCCCTTGACTGGGTGAGAGTATTCTGCTTAATTCAGAGACTCTGTCCATCACCACCCCTTGTTGTAAATAATTTTGTCCACCCTAAGCGTGGAAGGGTATACTCAGATGTGAGTCCCTTGCTCATTGCACCATCAGGATTCAATCAAGCCGGGCCGAAGACGGCTGAAATGCCAGAAACCGGTCCCCGGAAGCTTGCTTCCTTCCCAGTGTAAGAATTGGCTTTTGTAGTCTGGTCTGCCCTGTTCCCATGATGCACTGGGCCAGGGACAGACTAATTTGCATACAGCCAGGTTCTGAAACTGGGATGGTGCAATGAGCTAAAAAACGGTGTTGGATCTAGCCCTGATCTCTTGACTGGGTGAGAGTATTCTGCTTAATTCAGAGACTCTGTCCATCACCACCCCTTGTTGTAAATAATTTTGTCCACCCTAAGCGTGGAAGGGTATACTCAGATGTGAGTCCCTTGCTCATTGCACCATCAGGATTCAAGCAAGCCGGGCCGAAGACGGCTGAAATGCCAGAAACCGGTCCCCGGAAGCTTGTTTCCTTCCCAGTGTAAGAATTGGCTTTTGTAGTCTGGTCTGCCCTGTTCCCATGATGCACTGGGCCAGGGACAGACTAATTTGCATACAGCCAGGTTCTGAAACTGGGATGGTGCAATGAGCTAAAAAACGGTGTTGGATCTAGCCCTGATCTCTTGACTGGGTGAGAGTATTCTGCTTAATTCAGAGACTCTGTCCATCACCACCCCTTGTTGTAAATAATTTTGTCCACCCTAAGCGTGGAAGGGTATACTCAGATGTGAGTCCCTTGCTCATTGCACCATCAGGATTCAAGCAAGCCGGGCCGAAGACGGCTGAAATGCCAGAAACCGGTCCCCGGAAGCTTGTTTCCTTCCCAGTGTAAGAATTGGCTTTTGTAGTCTGATCTGCCCTGTTCCCATGATGCACTGGGCCAGGGACAGACTAATTTGCATACAGCCAGGTTCTGAAACTGGGATGGTGCAATGAGCTAAAAAACGGTGTTGGATCTAGCCCTGATCTCTTGACTGGGTGAGAGTATTCTGCTTAATTCAGAGACTCTGTCCATCACCACCCCTTGTTGTAAATAGATTTGAAGGAGAGCGTAGATTGCAGGTGCTTGTCCGGCTTAACCATCCTGCCACCTGAACAAACAATCTGTAGACTGTGCACTGTACCCACCAACCGATCCGCAAGGTTATGCAGGTCCTCTACACTCCGTCAGGGCCACGCGGCCATGGTGCTGGTCGCAATCGGTGCAGGAAGACACACTCTGACTCAGTCCCAAAACAGGCCGCGGAGAACAATCCAAAAATAGATCTGCCACAGTTCCTGGTCAATACCGGTGCAGTAGTACTCCCCAGATCCTCTCCTGAGTTATGTGCAACACCAAATAGGCCCAGGCATAGAAGCAGAGTCGGCAGTCCACCACGCAGCGCCACAGCAGTATCAAAGATGAATCCCACGGCAGACGTCACACCAAGCAACTAGGCCCAAGCTTGCGCAGGAACAGGCACCACGCCAGCCGCTTCAACCAGCAGCCAAGGTGTATCCCGAACAAGCCAACCACAGCGTTCGCAGGCCCCACCAATCTCCACAGCGTTGTCCAAGAGGGTAACTGAAAGTGCTATATGGGCTCCACAATCACTCTGCCACAGTAGGCACCGTCATGAAGCCCAGCAAGAAAAGGGGATTGCCTGTTTCACTAGGAGCAGAGGTGCGCAGTAGCTCCTTAACATAGCCCAAGCCGTCTCAGGCAACACAATTCACAGGCCGATTACCTCAAGGGGGCCCCCCTGGTTCACAACATGCTCGCCAAACAGTCTCTGCTCCCGCTGTCCGGCCTCCTCTAGCTCTCCGCTTGCATAATCATTTAACTCACCACCATGCCGCCGATATTGCGCCCAACTCCAGCCAGGGCCACAGATCCAAGCATCGGCCCCAGACAGCGCTGCCTCCAGTGCCCGCAACGACAGCAGGACACCAAGCTGCTCTTCGGCACCGAGGCTCGCCGTAGCAGCGGAAAGGCCGTGCCGCAATAATCCTGATTGCCTCCGCACAGCTTGACGCCGATAATGCACTGGACATCCTCGATCCTCCGCAGCTGCAGCCGCTTTCCCCAGACAGCGCCGCCTCCTATGCTCGCAATGCCAACAGGTCTTCCAGCCTTACTCCGGCACCAGGGAGTATTACATCAGTGGCAGGGCCGCGCCGTAATGTGCCATCCGACCTACGCGCGCCTCCGCGCTGGCAATCCACAGCTCGTGCTCAGGCCCCCACAGTCTCCGATGCTCACCTTGCACAAAAGAGATCCGTGCAGCGCCGTAACAAAGTAGCTCGCCACCCCAGTGCCTTCATCAACCACCACGCCACAGCCTTCACTCCACAAGCAGTAGCGGCTCCAACACAGCCAGGCCTTGTCGGTGCCCGCCTCAGCTCCCAACTGCTGCCATTTTATACGCTGACCACCAGAGGCTGCATATCAGCTTTTCCGCAGAGGCAGCAGCCGCATAAATCACCGCAATCGATGCAGCAAACAATGTAGATTCCAACGCGCTAACTCTCCACTGCAGATGACTGGGCGAAGTAGAGGATAAAGTACGGATTATGGCCCCAACCAGCAGAGCTGCACTAATGTGTGGCCATCTTGCTTCGGGCTCACTAGCGCCCCCCCATTTCATTAATTAATTAGCATTCATGCATATCTTTGTTTTGAGGTGTGTTACTATAAGAACCCCTTTGAGAGGGCCATGTGGCATGAGGGGCTACAGGGCCCAACTGTGGTGGTTAAGGCCTATCCCTCCTGATGTCCAGGGGCACGACCTTCTATGGGTCCGGAGCAACTGGGACAAGTACTCCTTCTGCTCTTGACTCCGAATGGTAGCTGTGGTCTAGCACTCAAAGTTACAGGTCAGTGAACACAACTTACAACTCAAAGGGCAAACAGTACAAGCAATAACTCAATGGCCAGCCAAATACTTGTTCTTTTGACAAAAAGTAGCAATATATTTCTCACTCTACACATGCAAAGGCATAGGACATTCAGAAGCAATAACAAACTTCCTTGAGGTTGGAGCTCTAATAGTTATCAGGCAAATCTGTGTCGCACACTCCTTAGTGTAACATGTTTATGGCTATTCCCCATTCACTGGTGGCTACATCCAGGGAATGCAAACTATTAGGCTGTACTCATGAGTTTTACCTTTGTTCTACCTTTGACTCTTTAGGAATTAGTCAAAAGTGCCCATGGTGCGCAGAACTGTAAGTAACAAGCTTCTCCAGGGTCATAAAAGGCCCAGCTCCAGTCTTACCCACTCCAGCAGTTCTGCAGTGTTGAGCGAGTACCCTCTCCTCTGGCGCTCAAGGGTCCTGATCCTGTAAGGCAGAGGGTGCTCCGGGTGTATATGGCAGAACCTGGCAGCACAGTGGAGCAGCACGGTTTGTTAGCTGTAGTGATCGGAGGTTCTCCCCCTCAGCAGACACAAAGATAAGTTGTTTCTTCACCCTAATGGGGGTTGGGGGTGGCTGGTGGTGTGATCCTTCAGCTCCAGACCAGAGCTCCTATGAGGGTACAATTTCCTCAGAACAGTCTTGTTGATCCTAAGGGACTCCGTCCGGTGCAGGTCACTGCATCCATAACCCTTGACCAACGTGGTGCTGGCAGCCCCTCCTGACATATGGTATTGCGATGGTACTCACCAACTGGGCGCATACTCTCGTTATGCAATCGGCCTCACTATAGAGGACCCTCCTGGCATAAGGGGTTGCCAATTTCAGAAGTCACAAGTCCTGCACTCTTGGCCCAAAATCAGTTCACTGGTGACCCCCTCCGGCATTAAGGGTCACCGCGGCAATGCAGTCTGTTGCTTCTTGCACCGCGCTTTTGGTACAGCTCAAAAAACGGCAGCCCTCTCCTGGTGTCTGAGGGTCGCAGAGGGTAACCACCCGCTTGGTGCATGGTCTCACTCAAGGAATCCTCATGCAGGGCTCCCTACTGGACCTCGCTTCCTCCAAAGCTCTCTGTAAAATGGTCTAGGAAAGCAGGCAGGCGGTGGTGATCCAGCTCAGGTGATCTTGAGGTCCTGGGTGATGTCCCCCTCAACCAGCCGTGAGACTAGCAGGGCTAGGCCCAAGTCCTAGTAACAAACAGAGCTTTCCCTTCTAATAAAGCCCATTGGGTTGCTTAGTAGAAGAAAAAGTTTGGGGACTCAACCTCCCTTTCTTTTAGTCCATTTCCAGACACCAAAATGTAATTCAGAGTTTGTGCCCTTTACATTTTATGTTGGGGCTCCGCGTCTTTTGAAATGGACACTTCCCTTTTTTTCTTCTTTTCTCATGAAAGATGTCTGTATTACCAGCAAGATTCTGAAACCGATTATCCCACAAAAAAATTCAAAGGAGTGACCAGAGTTCACACCTGGATATCAGTCGCAGTAATACGTGCATCACAGGTCAATTTTAGACTTTCAGACCTACTCTTTATGATTCCTGTATCAGCCGCATCTCTTTTCCTGAGAGGTGTCCAGGCCTCTTCCTTGTGATCTATTAATGACACAGAGAGCAGTCTTTCTAATGTAGAGGGAGTCTCTTCCTTTTCCCTCCAGTGTGTGCCCCACACCCAGCCAACAGGACTGCAGCAACACACAAATCTGTCTGGGGAAACCTTTCCTCCTCATGTCTACACCAGGCAGGCCTGGGCTTCCCAAAACAGAACCGAGAGTCCTGCTTGTAATGCATCATTGCTGGCACATTTACTCAGTGTGCATTCACAGCACACTTTCCGTTTAGCACGGATACTCCATGCATTTACCCTTACATGTCGACATGCATTCAGAACCCACTGTCTTCGCTCACTGTTCAGCACTGAAGTTTTCTGCGTTTCACTAGTCTGTGCTATTTACAAACACACACTGCCAGTACACACATTCACCATGTGCGCTGCACAACACTTCACGCTTCATGTACGATCCTTACCACAAGCACATATACAAACAGCACATGGTTTCATTGTGCACGCACAGCACAGCACTACGTCTCTCATGTAATGTATTACTCGCTGGCATACATACACCCAGTGAATGCACTATCCGCACAGGCAATGCAGAGTACTGCTCCATCCCTGTACTGTACCCTTCATAGGCACGCATACAACACGCTCAGAGTCACTACTTCTGCACTGCACAGCACTCCACACCTAACTGATGTAGGCCAAGAGTGAGTTAAGCACACCACAGCTTAATGTTTAAATAGGCAAGTGAGCCTGTAGGCCTCACTTTAGAGACACAGGGTAAAAAGGTCCTGTTCACTGCTACGGTATGTGGCCACCACCGCACGTGTGCTGTTTAGCACCTTGTGAAGGCGGTACCCTTCCACCACTATGGGGGTAGTCCTTTGAGCATCCCTCCCAGTCCAAAAAGATAGCAATCTGTGAGACAGACCTATGTTATGGCGCACATGCATGATCTGTATTTGCCTATGACAAAAATATATATATTCATTGGAGGCCCAGACAACAGTAGAGTTAGGCACTCAAGGTAGACCTGCACGTCTCTTAACATGCAGAGGACTTTTCCGTCCAAACAGCATATTAAAGCCACACCTGTTGGCTTGTTTTTACACTATGCCAGCACAGGTAAAAGCAATAAAGTAACAGGATCACTATAATGGAGTCACTGTGCTAACCCCCATAACAGCTTTCTAAGTCTTCCGTCTCCTCATTTGTTTTTCAAGCCAGTCGTAACACCTGAAATATATTTTTGGTTTGTGTAAACAAATGGGTTCAGGAACAATGCTTCTTCATCCATAAGGCCTTACTACAAACCACACTTTCTTCAAATGTACCATAGGTCCAGGTCTAGGACTCACACTTTGCCCCTTTAAAATATATTGGTAATTCTATAGAGAGGAAAGAATTTAAATGCAGCTCATCCAAACAAAAGATATACATGTACATGTAGCAGTGAATGAAGTTGAAGACAAAACCAAGGAATAAAACATAGATGACAAATACATGACATTAACATGGCAGAGAGTATGTTCATACTCAAAAAGGTATTCCAGAACATTTCAGCAAGAATAATGCTAACAGTGCTGCTTATCATTAAAAAAATGGCAGAGGCACAATTAGTACTGCCTGGAGTGAGACAGTCCCTCCCTAAAGACAAAATGAAGCATCAGTAGTTGAAATCAATGGAACTGCAGAATCTGCACTATATTCTGAACTAATAAAGAAAGTTTCAATTTAAGCTTATATACTTACTGATAAACACCATTGTAGACTAAAAGTTGAGACACCAAGGTTGCAAGGAAAGCAATACCAATTCCAAGACCAAATCCGCTTCTTGATCTATCAAATGTCCACCAGAGCCCAATGGAAAGTGCAGCCAACGTAAGGGAGAGCTGCATGTTATTTGCGAAGTCCACTTTCTGCGATCACCATTGAGGAAAAGAGAACTGTTGACGGAAAAAGGTAATCTCTTCTCTACAAATCAGAAAACGGATTTACACCACCATGTGAAATACTTTTGATTTAAGGTAAACCTGAAAGGAGCAAAGGCTGGAGATGAGACTGGTTCTAGAAAAGTTAGGATAAGTGTGCTGACAAATTCATAAAAACAGTTTAGTAAAATTCTTCTCAAGTCACAAGGGATTGCTATCGTGCGCATACTTTCTACAGAAAACCAAAAGACCGGGACTAATTCTTGCAACGAAATAACTAAAAAGAATCCACTAAAAGGAGAGGAGAAATAACCTATGATGCCAATTATGTACTGTACTATTCGGCTAACTAATAACAGACCTGCTACAAGTCACTTCTGTATCATGTTCAGTACCCCTTTCAGAAAGCTATGCCCTCATCAATGGGAAACTTGAGGACATGGGTGTCCCTTTAAAAATAGTTTAAAAAATGAATTATGACTTGGCTACCAAGAATCCTATATAATACACTTGGTTTAAAATATGTAGTGTGTTCAACACCCTTCAGAAAATGTAACCTAATTCCTTGTCTACGACCGAGCATTGCAAGAAAAAAGTATTTAAGTAAATCTTTTGTTAGTTTTTTATCACCAAAAGAAATAAAAGACTTCTACCTCGGGCACTAAAGAGTTGTAGTGTACGTGGGGGTACATCAAGGAGAAGAGTTTTAGGGTTAATGATAAAATAGAGGTGTACTTAGAGACGAGGTGGCATACACTGTATTATTACTATATGAATTATCTATTGCTCATTCTATAATTATATTTTTATATGTCTGCACAATGTTCTCCGTATAACAAAAAAAAGGAAAACATCCCCAAAAAATTAATTATCCGAAAATTCAAGTTTACATAGATCTCTTCAAATGCCACGGCAAAGAAACAAACAAAAACAAAATTGTGATTTTTGATGACAGCAGCACAGAGGATTCGTTAATGGCGTCCCGCATTCTTGGGAAAGCCAGAACATCTCCATTAGGTCTCGTGCCTAGCGTTGCAGTGCGCAGCACTGTCGTGCAGCGTGAGACATTTAGTAGGTGAAAAACGGGGTTTCAGCTCTGACCTAGGAATTGCACGCGCTCGTGCGTGTGGTTTTCCTATTGTGTCCCGCTATTGGCCTTTGCGTGCATGTTTTTTTAGCAAGACAGCACGCAATAGGTCAAAGGCGGGCACATAGCTCTGCCCACGGCCGGTTGGTGTCTATTAAGCGACATGTGGTTTCAATTATCGTGCCCAGGCATGGGTGCGATAATCAAATCCACATGTTTCGCTGTGGCGCAAGCGCGCGCGCACCACTCGCAGGCATGTTGATCATAGCTTCCGGAGGCTCTAGTTAATAAAGACAGAAGCAAGTGGAAGGTTATTTTCACTTTGCCGGCACCCGCGTTTTATCTTCAGCCATGTTAAGCTAAAGCACGGGTGCCGGGATTGTTGCAAAGGTAAAGAAATAGATGTTTTTCTATTTCTTTACTTTTGCTACAATCGCGGCACCCGCGCTTTAGCTTAACATGGCTGTAGGTAAAGCGCGGGGTGCCGTGATTGTCACCCATTTTAATAAAGCCAGAAGCAAGTGGAAGGCACACTTTGTGTCTTACTGAAGTAGTATAAAATGTAGTTTGCCTTAGAACAGTGAAAAAGCAAATTACGAATGGGGCTATTGTAGAACAATTTTAGTAGTACTGCTGTTTATGTGGTGGTGAAGGTTTCAGAAGAGAGGCTTACTGATTATATTCATGTTTTGCATGACCAATCAAACATGCTGGTTTTCTGAAATTTGTTGGCATCATTTGAAGCATAAATAATCAAAGGAGGAAAGTGCAAGCACCATAGGATTCTTCCGGTATTCTTCTGACCTACACTCATCTTAACAGGGTTTCTAGCTGCTCCCAAAAATGTTGCAGCCTGCATATGTTGTGAGTAATTTACTTTGGAAATACCGTAAACAAATACACACCAGTCTTATTTTGTGAAGTTTACTTTTGAACAACAAATCAATACAACTCAAGATATTGGAAATTCGAACATTTCATGTCTAACCATATTCATTTGCTCACCCAGAAGGCTTTAAGGTGCTAAATAACATAACTGCATTAAAAGGGCATTACCATGCAAAATGCAAGCACTTCCTTGCATTTTCACATGCAAAATGATTTGTCAGAGATTGAACGGGTGAAGACAATGACTTTCACACGGTCGGGGGCCGTTTGGCATGTCCTTGTGAAAGTTGCAGTGTTGCCTTTCACTCTCTCGACAACAGTCACGTTCCTGATCTCGGAGTATTTCAAGGCTGCGAAACTTGTGCAAACCTGCTCAGTCACCTATTAGTCACAGATGGGTCACACATTTTATGCTGCGCTAAGGCATAAGAACATTCGTGAAATATGAGGTTTTCTTTTCACCTTGAATAAAGTATTACCTGGCATTGTTTTGCTCTCCACTTCACTATTTGGCCCTAGAATTGTTCTCTCTAGGTGTCATTTTAGCTTTATACTTGGCCGTAGAGAGGACGTGATTGCATTCGGCATACTTATTTAGAAGTTTCAGCCCGATTTCTACGTTTAGCTTCGGCTTGATGTAACTTGGTGTTTGAATCAGAGCCAGATGTGTCAACTGATTTGGTGCAAGTAAAACGTAAACGTTTCAAATTGTCAATTTAAACGCGGTCCATGCCAAAGAACGACATTGGCGGGCTCCCTCTCGAACCGAGAGGGACATTTGTGTACTCGGTGATAATGTTGATCGTTGACAGTCGTAAGCTGCTTTCTTAATGCAGACCCTGGAAAACGACACTAATGTATTACAAGGTAGTTCAGTTTCACTGAGAACCGCACACCTGATGTCCTCGGGCCATAGGGTCCCCTGAGAAAAAAGTGACGGCGACCCTTTTCCCCGCTAAAAGACAGCTGGGATCCGGACAACTGTGGGGTTGGCTTTTACTCGCTCCATGCCTCATGAGAGCCGCAACTCCAGAATTACAAGGAGACCGCAGGTACTACGTTGATGTACTACGTAAAGTATTATATTCCCGGTTACTCTGGCTTGGTACTCAAAACAGGGTGTCAGCAATTATTAATACGGCGCTGAACACTCGCATCACCCGTAAATGAATCCTGAAATGTGGCAATAAAATTATTAAACTTAAACGGTTACTGCCAACCAAAAACTGTGATCTACTTTTGTGTTGCATGTAGAAACAATGATTGGGTTTAAATAATGAACAAGTCTTGCTGTAGAAACGCTGTGGACATTGGTGTACTCAGTGATAACTGTGAATATTGACAGTCATAAAGTACTTTCTTAATGCTGACCCTTCATAACTACACTGTCTACATAAAACGACAGTTTAATTTCACTGAGAACATTAGAACTTTGACACGTGTGACATTCATCTCCGGGGTTTCACTTGAGAAGAGCAGGAGTGACAATTTGCAGTAGGGAGCAAAGGTGGGGTATGGGCACCACTAATTTTTTAAGGACTGGCTTAACAGCGCAGATGTCACCAGACTATTTTGTGGGAATTACCAGGAGGGGGATTTGGATCCGCTCACATGTTTGGGGCAGAAGTTGTGTGCTTCCACAAAAAAGCTATTGCTCTCTATTAAGCTGTGATCATTTTGTTTATTTAGCCAGCTGCCTGAGGTTGAAGGTTCAGGGGCACACACGTGACACTGTAATGCCTAGAGTCTTAGACAACTATACAATTCGTTTTTTTAGATCTAGCTAGCCGCAGGGCACATGCACTGCCAGCTCTGCGAAGCATGGTGTAATAGAGTATGCAGTGGAAGCCCCGCCCACGTTCAGCCCATATTTTTAATTGGCTGGTGTCATTGTCCTTCGTAAAAGCTGAATTCCAATTCATTATGAGGCTTGTTAGTCCCTCCTGGGTACCGCCTTGTTTTTTTCTTTTTCTTTTTTAAGGGTTTGAGGTCGGAACAGTTCTGCCAATGTATGGGATACCTTATTATTTATAGGCAGTACCCTGTGTAGAGTATTCAGCCTGCAGCATACTAAGGAACGAGAGGGACAGTACCACCCGGGGCACACTTCTGGAGACTCTATAACCCGCTGCTCCTCACTGTGTCCCCAGACCCCTCCTTCCCCACTAACACCTGATGCATTGCATCACTGTCGCGCACTGCACAGAATATTAGGGGCACAGTAGCCCTCTCTGCAATAGAACTGTACAAAAACAGAGCATAGGCACACAACACAACAGTAGGCAATCTCCCTAAAGCACAAGGATGTAGCGTAATGACCAGAGCTGCAGAGCGGGAAGCTAAGGAACCAGGTTCGAGCCGCGCTGTTGATTCTGGGCTAATTAGTTAATGTCCCTGCGCCTTCCAATAGGCAATGTGTTCTTGTGTAATGTAACTGGTTTTCCTGTAAATCTCTCCAATACTTTTGGGTGGACTTCGCGCTATATATAACTGCAAAACAAAAACGAACAAAAAGCAACCAGCCAGCATACCCCATCGAGCAAGAGCTCACTACACCGGCTGATTTAGCACACACATCGCTATGAGGGCTCTGTACACCACAGTACTGTCCATGGGATGGAATGTTTCCACTACACACACAGCGCTGGCAGTGGGCAGTATCCAGACACACACACACAGAGTTAGTGGACAGTCCTTAAACCCGTATACAACCCCGGGGTGTCAGGAACAGTATATTGCACTCTCACAGCACTTCAAGGTCAAAAAGGCAGACAAACTGTTAGTTGTACTATAAAGAAGTCATAATAATATTGCGTTTTCATATTATTAATATTGGAAACACTAGCCAGAACTGTTGAGTGAGTTAATGTGAAACGACAGGCTAATAATGCAACACCAATAGCTCAAACTTTAATAATGCGAGACCTATTGCATTGAAATGCTTGTTTATATTGCTACCACCTACCAGGAACCCATTTGAAAATGCGGATTTTTAAAAGTTATGCTGGATTATTGCTGACCAACCCAACAAAAATTGAGAAGTGCATAAAAGCTATGAATGAGCTTAAACAATTTGCAGGACAAGGATACAGCGCTGGCGTGATTAATACCCACAAAGACAGCTACACATCGCATTACGCTGGACCACTCTCTCTTGAATTTGTGTGGCTCTCCAAGATGTCTGTCGATGCAAGGGTACAAAAGGCCAATCACCGCTGTAGATAAATGTGGGAGAGAAAGCATATGGTCAATATGGTACGCTTGACGAAAACACTGTTGTCATCAGTTTTGTTCAACAGGAGAACAGGGAAATTTCAAAATAATATCTAAAAAGCAAACAGTGGCATCACTAGCATTAAATCAGGAATTAAGGGCTGCTCAATAACGAGTAAACCAAGCGTGGCAATACATTAAAGAGAAACAGCAAAGATTATTGCAGCTTAGTCTATCCTGACATATGGTTCACTCTACATTGTACTGCATAATATATAGAGGGCGACAAATACAGTTACTTTTATTTATGTAATGTTTAGCGCTTTTCACTATAAAAAATAAAACTCTGAAGTACAAATGTATTCACACACAAGAAAATACAGCAAGTATGTCTTAACATCTATCAATTTTTAGTTTTTGATTCTTGGAGTACTTACATTCCAAACAGTATCCTTGATACTAGTTTATTGAATAAATGACCCCGCCATTAAATACATCTTTACTATATGACAATGCTGGATTATTCAAGTTAAATAATGATTTATTTATTAATGTATTAGCTCCACTGCTTCCTAATCCTATTCAAAATCACAATGAATGGAAGATCTCTCCTCAATATTGTTTTTCAATCTCTTGCTCAAAGCTGACAGCACAAAAAGTATGAGAAAAGACTGATATAAATCAGTGTTCAGGTTAATTAATCAAATAGGTCTGTCAGATGAAAGGTAAGCAGTTTAGAACCAATTATTACCTGTGCACGCTTCTAGCGCTGGCTAGCGTTCTAGGCTACATTATATTTAGGGTATTTGTTTGGTGTGAATTTGGCGCAAAAGGGTAGTGCAGATATTTACATGAAAAAGGGGGAAAGAGAACATTGATGTAACTGATGAGTATTCAAAATGTATATAGGGCCAATGAATATGCTGTGGTTGATGAATTTACAATTCAATCATATATCAAAGGAATTATTTGTTGCATGGGTAAAACCATTTCCATGGTAGCATGATTTTCATTTTAGTTAAGTGATCAGTGTTCATGGCAGACAAACAAGTTGTTCATCGAAAGATCGACGAGAAGGCATTGGTATAATATATTTCATAAATCTATTTCTACAAAAAGGATAGTTAGTAAGTCTGTGGAAGAAAACATTGCTGAAACTAGAGTACCTTTAGGTTCTTCCTGTATTGGAACCAGGATTTTATTTAATAAGTTTTATATAGCGCTGGCTAGACCCGAAGATATCAGAGCGCTTTACATGAGGTTCCACAAAGTTACAAAAATTACTTCAGGAAACAGGTTACATCAGATTGCTAGTAAAACATGTAAAGAGCATAGAAAATGAGATAAATGGAGCGTAGAAGGGAAAGGGTGAAGGGGTAAGGGGGAGATACGACGGCGAGGGAAAGTCTGCCCCAAGTCAGGCTGGGTAAGTAATGGCCTAGGGGGAAGTCCACGGCCCAGCTCCTCTTTAGCCATCAGGTAGCTCCACCAAGCATCGGCAAAATAGCAAGGTCTCGGCTAAAAAACATGGAAGGCGATATAAATGGAGCGTAGAAGGGTAGGGGAAGGTTAAAGGGGTAGGAAGGAGATACGACGTAGAGACGAAGGAAAGGCTGCCCAAAGTCCTGCTGGGTAGGTGATGGCCGAGGGGGGAAGTCCACAACCCATCTCCTCTTTAGCTAACAGGTAGCACCACCGGGCATCAGTCAGGGATAGCCCTAGTTGTTGGTATACAGCACGTCAATCCAGAGTTGAGTGTCTGTTCATGACTAGTGGTGAGTGGCTCTCTAGATTTCCAGAAATGAGAGGCTGGGACAGTAGGTTCCTCTTTGACTTCTTAACATCCCATACTTGTTGGCAAGAATCCAAATTGTTGGTGCTGAACTATGTGGAGATGAGAGTAGTTTTTCAATTTCATATGGCTGACCGACGGAGCCAGTACCTATTAGAATGGGTTGGGTAATGTGGGCATCCCATCTGTGGATGGGGGTTAGACAGGCAGCAGAAAGGTGGGGAGCATCCGAGCATCCATAAAGTGTGGAGTCTGGTAAAATATTCAATATGCCTTCCTGTTGCATATGTGTAAAACCTAGAGCTAAGGTGAAACACTTGAGTGGGGAGTAAATGTTTTATTTTCCAAGGAGATTCAGCTGGTACAAAGCAGTGTGTTCCTTATTGGTCATGTGAGGTCATAATGAAATGGAAGTAGATTGAGTATGCATTATATATCAGTATGAGGTGTGGTTTGTTGGCAAATCGGAGGAGAAACTGAACGGACTACATAGCCCAGGAGCCTAAAACCTTGCTCACCGGCATCTTTTTTGCCCCGCCCACACGCGCTACATAACGCCCAGCGGCCCCCGCTTCGCGGGAGCTGCTCGTAGCGTGGTTTGTTGGCAAATCGGAGGAGAAACTGAACGGACTACATAGCCCAGGAGCCTAAAACCTTGCTCACCTGCATCCTGTTGCCCCGCCCACAGGCGCTACATAACCACTCGGCCCCCGCGTCGTAGCGTGGTTTGTTGGCAAATCGGAGGAGAAACTGAACGAACTACATAGCCCAGGAGCCTAAAACCTTGCTCACCTGCATCCTGTTGCCCCGCCCACACACGCTACATAACCACTCGCGGCCCCCGCTTCGCGGGACGCGAGCCGGGCGAAGCCCGGGCCATGGGCGGGCCTGTCTGAGCCCGTCTGAGACAGGTAGAGACTGGGCTGGGCCACCCCTGAATATTGTCATCATCTTAAGACTTTAAATCCTTTTTATTTATATTGTTGATTAATTGAATGTTTTTCCTGTCTTGTAAGGGGGTAATTCTGTGATAAGATATAGCCTAGTACACTAGGGTAATGGCGTCAAGAACAGGGAAAGGTAGAAAGGCATTAAATGGAGGGACTGGAGGGACGGGAGGGAGCATTACTGGGACTTTGGACCAGTTTATAACTAGAGCCACTTCGGTCCTGGAGCACGAAATCGCTTTGACTGAACGCCGCCTGTCCCTAGAACCCATGTACCTGAGACGATCATCGTTGGGGGGTTTAGCATCAGCCCCCTCTCCAAACCAAGTGATTGTTCCCACTTTGCACCCCGATATTAATTTGGGGGATGGAAATAGCCAATATTTGCAAGAGCAATTATATAAGTCAGTAATTCAGGAAATTAGTGCTACTGTAGCAATAAGTGATTCACCTACAGACAATACATTGAATGTCCCTGGGTCGTGCATTTCCACTAGGTCGACATCTATGCTTAATATTAATCCCCAACTATCCAAACCTTTAGTAAAGAGGAAACGTGGAGGAGCATTAAAAAGGGTGGTTGTACAAAGAAGACTAAAGTTTCAAAAATAACTAATGCTCCGGTAAAATCAACAATGGATGCCACTAATGTGTCATCATCCCAGATTACTATTCTTTCTCCAAAGGCTCCCCCTGTTAAAGCGGTAGATCCATCTAGGTTTACGGTTCAAAGTACAGAGGGCCTGTTGGGAAATATTGAACAACTGGTTAAATCACTTATGCTTCCTTTGATGGAGAGATCCAAAAGGATTAGCGAGAAGTTGGGGATGCTTGAACAAGTTACTCAAGCTAACTCTGTGTTATTGAAAAAACGAGTGGAGACTAGATTAATTCAACCAGTAACAGAAGCTATAACTACAGATGAATCAACAAGTAGACCTAGTGGGATTCAGATTATAACTCCAAATAAATCTGCTCAGCCATTAAATGGCATGGAACAAGGTAATATAACATCAGCGGGTAGAAGAGGGGGGCGACTAGAGGGGAATGGGACGGGGGTTGGAAGTGGTACGGGGAAAGTAGAAAAGATTGATAAAAACATGACGTGAGTTAAGGAAACAGTGCAAATGGATATAGAAAAAGGTAGTTCCCTGAGAATAGATCTTCCTCCGGACTCCTATCCTTATGTAATTATTTTATCTGGGGTCCCGAAGTTAGGGTATCATAAGACAGAAACCTACCATGAACTAAAAAATAAGGTAAACTTCTGGTTAAATAAAAACTGACCCCTCAGAACAGATTTACATGGAGAAATCCTAAACGTGCATAGAGTGAGTTGGGTGGGTCACAGAAGAAAGGAGTTGGATGGGTTCTGTATTATTGTTAACTTTAGGGACAGACGTGTAGTCCAGTATATAGGCGGTTTTCATTACCAAAGAGGATTAAATGGCATTTATACTTTTGATCTAAGTTACTTTTATCCTTCTTTTTTCCCTGTCCCGTTGGGCTCTATTCCCCCTGATAGACGTCGAGGAGGTCCCATGACTCGGTTTGAAAACCAGTTCAATATACCAACAGCTAATCGCTTTGAATTGTTTTCTGGGCTTGAAGGGATAGATTGACCGTGTATAGAGAAGGTCACTGTTAAATCTATGGAGAACTCAACAAATGAGATCCCAGTGGCCGATGACACCATAGCGAGAGCAATTTCTTTACTAGTGGTCCCTCGGGCAAGTATTGAGCCACCGAACCCTGGAAATCTAGGTGAATTAATAAATGAAGATAATGGAATGAATAATCCAGATATACGTACCCATACAGTAGATGAGGTGCAGAGATTGTACAAAATGAGAAAAATAAGTTGAATAAGAGTAATTGGTCAATTATGTTTTGGAATGTTGCAGGTTTAAGATCTAAGACAAGTAATCATACTTGGGTAAAGCTTATAAACGAATATGATATAGTTAGTTTACAAGAGACCTGGGCAGTAGAAGCGCATCATTTGAGCGGCTTTAAAACCATATTCTCGCCAGCAATAGGCTCCGTACATGGCAGAGCCAAAGGAGGGCTGTGTATCCAACCTTTTTAAATGTGAAAAAATAGAGATATCACGGAATAATAGATTTTATCATATGGTTAGGATACATATTAACAAAATGTTCTGTTTGATTGTTGTGAATTTTTATAATAATGTTCCCTTGGATGACATTGAAGTAACCTTGAAAACTCTAAAAACAGACATTAACTGTTTGCGAGGTGGGAAAGCCAAAGAGACTGTAGTCGTTTAGGGTGGTGATTTTAACTGTCCACCATGTAAGAGAGGAGAACAGGGGACTTGTGGTTTGATGTTGGATAGGGAAACTAATCTAATGCATTTTGACCACACTGTCTGTGGGGATTTTCTGAATGACATTATTTTTTCATGTGACTTGGGTTTTGCTAATAGAATGTGTCAACCCGAGATCCCATTCTCTCCCACATTCAATGGTAGAGGAGTGTTTTCAATAATTGTTTTTATATTGATATCTTCTGGCTACAGAGAGAATGTTCTAAACTTCAAAACATTGGATAATCCTTTAAGTGACCATTTTCCTATAAGCGTTGAAGTTTTAAATCCTCATTTTGATCAGGAGCGTGATTGCATACACGGGCAGTATTTGGGTAACATCGCCTTAAAAAGTCAAAATGGGTATTCACTAAAATGGTTAAAGGTAGTAACCCGAAGAATTTCTATGTCATTTAATTAGGAAATGTGAAACTAGTTTTAATGTTTGTTTGGATGAGACAGCTGAAAAACCGTAAATAATTAAACATTTTAAGATAAATACCTCACAAATTAAGGCTAGCCTGTGGGTTGAAGTTAAAAACTCTCAATGAAAACCATCAAGCTGGTTTGACACAGCCTGTACTAAGGCTTATTCCAACCTTAAGCATGCCTTAAGTGAACCCGATAAGGATAGGACTTTAATTAGGGACCTACGAAAGGTATATAACGCAGCTTTAAAAAAGAGAAAGCACGCCTTGAAAAAGGAAGCATGGGACTCACTGTGTGAGGCCTCTCAAAGCCAGATTCGGCAGCCTTCCGGAAGGCAGTAAACGCCCATTTTTTAATGTTAACTCTAAGGCGAGGATAGAGATAGCCATCCCTGAGACTGAATGGGTTAGGTTTTTTAAACTCAGTATAGTGTACCAACTTCGTTAGAGCGATTATCTAGTGAGTATGTAGAGGAGGGAGTGATTGTGCCTCATCATAATAAATCGAACTTGAGTATCACTCTCGAGGAAGTGATTTTGGGCATTAAAGCCAGTTTGGGAGGTAAGGCGCCGGGCCCTGATGGGGTTCCGGTTGACCTCTTCAAGAATAACATGGCTTTATGGGCCCCACTCCTCACACAACTCTTTAACGCTTCTTGTTCAGTTGGCCTGGTATGGACATGGTTTGAGTCTATCTTTATACCTATTTTTAACAAGCATTTGCAATGCAATAGGTCTCGCAGCATTAAAGTTTGAGTTATTGGCATTGCATATGACAATGTGTTGCATTAAATTTTTAGCAAAGTCTGTATTGGCGTATAAAGATGATTTACAAGATGATAGCGATGGAGTGGGGGATAGACTGCTAGTTTTGCAGTTATAAGCATATATTGTAAGTATGTGTTTTTATTATAAAATGTGTGTGGTTGTGTGTGTAGTTGTGTGTGGTAGTTTGTGTGGTTGTGTGTGGTTGTGTGTGTGGTTGTGTGTGTGGTTGTGTGTGTGGTTGTGTGTGTGGTTGTGTGTGTGGTTGTGTGTGTGGTTGTGTGTGTGGTTGTGTGTGTGGTTGTGTGTGTGGTTGTGTGTGTGGTTGTGGTTGTGTTGTGTGTGTGTGTGGGTGGTTGTGTGTGTCAAGGGACAAGCAAATTACAAGTTGGCATTTCTATATTGAAATACGTAGCTAACAACCAAAACGGAATTATGTCACTGACTCGAATACCAATACATTAATTAAAGCTGTGCTTGGAAATGGGAAGAGTGCGATAGGAAGAGCTCTTGTTAAACAAGCCCAAGATAGGTGAGTGCACTAAAATTCCATACTAAAAGACTCTTAAAAAATATTCCATTGGAGAAGATTGGTAAACCATAGACTAGACACGTGTCGGCGAACAAGCACACCTGGGAAATAAGGGTGTAATGTGGCCCGGAGAACAGCAGACACATCACGGAAGAGGGGACATGAACCACACTGAAATGTGCGGGGCGGCCAGGACAGGTATGAAGTGGGCAGGAGAATTACTAAAGAAGAGGACAGGGCGTCGATAGAAGACCACCTAAAAAGAAAGTTGTTTGAAGGTCAGTGCACCACTTTAATGATTTTATTTTTATCTTGTAAAACATACATGCCCCCGATGACTTTCTCAAAAAGCCCCTCAAAAATATTCAGTCCTTATCCGTGATTTGCCTAAGCCTTTGCATACTGTAATACTGTATGAGAGTTTGTGGCATTGGATGGAGAGGTGCTTATCACTAGGTTATAACAAAGGACAGTGCTCCACTATAATGCTTTTTCTTGTTAGGAATATCACAATGGAATTTGCCACTTTCGACCTGTGCGCAGTTTGAAAAAAACAGATGTGTAAACCCATAACAAAAATAAACGTACTCACGTGTGATTAACTGCATTAAAGTTACTTACAAAACGTTGATATTTTTTGTAGACACGGGTAGATTAATTGCATCACTGTTAAAGACATTTGAGTATTGTCATGGGTTGCCGATTAATCTGTCTACAAAAAATATGAATGATATGAATCTGTCACTCATTGTGTATAGTAGCTGGAGCTCGCGGAAAGCCCTGCAACAGCTCCGGGTTGAGTTTGCGCTACAAAAACTAAACCAAAAGTCTGCAGAGCGAACTGCTCCTAATGTTTCGTGTGGAAGCAGCACCTTTGAGGCGAACACAGAGAGTCTCCAACACAGATCCCCAGAGTGCAGCAGTCAGAGCTCCAGACTTGGGCGCTGGGGATCTTTGTTGGAGCCTCGACGTCGGTTCAACATACTATAAATGATTGTGCACAAATCACACATGGGAGGTACTTGCAACAATCCTGGTGCAAATGCTGTGTAAGTGGTAAAAAAAACAGATGATATACGTCAGCCCCTATGTGTTTACTTAGAAGAGGGGTTTAATTTGTGCAGGTGGTGGGCAACGGGTCGTTGTTTTTATAAGTTTGAACAGCAGAGAGGAAGGCAGGAAAGGGAGACAACTAGGGGGAAACAGTGACAAAGGGCAAGAAAGGGATAAGAAGGCAGGCGCAGGCCGTGTAGGGTGGGAGGATTAACAGGCAAGGGGTAGTACTACAGTTTGGACTTAGTACGGTCAGAGGTGGGCTCCTTAGAAAACTTTTTTCCGTTTCCTTGACAATTTTTTTTGTATTCATTTTATTTAATTACAAGTTAAGAACTAGATAACAGCTATATAATTGCAAAAAGAAAAATAACCTTACATGCTTGTTAACATACATCAAAAGAGTTAAGTCGTGGGTAATGAATGGTGTTGGGGGGAGGTGGGGATTGGAGTGCCATAGAGAGACGAGCACTTTCACATGCATGCATTTCTACACTTTCATAAACCAGACTGAGTGAGAGCGTGCAGCAGGGAGTCAGGGAAAGGTTCCACGCCGGCTTTGCTGCTGGCTTTCCAGCATTGCTAATTATTAACAGGCTTGAGCATTTTGGAAACCCTGCCCCTTCTCACATTTGTGACACACATGCACACACACAAGCGCACACGCACACCCACACACACACACACACACAACCAAATACTGCTAGTTTCCGTGTTAATAGTCCAGGGGGCGGGTCAGGAGCTGTGCCTCCGAAGCGGAGTTCACTGCTACTAATAACCAACTGAAGCAGGGGGGAAAACATGTAGTGAGCCAACCCGGCCCTTCGTGGAGGAAAGTTCCACGTCACACACACTCCAGATGATGGACACAGCCAAAGGGTTAAATAAATTGGGATTAGACCACTCCGAGTCTCTGGTTCCTTCTCAGTACTTTTGTAGCAGCCGTTTTTGTCTAGGAGCCTGCTTACACATCGGTGCAGATGGCTCGATAGAGTTCCTACCTCAATATAAAACGTTCTGCTCCTGACACTACGCTCAGCACCCGGAGCCACCGAAATACATTCATTATGATAGCTTGAAAGTCATAAAGCGCTATTTCGAGGTTTATTAGTTACTTACTGCGCTCCCGTAATTCATATCACTCGTCTCTATAAAAGTTAAACCTCTGAGAAGTTCAGTGCATGACCAGGGCGTGAGACGGAAATAAGAAGAAGACTACAAAACTGCGGGGAAAAAAAACGGGAGGGGCGTGCCTTCTAAAATTAAAGCTTGCCGTGCCTGTTAAAAAATAAATAAATTCCTAAAGATTCTAAAGGAGCAAGTTGCAAGTAAAATAAAGGTGCGCTACATCAATAAGGAGCCAGCTGCTGCACTGCCTACCCAGCTTTTAATTGCACACCTATTCAGTGAACATGTACGGCATTGCAGTGAGATGGGCTGAGCGCGAGATCACCAGGAGCCGCTCAACCACCGCTCCGTGTCCCGCTGCTGCAGCCGCCATGTTGACAGATACAGTATGGCACAGAAGATGTGCAGTGTCAGAAAGTAGATCTGCAGTGAAGCTGCTGCTTTCCTTAACATGGACCGCCAAGCTTCGGGCTTAGCTGCAGTAAAAACAAGCTTTGGCAGTCTCAGGAATGTTTGGAAGGGAGGGGTTCAGCAGAGCGAGTGGGGTGGAGGAGCGAGGTGAGAGAGAGGGCAAGGAAATACAAGCCGCGCGTCGTAAGCTCTCTACGGCAGAACCACACGCGCACGACCCAATCCCAAAGCGCCTGTCGGAATCCACTTTGCCATGCTTCTCAATGGTGCGCTTGGCCAGCTCTTGTCTCCACTCGTTGTCGGCTGAGCCGACAGCTATAGTTCTCTGGCGAGAACGCGCTTTGCGCGCTTCTAGCCGAGACCTAAAAAGGGTGATAGAACCAGTTGCGCGTGCTATCGCCGTATATCATTACTAGACTCAACCATTAAAATCCTTGGTAGAGTGATTTTAAATAGGTTACAAACATGGGCTGATGAGCAGACAATAATTAATGACCTCCAATACGGCTTCAGGAAAGGCCTTGGCACCGTTGACCAGGGTCTTAACCTGTATATTCTTTTAGAGAAATATACCAAAGCAAAGGGCGGTCGGATGTTTTTAACTTTTGTGGATTTATCATCCGCCTTCGATTGTGTTACCCATAGCAAGCTATGGTTGATTTTGGAACGTTTGGGGGTTGAGGAAAATATTACTCTATTCCTTAGGAATCTTTATCAAGGGGCAAGGGCTTCTATAAGATTTGGTAAGAGTGGTGAGTGCACTCAGACATTTAAGATAGCTAGAGGAGTCCGGCAAGGATGTGGCCTTGCCCCATTTTTATTTACCATCTATAGCAATGACTTAGAAAGAATCAATCAATCAATCAAGCAACAAATTTGTATAGTGCGCTACTCATCCGCTAGGGTCTCAAGGCGCTGGGAGGAGGGGGAGTCGGTACTGCTCGAACAGCCAGGTCTTGAGTTGTTTCCTGAAGGAGAGTTGGTCCTGGGTCAGCCGTAGGTGGGTGGGGAGGGAGTTCCATGTCTTGGCCGCCAGGTAGGAGAAGGATCTTCCTCCGGCGGTGGTTTTGCGAATTCGTGGGACGGTGGCGAGCGCGAGGCTGGCGGATCGGAGCTGGCGGGTGGGTGTGTAGAAGGTGAGGCGGCTGTTGAGGTATTTGGGGCCCATGTCGTGGAGAGCCTTGTGTGCGTGGGTGAGGAGTCTGAACGTGATGCTCTTCCTGACGGGGAGCCAGTGTAGGGCATTCAGATGGGCAGAGATGTGGCTGTGACGGGGGAAGTCCAGGATGAGTCGTGCAGAAGTGTTCTGTATGCGCTGGAGTCTTTTCTGGAGTTTGACTGTGGTTCCAGCGTAGAGGGTGTTCCCGTAGTCCAGTCGGCTGGTGACGAGGGCCTGGGTGAGCGTCTTCCTGGTTTCGGTGGGGATCCACCGGAAGATCTTTCTGAGCATGCGCAGGGTGTTGAAACAGGATGACGAGACGGCGTTGACTTGCTTGGTCGTCGTGAGGGAGGAGTCCAGGATGAAGCCCAGGTTGCGTGCATGGTCCGTTGGCTTGGGGGCGGTGCCCAGGGCAGTGGGCCACCAGGAGTCGTCCCAGGCAGAGGGGGATGGTCCAAGGATGAGGACTTCCGTCTTGCCTGAGTTCAGTTTCAGACGGCTGAGCCTCATCCATTCCGCGACGTCTTTCCTTCCTTCCTGGAGAATGGCTCTGGCGGTGGCGGTGTCGTTGGAGAGGGAGAGGATCAGCTGGGTGTCGTCAGCGTAAGAGATGATGTTTAGGTTGTGTTGGCGTGCGATGGCTGCAAGGGGGCTCATGTAGACGTTGTAGAGGGTGGGGCTGAGCGAGGATCCTTGAGGAACGCCGCAGATGACTTCGGTGGCCTCGGATCGGAACGGGTGAGGCGGACTCTCTGGGTTCTTCCGGCGAGGAACGAGATGATCCACTCCAAGGCCGTTCCTTGGATTCCGGTGTTGCTGAGGCGCTATATCAGGGTGCGGTGGCATACGGTGTCGAAGGCTGCTGAGAGGTCCAGGAGGATGAGGGCAGCTGTTTCCCCGTTGTCGAGCAGGGACATGATGTCGTCGGTAGCTGCGATGAGGGCTGTCTCAGTGCTGTGGTTTGCTCGGAACCCGGAGTGCGAGGGGTCGAGTGATCCATTTGTCTCTAGGAAGGCAGGGAGTTGTTTGTTGACTGTCTTCTCGATGTCTTTGGCAGGAAAAGGGAGGAGCGAGATGGGGCGGAAGTTCTTGAGGTCCGTGGGGTCCGCGGTGGGTTTCTTCAGGAGGGCGCTGAGCTCGGCATGTTTCCAGCTCTCCGGGAAGGTGGCGGATGCGAAGGAGCTGTTAATGATGTCCCAGAGTTGGGGTGCGATGATGGAGTCTGCTTTGCTGAAGATGTGGTGTGGACAGGGGTCGGTTGGGGAGCCGGAGTGGATGATGTTCATCGTGCGGGTGGTGTCTTCGGTGCTGACCGGGGTCCAGGTGCAGAGGGTGGTGGTGGGGGGCGCTGGTTCGGTGGTTGGGTGCGTGGTCTGTGCGCCGAGGCTGTTGTGTATGTCGGTGATCTCGCGGTGAAAGAACGAGGCGAGTGAGTCAGAGA
Source organism: Lissotriton helveticus (assembly GCF_964261635.1). Taxonomy (NCBI): domain Eukaryota; kingdom Metazoa; phylum Chordata; class Amphibia; order Caudata; family Salamandridae; genus Lissotriton; species Lissotriton helveticus. Next base: position 1,636,202,853 of record NC_136061.1, on the reverse strand, counting down.
GGTCTTGCGAGGGTGTGATGTCGTTGTTGCAGGCGCTGGGGTTGGAGAGCTCTTTAACGATGCTGAAGAGTTCCTTGCTGTTGTGGGTGTTGTTGTCCTTTTGGTGGTGCGGATCAGCTGGTGGTGTTTGCGGGTGGAGTTCTTGAGGGGTGTCGTGTTTTCTGTGGTCTGGTCCTGGCGCCAGGCTCTCTCGAGGGTGCGGTACAAAAGGGGGTGGTGATGGACGGAGCATCTGAACCAATCAAACACTCACACCCAGTCAAAAGATCTGGGTTTGATCCATTACAGTTCTTGAGGGTGCGGCAGGTTTTCTTGGGGTTTTTGAGGTCATTGGTGAACCAAGAGGGTTTCTTGCTGCCGGGTCTGCTGGGAGGGTTCTTCAGTGGTGCGAGGTCATCGGCGCAGTTGGTGAGCCACTGTGTGAGGTTGCGGGCTGCTTCGTTGGGGTCCGTTGTGTTGGTGGGAGGATTCTGACTGAGGGAGGTGGTGAGCTGGTCGGCGGTGATCTTGCTCCAGCTTCTGCGAGGAACCTGTTGCGGGTGGTGGTGGGTCGTGGTTCTCCTGAAGTTGAAGAGGACGCAGCTGTGATCTGTCCAGTGTAGTCCGGTGGAGTGGCTGAAGGAGATGTGCTTGCTGGAAGAGAAGATGGGGTCTAGCGTGTGGCCGGCGTAGTGGGTGGGGGTGCTCACCAGTTGCTTGAGTCCGAGGTTGGCGAGGTTGTCCAGCAAGGCGGCGGTGTTGCTGTCATTGTTGTTCTCCAGGTGGAAGTTGAGGTCCCCTAGGAGGATGTATTCGGAGGAGCTGAGGGCGTGCTGGCTGACAAAGTCTGCGATGGCTTCGTTGAATTGTGTGCATGGTCCCAGGGGTGTGTAGATATGAGTGCCTCTGAGGGTGGTCTTGGAGTCGGTGTGTATCTGGAAGTGAAGGTGCTCGGCGGCGGTGAGGGTGTCGTCGGAGTTGGTCGTAATTCGGATGGTGTTTCTGTGGACAATGGCGATGCCTCCTCCGGTTTGGTTGACGCAGTCCCTCCGGGTGATCTTGTAGCTATCCGGGATGGCTATGGCGATGTCGGGGGCTGAGGAGGCGTTCATCCAGGTTTCTGTGAGGAAGGCGACGTCTGGTGATGTTGTGTCGAGGAGGTTCCAGAGTTAGACGTCTGTGGACGGAGCGGGTGTTGAGCAGGATGCACTTGGTGATTGTTGCTGGTGCCTGGCTTGGCGGGTGCGGTGCAGGTTCGGAGGCAGGTGAATTTGCAGGCTTGGCAGGTGAAGGGTCCGTGGGTGCGTTTCGGGATGGCTCGGTAGCAGGCGGGGTTCCGGCCGGCGTTGAGTGCGTGGAGGGTGGCGGCGTCGTAAGTCTGTCGTGTGGGCTGGCATCGTCGGGGGCCAGGGGTCCTGGCGCTGGGCGCGGTCCAGGTGCGGACGGGTGCAGACGGGCTTGCCTTTGGCGCGCCAGTGGCGCGCCCGCTGCGCGCGTCCGCTGCACGCCTCCATTTAAGGGTTAGTGGGAGGGAGGAGCAGCTGGGAGCGGGGTGGTGAATGGGGCAGCGGGGGGCGGAGCCGCAGGGACGCAGTGGCGGGAAGGAGGACCGGGGGGCAGCGGGGCGGGGGGTCACAGAAGGGGGGGCACACGGGGGCACAGAGCAAAAAAACGACAAAATCACGGGGGCACACGGGGCACAGAGGCAAACGGCAACAATCACGGGGGCACACGGGGCACAGAAGCAAAAACAGCCACAATCACTGGGGCACACGGGGCACAGAGGAGAAGGGGGCAACAACAGGGCACGGGACAGAGGCACAGAAGCGGCAGGCACAGGAGAGCTTACCGGGTGGCAGCAGCAGCGAGGGCACAGGTGGGCAGCTGCACAGGAGGACCGTGCGGCGGCTTGCGGGGCGATCTACCTGCTGGCAGGAATTTCGGGATATGCCATTTGCGTCAAATCGTCCAATACCCGCATTATTATATGCAGATGACGCGGTATTGATGACTAGGACTCCACAGACCATGCAAAAAATGATAATGTCTTTTACAAATGTTATGACCAGATTGGATCTAAAAATCAATTGTACTAAAACCTTCTGTATGGACTGCGGTTCAGGGGCAGATAAAATAAAGAAAACTATGTCCATTGATTCTAAACCATTGGATTTCATTCAAACTTTCCCGTATTTGGGAATTTTGTTCGATCAATCTGGTTTTTGGAATACTGCAGTAAAAACAAGGAGATTGCTGTTCTCCAAGTCTATAATGGCCCTGATAACTTTTAGTAGGAAAATGGGGAGAAAACCAATCAAAGAACTGTTATATATCTACAAAGCAACCTGTATTGCAATTGCTACATATGGTGTGGGTATCTGGGGACATGCTAATGTGAAAACGCTGCAGGTGGCTGAAAATAGTTTCCTGAGATATCTTTTACCAGTTCCAGATAGTTTGTCCACTCATATTTGCCACGCTGAACTCGGACTTTCATACCTAGAAGAGGTCATCAAGCTACAACCGATTCTTTTGTGGCATAGGGTATGGACCACCAAGGAGTGTTCTTGTAACCGCTTCATTTTGAGGGATGCAGTAAGTCTCGATAACACTCATAAGATGAAATGGTTATATTACATAAAGTCATTCCTTATACAAATAGGTCACCAAGATTATTATGAAAACCTTCACTGATGTACCAGATCCCCAGGAAAGTATTGAAAAAACTCTGTATGACTTACCTGGTGGATCTCAGGAACAAAGTGGAATTTACTAAAATTTCAGTGGTTTCCCATCAGCTAACATTGACCACGCATGATACCCAACCATATACTACACAACAGATGAGAGACTTTGATAGGTTTTTATTAATACGTTTTAGATTTAATATAGGCTACTGAGTTTTCACACTATGAATGATTGGTCAAGGCAATCAATATGATCAATCTGATATGCATATTTTGTTCTTTTGCAAATTGTACACAATCACTAGGAAAAGATGGATATTGCCCATATTAAAGTACATGGATTTTAGACAGTGTCGTCCTGCCTTTCTAGCTATCCAGAAGTTAGATAATATATTTACTGTTGCATCTGTCTCGGCTTTTTTTTAAAATGTTTTTATATCACGGAAATCAATACTTGTATGAATTTGTAATGAGCCTATTGTACTGAAAATGATTGACTTTTTATCTTCCTTTTTAACTGGTTGTGATTTTATTGTACTTTTATGGTTATCTATGAATAATAACCGAATAAAGTTATTGAACTAATAAAATATCTACTTGTTCATGGGGCAGGTTGCTTTATAAATCTACTTGTCCTGTAACAAAATCCACTTGTCCCTTTTTGCCATGTAATGCGGTGACCAATGATGGCAACAATCTCATTATATAAGAGCTCCGAAATAGCCTCTCTGATTAAGCCAGGGCTCCTTCCATAGTAGGGTTTGAATACTAGCAATTCCCTTATGTTGCCACGTTTCCGCAGATCTACACATTGGCGCTGAAGGGGAGCAACAGTTCCAAGGTTGGAATGCCCTTTTGAGTCTGTGCAAACCTACTAACTTGCATGCTTTGAGGATTTTCACCAACTGTTCTCTAATCTTTTCCCATACAAAGAAAGGTTGGAAATTTACTCCTGACAATGGCAGACATAAATCTTCTTCCAGGGGTGGGAAAAAGTGGTTGGAGGGAAAGTAAACTTGCAACCATTTTCGCATGAGCAAATCTACACCTGCACATTTGCTCATGCCTAAATGCAGTTCACAAATATTTTACTAGGAGTACTAATTCTTGAGCTACTCGAAAGTCGTAGATCTGCACTTAATGCAAGGACATTAGTGCACTTTTGAGACTTTAATTAATAATTGGGCCACTAATTAGGTCTGGCGATAACCATGACATTTTGTGATTATTAAACTTCTGTCTCTCTGCCGATCGGCTAGCTTCACTGTGAGTGTCCGCATTCTGTTCCTTCACAAGGAGCATAAACGACACAGTCGTTTTGTTCAGTGCAAGGAACTAATGTGGCAATGTGTGCTTTTTGAGACCAAAACAATTTTTGCTTTTGCCAATGTTTGTTACAATAAGGGCCCAGCAGCTCTCACACTAATAAGCTCTTACAAAAAACAATGCCAAAACAAGTCACGCATTGACAAAACCAAAAGGCTGCTGAACAATTTCAGACCTGTTGGCTTTACCAATGATTGTTTATTTGAATGTTTCCCATAATCTTTTAAACTGGTTACACTGATTTTCCATTATGAATATTTTTGGTAAATACTAGCATACATCAACGAAGTTTACTAAACGATGCTGCAGGCAAACAGTACCTAAAACGTTACAGTAGTTTAGCGAAATCGATTTGCATTTTTTTGTGAACATGTTATTTTGAAAGCAAAGAATAATCAATCATGCTTTCAAGCTTCTGCATATATTTGCATCTAATCAAAGAGCATTTTGGGAGCAGTATGCCTAGCCTCAAATTGCAAAACATTGAAAACGTGTGTACACATTTTTATACTGGAATCACTGTCAGTAGTACAGTAGCAACTTACAACATGTACTTAGATCGCTTCCCCTAAAAACGTTTTGCATTAATGAACCATGAATACAAGCTTGAACAGTGTTAACACATGGACACAAATATTACCTTAACTGCAGGCAATACCTTTCCCTGATCCATAATGAGGTACTGTAAATTGGCAGTCAAAGGGTTTGTGGTGTAGGGGGTTGGATCTACTTGTCCCACTCTTGCCCTTGACCCCAAACAATATGTCCCAGGCATCGGGCTATAGGAATTCCACCTCCCTGAGCAAAACACTCAACGTTCATGTTAGATTGCCTGGATTGAATCTGTTCTGATGAGCTCACCGAAGAAAACTAAATGGCATTTTTTGGGGTATTATTTGAAGTGTGTGTCAAATATCGAGGATTGGATGTAGTAAGTCCTGACAGTGCGACTGTCTCATGTTAAAGACACCAAGATAGTGCTCATAGTTTGTCAGAATATTTAGAGATTGTGAATTGTAAAGTGGTCAGTAGAGCTCTATGTAAATATTAAAGGAAAAACGTGTGAAGATTGAGTTTAGTGCCAACCTGCTGGAGACAGGGAGTTGTCAGGAGTGTAGTTTGAGGAGAAATTTAAAGGAGGATATGGTAGTCAACGGTACTGAAAGCAGACAATAGGTCAAACAGCTCCTTGGCATGGTTTCTCTCTGCCTATGAAGTGACAGGCATCATTGACTATCTGAATCAATACTGTTTCAGTGCTCGCTGTGGATGGATGGCCGGAAGGTATGAATGTAGGGGTCTGCTGTGCCCAACATGAGATTGCAGTTAAGTTCTACTGTTTTCCTAAAACTTTGCTGACTAAAGGCAAAGAGGATGAAAAGCTGATCCTATGAGATTTTAGAATTATACAGATTTTATTTTGTAGGGGGTAGATAATTCATATAAAGTGTAGATCTTGCACAATTTGAAAGAGTTATGTTTAATGCCCTAGGCAACAACTTAAGGACAAAGAATAGAATGCTGACCCCATAAAGGTCAGATGTGAGGAAGGATGAAGGTCATATCATCTAAGATGAATGGTAAGGATATGCCATATTTGTATATCAGGTAAATCAGTTTAATATTATACCTTAGGTCTCTGATTTTATCTACACAGAACTAAATGTCACTTGCGGCGGATTTCTTGATGGTGTGAAGGGTGACTGAGGCATGGAGGTAGAAAATTAACAGTTTTTTTTGTTTTAAAGAGTGTCAAATTCTCTTATTTATGAGATGCTTTGCAGAGTAGTCTAATTTCGATTTTCTGATGGTTTGTATGTATGCTACCTCAACTGGAGTAATGACTGCTGGGAACTGTTTCTTACATCATCATTTTTCAAATCTGTACATGACCTCTTGTCAGAGGCAAAAAAGAGTTTAATGCTTGAAGTAATTGTGTCTTTCAACACCGAGTCTTAGGATGTGTTGAATGATTCTGCGAGTCTATTCGATGAATTGTATTAAGAAGGGGAACATACTGATAGTCAATGAGGAGGGGACGCTTTTGAATGAATAGGTGATGAAATTGGAGGGTCTGTGTTGGAAACTGTGTAGTTTTAAGTTTAGTGCCCAGGTGTGTGAAAATCCTATTGCCCGACACCCAGGACATTATTTGGGGTCGAGGGCAAAACATTTTCATGTTTAGTGGTCTTTGGTACAAGTAGGTCCAACCCCGTGCAGCACAAACCCTTTGGCTGCCAGGTCACAGTACCACATTATGGATCAGAGAAAGGAATTGTCTGCAGTTAAGGTAATATTTGTGTCCATATGTTAATGCTGTTCGAACTTGTATTCATGGTTCATTAATACAAAGCCTTTATTATTAGGGTGAGTGCTCTAAGGAAACGCAAGTCAAGACTGCAATACCAACCGTGCTTCCAGTATAAAAATGTGTACAAACATTTGCAACTTTTAATATGAGGCTTTGCATTATGGTTCCAGGATGCTCTCGGATTAGATGCAAATATATTCAAAAGCTGAAAGCAAGATTGATGATTCTTTGCTTTCAAAATAAAATGTTCTAAAGAAATGCAACTAGGAAAAAAATGTTTTGCTTAACTACTGTGAAGTATTAGGTGCCTTTCTTTGAAGCATCATTTAGTAAAACATGTTGATGCATGCTAGTATTTCCCAAAATATTCATAATGGGACATCAGAGTAACTCGTTTCTAAAAAATGATAGGAAATAAGAAAATAAACATGCATTGGTTAAGCCAATAGTAATTACATTGATGGTCAGCCTTTTGGTTTTGTAAATGTGTGTCTAGTTTTGACATAGTTTTTGTAAGACTTAATTTTTGTGGGAGCTGCCTGGGCTTCATCATTATAACAAACATTGGCAAAATCAAAAAAAAAAATTGTTCTCAAAAACCACACATTGCCACAGTACTTCCCAACACTAAACAAAACTACTTTCTGTGCCGATATGCTCCTTGTGAAAGAACAGAATGCAGTTACTCACAGTAAAGCCAGCTGGTATAGAGAGAGAGAATAAAAAAAAATAGATTTTGGTTAACGTCAGACCTAAATAAGGCTCTACTTCTTAATGAAAGTCACAAAAGTGCACTCATGGTATGTCCTTGCATTAGTGCAGATTTACAGCTTTCATGAATTCACAAAAGTAGGTCAGGAAATCGCCCTCCAAGAACATATTTGTGAACTGCACTTTAGCACAAGCAAATGTGCATGTGTATATTTGATCATGTGAAAATCTGTTGAGCAGAAACAAGTTCACTTTCCCACCAATCACTTTTTTCCCAACCAAGAAAGTTTTACTTCTGCCCTTGTGATGAGAAGATTTATAACTTTTCTCTGTATGGGAAAATATTAAAGACGAGTGGATGAAAACCTATAAAACCGGCAAGTTAGTAGGTTTTCACAGACTCAGAATTGCTAGTTTCAAACCCTATTATGGTATGAGCTCTGGCATAATCAGAGAAGCTATAATCAGAGCTCCTATATAATGAGATTGCTGCCATAATCCGTCCATGCACCACATAGCACAAAAAGGATTTTCTTTTTTTACAGGACAAGTAGATTCATGAAGCAACCTGTCCCAAGCACTAGTAGATATTTTAATAAATTCCACACCTCTGTAGTGCAATGTTAAGTAAAGGAGTAGTCGTAAAATGAGTCCACAGGCCAATGGATTTTTGAGTTTAAGCAAGTAGAGGTGTTATGTGAGAATCTAGGACTCTAGTGTAATTTTCCCGATTCATGCCCATATATAGGTATAATTCACCCAATCCTTATATAGGCATAGGAATCATTGCCTTATTTAGTCTTAGCCTCCTTTGCAACCCAAATACGGCATGGCTACTTCCACTAAACTCCGAGAATCCACAATGATTTCTTGGAAAAACCAGTCTTCAGCAGTCAGGGACTTCCCCCTGCTTGAATACTAATTTATCCAAGAACTCCTGGAGTTTTCAAGGAACTGAGGCACTAGTGACGATATTATGTCCAATCTTACGTCAAACTAGGCACCTTCAAAGTATAAATATGCCTACATTTGCCCAGTCAAACACACGGTGGTTTAGGAGCAGATCGACTAACTACTTGCCCGACGCCCTGCTGCTGCAAGTGTCGAAGGAAGCTGAGCCTCCAACTGACGCACTGAGAAGACGCTGTCTATTCTCTTGCCGAGAAATCCAGCTCCAGTGCTTCCAGGCTACCCTTGCGGGTTGCTGGGAGATCGAGTCCTGAGAGAGAGATACAAGACCTTTATCATTCTAAAACAAAGGTACGGAGCTGATTAGACCCTTAGAGAATTCTTGGAACAGATTCTTGGCAGAAAATTACTAGACTTAAGCTACACCACACTTACTCCTCCCTCGTACTAGACTTAGGTTAGGTACACCGGGGTAGGCGTATTTTCGAAGCACCAGTTGAGTACTTTTAGCCACTATTTTATCACTATATGTATTTTATGCATTTTATGTATTCTATGTTTATGGCTTAGAAACCATATCATGCTCTTACAGTACTATTTTATAATACTATTCGTATTATATGCATTGTACTTCTTAACTAGCATTTCAATTGTAGCAGTGCATTTCTTATGCTTAAGAAATAAGATTGTTCAATAAATACTTTTACTGAAAACGCCCGTCTCTCTATTTCTAAGCAACTCCGGTGAAACGAAGCATGCACATCTGACTGAGTGAAATAGCCGTCTATTGTTTCCGCGACTCTAAAAATATGTTTCATTCTGGGGAAACAAAGTTGTCAGGTTATATGGTTGTCAGAGACTAATCCATTCTTGTACGTTCGAGAAAGTTTCTAGTGACCTCTGATCTAGCTGGCACTCACAATTAAGTCTAATATATTCGGCAGAGACCTAGTCGACATAAGTCGTACGTCTAAGCTGATAATATCCGCCAAAACTGAGTAGGACAAAAAATCCTATATATTAGTTTTTGGTTTGTACAACGTTGAAGGATATAGTGTTCCAAAATATTGTGCATCTAATCTTTGTTTCCTTGAAAATTGTTCCGCAAACTATCAGTCGACTAAAATGGTGGATAGTGATACCGAATTAGAGAGAGCTGCAGCAGCAGCATAAGCGGTCTTAGATGACGCTAATATCATAGAAAATTATACGGATGCTATACTACTCCCGGTAAATGTAAGGAAAAGTATAACTTACAAACTAATAAACAATGGAGTATCAGCAAGAGGTGGCAGAGTGATCTTTGTCATAGAGGCACATGAATATTGTCAGACAGAGGTATGCTATTCATGGATTCAGTTTCCAGCAGCTAATGCAGGAACACGTGAGTTCCACTACTACAAAGCAGAGGAACCTCCAGCGGAATACGTTCCTTTCGAGGACATTGAAATTCCATTAACTTACCAAGAGCATCAGCTCTGGTTTAAAGGCGCCCTACAACATCAAAATCACATTACCAAGCTCGGTCCACTAGGTAGACCAGGAGCAACATGGCCGGTACTAGCCAGCTATACACCACATCCAGACATTGAAAGGATGTCAGATGCAGAATTGTTAGCTCAGCTGAAACAGTTAATTAAAATACACAGACAATTGGTTCAATATGTCATGCGGACATTAACAGTCCAACCAGCTGTAAGAATTCCACAGCACACCCCTCACCAAGGGAACACAAATAAAATCACACCACAGACTATACAGTCAGTCATTGGTAAATTACCAGCAAAACGAGAAAAAGTTCCGTTCTGGTTAGCACAAAAAAATACTCAAATAGAGGCAGTATTTCCTGATAGTACGCCTCACGAGAAACACAGGATTCTGACAATCTGTTTTTACCTATGGGGATTGCAGCACACGTAGAGGATTGTGAAACTTAGGGGAACAGTCTTTGCTTCAATCTACACTTAAACACATGGTGTTCCGTCCATGGCGGTAATACCAGATGTTCTAAGACAGATTCAAAACGAATACGGTCCAGAACCGGCTTTAAATCTAGGTATGAAATTACTGAAAGATTTCAAACAGGTCTCGGCTATACTATTAGCCAACATTAAAGGTGAAGCAGCATCAGTGGCAATCCGCCTGAAATTAAAAGAAACAGACATTACTGAGCAACCTTATGAACTTGCCAGAATTATTGAAAAATCCTATGAAGAACTAGGTAGAGATAGTTTGTCTAACAGAGAATCCTGAAAAAACCTTTATACAAAATAATCTCACTACTCCTAAAAAGAAGTGGGAGAACACTAAACAAACGCTTCCTAGAGAGAAGCATTCCCAGTCCAGAGGAAGATCTCCTCAACAAGGAGGAAGGTCCCCTAAAAGGGAGCCCTCCGAAAAGAGGTACAACCTCAGAAATAGGGATACTTTCAGAAAACCTGATAGATATCAAGATAATGATACACGTTCCTCTCGTACCTTTCAGACTTCACCGCAGATATCAGAAAGAAGAGGACGGTCAGAACAGAAAGAAGAACGCGTGAAGTCCAAAGACGAACAGCACGTTCCAAAAAATGAGAAAAACTCAATTCATCAAGAAGAAGGTAGCAAGTGTAAAGATCAGACATGCCAAGGATTCTGAGGACACAACTCAAGAACGGGGAATGGGCTCAGACAATTTTATAATTAATTTCTCCCTCCCTACTCTCTTGGAAGAACGCCCCAACCCTGTCCCCCTGCCGTTATGGCGCAGGCAGTGGCATAAGGTATCCGCCAACTCCTTTGGAGCCGCCTTCATTCCTCCTGAGTTTCTCCCATCAGACTCCCCCAATTTGGCTTTGTCCAAATTCAACAAAGCCTTGAGTACGGCGGTCAATCTGATCGCCCCTCTAAGACGCTGCAATATGCGGTCGGGTCGAAAACAAGAACTATGGTACTCAGACGCACTGCGCACGGAGAAAAGAGCCTGCAGAAAGCTGGAGAAATCCTGGAGACTCTCGCGCAGCTCCAGTGATAGAGATAGGTATAGCTCAGCTATGCGACTCTATCATAAAAACATCAGAGCTGCCCGTAAGTCCCACATCATCTCCCAACTCTCTGAAGCTAGTAACGACCCCAAATTGCTGTACCAGGTGCTTTGCACATTCACTAAACCTGTCGCCTGTGACAGTGCAGAGGTGCTAACCCAAAAACTGTGCGACGAAACAGCTGGCTTTTTCACGGAAAAAATTGACGCCATCTACCAAAAGATCTCCCAATCCAGCACATCCGCGGATGATAACGATCCCTCTTCCAGTTTACAGTCTGGAACAGCCTGCGCTGTCCCAGCCTCACTATCTCTCATCCCGGAGATCACCTTAGACCAGGTCAACTCCCTGATTGGGACCATCAAGTCAGGCAGCCCAGTTGACCCCGTACCCGCCCGTGTCATGCACCTTATTGGGAGTGTTATCAGCCCCTGTATTCAAACGGTGATCAATCGCTCCCTGTCTGAGGGACTGGTCCCCCAGGTGTGGAAGGAGGCCATGGTCAAGCCTATCAGGAAGAATTCCACCATTCCCTGGTCGGACTTGACCAATCTGCGGCCAATCTCTCTGCTGCCATTCATCGGCAAATTGACGGAGAAGCACGTCAACCATCATCTCTCCGCTTTTATTGAGCAGACTGGCAGCCTTGACCACTCTCAGTCCGGGTTCAGGCCTAGGCATAGTACCGAGACCGCCCTCCTCTCTGTTACGGATGCCATACGCCTGTCCCTGGACAGAGGTTTGTCTGTGGTGTTGGTGCTGTTGGACTTGTCCGCAGCATTCGACACCATATCCCACGACATTCTCCTCTCCAGATTAAAGGAGATAGGCATTGACAGATCTGCCCTGGCGTGGTTCACCAGCTTTCTCTCAGAGCGGACCCAGAAGGTGAACATGGGCTCCTTTACTTCCGCCTCGGCCAACATCATCAGAGGAGTCCCGCAGGGCTCCTGCCTTAGCCCTACGTTGTTTAACGTATATGTCTCCTCTCTGGCCAACATGATTAGGTCCTTTGGGTTTATGCCTATCTCCTACGCTGACGACACGCAGCTGCTGTTCACTTTTAAAACCTTTACCCCGGAGATAAGACAATCATTCTCCAACGGCATGACTGCAATTGCCAGCTGGATGGCCAAGAATTTTCTACAGTGCAACGTGGGAAAGTCTGAGGTCATGTTATTTGGGGAGGCGAAAATCCTCTGGACCCCAGACTGGTGGCCTTCAAGCCTGGGACATGCCCCGCTCCCTAAACAGGTGGTCAAAAACCTGGGGGTTCGTCTAGACCAGGACCTCACCCTTTCTCACCATGCCGGCACTACGGCGGGTTCATGCTTCCACGTCATTGGCCTCCTTCGGAAGGTGTTCCCCCTTCTACCCGATGACACCCGGAAGACCTTGGTCCAGGCCCTCGTTTTGAGCCGCCTGGACTACTGTAATGGCCTACTCTTAGCGGCCAGTGAGGGAGTGCTCAACAAACTACAGGTGGTGCAGAACACCGCAGCACGGCTGGTGACCAACTCCCCCCCTAGAACTCCTTCCCTCCCCCTCCTCAAAGCCCTTCACTGGCTTCCTATCCGGAAACGGGTAGAATTTAAGATCTGCTGTGTGATACACAAGAGTCTTCACAATCTGGGACCCCATTACCTGGCGGATACATTTGTCTTCCATCGTCCGTCTCGTATCCTCAGGTCTACCAACCAACAGCTGTTGCAGGTTCCCAGACATTATAAGACCAGACAGGGAGGCCGCGCCCTCTCCATCATGGGTCCACGTCTATGGAACTGTCTCCCCCTCTCCCTCAGAGAGTGCCCCAGTCACCCAGCTTTCAGGAAGCGCCTCAAAACTGTACTATTCTAGGAGGAGGCTTCTCCACCTGTCCACATCGCAGCACCGTGCGGAGATACACCTTCGGGTGTGATGCCGGCGCGTAACAAACCCATAAATAAATAAATAAAATAGACAGCGCAGCAGAAGTAACCATAGTTCGCAAGCTCCTGAAGGATAATCTGGAGACAGTGGACTTGAATGGATACATTAAAGTTTAAACTGCCGATACTAGGGTTAGTTCACCCCATAAGTTATATGAAGTAACGCTCAGGATAGAGGGGGACATAACTAGAAAAATAAGAGCACTCTTTTGGGAGAAACTCTCTAAGGGTTATGACATTCTTCTGGATGAACAAGACTGGCCACCTGAATTTCTCAGGGAATGCCCACATGGCGCAGACATCATTATGCCAGCCTTCTCAGATCACATTCCAATTCATAAAAAATATACATATGCCAGGAAATGGGCAGTAGCTCAAGCTCCAGCATTATATAAAAATCACGTAGGATGAGGACTTTCCTCACCACAAAATCCAGGTAAAAAATCAACCTACTGTTCGGAGGCAGTATCTAGTCAAGCAAGAAGCTAAAAAACAAGTCAGGGAGATCTTAGATCAACTTGAATATCAAGGGGTGATTGAAACATGCACCTCATCTATGAACAATCCTTTGTTTCCTGTCACCAAGCCAGACAATACATATCGTTTAGTTTAGGATTACAGACACCTGAACTCTTGTGGCAAAACTTTTGCAGTACAAAATTCACATAGTGCAGCACTGATGAATAACATCGTGCGCAAAAAATATAAAACCACATTAGACATTTCAAATGGGTTTTTCTGTCAAAACATTGCACCAGAAAGCAGGCATTTGACCGCTTTCTCAATCTTGGGGTCACAGGGGCAATTTTGCCGTCCCCCCAGGGATTTAAGAATAGTCCGGGGATATTTTCAGCCAGAGTAACAGAAATACTACAAATGTACGATGATGAGGCATTATCTTATGTCGATGACATCTATCTCACAGTCGATGATTTGGACTTACACTTGAAAAGAGTGAACACCATAATACTTGGTTTCGCTTCTGAAGGGTACAAATTCAATTTTAAGAAATCACAAATTGCCCACCTCAACGTCCTATTCTTAGGATACAAGTTGTCAAGTGAAGGCAAAAGCCTGGCAGCAAACTTTCTTGAGAAATGTGCGCTGCTCCAACCTCCAAAGACGCTGAAAAACTTACAGTCAATTCTAGGTTTCCTGAATTTTGGAAGAACTTATGTTCTAAATTATGCAGAAAGGGTTAAACCTCTCTACGAACTAATCAAACCTGATTTCAAACCAACAAATTGAATTCAGAAATATATGTAAATTTTGCGTTCAGTACAAACAGACATGTTAGCAAAAACACAATTAGATACACACAACAATACGCGCAATCTCGTGATCTGTGTCATCCCAGGGAAATGCGGATTCACATACCTGACCTTTAATGAAGGTGGAAAGGTACCAATTTGATTCAAATCACACTTGTACACACAAGCTGAAATGAAGTTCACTTCAACAGAAAAAATTCTGACAGCGGTTCAAACTGCAGTAGCAAAAGAGAGAGCTCTCGCGCAGGGTAAACGCATAATGATCGTTACACCTGTACCTGTCTTAGAGGCAGTGACGAAAGCGAGCATTCCAAATGCAAAAGCTTTAGATCCAAGATGGATACAATGGGTTAACTCTCTTGCTGCAACAGACGTTGAATACGTTTTTGACCTCTACTTGAAGACACAAGAATTCCCACAATACGAATACGAATGTCCTCTGCAGACCGAAATTCTGCCTCTAGAACATTACGGCTGTATAATATATATATACAGACGGATCAGCACAGCCCACAATTGGGGGTAAACAAGCTTATAGTGCTGCGTGCGCGCTCGTTAAAGTTCGTTGGCGCGAAGGTAAATTCAGAACTATGGTCACTAAAACTCAATCACTCGGAGACTGTACAGCTCAGCGAGCTGAACTACAGGCTTTCAAGATGGCGCTTGAAAATACCGATCGCGAATTCCCCACACTAATAGTGTGCGATTCGTATTTCTGCGTTGAATCATACAACAAACACTTGCAGAACTGGGTTCAAAACGGTTTCAAAAATTCAAAAGGCGGCACAATTAAGCATAAAACGCTTTGGATACAAGTAGTTCTTTTACAGAAAGAACTACAAAAGACTCACGTGATTCATACACTGAGTCATCAGCGTGATGGCGTTCACGTTGCAGGGAATTCATTGGCTGATGAAGGCGCAAAGGCAGCTGTGCAAACGGCTTCCGTAGCTACAATCACTCGTTCGAAAAGTGTAATAGATGGTGAAACGTTACTAGCAGTAAAAACCTCAATGGAAGGCAGCTTTGCAGCGTTACCTCTAAACTATCCACTCACAAATGCATACATAATTGATGCAAACTCCGTTCCTTTTGCTCCAATCCCTGGAGTGGGGGACAGAGCAATTCCGAATGGGAGAGCTGCTTTGGTACACGAAGCACATATGGGAGAGTGTCTGAGACATTAAGGGATCTTGAAATCTCTAATAGAATTAGAAAAGATGTACTGGTGGCCGGAACTGGGAGTTGATGTGTACAATTTCGCAATGTATTGCCCTAACTGCAACAGAAATCGCAGCAGCGAAAGCCACCAGATACCTGACTACAGAGTAGCCAGCCCAGTTCAGATACCATTACTAGACAGCATTAGACTGTCTACCTGCAAACGCCATAATGGACGAATGTAGTCCCACAACTACTAGGACAAGAATTATTTAGATATGGCCTCAGCGCTCGGCTGATGCCAGAACTGTTATAAAGGATTTGCGAGTCTTTATCGGCACATACGCAATTGGCACGCTACATTCTGACCAGGGTCCTGCGTTTAGCTCGGGAGCTTACAAGGAGGCCATGGCTAGCTTGGGCGTTGCATTCTAGTGCGGTATTCTAGTCCCTTCCATCCTGAGGGTAATGCGGTAGTGGAAAGAAAAAAACGTGACATAAAGCAATCCATAACTGCTAAGATAATAGGTTCGGGTGATGGGTGGGTCAAACATCTAATAAGTGTCCAACGTAGTCTTAACAATCTGCCAAGAAATTCTCAGGGTGGAGTCACTCCGTATGAATTAATGTTTGGTACTAGAATGATAATCGAAGACCTCGATTGTCAGACTTCAGTGGTGGAACAAAAACCATTTGATGTCAAAGATCGCTTGACTGTTTTACAGGACTTAAATGAAACAAGAAGAAGTCTGAGTAATACAATACAGAAGCAAACGCCCACTGAAGAAAAACCACCTGTCCCAGCAAGGCCTGTCTGGATTCCAAAGATTGGGGATCTGGTCAGGGAGAAAATCGCGGTAAAGAAGGAATTTGGGCCTTCTTACAGAAAAGCAGTACCTGTCTTGGCCATCCACGGAACAAGATCAATAGTACTACCGCCCCTTGCTGGTAAAAGGGAGAACAGAGTTGTATCCATCGACCTGGTCAAACCACAATCATGTGGCCGATAATAAGTAGTAGGCCCAGTGGACTCCCGAGAAGTAGCAGACGACCAAATCTTGCTACAATCCAAGAGGTTAAAACTGAAAGACTTATCACTTTTGATAAACCTGCAGTACGAAAAGAAGGACTATTCAACAAAGCCAAGGAACTTGTACCTCTGGAAACCCAAATAACAGTTCGTCAAGACACGCCTGTCTACAATGATGTGACATCTGACTATACAAACATGGCGAGACAAGAAACAGCTCCAGTGATTTCAAGTAATCCTGATGCAATACCAACAATTGACATAACTGCTTCTGGCTACTTTATCAACTTCGATAACTTTTCTGAGGATCCCAGTGAACCTGAGGATAAGCCAGCAAAGAAAAACTTCAAGAAAAAAGAACTCCTTCATCTACTGGAAAAAACATATCTGGTTTCACCATGGGTTGAATTTTGGATTGGATTGGGTGTATTTTTCCTCCTGCTCTGGCTCGTACTAGTGTTAAGCTTGGGAAGGATGATTGATGGAATATATAGTACTATGGACACAGCAAGTAAGAAAATCAACTTGGTCCTGAAACCTTACAAATCATCTCATCGTGAAAGAAGAGGCCTATCAGCAGTGAACATCACAGCCGTTTCTATACCTGGGTGCATAGCATGGGACAGAACTGATTATGACATCTATAGTACGGTGGAAATATTCAAGATTTCACATCCGTTTAAGGTTTCTTTGAGTGACTTTGTTGCACCCAGTAATTTTTCTGATGATTGGGACTTTGAGACTGTTAACAACATGATGAAAGATTTAGAAATGGCAGCTAAATTTACAGAACATGACTACTTAGAAGGGTCATCAGATTATGAACAAATGTATTGTTTTAATCATTATGGTCACCATTATTTGCATACATCTGCAAACCCTAGAAATGTGTTTCACTACAATCAATTTGAACATTGTCCAACGCCGCCAAAAGGCAGCTCAAAAACGTTCTATGAAAAGTTTCCATACTTCACAGGGTTTAATGTTACAAATCCAGAAATGTTTTATTTCAAAAATGAGAATAAGACAGGAATGAAAACAATGTTGACCAATACTAAACAAATTTATTCTGCAATCTTTTATGCTCAGCTGTCTACATTAGGTTTTGACTTTGAAAGATGAAAATATTTATAAAGCGCACGTACACCAGCGGCTTCTTGGCGCTTTGGGACAAGCAGGTGCTAACTGTAGAACGGGGAGACTTTAATCAAATGCTTGAGAGAACAGCCACGTCTTCAGGGCTTTCCTGAATAACTGATAAGAAGAGGTGAGACGGAGATCAAGCGGGAGGGAGTTCCAAAAGTGGGGGGCTTGCGACTCAAATCTTAGGCCCCCAAGCCTCTTCCGCTTGAAAGGGCATGAGGACAGCAGATTAAGGCCAGCCGAGCGAAGTGCTCGGGAAGGAGTGTAACGGTGAAGAAGAGAGGCAATGAAAGATGGACCTTGGTCGCTGAGGGCTTGATAAGTTAAGCAGCCGACCTTGAAGAGACTGCGCTGGACTACAGGGAGCCAGTGTAAGTTTTTTTTCAACAGTGATTTCGCAGAACTTGTCCTAGGCTGCCGAAAAATCAGTCTAGCGGCTCAATTTTGGACAAGCTGGAGTTGGTGGGACTGGTAGAGAGGAATCCCAGTGTACAGTGAGTTCGCGTAATCAATGCGGGAAATCACTAGCCCCAGTGTGGCATGGACCAAGGCGTCATGAGTAAGGAATCTGCTAATCTTGCGGATACGGCGTAGATGGAAAAAACATACCGATATCACAGATTTAATTTGGTGTTTCATACACAGATCCTTACTTTTGGAAAGACAACATCGAGACAAAAACTGTTTGGGGCACAAAAGACTGGCAGGTGCCAAGGTTTAGAAGCCCTGTTCACAGCCTGCATTATACCAGAACAAATTATGTTTTTAAAGGGCACTGTTCAACAAACTTCTTGTCTTGGTCTAGCTAAGATAAAAGATTTAAATAAACCGTCTATACCTAAAACCACATCTGACAGTGATAATGCTACAGAAGAGGAGGTAGACGTACCCTATATTTTAAAAAAGAACAGGACTAATCGTGAATTGAAAAAATGGTTAATCTGGCCCACAGACACTAAAAACTGTCATGATAGATTCCTGCGAAAAACACAGGGTTTCAAAATGAATAGGCCAGATCCAAGATATTCCCAGAGACAACATCCAGTGATAGTAACCACTTACAGTGTAGGGAAGCTGTGCCTTGAGTGGCTTCAAAAACAACACTTATCTTTACTTAAAGAAAGCAATGATTTGTGAGATTTCTTAATGGGGCCTCGGAAACCACGGCAAAAACTTTCATATACGCCAGAATATATGCGGCATACAACGAAATATGGAAAGTGACGCAAATGGAAACTGCAGAAAGAATACGAGTAATTGGTTGTATAAATTTAGAAAAAAGCCTCTCTGTAGTGGACAATGGGTTACCGACTCTGTCCTCCAGAATTTATTCTTTGGACGGCATTGTGTCATCTGCCATTGACATCATAGAACAAGACTTGTTACAATTAACGGTTTCTGAGAAACCTGTCATTGAATGGATAATTCATGGCACCATTACGATACCAGTGACGTCTTTCCTGTTTCAGTATTGTCTGGAGCATATACCAGCGGGCCTGTATGAAAGGTTGGGTAAAGAATACATTAAGTCGACCTGGGTTTTACCATACACACACAATGTTGGAATGGGGGACATGAAGTATTCCTTAGTGGTAAGAATTGTAAAAACTCACTGAGTGGTACACTTTTGTGCCTGGGTATTAATTTGCACGGAGCCTGCGACGGTTCTGCAAATAACCTCTCTTGCCACCTGCACGGTTCGCTCTCCACAGCGATAGTACCGATTTTCAGGCAGCTATCCAATGGAAGCTACGTTATGCTTAAGGATCACAGCTGTTGTGGCATGTTGCCAGGAAAAAGTTATCTTGTAACTGTGTCATCCATGGTCACTTGTTGTATGCAAGTATTGTATCCAAAAAGTGAGACAGGAAGGGAGACGGCTTTATGTCCTTCACTGAATATCTCTTCTATACAAATTGATAAGCAGAATGAAAGCCATTCTTTTACAAAAAAACTGCCACTGACCTCGTCTGGAGAAACGTATGATCTGCAAGTAGCAAGGTCTTCTGCAGAGATACATTAATTATTATCAACAAACTCCAGAAATGTTAAGTCAAATCTTAAACATGTCTGATGCCAGCGGCATCACACATGTATTTAAGACGATTTTTTCAGGACTGATAACACCATTTGAAGCAGTCCTTGGCATTTTTCCAAATTTCGTGCACTCTGTGTTCGGCGGCCTGCCTCTCATCTTGGGACTAGTAGCAGGAATTCTATTTTTATTCCTTCTGCTCCGATATGGCAAGTCCAGCCACCGGCAACACCCAGACTACCATGGAGCAATGCCTCCTTGCCATGAGGTATCGTGAGAGGATTTCACAATTATTGGCTTGGCTCGTTTAAGAGATCTGAACACAACCTGGTTTCTATCGTTCAGACCAATCTGGCAAGATTGCATCTTACCTGTTCTTCGATGCCTGCTTTGCGGACAGGAATGCGTGTTGGACATTTGTCTTACACTTCCATCAGTACTGCCATCGGATGCTGACGCTTTGCTAGGTCCAGTAACGGCTCATGCATCGTGTTGCCCTCAACGGCTGCCTATTCTGATGACGGCATTCATTGAGGTCTCACCGGCAAGTCTAACTGAGGGTGAGATACGAGAAACTACAGGCATACAGGTACCATCTACTACGGACATTGCTAATGCATCAAACGCTGACAGCGATGATCCACACTTCTGCACTTTTGATCTGCTAACTGAAGTGGTTCCACTTTCACCTACCACGGTAGACGGTTTCTTTGCCAGCCTAGATGATCTGATGTTTTCTCCCTTCTTGTACTTTCGAGAAAGTTTCTAGTGACCTCTGAGCTAGCTGGTACTCACAATTAGGTCTAATATATTCGGCAGAGACCTAGTCGACATAAGTCCTATGTTTAAGCTATTATTCCAATACGCAGAGCCTATTGGGAATATAGGAACTACACTACAGAGTAAGAGGCATACTGTGTTTACATTTAAGAAATGTTGAGACTCACAGTTTTGACAATGACTCCATGTTTTTATTACATTTGTAAAATCGAACAGTCTTCTGTTTATCTAGAGGTGGTACACAAGCATAAAACTGGATTCATTAACCATTGTAATGCCTCCTCATATCTTACGAAGCAGGACGAGTCAGAAACATTTCAGAGACACTCAGAGATGCAAGACTGGGATGCTGTTTGGGGTGGGAAAGGTAGTCATACTTAAACTTGCTCTTAGAACATTGCCTACTAGCTCTCTTGTATAGTTCTAATCTGAAGTGAAATGAGATGGCCAGTTCCAAATATTCTTTTTTCCAACCTTGTAAATTATACTTGTCTGATTACTAAGAGCCTACATGTCTACGGTTTATTTCATTGTTACACTTTGTCAAGTCTGTTGCATAATTGTGGATTCGAAATAATTTACTCAGAATATATAGTGCAATATTATCAGGAGGATTTACTGACATGGGTTAGGGCACAAGTGACAACGTGGAGGATGGTGACAACTTCACCAGCCTCCCAGCTGCCAGAAAACAAATCCAAATAAATAACTATACCAGGCACTCAAAGTTCAATAAGGACGTTGGTTTGTTACACAACATTATATCGCTTCAACGTCAATTTAAAAATATCAATCATAACTCATTTTTGTATGTTTTTGAAATAGTCCACAGAAATGTTCAGTTACATCAAAACTCATGCCAAAACGTATTTCCCAACCCACTTCTTCTGGGGTATAAAAATTATAGCACATACATTCATTTACGAAAGTTTTCAATCAACGTGTTAGTTTACTCTTCTTAAAAGTATTATTAAATGTTGTTTAATTGAGGATTAATTGTTAAATATTAATCCACAAAATCGAATATGACAGTCTTTCATGGCAGCCTGTTCCAAATCCGTTACAAAACATGCATTTTTAGCCATACAAATAACAATTAATTTATTCTGAAAGAGTAAGCAGTCTAGCCTAAAAACCATGGGCCATATATACGAAGCAGTTTAACTGTCACAAACGCTCCCATTCTTTGATTTCGACTTTTAAGATGCTTTTTTGTATGCACTAATCCCAGTTTTGAAATCTGAAAAGTTTTCAGACCCTTAAAATGGGACTTCGAATAGATAACGATTTGGTATATGAAAAGAGGTGTGTTGTAGGCATGGCTTCAAAATACTAAATCCGTTTGAAATGTTTAAATGTTTTCTACAGAAATCTGGTTGAAAAACATTGACACTTTAACATACAAGAAGAGGTGGTAATCCATTCGCAAACGGAGAAGGAGCCTCATTTGCTATGTGTGCATAAAAAAAACTTTGTGTAAGTGGAGGCTGGGTCCTTGTACAAATGCCTCCTCTTAAACTAACCCAAAACAAGCATTGGAAATGCAATAGGTCTCGCAATAACGCGAGTCTGAACTATTAGCATTGTAAATGATAATGCCCTTTATTTTTGCGTTCTGGTTTTTGGAACATAAATAAAAGGCTTTGTCATTTACAAGGCCTATAGCTTAAATTTGCGTTAAAACGAGACCTATTGCATTGCAATGGTGGTGGTGCTGCTGAGTTTTCTCTGAATCTGCACCCACAATCTGCACTCTGCACTCTGCACTCTGAATCTGCACTCTGCACTCTGAATCTGCACTCTGCACTCTGCACTCTGAATCTGCACTCTGCACTCTGAATCTGCACTCTGAATCTGCACTCTGAATCTGCACTCACAATCTGCACCCACAATCTGCACCCACAATGTGTGAGTGGCGTTGCGTGGGTGAGTGGCGTTGCGTGGGTGAGTGGCGTTGCGTGGGTGAGTGGCGTTGCGTGGGTGAGTGGCGTTGCGTGGGTGAGTGGCGTTGCGTGGGTGAGTGGCGTTGCGTGGGTGAGTGGCGTTGCGTGGGTGAGTGGCGTTGCGTGGGTGAGTGGCGTTGCGTGGGTGAGTGGCGTTGCGTGGGTGAGTGGCGTTGCGTGGGTGAGTGGCGTTGCGTGGGTGAGTGGCGTTGCGTGGGTGAGTGGCGTTGCGTGGGTGAGTGGCGTTGCGTGGGTGAGTGGCGTTGCGTGTGTGAGTGGCGTGTGTGAGTGGCGTGTGTGAGTGGCGTGTGTGAGTGGCGTGTGTGAGTGGCGTTGCGTGTGTGAGTGGCGTTGCGTGTGTGAGTGGCGTTGCGTGTGTGAGTTGCGTGTGTGAGTGGCGTGTGTGAGTGGCGTGTGTGAGTGGCATGTGTGAGTGGCGTGTGTGAGTGGCGTGTGTGAGTGGCGTGTGTGAGTGGCGTGTGTGAGTGGCGTGCGTGTGTGAGTGGCGTTGCGTGTGTGAGTGGCGTTGCGTGTGTGAGTGGCGTTGCGTGTGTGAGTGGCGTTGCGCGTGTGAGTGGCGTTGCGTGTGTGAGTGGCGTTGCGTGTGTGAGTGGCGTTGCGTGTGTGAGTGGCGTTGCGTGTGTGAGTGGCGTTGCGTGTGTGAGTGGCGTTGCGCGTGTGAGTGGCGTTGCGCGTGTGAGTGGCGTTGCGCGTGTGAGTGGCGTTGCGTGTGTGAGTGGCGTTGCGTGGATGAGTGGCGTTGCGTGGGTGAGTTGCGTTGCGTGTGTGAGTGGCGTTGCGTGTGTGAGTGGTGTTGCGTGTGTGAGTGGCGTTGCGTGTGTGAGTGGCGTTGCGTGTGTGAGTGGCGTTGCGTGTGTGAGTGGCGTTGCGTGTGTGAGTGGCGTTGCGTGTGTGAGTGGCGTTAGGTGTGTGAGTGGCGTTGCGTGGGTGAGTGGCGTTGCGTGGGTGAGTGGCGTTGCGTGGGTGAGTGGCGTTGCGTGGGTGAGTGGCGTTGCGTGGGTGAGTGGCGTTGCGTGGGTGAGTGGCGTTGCGTGGGTGAGTGGCGTTGCGTGGGTGAGTGGCGTTGCGTGGGTGAGTGGCGTTGCGTGTGTGAGTGGTGTTGCTTGGGTGAGTGGCGTTGCATGGGTGAGTGTGGTGTTGCGTGGATGATAGTGGGCTTGCGTGGGTGTGAGTGGCGTTGCGGGTCTGTAAGTGTTGCTGTGTGGGTGAAAGTGGCACAGAGCCTTTGATGTGGCCTGGCGCAGGAGAAATGCTGCTGCTGCTAATTAAATACAAGAGTGGCCGGGAAGCGGCCGGGAAACACAAGTACGGCCGGCCACATAATTAGGGGAGGAGAAGCCGCACAGCACACGCTGGGAGAAGCCCTTTGATGTGCTGTGCGGCCACGATGCGCGCTCTGTGCTGGGGGAGGGGGGAGGGCCATTAGCCTGAACTCGCGGCAAGATCAAACGAAGGGTGGGAGGGACATTGAGGAACAGATGGCCATGAAAGTGTATGGGCCAAAAGCGCGTGCCTGTGGCCACGTGCACTCGAAAAAAACGCCACGAAAAAAAGCGGTGGTTTCACAATCAGTTCGAGCACTTGAATTCTCGCCATTTCCCATTCCTTCGGAATGGAAAGGCGAGACCTAAAAAAGTACACTTTTCTTTTTAAGGGAAAAATTAAAAACACCATGGTCCGCTCACTGCATCAGGCCACCATCCATGTGATGGCCTCCAATAGTAGTGAGTCATCACTAAGTCAGTAAAACATGTATTCGATTTTTCCAAGGAAAATCACACAACTAAATACACAAATGATAGACTCCAAGAAACAATATATAAACACATAAAAAGTCCAGTAACATGAGTTAAAAAATCCTAGCCATTCCCATTTCAAAACACCTGATGGGTGTCAGGATAAAAAGCACACTTTCGATGAAGATAAAAGTTGTAAAAACTATATGGCTGGTCTGACATGTTTATAATTCATGGGTTACAAGAGGAGAAGTACATATTTGTAACGTAGTTTGCTAAACCTGTAACAAATCACGACAATGTGCAAAGTGTCTGGAATAGAACCATAATCTCAAATATATCCCATGCCCAACGCTTCATGTGAGATCTCCGATGGAGTACTTAGCAGAATTTTCAAAAGACCTCTTTTTATAACCTATTCTCGGTGGCATGGCCACCTGCCGAAGAAGATGGCTGCTCACTTAAGGGGCTCCTGTCACCTACCGCCTAAATCCTACCCAATCTGTGAATACATCAGGCATCCACAGCGTTTAAATGACTGCTACCTAAACTCCTCTAAATGTATGCCACGCTACAGGTTACTGCTGAATCTCTGTATTGGCCTGGGTGACGAGGTGCAGCTTTGAGTAGGCTGACGAATCGGAGAGCATGAAGGCTGCCAGGAGTAACGTATAGCAGAAATTTTGGGTCCCGCTTCAGAAGACAGTGGATGCAGCCCAGGAGTTTTGTGGGACCCTGTTTGACGAGTGAGGTGGGGGCCTGCGATCGCCCGGGATTGCAGGGGGTGTCTGCCACCGCCGGATGACAACGTTGCAAGCTGCGTGGCTAAGGAGAGCCGCAGCCTCCGCTGTCGCCGCTGCTGGGCGGAAGCTGGAGCAGACTGCAGCCCACGGAGAAAACGCAGCTGGCCAGGTTGCGGACTACCCCGAGGCCGCCTATAGGGACGTTCTTAACCTGTTCCTATGCCAGAGTGAACACAGTGACCTTGTGCTGAAGGGGGCGCTGTGTGAGTGCTGGCGGAGTGCCCTACTCGAGTTCCACACTGAGGTTTCAACATACTGCTTCCGGGAGGGAAGAGCCCATAGACTCCCTCGCGTTTTGACAGAGCCCGTAGCTTGCTGGCCACCCCCTGCACTGACTACTGCTGCATGCCGCTCCCTGCCACGTTACTGTGCCACTGATAACCTATTATGGGTGCCTGGCCTTCCCGGTTGGGATCCCTGGGTGCGGTGCACAGAGCGCATGATGATTTGAGGACTTCTGCTGCGGTACTACTGACTGGCAAACCCAGCTACCTAGACAAGTGTATTCCTGAATATTAGCTGCACTTCCTATGGGCGTCTCTCTCTCGGAGCGTCAGGACTCATCCACAGACTCTCTTCTTCCCACTGTGGGTCAAGTTGAATAAAGCCGATTCAATGTGCTCTGCTGAACGTGAGATGCGACAGTGAGTAAAGCAGAGACTAGGGGTGACAACTGCACTTTGAGATCTTGAGAAATGCCTAAGAGACAGACTCTCCCTACACAGCATATTCACCCATAAACTGCTCTCCCTGGGACCATTTGCCCTCCATTTCCCCGCCTGATTGCAATGTGTCCCAGAGGGCCCCCCTGATAATACACAAGGAACCTTTACTACCCACTATCAGGGGGTCGCGCATCATCGCGCGCAGGAGGCGTGACCCACTGCAATAGGGCTGAAACAGATGTAGCTCTGCAGTCTCTCTGTTTCTCTGTTAAAAGTGCCCACAGAGTCCCTAGTACCCCTCCAAAGCTGGGCACACTCCCACGTCCCATCATAGGTCTAATTTTTGACTATCGTAATCGAGACGTCAGCAGGCTGGCGACGGGACATCTATATACACCAAGACAACTAGGTACTTTAGAAAGAAAGTAAAAGAAAAAGACACAGGAAACACTTAGAGACCCTACTGGGAAAGCCAAAGATTTTGGATTAGACACCTACCCACTAAATAGTGGCATGCTTCATCATCAGTGACTAGCCATACCCCAACAGGGTAATACCATAAGGATGGACTCAACCACAAATGGGAGTTCTTATATAAAATATCTATCTGGACAAAGCAGGGAACTAGTTAAAGGAGAGAAAAAGTTTAAAATAATCTCGAGGTATACCTTTTCAGAACTACCTTTATACTACCTTTATTAGTAGGGTACTATGTGTTAATTAAACAACCAGTACAAGTTTCTGATTGAATGTTAATCTCTCAATCACCCCTAATTTATTGCAGAAATGTTTCCGCCCTCACAATGAGCCCAATTTGGGCCCACATGCATCAATATCGGCTTTTGCGAGTTCTAAATTGCGAAAAATAACGATACGCAATTTAGAATTCGCAAAAGCCTATGCATGAATATTATCTTATTTTTTTTGCAAATCGGTAAAAATCGCTATTTTTACCGAAATGCATAAAAAATGCGAATTTGAAATTGCGAATTCACAATTCCCATTCATTCCTATGGGCCAAAATGCCCATAGGAATGAATGGGAATTGCGAATTCGCAATGTGCAATTGCAATTCATCAATGCATTTCAAGGGTGGAGAGGGGGGACAAAATGACCCCCCCCTTCACCCATGAAATGTACTTTTCAGCATAAGTTACATACACACATGTCCTAAGGACATGTGTGTGTGTAACTTTACAGTTTAAAAAATGCATTTTTGTGCATTTTTAATCAATTTCGCAATTTACCACGAAGTTGAACTTCGTGGTAATTTGCACTTCCAATTTTAAAAAACGCATATTTTTCTGTAATGATGCATAGCATTTAAGAAATCGCACAATTGCGATTTCTTAAATGCTAACGCAATTTTAGAAATCGTAAAAAAGATGCGACTTCTAAAATGGCATGATGCATCCCAACAAGCACTTTTGCATTCGCAAACGGCAGATTTTAAGGAATCGCACCGTTTGCGACTACAAAAATGCTTGATGCATGTGGGCCTTGGTCTGGGCAGAATATCCCTGCCTGATTTAGCATATGTTGCATGCAATTTTAATGACGCATAAGCAAGGGTTCCTGATGAGCAAGGGTTCTTTCGTATTTCAGGGGTACCTGTGGATGTATTAAAATTGATATTTCCATAAAAAAACATTAAGTGGTGTAGCGTCCAACATAAATCTCTTGTGCTGTTTCCTGTATATAACTACTGTGACACAGAATCCGACAGAATCTGGCGATAATTCTGCAGTTCTTTATCTAGTGGGAAATGGCATCATCCTGTCTACTTAATAAGAATTTCTTTAATTTATTGAGTTTTCACATTAATTCATACCGGATTCACTAAGTGAAGTGAACTTTAAAAACACGTGTGATATTCACCAAAATAAATGCATGCACGAGAAACATCAAAATCATTGTGACTTTTCACCCCGGGATGTTGAGAGGTGTAGTTCCTAATATCTATGAATGGCTCATACCTTCGCTCAGGCATTCTCGCTCATACTGTGACTCCTAGCGTGGGCTGAGCCTTGTGAGGGACATCTGAAGGCTAATTAAAATGCGTGTGTGCATAAAAAGATTGGTGGAAATTGGCACATTTATATGCATTAGTCACCTTCAATGTATGGTGTTAGACTCATGTGTTCTAATCCAGTCGTCTTTAATATTGACTGATATGGATGAAAAGCAAATAGTAGCATCCATTCTCTATGTGTGCACCCTTGGAGGACTTCGGTAATGGTGTATTCCTCCATGTTGAACTCCATATATCAATAGTGATTATCAAGAAAACTGTCAAGTGTTTTTTGAGTATGTACCTTTATGGAATACTCATGCGAGTAATGGATATTTCTAATTTTGCCCCATGGCCTACTCTTGTCTGTGGGGCCTGGAGTCATACCACGCTTGTGCCAGTTGTTTCCTGTTTTCTTTTTGTTGTATTTACATTCTGTATGGATTCCCCTACACAGTGGTGCCCCGTTCATTACTTCAATAGGGTGTCCCACTGAATTATCATCTATGATTAATTTTGGCCTTCCAGGCAGCCAGATGGTTATAAGTCTGTTTTCTTTGTCTCTTCTCTCTCCCTGCTGCAGGTTAGAAGATCTAATAGCCCAAGAAAACAGGGTCCGTCTAGCTGAAAACACAGAGAGAGTCTTTCTTTTTGTTTTTTCCCACTTTCTCTCTTGTTCGGTCCGCTGTCACGCTGTGGAATAATGGGCGTGTTGCGTTCCGAATAGGGGCAGAGGATTGGGGCCATCCTCGCTTCTGTGGTGTGGGTCGAGGTGGGTGAATCCCAATAACAGTACTTCAGCTAGATGCCAGGTGAATCCATGAAATGTCATTGTTCAGCCCAGTGGCTGCGCTTGATAATCTGTAAATCTATCTTAGTTCGTATCTTAGAAGCCATTGGTCTGTTACGGGCTGGGAAAAATGTTCTATGATGTACCATGAGAAGTCGTTTTTAGTGTGTCCAGACGATTTGAAATGGCGCACCTGGTGTTTTTTTTTACACCTAATTGTGCTGCGATGTTCACTGATGCAGACCCTCGCCTTTCTACTCGTCAGCCACACTTGTAAATTAGAATGTATATTACATTGCTGCTCTCACAATTTGTGTTTTTTTTTGTTGAAGGCAAGGCATTAAGTTCTTTCGTTGCTTTTGTGAAGGGTCAGTGCCCGCATGTAAAATGGCCCACTACTGGTGGCAGATGCCACATGGCAGGAATGCTGGGGTTAGAGGTACTTTTTTGTTAAAGTCTCGTATGGACCAAAAGGTTTTGTATTGATTTTTCTTTCTTGAAGGAGAACCGTAGTTTTCTTGAAGTCTAATGATCCTGACAAGAAGACCCTCCAGTAATTTGCGATGAGATTTGTTATTTGGTTGGAGTATGAGCCAAAAGTGGTCACACAAACCAGACAGTCGTTCTTCTGTTTTTCAAAGTTTTCTAACAATACTCTCAGGTTATTCCTCGCTTGCTTTTTTTAACCAATCAGATAATGATTTCCCCACAAATTTCTTTGCTAGACATTTAGCATGTTCCTCATAGGTATCTTTATATGTGCAGTTCCTACGTAACTGAAGAAACTGGGCTACTGGTAGGTTGCCTTTCAAAGATTTTGAATAAAAACTATCATATCTCAGTAGGTTGTTTATATGTGGGTTTCAATAAACCTCAGTCTTCAAAAGATTATCTTAAGACCAGATTCTTAGGTCTACCAAAGTGATTGATTCCCTATTCGTGGTGATTGTGAATCATAGAAATTAGTCTTTGCTGTTGAGCCAGTCCAGGAAGCATAAGGCTTCTGCTTCGTTGCTTCATCATATAACCAGTACATTGTCAATAAAACACTTCCAAATCTTGTTTTTTTTCATTGAAAGAATTGGTGTTCTTGTAAATATGTTTCTGTTCAAAATCATAGAGGTAGAGACAGGCTATACTTGGGGCAAATGTGCTGGTCAATGAGGTCCCATGTGTTTGCCTTCTTCAAATTTGAAATAATGCCGGGTGAGTTCCATATGTGCACACTACAGCACAGAACTCGAAGCTTTTATGGAATCCCATTGGATCTCATTCAGTAATCATTCCAAGACTTTCAGGGAGGCTTCCTGGGGATGCTCATATAAAGAGCCTCGGCATCAAGGATCACAAACAGATCAATGTTTGGTCCAAAGGTGAGATCCTGTATTTTTGTCAGAATGTCTTTTGCATCTTTCACATGGATGGCATCTGGCTCGCTAGAGCTCCCAAAAAAGAATTTGTAAACTTGGACAGACGTTCCTATGGGAGGGCAGGCCCATCTCACCACACATACACAGAGAGCGCACGCACTTTACACTGGACCACAGTGCTAGAGTGCTCAGAGGCCTAAAATCACCAACACCAGGGTACAGAAAAAGGCCAGGAGAACGCAAAAAGTTTCGGGGTGAACCTGCCAAAAGGGCCAAGTCCAACAATGGTACATTCAGACTACGATCAACAAGGAAATCTGCTTTGTGGACAGTTACCTAACCGTTGTCTTTCGCTTCATTTACCATAAATGTTATGTCTTTAGATAGTTCATTTGCAAGGTCTCTTTATAATTTTTTGTAGTTCATCTGGTCGTGTAGGAGTCTAAGGCACTCTCTGTGGTATATTTCCTTCGGGGACTCACCGTGGCACCACCTTTATCAGCCGTTTTTTATTATAATTGACTCCATCTCATCAATTTCCTTTATCGCCTGGGGTTCAAGATTACTCAGGGTGTTGAAAGTGTGGTTATAATGATCCTTTTGGTTGTCAATCTGTTTCGAAACAGCTTTTTCAAAAGCTAGAACTGCAGGAGGCATGGCTCTTGCAAATGTGTTGAAGTTTGATCTATTTCTTAGCCCTGTATTCTTCTCCTGTTCACTCACTGAGGGAACTTGCTCTTTGAAAAAGACCGAAAGGCGGATCAGGCAGAAAAATTCTGCTACTTCTGGTCTCATTTGAAATGTGTCTGGCTGTGGGGTACGTACAAAGCCCAGATTCTTACTTAATAATTTAATCTGAAGATCAGAGAAGGTTTGCAGACTTAAATGTACTACTCCTGTGTAGTCCGGCTGGTTCCTGGTTGTGGCTCTTGATCCAGGTCTTATGGAGGCTGAGCTTGCCACTGACCATTTGTCCACTACTTCTTCCCCTTCCTTGGTTGTGGCCTCTACCTAAACAAGTATTTGCAATGCAATATGTCTCGCAGTTGTTAGAGTTTGAGGTATTGGCATTGTAAATGGCAATGCCTTTTATTTATGTGTTGGTTTTTAAAACATAAATAAAAGGCATTGTCATTTACAATACCAATAGGTTAAACTCTCGCAAATGCGAGACCTATTGCATTGCGAATGCTTGTTCCATATGGTAATACTGTCTGGGCAAAAATGTCACCTTATTAGTACCAGTCTAATAACCAAATATATAAAAAAGTAACTGAAAAATGACCAGATAACATCTGTGAAGGGTCTTCCAAAGCGTGTGAACATATATCACCAGGTTTTCAGTAACCTTTGATCCTTTTGAGTTAGAAACAATTTATCTACAGATTATGCGCCAGATGAGGGATAATTATGCAAAATGAAGCAGAAGCAGAAAACACAGGATCGCATAATTCCAGTGGCCCTCCCCATGACCTAATATTATATTTGGACCCTCTCCATTCCTGTGTAGTGGGTGCAACGTGATGACCATCGTGATCCCCCCAGCCCCTGGGGGGTCCGGCTGCCAAAACATACTCTTGCAGACAGTTCCATTTAAAGATGGTGGAGTATTTCTAAGGATGGTGAGGTGGTGCTAATGACGGCAGAGTGGTGCTAATGACGGCAGAGTGGTGCTAATGACGGCAGAGTGGTGCTAATGACGGCAGAGGGGTGCTAATGACGGCAGAGGGGTGCTAATGACGGCAGAGGGGTGCTAATGACGGCAGAGGGGTGCTAATGACGGGCGCTAATGATGACGGAGGGGCGCTAATGACGACGGAGGGGCGCTAAAGACGGCGGAGTGGCTCTAAAGACGGCGGAGTGGCTCTAAAGACGGCGGAGTGGCTCTAAAGACGGCGGAGTGGCTCTAAAGACGGCGGAGTGGCTCTAAAGACGGCGGAGTGGCTCTAAAGACGGTGGAGTGGCTCTAAAGACGGTGGAGTGGCTCTAAAGACGGTGGAGTGGCTCTAAAGATGGTGGAGTGGCTCTAAAGACGGTGGAGTGGCTCCAAGGACGGTGGAGTGGCTCCAAGGACGGTGGAGTGGCTCCAAGGACGGTGGAGTGGCTCCAAGGACGGTGGAGTGGCTCCAAGGACGGTGGAGTGGCTCCAAGGACGGTGGAGTGGCTACAAGGACGGTGGAGTGGCTAAAAGGGCGGTGGAGTGGCTACAAGGACGGTGGAGTGGCTACAAGGACGGTGGAGTGGCTCCAAGGACGGTGGAGTGGCCCTAAGGACGGTGGAGCGGCCCTAAGGACGGTGGCACCGCCCTAAAGACGAGTCGCCGTCCTAAGGACGGTGGAGCGGCTCGAAGGACGGCGGAGCGGTTCTAAGGATGGTGGAGTGGTTCTAAGGATGGTGGAGTGGTTCTAAGGATGGTGGAGTGGTTCTAAGGATGGTGGAGTGGTTCTAAGGATGGTGGAGTGGGTGGAGTGGTTCTAAGGATGGTGGAGTGGTTCTAAGGATGGTGGAGTGGTTCTAAGGATGGTGGAGTGGTTCTAAGGATGGTGGAGGGGTTCTAAGGATGGTGGAGGGGTTCTAAGGATGGTGGAGGGGTTCTAAGGATGGTGGAGTGGCTCTAAGGATGGTGAAGTGGCTCTAAGGGACCCACAGAACATTTAATTAAAGAGCACACACACGCCCTGGATCTGCCTCCTACTCCCTTTTGCAGTGTTCAGCTGTAGCACACTGATGGGTAGTGCAACTGTTCGGACCTTTAATCAAGGACAGGAGGTGCCACCAGAACAGTAGCCCCCAGAAGAGGGCTGGCAGCGGCGCTGTTGCTTACCCCACAGCGGGTCCAAATATGACCTTGAGGACTCCACCCAGAAGTGCAGCATAAGGACTATGACACGTGGAGGTGAATGACACATTTCTTTAGAGACATTCTAGTCGCCTGTCCCCTTTTACTCACCTGAAACAATCCACCTCTGTCCCAGCACATACATGTTAAATGAGGAGCAGAACTAGCAACTGTTCAGTTCCTATTCAATAGTGTATATTTCTACATGCTAAATGAGGACATATTTTATTTCAGCGCTAATAACACTGGCAATATGTGCACTATAATTACATAAAAACTGCAAATAGAATATGTGTATACGTGCAACCGGAAACTTTAAAAGTCAAAGAAATTTTCAATATTGAGTGCATTTGTACACATACCTTTCTTTGGTGAGATGACCAGTGGAAGGTTCTGTGACGGTCTCTCTCTCTCTCTCTCACCGCTCCGTCAACCAAGCTTTTTTTTTTACTGATTTATATAGCACAAACTCGACCCGAAGGTATTGGAGCGCTTCACATGTGCACTGGTTACGTTACAAAAGGACACATTAATTTCTTGTAATTTTTGGTAGGCACAGGGAGATTAAGTGATTTGCCCAGAATAACAGGATGTGGAGTCCAGCCCGAGGCTCGAACCTTGGTTTCCAGCACCAAAGTGGCAACTCTAGCCGTCAGACCACATCCTCTCCCAAGCTTTCTTCTTTTGATTCATTCCCGACATAGTCTTCACTCTGTGCAAGTTTTTGCAAAGGTAAATATAAAAAAGGGACTAAACCCCTGTCATGCTGGTGCAAAGTAACTACTGTTGGACAATATTTTAAAAGCTTGCCCAAGTTACACCTGATTTGCAGCAATAAACAGATACACGCATTAGAAAGTATTATCATAAAGGAAATGTAAGTAAACCAATAATGTTGATTTGAACGTGCAAAGCAATCTTGAGTATACCAAGCATTCGCCAACTTTGCAAGATCCAGAACAGAGCATAAGGGCTTACTCCGAGAAGGCTCCATGGCTACATGGGCATGTAAATTTAACTTCCGATAAAGCGCCATTGAA
The DNA here is from genome assembly GCF_964261635.1 of Lissotriton helveticus. NCBI lineage: Eukaryota > Metazoa > Chordata > Amphibia > Caudata > Salamandridae > Lissotriton > Lissotriton helveticus. The sequence continues at coordinate 1,636,169,338 of NC_136061.1, read as the reverse complement.
AACCATCCCCCTTGGTGCCGGAGCCAATAACATGCGGGCTAAACCAGAGTCCATCAGAGACATTGTTAAGGCCGTAGCAGCAGATGGATGCAGAGAAGCATTTCAATGGATGAGCCGCTGGCGTTGTTTTACTTGCGTCTGTGTACTGGCTTCTAGCAGCCCGCGACACGCCTCTTTTCCTGCGCGAGGGACCTGCTTTAGCGCTTCCAACTCGTGCAGGAGTGTTTTCTCTCAACGTAACCAGGCTTTCGTTGACAACAGGCATGCTCTTCAAACAAGAAACAGTGGTGAACTTGCACTTTCGTGCCTTCCTCATAGCAAGAGGTGGACACCCAGAGCGAGAGAGGAAGGGGTTCGGGCAGAGCAGCGGTGCAAGACGAGAAAAGAAGTGTTGCTGCCAGCCATTGTGAATAAAAAAGTGCCGATCTAGTAATTATAAAACAGTGTCACGGGCTAAAACTGGACAGCGTGGTAACGAGGAGGGACTAAAAAGCCTCACTTACAATGTGAAGCCAGCGTTTAGTATGGAGGATGACGCAAGCCAATAGAAACAGGGGGCGAAGCCTACACTCCACTTCTGAAAGTGAATTGGTCGCAAGAAGACTCTCAGAGCCAGCAGCGAGACCTAAAAAGGAATGTTTATTTCTTGCTGGGGAAAGCCAAATTGTGGTGGTTGGAAGGATGGTCTGGCGTACGAGTTCAATCCATATGCTTGGGGTGGAATTTGTGGGGGCTGCATGTAAACGCCTCTCCCTCTCCATGCACGGTCTCCCCATTTGCGAGTACAATTTTTATTTCCACTAGTTTGATGAGTCACTGGCTGACCATCTGGATCCTGAACTTTCAGAGTCAGAATGTCAGAGTTCTCAGTTGACTCTAGTTAGAAAACAGATATTGACTGTAGTGACTGAGCTACGAGATGATCCCAGCTAGTGCCATTGCAGCGAACTGAAGTAGTCAAGGTACTGCAAAGAAGGTGCAGAGACAGCAATCCCAAGTTTGCTTGGATGTCGTTTTCATATATGGGGACATGATATCTTTTTCTATGTTGACAATAACTGTGGTAACATTCACTTGTTTTCTTTGTGCAGTGGTTGTGTGACACCTTGGTGGTGCCCACAGCCCTCTCTGGTTTTGTTCATGTTTTCGGATGACAGGCACACCGTACAGTTAGTGAGGCAGGCAGTTCTAGGTCCATCATGCAGGGAGGGGCTATTATGTTGGGGTTTATATCAACCTGTTTGTCCTGCTACATGGTGGAATCTGTTGCACTTACTTATCACCACACAAACACTCATACAGCAACATTGCAACAGGGACACGTTCCCGACCCAATCGGCAGTTTGCACCAGGAGGTGGGGGGGGAAGTAGCACAATGGCCATGATTAATCCGCACTTATGGCAACTGTGGTAACAATCCCATGTTTCTGCCCAATGTCCTCCAATGCTAATGGCTTGGGTGGCAAAGCATCAAGCATCACTCCCCGGATGTTGTGCTCCTCCAAGAAATACACCTAGTGGGCACAATTTGAAAGGCCATGGACAGAAGTGGGTATAAGTTGCTTGAACACACAGGGTACACTTCGGGCTCCAGAGGAGTAGGTATACTAGTTAGAAAAATCACTGCCACTCACGGTCCATAATACATGGGTAGACACAAGTGGTCGATACGTGGATCTTACAGTACTGGAGAGGGGACAACCTTGAACATAATTAGTGTGAATGTCCAACCGCAAGTGCAAGACATGAAGCTCCCTGCCTTGCGTTCCCTACTGCTTAATATCCCTGAATTTGTGTTATTTGTGGGCGGGGAATTTAATATGGCCTCAACAATGTTGAGGATCGGTGGCCCCCTGACAGGTGGTGTTACCAAGTCGTCCCTTAGCAGACTTCCTCTTGGCGCTCGGCTTTATGGATAAGTAGGTCACACTTAAGCCCTCGACCCAACACTACACTTTTCACTCTGAGGCACATGGTAGCCTTTGCCAAATTGATTTTATATTTGCCTTGGCTTATCCACTCCCTCGGTTTTGCGAGGTCTGACACTTGGCCAGAGGCATCTCTGACCACTCCCCACACTGGGCTGTTTATGGTCTAGATACTCCCAGTGTACGGGAGAGCCATATACATACCACAGAACACTATTTTTCAGAAAATTAGACCACTGTAGAGTCAGAACAGACTTTGTGGGAAGCCTATAAGGCAGTTATCAGGGGTCAGGGCTCATCATTAATAGTTGGTCACAAGAAGGATAGAAAGACCAAGATGGAGGCACTGGGGTACGATATTTTAGCTCTAGAGACTAAATTGATAGACCCAGAACAAGCAGATATTAAACACACGCTAACACTTAAACAAAAAGTATATAGGCACATGGTGACTGATGCCACAAAAGCCCGGCAATGGAGCATCGCATGTATGTGGGTGGTGAACAAAGTGGAAAGGCTCATAGCATGGAAAAGCTCATAACATGACTGGATACGAGGGAGTGAGCAAGCTGCTGGGTCTTGAAAATTCGCACGGAGCAAGGGCACGGGAAGACTGATAGGCCGGGGATTGCTGAAGCCTTCACCTCCTACTACGCCCAGCTTCACTCACCAAAACAGACTACTACTACTACTACTGGCTGTTGTATCACTAAGCACCCTGACAAGTAATGACACGAACCTCATGGTGAAAAAAATTGACTGTACTATATAAGAATTTAACTCAGGCAAAGCAATGTCCTAAGGGTATGCTGATACAGCTCTATAAGCTCACTGCCCAGAGACTTACCTCGCACTTGTTGCAAATGTTTAAGAAAACAGAGATCGAGGCATTCTTCTGAAGGATCAGAAGTTAGCAACCATAGTCTTATACATAAAGAGAACAAACCACAGGAGGACTGTGCCTTGTATAGACCGATTTGGCTCTTTAATGCCGAAGTCAAAATCGGCCCTAATTTCATAGCATGTGTAAGAATCCTTTATACTGAGGTCAAAGCCCAGGTTACTGTTATAGGGGAGACTTCTCAGATCTTTAGCCTTCAACTTGACACAAGACAGGGTTTCCCACTTTCACCACTCCTCTCTCCCTCATTCTGGAACCCTTGGAAGCCTGGATCAGGACAGATCCACTGATCCGTGGTGTCCGCTGCACTTGGCAACGGGAGGACAAACTTTTGCTCTATGCGGATCACATCCTGCTTCATGTGGTGGATTCCCAGTATTTCCTTAACAGAATTATCCACATACCCTCTTTTGGTATTATTCAGGATATGTGATCAACTGGACAAAATCGCTAATTTATGTTCTTCATGGGCCAATACCTGAGTTACCCCAGGGGTGTGAAGTGCGGGTGATCTTTAATGGGTTCCAATATCTCAGTATCTTTGTCACGGGTGACCCAACCCTATTCCATGAAAAAAATCCTATAACCTCCCCTGATGGACTCAAGACTGATGTACAGGACTGGCGGTCCCTGCAGTCATCTGTACTCGGTAAGGCTACATTATTTAAAACGATGGCCCTGCCCGGTTTCCTTTACGCACTATACAATACACTATACCCAGTCCCTGCTGCCTATTTCAAGGTTATAAAGTATGCCCGCACAACGCTGCTATTGGATGGAGGGCTGGCACGCATAGCACTTTAACTCACGAGGGGGTGTTTGACAGAGGAATCTCTTCCTGACATCTGTAAATATTACTGGGCTGCTCAACTAATGACCATTAACCAATTGATACATATCCCCGCTAACGAACCTGCACTTTGTATGAACCGATTAGATTTACAACCTAGAGATTACTTACGGGCCATCTACGCAAGACCACAACACTTGACACTCCAGGGCCCCACGGCTGTCACTGAACAGTCTGGCACACTATACAAGGAGCCCTGGGCTGGAGGAGTAAAGTAACGCTGGTCACCCCCAGTGGGATTCTGAAGCTTTGGGTATCCTTGGGAGGCAACCCATTTTGACAAGTGGGAATTTATTGGTCTCTCCAAGGTGAGTGATATATGGTTTCAAGGGGACGTTGTCCCATTCACCAACTTACAGCGAGAATATCAGTTGGCCCCTACCAAGACCTTCTACTACCTACAGGCCCGACATGCTCTCTTGGACAGTACTTCCTCAGGGAGAGGAGCTGCCTGAATCCTCCCTCTTGAAAGACAGACTGCTCGGCGACCAAATGCCCCGCAAGGCTACTTTCCTCACATACCGCAAACTGATTAACAACTCCCCGGACACTCTCCAACATTTGCGGAAACACTGGGACCTTGATTTGGGAAGTTTGGAGGATGATGAATGGCCTGAGGCCCTTGCCTCCCCAAAAGAGATGGCGATTAGGTCTGGGTTTCTCAGAGTACAGCTCAAGACATTACACAGGTGCTACTATGCATGCACCACCATGGTTTAAATGGGTACAGCAACAGATGCAAACTTCCGCCGGCAGTGTGGACCGCCGGGTACCTCCTATCATATAATCTGGGATTTCCCCGCTGTGAAGTGCTAATGGGAGTCTGTGCTGAATTTTATGAGCAGTCTGTGCGGCAGTGAGATGCCTTTGGGATGTAACAGACCTGAACCATATGGAGTGGACCTGGATGACTCTGGGTCTGGCTAAAGTCAAGCACAATATTACACAATTGTAGGGGGCAGAGATGGCACCATGCCTGAGAGACTGGAAAAGGGACAGGACTAGTGCATGGTGGCTGAAGAAGTAGTTTATGAGGGCACAGTTTGTCCTAAAAAGTAGGAGAAAATCTAGGGCAAGTGGAATGATTATAGGGGGTGCCCTTCTACCTCCCTCACTCAGGTGCGTGCGACTGTGCTTCCTTCTTAAATGTGTATCATTAATGTGATGGTTACTGGGCAGAGTTGCAGAAGGGCAAACAGGTGTCAGACATGTCTGATGATTATTTGCTGTCTACCGGTATAGGATTGTGTTGCATTGTGGTGCACTAACCTATTTTCCTCTTTTTCTACTTAGTGAAAAGATCCTATAAAAATAAATTTAAAAAACCTATTCTTCACAACCTGAATGGGTAAGATGGGCGCGTAGCCCCAAATTTCACAGCCAAAACTATCTATGGGAATACATTTGGCTTTAAAAAGGTCAAGCACTGCCTTTATATGTGTGTGCCCTAACGGCTGAGAAAAATTACTGATGCTGTGAATGACCGTTTTCCAAAATCAAGCGTGGGGTGGTATTGCAATGCATCATGCTTCACTTCTCGTACGTTGTGCTCTTCCAAGAAACACACTTAGTGGGCACAACTTACAAGGTTATGAACAGATGGGGGCATAAGTTGCTTGTACACACAGGGTACACTTCGGGCTCCAGAGGAATAGGTATACTAGTTAGAAAATCGCTGTCAATCACAGTTCATAATACATGGGTAGACACAATCAGTCGATACGTGGCTTGTACGGTACATAATATTTACATTATTTCTAAACAGCAATTGCCAATTAAGGTGGGAGTCAGTCAAAATACCCACATAATAGATGTTTTCTACCCTCCTAACGGGATGTCCTTTTACCACAAAGTTGCAGGATTTAGTGCTTTTGTGTCCCACCACCATAACATGGGATTTCTTATCGTTGGACTGAAGATCAAGACTATCCATGAAAGTGGTAAAAAGGTTTAAAAGTCATTGAAGACCCTGGCTTTACGTGCAACTGAAACAGCGTCATTTGCATATAAATGGGTGGGCACCACATGACCACCTATGCTGGAAACATCCTGACCCTAATCAATTTAGACAGATTCTAGATCATTATTATAAAGAATAAAAAGAAAGGGGCCACCAATACGACTTTGAAGAAACCCTTTTTTCAAACTAGAGTGCTGTATGCATTCCCCATTGGGACCATAACTCACCGACGCCGTAAGTCCATTGTTCAAATCAGGCACAAAAGTGACAAATGCCGACTTGACCCCCATGGATGCCAGTACAGCCCAGAGCTTGGCTCTGCTGACCCTGTCAAACGCAGAACTTAGGTTCATTAAGGCCAGATGGATTGCAACACCTTAGCTTTAGTGTACCTAGTAATGAGCAAAAGTAGGTTACGGTTTTGCTCAACAGTGCCCTGACCTGGTCTGAACCGATTCTGTATATCAGACAGAATGTCATGTTAATTCACCAAGATTGTAAAACTATCCAATAGAACCGGCCTATGATTTTCAATTCCAAACCCACCAAGAAAATCAGTCTATAACATTCAGAGTTCACTCTGCTCTCCTTTTTAAAAACCTGCACAATCACAGAGTAACACTACAAAGGTGGCAGAGAGCCATGAACAGTTGCATTTAGGTGCCGAGCCAACAGGGATGCGCACAGATCAAATAGTGATTTAAACAAGTCACCAGTATCCCCGTCAGGACTGGGTGACTTAGCTCAGGGAAGGGTTAAAATGGCTTTTTTCACCACCCCTACTGAAAAGTAAACCTGGAATCCTCCTGAATGAGTGGTGTGGAGGATTCTGTGACTTCAAAGTCATAAATGGTCCCAAAGAGGTTAGTCCAAGCCCGAGAAATGATGGTAAAAATCTAATTGGACATCCGCCCCAATCCTTTGTTATTACGGATACCTTAAATAGAGCCAAGGCTTACCTTGGAGGTTTACCTTGGAGGTAATGTGAAAAGTATTAATACAGCACTCAGTAATAAAGTGAAAACACAACACAAGAAAAATCGCACACAAATTTAGGAAAGCTGAGAAAAGTTTAATAAATAAAATGATACCAAAACAACAAAAATCCAATAAGAACTGGAGATATGTAAATTTGAAGTTTTAGGGAAGTATTGTGCCTAAAAGCACAAAGCCCCGCTTGTGGTCGTGCTAGACCGGGGAAAAGTCACTAGTTCAAGCTGAGGTAACGGGTTTTTAGGAACCCGTTTGGTGCCAGGGGATAACACCCGAAGACCTCTGGGTTCTCCCTGTTCCGGACCACAGAAACACGGAGTCTTCTAGTCGAGTCAGAGATCAGGTTTTATTGATAGCTACCAAGTAACAGGTGTCCTAGAAGCACGACAAACACGGGTCATGTGTTCTCAGGAGACTGTTCGTTTTTACAGAACTAGCCTTCTCCTTATATACAAAAATAATAGCTGCAAGCAAGAATTCTTAAGTTTATGATATGGCTATACACATATTTCTACAATAATGCAAAAGAGCGAAGTCATGTAGGCAAGCCCGTATTTTAGATGTCCAATTCGTGATAGATTACTCAGCCAAGCCCGGAACTCCCATCAGATATCGGTGAAACCCCAATAAAGGAAGGCACCTCCTAGTCATAAAACTGGCCATAAACAGGGAACAGGACAGGTGTGTGTTTGTAGAAAGCATAGTTTGTATGTAGTGAATGGTTTGAGGAATGTTATGTATCGATGCTATCGCATTTGGCCACTGGGCGAGGAGCTGCCTAAACAGGTTTGGCTGGAGGCAAGAGAGTCAGTTGGGACAGGTCAGGGGGAAGTCAGGGAAGGTGGACGTGTCCTTTTAGATCAAGCTCGACCTTTAATTGACTTATCATGAGGGCAAGGCACAAGATGGATACCGTTTACAAAATGGAGTCTGGGGGTTGGGACGGAAACTACGATTTAGGGGTGTTAGCATGCCTCGATCATGACGCAAATACATAGGAATGATGTCCTAATCATTATCGGTTCGTCGACACCAAATTCGTCATGGTACGTTGATGTTTCGGGACACGGATATCGGGCCTCGATACCGGGACAACAGTAGAGTCCAGAATTTCAGAACCACAGACCCTCCTTTTGCCCTCATATAAGGCAATAATTCATGTTAATCCGAGTCTAAATCTGTATGAAGGAATTCGTGGAGATGCTGCTGTAGCATCATTCTGTTGCTCAGTTCGTCCCTTGACACAGGCTGCCGTACACATGAAGTAGCACAGAGGCCACATAGTGCCGGAGCGCACTGTACACATAGGCAGAACATAAACAGAAGTGCTAAGATCATCCCAATGAAGATCAGTGTTTTCCATCCCCATGTAGCGATCAGTTCCCAGAACCACCCTAGTAAGGACCAGTCCCCTTTTTCTACGTGAAGGGAACCAGATATCTCGTGTAACTTAGAGATGGCCTGGTACACTGTCGGTGCGTTATCAGGGATGAAAATGCAACAACTGGATTGGATCACTCTACACACACCACCACGATCGGCGAGTATGATATCTAGGGCAACTCGGTTCTGAAGGGTCATAAGTCGATCCGACTGAAGTTCGGTCGTCAAGTAGCCAAGAGCTCCGGCCGTTGTACTCACGGCGGATTCAACTATCCTTGATAACTGGCGAATATTCCTGCTGTTCACCATAGGCCCCCAAAATGGCAGAAAACCCTTTGCGAAGTCAGCGAATTCCTGACCCGCGGTGTCGTCTTTACTCACGACACCTCTAGCTGTCCTTGTCCGATGGTAATCTGCTCTGGCCGTGTAGGTGGGAGGCAGCAGAAATGCGATAAAGCATGTACCTGAGAAGTCAGGGGGCAACCAGGTGTGGGCTTGGTCATGGCAGACGAAATACGTGCCTTTGGCTGCTAATAGTATAGGGGAAGTTCGAGAAGCGAACACATAGGTTTCCGTGCATATACTCTTTCCTAATTGTGCTTTGGGATCCCTGCCGATACCTTGTAAACATAAGTGACCTCTGTTGTGTACTATCCAAACTGGGCGGGATTTCTTTGCTGTCTGGCTCTTACTCAGGTAAACTCCATATTTAGTTACGTTCCAACGAGTGTACGGAGTGAGTTCATCTTTGGGAATCGTAAGATAGGTGTCGAACTCTCTACTCATATTTCTTATCCCTGCTATTAGTGCCTTGTTACTGGAGTCACTTTCAGTAGACCGTGTCGGGTATGGTTCTAGGGCGAATAGGAACATGGTCTGGAAAGCCCACAGAGAACCATAATAGCTGAATGGCAGGATGAAGTATGGGATACCCTTATCAGTCGTGTGTGGCATGAGTCCACATATCCAACAGTTCGATGTGTTCATGATGGACTGGTGTTGGTGTAGGAGTTGAATGAATGAGTTATTTACAAATTCGAGTCTTCTGGCAGATTCGTGTTCAGGTAGAGGGTGAAAGTAGTGTGGAGAGATAGTAGGAGGAGGCTGTGGCCGGGTGTCATTTGAAAAGGTAACTTGGAATACGAATAGAGTATAGCCAGTCAAAAACATCGTTATGCTACACAACATTAAAATACATGTTATCAAAAACTTTCTTTTGGCCAGTACAGTGCATAGTTGTCTTTCAACGTTCGTGAGTGTGGTAGGTCTCTTTACCCTAGGAAACTCCATCCTCTAGTTGCTGCCCGCGGTGGTAGGTTGGTTCTGCCAGGGGGTGCGCTCTGTTCAGTCCGGGGTAACTCCCTTGGACCAACCAGAACCGTTGACCTAAACGTCCCCAGTTGCACTCCCCAGCCTTCAACCGCGACCCTAGCAGCAGGACCGGATGGCGGTTCGAAAATCGAAAATGAGCAAGTTTCCTAAGAGTGAGAGAGCTGAAAAATCAAAAATAGTTCTTGGGGGAAGGGAAAATCACATTCGTTCGTTTTTATTTAGTCTCTTCGTTTAGACCTTAAATTGTACCGTCGTTTTCCTGGCACGGTGTGGTCTTCAAACAATGTCTCAGGTTCGGTAGTGTCCAACTGCATAGACTGTGGCACAAATCCTTGTAAAATACGATCACTCTCCTTTTCGGTACCAGTTTCTTTTAGACGTGCATCGCTGAAAGGGATGAAACGAGGTATGGATTCTGTCTCGGAGTCGGCAATTCCTTCGTTGACCCACCGGTCGTATGGAAGGGGCAGAGGGACCCGTTTACAATGGGTCCCGTGCACCCAGTTCTTTTTGCCTTCCACCCGAACCGCTGATCTCATGGAAAGAAGTACCAGGTAAGGTCCGGTCCACCTCGGCTGTCCGTTGTTTGTGCGCTGAAAATTCCGCACCAAGACCCACGAGCCGGGTGCGATGGAGTGACCTGGATCGTCAGAGGCTGGCGGAGAGGAACTGTGAACCTGTTGGTGTAAAACACGCAATTTAGTTGTCAATTCGCACCAATAGTCAAGCAGTACGGGGTGCTCTATTTCGCTAAGTTTGTTTGGCCTTGGCACGCCCCAGACGTTGGCTGGGCGGCCAAACACTATCTCATGGGGGCTAAGTCCTAATCTGGAATGGACTGTCATTCTCGTTGACAAGAGTGCTAGGGGCAAGGCGTCAGGCCATTTAAGACCTGTACTGGCTTGGATTTTAGCTAATTTGAGCTTCAAAGTGCCATTGTAGCACTCTACTAATCCAGCTGATTGGGGGTGATTCGCAGAGTGGAATTTTTGTTGGATGCCCAAACACTCACACACTCTCTTCATCACGCGTCCTACGAATTCACTTCCATTATCACTCCAGACGATTCTAGGCATGCCAAATCTCGGGAAGAACTCTTTGACAAGGGCTTTGGCAGTTGACAAGGCTGTATTGTCCTTAAGGGGGTACGCTTCCACCCACCTGGAGAAAGCGCAAACAACAACGAGCACATACTTCAGATTGTTGCATCTCTCCATGTGAATGAAATCGAGCTGCAAAACCTCGAACGGATACGTTGGAGGCGCAAAATGACCAGCTGGAGTTGGGGTTCCCCTACCGGGATTGTACTTCAAACACACCATACAGTTTCTGACCACATTCTCTGCATATCTCGGGATATTACTATTTTGCCATACTGGGGCCAATACTTTACAGATTCCTCTCGAACTGATGTGTGCAAATCCGTGAGCCATTGTTACTACTGCGAGTACATAGGTAATAGCCATCGCTGGTGTTCTGACAATTCGACCCAACAACCATTCGCATCTAACCTACCCTTACTTTCCCTCCATTCATTCACCTCTTTCTCAGTTGCCTCGGCTTGTATAGATTTCACGCTTTCAATGGTGTCCTCACACATTCCCACATCAGTAATCCATCTAGCGGGACCTACAACATACATCCGACTCATTGTGTTCCTTGCAGTCTCTTTTGCAACCTCGTCTGCAAATGCATTCCCGCGGCCAGCATCATCCTGAATCTTTTTGTGTGCACTGCATTTTACAATGGCAACTTGTAGTGGCAAGGTCAGTGACTGGAGGAGCTCATTAACTAGCTGACCATGTTGTATCTTTGCACCATGTGACGTAAGAAATCCGCGTTCACGCCACAATCTCCCAAAACTGTGAGCCACACCAAAGGCGTATTGGCTGTCAGTGTACACATTCACTCGCTTTCCTTTTGCTAGCACACATGCTCTGGTAAGCGCAATTAGCTCTGCAGCTTGTGCAGAATTATGGGAAATGCGCGCAGTCTCTATAATGGTGTGTAATGTCGTTACGGCATATGCTGCAGTTGTATCACCATTCGGCAACTTGAAGCATGAACCATCAACCCATAAAGTATCGTTGCATTCAGGAAGGGGAGTGTCCTGTAAGTCTACTCTCCCTTTTGTCTCTTCTTCTGTCCTAAAACAGCAGTCATGCCTATCAATCTCGTCTGTTCCTGTCGGAATGGGCAATAACGTTGCGGGGTTCAGTGTATCACACCTCTTTATGTGGATGTGACTTGCTAGCAGTGTAAGTTCGTAACTGGATAGTCGAGCGCTGGTAAGGTGTTGTGTCTTTGTCCTGTTTAGTAAAATGTCTACTGCATGCGGAACCATAACGTTCAGAGTATTATTCATGACTAATCCAGCAGATTGTCGGATGCAGACAGCTGCTGCGGCGGTAGCCCTCAGACAACTTGGTAGGGCTTTAGCCACAGGGTCTAGAGTTGCCGAAAAATACGCGCATGGGCGCTGTCTGTCCCCAAAATGGTGTGTTAAAACTGATAAGGCACAACCTTCCTTCTCATGGACATATAATGTAAAAGGCTTGCTGTAGTTGGGGTTTCCCAACACAGGAGCCGAACACAACGCATCACGCAACTCGTGGAAACTCGTCTGGCAATCTTCAGACCAAGGCATAGGATTTGGCGTGTCTTTGCAGAGTAGTGCCAGCAAGGGTTTAGCTAGTAGTGAGAAATTCGGTATCCATTGTCTACAGTACGATGTAATGCCCAAGAAGGCTCGAACCTCTCTCTGTGTCCTTGGGGCACTCAGTTCTGCGATTGCCTGTATTCTTTCTGGTGTCAGTCTCCTTCCCTCCTTCGACAAGATGTGACCTAAGTAGGTTACTTCTTGTCGGCAAAATTGTAGTTTGGAAAGAGAGACTTTGTGCTTCATATCACATAAGTGATGCAATAATGATAACGTAGCTTTCTTGCAAATCTCTTCAGTGTCTGCAGCGATCAGCAGATCGTCTACGTAATGAATCAGAGTTGAACCATTCGGTAGAACAATCGTGTCTAGTTGTGTTTTCAGGGCCTGACTGAATATTGAAGGGCTTTCGCAGTAGCCCTGAGGAGCGCACTTGAAGCGGAAGCTTCGTCCTCCTAAATTAAATCCAAAAATATCCCTACTCTCCTCAGCAATCGGGATGCTGAAGAAAGCCTTCTTTAGGTCGATCACCGAGAACCAAATTTGCTGAAGCTGGAACCATCGTCAATAAAGCAGTAATATCGGGGACAACTGGAAACTGTGGGATAACTATCTTGTTCACTTCTCTGAGGTCGATCACGAACCTATACACAGGGGGCTGTGAAGGATTGGTACGTTTTAAAACCGGTAAGACTGGACTGTTACAAACATTTCCTGTTGTTTCTTCGATGACGTCTTTATCAATCAGGTCATAGACAATCGTCAATAACGCCTTTTCACATTCGCTAGATATTTTGTATTGGGGAATACGTGGCAACCTAACGTTGGCTTTCAACGTTATGACATACGGTGCTATCTCCAAACGACCTACATCATTAGAGCCCTTTGCCCAGAGTACATCAGGAAGACACGACAATTCAGTTGCAATACTTTCTTTTGACACATAGTTTCTCCAATGTATTTTCTTACCTAAAGTAAGCTGTACTCCCAATGGTGAACAGTACAAAGTCGCATATAACCTTTTTAGCAAATCCAAACCTAACAAATTTTCACCGCAACCTGTGGTAAGAATGAGGGGTGCTTTTAATTCGCACGGGCCAATAGAAAGAGATACAGGACTGGAGATCGGGTTTCTAACAGGGGCGCCAGAGAAACCTACTGAAACATTCATTTCGCCGGACAAAGGTGCGCCAGGAAGTTTTGAGTGCATGATAGAACTTTTTGTAGCACCAGTATCCAGCAGAAATGGCTCTTACACTCCTGAGGTGATTACCTCTACATAAGGTCCATTCTGATCTACTGGAACTGAAACAACTCCCTCTCTTTGTCCATGGCTGTCCTAGCAATCATTACCCTCATTTTCGTGTTCGGTGTAATAGTCGTCAGCATAGTACTGAGCTGACCTAGATGATGCATTGTTCTGTTGGTCAAAGCTGTTCATCGAATTCTGAGGCGGAAAAGAAGTTGTATTCTGCGTGAAATTTCCACGGCCCCTACCTCTAGGGGCATGTTGAACACCTCTTCCCCTTACACCTGAAGCACCGCTCAGACGTCGCGCAAGAGCCGGACAATTACTTTTAAAGTGACCCTCTTCCTTGCAATACGCACATTGATTCGGGCCATAAGCAATACGCTGGTGGGAAAACTCGTTTCCTTGCGCGTTTCTCGAGTACTGCTGTTGTCGTTGATAATTGGGCTGACTAGCCGTACGAGGCGGATAAGCTTGCTGGAGAAGAACTTTAGTTTTTAAATCTTTCGTCTTTTTGTCGACTTTATCTAGCTCGTCTTTGCGCCTATTTTCATAGTACTGGGCTGTAGCTAAAATTTGAGCTGACGTAGAGACAGCCCAAGCACTCTCTGAATCTTTTAGTTTATTACACAGTTCAGGTATTAAATTATGTACGAACTTGTCTACAAACAATCTTTGACCACCCTCGGTAGCCATATCCTGACCACTATGATCGGTGAAAGTCTCCTCAAATCTTGTGAAAAAGTCAGACACATTCTCATCTTTCTTCTGCTTGCACGCAGATAGCTTGTCCCAGTTTACACGTACCTCGGGCATTATCGTTTTCATGTACACGATAATTCGACCGGGAAGTTCAGCTATTAACGGCTCAGGTTTAGAACCACCAATTTGTCTAGCATCGATAGCGGCAATGTTCGCCCATGAGTCACCTAGTTCTTGGTCATGGTTCGTATGACGTATTTTGCTCCATAGAGGATGTGGAACAACGTTCCCGAACAACATGTCTATGTCCGCTAAATTCATTATACATGAGCTTGCAGTTTGCGATAACTCCTTGTAATACCCAGTCGGGTTTTTACGAGGATCAGGCAATGTCTGCTTTAGTGCTAAGACATCGGATCTTTTCCAGGGGACATGTACCCATACACGCTGGAAATGAGGCAGAATCGGTGGATTCGCATTCGCATCCCCTTCCCTCCAAACCGGAGGAACCTCTCTCATGGGGTACTGTCTCGCTCTTTTCCCGTCTGGTGCATCGTCTTCATGACATGGTCTAGAGACGTTTCCTTTACTCCTATAAGAGAGCAATAATTATATCGCTTTCTCAACATCTGCACCTATAATCATACCTTCATAGAACTTAAAGCGTGTACGCCATAGTTCGTTCATTGTATATTTGGGATCATTTGTCTTTACATCTTCGCCTAGATATACACACATTTCTTCGAATACGTATCTCTGAGTGGGTGCATTCCATTGACGGAAAACTTCCATAACAGACTGAACATCATATCTAACAGTATCCGTAATCCATTGGCGTGCTAATTCATTCAGCACTCGTCTTTCCTCGTAATCAGGCAGTTGACTACGCAACTGTCTATGTTCTGTTTTAGGGGTCGTTCTAGGTGACCCGAAGAAAGGTGAAAGCAGACCAGTGACGGTACCTGTCACTCTTTGTCTAATAGAAGGAGAAGCTTGCGGAGGAGCAAGTGCATCGGAGAAAACAGGCTGAGGCAAAGAAGAAGTAGAGGCAATAGTAGAGGAAGTTGAAACAGTGACAGACGTAGTATCATAGGGAACAGTTGGAGCTGTAGGCAAAGTGGTAGAAGTAGACGGAGTATGTAGCAAAGATGGCGGCCTTTGAGAAGGCTGCGCCGGAGAAGTAGGAACCAGCTGAAGAGTAGCTGGCGTGTGTGCAAGAGCTGTGTTTCGTGCGCCGGGGCGTGGTATAGAAAAACGCTTTGGCGTTGTAGTAGCGTCTAACGCATACGGTGGAGGTGAGCTTAATAAGTGGGACATTAATGGATCTTTCTCGGATCTTTCCTCTTGACCTTGTCCCTTATTTGGTAACATCGGGTAGCATTTATCTACTGCTAGTTTCTTGCTCCTAAGTATTTGTTCGTTTTCTTGCTCTTCCTCGTTATCCCTGTATGCAACGGCAGCTTGCACCATTGACATACCTCTTTTATTCCTTTTTGCTAACTTTATTTCTTTCTGTTTAGCTTCTTTGCGCCATAAGCGAAAAGAGTCAAACATCGCCGGCCGGGCTTTTCTCTTAAATAATTTGACCTCTAGGTTATCTAATATTTCTGAGTCGAAACTACCATATTGGGGCCATTTTAAAACACCATCCTTGCGGGTGTATTTTATCCACACTTCCTTATATGTGATAGGGCCTACGCCGTGCTTTACGTAGAGCTCGTATGTTGGAGTTCCAATCGGAGGAACCGGACAGGAATCCTCTAATCGGGAGTCCTTACTACAACCAAGACAAAACAAGTTTCCAAGTCTGCTAAAACCAGGCATCTTTGCTCACTAGTCTAGCTTCAAACTTCAAAGGATTATCTGTTACGATATTTCTCGTGAATACACAAGTCCTTCGGCTTTGGGGCTTGCAAGTACCAAATCAAGGCGTATCTCAAGGATACCAAAAACTAAGGACAAACTAAGGACTGGGAGACGCTCCACTTATACTTAACTGAAGTATTTGAAGATCGGTGACGTCGCTAGAAGACTCGTCTATCGTTTCGCTCTACCAAGGATCACTGGGTCCAAAACAAGGCGATAGTCAGGGCAGCAGTCCTTCGTAGCCGTCGGGACGCGGGGAACCTCGCAGCAAAGACCTTCGGAACCACGTCGACATACAGGGGTCGCTGAAGTGGCTGGCCATCCTCCGGAATTTTCACACGAAGTTCCTCACGAACATCTGGCTTGGACCGTCGCCGCTTGATACCGCCCCGAGTTGGGCGCCAACTGAGGTAACGGGTTTTTAGGAACCCGTTTGGTGCCAGGGGATAACACCCGAAGACCTCTGGGTTCTCCCTGTTCCGGACCACAGAAACACGGAGTCTTCTAGTCGAGTCAGAGATTAGGTTTTATTGATAGCTACCAAGTAACAGGTGTCCTAGAAGCATGACAAACACGGGTCATGTGTTCTCAGGAGACTGTTCGTTTTTACAGAACCAGCCTTCTCCTTATATACAAAAATAATAGCTGCAAGCAAGAATTCTTAAGTTTATGATATGGCTATACACATATTTCTACAATAATGCAAAAGAGCGAAGTCATGTAGGCAAGCCCGTATTTTAGATGTCCAATTCGTGATAGATTACTCAGCCAAGCCCGGAACTCCCATCAGATATCGGTGAAACCCCAATAAAGGAAGGCACCTCCTAGTCATAAAACTGGCCATAAACAGGGAACAGGACAGGTGTGTGTTTGTAGAAAGCATAGTTTGTATGTAGTGAATGGTTTGAGGAATGTTATGTATCGATGCTATCGCATTTGGCCACTGGGCGAGGAGCTGCCTAAACAGGTTTGGCTGGAGGCAAGGGAGTCAGTTGGGACAGGTCAGGGGGAAGTCAGGGAAGGTGGACGTGTCCTTTTAGATCAAGCTCGACCTTTAATTGACTTATCATGAGGGCAAGGCACAAGATGGATACCGTTTACAAAATGGAGTCTGGGGGTTGGGACGGAAACTACGATTTAGGGGTGTTAGCATGCCTCGATCATGACGCAAATACATAGGAATGATGTCCTAATCATTATCGGTTCGTCGACACCAAATTCGTCATGGTACGTTGATGTTTCGGGACACGGATATCAGGCCTCGATACCGGGACAACAGTAGAGTCCAGAATTTCAGAACCACAAAGCCGACCACAATGGAGTGCGGGGTGGACACAGAGACCAGGTTAACCCAGCTGAAAAAGTTACCTTCTTAAAGTCCAGCGTGAACGGTCCAGTTTGCAGTGGAGGAAGCCACAAGGAGAGAGCTGGGGACAGTCGTCGACGTATCACGACCACAGTCCTCTGGGGAACAAGGCAGCCTTTCAGGTCAAAGAGTGTCCTGAAGAATTGGTGTGAGGGTCCTATAATTATACCTAGTGCCATTCTTTAAAGTGGGAAAACAAACGTCTATGCTATTCCACCCCCTAAGCCCACTCGCCTGCATATGATTGAATAGAAAAATGATTGCATGGAATACCACTACTGAGAAACCTTTCCATCTGAATAAACTGTTTAATGTGGTGAAGGGAAATTTTCAGAACGTATAGCATTTACCCTTTTGTAGAAACCAATTTATAGAATGTCTTTATAGTCGAAATTGTCTTTTGAATGCGTATTTGTTTTAGTGGAAATGCAATGGTTGCAGGTCTTACGAGACAGTTTTGTTGGAGATATTTCTTTCAGCGCTTTACTTCAAAAGGACATTGTCATATTTATATTTTTTACATTGTCAAACTGCTACTTCAGATGAGCATTCACCACCCGTAGTAATCATCTTTCGCTGTCCTCTCACAACCGCTAATCACCATCAATCCCTGAACCCATAAAACTTCTCACCACATCTAAAAGCTTCCCATCCCTGAACCATAAATCTCCTTAACACCCTTACACTCTACCCATCCCTAATACCTAAAAACGCCTGACACACAACCACCACACATCTGTGAACACTAAAACCCCCTCACTCCCACCAACTCTGAACACTAAAAACCTCTTTCTATGCCTGAACTCCAATTTTTCCTCAGCCACAAAGAACCCTTTATTACCATAAACATGACCCACCCCTAAACCTAAAAACCCTACATTAGTCCTAAACTCCACCCAAATATAATTTTTTGGGGGGATTTTTCCTTAAAATTACCTTTTCTTTAAAATGTTTAACTTAATGTTCGATTTATTTTATATTTCCTTAAAATTGTCTTTCCTTTAAATTGTTTTTCTAGGATTTGGTTTCCTCCAATGTGGCTTATTAGTTTTTGTTTTCCATTAATTCACATAGCCCCCATCTGGTTCAGGAAATTTCCTTCCTTCCCTTGCTCCAAGTGATCTACGGTGAAAAAAGGCTGGTGTCAAGATACTTTGTGATTGTGTGAAAAGGTAGCCCCTTTGAAATGGAAGTGGGACAGGAACAGGTCCATCCACCTGTTCCCAATCTAAAGCTGGCACTTACGCGTAATAAGGAAACCCAGTGTTACTCTACGTTGCGAGAGGTAGGCCTCACAGTAGTAAAAACTTGTACTTTTTTCACTAAAAGGCCATGTAAAAAGTAAAATCATCCTCATACCTTTTAAATACAACACACCCTGCTCTATGAGATTTAAAGACTATCTTAGGGTTGACCTATGCATTAAAAAGGAAGGTTTAAGCCATAGGAAAAAGAGTTATTTTGCCTGGTCAAATTGGTAGTTTAAAACTTCCACAGTCTGTACTGGCAGACCTGAGACATGTATACAGGGGCGATTTATGTGGGTGACATAATAACTGATACAAGGCCCGCTAGTAGCATTTAATTTACAGGCTCTGGCTACATGTAGTACCACTTTACTGGGGACTTATAAGAAATTTAAAAGTGGCAATTGGGTGTAAGCAAATGTTACCATGTTTAGAGAGAGAAAAAGTAGTTTAGCACTGGTAAATTGCACAGAGTCCGGAACGCCAACAGAAATTGGTTTAAAAAAACAGGAAGGGTCAAGTCAAAAAGCTTGGGGATGATCCTGCAAAGAGGGCAAGTCCAACAGTATCTTTTTAAAAAAGACAAGGTAATGAGTTCGTCTTTTATTTATTTTACAATATGGAAGTACTAAAGGCAACAAAACCAAATTACAGGAAACAAGAGCTGAGAAGGTAAAAGGTTTGAGGGAAGGCCACACCAGAGGCTGTCAGGTCTAACAAGCAGGCATGTACATCTGGATCAAAAACAAAGTTTTGCAAAATAAATTAAAAACAAAGTACATTGTCAGAGGAGAGAAGCTTCTATGTGCTGAATTGCATAACAGGCCTAGACAGTGAGTTACGGCCAAAAACTAAGCACATTTTAGGGATACTGTTGAGAGGAAACCCTGCAAACTGAAAAATATGTTTTACTGTGATTTATTCCAACATTAACCTGCAGCAATCTCACCTTTTTAGGTCTCGGACCGTAGGCTGCGCTTGCGCAGTCTCACTCCGAGATTTAATGTTTCTTAGTATGGGGGCTTTAACCCGCCCCTCTTCTACATCAGCTGGCGTCCTAAACGGAGGCCAGCTATTGGAGGAGAGGGGCATCACTCCGTTTAAGCCCTGTCTTTTTCAGATTGGGGGGCGTGTTTTTTCGTTTCTTTCTCTCTGTGACGTCATTATGAAAAAACACGGCCCCCAGTCTGAAAAAGACGGGGCTTAAGTGCAAATGGCGAGCGCTTCTCTTCACGATCCCTCCCCTGGTGTCCTCCTCCTGCCCCCTCTCTTCCCACCTCTTCTCTTTCCCTCGGTCTCTCTCCCTGCCCCAACTATGCTCCTCCCCACCTCCTCACCCCTCGGTGCCCTCCCTCTTCCCTACCCTGGCTGCCCCCAGCCCGTGCCGATCAGAGCTGGAGCCCCTCGTCTGCCCTCCCCGAGGGGCGGAGATGTGCTGACTCACGGTGCCTCCCCCTCCCCTCGTCGGAGGCTAAGCTTTCACTAAGGTACTCGCTGCGGGAGCACATGAAGTGAACGCTCCATTGGCACTGTAGCTCGTTAAGAGAAATCTAGCGCGAGAAATTAGGCTGGCTCAGTCGGCGCCCATTCAGGGGACTAGGGTCTCCTGTTTTGAGCACGTGCATTGGATCCGGTATGGTAATCCAGCCCTGTTGCTTGCTTCCTGTTGGCTTTGGTTAGGGAAGAGAGAGCAGTGTGGTTTAGGCTTGCTTAATCACGTTTCAGCGCCAGGTTTTCATCTGAAAATAACCTTTAAAATAAGAAAAGAAATATCGCTCAAGCTTTCGGATAAGGTGAGTCATGCTTTACATAAAGGAGCACAAATAGCCTCCCGGACGATTCCCCCCCCCCTCCCAGGTTGGCTAATCACCCCCTCCTTCCTCTACTTTGTACTTAGACCACTTGCGGCCTTTGGTGCAGGATGTGCAACCCCTTCCCCGCGCCGCCTCACTCGTGCAGCACTCTAGCCACGAGAGAATCCCGCAGATGGGCTCCTGCCTCCGTGCGACACCCGTATCCGCCTGATCCCCCCAGCGCCATACACTCCACCAGGCACCACATCCCAAGTACTCTGTGCATCGTTGGCCTTGCTCAACCCATCGCAGCAGGGGGGCGGGAGGCTGTGACCACCATCCTGCATATCCTGGAACATTTGCGCACCCGGCTCCCCCGGCCATCCGCTAATAGGCAGTGTCCCGCATCGACCTCCATCATCTCTAATTGGCGCCCAAGCCGCCCTCACCAAGCACTCGTTCCTGGCCCCTCCCGACCTGCATAGACAACCCCCACACACCCTATTCTGCCACCCCGCAGGCCTCTTGCCCCTCAGACAGCACCACGCTTCCAAACGCAACGAGCCCTGCAGCTGCCCGCTTATCTCCATCCCACCCTGCACCCCGCCGCCCAGAATCATCCCCCCTCTAGCGCCTTGCCTGACAACCCACCGTCCCGCGCAAGCAAACCGAGTACCCAACAGTTCCCCCCTTCCTCCACAGCACCCTTGTGCTGTCGACAGCTGATGTCGGGGGGGAGTGACAAACAAATCTTCATGCCCCACCTCTGTAGCCTTGCCCTGTTTTTGCTATGCCATCCGCTCATTTAACCTTTGCTGGGGCATGTATCTGCATTACCCACTCTGCACGCGTCCCGTTCCTCTACATGTTCATCTGTCCGTCGGCGAGTAGGACCTACACTGGAGCAGCATCTGGGTGTTATCTCTGTGCTACGTGGACATATCCTTGAAAGCCCGGCTATGGCTGCATGGGGGAGGGAAGTGGAATGTGCCTCCGTTCCCTGCTTGTGCCTCTGTTCCCTGCTTGTGATACAGTTTTCGTGCCTCTGTTCCCTGCTTGTGCCTCTGTTCCCTGCTTGTGCCTCTTTTCCTGTTTTTTTGTGCCTCTGTTCCCTGCTCGTGCCTCTGTTCCCTGCTCGTGCCTCTGTTCCCTGCTCGTGCCTCTGTTCCTGGTTTTCGTGCCTCTGTTCCCTGCTTGTGCCTCTGTTCCCTGCTCGTGTCTCTGTTCCCTGCTCGTGCCTCTGTTCCCCGCTCGTGCCTCTGTTCCCCGCTCGTGCCTCTGTTCCCGGTTTTTGTGCCTCTGTTCCCGGTTTTTGTGCCTCTGTTCCCGGTTTTTGTGCCTCTGTTCCCTGCTCGTGCCTCTGTTCCCCGCTCGTGCCTCTGTTCCCGGTTTTTGTGCCTCTGTTCCCGGTTTTTGTGCCTCTGTTCCCTTCTTGTGCCTCTGTTCCCTTCTTGTGCCTCTGTTCCCGGTTTTTGTGCCTCTGTTCCCGGTTTTTGTGCCTCTGTTCCCTGCTTGTGCCTCTGTTCCCGGTTTTCGTGCCTCTGTTCCCGGTTTTCGTGCCTCTGTTCCCGGTTTTCGTGCCTCTGTTCCCGGTTTTCGTGCCTCTGTTCCCTGCTCGTGCCTCTGTTCCCTGCTCGTGCCTCTGTTCCCTGCTCGTGCCTCTGTTCCCTGCTCGTGCCTCTGTTCCCTGCTCGTGCCTCTGTTCCCTGCTCGTTCTGTTCCCGGTTTTCGTGCCTCTGTTCCCGGTTTTCGTGCCTCTGTTCCCGGTTTTCGTGCCTCTGTTCCCGGTTTTCGTGCCTCTGTTCCCTGCTCGTGCCTCTGTTCCCTGCTCGTGCCTCTGTTCCCTGCTCGTGCCTCTGTTCCCTGCTCGTGCCTCTGTTCCCTGCTCGTGCCTCTGTTCCCTGCTCGTTCTGTTCCCGGTTTTCGTGCCTCTGTTCCCGGTTTTCGTGCCTCTGTTCCCGGTTTTCGTGCCTCTGTTCCCGGTTTTCGTGCCTGTTCCCTGCTCGTGTCTCTGTTCCCTGCTCGTGCCTCTGTTCCCTGCTCGTGCCCCTGTTCCCCGCTCGTGTCTCTGTTCCCGGTTTTTGTGCTTCTGTTCCCTGCTTGTGCCTCTGTTCCCTGCTTGTGCCTCTGTTCCCTGCTTGTGCCTCTGTTCCCTGCTTGTGCCTCTGTTCCCCGCTCGTGCCTCTGTTCCCCGCTCGTGCCTCTGTTCCCCGCTCGGGTCTCTGTTCTGTTCCCCGCTCGGGTCTCTGTTCTGTTCCCCGCTCGTGTCTCTGTTCTGTTCCCCGCTCGTGTCTCTGTTCTGTTCCCCGCTCGTGTCTCTGTTCTGTTCCCCGCTCGTGTCTCTGTTCTGTTCCCCGCTCGTGTCTCTGTTCAGTTCCCTGCTCGTGCCTCAGTTCCCTGCTCGTGCCTCAGTTCCCTGTTCCCTATTTGTGCCTCTGTTCCCTGTTCCCTGTTTGTGCCTCTGTTCCCTGTTCCCTGTTTGTGCCTCGGTTCCCTGTACCCTGTTTGTGCCTCGGATCCCTGTACCCTGTTTGTGCCTCGGTTCCCTGTACCCTGTTTGTGCCTCGGTTCCCTGTACCCTGCTTGTGCCTCTGTTCCCTGTTCCCTGTTCCCTGTTTGTGCCTCTGTTCCCTGTTTGTGCCTCTGTTCCCTGTTTGTGCCTCTGTTCCCTGTTTGTGCCTCTGTTCCCTGTTTGTGCCTCTGTTCCCTGTTTGTGCCTCTGTTCCCTGTTTGTGCCCCTGTTCCCTGCTCGTGCCCCTGTTCCCTGCTCGTGCCCCTGTTCCCTGCTCGTGCCCCTGTTCCCTGCTCGTGCCTCTGTTCCCTGCTCGTGCCTCTGTTCCCTGCTCGTGCCTCTGTTCCCTGCTCGTGCCTCTGTTCCCTGCTCGTGCCTCTGTTCCCTGCTCGTGCCTCTGTTCCCTGCTCGTGCCTCTGTTCCCTGCTCATGCCTCTGTTCCCTGCTCGTGCCTCTGTTGCCTGCTTGTGATCCAGTTTTCGTACCTCTGTTCCCTGCTTGTGCCTCTGTTCCCTGCTTGTGATCCAGTTTCCGTGCCTGTTCCCTGCGCGTGCCTCTGTTCCCTGCGCGTGCCTCTGTTCCCTGCGCGTGCCTCTGTTCCCTGCGCTTGCCTCTGTTCCCTGCGCTTGCCTCTGTTCCCTGCGCTTGCCTCTGTTCCCCGCTTGTGTCTCTGTTCTGTTCCCCGCTCGTGTCTCTGTTCAGTTCCCTGCTCGTGCCTCAGTTCCCTGCTCGTGCCTCAGTTCCCTGTTCCCTATTTGTGCCTTTGTTCCCTGTTCCCTGTTTGTGCCTCTGTTCCCTGTTCCCTGTTTGTGCCTCGGTTCCCTGTACCCTGTTTGTGCCTCGGTTCCCTGTACCCTGTTTGTGCCTCGGTTCCCTGTACCCTGTTTGTGCCTCGGTTCCCTGTACCCTGCTTGTGCCTCTGTTCCCTGTTCCCTGTTTGTGCCTCTGTTCCCTGTTTGTGCCTCTGTTCCCTGTTTGTGCCTCTGTTCCCTGTTTGTGCCTCTGTTCCCTGTTTGTGCCTCTGTTCCCTGTTTGTGCCCCTGTTCCCTGTTTGTGCCCCTGTTCCCTGCTCGTGCCCCTGTTCCCTGCTCGTGCCTCTGTTCCCTGCTCGTGCCTCTGTTCCCTGCTCGTGCCTCTGTTCCCTGCTCGTGCCTCTGTTCCCTGCTCGTGCCTCTGTTCCCTGCTCGTGCCTCTGTTCCCTGCTCGTGCCTCTGTTCCCTGCTCGTGCCTCTGTTCCCTGCTCGTGCCTCTGTTCCCTGCTCGTGCCTCTGTTCCCTGCTCGTGCCTCTGTTCCCTGCTCGTGCCTCTGTTCCCTGCTCGTGCCTCTGTTCCCTGCTCATGCCTCTGTTCCCTGCTCGTGCCTCTGTTCCCTGCTCGTGCCTCTGTTGCCTGCTTGTGATCCAGTTTTCGTACCTCTGTTCCCTGCTTGTGCCTCTGTTCCCTGCTTGTGATCCAGTTTCCGTGCCCGTTACCTGCGCGTGCCTCTGTTCCCTGCGCGTGCCTCTGTTCCCTGCGCGTGCCTCTGTTCCCTGCGCGTGCCTCTGTTCCCTGCGCGTGCCTCTGTTCCCTGCGCTTGCCTCTGTTCCCTGCGCTTGCCTCTGTTCCCTGCGCGTGCCTCTGTTCCCTGTTCGTGCCTCTGTTCCCTGTTCGTGCCTCTGTTCCCTGCTCGTGCCTCTGTTCCCTGCTCGTGCCTCTGTTCCCTGCTCGTGCCTCTGTTCCCTGCTTGTGCCTCTGTTCCCTGCTTGTGCCTCTGTTCCCTGCTTGTGATCCGGTATTGCGTGCCTCTGTTCCCTGGGGCGTTACTGGGCAGAGAGCTGTGTGGGTGTGTAGCTCTGTGTGTGTGTGTGTGGCTCTGTGTGTGTGTGTGGCTCTGTGTGTGTGTGTGTGGCTCTGTGTGTGTGTGTGTGTGTGTCTCTGTGTGTGCGACTGGGTGTGTGTGTGTGTGTATGACTCTGTGTGTGTGTGTGTGACTGTGTGTGTGTGGGTGTGTGTGTTACTGTGTGTGTGTGAGTGTGTGTGACTGTGTGTGTGTGGCTCTGTGTGTGTGTGTATATGACTCTGTGTGTGGCTCTGTGTGTGTGTGTGTGGCTCTGTGTGTGTGGCTCTGTGTGTGTGGCTCTGTGTGTGTGGCTCTGTGTGTGTGTGTGGCTGTGTGTGTGGCTCTGTGTGTGTGTGGCTCTGTGTGTGTGTGTGTGTGTGTGTGGCTCTGTCTGTGTGTAGCTCTGTCTGTGTGTGTGTGGCTGTGTGTGTGTGTGTGTGGCTGTGTGTGTGTGTGTGTGGCTCTCTGTGTGTGTGTGTGTGTGTGTGTGTGTGTGGCTCTGTCTGTGTGTGGCTCTGTGTGTGTGTGTGTGTGTGTGTGTGTGGTTCTCTGTGTGTGTGTGGCTGTGTATGTGGTTCTGTGTGTGTGTGTTTGCATTGCATTTGCGATTCCTTAAATGCAATGCAAGAACCTCTTTAGAATAGCGATTTCGCTACTAGGGGTCGCAAATTACCATCAAGTTGAACTTGATGGTAATTTGCAAAAACTTTGAAAAATGCACTTTAGTGCATTTTTCAAAGTTGTAGGTTACACGCACATGCCCATGGGACATGTGTGTGCGCAAAATGTGTACACAGAGCAATTTCAGGGGTGCAACAGGGTGTCTTTTTGACACCCTTGAAATTGCATGCGCAATTTGCGAGTACCTATTGGTACTCGCAAATTGCGCATGCAATCTCCCATTCATTCCTATGGGCCTATAGGTCCATAGGAATGAATGGGAATCGCTAATTTTATGGCGATTCCTACATGCATTGGCTTTAGCACACCCTTAATTGCGATTCCTTAATAATCGCAATAAAGGAATCGCAAAATCCTACATTGATGCATGTACCTACAAGTTCTCTGCATAGTTGCTAATAATTGCTATTACTTTTCAAGTAGGGCACCAGAACTTGAAACGACTGCATAAAATTGAACAGATAAAAAAAAATACTATCCACGAAGATGGTGCCATCATGGATCTTGGTTGGGTCATATTTTCCAATGGCCTGGTTAGCAGTGATGTTGCTTTCAGGTGGTACTTGTCAGTTGCTCATTGTTAGCGCCTTTAGTTTTAATGGCAGCATTGGGAAACCGAACAAGACACTTGTCTGAAACAACACCAAAGAACTTGCCTGGGTTCCAAAAATAAGGGTCTCGGACAAGACATCCGGACTGTGGAATGTAGTGCTAATAGTTACAGAAATGTACTCTTTGGTGCCTGTATGTTAACCAAGGCACTGTGCAATCCTGAAAATTGAGTCAACACAAAACCTTTTACCTAAGAGAGTTATGAAATAGAGTTTGGTAACCGTCCTTGGCAATGTGAATCAATAGATTTGTCAAAACCTGCTTGGGTATTTTAGAGAATATTTAACTTTGACCTTCGTGGTTCTGAAGAAACAACTGCGTGCAAATATTTGTTACATATTATTGAGTGTTTTCAAGGAGAGTGATGGCTAAAGCCTCTAAAGGCTAAAATATATCATGGTCAGCCCTTAAAACATTAGGGCTTAGCACGAATGACGACAAACTTCTTGTTTTACCACTGTTTTTTTCAACCGCATCAAGGTTTCCCTACTCTTTTCTTGGGGCAGCTCGCAGTGCTCGAGCTCACTTCTACTAAGTTTTTTCGACATTGAGCTTAAACCATCCGATAAACGTAATTAGGCACTTAATCATTCAGCAGAATATCCAAATCTGTAATTAACATATGTACCGTTCGTTCACTGCTGTCACTTATTCACTGGGAAAAAAGCGTTCCTCTCTTTAAGACATTTTCAATTAATGAAAAATGTTTTTTTTCATTAGCAATTCCATCGGCTCGTGTGTGAATAAAATATTACATTTTTCACAGGTCCAAACTGCACAAAAGTGAAGATCAAGTATAAAGCTGGGATACACATGAGTCTATCACTTGGTAAAATCAATCACAAACCCCTCCGACGACTGAAGACATCATATCACCACTAACGAAGGGAAAAACGTGACATAAAGTGTCAGTAAAAGGGCTTAGAATTAGATGGTTAACAAGCGCTCACGTGGAAAGAGCTTTTAAACTAGAGCACACAGGTTAAATAAATCCTGGTAGCACTGTTCAAGCCTTCCCCAATAAAGTGTCAGCACAATGGTAACAATAGAGATAAGTGATAGGATAATTGATTATTTGAAACACTATGAAGCAGAAACATTTGCAGTGGTAAGTGCGACACAGACACGTCATCAGGAATTGCAAATATCATCAATGGTCTGTTGACCACTCCTCCCCTTCATATATTGCCCAGGCGCCATTCCTTTCAAAGACCTCGAAAGGCTGGCCAACAACCTCTTTCACCAAACAATCTCTACAACCAGTTTGATAAGAATTAATTCAAAGCCCCTCCTTAGAAATAGCGCTTTCTGATTCCTCTGCTTCAGCTTGCCCACCTTCCACATATCAGCCTTGCTCATCCTCCTCGAGAGCTGTGCATCACACACTCCCAATTCCTTTTCAACAATCCACAACAAACTGCCTTTTGGTTATAAAGTAGAGGATGAACCCCGATACTCAACCAGTGCAAGACTGTGCTAGTTTACTTTTGTTAACCTTGCATTTTTAATGCCACCACATCCCTCCTCTCATTTCTTCCAGACTCGTCTCTCTGTGTGTGTGAAAAACGCCAGAATCAACTTTTACAGCAAAACCTCCCACTCAGCATTCACTACCTAAACAACAACTACTGTCTTCTACAATGTAACAGTTCTCAGTAAAATAACCTCCCTTTCCATGAAACAAAAAAACAAAAATGCCCTACCACAGCCAGGACTGAATAATATCGAACTGATTAACTTATCCTTATTTAAGTGGAAATCACTATTTATTTTATTTTATGTAGAGTTTTATAGAGCGCTGGCTAGATCAGGAGGTATCGGAGCACTTTACATGAGGTTAACGTTCAAAAATAAAAACAGAGTTACATAATTACATCAGTTACTAGAGCATAGCATTACACAATAAACAAGTCCATGGAGCATAGAGGGTAGTGGGGGAGAATCAGGGGGCTGGAAAGTAGATCAGGTCTGGTAGACCGGCAATGGGAGATAGTACTTCAGGGGACACCAATGATGTCAGTTAAAGAGTCAACAAACCGGTTTGGGTCAAGTAAACACAAACATCCAGTGCCGAACCCCCTCACTGTGTCAGGACACCCAGGATATGGAGCGGGTTGGAAGGGGGGGGGCGGGGAGGGTGCATCGCAGTGACTATACAAGATGAGAGGGGTCTAGGCAACCCAAGGTGGGGTCGACTTGAAGTAAAGGTCAGTCAGGCGACACAGGGAGCAGTCCAGCAGCATGGGAATCGGTTGAAGCCGCCAAGATGTTGGAACCAGGTCATGGGCACTGATAACATCATCACAAGATGGCAGGATACACAAATCTCCAATCCAAAAGCCACAAGGAAACAGACTCCACAGAGCAGGACTGGATGGGGGAGGCAGCCACAGGATCAAGGAGGGAGGAAGGCTGGAGATCACCGATCTCAATCGGGTAGTCACGTACAAACACTCAGAGCTACAGGGGCAGCAGTGTCTTCATTCAGCATGCATTAATGTCAGGGGAAATCAGCTCGGGCGCCCAGGCAGAAGCTCCGGAAGAGGGAGGCAGCAGCGTGGCCAGGAGGGTGCACCTCCCAAAACTCGAAAAGTGAAAACAAGCTCGGGGGCACAAGGAAGCAGTGCCGTGGCACTCCTGCCGCTGCACCGTCGGGGGAAACAAGACTTGTTCACGTTCCGGAAGGCGAAGCAAGGGGTCAAGCAACCGCAGTCTAGTCCGGAAGGCAGTAGATGGCCGGAGGGATGATCCCCAGCCCATCCCCTCCACAACCACCAAGGCATCTCCACCGGTCATTGGCAGCGCTGAATTGGCTCCGCCATCGGCAGATCCTCTGTGTTCGTCAGAAGGCGAGGGAGGAAGGAGACGCAGTGGAGAGACAAATAAAACTGTGACCATGTCCGGAGGGTAGGTGACGGCCAAGGGGGTGATCCACAACCAATCTCCTTTACAGCTACCTATGCAGCCCCACCGGGCCTAGGCCATGTTGATGGGGCTCTGCTGTCGGTAGATTTTCAAGGTTCCTCAGAATTTGCTGAAGCAGGCTTCAAATTCGATCGCGGGAATTGGAGAATCAAAGGACCACAGTCCATAGATCCCCAAGTGTGTAGAAGGTCCAAGGAGGGGGAATATTCCAGGGGATTAGAGTCAAAAAGGCAATCCCTAGCCAGGGAGCTCCCGGGTGAAGCTCCTCACCTGTCGGCCATCTTGTAATCTTCAACCCACCCATCTTCAATTCAAGGATAAGAACAATTGGGAGTCAATCAGCATAAATGTGGGAACTTTATCCTTCGCATGCCGTGATTCTCCAATACATCGTGCCATCACTGTATGTAGATGATAAGTAGGAGTATAAGATAAGAAGGCAACCATGTAGTAATTAAGGAAATTACATGAGCTGGACATATACCTATTGAGGTACTGTTGGAGTAAAACACATCCTAAAACCAGACTATTGAGAAGAAAGAAACTCCGGCTTCACACTCAAGGAGATGTAGCTGTGTTTCATGATTGACTGGGGTCATAGTCTGCTGACAGCAAAAGCGGCTTGTTTTCACCCGTGAACTACCAATATATACTAGTAGTAGGGTTGTCGAGAATATTCATTGCTTGCCACCTATTAACCCATCTGTCATTAACTTTGTTTATGAGTAACACCAATGGCATACAACAAACGAAAATTGTACATACTTGATTTCTGATGAAAAGGCAGGACAATTTTAACTGAAATTTGGCAGAATATAGAGTGAATTAACCCAGCCCTTTTTTTGTTTTTGATAAAGCTTAAATATTGACATACCTGAAGCTGTTCCACAGCAGAGAGGTACCCACCAAGCAGAAGAAAAGATACTTGAAATAACGTCCGGAGGAAAAAGTGTTACGTTTCTTTGAATTTGGAGTAAGTTCAATACTAATGCAAGAAAAACGCCAACCAAAAAAAGTACACATCCTCGAACCACAAGGCTCATCTTCCAACTGAGTAGGTGTGAAATGTTTTGCCTGTACCTCCTTGGTACGGTAGATTCATCCTCCTCTTCCATTGTGGAACGGGCCCTGAAAGTGAGCTTGATACAGACTAACAGTAGGATCACATGAAGGTCGACTGGGTTAGTTTCTCTTGATTTTGAAACTAGAGCACCTGTAAAAGAAGAATACAGAAGTTAGACATATGCTCACTCTCACCTGTAAAACTAGCATCGACAAGTGGTCCGTTTTTAAGTGAAAGTGCTTCTTCATTGACTGGAGTTCTTGTGTGTGTGTCACTGTGTGGACGGGTGGGCTTGTAGATGTGAGAACAAGCCATAGGTTGCTGGGTGATGACATGGGTGGATGAACTGAATGAAAGAAATGGATGAGGGCATGACTAGATGGATGGGAGAGTACACTGATGGTTGCAAACCTGTTACACCAATCTTCCATGCTGTGGTCTCAAAGAGCGGTAAGGAGGTGATGAAAAGCGTTAAAACGTGCTAATGAACTATGTCCCTAGCCCTTTAATGAAAGCAAATGACCTTAGGCACAAAGTAAATAACACCGCCAACATGTCTCCTGAACGAGAATATCATAATCAAACACATTTTGAAAATGCAATAATGTTGCCAATTTTTGAAAATATGCAAGTTATGCTACCAATGCAAGATTTCACTGTTTAATAAATAATTTCTCCCAAACAAAGGACCTTCAAGTTTAATGGAAAAACACTATATATATATATATATATATATATATATATATGACAAAATTGTCATGTTTTAGCAAATAAGCATTTCGTACCATTGAGATAATTGATCAGATTTTGCTTTACGTGTCACTCTACCCCACAACCCCACCCCGCCATCACATTTAGGATTTCCAGCATTATACCAGGGATAGCCATCATTTTGGAAAAATGCCTACATGTCCAGAATGTACACCATTCTGAAGGGTTAGCATTATTCCAGGGTGGGCCCCCCGTTACAAATGTTCATCATAACGCCAGTACAAACTTTACATGTGGGATATGCACTACAGTGCCAAGGATAACAAAACATTGCCATAAATTAAAACCATTATGCCAGTGCAAACATTACTCAAGTTTGGCTGTTCTGTAAAATCCAATAAGAATTATCACCATTACCCTAGTGCACCCAATTAGCCATGTGGGCACCATCATAACTAGAACACCCACAATATGCAAAAAATTGCTACCATTTTGTCATGACAAGTATTATACACTGGTGTGTACCACACAGCTCAGCTAGAAATGCTGCAAATATCACAAGCATCTGGTGAATTGGCATCCAGTCACACTTGGCTAAATGTAAACTAGCCAGCACCAATCACTGCAACCAGGGTATTCCAATGCCTGCCTCAGAGCCGGAAACAAGCTCACTAAGAGAAAGTTAGCTAAAGTCAGCCTGGGGTCTCCAACCTTTTCTTTACTGAGAGCTACTAATATTATTTGTGCTGTATTATCTCCATTTGTTTATATGTATATTAATTAAACCAAGCAACATCATTCTAATGTAATGAGCTGGGATAAACACAGGTAAGCTACTCATAGGTAGCTGGAGAGCAACTTTAGCTCACAAGCTACTGGTTGGAGACCCGTTGAGTAGAGTCAGATGCGACTATGAAGCAGCTAAATTCTGTGACAGACGAAGTTGCCAAGACATCACAGCCATAGAACTGTTGGCAAGCCTGTCCTCAGCCAGTCTTAAGAAACTAAACAGTCTGGGAGGCCCAACAGCCAATGAACAAAAAAATACTACCCTCATTAGAGCCCAAAAATAAACAAGAACATTCTTTCCACTACTTCTGGAATATTTTCTCTCCTACATGACTGGCAGCGAGCACCTCAGTGTCGAAGTTCCAGCAGGTTTGTCATAATTATGGGACATAAGGCGCCTCTGTGAAGAGCTTACAACAATCAATTGCGGGGATGAGGTCTGATAAACATGTGAGATGCAACAATCGGATACTGTGAGAGGACTGACCTATTGTCCATCTTTCCATGTATTGATGGTACACCCTCTGTCTCAAGGCAAATAAACAAAGAATGCTAAGCAACCAAGACTTTTTTAATTTGTCATGCATTTGTTTCAAGACCCAAACATTGCTGCTGATGGTACAAAGATTTAGTGTCCTTACATCCTTCATGAACTCGTTCAGTCTACACTTCTCTCCTAGTTTAATAAAAAATGAATGCCGCAGAAATAAACACAAGTGCAAATGTACAATGAAGGTGCTTATTCGTGGAAGGTAGTCAATGCTATGTACGGATAGATGTTATGAAACTGAGAAATGTACTTAATGATTGAAAAGGATCCTGGTAAGCGACATTCCAAGGTAAACATCACCACTGATTAAGTACCCAATTCCAAGTAATGAAGCAAGGTCTTTGTAGTATTAAGCATTTAGAGATGGAACATTTAATGCCAGTCAACATCTACCACAAACGGATGAGGAGTGCAGATAGAATGACGCAATTTACAGAAAATAAGAAGATAATCGTTTTACAGTCAGCCATTATTCAATTTACAAGTATGTTGCCACTTAATTTTAAAAAATGTGGCCATTTCTTCCCCAGCGTAGACTAATGCTTTGTCCTAACGAGTATAGTAGCCATAAGAATTGCAGATTTTATGTAAGCCATTATCAGAGAAAATAGAACTATTTTTAGTCTTTGCTATAGGGCTCAATGCAACCTCATTTGGTAGCACTCATGAACAGTGTTGAGTACAAACAAGGCCCCAAGCAAGAAGGTCTACCCACAAAGGCTTTTAACAGTGAAGCAGAGTGTGTGTGTGAGTGCAAAACGCCTTTCCAGAAGTCTTGTTAGCTGTTTCAGTATTCGATGTTGGATTTACAACGCAAGGCAAAAAACACTAACACCAACACCCCTGAAAATGTGCTCCAAGCATAGGGAACACCAAACAGAAGCTAGACTTTCCCCAAGATGAAATTTTGATTTTTTTGTTGCATGGTGTTGTGGACTGTCAGGCAGCTGTCGACGTGGATTAGTGTGGCAGCCTATGTAGAAGACATGCGGTTAGTTGTTTAATATGTAATTGAATTATTTCACTTGTCCCATCTTAGATACTATTCTTGGTTGAGTGAATTACTTACTTAAGGAAGCAAATAGAGAGATCGACATTTAGCTGACAACTGGAGACCAGAGAAAAAGAAAAATATGCCATGTGAACAGGTAGCAACAAGCTAAATATGTGTGGTCCTTTAAAGGGGAGTTGGAATTTCCTAGTTCAGTGGTACTCAATTTAGAACATTAAAAAGATCAAATAAAATTGGATGGCCTTATAGACACTTGATCAAGTGAACCTACACAGAAGTGTGATGTTCATGCTCAGCTGAAGGAGCTAAACATTTGTAAAGTCATAAAATTACCATTAAAAAATATGGGATTGGGATTTTTTTTATTAAACGGTCACTGATGGGCCCCCACTGGAACTGGCACAGCACCTCCAAAATGTCACATCTGAATCTTCCAAGAGTATTATCAACTTCGTCATGGCTAAAACAAAATCTAAAATATTGAGTTAATATTGCTTGCCACGCAAGTCACAGGAAAGTCGATTACTCAATTTATTCCTCCAACCAGCCCCACCCAAAAGTCTTATCTTTGGTGTACTCACTTCTACACATACTGCAATGACCCAATTTGGTACCTATGGCAGTGTCTAAGATACTGAAGTGTATTTCTGCTACTGGGAGGTGATCGTGTCGCTGGTCACATGGACAGGGATGCCTAAAAGGAATACAGGAGTGTTGTGTGCAAGTGTTCTACTAACCGGGCCACTTAGCTTATACCTGCAAAGAAATAAGATAGTGTTAACAGTCAGGACAAAAGTTAAGGTATATTTGTGCAATTCAAATGATTTTTCTCTTTGGTCCATCTATATTTCCAGGAAGCACAAGCTCTAATTTGCTGCTGATCAGCCCACGAGTGTCAGTTTTCCTGTTCAACAGATTTGTACATCAACTAGTGAAATTAAATGAACTGGCTTAAAAAATAGGAAATCAAGTTATTAGATACATCTCAAGGACATTTCCTTTCTATCAGCGACATCTGGAACAACAGCATCCGCCTCTATCATCTTTATGCTCCAAGTCTTAGACTGGGGGAATTGTACCTTCAAATGATAACTGTAACTATTCACTGTGATGGCGATCGTGCTTTCTAGGACCACATGAATTTCTCAAGATACCAAAACAGATGCATTTGGAGCAGGCCCTGCACGACTTTCCAGAGGGACAAGGTTGCCACCACAAAAATAGCTCCTTCTGAGAGCAGGAACACAGACCACTTAGCTGTTATGCGTGCAACACCATTTAGTTGCATTAAATCAGTACATAGCTATACTATCAGTGCCGAGTAGCACACACTTGTTAAATCCCTGGGAAGGTCCATTGAGAATTGATTACCAAAAGTTAAACACATGTTTATCAAACTAACACACCATTTGGTGATACATTCTGTAATGAAGCAATAAAAATGTAAACAAGATTTTAAAACCATGATCAAATCACATCATGTGATGTGCTGGGTAAACAGTCCTAAGTACTGCTGTGCTTAGAATCCAGTGAAGGATGCAACTCATCACCACAGGAGAGTCCATCTTCATTCACGGAGAGCAATGGGTAAATTATGGGGATGGGCAAGTCAACCCCACAAAATATGGGTAACCTGGACTCAGACAGCCCATTGCTACCCAATGGAACAGGTTGTGCAGTGCCCAGACCGTTGTCCTAGGGAACCTAACCTGAACCCCAGGAAACTAGAGGCAGACAAGCACAGCAAAGGGTCAGCCAAGTGGCTGGCTTGGGCTAACCCCTGGACCCAGAGTGACTGCCTACAAAACTGAGCCAGGATGAGCACACCCGGAACTGCCTGAACCTCTCCCAACAGCAGCTGTTGGAACTCAAGAATTTTTAAACGCGTGACAGCTGAGCAGATTTATCAAACCTGCTTTCCCACTTGAACTAAAAGCAGAAAATGTTTATGAATGTCTTTTCACTGCACTTCACATGTATCTCATGAAGGCCAGGAAGCCAATATGGGATCAATCTCAGAGTTCAATTTAACAGCAGAGAATAAGGTTTTGAAACACACCTAACACTGTTCAGTGTAGGTCTCGCTTGAGACAGCGCATGTGCCGTCGCTTGCCAAGATCTTTGGTTTCTGTAAAAATAAAAACATTTTAAATGGCTTTTAACATGCCCGTTGCTTACCCTTGGTCGGCTTCATTGTCACTCTTATTTTCTTGGTTTTCACTGGCTATCGCATCCAGTTTCACTTTGAGTCGTTGCCCCTTCAATGGAGCATGGACCAAGTACTGATTGATTGCTTTATATGTGTCCCTCTACTGGCTGTGATCGGAGTGAATTACTTTTTCTACTCTCTCTTCCTCTCTGTTGCTTGTTGTTGCATGTTATTTTTTAGGCCAGAGTAGTTCTAAGAGAGGTGCGATGGGCAAAGACTTGCAATCTGTTCTTTTGTCAGAAAGCCATGATGGTGCATGCCCTGTAAAGGCGACTGCATCTTGAGTACAACCCTCCTCTTCTATTACGAGCAAATGTGGGTGCCCAGAGAGGTGGAAATCCACATGGGCAACATGATGCTCATGACAAAGGCAGACATGAGGTATGGGTGCAGTTTGGTGCATCAGTTCAGTTGGAACTCTATTTTCACAGGCGTCTTAAACATGCCAAGACACCCGTGAAAATAGAGTTCCAACTGAACAGATGCACCAACCTGCACAACTGAAAATCGCCATTGATGCGGGCCCCATCGCCACCGCCAATGCCAGAAATTTCTGAATTAGTAGGATCACCCTTTCCACAACATGAGACCACATCCAAGTCCTGATGAAAACCCCTGACTGCTGAAGGGGTTGGAAACGTGTTAACTGCGTCTGGGAACAACCAACCTTACTGGCTTAGGATACGGCTTAATTAATTCCCTCCATACGCCACCCTCAACCAGATTTATGGGTTACCCAGAGCTGTGCATATTGGCAGGAGAATGAGTAGTAGTTACCAAGCTGTGACTTGCTACTCCGCCTTGATGCTATTTTTGATTTATTGACTGGTGCTTTAGTGACCTCCTTGTGTTCTTGTAATTATTTTTCTGAATACATACAAATTACCATGTATTATACACATTTGTAAATGCTGTTTATATCTGCTTATTGTTTTTGTATTTTCTATGTTTAAAAACGTCAGTTTGTGTTGTCCTTAATGTTTGATATGAATTGAATGTTCTTGCTTTTATGGAATAATCCAGAAAATTGTGAAATAAATCACAAGAGCCAATGAATTAATTCCATTGGCTCTGCTTTGGATTAAACTTTAACAGTAGCTACTGGACACTTTCTAAAAGTGCCATTTCTCATCTTATGTTGATTTGTAAAGCGCGTAGCTTCCCAAAGAATTCTCAGCGCTGTGAAGCTGTAGCATGCACCTTCAAACCTGTGAATTATAACAGGAGGAAATCATTTAAGTAGAGCCAGGTTTTGAGCAGCTTTCTAAATTTGGTTTCATCCAGCTCAGTTCTCGGACCAATTGGCAATGAATTCTATAGTATAGGGCTGTAAGAGGGTTACAGTGATGACCCAGAGCAAGGGGTGTCGTAGGGTATGGTTTTTATTGTCTCTTTAACAGCAGAGATATCAATGTGTGTAAGAAAGACAGAGAATGGTAAGACCAAAGTCACAATTGTGTTTTTCCCTCTGGATTGGATACTGCAGGATGGCGTCTTCTCCTTGCTGGTACGTCAGGGTTGTTCCTCAGGGATAGCATACACAGGAGAGACTGTTAGTCATAGGCCTTTCCCTGGGAGACATAACTACCACCACACCATGCAGTCTCTCCTGCAGATTGTTGTGGGAATTGTGCATAAGTAGTTTACTTTAATGCTTTCTCCCTCTGCCTGGTCGATCCAGCATACAGAAAAACATGAAATATGGACCCTCCTTGCCCTGCCAGTCCTGATACGTATGTACCTGTGTTCCCCGAACCCTGTTGGTAGGGTTGTGCTCACGGAGTCTGAAGAATCTTTTTTCCACAAGCTCCCGCCCTCATGACTCCTTTTCCGCCCTCAAAATCCCATTAATGCCCCTCAAGCCTGTGCCCAAGAGACCACCCAGTGAGGACCCTTTTCTGGTACTAGCCTGACGCCGTGATTCGGTCCGTGATTCGGTCCGTGAGTCACAGCAGTCTCGTCCTTACTGCCTTTCAATGGGGCTTGGTTGAGTTACTCTGTCGGCAGCCGCTGTTCTGCGTCACGGGTCTCGGCTGGTCCATTCGTCTTGTGGACACTCGCGTCCTCTTCTGCTGAACTCCTCATTCTGTGTTTCCGCCTTCTGCTTTTTCCTTTCATCTGTTGTTTCTCCATTTTTGCCTCTTCTCTGTCCTGAGCTGCTTCCGCTTTCTCCGGTTTGAGACTACGTAGTATCTCATGAGCTGGCCTATAAGCAGCCGTAACTGATTGAGTGGGCATGGATTTCGCCACTACAAGAATGGCTGCCTGTATCAGATTTGTGCACCCGGGGTCCCGATCTGGGCTACTGCTGCCCGTAGTTGCTGTGCGACTCGCCACAGGGGAGAAATAGGAAAAAGATTTTCCTCCCCATCTGTCGTAGAATCCACAGGAGACCTGTATTAGAGGATCTTAAAGTCATGTCCGGGTGTAGGATATCAGGTCGGCACTAATCGTATGAGGTTCTCTATGATTAATTGCCCTATAAGCCAGACATAGTGTTTTAAATGTTATTCTCTTCTCCATGGGGAGCCAGTGCAAGGAGGCTAAGGCACTTCTGGCTGAAGAGCATTTGGGTAGCTTGAAGATGGTTCTAGCTGCAGTATTTTGTACCACTTGAAGCCTCTTTATCACTGATTTGGATGTGCCCCAATACAAGGACTTCCCATAGTCCAGGCAAGACAGAATAAGTGCCTGGACCATGATTCTTCTGGGGAGAGTGGATATTAAATTCAGAATGTTCTGCAGAGTTCTCAACATTGCAAAGCAGGAAATAGCCTGTGTTGGCTT
The DNA here is from genome assembly GCF_964261635.1 of Lissotriton helveticus. Classification (NCBI taxonomy): domain Eukaryota; kingdom Metazoa; phylum Chordata; class Amphibia; order Caudata; family Salamandridae; genus Lissotriton; species Lissotriton helveticus. The sequence goes on along the minus strand of NC_136061.1, from coordinate 1,636,131,439 downwards.
ATACTTCCACTGAAAGGGAGCCATCGAGCCACATTCCTAAGCCTTTTATAGGTAATGGCGAAGAAGGTGGATTCCCCAGCCTGTTCGGTCAACCTAACATTGTCCATGGGGACACATTATTCCTCACTAACATCCATTCAGCTTTGTCTCCATTTAGTTTTAGTGAGCAGTTTGCCATCCAGTGTGCCACTTTCGCAAGTCAATGACCCAGCTGATGCTGCGAACCCTCCTTTTGGCAAGGGAAACAACCAGCTGCATATCAATGGAGGCCAGTGGTTGAACATGAACATTACAGAGAGTGGGGTTGAGTGCAGATCCCTACGGGCCCACTTCTGAGTAACGAGGGGCTTCCCATATCCGGAAAGATCTTTTTTTTAAAAAAAAGAATAATGGAAGCCATTTTTTTTTTTTTTTTTTAACGGTTCTCTAAGCTTTTATTAAAAAATAATGCTGCCGATAATGCTTATGTGTGTTTTATCACGCGTGGACAAAGATTCTATGCAAAAGAAAATGCTACAAAGATTCAGTGTAATGAAAATGCAACAAAGATTCAATACAAACGGAAATGTTTTAATGGAAGCCATTTTAAGGCACCATTCCTTACGCCTATTTCCCTCAACCTGAGTACCAAGCTCTCATGGTTGACTGTGTCGAACGCTGCACTCAGGTGAAGGAGAACTGCCGCTCCCTCCTTAGCGAGGATTCATTTTACCTCCTCGATTACCACCAATAACGCAGATTCCATACAATGTTTCGGAGGAAGACTGTTGGACTTGGCCCTTTTTGCAGGGTCATCCCTGAACTTTTTGCCTTCCTCCTGTATTTTGTCTGACCTGTTTTTGTTGGTTTTATGACTCTGGGCACTTTACCACTGCTGATCAGTGTTAAAGTGCATATGCTCTCCCTATTGTAAATTGATGTATGGATTAGTGATTCCATGATTGGCTGATTTGGTTTACTGGTCAGACCCTAGTACAGTGCACCGAGTGTGCCCAGGGCTTGTAAACCAAATGCTGCTGGTGGGTTTGCAGAGCTGGTGTTGCCACCCACAGAAGCGGCCTGTAAAAGTGTGTCTAAGGTCTGCCATTGCAGAGCCTATGTGCAGTCTGGTACTGCCATGTTGACTGAGCACGTGCACCCACTTGCGAGTCCCTAAACCTTTCATTTTCTTCATGTCAGACACTCCTATGGTAGGCCCAAGGGAAGGGTGCATTGTAAGTATAAGGTAGGACATGCCCTGGTGTGTGTGCCATGTCCTAATAGTGAAATACAGCCATTTTCGTTTTTCACTATAGCAAAGCTACCTGTTCTCCATAGGCCAGAATGGGCAATTAGATTATTACACCTTATAATCCTAACTGACTCAGGGAACACGGTAGAAATTCGAATTTAGTATGCCTGAACTCAGAATGATAAAATGCATCTTTTAGTGAAGTTGATTTTAACATTGTGTGTTTAAAAATACCACTTTTAGAAAGTAGGTATTTTCTTGTCTAACTATCCAAGCCTGCCTCTGCTAGGTTATGTATTGCTTGTCTGGAGTTTGAACGACAGGGCTGGGGGATTCAAGGAGACAGAATGAGTCAGCCCAGTGGTGAATAGAGAGATCTGCATCGAGGTGGGTGGGAGGAGTTGCACCTGGGACCTGAATAGGGCTGTGTCTGCCTTCGACAATGCCGGCTCCACCCCTTGTGGTATTTCTGAAGTCTCTGCCCTGCACTGTGAAAGAAGAGAATGAGGCATGTCAACAAAGTGCTCCAGGGCTGTGCCTTCCCTCCACAATGCTGGCATCACCTCCTGTGGTGCGTCTGATGTCTCTGCCCTGCACTGTGAAAGGAGAGAAGGAGTCATGTAAACAGAGTGCTCCAGAACTGGTTTGGACTGGGCAAAGGCCCCTCTGTCCTCAGAGGACAAAGGATTTTGTGGTAGAAGTATTGGGATCCTGATCCCAAGAATTTAGTTCACTTTTGGACAACAATGTAGGAGAGTAGGGTCTGCTATCCTATGGTCACCCCAAGTTTTGCTTTTTGCTTCACTGGTTTTCGACTTAATGTGGCTGTGGGCCTGCTAATCAGACCACAGCCTGCTGTTCTCTCTCTAAATTCACAGACATGTACTATAGGTACATCACCAATTTGGTACTGGACACCTTGTCAGCCCCTATACAGTGCCAAGGGCATAGGTGCATCCAAGGCCTACCAGGGGCTGCAGCATATCTTTTGCCACCCCTGGCTGGTACTTAAATCGACACAACTGGCTATTCACACAGCTGGGGCAAGGTGGTGTAATCACCCCTTGCTTAGACATAGTATACCTATGTCTAAACCTATATCTGGACACATATATACCTATAAGTCACTCCTATGGCAGGCCTTTACAATCCTGGAGGCAGAGTGCTTGGTTTTATGTGAGATGGTGCTCTAGCATGAGCTGAGCCTGTCTGCAGTGTTCGGAACCATTTCCTTACTGCTGTTCCAGTGATACTGCCATACCATATACTCTTAAGTGCATTATAATCCTCACGGTTATTGCTAACTTTGGTTTGGCTTTATCAAAACATGTCGTGTTTGGTGTCATACACTTTGGAATACTACCCCCTTGCCAGTTCTGGCGACGGGGGTAGCATTCCACCCTTCTAGAGGGAGAAGACATGTTACTTTACTGAAAACGCGGTTAATCCTAACCAGAGCCCCAGCATCACAAAATGGATGCTGCTGCCACAGACACATGTCTGACCTCCTGCTGCTGACCGAAACTTGGCAGAGGACGCCTGGACAAAGAGTTTCCTGTCACAGGGAGGTGTCACACCACCCCAGACAGGAGATAGTGGATTGTAGCAGGGAGGGTTGAATGAAACTAGACACTGCCTGGGGCGCACAAGGTATCCCTGGGCAGATTCCAGTCAAACCGGTTCTGGGGCCATCCTGCCCCAGTCCTGGCGCGAAACTGGACAAAGGGAAAGGGGTGTAACCACCCCTTTCCTGGGTCCCACCCATAGGAGGGACCTAGCAGGTAATCCAGCCCCCAGATTTGGAATATAGGTGGGAGCAGTGCCAATGCACATCAGATTATCCTGACTGAAACTTCTGAAACAAAACTCTGGACCCTTCGACATCCCACTCGATGTGGAAGACTGAAGAATCTCCCTTGTGGTCAAGGAGTGACCACCCTGTGCAAACAGGCACCATCCAGCACCTCGACGTTTGCTTTGTTGCAGCGACAGAGATCGACAAGAGCCAGCTTTCCTGCCTTCCAACAGCCCGATCCACAGTCTATGCAGAGCTGAGACCCGTGGAGGCGACCTGAAGCGTGGGAGCGGCCATCTTGGAGGAACAACGAAGCGCTGACCGTGCAGCTCCTGAGGCTCCCTCGAAGCTGTGCATTGGAGTCTGAGAAGCTCCATTTTTCTGCTCGACGCGTTGTTCCGGTCGCTTGCCCCTTGGCTAGTGGCCCCCGAACCGACGAACCTACGAATTTACACAGCTGATCTGGTTGCTCCAGATTGTTCCTCGCTCCCCTGAAAAGGAGCACCCGCTCTGACCTTGCTGGTCCGAGTGTTAAGCCTTCTTCGAATCCTGCGTGGGTTGCCCTTGCCAAGGCTTGTTGACTCCGATCCGGAAGCCGACACCGCCGACAGCGAGAGCCTTCGTGGGACAGCTCGTGATCCACTCCAGGACATCCTCGGTGCCCCAGAGTCCACGTGGCAGCGGAGACAAGGCACCCAACATCAACCTGATTGCGCCCGACATTGCCTGGTTCCTTCCTGGTCACTGGCTAGTGACCCAGACTCTGTCCCCTCTGCTTTCAGGTACCCTTCAACTTCGATCCACCCTTGGATCGCACCGGACACTTCTCTTCTGGACGCCTGCAGCATCTTCATCCTCAGGCACCATCGAACTGCGTGACGAAACCTGACACAGGTTGGCACCTGTGCACCCGCGTCCTGTGGGTGAGGTAACTTACTAGCGCCGGAGTTCCCACACTGGTACACACCTCTAGTACCTAAGTCTAAAGTTTGGTAATCCTAGTCCAGTCGGAAGACTCCTTTTGCAATAACTTTGTAACTTTTACGCACCATTGACTTTGCATTGGTGCAAGCCGTGCTTCCCGCACTGCACCCAAATCCCGCGGGCTACTCCCGTCCTAACTGCTGTTAGTTCAGTGTAGTCCCAGCGATTCACAAGGCCCTAGGCCTTACCTCCCATCGATTAGTGATTGTTATACCACTTTTTTGATATATGGTTTGAGTGGCCACCGGCCTCATCCAAAACGTGCAACTTGTCTATGTTTAACTGTGCTTTTATTTAAACGCTTGTGCTTCATTGCTCATAAAGAGTAGTGGGGATTATTCTAAGAATAAATACATATATTTTGATAATATATAACTTGTGTGGTGTCCTTTCATTTGATATTACAGGATTGTATATGGTAAAACAGCTGGCTTCACATGTCCTTTGGAGTTAAGCCTTTAAGGCTGCTTAGTCCATGCTACCCCTAGGATAGCTTGTCTATAAGGTTGACTTACAACCACCACCATAAGGGATTGTTTGGACTGATACAAGGTGCCCACAGAACTGTGGACATCATACACCAGGCCAACTTCTCACATTGGTGAGCAGCGGTAAGGATTTGAGCTTGCTGTTGTTTTACCTTTGCAATCTTTTTATCAAATTGAAAAATCACATTAAGTACCATAGGTACATATAAATAAAAGCTTAGCATATTTGAGTTCTACTGAACTTAGTGGTTGTAGGTAGAAGGGCTTAGCACACCCTGACTACAACTCACTAGTAAGGGACAGTAGGAAAACACTTAGTGTAGGTAGGTGCATCACTTACACCACACTAGTCATGTCTGGCACAGGTGAACCTACAGGGTCTCTACCTGTGAGGGTTGACCCTCCACAGGCAACCTCCAGCTATGACAAATTCAGCTACAAAGACTTGAGTGCCTTGTGCACTGCAAGGAAGCTGAGAAAGGGTCACAACCCTACTATTCCTATCATGATAGCCATCCTGGAAAAATATGACTTAGAGAGAGCTAAGGTAGTTCCATCAGGATCAGGAGAAGGAGTAGATCCCCCAGAGCCTGAGAACCCCTCCCCAGAAGTAGAAAATGTGGAGGCAGACCCAGAATCAAATGGTGAAGATTCAGATTTGGATCAAGGGGATAACCAGGTACCAGTTGGAAGGCTTAGCCAAGCCAACTTGGACCTACATGGAAATGGAGAGGGCCAGCACCTCCCCAGAGTACATAACAGGATTCTCCCAGGCAATAGGAGGGAGAGAAGCCCTTCCAGGGATTCTCACATTTCTAGTGCCTCAAGGGAATCACAGAGAGGAATGACTTCCCCTCAAAGAAGAGAGCATAAGGCCAGGATGAGAGCAGTGAATCTCCAGATAGAGAGAGAGGAATTAGCCCTGGCCCAAGCTAGACTTGCTCTTGCAAGAGAGCAGAGATTGAGTGGGGAGACTCCCACTGGTGGCAGCATTATCCCAAGAGATAAAGACAGGTCCTATGACAATAGAAACCTGAGTAAGTTTGTGCCCCCCCCTACAAAGATGGGGATGATATCCACAAATGGATAACTGCTCTTGAGAGGGCCTTCATGGTACAGCAGGTCCCTGAGGATCAGTGGGCAGCAATCTTGTGGCTCTCCTTTTCTGAGAAAGGGAGAGATAAGCTCCTCACAGTTAGACCAGAGGATGCTAAAAACTACTCTGTCTTGAAGAGTGCTCTTATTGATGGGTTTGGCCTCAACACTGAGCAATACAGGTTGTTGTTCAGAGACACCCAAAAAGCACAGACTCAAGACTGGACTGATGTGGTTGATTGTGCCACTAAGGCTCTGGAGGGTTGGTTGCAGGGAAGTAAAGTCTCAGACTATACAGGATTGTACAATCTTATAATGAGAGAGCAGATCCTTAATAACGGTCAAAACCAGCTATTGCATCAACACCTTGTAGACTCTGATCTGACCTCTCCCCAAGAATTGGTAAAGAAGGCAGACAAATGGGTCAGAACAAGGGTTAAGCAGAAACCCCAGAACCAAGGAGGTGATCAGAAGAAAGCAGATCAGAAGGGTGGTAATCAGAAAGATAAAGACCAGAAGTCTTCTACAGGCCCCCAAACTAATAATAAGAAGGGTGGTTCCCAAAATGGAAAGAAGAAGAAGAATGATGGCCCAAAGAAACCTTGGTGCAACTTTTGCAAGTCCACTTCCCATTGGGGGAGTGAATGCACTAAGAGAAATCCAGTTGCTACTACTGCAGTCCCTAAGACACCTGCAACCCCTAGTACAGTTAGCAGTGGTAGTACACAACCCAAGGCTATAGTAGGGTTAACCCTGGGTACTGAGATGGAGACTGGCTTAGTCAGGATCCCTACTCAGGCAGTTCTGATCTGTGAGGGGGACATAGCCATGTCCTCTACTATAAATGTAAATGTACAGGAATTTATATAGCGCAAATCACCAAGCGGTTTCTAAGCGCTGGCTTAGGGAACCCGTCCTGGTATTCCCCTGTGAGATAACCCCGGCAGGGTATCCGCAAGGTGAAAGCCAGGCATCCCGCCGCGAGGGTCCGTTGTGGAGATTAAGCAAGCTATTGCCCAGAGTCGCAGAGTGTGAACCCGTGAATCGAGTAGGCACCGGAGCGAGAATTGTCGAGTCCATGGACATTTTAGGACTCAAGACCCCGCCGAGCCGGGAATTGAACCCTGGTCCCGGGCTGACCTCTGCTTGCAGGTCCGCCTCCTCTAACCAGTGACCCACACTTCTCCACTCTTCTCTACTATACTCTACTCTACCATAAGTCCTAGTAACCCGGGCAAGTACAGGCCGACGCCTTTAATTAATGAGAAACTGGCTCAGGCCTACAGGGACACTTGTGCCAGTGTCACTATGGTGACACCTAACTTTGTGGACCCTGAACAGATGATACTAGGTGAGAATTACCTAGTGACCAATGCTAGCAACACCACTACTACACATAGTGCGGCTGTTGTTAATTTTTCCTGGGGAGGGGTAACTGGCCTCAAAAGGGTTGTTGTTAGTGCAGACCTCCCAGTTGACTGTTTGTTGGGCAATGATCTGGAGGAATCATTATGGTCAGAAGTGGAGTACAGGGCTCATGCAGAAATGCTAGGGATTTCAGCACATGTGCTGGCTGTAACCAGGTCCCAGGCCAAGAAGTGCCTACCTGAACCTGTGGTGGATCTTGAAACTATAGACCAACCACAACCCAAGAGAAGGAGCAAGAGGGTTAAGGCAGAGCCTTCCCACTTGCCCCAGGTTGAGGATCAGACCTCACAGGAGGGTGATTCTGTGATCCAAGAGGAGACTGTCTCTGAAGAGCTTGAACCTGATCAGGTTGAGTTTCTGGGGACAGGGGGGCCCTCAAGGGCAGACCTGGGGCAGGCTCAGTTGACTTGCCCTTCACTTGAACCCCTCAGACAGCAAGCTGCTGCTGAGGCTGCAGGGAATGCTCAAGGTACCCATTCAGTGTATTGGGATGATGGGCTCCTTTATTCAGAGGCTAGAGACCCCAATCCTGGTGCAACCAGGAGGTTGGTCATACCTTTGCAATTTAGGGGTTTCCTTCTAACCTTGGCCCATGATATTCCCCTTGCAGGACACTTAGGCCAGAACAAGATTTGGGACAGGCTTGTCCCTCACTTTCACTGGCCTCATATGTCAGAGGATACCAAGGAGTTTTGTCGCTCCTGTGTCACCTGCCAAGCCAGTGGCAAATCAGGTGGCACTGTGGAAAAGTAAATTTTGCCATGTTCTGTGTCCCTACGTGTCATCCATCATATGTTATGTGTGCATGATTAAATATGCATATGCATTCCCTATGTTCGATTAATGACGCAATTACAGTTGTGTCCACCTCTAGTATGCCAGTTTCCAGTTCTCGTGAATACTACGAATATCAGGCCTATGTAAAGCTACGTTGCCACGTTTCTCAGTGTGCACGTTATTCTATTGAAAAGTCCCCGTTTCTAGGCCTCAAAAGGGCCTGGACACAAGATTCAGCTCCTGTCTCCTGAAGCCTCGCTGAGGAGCGATACAGCCCCCACCTGTATCCTCGACCCTTCACTTACTTCCTGCCTTGCAGTGCCCGGCTCACCCTGGCTCTGCCTCTGAGTCTGCCAAGAATATGTTATGATTCCAGTTATCAGTTCAGTCCTCCTTCTCTGCATTCCTAAAGCTACTGAATCGCATCGATAGTTTCCGTCATTGTCTAGCCTTCACGTCTCCACGTTAGAGAAATACTGCATTTAATGGTCATTTAATATTCTTCACCACGCACTACATGTAGAATAATGCATGGTCCAGTCTTAGAATCAAGTTAGCCTTTCCCCTCCTGACTTCTAGTTTATATCAACATGTTCTCTAAACATCGGATACTAGATACTGTTTAGGTACATGTCGCCCTGACTCTCCAGACTTCAGTCTCTGCTCCTAGCACAGAGTTCATAGCCCCCCAGCTTCTCCTAGTAACACGTCATTGCTAGTTTGCGCGCACCATCAGGGTAGAGGTCCCGGCTCCTCAGGTAGCCCCCTCCATGGTTTCCGCCCCATTCATGACATATTCTGTTACGTTTGCATCACATGTCTATGTATACGCCCTGTTACACCTCTTTTCACCCTTATCTTTCGCGACTACTACGCGTCACGCCTTTTGCTCCACCCACTGCTACGCCTATTGCAATGTAATGCTATGTGTTTGCGTTATGTATATATGCTCACGCACTGTTATTAAAAAGTTGTTCCCCTTGTCCCGATCCTGACCCCGGCAGCGCTGCTGGGCCTTGCCATCCTTTATGCTGTAATAAACCTGCAAACTCCTACTACCTCGAATCTTGACTCTTATTTATTGAGCTATCTGTTATCTATTTATGCATTCAAAAATAGGGTATTATTTATTTATTTACCACATAATGGCGCCCGAACAGGAAATTGCCCTTTCCCCACGCGTCGGTGAAGCCACGCCGACCCCCTGACCCTCTGCAGTCGTGACGGAACTCTTCTGCGCACCGGCAGATATTTCTGCTTCAAGTATCCCTCAGGCCCACGGAGGAGACGGAGGAGGCGGTCCAGCATCCAGACGAGACGGTGGAGGAACGCGGCGAGTCCCGACCAGAGCCCAAGCCGAGAGTTCAAGGTCCGAGGTATCCGGAGGCCCACCCGTAACAGAAGTCCGAAGTTCGTCCGTCCGACGTCGAGGCAGTCCCGTCCAGTCTGAGGCCTTCCGTTCTTGCTGCCCGGTGAGTACCGTTACTGGGGTAGTATCTAGACAGGGTCAATTTAATTGACTCTGGTCCGTGGGTTGGTGGTACACAGACCCACAAACGAAGTGTCCACTTCGGTGGATGCGGGTCCTGACGTGTCTCTTTATGAGACCGGTAAGTTTCGTACTGTTTCAGCAGTGCATCTAGTTCCTGTTCTAGTCAGTTTCTGTTCTCGAGAAAATTCATGTATTCTGTGTTCCGTATTCCAGGTAGTATTCTGTTCGAATTGTTATTTTTAAATGTTCTTCATGTATTTTAATGTCGTGGTATGAATGGGGAATAAGTATCGTGTTCATTGTGTATTGTATTGTGTCTAGATTACAGTCCAGTCATGCCCTTGTTTTCTAAGTTACGCCAGTTAAAAACTAGAAAGGGTCTGCTGGAAGCAGCAGTTCCTGTTCCGCCTAGGGACAGTCCAGGTCATTTTATGTATCAGAGGCATGGCATAAGTGCCATACTATATCTAGATTTATGGGTAGAGTACACCAAACAGTTGGAAGAAAAGTACAGATGGCCCGTATCGGGTACATGGGATGCCGAGTGCATCATGCGAGTGGAAGAGGCATTATGGAAAAAGAAAGCCAGACAGTCACAGAAAGATGCCATCGAGTTATGGCGCAAAGAAGCTCATAAAAGAACTGAAAAAGAAATCAGAAAGTCAGAATTAAGTAGAGAATCCTTGGAACGAGCCCATGAAAAAGAACTAATCGAGATAGGTGAACAAGTCAAAGCCGAACAGTCAGACAGACAGAGGCATGCCCTTATTAGGGGTATGTATCCTCTCCTTGCCGAGGGCTTGCCAAAAGCGACCCCAGAGGCATCCAGTAATTTCCCGCCACCATTAATTCCGACCAAGCTGCGTCACAAACCGACCGCAGCTGATATTTTTATTTCGTCCTATTTGGACGACACAGTCCCAGAATATGCAAATCCTGTTCGCGCTCCGCCAGTCCCTGTAAATCAGGCACTTCCCGCTCCTCCAGACACCGGAGTACCTGTTACGGTACCCCCGGTCCAGCCCGCCATACAAGTCCAGCCTACATTTCCATTTCCCACTCTGCCAGGACGAAGAGCCTCAGTAGACGACTCTAGTTTAGGGGCCGCAGGGGGAGGTACTCCTCAAACCCCGCCGCCACACAAGCGTTTAACGACAGCCGAATTACATATACAAGCATCACAGCGTACGCCCAGACATCAGACTGTAGCAGAAATAAGAAAATCCCTTGCCGAATGCGGCTATGATCCAGTCCCAGGCGAGGATAATATGGTTTTATATTCATTTCGCGTAAGAAAGGTGGCCGAGTATCTAGTCACCTTACCGAATATGAAAGAAGATCTAGACAGAATATATCGCTTCATCCGTACAGGGGATGATCCAGAAAGCATTGGCGAGGCCATGTCTCAAAGGAAAGCTGAGACCCAGCTCATGATATTAAAGTTCCTGATCAATTGTCTAATAAGAGAACAAGATTACCCGTCTAAAGATCCGGCTGAAATGAAAGCCCTGACAAGGTGGAGTGATAATATAGCCGAGGGTAAGCACAAGACCGTCGGTGCTATGGAGAGTATGTACAAGAAAATCCGTAAAGAAATAATAAAGTTACACGAACAGCGTAAAGCAGCACAAGTAAGCGAGAAAGAAAGTAACTCTGATCCTGAAGAGTTAGACGACGAGAATCCTGACAGAATAGCGTATGTAGGAAAATCTAGATTTCCAGATCGCCATTTACGCCTAGAACACAAGTCTATTTTTCATCATCCAGCACCAGAACAAGGTTCTCTAGAACAAGTATTCCAAGCTACCGATCACATTCTGAAATCACGAATCGGTTACAGTGAGTTAAGTACCATGCATGAACAAGAACTAGCCCGATCAGCAGTCCGATGGACTACTGATTCTACCACTTTTCCAGATGAAATAGTGGCACAAATGTTTCTAAAAATGCCCCCAGCCGAGCAACGACTGGCGGGTATGTATATGATTCAGCACCTCATTACATTGTATGAGGGTCAGCACTCTGATCCAGGCCCGTTACATGATATCCTGAACGAGTTACTCCAGTATAGATGGAAAGGTTTAGGTACCGACTTAATTAGTATCATTCTAGAACAGCGTCACAAATATAGAACGTTTTTGAACCCGCATTTTGTTCATGTCTCACCCCCAGAAGGTAAACCATTTTACATAGAGAGACAGAATCCGTTACGAGAAGTCCACCCAGTTAGAGGAACGGGTGGCGAATTAGAACGAGTGTTTGTTTACACTCCGATTACAAAGATGGAACTCCTAGAGATGAAGAAATTAATTCCCTGTCATGATAAAGATCCAGCAGGGTTCCATAGAGAATTAAAAGACATGCTCCGTATGGGAGAATACACGTATCCAGATATAATTAAAATGTTAAAGGTTCTGCTGCCCGCAGGTGTTAAAAGTTAGGCTGAAAACCGTCAACATTATCGGCGCCCTCTTGCTCTCCTTAAACCTTTTGTGCGCGTAAAACAGCCGCCATTTTGGACACCATGGCTTCCCTGCTCTCGCCGAGAGCCAGCGCGTCTCTCTCTCTCTCTCCTAACTTCGTTGGCAACCCCCCTGCTTGCACCTGCCTTGAGTCATAAACCCCTCTTCGGCGCTGCTCTGCCCCAGGCCCTCATCCTGTTCCCAGCGCGACACCTCCCTGCTTCCCCGTCATGACCTCCGGCCCTTTTGATGCAAACCCCTTTTCCCCGTGTGCCCGTTTGTCTTCCCCGTTCCCAGGCCGACACCTAGCTCTGCCGATACCAATCTCTTGCCCCTCCCCATACAATAGGAAGCTTCCCTCCTCAAAGGACCCCCGAGATGATCAAAGCCCCCCCCATCCCACGAGATCCGATCGAAACCCGCACACTCCGTGAATCGGCGGAATACCCAGCTGCGCGATGATCATCACCTGTTGTGAACGGGGCGGGGACTTCCACTGTAGCCTTGCATGGGAACGGGCTGGGAAGGGGGGATTCTGAGGATGTCTTTCCGTACATCAAGGTATCAACGAGAATGTGTTACATGTAATAAAGAGATAAACTTGTGTATAAGAGGCCAGGCCTCAAGGATGCAGTTAGAGCACCTCAGAACGATACCTTCTGTCCGTTTCGTTGTGTTCTCCTCCGGAGAGAATAAAAAACTTTGTTTCCTGCCTTCCAGTCTCCAGCGCCTGCCTCTTCAATAGTTTAACTTCTCTGTGGGTTCGAGAGGCGACATCGCCGGGCAAATACTTAAGGATCTTATATTCTGGTTGGTAGTGCCCCCCAGTTGTATTTTTCCACAATTGGCGTCCCAAGCGTGGGGCCCATCAGCGACCCATGGATCCAGTGGGAGAGGTCCTGACGACAAAGTGAACGACTGCAACGATCGGGAACGCGTCTGTCCGATAGACCCTCGTCTGACAGCCGATCATCCGAACTTCACTGGTTCCGAACAGACCTCTCTCGAGTGATCTACGGTCCTGACTGGGAACCATCAGGAGTGCCGCGAGGATAACGAAGAAGAGAGGACGATCGGGCGCTGGATTCGGAAGTCAGGAAACTGTCCATGCGGTCCGGGTAAGGTCGTGTTACCACGACAAATTGCGAAAAAATTGCTTGATTGCTTGTTTGTTAAATACTAGTATTGCTCTTTTTGTTTATTTGGAGATTCACTGTCTGCAAACGGAGAAACAACAGGCTCTCTCTTTGCAAGCAGTGGAGGATAGGTAGGGCAGACAACCGTGCTTATTTTTCTCCCCCACTCAATAGTCACCTGAAACTGAGCTGTTGTTCACAAACTATTGTTTCCTGGAGATTCCCTGTCTGCAAACAGGGAAGAGACCACCCTTTTTGCAGATAGTGAAAAGGGTAGGTAACGCAGATCTTTGCGGACCTACTCATTCTCCCCATTGTTATTTATCGGTCTTTTGTTATCTTGATCTATGAGGGATTCACTGTCTGCAAACGGAGAAACAAAGGTCTCTCTCTTTGCAAGCAGTGGAGGATAGGTAGGGTAGCAGCCGTGCTTATTTTTTCTCCCCCACCCTATAATTGCTTGAAACTGAACTGTTGTTCGCAAAATTATTGTTTCCTGGAGATTCCCTGTCTGCAAACAGGGAAGAGACCACCCTTTTTGCAGATAGTGAAAAAGGTAGGTAACGCAGATCTTTGCGGACCTACTCATTCTCCCCATTGTTATTTGTTGGTCTTTGGTTATTGTGATCCATGAGGTATTCACTGCCTGCAAACAACGTAGAATAGAAATATTCTGTCTAGTCTTTGCACCTAGTGATAAGATAGGCAGTGCTGACTTTTTTTAGTCCCTCGTTACGAGCCGTCATGTCTGTCTTCTCCCCACTGATTAGTAGCCTGTTTAGCCCGGACCGCTTATTAGAGATGGACCATCCAGCCCCACTGGAAGGCACCCCTAATAAGGACATGTTCATGAAGCATGGATTGACCGCTATTGCCTATAGTAAACTATGGCATAAATATACAAAACAGGGTCAAGAAAGTCAATGGCCCCTGATAGGATCCTTCGATGATGATAAAATAAAAACGCTAGAAACTGCCCTAGGTAAAAACAAGACAACACCTACTATGCTTGATAGCTTCGGCATGTGGCGAAAAGAAACTGAACAGCGTAAAAAGAAAACTGAGAGTAGGTTGGAAAAAGAGCTGCAAAAAGCAGCCCACCTAGCTGCTCAGAAACTAAAAAAGGAGATAGAGGAAAGAGAGAAAGCTAAACAGAAACTAGAAAGGGAAACGCCAAGCCAGTGTCCGGTTAGAACCCCCTCCATGCTCTACCCTGATTTACCCTCGAAACGACAAGCCAATGAGGACCTGCTGTTAGGTCCCCCTATCATCTACATGCCCCCTCCATATGCCCCTTCTCAACCCTTGGCGCAGCACGCGCCACCCCCAGGTACAAACGAAGGTACCGCCGCAGCGTCGGCCCCAATGGCCTCTGTGCCAGCCGAACCCCTTGTATTAAAACCCGCATCAACGACAACGTTAGACGAGCATGAGACTCGAGGGGCTGGCCTTGCAAGAACAAACAGGCTAGACAAAGATGAGCGAGCGGGGATCGACAAAATAGCAAGGACACTGGTAGAAAGGAAGGATGATGAAGAGTACATCACAGATATGTTCAGCTCGTATACAGGGAGTCACAGACGACATTTTACCGTACGACTGTGTTATCATGTCTTGAATGCATACGAGGACCGATATCGAGACAAAGGTCCCGAGAGCCTAAGGACTCTGTACCGGAAGGTCGATATCGGGGATGAGGGCGAGTGTGATGTGTCGGACCTCCTTACGCGTACGCTTGAGGTTTTCCGCCACCTCACTGAACGAAAGCCGGGAGCTAAATCCGCGGCCCCCGTAGTGACCGAACCACCAACAGAGCAATCTAACACCATGATGCCGATACGTGAGGCTGCCCCTTACTGGGTCCCTCCTCGGGGTACAGGGACTCACGATGATGCAAACAACCAAGATGCAAAGGGAAGGGTAGTATACAACTGGGTCTACCAGCCATGGGACCGGCAAGAGATACTGACATTCCGGAAATCTCTACCCGACCTACGTAAAAACCCCACTGCCTTCTATACTGAATTGGGTACAGCCCTGGGTTCAACTATCATGACCCTGGCTGACATCGACTTGTTCTTCGGGTTATGTCTACCAGCTGATGTGTGGAAGCAAATCCGGAAAGTCGACCACCTTGAGCTGTTCGGACATACCTGGTTACAACTCGATGACTTGGACAAACAACGGGGACCAGGACAAAAGCCGTTGAAATCCATTCTAGACCTCCCAGATAAAATCGTAGAGAAATTAAAAACCCTAATCCCAGAAAAGAAAGTGGACTGGTCGATAGTAACAGCCTGTCGCCAAAAACCCCAGGAGGATGTATCGGAATACTTCTCCCGGTTTGAAACGGTGTTCTCCGATTACAGCGGCCAGGACATGACCACTGCAACCGGACACCATCTGTTTGTCCAGAATTATGTTAAGGGCCTATCATTGGACATCTCCCAGAAACTACAGGCCAGCGAGAGTAGTTGGGCAGCCTCCAAACCTACAGCGATTCTCCAAATGGCCCAATATTATGAGCATCAGAAAAATGAAAACGATAGGGCGACAGAGAAAAAGAAGAAAGACTTAAAAGAGAGGGTGATGATTGCCAAACTGCAAGGGGTGACTATAGGACGAGACCAATACCGGGGAAACTACCAGACAAACGTCCCTAAGACTGCATTTCCCCAGGACCGCACTCTGACTCCCTACAGTGGACGCACAGACCTTAGAGATGACCAGTGCGCTTTCTGCAAAGGGACTGGCCATTGGAAATCCCAGTGCCCAGTTCTCCTGGAAATGATCAGGAACAGAGACCCCAGGGATGTAGCAAACGGACCGAGACCTAAGGGACCACAACGAGGGCCCCCAAATGACGCGACTAATGACAGATCAAGCAGACCGAATACGTTCGATCGACCCAGACAGAACCAATATCAACAATCTGACTATGACGACACTCACACCTTTGCATAGGACAGCCAAGGGCGAGGGAGGGATCCAGTCGAGCTCTATGTTGACCAGCAGGGCCCTTATGTCACTGCTAAGGTCCTGGGTACCAAGTCTCCATTTCTGGTAGACACTGGCGCAACACGTAGTGCGTTATCTAAACGACTGATTCCAAGGGCACCCTTGTCTGGCTCACTCATAACATCGACAGGTTTCGATGGAACGCCCTCCACCAACCCTTTGTCTGCCCCGATTCTCTTTGACGTAGAAAACAACACCACCGACACCACGTTCTTGCTTTCCTCCAATAGCCCTGACGCCATTATGGGACTTGACTTACTGAAACACTTCCGAGCGACGATTAGGTGTTCTCAAGATGGAGTTCGAGTGTTTCTTTACGACAACCCCGTTCTGCTTAAACATTGTTCCCCCCGACACGTTTTCCATCACCGACGTCGACGCGTCCCTGCTTGACACCCTACCTCCGTATCTGTGGGCCAAAGCGGATTCGGACGTAGGGCGTATGTTAATTGACCCAGTGCACATTACTGTCCGACCAGACGCAACACTCCCAAAACTCCCACAATATCGGATATCGCCAGAGGGCGAGAAGGCATTGGTAATGATTATCCGGTCACTGATAGACGCAGGAGTGGTAGAGGAAGTGGTTAGCAACGTTTGCAACAGCCCTATCTTGCCCATTATCAAGAAGCAGGGAGAGGGAGATGAGAAAGCATACCGTTTCATCATCGACCTCCGAGAGATCAACAAAGTGGTGGTACCCCAGTACCCTGTGGTCTCAGACATCACCACCATCCTGACCTTGATTCCATCCACTGCCACCACCTTTTCCGTCATCGACCTCAAGAACGCATTCTTCTCCATCCCCATCCACCCAGACAGCCGATATCTCTTCGGCTTTACCCTAAAATCCCGCTCATATAGGTTTTGCCGAGCCCCTCAAGGCTACACGGAGAGCCCTAGCATCTACAGCCAGGCCCTCAAAAGACAACTAGACCAAGTCCAGTTACCCGACGGAGTGGTGTTGGTACAATATGTCGATGACATCCTTTTGGCAGCCGACACCACCCCTCTAGCGGTTACCGCCACCATTCAACTCTTGCACTTCCTTGCGGAAAATGGCCACAAGGTCTCCAAGAAGAAGTTGCAATTTTGCCTACCCCAGGTCACTTACCTGGGCCACCTTCTGTCCAAAGATGGAAGGAAACTCACCCCTGATCGAATCCAGACCATTCTAGACACCCCTGTCCCTAAAACCCAGAAGCAGGTTCGCTCCCTATTAGGCCTCACCTCCTTCTGCCGACAATGGTTGCCAAACTTCAGCCTCGCTGTAAAACCACTGCTCTCTCTCCTAAACAAAGACGTCCCTTTCCCACTCCCTTGGACTCCTGAGTGTCAAACCTCCTTCACAGAACTACGAGATGCCCTTTGCTCAGCCCCTGTCCTGGGTACCCCTGATTACAGAAAGCCCTTCTCCCTTTACACTCACGAAAGGGAGGGGTGCGCTTTATCTGTCCTGACCCAGGCCATCGGTCCTAAGCAACGACCGTGCGCTTACTTCTCTGCCACTCTTGACCCTGTCGCCAGAGCCTTGCCTGCCTGCCTTCGAGCTGTAGCTGCTGCCTCTATCCGACAGAGTGAGGGGATTGTACTCTCGAATTCCCTCACGGTACTGGTACCCCATGCAGTCGACACCCTCCTGAACCAAACCAAGACGCAACATCTGACGAGTGCACGACTGACTGGATACGAACTAACCTTGCTTGCCCCCCATATCACCCTGAAAAGATGCACCACACTGAACCCAGCAACTCTGCTACCCTTGCCAGAGAACGACCCCAATGTGCACCCCGTACATGACTGCGTGACTCTTACGGACGAACAGACCAGGAGTAGGGTCGATCTCAGAGACACAGCTTTCCCTGACCCCGACGGGGAGTTGTGGGTGGACGGTTCTTGCATCAAACTCTCCGATGGTACCACTTCCGCTGCCTATGCAGTCACCACGGCTCGAACTGTAGTAGAAACAGCCCGCATCACCCAGCGATCTGCCCAGGCAGCGGAACTGATTGCTTTGACGAGAGCCTGCATCCTGGCAACAGGAACCACGCCGAACATTTACACCGACAGCCAGTATGCCTTCGGGGTGGTTCACCATTTTGGGCTCCTCTGGAGGGAGAGGGGATACTTGACCTCACATGGCACACCCATTTTGCACGGGGATTTAGTCTCCGCCTTAATCGAAGCTGTCCTCCTCCCCAACAAACTTGCTGTTATCAAATGCCAGGCACACAAGAAGGTGACAGACATTATTGGACAGGGAAATGCACTAGCCGACATCACCGCCCGAACGACAGCTGAAAATAGAACGACAACACGTATGTACGTGACCAGGTCACAAGCAGAAAACTGGACTGACGCCAAGGACACAATTAGAGACATACAAACGGCTAGCACACAACACGAATTGACTGAATGGGCACGGGTGGGATTGAAAGACGATGAAGGTTGCTGGCGGACAAAAGACACGAACAGATGGTTGCTACCTGATTCATACTTGATTCCCATATTAACCATGGCACACTCCCCTGCCCACATAGGATCAGCCCCCATGATCGAACTTGTCTCCAGGGTTTGGCACAATGACAAGATCCCAGATTCCGCCAAACGCCTGGTCCAACAATGCCTAATATGCCTGCAACACAGCCCCGGGAAGGGAACTGTAGTACCCCGGGGGGGATTTGGGGTCCCAAACCACCCATTTGAAGTCCTGCAGATGGACTACATCCAGCTAGACAGATGCCAAGGCCTGAAATATGTACTTGTCGTGGTGTGCGCATTTAGCAAATGGGTGGAAGCATATCCAACCCGTGACAACACCGCTATGGCCACTGCAAAGGTCCTGTTAAAGGAGTTTTTCCCCCGTTATGGCCTCTGTCGTGTTTTATGGAGTGATAATGGCCCCCACTTTGTAGCCAACGTTATCCAGCTCATCCTAAATGGGCTGGGTATCAAACAGAAATTCCACGCAGTCTTCCACCCTCAATCTGCTGGGCTTGTCGAACGACACAACGCCACACTAAAGCTTAAACTGGCCAAAATAGTGGCTACGACGGGCCTGAAATGGCCAGACGCCCTCCCATTGGCATTGCTATCGATGCGCTCTACCCCCACCCGACATCACTTAACCCCGTATGAAGTTGTCTTCGGTCGACCCATGAGCGTCTGGTCTGCCCCAAAACCAACGTCCATTCATGACGTTCCGGATGTCCTAATGTCTGATTATCTGTACAAATTGACTGAAACTTTGTCTGTCCTTCATCAGCAGGTGCAGCAGGCCATCCCCGATGCTTCCAGGGGTCCGGGTCACGCCATCCAGCCGGGGGACTTCGTGCTGATCCGAAACTTTCAGCGATCAAAGAGTTTGGAACCCCGGTGGACGGGCCCCTGGCAAGTGCTGATCACCACTCGGACCGCACTTCGAGTGGAGGGGAAGAAACACTGGCTGCACGCTCATCACTGCAAAAAGGTCTCTCCAGCCCTGGCCACGACAGACACCGTCAACACCCAAGAAGAGCTCCTGAACCAGGACCGACCATCGTTGAACTGCTACCCTGATACAGAGACACTTGAACTTTCAAAACATCCTGACCCCACTGTGCCATCTCGAGAAGGGTATTTCCTGCGTCGAAAGGAGGGAGCTTCGGCTAAGTAGGCCACGGACTAGGTTAAAGGATCTCAGAACGGTGACCCAAACTACCAAGGGTTACCTGGAGAGAGGCTGAAACTAAGTCTGTGGTCCTGCCCACTACCGAGCACCTTGAAGACGAAGATGATGGAAGCGCCAGATAAGAAGATGATGGAAGCGCCAAACAAGAAGCCGACTGAGACAACAGGAAGTACCCACTACAGAAATCCGAGAACAGACAGACTCCATAGCTCAAAGACAATTGCACTCTTCATCGTAATCCTCCTCTGTTTTCTCCTCATGACTACGCTCTGGATTATGGAAGAACACGCACCTGCTCACGAAACATTCCTAACCACTGCTCAGCCTACCACCATGAAGGAACATTATCTAATTTCGCTCTCTCCTCAACTAAGAGAGAGGCGAAAGGAGTTTTGGAACAACTCTTTCGTGCAGCTACTTCACCAGCACAATCTTGCCACCAACGCCACCAACTGCTGGATCTGTGGGTTGCTACCCCATGCCACTGGACATTCAATACCATTCATCCCTTCACCCTTCTCCGTCCACGGCTCCTGCCTTGCCTGGCTGATCCTCCTGCAAGAGAGCTATACGGGAAATGCCACCTCCAGCAGAGCTGCAGCACATTCTTCTCATGGGGCCGGGCGAAACAAGACAAAGACACACTTCTGCCCGCTGACCCCCAGCGACTCAATCCAAATGGACATTCCGGCCAAAGAACGAATCGAAATGCAGGTGTTCAACAATCCAACCAGACCCACCTTCTCCTATCTGCGGAAACGAACGGCTGCCACTCTGACTGTGGCCCTGACGGTCATCAACGTCACAGGCCACATGTGTGTAGAAGGACTTGGGACACAGCTGGTGGGTCACAGCGCT
The DNA here is from genome assembly GCF_964261635.1 of Lissotriton helveticus. Taxonomy (NCBI): domain Eukaryota; kingdom Metazoa; phylum Chordata; class Amphibia; order Caudata; family Salamandridae; genus Lissotriton; species Lissotriton helveticus. Next base: position 1,636,111,005 of record NC_136061.1, on the reverse strand, counting down.
TGCCGCTTTACCAGAACTTTGGACTCCACGGATCCACCTTCCTTTGTGTCATCCCCAAACATGTATTTCATCTGTGGCACGAAGGCCTACACCTGGCTCCCCAAAGGCTGGGGGGGCACTTGCTACATCTCCTTCGTCCTTCCTCCAACTTATGTGGCCCCAGCGAATCACCACAGACAAAAACGAGCCAAAGACGTTGAGCAAGCCGACTCAACAGGGGCACAGTTCCTCGATGCTATGAAAGGACTCGTCCCCCTCTGGGGCCCGATGGCAAACAGCCGTGCCATCCGACATTTGACTCAGGCAGTCGAGACAACCATGAACATCACAGCGGGCATCTTTGCCAACAACACTGCCGAGCTCCAAGCGGTCCGTTTGGTGGCTCTTCAGAACCGCCTCGTTCTAGATGTGGTTCTGGCGGACCGTGGAGGAGCATGCCGCATTATTGGGGCCAGCTGTTGTACATACATACCGGACAACTCACCCTCAGTGTACAAAGCCATCGAACATCTTCACAGACTCTCTTCGGAAGTTCACCAAGAGCAAGAAGAATGGTCGCTTGGTGGTTGGTTCTGGGACACCGTCAAAAGCTGGGGCTGGAGACTGCTCACCATTATCCTGATTCCCGTAGTTGTAATATGTGGCCTATGCTTAGGAATTCAATGTTTGCCACCTATGTGTTCTTTATGTGCGAGTTGTATTTTTCCCAAAACTGTGGACATTGGAAGCGAACATATGAGGGCATTATATGATACCGAAGTTAGGAATTTGATGAAAATTGACATTGAGTAAGCAAGTTGGCTAGATATGTTGAAAAGGGAGGACTGTTAAAAGTTAGGCTGAAAACCGTCAACATTATCGGCGCCCTCTTGCTCTCCTTAAACCTTTTGTGCGCGTAAAACAGCCGCCATTTTGGACACCATGGCTTCCCTGCTCTCGCCGAGAGCCAGCGCGTCTCTCTCTCTCTCTCCTAACTTCGTTGGCAACCCCCCTGCTTGCACCTGCCTTGAGTCATAAACCCCTCTTTGGCGCTGCTCTGCCCCAGGCCCTCATCCTGTTCCCAGCGCGACACCTCCCTGCTTCCCCGTCATGACCTCCGGCCCTTTTGATGCAAACCCCTTTTCCCCGTGTGCCCGTTTGTCTTCCCCGTTCCCAGGCCGACACCTAGCTCTGCCGATACCAATCTCTTGCCCCTCCCCATACAATAGGAAGCTTCCCTCCTCAAAGGACCCCCGAGATGATCAAAGCCCCCCCCATCCCACGAGATCCGATCGAAACCCGCACACTCCGTGAATCGGCGGAATACCCAGCTGCGCGATGATCATCACCTGTTGTGAACGGGGCGGGGACTTCCACTGTAGCCTTGCATGGGAACGGGCTGGGAAGGGGGGATTCTGAGGATGTCTTTCCGTACATCAAGGTATCAACGAGAATGTGTTACATGTAATAAAGAGATAAACTTGTGTATAAGAGGCCAGGCCTCAAGGATGCAGTTAGAGCACCTCAGAACGATACCTTCTGTCCGTTTCGTTGTGTTCTCCTCCGGAGAGAATAAAAAACTTTGTTTCCTGCCTTCCAGTCTCCAGCGCCTGCCTCTTCAATAGTTTAACTTCTCTGTGGGTTCGAGAGGCGACATCGCCGGGCAAATACTTAAGGATCTTATATTCTGGTTGGTAGTGCCCCCCAGTTGTATTTTTCCACACAGGGGTGTATGAAAAGCTCAAGGAAAAAGAATGGGAGGTGGGAGAGAAAAAGATCGATTGGGCAGTTCTAGAAGCTGAAGACAAGGCACGAGTACCAGGTACCGGTCTTGGAGCGAAATGTAAAGAATTACCAGAATTATTAATACAAGTTTTACCTAGATTATTGACAACTAGAAAAGAAGACTGGGATGCAATCTCAGCCTGTAAGCAGAAACAAGACGAAGATATTAGTGATTTTTATTCCAGATTTGAGAAATGTTTTAGCATCAACAGTGGCCTCAAGACAAGTAGTGAGTCATACCCTCACCTTTTTGTTACTAAATTAGTCGAGAATTCAAGTCCACAAATTAAAAATCGAGTTTTGAAAGTCGAAAGTACCTGGCAAGCTAATACCCCGTCCCAGATGTTGCAGATGCTCCAATACCACCAGAATAGGATCAGGGAAGAACAAGAACACGAGAGAAAACGTATGAAAGACACGAAAATGAAAGTACTAGTTGCACAATCTGTTCCTCAAGACAGTCAGAAGAGGGGTCCAAATCAAGCCAGTCATCCTGCAGCTCCCGTTAAAGGGAACTGCAATTATTGTAAACAGCCAGGTCATTTTATAAACGAGTGTGCAGTTCTGAAACACAACATAGCTACTGGTAAGACTAAAGAAAGACCACGTCCGCCTAGACAAGAACAAGTTTCACAGACTCCTCAGCCACAGAATGCACCACAGACAGTTACAGCACCGCAGCCTATTGCTGCAACACAGCACGTTACACAGCAGATGTACCAGTATGCACAGTCTGAGTATCCAGAGTACCAACAGTATTCATGAAACAGCCTAGAGAGGGAGGTAGGCTTGCCTCTCATCGAGATACCTGTAGATCAAGAAGGTCCCTATGTTCACAGTCAAGTATTAGGGAAAGACAGAAAGTTTTTGATTGATACAGGGGCAAGTAGGACCACAATTAGTCACGCCGAAGTTCCAGGGGCTCCGCTCTCAGGCTCAAGAAATGTTTCCCTTGGATTTTCAGGAAAACCCATTGTAAATGAAATATCAAAGCCAGTTACTCTAGAAGTAGGTCCATTGTCCCGCATTACTGATCTGTTACTTACTAAGTCATGTCCAGAAAACCTATTAGGCATTAAAACACTGAAAGAGTTAGGTGCAGTTATATGCTGTTCCCCAGAGGGAATACGATTGTTCCTACGTGACTTTAAGGGTCACTATGTATTACGAGATTTTGATCCCAGATTGTCTAATGTTCCGCAGCATCTATGGGCGCAAGGTCCAACTGATGTTGGTTATATGCAAATCACACCCTATCGTGTGACTCTCAAGCCAGGTGTAGTGTTACCACGAATCAGACAGTACAGATTGCCACCTGAGGCTGTAGCAGCCTTATCCAAAATTATTGACGAGCTCATGGCTCAAGGAGTGGTTGTAGAAACTGACTCCAACGTATGCAATTCTCCGATCATTCCAGTCATGAAACGTACTGATCCAAATGCACCCCCAGTATATCGATTAGTGATTGACCTACGAGAGCTTAATAAATGTATTATCCCTCAGTACCCAGTCGTTCCAGATATCTCTTCCCTATTGACAGCCATTGATTCCGAAGCCACGTTCTTTACTGTAATCGACCTCAAGAACGCGTTTTTCAGTGTCCCTATTCATCCAGACAGCCAGTTCCTTTTCGGATTTTGTTTAAATGGAAGGAGCTATATGTTCACACGCGCTCCTCAAGGTTTCACAGAAAGCCCTAGCATTTACAGTCAAGCACTTAAAAGACAACTAGACAATATTCACATGCCAACTGACACTGCCCTGCTCCAGTATGTCGATGATCTCCTGATCACAGCCCGTTCTGAACGTGCTTGCGAGCGAGCATCCCTTACAGTCTTGTATTTCCTAGCCGAAATGGGGCACAAGGTGTCCCCTTCTAAGCTTCAATTCTGTGTCCAGCAAGTGGTCTACTTAGGACACTTACTGTCCAAGAGGGGTAGGCAGTTGACACCAGACCGTATCCAGTTAATAGCGAGTCTTCCTCAGCCCAAGACCCAGAAGGAGGTACGTGCTTTTATCGGCCTTACTTCTTACTGCAGACAATGGATTCCTCAGTATGCATTTCTAGCCAAGCCACTGATACAGTTAACGACACAGGAGGCAGCCGTATCGACTGTCCTCCCTTGGACATCTGAACATACACTTAGTTTCAATGAGTTAAAGAAAGCCCTATGCCAAGCTCCAGTTCTAGCGACACCGAACTACAGTAAGCCTTTTACACTTTTCGTCACTGAACGCGAAGGTACAGCATTATCTGTTCTCACACAAGATCAAGCAGGACAATACAAGCCCTGTGCTTATTTTTCGAGCACATTAGATCCTGTAGCCCAGGCTCTGCCTGCGTGCCTCAAGTCAGTTGCAGCCGCAGCCCTAGCTATCAGACAAAGTGATTCCATAGTCTTAGGACATACCTTGACAGTACAAGTTCCACATTCCGTGGAAGTTCTTTTAAACCGAACACAGACTCAGCACTTGACAATTGCACGTTTAACAGGTTATGAATTGACACTGTTCCAGCCACACATAGAAATCAGACGCTGCAACATCCTGAACCCTGCTACACTGTTACCATCAGTTACTTCGAATTCGGCCACACATGACTGTGTGGAAGTAGTTAACATTATGACCAAGCCAAGACAAGATCTGACAGATATTCCGTTACCAGACCCCGACCTGACACTTTATGTGGATGGTTCATGTATGAGAACAAGTGCAGGAGAACTAGTCGCCGCGTATGCAGTGACTACTGACACTGAAGTTATTGAAACACACCGTATCGACACCCTGTCCGCTCAAGCAGCAGAGCTAGTTGCTCTGACACAAGCCTGCATACACGCCAAGAACTTGAAAGTTAATGTTTACACAGATTCACGCTACGCATTTGGAGTTGTACACGACTTCGGAGTGCTCTGGCAGGAGAGAGGTTTCATGACTTCTCATGGAACCAAGATTCAGCATGGTCTCCTTATTCAAGCTCTGTTAGATGCCATACATTTACCGACATCTATCGCTATCATGAAGTGCAAAGCACATACGAAAGTTACTGACACCATTTCTCAAGGTAACGATCTAGCAGATCGCACAGCCAAGCTTATAGCACAGACTCCAGACATTCCAGTTAACATAACACACACTCCAGATCCGACTACATGCATGACAGTTAAAGACCCTATTCAAGATGTCATAGATATCCAGTTACATGCTACTCCCGAAGAAATCAAGAAATGGTCCGAACAAGGAGGGGTCCAGACAGATCAAGGATGGTTAACGAAGGGTAGAGCCACATGGTTTCTCCCCGACTCTATGGTTCAAGTCATTATTAATACCGCACATAGTCCAGCACATTTAGGAGAAAAAGCTATGTTAGACAGTATCCAGAACATCTGGTTCAACAAGCATTTACGAGCTGCAGCCAAGCAGAAAGTCCGTACCTGTATGATATGTTGTCAGTTTAATCCAGGTAAAAGTGTCCCGGTGGAACAAGGTGGATTCCAGCCCCCTGACCACCCTTTTGAAGTCCTCCAGATGGATTATATTCAGATGGAGCGATGTCGAGGTTTCAAGTATGTCCTTGTAGTTGTATGCGCTTTGTCCAGGTGGACAGAAGCATATCCAGTCCCAGATTACACAGCCGCGACCACTGCCAAGCAGTTGGTTCGTGAGTTCTTCCCCCGTTATGGACTCCCTAGAGTCTTATATTCTGACAACGGCCAGCCATTCTCATCTGAGTTGATGAAGCATGTTTCCCTTTTGTTGGGGTACCAGTGGAAGTTTCATTGTGTACGCCATCCTGAAGCAGCCGGTCTCGTAGAGAGACATAACCAGACTCTGAAAATCCGTATTGCAAAAGTGTGTAAAGAGAAAGGTGTGGACTGGCTAGTAGCTCTGCCAGTCGCTTTATTTTATATGCGCATGGTCGCACATTCCAGATCAGGTCTGTCCCCGTATGAGGTCGTTTTCGGCCGCCCCCCTAACATGTGGGGTACTCCTAGACCCCGAAGTATTACCGATGTTTCAAGTAATATGCTGACAGATTACCTAGCTTCCTTGATGTCTGCCCTCAACTCTTGTCGTTCACAGGTTGCCGCCGCATTTCCAGACAATACCAAGGTGGCACCGCATGAAATCGTTCCAGGATCCATGGTCCTTGTCCGGAATTTTGACCGCTCAAGTCCGCTGGAGCCACGCTGGAAGGAGCCCCGACAGGTCCTCCTCGCCACCCGTACAGCCGTGAAGTTGGAGGGTCGCAAAGGCTGGGTGCACCTTTCACATATAAAAAAGTTTTATGGACTGAAACCCGTCTCAAAGAACATTTCCCAGGATTTGAAGGATTGCCAAAATATTGTTCTCAAGGACTGTCCCGCAAAAGACATTGCTACAAACCCTCCCCTGTTAGAGAAAACTCCGCAACAGGAGTATAAGTTGAAACTCCGGTCTAGTAAAATAAGTCAGCCAGTTTGATTGTCTAAGTCCTCCCCTAGGTGAAACGGTTAGACTGTTTCTGACATGTATAAAATAGACCCCCATAGTGAGAGAGTTAGTCAAAACTCAATTCGATGTATCGTTTTTCTATGTTTCATATTGTTTCTCAGCATTATGATTTCCTGCACCAGTTATGCATTTTTCTTGTATTTCCCAGTTCTTCATGTAAATAAGTCTGCTAATGCTACAGTAGAACACACGTTTAGTGATCTGCCTCCTCATGAACTCTCTTACCGCCTCGCTATGAAAAATAATTCTTTCATCCGCATGTTACATTACTCACATCAGACCAGCAATGCCACTAATTGTTGGGTGTGTGGTCGACTCCCCCCTTTCCAGATACCGAAGGGAGTTCTGCCACTTTTTCCTTATCCATTTTCACATAATGGTTCGTGTGGAGCATGGTCCACGTTAACGTCATCCTCAACAGATATGTCTTTTCTTAACAGTACATGTTTCCCAGACAAGCAAGGTCTCCCCCACAGAACCGGGTTAGATCTAGAAAATGAAGTGTATAATTTAGGTAACTATTCTTCGAATTTCATGGTCCTGAATGTTCAGTCTGATACTACTCCAGACTTACCTGCTATTTCAGTATTACCAGTTAAAGGCGAATTATGTGTCCGAAATAATGGTTCCGTACACGTAGGACATAGTGATTGTACTACTATTGTCAAGTATAGTGACAGTGGGAAATCCATTTTCAAAGCTTCACGTCATTCTTATTTTATTTGTGGTCAAACTGCATATGTTCGTCTGCCCCTCGATTGGGAGGGAACCTGTTACATTGCCTTCCTACTGCCACCAGTTTTCCTAGCCCCACCTGATTATCATAGAAACACACATCTAGTACACATTAGACATAGAAGGGAGTCCCCCATTGTCGATTATACTGAAACTGCTCTAGAACAGTATACAGATTTCAACAGAGGTTTCTTTTTCTTTATAGGACCTATCCAGAATAGTAAGCTAATCCGTAGGTTAACCAGAACCCTCGAAGCTGTAGTAAATGAGACTGCCTCTGCTCTAGGTAACTTAACTGAAGAGCAATCTGCTATGAGATTTGTCGTTTTACAGAATCGTCTCGTCCTTGACGTCATACTGGCCGATAGGGGCGGGGCCTGTAGAGTCATCGGATCTAGTTGCTGCATTTTCATTCCAAATAACGCGCCGTCTGTTTATTCAGCTATAACCAGACTCCATAAAATTGCCCATCTGTTACACCAAGATCCAGGCACCTGGACATGGTCCGGTTGGTTCTGGAATATAATTTCCGCCTGGGGATGGAAAGTCTTGTCCTTTCTAGGTATTGCAGTAGCGATCATATTCAGCTGCTGCCTCTGTATACAATGTGGCCCTGCGATTTGCGGCATTTGTGCTACCTCTTGTATTCCTAGTCCCAAGCCCCGTTCTAAATCCCGTTCCAAGAAAATTCGAGACGAGCAAATGATACTGTATGAAATGATAGATGGTATCATGAATATTGATGTTTCCTGATGGAAACGTAGTGACAAGGAGGGAATGTGGAAAAGTAAATTTTGCCATGTTCTGTGTCCCTACGTGTCATCCATCATATGTTATGTGTGCATGATTAAATATGCATATGCATTCCCTATGTTCGATTAATGACGCAATTACAGTTGTGTCCACCTCTAGTATGCCAGTTTCCAGTTCTCGTGAATACTACGAATATCAGGCCTATGTAAAGCTACGTTGCCACGTTTCTCAGTGTGCACGTTATTTTATTGAAAAGTCCCCGTTTCTAGGCCTCAAAAGGGCCTGGACACAAGATTCAGCTCCTGTCTCCTGAAGCCTCGCTGAGGAGCGATACAGCCCCCACCTGTATCCTCGACCCTTCACTTACTTCCTGCCTTGCAGTGCCCGGCTCACCCTGGCTCTGCCTCTGAGTCTGCCAAGAATATGTTATGATTCCAGTTATCAGTTCAGTCCTCCTTCTCTGCATTCCTAAAGCTACTGAATCGCATCGATAGTTTCCGTCATTGTCTAGCCTTCACGTCTCCACGTTAGAGAAATACTGCATTTAATGGTCATTTAATATTCTTCACCACGCACTACATGTAGAATAATGCATGGTCCAGTCTTAGAATCAAGTTAGCCTTTCCCCTCCTGACTTCTAGTTTATATCAACATGTTCTCTAAACATCGGATACTAGATACTGTTTAGGTACATGTCGCCCTGACTCTCCAGACTTCAGTCTCTGCTCCTAGCACAGAGTTCATAGCCCCCCAGCTTCTCCTAGTAACACGTCATTGCTAGTTTGCGCGCACCATCAGGGTAGAGGTCCCGGCTCCTCAGGTAGCCCCCTCCATGGTTTCCGCCCCATTCATGACATATTCTGTTACGTTTGCATCACATGTCTATGTATACGCCCTGTTACACCTCTTTTCACCCTTATCTTTCGCGACTACTACGCGTCACGCCTTTTGCTCCACCCACTGCTACGCCTATTGCAATGTAATGCTATGTGTTTGCGTTATGTATATATGCTCACGCACTGTTATTAAAAAGTTGTTCCCCTTGTCCCGATCCTGACCCCGGCAGCGCTGCTGGGCCTTGCCATCCTTTATGCTGTAATAAACCTGCAAACTCCTACTACCTCGAATCTTGACTCTTATTTATTGAGCTATCTGTTATTCATTTATGCATTCAAAAATAGGGTATTATTTATTTATTTACCACAGCACAACAAAGGCCCCCCTTATACCACTACCTGTGGTGGGGGTACACTTTGAGAGAGTTGGGATTGACATTGTTGGACCAATGGATCCCCAAACAGCATCTGGGCACAGATTTATACTGGTGGTAGTGGATCATGCCACCAGGTACCCAGAGGCAATTCCCCTGAGGACCACAACAGCTCCTGTTGTGGCAAGAGCCCTACTTGGAGTTTTCTCCAGAGTGGGCTTTCCAAAGGAGGTACTTTCAGACAGAGGTACCAACTTTATGTCTGGATACTTACAGGCAATGTGGAAGGAGTGTGGAGTGAACTACAAGTTCACCACACCCTATCACCCACAGTGCAATAGGCGTGTTGAAAGGTTCAACAAGACCCTCAAGGGAATGATAAAAGGATTACCTGAAAAGCTCAGGCGTAGATGGGATATCCTTTTACCCTGCTTACTCTTTGCTTACAGAGAGGTCCCACAGAAGGGGGTTGGCTACAGCCCTTTTGAACTTTTGTTTGGCCACCCTGTGAGGGGTCCATTGTGTCTTGTGAGGGAAGGATGGGAGTTACCTCTCAAAAAGCCCAAACTTGATGTTGTGGACTATGTGCTTGGCCTCCGCTCCAGGATGGCTGAATACATGGAGAAAGCATCCAAAAACCTGGAGGCCAGCCAAGAATTACAGAAAGCTTGGCATGACCAAAAGGCTGTTCTGACTGAGTACCAGGCAGGACAGAAGGTGTGGGTGTTGGAGCCAGTGGCCCCAGCAGCACTCCAAGACAAATGGTCTGGACCCTACACCATAATGGAAAAGAAGGGGGAGGTCACCTACATGGTGGACTTTGAAACCCCCATAGGGTGATCCATGTGAACAGACTGAAAGCATTTGTTGACAGGGAAAGCATGGGCTTGCTCATGGCTACAGATGGGGATCAGGAGGAAGAGAGTGACCCTCTTCCAGACCTGCTTTCCCAAAACCCTGATGATGGCTCAGTTGATGGAGTAGCCTTGGCAGGCAGCCTCACTGACCAGCAACAGATGGACTGCAGACAAGTTTTCAAGCCCATAGACACATGTTTTCACTCACACCCAGTCAGACTACCTGGTGCACCCATGTGGTGGACACTGGTGAGAGTCTACCTGTGAAGAACAAAATTTACAGGCAACCTGACCATGTCAGAGATTGTATCAAGGCTGAGGTGCAAAAAATGTTAGAACTTGGAGTGATTGAGCCATCAGAGAGCCCCTGGGCCAGCCCAGTAGTCCTTGTGCCAAAACCTCATACCCAAGATGGAAAGAGAGAAATGAGATTTTGTGTGGACTATAGAGGTCTCAATGCGGTCACTAGGACAGATGCTCATCCCATTGCAAGGGCAGATGAGCTCATTGACAAATTGGCTTCTGCCAAGTTTCTGAGCACATTTGATCTGACAGCTGGCTATTGGCAAATCAGGTTAGCTGAAGAGTCAAAGGCCAAGACAGCATTCTCTACCCCCAGTGGGCATTATCAGTTTGTGGTGATGCCCTTTGGTTTGAAGAATGCACCTGCCACCTTCCAAAGGTTGGTGAATCAAGTCCTTTCTGGGTTGGATGACTTTTGTGCAGCATATCTAGATGATATTGCTGTCTTTAGCTCTACCTGGGAGCATCACCTGATCCACCTGAAGAAGGTTCTGGAGGCCCTGCAAAAGGCAGGCCTGACTATCAAGGCTACCAAATGCCAGATAGGGCAGAGCAAGGTTGTGTACTTGGGCCACCAAGTAGGTGGGGGTCAAGTTCAACCATTGGAAAGCAAGATCCAGGCCATACAGGACTGGGCTCCTCCAACTAGCCAGACACAAGTCAGAGCCTTCTTGGGCCTGACTGGGTATTACCGAAATTTTTTAAAGAACTATGGGTCCATTGTGACACCATTGAATGACTTGACATCCAAGAAGATGCTCAAAAAGGTTCAGTGGGCAGTTAGCTGTCAAAGCGCATTTGATGACCTGAAGAAGGCCATGTGCTCTGCACCAATCCTTAAGAGTCCTGACTACTCCAAACAGTTCATTGTTCAAACAGATGCTTCTGAGTTGGGGGTGGGAGCTGTGCTTTCACAACTTAATATTGATGGTCAAGACCAGCCCATTGCTTTCATTAGCAGAAGGCTGACCCCCAGAGAGAAGCGTTGGTCAGCCATTGAGAGGGAGGCCTTTGCTGTGGTTTGGGCCCTGAAGAAGCTGAGGCCATACTTGTTTGGAACTCACTTCCTAATTCAGACAGACCATAAGCCCCTCTTGTGGCTTAATCAGATGAAGGGTGAAAACCCCAAACTACTCAGGTGGTCCATTTCCCTACAGTGGATGGACTTTACAGTGTAGCACCGCCCATGGTCTGACCATGGTAATGCAGATGGTCTCTCCAGGTACTTCCACTTAGAACATGAAGACTTATCTGGTCAAGGTTAAGTTTAATGTCCCTGCGTTGGGGGGGGGAGGTTGTGTAGGAGAGTAGGGTCTGCTATTCTATGGTCACCCCAATTTTTGCTTTTTGCTTCACTGGTTTTCGACTTAATGTGGCTGTGGGCCTGCTAATCAGACCCACAGCCTGCTGTTCTCCCTCTAAATTCACAGACATGTACTATAGGTACATCACCAATTTGGTACTGGACACCTTGTCAGCCCCTATACAGTGCACTATAGGTGCCAAGGGCATAGGTGCATCCAAGGCCTACCAGGGGCTGCAGCATATCTTTTGCCACCCCTGGCTGGTACTTAAATCGACACAACTGGCTGTTCACACAGCTGGGGCAAGGTGGTGTAATCACCCCTTGCTTAGACATAGTATACCTATGTCTAATCCTATATCTGGACACATATATACCTATAAGTCACTCCTATGGCAGGCCTTTACAATCCTGGAGGCAGAGTGCTTGGTTTTATGTGAGATGGTGCTCTAGCATGAGCTGAGCCTGTCTGCAGTGTTCGGAACCATTTCCTTACTGCTGTTCCAGTGATACTGCCATACCATATACTCTTAAGTGCATTATAATCCTCACGGTTATTGCTAACTTTGGTTTGGCTTTATCAAAACATGTCGTGTTTGGTGTCATACACTTTGGAATACTACCCCCTTGCCAGTTCTGGCGACGGGGGTAGCATTCCACCCTTCTAGAGGGAGAAGACATGTTACTTTACTGAAAACGCGGTTAATCCTAACCAGAGCCCCGGCATCACAAAATGGATGCTGCTGCCATAGACACATGTCTGACCTCCTGCTGCTGACCGAAACTTGGCAGAGGACGCCTGGACAAAGAGTTTCCTGTCAAAGGGAGATGTCACACCACCCCAGACAGGAGATAGTGGATTGTAGCAGGGAGGGTTGAATGAAACTAGACACTGCCTGGGGCGCACAAGGTGTCCCTGGGCAGATTCCAGTCAAACCGGTTCTGGGGCCATCCTGCCCCAGTCCTGGCGCGAAACTGGACAAAGGGAAAGGGGTGTAACCACCCCCTTCCTGGGTCCCACCCATAGGAGGGACCTAGCAGGTAATCCAGCCCCCAGATTTGGAATATAGGTGGGAGCAGTGCCAATGCACATCAGATTATCCTGACTGAAACTTATGAAACGAAACTCTGGACCCTTCGACATCCCACTCGACGTGGAAGACTGAAGAATCTCCCTTGTGGTCAAGGAGTGACCACCCTGTGCAAACAGGCACCATCCAGCACCTCGACGTTTGCTTTGTTGCAGTTCCCGCTGGAACTTGTGCGACAGAGATCGACAAGAGCCAGCTTTCCTGCCTTCCAACAGCCCGATCCACAGTCTATGCAGAGCTGAGACCCGTGGAGGCGACCTGAAGCGTGGGAGCGGCCATCTTGGAGGAACAACGAAGCGCTGACCTGCAGCTCCTGAGGCTCGCTCGAAGCTGTGCATTGGAGTCTGAGAAGCTCCAGCCCCGAGCAGCTTGTGCACCGAAGCTCACCCCTCCACACTCGACGAGTGCTGCGTGGGTCCCTTTTGCATTTTTCTGCTCGACGCGTTGGTCCGGTCGCTTGCCCCTTGGCTAGTGGCCCCAGAACCGAGGAACCTACGAATTTACACAGCTGATCTGGTTGCTCCAGATTGGCCCTCGCTCCCCTGAAAAGGAGCACCCGCTCTGACCTTGCTGGTCCGAGTGTTAAGCCTTCTTCGAATCCTGCATGGGTTGCCCTTGCCAAGGCTTGTTGACTCCGATCCGGAAGCCGATACCGCCGACAGCGAGAGCCTTCGTGGGACAGCTCGTGATCCACTCCAGGACATCCTCGGTGCCCCAGAGTCCACGTGGCAGCGGAGACAAGGCACCCGACATCAACCTGATTGCGCCCGACATTGCCTGGTTCCTTCCTGGTTCCTTCCTGGTCACTGGCTAGTGACCCAGACTCTGTCCCCTCTGCTTTCAGGTACCCTTCAACTTCGATCCACCCTTGGATCGCACTGGACACTTCTCTTCTGGACGCCTGCAGCATCTTCATCCTCAGGCACCATCGAACTGCGTGACGAAACCCGACACAGGTTGGCACCTGTGCACCCGCGTCCTGTGGGTGAGGTAACTTACTAGCGCCGGTGTTCCCACACTGGTACACACCTCTAGTGCCTAAGTCTAAAGTTTGGTAATCCTAGTCCAGTCGGAAGACTCCTTTTGCAATAACTTTGTAACTTTTACGCACCATTGACTTTGCATTGGTGCAAGCCGTGCTTCCCGCACTGCACCCGAATCCCGCGGGCTACTCCCATCCTAACTGCTGTTAGTCCAGTGTAGTCCCAGCGATTCACAAGGCCCTAGGCCTTACCTCCCATCGATTAGTGATTGTTATACCACTTTTTTGATATATGGTTTGAGTGGCCACCGGCCTCATCCAAAACGTGCAACTTGTCTATGTTTAACTGTGCTTTTATTTAAACGCTTGTGCTTCATTGCTCATAAAGAGTAGTGGGGATTGTTCGAAGAATAAATGCATATATTTTGATAATATATAACTTGTGTGGTGTCCTTTCATTTGATATTACAGGATTGTATATGGTAAAACAGCTGGCTTCACATGTCCTTTGGAGTTAAGCCTTTAAGGCTGCTTAGTTCATGCTACCCCTAGGATAGCTTGTCTATAAGGTTGACTTACAACCACCACCATAAGGGATTATTTGGACTGATACAAGGTGCCCACAGAACTGTGGACATCATATACCAGGCCAACTTCTCACAAACAAGAAGAAACCTTTTCTGAGGAGTGGAAGCAGAAGAAACTGAGGAGAGACTACCCCTAAGCTGAAGTGCTGCTTGGGGGATTGACCTGCACTGGTTGCCTGACTGCCAAAGAAAGGAGAAAGGGACTCTTTAAACTTTGATCAACTTGTAAGGATCTCCAAGGGCTTGGAACAGAGCTTGCCTCCTGCTGAAGTCTCAGGGACAACAGACTTCAACCCCCAGCTCCCCAGAACTCCTTGGGAAGTGCCTGCTGCTGGTTTGGGCCTTCTGAGGGACTGTGTGTCGCAAGGAGCTGGAAGCGCGACTCAAGAGGAAGAAGCGTGTCGCCGTCGCTGCTGCTGCCGTCGCATCTTGTATGTCGCCGCTGTAGCTGTCGTATTGCACCGCCTCGCCGTCGGAGCTGCTGTCGTCGCATTTTGGATGTCGCCGCTGTAGTTGTCGTATTGTGCAGAAGCGTCTCGCAACGTCGAAGAAGAGTGTTGCAGCCGAAGCTGCTGTTGTAGCATCGCAGAACAAGGGTGTTGCCGCTTCAGCTGACGCATTGAATCTAAACTTCTCGCATCATCGGAGAACCATGCCGCATCTGGAAGATCTTCAAGTCTTTATTTCTTTGCACCAGAACTTTGCCGCATTTCCGTCGCTGCAGCACTTTTGCTGTGGAAGCTTAACGTATCGTAAGGTACATTGACTTAAAGTACAAAAAAAAGAGCTGGGAGTGCTTATTTATCTCAGAAACAATCAAATATTTAATCTTCAAAAGAAACACAAATAGATCAATGGTCCAGAAGTATAAATTGTAACCATATAAACAATCAAAATTCTTGTTTTTCTTGATGTTCAGCAGCCGACGCGTTTCGTCCTAGAGGCAGGACGTCATCAGGGCTGCAAGTGCAAACACACAATACAAACACATCAGTACATATGTACAATCTCAATCAGTGATAGCCTGAGAAAAAAAAACAAATCATTTTATGACTATTAAGTACAATACAGCTCACTGTGCCGTGTAGTAATCACAAAGAATTCAATGAATAAACACTACTGAAAACAAGCGGGAACTGTTTGCCTGGAATTCTCACATAAAATCATATCTGCTGCTCCTTATTTTAACATGAAAATTCTACCTACATCCTGGGATAAAATGCTAGCAAACTGTTGCGTAGTTATTTTGAAAAAATCATGAGTGAACAGCTCACCTCGTACTCTTATAATAAGGCTCCTCTGTTTTTGTCTTTGAATTTTGAACCTTTAGTCTAGGCAGTTTTGCTACAAGAGGCCCGATTCTTCATCTATGTACCGGTAATAATCATGAACTGGGGTAAGGCAGAAGAAAAGGAAGACCGATCAATTATCAAACACATGCTATAAATCTACCCAGTTGTAGCCTTCACTGTTCAAGTTCTCTCTCGTTTTGCACTGACCCAGTCTATCACAGTAGTATATAACATCTGTAAAAATTCATACCTTGTGAGACCCTAAGTCAATGCTTCTCTCAAATCGATTTATCCTTTATGCTTTAAATCGAGAGTCCTTTAAAAACTGCTCTGCCAGTGACATATCATACCTAAAAAAGTCAAAACACCTTAATATATTAAATTGCTCTATAAACCCTCCTGGAAGGTAAGAAATTACACCTCCCTATTCACTCACCGCATTCCAATATAATGTAGCCAAGCGGGGAAATGACATCTATTCGGCAGTAATCCTATCACTTCGTTCTGAAACAATCCATTCTAAAAATACACGAAATGAACAGATTATGTAGCCTTATCGCTTCTATCCCTCTAAATTAGCTATTACCCAAAGCTCTGCCTAGCCTTCTTCGCTTACCCTTCACAACGTGGCCTCCTGTTCCTCTCCACACCATCCGGGTACGATAAATCCCGAAGGTAAGGTGCCCTAGACTCCCTACGTTTAAAAAGGGCCCAATAGCCAATCACAACACGCTAAATTTCGCGCGCATTCTAATTCCGCTCATCTGTGACACAATGAAAGTTTCCAATGAGGTCCACTATCCGTATTATCTCTTGCTGCTTTACATTTCCGCTCATGCGCATTAAGCTTTATGCAGGCTGATCTGCTAACCATAATGTTTCCGGGTATTTTATACACAGTTTCCGGTCATGCGCAACTCAGAGTTGCGTCTTGGTGAGCGAGTTTCCATTCAAGTCCGCCCTGTGCGTAGCTTGTTACTAATCGAGCATAGAAGTTATTTCCGGGTGTTTTTTTTTTGTAACATATATTCACATCGCTTCCGATCATGCGCAACCGTACGTGCGTCTGGGGTGACAAGTTTCCTTTCAGGTCCGTTATCTACAAAGTTTGTTTATCATCAAACGTCACAGTTTAAGAGCACATTTGGAAGTGCCGACATAGTTTTGATTGGTTATAGTACACCAAGTATTTTACTTTATCACCTCTCCCTGACTAATTAAGCCCACCTTCCTGTCTTAACGACACACTTGAATTTTAAAGAACCAAATGTCTTGGTTTGAATTCTTTGTGATTACTACACGGCACAGTGAGCTGTATTGTACTTAATAGTCATAAAATGATTTGGTTTTTTAGGTCTCGGCAACGAGAACTATTGTCGCCGAGTAAGCTCGCAAGGGAGTACAGAGCGGTGCACGAGCCGACCAGGGTCTGTGGACGCGCACACACAAAGGTAGGCAGGCACACACCAGACACAGACAGACAGACACACGCACGCACACACACACACACACACACACACACACCCTCCCTCTCTGCCCACTCCCTCTCTGCCACCCCCCCCCCCCTACCCCCACTCACCGGGCTCTTTCCCTCTGCAGCGGGTCAGTCACGGCAGCAGGCAGAGTGCAGAGTAGTGAGTAGTGAGTGCAGAGTAGTGAGTGCAGAGTAGTGAGTAGTGAGTGCAGAGTAGTGAGTAGTGAGTGCAGAGTAGTGAGTAGTGAGTGCAGAGTAGTGAGTGCAGAGTAGTGAGTGCAGAGTAGTGAGTGCAGAGTAGTGAGTGCAGAGTAGTGAGTGCAGAGTAGTGAGTGCAGAGTAGTGAGTGCAGAGTAGTGAGTGCAGAATGCAGAGTAGTGAGTGCAGAATGCAGAGTAGTGAGTGCAGAATGCAGAGTAGTGAGTGCAGAATGCAGAGTAGTGAGTGCAGAATGCAGAGTAGTGAGTGCAGAGTAGTGAGTGCAGAGTAGTGAGTAGTGAGTGCAGAGTAGTGAGTGCAGAGTAGTGAGTAGTGAGTGCAGAGTAGTGAGTAGTGAGTGCAGAGTAGTGAGTAGTGAGTGCAGAGTAGTGAGTGCAGAGTAGTGAGTGCAGAGTAGTGAGTGCAGAGTAGTGAGTGCAGAGTAGTGAGTGCAGAATGCAGAGTAGTGAGTGCAGAGTAGTGAGTAGTGAGTGCAGAGTAATGAGTAGTGAGTGCAGAGTAGTGAGTGCAGAGTAGTGAGTGCAGAGTAGTGAGTGCAGAGTAGTGAGTGCAGAGTGCAGAGTAGTGAGTAGTGAGTGCAGAGTAGTGAGTAGTGAGTGCAGATTAGTGAGTAGTGAGTGCAGATGAGTAGTGAGTGCAGAGTAGTGAGTGCAGAGTAGTGAGTAGTGAGTGCAGAGTAGTGAGTAGTGAGTGCAGAGTAATGAGTAGTGAGTGCAGAGTAGTGAGTGCAGAGTAGTGAGTGCAGAGTAGTGAGTGCAGAGTGCAGAGTAGTGAGTAGTGAGTGCAGAGTAGTGAGTAGTGAGTGCAGATTAGTGAGTAGTGAGTGCAGAGTAGTGAGTGCAGAGTAGTGAGTAGTGAGTGCAGAGTAGTGAGTGCAGAGTAGTGAGTAGTGAGTGCAGAGTAGTGAGTAGTGAGTGCAGAGTAGTGAGTGCAGAGTAGTGAGTGCAGAGTAGTGAGTAGTGAGTGCAGAGTAGTGAGTAGTGAGTGCAGAGTAGTGAGTGCAGAGTAGTGAGTAGTGAGTGCAGAGTAGTGAGTAGTGAGTGCAGAGTAGTGAGTAGTGAGTGCAGAGTAGTGAGTAGTGAGTGCAGAGTAGTGAGTGCAGAGTAGTGAGTAGTGAGTGCAGAGTAGTGAGTAGTGAGTGCAGAGTAGTGAGTGCAGAGTAGTGAGTGCAGAGTAGTGAGTAGTGAGTGCAGAGTGCAGAGTAGTGAGTGCAGAGTAGTGAGTGCAGAGTAGTGAGTGCAGAGTAGTGAGTGCAGAGTAGTGAGTGCAGAGTGCAATGCAGGTATGTGCAGTGCAGTGCAGGTATGTGCAGTGCAGGTGAGTGCAGTGCAGTGCAGGTGAGTGTAGTGCAGGTGAGTGCAGTGGAGTGCAGTGCAGGTGAGTGCAGTGGAGTGCAGTGGAGTGCAGTGCAGGTGAGTGCAGTGGAGTGCAGTGCAGTGGAGTGCAGTGCAGTGCAGGTGAGTGCAGTGCAGGTGAGTGCAGTGCAGTGCAGGTGAGTGCAGTGCAGGTGAGTGCAGTGCAGTGCAGGTGAGTGCAGTGCAGGTGAGTGCAGTGCAGTGCAGGTGAGTGCAGTGCAGTGCAGGTGAGTGCAGTGCAGGTGAGTGCAGTGCAGGTGAGTGCAGTGCAGTGCAGGTGAGTGCAGTGCAGTGCAGGTGAGTGCAGTGGAGTGCAGTGCAGTGGAGTGCAGTGCAGTGGAGTGGAGTGCAGTGCAGTGGAGTGCAGTGCAGTGGAGTGCAGTGCAGTGCAGGTGAGTGCAGTGCAGGTGTGTGCAGTGCAGGTGAGTGCAGTGCAGGTGAGTGCAGTGCAGGTGAGTGCAGTGCAGTGCAGGTGAGTGCAGTGCAGTGCAGGTGAGTGCAGTGCAGTGCAGGTGAGTGCAGTGCAGGTGAGTGCAGTGCAGTGCAGGTGAGTGCAGTGCAGTGCAGTGCAGGTGAGTGCAGTGCAGTGCAGTGCAGAGCAGTGCAGTGCAGGTGAGTGCAGTGCAGGTGAGTGCAGTGCAGTGCAGGTGCATGCGAGTGCAGTGCAGTGCAGGTGAGTGCAGTGCAGGTGAGTGCAGTGCAGGTGAGTGCAGTGCAGGTGAGTGCAGTGCAGGTGAGTGCAGTGCAGGTGAGTGCGCAGTGCAGGTCAGTGCAGGCGAGTGCAGTGCAGGTGAGTGCAGTGCAGGTGAGTGCAGTGCAGGTGAGTGCAGTGCAGGTGAGTGCAGTGCAGGTGAGTGCAGTGCAGGTGAGTGCAGTGCAGTGCAGGTGAGTGCAGTGCAGGCGAGTGCAGTGCAGGTCAGTGTAGTGCAGTGCAGGTGAGTGCAGGGCAGTGCAGTGGAGTGCAGGCGAGTGCAGTGCAGGTGAGTGCAGTGCAGTGCAGTGCATGCGAGTGCAGTGCAGGTGAGTGCAGTGCAGGTGAGTGCAGTGCAGGTGAGTGCAGTGCAGGTGAGTGCAGTGCAGGTGAGTGCAGTGCAGTGCAGTGCAGGTCAGTGCAGGCGAGTGCAGTGCAGGTGAGTGCAGTGCAGGCGAGTGCAGTGCAGGTGAGTGCAGTGCAGGTCAGTGCAGGTCAGTGCAGTGCAGGTCAGTGCAGTGCAGGTCAGTGCAGTGCAGGTCAGTGCAGTGCAGGTCAGTGCAGTGCCGTGCAGGTGAGTTTAGTGCAGTGCAGGTGAGTGTAGTGCAGGTTGCAGGTGAGTGCAGTGCAGGTGAGTGCAGTGCAGGTGAGTGCAGTGCAGGTGTGTGCAGTGCAGGTGAGTGCAGTGCAGTGCAGGTGAGTGCAGTGCAGGTGAGTGCAGTGCAGTGCAGGTGAGTGTAGTGCAGTGCAGGTGAGTGGAGTGCAGTGCAGTGGAGTGCAGGTGAGTGCAGTGCAGTGCAGGTGAGTGCAGTGCAGGTGAGTGCAGTGCAGGTGAGTGCAGTGCAGGTGAGTGCAGTGCGTGCAGTGCAGGTGAGTGCAGTGCAGGTGAGTGCAGTTCGTGCAGTGCAGGTGAGTGCAGTGCAGGTGAGTGCAGTGCAGTGCAGGTGAGTGCAGTGCAGGTGAGTGCAGGCGAGTGCAGTGCAGGTGAGTGCAGTGCAGGTGAGTGCAGTGCAGGTGAGTGCAGTGCAGGTGAGTGCAGTGCAGTGCAGGTGAGTGCAGTGCAGTGCAGGTGAGTGCAGTGCAGTGCAGGTGAGTGCAGTGCAGGTGAGTGCAGTGCAGTGCAGTGCAGGTGAGTGTAGTGCAGTGCAGGTGAGTGCAGTGCAGGTGAGTGCAGTGCAGGTGAGTGCAGTGCAGGTGAGTGCAGTGGAGTGCAGGTGAGTGCAGTGCAGGTGAGTGCAGTGCAGTGTAGGTGAGTGCAGTGCAGGTGAGTGCAGTGCAGGTGAGTGCAGTGCAGGTGAGTGCAGGTGAGTGCAGTGCAGGTGAGTGCAGTGCAGTGCAGGTGAGTGCAGTGCAGTTGAGTGCAGTGCAGGTGAGTGCAGTGCAGTGCAGGTGAGTTCAGTGCAGTGCAGGTGAGTGCAGTGCAGGTGAGTGCAGTGCAGGTGAGTGCAGTGCAGGTGAGTGCAGTGCAGGTGAGTGCAGTGCAGTGCAGGTGAGTGCAGTGCAGGTGAGTGCAGTGCAGGTGAGTGCAGTGCAGGTGAGTGCAGTGCAGGTGAGTGCAGTGCAGTGCAGGTGAGTGCAGTGCAGGTGAGTGCAGTGCAGTGCAAGTGAGTGCAGTGCAGGTGAGTGCAGTGCAGTGCAGGTGAGTGCAGTGCAGGTGAGTGCAGTGCAGTGCAGGTGAGTGCAGTGCAGGTGAGTGCAGTGCAGGTGAGTGCAGTGCAGTGCAAGTGAGTGCAGTGCAGGTGAGTGCAGTGCAGTGCAGGTGAGTGCAGTGCAGGTGAGTGCAGTGCAGTGCAGGTGAGTGCAGTGCAGGTGAGTGCAGTGCAGGTGAGTGCAGTGCAGGTGAGTGCAGTGCAGTGCAGGTGAGTGCAGTGCAGGTGAGTGCAGTGCAGTGCAGGTGAGTGCAGTGCAGGTGAGTGCAGTGCAGGTGAGTGCAGTGCAGTGCAGGTGAGTGCAGTGCAGGTGAGTGCAGTACAGGTGAGTGCAGTGTAGGTGAGTGCAGTTGAGTGCAGTGCAGTGCTGGTGAGTGCAGGTGAGTGCAGTTGAGTGCAGAGGGGTGTGTATTGACAATGTAAATGACAATGCCATTTATTTATGATTTAAAGAAAAAAAAAATGTCATGAGCAATACCAATAGCTCTACCTTTAATGATGCAGAGACCATTGCATTGTAAATGCTTGTTTTCTCAGGCTATCACTGATTGAGATTGTATATATGTACTGATGTGTTTGTATTGTGTGTTTGCACTTGCAGCCCTGATGACGTCCTGCCTCTAGGACGAAACGCGTCGGCTGCTGAACATCAAGAAAAACAAGAATTTTGATTGTTTATATGGTTACAATTTATACTTCTGGACCATTGATCTATTTGTGTTTCTTTTGAAGATTAAATATTTGATTGTTTCTGAGATAAATAAGCACTCCCAGCTCTTTTTTTTGTATATGTGTAGTCTAACCTGGGGTTGGGACGATGCCCCAGTAGTTGGTGGAGTGTCAAACAACGCTATTTTCAGTGTACTATCCCTAGTGCACCATACTGTACCCTACGTCGTCCAAAAGCTTTGTTGTATAAACCGTTATTGAAGGGTAGGAGTAGCACAGGGACCTGTTAAAACATGGATGACGACAGAGATAAACTGGCAGCAGAAGTTTTTCAGATTAGACAGCCTAATGGTGCCGCGGGTACTAAAAGAAACGAAACTAAAATTAGTCTTAGAGACAAATTTTTAAAATTGGAAAGACTGCGCAAATCCGAATTGAGTAAATGGTGGGACGGCGTAACCCTCAAAAATTATATGGAACAAAAGAGGGTACCTCGAGGACTTCGCATCCTCATATTCCCAACCTTCGATGATCTTGAGGAAGACCACCTGAAGGAGTGGGAAGAAAATTTGTACACTTCATCATTTACTATGATGAATATCCTTATAAAGAATTCGGATAGAAAAGTAGAAAAATTAAGACAACAGATTGCTGATTTGGAAAAGGAAATAAAAGAGATGAATTTACCTGAACTTACTGATAAAAATTATCTTATCCTTAAAGATGTCATCAATAGACACCAATTGCAAATCAAGGACAAAAAATTAAGCAAACTAAAAAGAGATGAGCGGGACTATAATGAAGGGAGAATCTTCACTTTTGCCCGAGGTTACGATGAGGTGGCTAAACCAAAATCTAAACCCAATCAAACGGCTGGGACAGCACAATCAGGTGATCTGAGTACGTCCACTAATTATAGCAGCTCCAGTATCTCTTCTATTGAGGAGAATACAACTGGTGCCGTAGGAGGAACTCCCAAAAAGAACTCTTCTTTTTGCGACGAACTAAAAATGATAAAGAAAGGTCGGAAAAAGTTCATAGGAGGACTAGAAGGGGGAGGAGGAAATCCCACAAATACAAGGATGGGCACCAGGAGTCAGAACAGGACCAAGAACTAGAACAGTGTCAGGCCATCCATGGGGAATTGGAAGTCATTAATTTGTCGGATAGATGTCTAAATGAACATGAAATTTCTGTGTTAGAAAAAGGATTAAAATATTGTCCTGTACATAACTGTGATTATACAGATTTACACATTGACTTGTTTAAATTTTGCAGAAATTTAAAATTGAAAAGTTTTTTTTCAACATTGGATGTGAAAGTACAGAGCAGAATATTGAATAAAAACTCTGAAATGACATCAGCTGAATTAGAAAATGTTCATTTGTTAATGACTTTGTCGGGGGAAATGGATCTTAATGTGGATGATGTGGCTAGTTTATGTGAAATAGAAACGAACTACCAGTGTACTAGTGGACTGCGTTGTAAATCCTAGTTTATTCCCCATGGTAGCCAATATATAGCAATTGACTTATTTATGGAAAAGACACTGCAAGAATTTCATAAATTACAAGACAAATTTGCACTAAACAGTCATTATAAAGATAATCTGTCCCGGCAAGAAAGATTGGCTTTATCAAACTTAAAACAGGATCCCTCAATCATCATTAGAGAAGCTGATAAGGGGGGTAATATCGTTGTGATGAACAGAACAAACTATGTGGCTGAGATACGAGAACAACTCATGGATGTAAATTGTTACAAGAAAGTTAAAGCAAATCCGATGAAAGATTGCTCAGAATATATTGGAACATCTTTGTGTATGGAAGGAAGAAGGATTGATTGATGAATCAGAATACAAATATTTAAATGTTAGTCATCCTGTCTCTCCCTTCCTTTACACATTACCAAAAATTCATAAAAATAGAGTTAACCCACCAGGTAGGCCCATAGTCTCCAGCATTGGTAGCATCACAGAACACCTGTCAGAATTTGTAGATGGTTTTATCAAGCCATTAGTGGTGAACTTACCTTCATACGTAAAGGACACCACTGACATCCTTAACAAATTGCACGATTTTAAATGGGAAGATGGGATGATTTTGGCCACGTTAGACGTGGTAGGTCTTTACACTTGCATTGAAATGGAGAAAGGTATACGAGCGCTAGAACACTTTCTTAGTAGCAGAAGTGCAAGTTTAAGACACCATTCCAAAATGCTAATACAAATGAGTCAGCTGATTCTCAAAAACAACTATTTCTTATTTGAGGATGAATGGTTCCACCAGATTAGGGGTACGGCGATGGGATCCAGGTTTGCTCCCTCTTATGCCAACCTATTTATAGGTTGGTACGAGAGGGAGCACGCCTGGAGCCGCAGAGCTGGGGAATGGATGGATCTGGTGGTATTTTGGGCCAGATTCATCGACGACATTCTAATAATATGGAGAGGCACCCCGGATGATTTAAATAATTATCTGCATTACTTGAACAACAATGATTTTAATGTGAGATTGACGATGAATCAAAGCACATCTAGCATTGAATACTTAGATGTGACGCTGATGGTGGATGGGGACAAAATCAATAGTAAACTGTTCAGGAAAGAAACCGCCACCAACTCCATCTTGAGGGCAGACAGTTTTCACCCAGGATCTGTAATTGGGGGGATACCATATGGAGAAATGGTTAGAACCCGAAGAAATTGCAGTCGGGATGAAGACTATTCCCAAGAATTAAATCAACTAAAACAAAGACTAGGTAAAAGAGGTTATGCCAAAAAAGATCTAGCAAGGGCTAGTGAGAAAGTGTCAAAAATTGACAGAGTAACCACTTTGCTTCCTAAAAAGAAAGAACCAGTCAGACACAAACCTTCCTTTGTTACAGCATATTGCGTGCAAAAAGATAAAATCAGGCAAGCCCTAAGTAGGAATTGGACTCTGTTAAAAGGTGTCCCGGGTTTGGCTACTATATTGGATGACAAACCTTTAATAACGTTCAAGAAATGTCCAACAATCAGGGACAAAGTTTCAACGAATTATATTCGTCCAACAGTGAAACAAACCAAGGATTGGCTTCCCACTCAGCCTAAAGGCTTTTATACCTGTGGGACATGCGTAATATGCTCGCATGGCATGAACAAAACAAAAAATTTCAGATTTAATGGCACTAGACAATTCCATATTAATGAATTTATTAATTGCAACAGTGTTGGAATAGTCTATGCCATTATCTGCAGTTGTAACAAAGTATATATAGGGAGTACGAAAAGACCCCTTAAAATAAGAATACAAGAGCACAGACGAGCGATCATAAATCGAGACACAAGATCCCCACTCTACGCACATATGGAAAAGGAACATGGTGCCAACATGGACTTTAAATTTCATGGCATAGAAAAAGTGTCCCAACATGTGAGGGGGGGAAATTGGGAATTACGAATCCGTCAAACTGAAGCACGTTGGATAATCAAATGTCGTACGATGATATATGGTTTAAACATCGATTCTGAATTACATCATTTTTTGGCATAATTATTAGTGAATTGTGGCACAAAATGGACGTATACGACTAGAATCAGTCAGTCTGAAAACAGATGTCTTATGAGTTATTTCAATTGTTTACTGTACACATTCTGGGATATCGAGCAGGCAAACTGTTGTTTCTTTTGCTGATGCATTTTTTTCTTCTGATACGAACGCCTTTCCTTGCCCATATTCGGGCACTATAGCCATGACATGTGTGATCAAGTACCTGCATACTTAGATGATCCCTTGTCTTATTTTTCTAAATTATATTTAAATAGTGCCTGATAATGGATGCACTCTTTAATTATCAAGGATCTGAATGAAGCATAGTCTAAATATGTTACAAATTTCAAAATGTTTATATGCAGTCAACAATAATAAGATAGCGCAAGTAGGAATGTACGAAAGGAAGTCGGGCTAAATTATTCCAGGTGAAGTGACAAACCAAGACATTTGGTTCTTTAAAATTCAAGTGTGTCGTTAAGACAGGAAGGTGGGCTTAATTAGTCAGGGAGAGGTGATAAAGTAAAATACTTGGTGTACTATAACCAATCAAAACTATGTCGGCACTTCCAAATGTGCTCTTAAACTGTGACGTTTGATGATAAACAAACTTTGTAGATAACGGACCTGAAAGGAAACTTGTCACCCCAGACGCACGTACGGTTGCGCATGATCGGAAGCGATGTGAATATATGTTACAAAAAAAAAACACCCGGAAATAACTTCTATGCTTGATTAGTAACAAGCTACGCACAGGGCGGACTTGAATGGAAACTCGCTCACCAAGACGCAACTCTGAGTTGCGCATGACCGGAAACTGTGTATAAAATACCCGGAAACATTATGGTTAGCAGATCAGCCTGCATAAAGCTTAATGCGCATGAGCGGAAATGTAAAGCAGCAAGAGATAATACGGATAGTGGACCTCATTGGAAACTTTCATTGTGTCACAGATGAGCGGAATTAGAATGCGCGCGAAATTTAGCGTGTTGTGATTGGCTATTGGGCCCTTTTTAAACGTAGGGAGTCTAGGGCACCTTACCTTCGGGATTTATCGTACCCGGATGGTGTGGAGAGGAACAGGAGGCCACGTTGTGAAGGGTAAGCGAAGAAGGCTAGGCAGAGCTTTGGGTAATAGCTAATTTAGAGGGATAGAAGCGATAAGGCTACATAATCTGTTCATTTTGTGTATTTTTAGAATGGATTGTTTCAGAACGAAGTGATAGGATTACTGCCGAATAGATGTCATTTCCCCGCTTGGCTACATTATATTGGAATGCGGTGAGTGAATAGGGAGGTGTAATTTCTTACCTTCCAGGAGGTTTTATAGAGCAATTTAATATATTAAGGTGTTTTGACTTTTTTTAGGTATGATATGTCACTGGCAGAGCAGTTTTTAAAGGACTCTCGATTTAAAGCATAAAGGATAAATCGATTTGAGAGAAGCATTGACTTAGGGTCTCACAAGGTATGAATTTTTACAGATGTTATATGCTACTGTGATAGACTGGGTCAGTGCAAAACGAGAGAGAACTTGAACAGTGAAGGCTACAACTGGGTAGATTTATAGCATGTGTTTGATAATTGATCGGTCTTCCTTTTCTTCTGCCTTACCCCAGTTCATGATTATTACCGGTACATAGATGAAGAATCGGGCCTCTTGTAGCAAAACTGCCTAGACTAAAGGTTCAAAATTCAAAGACAAAAACAGAGGAGCCTTATTATATGAGTACGAGGTGAGCTGTTCACTCATGATTTTTTCAAAATAACTACGCAACAGTTTGCTAGCATTTTATCCCAGGATGTAGGTAGAATTTTCATGTTAAAATAAGGAGCAGCAGATATGATTTTATGTGAGAATTCCAGGCAAACAGTTCCCGCTTGTTTTCAGTAGTGTTTATTCATTGAATTCTTTGTGATTACTACACGGCACAGTGAGCTGTATTGTACTTAATAGTCATAAAATGATTTGGTTTTTTTTCTCAGGCTATCACTGATTGAGATTGTACATATGTACTGATGTGTTTGTATTGTGTGTTTGCACTTGCAGCCCTGATGACGTCCTGCCTCTAGGACGAAACGCGTCGGCTGCTGAACATCAAGAAAAACAAGAATTTTGATTGTTTATATGGTTACAATTTATACTTCTGGACCATTGATCTATTTGTGTTTCTTTTGAAGATTAAATATTTGATTGTTTCTGAGATAAATAAGCACTCCCAGCTCTTTTTTTTGTATATGTGTAGTCTAACCTGGGGTTGGGACGATGCCCCAGTAGTTGGTGGAGTGTCAAACAACGCTATTTTCAGTGTACTATCCCTAGTGCACCATACTGTACCCTACGTCGTCCAAAAGCTTTGTTGTATAAAACATTGACTTAAAGTGTTGCATTTTAAGAACTGAACAGAGCTAAGCTAAAACTACCATTTTAAAGTACAGTATTGTGGATTTTTGTTGTTTGTGGTCTCGTGATAAGTCTATATAAAGAATACTTATTTTTTATATAAAACCTGTGTGGTGTCCATCTGTAGTGTTGTCACTTGATTACTGTATGTGGTCACAAATGCTTTACACACTGCCTCTGAGATAAGCCTGTCTGCTCGTGCGAAGCTACCAAGGGGGTGAGCAAGGGTTATTTTAGGACTGTACCCCCTTACCCTGACTAGAGGCAAGGGTCCCTATTTGTCACAAGTACCTACCTGTGCCACTAGAGACGCCCAAATCTAACAAAGACGTTCTGGGCATCGTCCAGGAGTGAATTCTCCTCTTGATGCTGGGAGGGGTAATGTTTGATAAGTTTCTCTCTCGTTTTTTCAACAGAGGCTAGACCACAGCATATTTATATTTATGGGGAACTAGGCCCGTGAGGATTAAAAGATATAATAATTCCCGAATGATGTGAAAAATGTCTTGGCTTCCGTGTAAGAGAACGTGAGGAGGGGGCTGGTTCAAAGGGAGAGACTGATTTCAGTTTCTCTAACAAAACTGGTAGTGCTTCTTTAGTGATTAGGGGAAAGTCGAGGAGACAATGTGCCTCTTCAGCCATGGGCAGTCTCTCAAGGTCAGTGGATGGAACATTCCTGGACTTTTGTAGTTCACTGTAAATAGAGAACACGGTCTTGAAAATAGGTAGCTAGTTCATTGCAGCGTCCTTTTGAGGGACTAGGAAGGGAGTTTTCAGTTTTAAGGGTAGTGAGGGATTTTACAATCCCAAATAGCTCCCTAGGATCACGGGCTGCATTACCAGATAGGTCTTAATAGTATGGCGCTTGTGCCCTTTTGATCTCTTTGTGGTAATGCCGGGTGGCTTCTCGATAGGCAAGTTTTGCATTATCATCATATTTTGGTCTCCCCTTTTCTCCAATTTTTTTAACACCTTTTTTTAGGGAGACTCAATGCTTGTTAAACCATTTCTAAAACAATAACGTTAAATCCAACTTCACCAGTAAGGAGGATTTATCATTACCATTCCAAAGATATAGAACACGAAGTAACTACTCTGTTCTGTAAGGCTAACCTAGGAGAGGAGTAGGCCTCCTAGGTGTGAAAAATAAATTTAGCTTTGTCACTACAAGGACACACAAAACATAAAAAGTACATGGCCTACTTTTTACTTACACTGCACCCTGCCCTCAGGGCTACCAAAAATGTGTAGTCCTAAAGTATGAAACTCTTGAGTTTCATTAGTGATTCCTAGTGGGTTGTAAACAGATCTAACTTAATCATATTAATGAGGTTGGTTGTGATTTGAGACCCATTAGGAATCGCAGCCATCACAGGGATGGTGGGCCGGCTGAGGTTAGCAGACTATCACAACAAAATTGGGGTTCTTGAGCACATAAAAGTCCAGCATACATGCTCTACTGTTAATTTTCAAAAGAAAAGGCATGCTGTTCCTAAAGGGAACAAAGGACAAAGGGGAGTAGGTCAGAGAAAAGGAGCCACTATAAGGCGAGTAGTTCCTTTTTGGAAAAGGGGCCCTCACACACCCTTGCGGGTGTCATGCTTCATCATCGAGCATGCTTATCGTCCGGCCAGCGCTGTAGTGCCTGACGGGCACCCTCAAGGGGGCTCTTTATCAAAGATTTTTTTCCAAAGCTGTGATGTGAAGTGCAAGTTAAGCACCCTTTGTGTAGATTGAGGACACATAGTTGTTAATGTAGTGATTAGTGACTTAAAAAAGGCTAGGCAAGTCTCAAATCAAATTTTAATTCATAGGTATGCCTGACTTATTCAAAACTTGATGTCAGCAGGGGATGATTGGTGTAGATCCCATCTATGGTGTGGCCTACTGATTGGGTAGGTCCAGCCACTAGTTGGAGGGGATGTCTAGGATGGTATGGGTCTCGCTGAGGCTAACTGTATCAGGATTGCTAATTTCATCAAAATCATAGTTGAAATCTCCTAGTATAGTGAAGTTTGCATATTGGAGAAGTACTTGAGGTAAGGACCCTCCAAGAATAGTCAAGAAATCAGGACCAGGTGGCCGATAGACTAAGGAGCTGGCAAAAGTCTGAGAAATGCTAATTTTAGAGCAAAAAATAGACTTTCAGCTTCCTTCAGGGAGTCCATCCCAAAGGAGCTGAACTGAAAACAATCGCAATAAATAACGGCTAAGCCAGTGACAAGATGCTGTCAACTGTAAGGATGAATACAATGAACAAATTGCCTCTGACACCATGAATACAACAAGTAATTCTGTTACCAAACGATTTTTTAATTAACGTTGGGTTGTATATCTCACATATAAATTGCTTTTTACTTTTTTCGCAGTTGCAAAACAACAAAGCCCATCAACAGGACCCCATCATTGACCACAATTGAACTGTTTTGTTCAAACAAGGTGCAGTGTGCCCGTGGATTATATAAAGTGCAGTGTTACATACTCAAGTGTTATATACATTACACAAGTGAAACAATTAAATACATTCAATCAAGAGGTACAAAAAACCAAAAACTTCATATTCGGAAGGAGTAAAGTCCTGTTATTTTTTGTATGTATATCAAGGCAGTGTATTATATTAAACTGTCCTCAATTATGTCTGACTTTCTCTTTGCCAGGTGAGAGGTCTTGGGGAATTTTTCAAGCACGAGATACACCATCCGTTTTGGGGATAGTTTGGTCCACTGAAGGACCTAGTTCCAATTCGGCTTGGCTGAGAACCTCTCTTTAGAGCACCAACACGTTTCGACCTTCTCGTGGCACGTTTTGTGTGAAGGTCTTCGTCAGGGATAATGTGTTGTCCACGCCAGGACTTGTGTACCTTGCGTTTTCTTGTGATGATACCTGGAGTCCTCCATATAGCGTTCAGTGTGCTCTCTAAACGGGTGGTGGCAAGCGTGTGGCCACAATAGGGTAATTTATTAAGGAAACTTTTTTTAGGAAATTGGTGGGTAGTAAGTTCAAAAAATTACTGCTCAAGAGGACACAATTTGGCCAAATGGGTATGTTGGGAATTAAAAAACAGTCTACTGGTTCCAGAGTTTCCAACCAGTCCACAACTAGAGTGTTTCTGACAGTAAGCCCAAGGACTACCCTTCCCAGAGAAACATTACTGTGGTGTGGGGTATGGGTATGCCCGTATTTAGAACCGTGTTTATTTCCATCATATTAAGGTGAAGTGGTAAAGGAAAGATTAGCTGTAAAGTGTCCTAGTTCATTGGTTAAAAGGTACCCGGTACCGACTGGACAAAAGCTAGCACCTGTCTACCCATTTAAAAACAATGTAAAGATTCCTGTAAATATATATTTTTGGTTTTTAGGGTAGTTTCCTGTATGGAGTCACTTCATGACCGCTTCCAATATTGAAAAACAACAGGAATGCAACATAACTAGATTGTGAGACCTTTTCTTTGTGTAGCGTAGAAGGAGGCAGTAACTGGGCAGTATCTAGGTTGGTGTGCTGATATTTTCCACAAGTGTTTCTGCACTTAACACTCTTTAATTCCACTTGTGTAACAGAGATATTCAATGCGTAACCTTGCCACTGCGAGCTGTCAAGGCTTTGTCCAGGAGGCAGTAAGATGACTAACTGAAATAAGGTATGATATACTAACCACACTCAAGAAACTCAATAGCATTTAAGGTGGCCTGACTTAGAGGAGAGAGTTGTCCAATGAAATCCAAAAGAGTACTCTGCTCACCAACAAACGTTTTCTGAAGAGAGCTCAATGTAACCTGCAAAATTGACAATGGAAAGTTGGCTACCCTACATCTCCCCAAAACCATGATTTTCAATAAATGAAACTCAAAGCTCCGATAGAATCTAATGCATTAACCTGAAGCACTCACAGATGTCCAAGTAATATTTTTTTGAGTTTTAGATGTACTTGTATCATCAATTTTTTTTATGTTCCTTGCGTGATATGCAAATGCTCGGGTCCGTGCCTTTATTTCCAGGGCCACACGCCTGCATCAAATCTCTTATGAATCAAGGTGGGATACAGCATTGTCACGCCACCACCCCTAAACTAGACAAGCAAACCTGGGGAAAGCAGTATCTACCAGCAAAGCCACATGGCCTTACAGAAAAATGAAACTCAGTTCCATATCAAATGTACCTGGGGGCAGATTTACAATAACTGGCGCATCCCCAGGAATGCGCCAGTTATTGTGCGCCGCAGCTCCGCCACCCATGGTGCGCCGCATTTACAATGCGGCGCACCAAGGGGCAAAAACGGCATAGATGCGTGACGCATCTGT
Organism: Lissotriton helveticus; assembly: GCF_964261635.1. Classification (NCBI taxonomy): domain Eukaryota; kingdom Metazoa; phylum Chordata; class Amphibia; order Caudata; family Salamandridae; genus Lissotriton; species Lissotriton helveticus. The sequence continues at coordinate 1,636,079,347 of NC_136061.1, read as the reverse complement.
GCCGTAAAGGTGGCATATTGCTGGAGTTGCGTCGCAAGCGCGACGCAGCTCCAGCAATGCTCTGGGGGGCCCTATCTGCCCAATGCAGCATCAAGCCTTACGCCTGCTTCAAGCAGGCGCAGGGTTGTGATGCAGCATTGGCTTAAACGTGCCTGTGTGAAATCTTGTAGATTTCACGCAGGCACTTTTGCGAGGGGCCCCGGACCGCCCCCCCCCTGCGCCGGAATGCCCACATGTGGCGCAGTGCTTTACAACGTGACGCATCTGCCTAGATGCGTCACATTGTAAATGGGTCGCAGGGATGCGCCACGTTTACGCCGCAGTTGCATCACGTAAACGTGGCACAAGTCGACATAAATCTGCCCCCAAATACATAGCAACGTGGCGACTCTCTACTTCAGATAGTTTGTGATGAAGAGAACAAATATTCAAACACTGAGTAATCAACACAAGTTGCAAATTGTTATAAGAAACCTTCACAGAATGTAGCAGCTGTTACACAACACTCTGCATCATGAGACACTATGAAGAGACAAAATCTATAACGTGGCAATCTAGTGACCGCAAAATATTCACACAACATAGATATCCACTTCAAGATAAAGACATGCAACATTCCGCCTTTAGCTTAATGTTCAAAAGGTATCGTAATAGTATACAATAAGAAGCAATGTAAACAGCTAGACTTGACAGTACGTGACAGGTAGGAATACCAATTAAGCATTACGTATTCTATTGCTTGGGGGAAAGCAGGGATGGTGCAGTCACGAGGATTAGTGTGCAGTGTAGAATAAGAAACCCGAAGGGCAGGGTGGTGTGAGCTCACAACACCCTTGGTCGTGTAAGTCACGTACGTCTTACCTACCACGAACACAGGGGCCCCAGGCGGAGGCGTAGTGACTGGAGGAACAGAAAAGCGTCCCTGCTGCGGAAAACTCCGAATTTACCCAGGACACCGATCACCAGCACGGGATGCTCCTACGTGGGTGAAGTAATCACGCTCAGGCGCAACAACAAGGGAACGACGGAGCACAGGAGATGACGTGCACGTGACATGCGTATCGGCCGAGTGGCTATCGGCAACAGAGGGAGCCCGAGATAATGGCAGAAGAAGCGAAGTCAAGCCAGCTGAGAACTTCATCAAAACGAACCGTCATTAAACTCTCATATTGCCAACATAGTCTGTTGAAACGTACTGGAATTGAGAAACCCGTAAATTGATAATCAATCAATACGTGGCAGCAAAACAAAAGGGCGGAGTAATGGAAAGCGGAATCTGAGCGTCAACTTATTCGCTTATTTTTATATATATTTTTTTTATTCTACTACAAATAAATTGGTAACAGGGAAAAACGTGTCAGCAAATCTGCTCTGGTTTACTTATTTTGTCACACAGAGACTGCATTTTGAAATATCTTACCGAGTTAAGGCGCCTGCTACAGAGATCTTTGAGTTCCTGTCGTATTCAATTATGTATTATTTTAATGCTTGTGGTTTGGACAATGGTTTTTAGTATGTTCCTTTAAATACTTGTAGCCTTTTGAATGTGTTTAGATTCTATATTCTAATTCAGAGTTGTAGTGGATTACTGTTTGTTCCATTGCTAATCAGTTTCCACATATCTTCTGATGTTACCAGACGTGCTCATTTGTATGGAAGAAACTCAACCTTCAACCTTTACTTTTGGATTCATTTGAATGATACTACAAACATTTTGGCGACGATCGGGGTTATTTATTTTTTTGGTAGGGGAAATTATTATTTTTTGTTTCTCTTTTTCGACCTTGCTGCATAGAAATCTATCTTCAAATTGGTATTTTCTACGTGAATAATTTAGTCACAAGCTTCAGACCAAGTGAACTACTACCTTCAAGCATTTTCTGAAGTGAACAGATCATAAGGTGAACAGATCGGAATGTTTCTTCTACTGAACTCTCTGTCACTCGTGCTTTTGGATTAGTAAATTTAATCGACTAATCAGTTTAAAGGATTCCTGTGAGTATATATGTAACTTGGATTTTTTTTTTCTCAAACGTAGTTCACCTCCGTTTGTAAAGATTTACATTTAGCAACCTCGTGTTGTTATTTGAATTTACTACTTACCGTTGCCATCTGCATCCTCGCGCTCCTGCCTGATGCTCTGCATGTGATGCAGACAAAGTGGTCACAGAACAAAAGCAATTAATAAGCTAAAATTCAATATTATCTCAGCTAAATCCAAGCAAAGTATCACAACATTGTCTTTTAATCACAACGTGTACAAATATCCAATAAAATGCTGTTCATAAGATACATCAATATTTGATCATAAATGGTGCCCCTAACGGATGGGGAAGGGAGGGGTAGTGTTGGGGAAAGTGTGGGAAAACTAAGTAAGTGACAGAACAATGGTCCGTTTGACCTCAATGTAAAATTACTAACAATAAATTAACAATAGCTAATGATCAAAAATTCATAAATTAATGTAACAAGCTCATGCCTAAGAAACAAGTCCACAAATGATAAATGAGGAAAAAGGCTGAGGGTAAGAAAAATGTCGACGTTTCAACGCAATTTGGTGCAGGCGTTGGATAGGGCCTTGCTTGAGGGTCTTCATCAGGACAGGGATGCAGGAGGGGCAATGGATCTGCACGAAAAATTCATAATTTAGTTATAGTCAAAATGATCCGTTTTACTCATAAAAATACACTATTTTGGTCGAAGAAGGGAAACATTACCAGAGAGTCACAGGAGTTGAGACCAAGCTAATGCAGGGATACTCATTAGATAACGATCATCAGGTTTAAAGAACTGCAGGGTCAACAAAAGACATTGCGTTGGGATACAGCCATCACCCAGGTTGTCTAGAACAACCAACACATGTAATACAATGGTGACTTACATTAATGAATGGTGCACAGGGTGATAATTTCAAGGATGGAGAGTCATATGGGTCCTACATGAGATGACAAAATAGTGGCCCCTTGTAACTCATATGAAAAAAAGGGAATTGTCTCATAACATCAGGTCAAAAAATAATAATAGAATTAACTCACTAGATAAGTGGTTTGCAGGGTAGACGGCAACCAGGTATAATGCCCACAGTTCAATTTATCTGTCAAACAGACGACTAATTTAGTTGGTAAAAAAAGAAACTTATCGTACAGTTTAAAAATGAGTGTAAAAGGAGGGGCATTGTGTACATCAGGTGAATTACCTGCGTAATAATGCGCAGTTGCGTGGTAACTAAGGAATCCGCCGCATAGGTCAGGATCCTGCAAAGGGTGAATTACCAACAGTTACCTAACAATCAGAAAATGCTAGTTAAACAGGCAGTAGGTTGTAAACCAACACAATAGTAAATGGGCCTACCTGCGGTGGGCAGCTGAGCCGCTAGCCCAGAAGAATGCGGTATCAGTGTCTTTGAATAAAAAACGGCCGCATAGATTGCATCGGTCCGATTTCTAAAAAAATTAAAGTGACAGATACACAGATTGTCACACAAGTTCGACTGGGTAATTTCCATAATTATTATGCCAGAGCCGCAGCAAGCATACCTGAAAACAGGGTGCTTCGGGACTTTAACGGGGGTCTGGCGAGCTTAATCCGAGTTTGTCAAAACTGTGGGGCCGCAATTCCATGGTTCTTATCTCGGAGTTCCGATCACGTGACCCCGGGAACTTTGAGAGAAAGTGAAAAAAGACTCCCAATATTATCGTAACACGATCATTACACAAAGTGATGGAAAATGGAGTAAATCTGCCACATCAGGGACGAATACAGCAATGACTTGTGCCCTGAGAGAAATGGAAATATGGTAAATCAAGTTTGTTCCCGCAAAAATTATTTTCAAAAAGAACTTAAAAAATATTTCACACAAGAGGAGATACAATTGATTATGACAATGGGAGCATACTAAATGTAATTTAAGAAAAAGTCAGTACCAATTCATCCCCCAGGTGCAGGATGAAAGCCCAGTGAGACTAATCGGCATATCTATCCCACGCGGAGGTAATGGCCGCGTCATTTTTTTTTTTTTTTTTTTTTTTTTTTTTTTGCATCAGTGGGGATCGGGGGTCAGACTAGTTGATGCTCTGCATAGCAGCGCTAATGTCACGCACTTGCGCAGTAGTCACGTTGCACTGTGTTTACTCGTCAACATCGTGACTTAAAGGTCACGCCACTCGACCCTACGTGGCGTATGTGCCGCCATCTTGGATTCATTTTTCTTCATTATTCCCGAGCACGTCTGGAGTTCATTTACCGATTTTGTTTTTCTGCTGCATGATTCATGTAAGACGTTTTTTTTATGGCCATATTTATTCGACAAATACTTTTGAATAGACAAAACGTGTCATTTTTGACTATTTATGAAACTAAGTATTACTGTTTTTAGCTGCACTGCTGATGACTGTCTATACTACTACTGCAGTTCTGTGTTTATACAATTATAATTACACTACTTATTGACTGTACTACTACTACAAACAATAACCCAGTACTGTATTATTCAAGGAGTCTCATACTTCAACTGATTTAATATTCTCCTTCAGTATTATCATGAATATTAATAATTCTACTGACACTTCTGCTTCGACTTCTACGTCGTCTTCTTCTTCTTTGTGCATTATTGTCAATTTAAGTACTCCCAAAGAATTCCTAACAGCCCCAGGTGAACCTGTGGTTAAATGGACTGCATGGAAAGAGTATTTTCTAAACTATATTGCTACTCTCAAAGATAATGTTGGTACTCTTTCTCCTGAAAGGAAACATAGAATGCTCCTACATAGTCTTGGCCCCGAAGGTCTGAGGGTATATAATCAAATGCAAAAACCTGAGAGGGATGGTGACTTGGACGTTTTTAAAACAGCTATTTTAGATTTAACTGAACATTATTCGCCCACAGTTTGCATTGGAGTTACTAGACGTGCATTCTTCAAAAGAAAACAACTACAACATGAAACTGTAGAAGAATATGTTGCCCAGTTAAAACTTTTAGCCGCGCATTGTAAATTTGGTGCATTACATGACAAACTTATTAGGGATCAGGTTGTTGTTTGCACGAGAAATAAAAGTATTCAAGATAGACTTTGGATTGAGGGTGAATCCAGCCTTAAGGATGTTATCACGCTTCTTATGAAAGCTGAATTGTCTGATAGAAGCTCAAAAGCACTTTCTGACTAATCTGAAAATCCCGCTTCTTCGGTCAATAAAATTCCTGAGCATAAGGAATACAAGGATTCTTCAAAAACAGGATTTAACAAGAATTTTCAAACTAATAAGAATTTTCAGACTAAATCCACCAATTATAAATCTTTCACCAAGTCTAAGTCTAATCAAATGGATACTCCTACCTTTGCATGCTATCGTTGTGGTGACAAGAATCATAACGCTAGTAACGAGAAATGTCCAGCAGGATCAGCAAAATGCTCCAATTGTGTCATTTTGGGCCATTTTTCCAAAGTTTGCAAGAGAAAGCCGTTTCAACGAGTGAAAGTCACCTGCATTACTGATACAGATTCATCTGATTATGATTCAGATTTGAACAATTCTGCTAATTGTAATGAAAACAAGCAATGTAATATTGTTCTTAACGTTGATAATGAAAGGAGCAAACCATTATGCATTGTACATTTTGGTGGTATTCCTTTGCAGGTTGCCGCAGATTCCGGCTCTCCTTTTACCATCATAGCCAAGGAGGTTTGGGAAAAAGAATTAGTTCATGGTTTGGGTCGACACTTAGAACCTACTGATGTTAACCCAGAAAGTTTTACAGGTGATAAAATAGATATGTTGGGTTATCGTACTTTAGTGTTTGAATTCAAAAACCGCACCGCTATTTGCAAATTGTATATTGCTCATGATGGCCCTTCTGTTTTAGGATGGAAAGATCAACGAGCTTTGCATATTATTTTGGATCCTAATGGTCCTGAACAGGTCCTTGTTACGGGTGAGAGTGATGACACAAAGAATTGGGTCCTTAAAGAGTTTCCAAATGTATTTTCAGGTAAGATTGGTAAATTTAAAGGTTTCTCTCATCGCATAAAACTAAAAAGTGATGCCATTCCTAAAATACACAAGGTGCGTAATATTCCTATGATTGTTAAGGATGAATTCAAATGTGAATTGTTAAAACTACAAGAAAGTGGTATTATTGAACCTATTGAAGCAGCCGAGTGGGTTTCTCCATTGGTCGTGGCTAGACGAGCCAATGGAAAAATTTGCTTGTGTGTTGATTTGAGAAATCTTAATAATAATATAATAATTGATCAATACCCCTTACCTAGAATCGATGAAATGTTGTCTTTAACCACAGGTGCTAAATAATTTTCAACTCTGGATTTATCTTCAGCGTATCACCAAATCTCCCTACACCATTCTAGTCGTGATTTGACCGCATTTTGCACTCCTTTTGGATGTTTTCGTTTTCGTCGCATGCCATTTGGATTGGCATCTGCGGCTGCAGTGTTTCAACAACTTATGTCACAGCTTTTTGGTGATATGCAAGGTGTCATTTTTTTTCAAGATGATATCCTTATAATGGGGAAAATTTCGCAGCAACACGACTCTAGATTAAGAAAGGTTCTGAATGTTTTAAATGAAAAGTGTCTTACTGCTGAAATTTCCAAATGCAAATTTTCTGAAAATAGTGTAGTGTATCTTGGACATGAGATGCACAAGGCATAAGACCAAATACCAAATTAGTTAGAGCCATTTTAGATGCACCAGCACCTAAATATAAAGATGATTTAAGATCATTTTTAGGATTAGCCGAATTTTACTCGAAATTTGTCTCTAACTTTTCAGAAAAACGTATCCCATGAGGAACCTTTTGAAAAACAAAGTCTCTTTTATTTGGTCTGATGAATGTCAGCAAGCTTCTCTTGTGAACAAAAAAGCTATTTGCCATGCTCCTAACCTTCAAGGTTTTGATCCTTGTGCCCATACACTAGTAACTAATGATGCGAGTTCCAAAGGCCACGGAGCTGTTTTAACTCAGATCTCTGAACATAATCAAGAAGTAGTGATCGCATTTGCTTCTAGATCTTTGACTCCAAATGAGGAAAAATATTCCGTAATTGAAAGGGAAACCTTAGCTGTTGTCTGGGAATTGGAACATTTCAGGAAGTTTATTTGGGGTAAGAACTTTTGTGTGAAAACTGATCACAAACCACTTACCAAATTACTTACAACTGAAGGTCTCAACAAAGCTACAGCTTGGATTGCAAGACTTTCCATGCGGTTGCAAGATTTTTTCTTTGAAATTCGTTATGTTCCTGGAGCTAAAAATGTCGTAGCAGATTTTTGGAGCAGGTTTTCCTTGCCTTTTATTGAATCTGATCAAAATTCATGGAATGATTTTTCTGTGGCAAATGTCATGTCCAATGACAAATTCTTCAATAGTATTTCTCAAGAGCAATGGTCAAAAGCTGACTCTGAAGACAATATGTTGAATGATGTTAAATCCAAAGTTACTAACGGTTGGAGTAATTTTTGCAAAAAAGATCTCACTGATGAATTGAGAGGATTTTGGGAGGTAAGAGAGGAACTCTCAATTTCTGATCAATTTCTTATCGGAGGAGATAAAATAATTCCTACTTTATCCGTCAGAAATCAAATCATACAATTGTCTCATGAAGGTCATCCTGGTATTTCTCACACCAAATCCAGGGTGAGAGATCAATACTGGTGGCCAGGAATGGATAGTTACATTGAAAAAATTGTTAGATCTTGTATTAATTGTGAACTTTCTGATAAATCGAAGAAAACTTTCAATCCACCATTAGGAGAAGTTACTGCTCCAAATCTTCCATGGGAAGATTTGGCTATGGACATTATGGGTCCTATTAGCTGGTTTGACGAATCTTTGAAATATATAATTGTGCTCGTTGACTTGTTTTCAAAATGGTTTGAATTAAGAGTAGTTGACAAAGCAAGCTCCACTAATGTTGTAGATTTCTTAGCACATGTTTTTGTACAAGAAAGATGTCCGTCATCAATCCTAACTGATAACAGAGTATAGTTTAAATCCAAAGAAATGCAAACCTTTCTTACCTCTAATGGAATTAGGCATAAGTTAACACCACTTTATCATCCCTCTTGCAATGGTACTATGGAAAGACTTAACAGAGTCATAAAAGCACTTTACAATTGTGTGTTAAATCAAAACTTTCTTGGGATTGTGAATTAAAAAAAATGTTGTGGGCTTATAGGGTAACTCCTCACCCTTTTTTGGGTAAAAGTCCATTTTCTCTTATGAGCTGTAGAATCACTTTCTCTAAAATGAATCCTAGTTGGATGAAAAGGAATGAAATTTTATTTTTTACGATGCTGGTGAAGTTAAATCGAATCTTACTTCTTCACAAAGAAAGAATAAGGTCTACCATGATACTAAACATGGGTATAAATCTGTTAACTTACAAGTGGGTCTATGGGTTTGTATTAAGCGTGCTAAGAAAGTTCCTAAAGGTTGTAGCAAGTTCAGTGCGCTTAAAAGAATTTCAAAAATTCACCGTAACTCTGTAACATTAGATAATGGTGAAAACTGGCACATGAGCCATTTAGCTCTAGCTCATCCTAGTGATTTGCACAGTTTTGAAGAAATTAATTCTGATCCGGTTTCTAAATCTCGCGGCCATTTTTGGTGTTTAGACAATGATATAAGCAGAAATTTGCATCAGAATTTATTTTGTGAGAATGATCTCGCTGTTGAGAATGATTTTACCAATGAGAATGACATTGTCAACAATGAAACTGAAATTTTGAATAGTGCTATTTCTCTAGAAAAGAAATCTTCTTTTGGAAGACCTGTTAAAATACCTAGAAAGTATAAAGAATTTGTATGTTGTTAACTTTATTTTTCTTGTTTTTTTTTTATTTTTGTTTGTTAAAGGGGAAGATATGTAGTATTCAATTATTTATTATTTTAATGCTTGTGGTTTGGACAATGGTTTTTAGTATGTTCCTTTAAATACTTGTAGCCTTTTGAATGTGTTTAGATTCTATATTCTAATTCAGAGTTGTAGTGGATTACTGTTTGTTCCACTGCTAATCAGTTTCCACATATCTTCTGATGTTACCAGACGTGCTCATTTGTATGGAATAAACTCAACCTTCAACCTTTACTTTTGGATTCATTTGAATGATACTACAGTTCCTAGCATTTTTAAGATAATATTATTGGTCAGATAATTCTGGTAGTTAATGCACTTGCTGGAAAGAGCTGTTTTGACTGGTCACAGTTTTGACTCACAAAGTAGCGTAGAGGCAGGGCTTTAAGTGGACAAGGTCTAAGACCTTGTAGTAATTAAAAATTGACATTTAAAGGGATCGCTTTCAGGCCCTATATTCATGTCTGTTGTGTCGGGTGAGTGCCAGGGTCACTAGCCGGCACCGACACAGATGGAGGGTCAAGGGATGGCCTATTGGGGCAAATGAAGACAGGAGACAGGAGTGTGTGCTACTGGGTTTCGTCGTCGTACACCCAAATGGCTTACGTACGTGCGTACCCTGTTTATTACAACTGGGGTCACTGTAGTATCTTCGAATAAACTCATCAGAATGTGTAGATTCAAGCTGAGTCCTTTATTTCAACCCCCCACACTCTACAAGGACAGCTTCTTTCAGTAAACTGACACAGACAAGAATACATGGTAAAGATAATTCTATCATTCCAGAACATGACAATGCAATATAGATTACAACGTGATGACATTGTAATGACATCTTAAAGCAATATACTACACAATCCCCCTTCTTAATAGAAAATAATAATTAAAAAAACTACAAATTCTTTAAGAATTTATGTACTTAACTACAATCAAACATTTCTAAACATTTTGGTTTCCTAACAATTCTCCCACTTGAAGTTTTGACAACATCATCATTCCTCTTGATAACCTCTTCACTAGAAGCAGTATTTGAACCACAGGGAAATACTTGTGGATTTTCCTCCACATGTGAATCCGATTCATGAGATAGAATCATCATTCATGATAAATGGATTAGAGTTGTTTTGAACATTACTAAGAAGAATCAGTAATAACATTAGATTCTTGTGGAAAATTAGAAACATCCCACCACCAATATTTTGCTTCATTACTCACATCCTTATTTTCTTCACCATGAGCTACAGGTGCAAGATGACTAAAATGACATACTTCACCATTCTGTAATAGTGCAGTGTTGTTCATGACTTTGACAACCAATTTAGGTTCACTAAATTTACTTTCGCCTTTAGAAACCTTCTTGGCATTTTTAATACGAACCCATTGACCTTTACACAAACTCACATGTTTTGTACCATGCTTAGAATCATATTAAGTTTTATTCCTAACTTGTGAATTTTTTACATATTCTCTTACTGATGGTATATCACACTGGGTCATACCACTTTTGTTCAACCAACCTGGGTTGATTTTAGAGTGAGGAATTCTACCTCTCATTAGTGAGAAAGGACTTTGACCAGTTGATACATGAATAGTGCTTCTATAAGCCCAAAGTAACTTCTTCAATTCATCATCCCAAGATAAATTACCATTATTAGCTAGTTGAAGGATCCCTTTGATACTACGATTCGCCCTCTCCACTTTACCATTGCCACTTGGATGATATAATGCTGTGAATCTTTGCTAATTTCCCGAGGCACTCAAATAGTTCATCATTTCAAGGGATTTAAATTGTACACCATTATCTGACAAAATAAACTTTGGAAAACCCTCTCTTAGGAAAATTTCATCCAAGAATGTAATAACAGTCCTAGTATTGATGACATTCACTACACTTATTTCCAACCACCTTGAAAATGTGTCAATTAAAACCAAGATGTATTTCTGTGAACTATCTTGCCAATTGACCGGTCCCATGAAATCAATGGCAACAACTTCCCAAGGAAATTTTGGCCAATCTGGAGAAGAAAGAGGAGGATTAAACGTTTTGAGAGTTTTATCAGAGACCTGACATTTGGTACAAGACCTTACACATCTTTCAACCTCCAAATCCATCTTGGGCCACCAATAAAGTTCCTTTAAACGAAGTTTAGTACGAGTGATTCCTGAATGTCCTTCATGACAAAGATCAATTATTTTTTTTCTTACATTTTTAGGTGGAACAATTCTGTCCCCACGTAAAACTAATTCATCACAAAGACTGAGTTCATCACGAACCTCCCAAAAGCCTCTTAATTCGTCATTAACAAATTTCTTGTCAACACCACTCCAACCTTTAATTATCAATTGTTTCAAAACAAGAAGAATCTGATCAGCATTCTCTGCCTCAAGCCATTCATTTTTACTAAAACTGCTCTGATTTTTCTCCAGTGAAATGTGGGCAACTGAATAGTCATTCCAAGAACTTTTGTCAAGCTCAATTAACGGTAACGACATGCGACTTAAAAAATCAGCAGTAAAATTGTTTGTACCAGGTACATATTGAATGTCATACATGAAATCCTGCAATCTCATAGACAATCTTGCTACTCTAGCAGTGGCATTAGTAAGACCATCTGTTGTCAGTAATTTATTTAATGGATGTGGTCACAACGAACAGTAAATTGCCTGCCCGACAAAAACTTCCTTAAATGCTCTTAAGCCCAAACAACAGCTTAAGTCTCCCTTTCAACAACAGAATAACGCTCTTCTGTGGGAGTAAGTAAACGGGACGCAAAGGCTATAATGATCTCTTTGTTGTTGTCATCCAATGGGGTTAAAACACTACCTAAGCCTTTGCTGCTAGCATCCGTGGTAACAATGGTTTTGGCAAATGGGTCGAAACCCTGAAGACTGGCTGCTTGAGCAATAGCTCTTTTAATTTCTTCAAAGGAATTCTGACAAGAAACACAGCATTTAAATTGCGTTTTATTCTTTAGCAAAGACCTCATGATGTGAGTCTTCTCAGAAAACTTATCAACAAATTTAGCATAGAATTCCGCAAGTCCTAGGAATGATCTAAGGTCTTCTTTGGACTTGGGCGCAGGCGCATCTTTAATAGCACTCACAAGGCATGATTTGGGTTTTATACCATGAGAACTAACTTCATGTCCAAGATAAGTGACACTTCTGTCTGCAAACTTACATTTTGATGGTTCTGCATTGACGCCTTTATTTTATAAAACACTCATCACACTTCTAAGACGTTCATCATGAATTTTCTGGTTAGGTCCCATAATAAGGATGTTGTCTTGGAAAAATACGACACCTTGCATATCACCAAATAACTCATGTATGAGTCTCTGAAAGACCACAGCTGCGGATGCCAACCCGAAAGGCATGCGGCAAAACTAAAAAAACACCTGAAAGGGGTACAAAAAGCTGTAAGATGTTTACTCAAAGCATTCAAAGAAATCTGGTGATATGCACAAGATAAATCAATGGTCGAAAACCATTTGGCACCTTTGGTAAGTGTGAGCATTTCGTCAATCCTCGGTAGAGGAAACTGGTCAACTATAATGTTGTCATTCAAATATCTTAAATCAATACACATGCAAATCTTACCATTAGAACGCCTGGCGATTACAATTGGAGAAATCCAATCAGACGCTTCAATAGGCTCAATTATTTCAGCATCTAATAACTCTTTGTGTTCAATTTTAACTTCATCTCGAACAATCATAGGAATGTGCCATACTTTATGTATTTTAGGAATCACATTGGTTTTCAGCCTAATTTTGTGGAAAACCCTTCCAAGCTTGCAATGCCACCATCAAAAACTTTAGGAAATTCTTCTAAAACCCATTTCTTAGTGTTTTTTGACTCACACATTACTAACACCTGCTCAGGGCTGTTGGGATTTAAGATTATATCAAGAGAATGTTGATTCTTCCAACCTAACACTGATGGTCCATCTTTGGCTACATAAAACTTACATACTGCTTTTCTACCTTTAAATTCAAACATCAAAGATCTAAAACCAAGCATATCAATTTGATGTCCAGTGAAACTTTCCGGATTCACATCAGTAGGTTGTAAATGTGGACCAATGGTATTAACAAACTTGTCCACCCAAATTGACCTAGCAATGATGGTAAATGGAGATCCCGAATCTGCTGCCACCTGTAAAATGACACCCCCAAAAGAAACCATACATAGAGGTTTGTTGCCATCACCACCAGTAATATTTACTACAACATGTCTGGTTGCACTGTTTGAAGAACAAAAATTCTCAAAAGGGTCTTCATCATCATTGACATCTGATAAATCAGAATCATTATCATTGCTGGTTATGCAAGTTACACGTGACTTTTTGAAGTTTTTCCTTCTGCAAACTTTTGAGAAATGACCAACAAGTCCACAAATTGAGCACTTTGTTGATCTAGCGGGACGCTTATCAAATCTTGCTGTATGAGATGTGCTCCCACACCTGTAACACACAAAGGATTGAGAAGTGTCCTCTTCCTTTTTGACATTATAATTCTGTTGCGGTTTCCAATTACTGGATTGATAATTTCTCGATTGTTTGAAGTTTGAATTATGGGTTTGAGTTTTATCCTTTCTATTGTCGCTAATTTTATTAACTGTAACTGGATCCTTAGAAAGCGAAAACTGCTTTAGCACATCTTTCTGAAAGTTCTGCTTTCTACTAATGTAATGACATCTTTAAGGCATGCATAGCCTTCAATCCAAAGTTTATCCTGGATGTTCTTGTTTTTCGTACACATGACTATTTGATCCCTAATCATGTCATCGTGTAAAGATCCAAATTTGCATTTGATAGCCAAATTCTTTAAAGCAGACACATAATCTTCAATGGATTCATTGGCATTTTGTTTGCGCTTGTAAAACGTGCGTCTTGAAACAGCACCACAGACAATTGGTGAATAATGGTCATCCAAATCAGCTATTGCACATTTAAAGACATCCCAATCACCACTTCTTTCTGTTTTTGCATTTTGGATATATACCCTGAGACCTCCAGGTCCTAAACAATGCATTAGAATTCTTTTTTTCCTTTCTGGAGCCATTACAGTACCATTATCTTCAAGAGTGGCAGTATAATAAAAAAAAATACTCCTTCCAATCTTGCCATTTAATGATAGGTTCTCCAGGGTTTACCAAGAATTCTTTTGGATCACTTAATGTGATGCTAGGACTGGTGCTCTGTACAACATTCCTCGAAGTAGAAGCTGTGTTTGACTCTCCATTCATTTTATAATATAAATATGTAAAATAAGCAAATATAAAATCTTACTGTAAAAATGATGAATGTTGTCTTTTAATTCGATTTCAGAGGTGAGTCCATGCTGTTCACTACAAGCGTTGTGCTTAAATCAGGAGATTGCTGTTGGTGAAATGATCGAGAGAGAAAAAAATAAATAAATAAAATGTCCGCTGGGGTCGCGTTGCGAGACCTCGTAGTGTTTTCCGCTGTAAGATCAGCACGTTAATGAATACGAAGAGTAAGCTTCAGAAAGAAAGCTCGCGGATAGCAGCACTGCAGGATTTATAAATAAACACTCCACGCGCCTGGACATGCGTTTGAACAACGATCGCGCATAAACAGCGATCACATAGATGTACAACTCACCAAATTCGTGAGTAACACCACATGCATGCACCCCAAAAGTAAAAAAAAAAATATGGAAGGCCCGTACAACTAAACTCACTGTAGTTGAAGTTGTCCTTTGTACTGCTTCTCTCTCCTTTTGAAAGATCGTCGGGTACAGCACTTCCGTTGCAAAGTTTGTATTTCAAATAAAGCACACAATTACAGTGCCCAACACTGTTGAAATCTGCGAAAGTTTCTTTTTCTAATTTCTTTGATTTCCCAATTATGGTTGAGCACTTTCTTAGTAGAATCGCACCGCTGGGTAAAAATTTAAATTACGGTTCTTTTCTTTGTTGGATGGTAGGGCGGTTGATCATCCTTGTCGCCAAATTGATGTAATATCTTCGAATAAATTCATCAGAAAGTGTAGATTCAAGTTGAGTCCTTTGTTTCAACCCCCCACATAAGAGAACAGCACACTCTGCAAGGACAGCTTCTTTCAGTAAACTGACACAGACAAGAATACACAGTACAGATAATTCTATCATTCCGGAACATGACAATGCAATAAAGATTACAACGTGATGACATCGTAATGACATCTTAAAGCAATATACTACATATACTACAGTCACCTGACCCATACGCTGCGTGCCCGTTGTGTCATGACACAACATTCCTCCCCAACAAATATTAAACCAATAACAATTCTCAAACACAGCGCCAGACCATACTTGGCATCTTCAAACAACTTCTGGCGCACTCTCAACAGCATTTACTCACGCAATTGAGAACAGTCTTACGTGAAATAGTCTTGCAAATGCCGAGCAGGTTCAAGGTTCTCTCGCAGGTGGTACTGGGACCTGCTACGCCCCAAAGTCTCTCGCTGCGGCTTCCGACGTCACTTCACTTCGATCATTCCCAGGGCTGCCATGCTCCTCTTCAGACGTTTCACTCACCAACCCCTCGCCATGAGTCGAAACACTGTCTGGGACTTCAACACGACCTCCAGCTGGGGATGTCTCGGATATCTGGTCCTGGCTGACATCAATCGGGCCAGGGCACCTGGATAGGACTTCACCCTGGCCGGCTCGGCTGATGATGCTGCCGGCTGGTACTTCTTAAAATAGGACACATTTCTGGTCACTGTCTCTCTTCCTCGGGTCGCAATGATTCAGGTACCCTTGACATCTTCAACACTCCACGGGTTCTTTCCGTAAGGCAATCGAAACTTGCCACTGGTTATTCGGTTTCTGAACAGCACCAGGTCACCTTTCGCAAGCTGCAGGGGTTGCGCATGCCGCTGCTGACTGACTTGAGCATGAGCCCGTAGACGTCGAGCATCTACTTGAGAGTCATCAGGCACCGCAGGGTGCCACTGGGGGTGATGTGGAATGGAGTCTGTAACCAATCTCTCCATGAGCAGATGTGCTGGGGCTACTCCAGTCATGGTATGGGGCGTCTGGCGGTAGCTTCGTAGAAACATGAAGATGGCCAACTCTACCGACTGACCTTGGTCTTGAGCAATGCGTATCACTTTGTTTAAAGTCTGCATAAATCTTTCTACCTCCCCATTCGCTTGCGGCCATCATGGGGTAATTCTCTGGTGTTGAATGCCTAGCGCAACGAGGTAGGTAGCTAGCTCTTGCCCTTGGGGGTCCATTTTCTTTCCTCAACTCCTGTATGAGACCGTGAGTCGCCATGATTTTTTCAAGTTTTGGGATTACTTCAACGGCACTGGGCGATGCTATGATCTCAACTTCAGGGTATTTAGAGTGATCATCACTGGCCACAAACATGTGTCGGCCATCAGGGAGGCTGCCAAAGTCTAAGCTGACACATGACCAGGGCGACCGAGGTCTCGGTTCAGCAATTATTGGGGCTGGACGAGGGACATCTCTAGTCACTTGGCATGACGAACAAGAGTGGGCCGTGGCTTCCACAAGCTCGTCCATGAGGGGGAACCATACATTGGTTCGGAGCCTTGACTTCATCTTGACCATCCCCTGGTGCCCGATGTGAGCTAGCTGAACAACTCGGGCCGTTAGAGCCGTCGAAATTACCAGTCGATGTCCCCTCAGTAGACATCCTGTGGTGTCCTCAGTAAGCTCACCTCGGACGTGGTACAAGCTGTCCATAATGTGCTGGGCATCCTTTGTCAGTATTTTCCATTCCTCTTTGGCTCTGTGCCAGTTGCTATGTTTTAGAGCCGCTTTGGCCCGTTGTAAACAGTTGTCCTTGTTCGTCTCTTCTCGGAGGTCCTCCATAGATAGTGGGAGGGGGCAAGACCGGGTTGTGACACACCTGACGTATTCCTTTGTGTCAGCAGCATCTTCTTTCTCCTGCTCCGTGGCTGCTCTTGGGTGACGCGATAGATAGTCCGCGGGATTTCTGGACCCTGGGTGATACTCCACCGGGCAGTTATAATTTTGTAGCTGCAACATCCATTTTTCGATCCGGGGTGGTGGTTTGGTGGATGTCCCCGAGAAGCGAGCCACTAAAGGTTTGTGTTCGGTCGCCACCACAAACGGCTTGCCATATACGTAAAGATGAAAATGACGGCACCCCCAATGTATGGCAATGGCCTCCTTCCCTATCTGGGAGTACCGCTGCTCCGTGTCCGTGAGGGATAGGCTGGCAAAAGCTACGGGAGCCCAGTCTTCTTTCAGGTGCCGTTGCTGTAGTAGCACGGCGCCTAGCCCAGTGGGACCGGAGTCTACTGCAATCAAAATAATCTTCCTGGTATCGAAGAAGGCTAACGTGGTCGTCTCCGAAAGGGCATCCTTGATGTCTTTGAAGTCCTTGGCTTGTTCTTGGTCCCACTTCCAGGAAGTGGCGTCCTTCGTAAGTTCCCTCAGCGGTTGAGTGAGTGTGGTGAGGTCTCGGATGAACCGCTCACAATAGTTCACCATGCCAAGGAAACTGCGGACCTTAGTGACATTGGTGGGAGCAGCAGCATCCTTAATGTCCTGAACCTTTTCAGGATCTGGATTGACTCCCTCAGTGGAAAAGGTGTAGCCAAAAAACTGTAGCTTCTTCTTTAGGAATTTGCACTTCTCCTTGTGAAGAGTGAGTCCGGCGTCCCGTAGTCGGCGAAGAACTTGAGTCAGGCGTGAATTGTGTACCGGGATGGTCTTGGCGTGCACCATGATGTCATCGCTAGCATTAATGACTCCGGTATGTCCATAATTAGTTTGTGTGTTATGTTTTGAAACACTTCTGCCACACTGGACACCCCAAAACTCAGGCGGGTGTATCTTCGAAGGCCAACGTGAGTTGAGAATGTTGTAATGTTGCGGGACGCCTCATCCAGCACTAGCTGATGGTACCCAGATCTCAGGTCTAACTTGGAGAACCAACAGCCTCCAGCCATTTCCCCTATCAGGTCATCTATGGTCGGGGTGATATGACGCTCCCTTTTGATGGCCGCGTTTGGTAGCCTCATGTCCACGCAGATCCTGACTGCTCCTGGTTGCTTGGGCTTCCTGGTGACAACAATTGGGGAGACCCACGGGGTGGACCCCATCACCTTTTCAATGATGCTCCTACCTTTTTCAGTTCCTCCTCCACCAGAGGACGCAAGTGGAAGGCTATTCGCCAGTGGTGTAGAGCCACAGGTTGTACCGTGGGGTCGATGTGTAGATGAATCTCTTTGCCTTTAAACTTCCCGATTCCTTCAAATACATCCGAAAATTCCGCCAAGATGTGCTGAACCCGCTCCTGGTGCACTCCAAATGCAAATGTCACAACTCCCAAGTCTTCCGCAGCACGGCATCGTAATAGCATCCCTGCCCATCCTCCGTAACGTACACGTTGGTGTTGATGGAGTGGGTACCATGTGAGATGAGGGTCCAGAACCAGTCCCGTATCCTCAGGGGTGTGTCTTGACCATATGCGAACACGGTGATGGCTGTAGGGTGTAGCGTTGGTGCAGGAATCATGGTCTCGTACAGGGCAGAGGCCATGATGTTGATTGCGGCACCCAGGTCTACCACGTCCATGACGTCTTGAGGGCCCACTCGGATGTTGCATTGGGGCAGTCGTCGCGCCTTCCGGGTTTTAGTCCCAATCATGTGCACTTTATGTACCACTCGCTCCTCCTCATCATCATTGTTAGACCTGGCATCCTTGGCGTGGTTTCCCCCTATCTTTTTGCCTCTACATTCTGTATTTTTTGATGGTGGGCTAGATTTTGTTTTTGCTGGTTTAGATGCTTTGGACACTCTGCCACTGCTGATCAGTGTTAGAGAGTAAGTGCTCCCTGTGTAAATGTTATTGTGATTGGATATACATGATTGGCATATTTGTATCACCATGAAGTCCCTAGTAAAGTGCACTGGGAGTGCCAGGGCTGGTGATGACAAATGCTACTAGTGGTCCTGCAGCACTGATTGTGCCACCCACATGAGTAGCCCTCAAATGGTGTCTCAGGCCTGTCACCGCAGTGCCTGTGTGCAGTCTGTGAACTGCCATGTCCCTCTGGTCAGTGTCCCCACAGACCAGGCCTAACCCTTCCCTTTCTGTGCACATTGGTCACCCCTATGGAAGGCCCGAGGTACCCCTTCACCATTCTGTAGTAGTGCAGTGTTGTTCATGACTTTGACAACCAATTTAGGTTCACTAAATTTACTTTCGCCTTTAGAAACATTCTTGGCATTTTTAATACGAACCCATTGACCTTTACACAAACTCACATGTTTTGTACCATGCTTAGAATCATAATAAGTTTTATTCCTAACTTGTGACATTTTTTACGTATTCTCTTACTGATGGTATATCACACTGGGTCATACCACTTTTGTTTAACCAACCTGGGTTGATTTTAGAGTGAGGAATTCTACCTCTCATTAGTAAGAAAGGACTTTGACCAGTTGATACATGAATAGTGCTTCTATAAGCCCAAAGTAACTTCTTCAATTCATCATCCCAAGATAAATTACCATTATTAGCTAGTTAAAGGATCCCTTTGATACTACGATTCGCCCTCTCCACTATACCATTGCCACTTGGATGATATAATGATGTGAATCTTTGCTGATTTCCCGAGGCACTCAAATAGTTCATCATTTCAAGGGATTTAAATTGTACACCATTATCTGACAAAATAAACTTTGGAAAACCCTCTCTTAGGAAAATTTCATCCAAGAATGTAATAACAGTCCTAGTATTGATGACATTCACTACACTTATTTCCAACAACCTTGAAAATGTGTCAATTAAAACCAAGATGTATTTCTGTGAACTATCTTGCCAATTGACCGGTCCCATGAAATCAATGGCAACAACTTCCCAAGGAAATTTTGGAAAATCTGGAGAAGAAAGAGGAGGATTAAACGTTTTGAGAGTTTTATCAGAGACCTCACATTTGGTACAAGACCTTACACATCTTTCAACCTCCAAATCCATCTTGGGCCACCAATAAAGTTCCTTTAAACGAAGTTTAGTACGAGTGATTCCTGAATGTCCTTCATGACAAAGATCAATTATTTTTTTTCTTAAATTTTTAGTTGGAACAATTCTGTCCCCACGTAAAACTAATTCATCACAAAGACTGAGTTCATCACGAACCTCCCAAAAGCCTCTTAATTCGTCATTAACAAATTTCTTGTCAACACCACTCCAACCTTTAATTATCAATTGTTTCAAAACAAGAAGAATCTGATCAGCATTCTCTGCCTCAAGCCATTCATTTTTACTAAAACTGCTCTGATTTCTCTCCAGTGAAATGTGGGCAACTGAACAGTCATTCCAAGAACTTTTGTCAAGCTCAATTAACGGTAACGACATGCGACTTAAAAAATCAGCAGTAAAATTGTTTGTACCAAGTACATATTGAATGTCATACATGAAATCCTGCAATCTCATAGACAATCTTGCTACTCTAGCAGTGGCATTAGTAAGACCATCCGTTGTCAGTTATTTAGTTAATAGCTTGTGGTCACAACGAACAGTAAATTGCCTGCCCGACAAAAACTTCCTTAAATGCTCTTAAGCCCAAACAACAGCTAAAGTCTCCCTTTTAACAACAGAATAACGCTTTCTGTGGGAGTAAGTGAACGGGACGCAAAGGCTATAATGATCTCTTTGTTGTTGTCATCCAATGGGGTTAAAACACTACCTAAGCCTTTGCTGCTAGCATCCGTGGTAACAATGGTTTTGGCAAATGGGTCGAAACCCTGAAGACTGGCTGCTTGAGCAATAGCTCTTTTAATTTCTTCAAAGGAATTCTGACAAGAAACACACCATTTAAATTGCGTTTTATTCTTTAGCAAAGACCTCATGATGTGAGTCTTCTCAGAAAACTTATCATCAAATTTAGCATAGAATTCCGCACGTCCTAGGAATGATCTAAGGTCTTCTTTGGACTTGGGCGCAGGCGCATCTTTAATAGCACTCACAAGGCATGATTTAGCTTTTATACCATGAGAACTAACTTCATGTCCAAGATAAGTGACACTTCTTTCTGCAAACTTACATTTTGATGGTTCTGCAGTGACGCCTTTATTTTATAAAACACTCATCACACTTCTAAGACGTTCATCATGAATTTTCTTGTTAGGTCCCATAATAAGGATGTTGTCTTGGAAAAATACGACACCTTGCATATCACCAAATAATTCATGTATCCCGCCTCTTGACGGTCATTGGTGGCTTGGTTCATCCGGATCAATCCGGATTTATCCCGCATCGCAACACGGCTCTTAACCTACGTCGTCTCCACGGAGCTGTTGCGAGGGCGGGGCTTCTGACGGAGCCGGCCATTTTGGCTTCGCTAGACGCCTCGATGGCCTTTGATACGGTAGAGTGGCCCTATCTTTGGGCAGCTCTTGAGAAATTTGGTTTCGGACCTGAGTTTATTGGTTGGGTGAAATTGTTATACGCCGAACCCTTGGCGCAGGTGGTGGTGAATGGTCGGGTTTCTGTCCCCTTTTGCCTGGGTAGAGGGACCCGTCAGGGATGCCCCTTGTCTCCGTTGCTTTTCGCGCTTGCCCTGGAACCGTTAGCTGCGTGGCTTCGATGGGAACCTTCCCTCAAAGGGATCCGTTGATCCCCGGATTTTGAAGACCGCGTCTCGCTTTACGCGGATGACATTCTTCTGTATCTTACTTCCCCGCGTAAATCTTTAAATGTCTTATTTGACGTTCTTACTTCGTTTGGTGCTAACTCAGGTCTGGTGATTAATTGGGCTAAGTCTTGTGTGTATGTTCTCTCGGGTGTTTTGCCCCCATTACCGGACAGATTTCCTATCCAGGTTGTCCAGTCTGGCTTCAAGTATTTGGGGATCTTTATTACGCTGGACTCTTCACTTCGGTTCGAGCGTAATCTCCTACCCCCGCTTCTTAGACTGCGACTGGATGTGGCCCGCTGGCGTAAACTACCCCTGTCTCCTCTGGGCAGGGCTGCCCTTTTTAAAATGATGTCTTTGCCACGATTCCTATACGCACTTCAAAATTCTTTTGACGACGTTCCCGCTACCTATTTCCGAGAGATCGAGAGTCTTCAAAGGCAACTGATCTGGGACGGGCGTCCACGTATGGCCCTTGCGAAACTTACTATCCCTTGGTACGACGGGGGCATGGCGCTCCCCGATATCAAGAGATATTATTGGGCTACCCAACTGTCTGCCATTAACCACGCAATGTATTCCCCGGGTCGAGATCCGGCCTTTGAGATGGATAGACTCCAGCTGCCGGGAGGGGATTTCAATAGAGCGCTTTATTCCAGATCGGCTGGGCGCCATCTTACGGGCCCGTCCAGGATAGCAGTCAATGTGTGGCGCGCCGCGAATGTGAGTTTGGGATGGGAGAACCGACTGACAATGGCGACTCCGCTTTATGCTTCCGAACGTTTGGGATGTCTCTGGTCTACTAAGGGCTTTGACCGCTGGGATATGATTGGGATATGTAAAGTGGGTGATGTCTGTGTGCAGGGTAGAGTGAAGTCTTTCCAGGCCCTTAAGGCCGAATATGACTTGAGTGATAGAGAGTTTTTTCGATACCTGCAGGTCCGGCATGCTCTGGCCTCAGTACTGACTCCTGATGTGACCCTACCCGAGTCCTCCCCCCTTGAGGATCGCATACTGGATGGACACCTGCCCGATAGCACTATCTCCCTGATTTATAAGAAACTGATTAATAATCGAGCTGATTTACTGCTCCGACTTCGGGAGGTTTGGGTCGGTGACGGGTTGGACTTGGATGACGAGGATTGGCAGTCGGCACTCTCTTCTCCGAAAGAGGTCGCCATCCCCGCCCGTCTTCGTTTGGTTCAACTTAAGATCCTCCACCGGGTGTATGTAACTGGTCCGCGTCTGGTAGTAATGGGTTTTTCCCCGGATGGCTTATGCAAACGTGGTTGTGGGATGAGTGCTACATTTCCGCATATTCTTTGGGAGTGCCCGGTGGTAGCGGCCTACTGGATTGATGTGCTTGCGGTGATGACTGTTGTGACTGGCATTACCCTCCGGCCTGAGGCCCGACGATGCCTGTTGAATGTGTGGGAACCCACCGACTATTCTGTGGCCCAGACCAGATGGGCGACCTTGGGATACATGGTCGCGAAGCGAGACATTGCGCAGCTCTGGGGCGCGTCCAGACCTCCCGACGTTTCGGTGTGGGAGGATAACATGGACTGGTCCATGTTCCGAGAGAAGATCGTCTATGTAGCTAGGGGCAGACCCAGGGCGTGGACGAAGATTTGGGGTCAGTGGAACGAATATCGTGGAGACATTTGTACCCCTCCCTTGGTCGACACTCACGATGTTACCCTATCTCCCTAGGCTGGCGTTCCCGAAATTTTTCATGCTGTTCTAGGATTTTCCTGTCCTCCCCGCTGTCCCTCCCCCCCCAGCTTTGCCGAGTCCCATTGATTGTGCTTTCGTCTTCCTGATTAGTGGCTTTCCCCTCCGCCTTCTGGGCTGACCTTGATTAATGTGCATTCGCCTTGTTTAGAGTTTGTAGTTTTTTATATTTATTACAGAAAATTGTTATGTCCTGTCCTATGTTTTGAGCAATACTTGGTATCTGATTTGTGCCTGGCCTCGGAAGTAATCGTTTGCTTCTTATGTTGTGCGTTGCTATTAGCGGCCAGCCCGTGTGGTTGTAGGCCCATCTCTGTGATTTTTCTTTGATTGCTCAATAAAAGTTTTTAACCAAAAAAAAAAAAAAATAATAATAATTCATGTATGAGTGTCTCAAAGACCACAGCTGCGGATGCCAACCCGAAAGGCATGCGGCGAAACTAAAAAAACACCGGAAAGGGGTACAAAAAGCTGTAAGATGTTTACTCAAAGCATTCAAAGAAATCTGGTGATATGCACAAGATAAATCAATGGTCGAAAACCATTTGGCACCTTTGGTAAGTGTGAGCATTTCGTCAATCCTCGGTAGAGGAAACTGGTCAACTATAATGTTGTCATTCAAATATCTTAAATCAATACACATGCAAATCTTACCATTAGAACGCCTGGCGATTACAATTGGAGAAATCCAATCAGACGCTTCAATAGGCTCAATTATTTCAGCATCTAATAACTTTTTGAGTTCAATTTTTACTTCATCTCGAACAATCATAGGAATGTGCCGTACTTTATGTATTTTAGGAATCGCATTGGATTTAAGCCTAATTTTGTGGAAAACCCTTCCAAGCTTGCAATGCCACCATCAAAAACTTTAGTAAATTCTTCTAAAACCCATTTCTTAGTGTTTTCTGACTCACACATTATTAACACCTGCTCAGGGGTGTTGGGATTTAAGATTATATCAAGAGAACGTTGATTCTTCCAACCTAACACCGATGGTCCATCTTTGGCTACATAACGCTTACATACTGCTTTTCTACCTTTAAATTCAAACATCAAAGATCTAAAACCAAGCATATCAATTTGATGTCCAGTGAAACTTTCCGGATTCACATCAGTAGGTTGTAAATGTGGACCAATGGTATTAACAAACTTGTCCACCCAAATTGACCTAGCAATGATGGTAAATGGAGATCCCGAATCTGCTGCCACCTGTAAAATGATACCCCCAAAAGAAACCATACATAGAGGTTTGTTGCCATCACCACCAGTAATATTTACTACAACATGTCTGGTAGCACTGTTTGAAAAACAAAAATTCTCAAAAGGGTCTTCATCATCATTGACATCTGATAAATCAGAATCAATATCATTGCTGGTTATACAAGTTACACGTGACTTTTTGAAGTTTTTCCTTCTGAAAACTTTTGAGAAATGACCAACAAGTCCACAAATTGAGCACTTTGTTGATCTAGCGGGACACTTATCAAATCTTGCTGTATGAGATGTGCTCCCATACCTGTAACACACAAAGGATTGAGAAGTGTACTCTTCCTTTTTGACATTATAATTCTGTTGCGGTTTCCAATTACTGGATTGATAATTTCTCGATTGTTTGAAGTTTGAATTATGGGTTTGAGTTTTATCCTTTCTATTGTCGCTAATTTTATTAACTGTAACTGGATCCTTAGAAAGCGAAAACTGCTTTAGCACATCTTTCTGAAAGTTCTGCTTTCTACTAATGTAATGACATCTTTAAGGCATGCATCGCCTTCAATCCAAAGTTTATCCTGGATGTTCTTGTTTTTCGTACACATGACTATTTGATCCCTAATCATGGCATCGTGTAAAGATCCAAATTTGCATTTGATAGCCAAATTCTTTAAAGCAGACACATAATCTTCAATGGATTCATTGGCATTTTGTTTGCGCTTGTAAAACGTGCGTCTTGAAACAGCACCACAGACAATTGGTGAATAATGGTCATCCAAATCAGCTATTGCACATTTAAAGACATCCCAATCACCACTTCTTTCTGTTTTTGCATTTTGGATATATACCCTGAGACCTTCAGGTCCTAAACAATGCATTAGAATTCTTTTTTTCCTTTCTGGAGACATTACAGTACCATTATCTTCAAGAGTGGCAATATAATTTAAAAAAATACTCCTTCCAATCTTGCCATTTAATGATAGGTTCTCCAGGGTTTACCAAGAATTCTTTTGGATCACTTAATGTGATGCTAGGACTGGTGCTCTGTACAACATTCCTCGAAGTAGAAGCTGTGTTTGACTCTCCATTCATTTTATAATATAAATATGTAAAATAGGCAAATATAAAATCTTACTGTAAAAATGATGAATGTTGTCTTTTAATTCGATTTCAGAGGTGAGTCCATGCTGTTCACTACAAGTGTTGTGCTTAAATCAGGAGATTGCTGTTGGTGAAACGATCGAGAGAGAAAAAAATATATAAATAAAATGGCCGCTGGGGTCGCGTTGCGAGACCTCGTAGTGTTTTCCGCTGTAAGATCAGCACGTAGATGAATACGAAGAGTGAGCGTCAGAAAGAAAGCTTGCGGATAGCAGCACTGCAGGATTTATAAATAAACACTCCACGCGCCTGGACGTGTGTTTGAACAACGATCGCGCATAAACAACGATCACATAGATATACAACTCACCAAATTCGTGAGTAAACACCACATGCATGCACCCCAAATGTAAAAAAATAAATATGGAAGGTCCATACAACTAAACTCACTGTAGTTGAAGTTGTCCTTTGTACTGCTTCTCTCTCCTTTTGAAAGATCGTCGGGTACAGCACTTCCGTTGCAAAGTTTGTATTTCAAATAAAGCACACAATTACAGTGCCCAACACTGGTGAAATCTGCGAAAGTTTCTTTTTCTAATTTCTTTAATTTCCCAATTATGGTTGAGCACTTTCTTAGTAGAATCGCACCGCTGGGTAAAAATTTAAATTACGGTTCTTTTCTTTGTTGGATGGTAGGGGGGTTGATCATCCTTGTCGCCAAATTGATGTATATCTTCGAATAAATTCATCAGAAAGTGTAGATTCAAGTTGAGTCCTTTGTTTCAACCCCCACACAAGAGAACAGCACACTCTGCAAGGACAGCTTCTTTCAGTAAACTGACACAGACAAGAATACACAGTACAGATAATTCTATCATTCCAGAACATGACAATGCAATATAGATTACAACGTGATGACATCGTAATGACATCTTAAAGCAATATACTACATATTCTACAGTCACCTGACCCATACGCTGCGTGCCCGTTGTGTCATGGTCGTGACACAACATTCCTCCCCAACAAACATTAAACCAATAACAATTCTCAAACACAGCGCCAGACCATACTTGGCATCTTCAAACAACTTCTGGCGCACTCTCAACAGCATTTACTCATGCAATTGAGAACAGTCTTACGTGAAATAGTCTTGTAAATGCCGAGCAGGTTCAGGGTTCTCTTGCAGGTGGTACTGGGACCTGCTATGCCCCAAAGTCTCTCGCTGCGGCTTCCGACGTCACTTCACTTCGATCATTCCCAGGGCTGCCATGCTCCTCTTCAGACGTTTCACTCACCAACCCCTCGCCATGAGTCGAAACACTGTCTGGGATTTCAACACAACCTCCAGCTGGGGATGTCTCGGATATCCGGTCCTGGCTGACATCAGTCGGGCCAGGGCACCTGGACAGGACTTCACCCTGGCCGGCTCGGATGATGATGCTGCCGGCTGGTACTTCTTAAAATAGGACACATTTCTGGTCACTGTCTCTCTTCCTCGGGTCACAATGATTCAGGTACCCTTGACATCTCCAACACTCCATGGGTTCTTTCCATAAGGCAATCGAAACTTGCCACTGGTTATTCGGTTTCTGATCAGCACCAGGTCACCTTTCGCAAGCTGCAGGGGTTGCGCATGCCGCTGCTGACTGACTTGAGCATGAGCCCGTAGACGTCGAGCATCTACTTGAGAGTCATCAGGCACCGCAGGGTGCCACTGGGGGTGATGTGGAATGGAGTCTGTAAACACTCTCCCCATGAGCAGATATGCTGGGGCTACTCCAGTCATGGTATGGGGCGTCTGGCGGTAGCTCCGTAGAAACATGAAGATGGCCAACTCTACCGACTGACCTTGGTCTTGAGCAATGCATATCACTTTGTTTAAAGTCTGCATAAATCTTTCTACCTCCCCATTCGCTTGCGGCCATCATGGGGTAATTCTCTGTTGTTGAATGCCTAGCGCGACGAGGTAGGTAGCTAGCTCTTGCCCTTGGGGGTCCATTTTCTTTCCTCAACTCCTGTAAGAGACCGTGAGTCGCCATGATTTTTTCAAGTTTTGGGATTACTTCAACGGCACTGGGCGATGCTATGATCTCAACTTCAGGGTATTTAGAGTGATCATCAATGGCCACAAACATGTGTCGGCCATCAGGGAGGCTGCCAAAGTCTAAGCTGACACATGACCAGGGCGACCGAGGTCTCGGTTCAGCAATTATTGGGGCTGGACGAGGGACATCTCCAGTCACTTGGCATGACGAACAAGAGCGGGCCGTGGCTTCCACAAGCTCGTCCATGAGGGGGAACCATACATTGGTTAGGAGCCTTGACTTCATCTTGACCATCCCCTGGTGCCCGATGTGAGCTAGCTGAACAACTCAGGCCATTAGAACCGTCGAAATTACCAGTCGATGTCCCCTCAGTAGACATCCTGTGGTGTCCTCAGTAAGCTCACCTCGGACGTGGTACAAGCTGTCCATTATGCGCTGGGCATCCTTTGTCAGTATTTTCCATTCCTCTTTGGCTCTGTGCCAGTTGCTATGTTTTAGAGCCTTTTGGCCCTTTGTAAACAGTTGTCTTGTTCGTCTCTTCTCGGAGGTCCTCCATAGATAGTGGTTGGGTGCAAGACCGGGTTGTGACACACCTGAGGTATTCCTCTGTGTCAGCAGCATCTTCTTTCTCCTGCTCCGTGGCTGCTCTTGGGTGACGCGATAGATAGTCCGCTGGATTTCTGGACCCTGGGTGATACTCCACCAGGCAGTTATAATTTTGTAGCTGCAACATCCATTTTTCGATCCGGGGTGGTGGTTTGGTGGATGTCCCCGAGAAGCGAGCCACTAATGGTTTGTGATCGGTCGCCACCACAAACGGATTGCCATATACGTAAATATGAAAATGACGGCACCCCTAATGTATGGCAATGGCCTCCTTCCCTATCTGGGAGTACCGCTGCTCCGTGTCCGTGAGGGATAGGCTGGCAAAAGCTACGGGAGCCCAGTCTTCTTCCAGGTGCCGTTGCTGTAGTAACACGGCGCCTAGCCCAGTGTGACCGAAGTCTACTGCAATCAAAATAATCTTCCCGGGATCGAAGAAGGCTAGCGTGGTCGCCTCCGAAAGGGCATTCTTGATGTCTTTGAAGTCCTTGGCTTGTTCTTGGTCCCACTTCCAGGGAGTGGCGTCCTTCGTAAGTTCCCTCAGCGGTTGAGTGAGTGTGGTGAGGTCTCGGATGAACCGCTCACAATAGTTCACCATGCCAAGGAAACTGCGGATCTCAGTTACATTGGTGGGAGCAGCAGCATCCTTAATGTCCTGAACCTTTTCAGGATCTGGATTGACTCCCTCAGTGGAAAAGGTGTAGCCAAAAAACTGTAGCTTCTTCTTTAGGAATTTGCACTTGTCCTTGTGAAGAGTGAGTCCGGCGTCCCGTAGTCGGCGAAGAACTTGAGTCAGGCGTGAATTGTGTACCGGGATGGTCTTGGCGTGCACCATGATGTCATCGCTGGCATTGATGACTCCCGGTATGTCCATAATTAGTTTGTGTGTTATGTTTTGAAACACTTCTGCCACACTGGACACCCCAAAACTCAGGCGGGTGTATCTTCGAAGGCCAACGTGAGTTGAGAATGTTGTAATGTTGCGGGACGCCTCATCCAGCACTAGCTGATGGTACCCAGATCTCAGGTCTAACTTGGAGAACCAACAGGCTCCAGCCATTTCCCATATCAGGTCATCTATGATCGGGGTGATATGACGCTCCCTTTTGATGGCCGCGTTTGGTAGCCTCATGTCCACGCAGATCCTGACTGCTCCTGGTTGCTTGGGCTTCCTGGTGACAACAATTGGGGAGACCAACGGGGTGGACCCCGTCACCTTTTCAATAATGCTTCTACCTTTTTCAGTTCCTCCTCCACCAGAGGACGCAAGTGGAAGGCTATTCGGCAATGGCGTAGAGCCACAGGTTGTACCGTGGGGTCGATGTGTAGATGAATCTCTTTGCCTTTAAACTTCCCGATTCCTTCAAATACATCCGAAAATTCCGCCAAGATGTGCTGAACCCGCTCCTGGTGCACTCCAAATGCAAATGTCACAACTCCCAAGTTTTCCGCAGCACAGCATCGTAATAGCATCCCTGCCCATCCTCCGTAACGTACACGTTGGTGTTGATGGAGTGGGTACCATGGGAGATGAGGGTCCAGAACCAGTCCCGTATACTCAGGGGTGTGTCTTGACCATATGCGAACACGGTGATGGCTGTAGGGTGTAGCGTTGGTGCAGGAATCATGGTCTCGTACAGGGCAGAGGCCATGATGTTGATTGCGGCACCCAGGTCTACCACGTCCATGACGTCTTGAGGGCCCACTCGGATGTTGCATTGGGGCAGTCGTCGCGCCTTCCGGGTTGTAGTCCCAATCATGTGCACTTTATGTACCACTCGCTCTTCCTCATCATCATTGTTGGACCTGGCATCCTTGGCGTGGTTTCCCCCTATCTTTTTGCCTCTACATTCTGTATTTTTTGATGGTGGGCTGGATTTTGTTTTTGCTGGTTTAGATGCTTTGGACACTCTGCCACTGCTGATCAGTGTTAGAGAGTAAGTGCTCCCTGTGTAAATTGTTATTGTGATTGGATATACATGATTGGCATATTTGTATCACCATGAAGTCCCTAGTAAAGTGCACAAGGAGTGCCAGGGCTAGTGATGACAAATGCTACTAGTGGTCCTGCAGCACTGATTGTGCCACCCACATAAGTAGCCCTAAAATGGTGTCTCAGGCCTGTCACCGCAGTGCCTGTGTGCAGTCTGTGAACTGCCATGTCCCTCTGGTCAGTGTCCCCACTGACCAGGCCTAACCCTTCCCTTTCTGTGCACATTGGTCACCCCTATGGAAGGCCCGAGGTACCCCCTTGGGCAGGGTGCAGTGTATGTGAAAGGTAGAGCATGTACTTGTGCAGGTGACATGCTCTGGTAGTGAATTACAGCCATTTTCGTTTTTCACTGCTGCAAGGCTATCTTGCTCCATAGGCTATCATGGGGGATGCTGGCTACAGTGGCTACCAGCATATCTTCCCATAGGAGCAAGATAGGACATAAAAGTCTGGTATCCCTGAACTCAGAATTACATCTTTTAGGAAAGGTGGTTTTTAACTCCTGTGTTTGAGAATAGCACTTTTATAAAGTTGCTGTTCTCTTGTCTGACCTTTCTGTGTGCCTTGGCCTCTTTGTGTATTGACTGTCTGGTTTGAGAGTGACAGGGGCTGGGGATTCCCCAGGAGGTTGGCTGAGTCAGCCCTAGGCTGAATGACTGCATTTGCAACTTGAGTGGTGGGAGGAGATAGCACCTGGGCCTGAATAGGGCTGTGCCTGCCTTCCACAATGCTGGCTCCACCTCCTGCTGGGCGACTGACAACCCTGCCCTCACTCTGAAAGGAAAGGAGAAGCCAGGAAAACAAAGTGCTCAAGGAACACCCAGAGCTGGTTCAGACCGGGCTCAGAGCCCTCCTGCACAAAGGGAACAAAGACTTTTAGGGGTATAAGTACAGGACCCCTGACAACAGAAAATTAGATCATCCTGGAACCAAGAAGGAACCTCTGGACTGACCTGCTGTTGCTTTGCTGCCAAGGAGAGGGGAAGGACTTTGCTGTTGTGCTGTGTCCCCTGTCTTGAAGGAATCTCCAAGGTGCATGAGAAGAATTGGCTCCCTGTTTTTGAAGTCCCAGGAACAAAAGGACTTCACCCCCAGCTTCCCTGAACTCTGCTGAGAGAGTTCTGTCCTTCCTAGAGTGCTTGGGCCAGTTGTGGTGGCTCTGGAAGTTGTACCTGTGCTGGGAAGCTGGAAACTAAGATTGAGAGACTTTTGCAACTGAAAAGTTATCGCATCGCATCGCTCGCTGCGGAGCGCATTCCCGACAGTGCGAGGAAATTCCCGCCACTACGGAGGTCGATATTGTCGCAGCGTCTGTTGCTGCTGCCTAAGACGACGCATCCTTCGATTGCGGGAAGATCACCATCGCTGCGAGCTTCGTCGCTCAGCCTGTCATCGCTGAGGGAGATCGCCGCACCGCCGGCTTGCGGACCGCATCACGTCGCTGCGAGCATCGTCGCAGAGCCATCGCATCGAGGAGCTGAGAGAGAGAGGATCGCCGCTGGATCGCGCATCGTCGCCCCAGAGATCGTCACAGCCCCTACGAAATCATCGCATTGTACTTTTGCGAGAACAAACTTCCTACGGAACCTACGCACCGGAATCCATACAAGTGGCCTTCCTCCCCATACAGACCGGATTCATCGCAACACGCCCGCTGCTGCAGTGGGGTTGTCGCAAACGCCTCCCCAGGGTTTCAGGAGCAACGCATCGCTTGTTTTCCACCGCACCAGCTTCTGCTTTTGGAACTTTGTCGCAACTAAAGGTACTGTTGGCTAAACGTGACGCAACTGTGAACTTTTCATGCATCTGTGGATTATTTTATCGCAACCTTAAGAACTCTTTTGAAACCATATTCTTGAACTGTGTATGTTCGATTTTTGTCGTTTCGGTCTTGTGTAGTTTAGATTAAATACTTTTATTTTTCTAAACTGTTGTGGAGTCAGTTTGTGGTGTTTTCACTGTGTTACTGTGAGTGTTGGTACAAATATTTTACACATTGCCTTCTGATTAGCCTTGACTGCTCGCACCAAGCTACCTATAGGGTGAGCAGGAGTTATCTCAGAGGATTTCCTCCTTACCCTGACTAGAAGCAAGGGTCCCTATTTGGACAGTGGTACCTACCTCTGCCAACTAAAGACCCCGAGTTCTAACATTGGTGGCAGCGGTGAGTTTGGAACTTCTATTTGTACTAGACCCACAGTGATTGGTGTACATCACTAGTGAGTGCAGACCACTACGCCACCGCATACTACTGTTTTTTTTGGTTGGTTCTATTTTTCAGTAACTCTTCTAAGCATCATGTCTGTGAATGGAAAGGCACCCAGTATGGAGGCAGAATTAGAGTTTCGCATTGAGGATTTGTATTCTTACAAAGTTACACAGCTTCATCAATTCTGCCACGAGTTTGAGTGCCCCATAAGGAGCGGCTATAGGAAGGATGAGCTGCAGAGAATCTTGAAGGCCCATTGGGAGGCACAAGACGGAAATGAAGCAAGTACAGGGAATGGTTTTCAAATCACAGATCTGCCTGTGAGCAGAGTAGGCTCAAGGCCTGGCAGCAACCATTCCGGTAGAGGTTTCACTCAGGAAGAGTTAAGGAGAACCAAAGAGTGAGAGAACATGACTTGAAAATTAAGCAATTGGAAATGGAGAAAGAAAAGGCGGCGGAGGAGAGCAAAAGTGCCCGCGCCTTGGATGAAAAGAAATTGCTTCTGTCTCATGAGCTGAGCATGAGAGAACTGGATCTTAAAGCCAAGGAGGTGGATGTCAGTTCAAATGGTGGCAGTGCACAGACAGTGCAGGGGGGTAAAGTATATATTCCCAAGGATCGGGTACAGAATTACCATAGGAGTGAGGATATTTATGCCTGGTTTACTTCTTATGAGAATGCATTGAGAATGAATGGTGTGCCTGAACAGCATTGGGGGCGGGCCTGTGGAAACATGTTGAGGGTTCTGGGAGGAGTGCTCTAGAGCCCTTAAAGATGGCAGGTGCCATGACCTACCCCAATATGAAGGAGGCCTTATGTCTCAGGTATGGCCTTACTCCAGAGCAGTATAGACTGCAGTTTAGAAACTCTAAGAAGAAAGAGTCTGAGACTTGGATGCAGTGTGTGAATTTGTACTCACGTGCACTGGAAGGTTGGATGAAGGGCAGTAAAGTAACTGATTTTAAGGGGTTGTTGCATTTAATCAGTTGGGAGCACTTGAGTAGTCTTTGTGTTCCAAAGCTGCGCCAGCATCTTTTAGACAGCAAGCTAACAGACCCCATTGAGCTTGCTAAGGAGGCGGACCGCTGGACCAGTGCCAGGGTCCACAGAGGAATTGTGGGTACCACAGCCAAAGGTGGGCAGGGTCCCCAGCAGAAGAGTGGGGGGGACAAGAGTAACCAAAAGGAGTTCTCACAAGGGCCCCAAAATAGTTCCCAGGGAAAGGAATCCCAACCCCCCACACCTAGACAGCCATGGCCCTCTAGGGGCAGGCGGGACAATAGGGACAATAGTGATAACAGAGACAACAGGGCTCCGCCTACCTGCTATCACTGCAACAAGGTGGGCCACATGGCTCCTAAATGTCCCAAAAAGAATCCAGAACCCACTGGTGCTCCAGCCCCAGGGTTAGGAAGTGTAGCTTTGGGCGGGGATTTGATTTCCAGTGGGGAGGAGGGTTTAGCAGTTATGTCCCTTGTCTCTTTAGGAGACCCAAAGATGGTCCAGAAAACCTTACTGCCCCTTAACACTTAGAAATATGGGCAGCAGGTGACCATCAATGGGAGGGAGATAGAGGCTCTGAGAGACACAGGAGCCAGCGTGACATCCGTGAGGTGTCAGTGGGTGTCTGAAGAGCAGGTCATCCCTGATGTACTCTGTCCTGTAGTGGCAGCTAACAGCTCAGTGCGCCTCTGCAAGTTGGCGCGTGTTCCCTTTGAGTGGGGGGGAGTCTCTGGTCTTTTGAAAGTAATGCCTTGCCTGTAGACTGTCTGCTATGTAACGACCTGGAGAGTTCTCCATGGATGGATGTAGAACACAGAACTCATTTGGAGATGTTTGGGTTTGCCTGCGTGGATCTGTGTGACCACGCGTGCTATGGCAGCCAGTAGGAGTGATTCAGCAGAACTGGAGCCTGAAACAGTGGCCCAGAGACCTGTCAAGCGAGGAAGAGGCAGAGGGCGCAGGAAACCAGCCCCACCCATTCCCACGGTCCAGGAGGGAGCTGAACCTGAGGGGGATGCCCTGGAACCTACAGGGGAACAGGTGGCCGAACTGGCAACCTGCCTGAGCTGACCCATTGGCAGCAAGAAGGTGGGCCCTCCAGGGAGGAATACTGCAAGGAGCAGAAAGAGTGCCCTTCTATCACTGGTATGCGGCAACAGGCCATGGACCAGGCAGCAGGCCTAGGGTCCAAAGATCACTACATCTACTGGGAGGATGACTTGTTGTATAGCGAGCCTAAGTTTGTTGAGCCCGGTACAGCCCGTGTGCCGGTGCTACCCGCGCGCTTCAGGAACTTCCTAATGGGTCTGGCTCATGACGTGCCTCTCGCAGGACATCTGGGGGAAGACAGGACCTACTAACGGCTTGTCGCCCACTTCTACTGGCCCGAGATGAAGAAGCACGTTGGTTCCTTTTGCAGGTCTTGCCAAACGTGTCAGGCCAGTGGCAAGACTGGAGTGAAGTACAAGGCACCCCTCCAACCCTTTCCCGTGGTGAGCAGCCCTTTCGAGCGGGTGGGCATCGACATCGTGGGGCCCCTGGACCCCAAGACAGCCCTAGGCAACAGGTTCATCCTGGTCTTGGTGGACCATGCCACCTGGTACCCGGAAGCAGTCCCTCTCAGGACAATCACAGCCCTCATGGTGGGCCGTGCATTGATGGGGATCTTTTCCCGTGTGGGGTTCCCCAGAGAGGTAGTCTCCGACTGGGGTACCAACTTCATCTCTAGGTACATGAAGTCTCTGTGGGAGGAGTGTGGGGTAACTTATAAGTTCACCACTCCTTGCCACCCTCAGGGAAATGGGTTGGTTGAAAGGTTCAACCGCACCCTAAAAGGTATGATTATGGCCCTAGCGGAGCCCATGAGACGACAGTGGTACGTCTTTCTTCCATGCCTGTTGTTTGCCTACAGGGAAGTGCTTCAGAAGTCCTTAGGTTTCAGTCCCTTTGAACTCCTGTATGGCCAACCTGTTAGAAGACCTCTCACACTGGTGAAGAAGGGGTGGGAGAAATCCCGTGGGAAGACCCCCCAGGATGTGTTCAGCTATGTGCTTGCCATCCGCAACCAGACACAACGCTTCAGGAAGCTCGCTCAG
Organism: Lissotriton helveticus; assembly: GCF_964261635.1. NCBI lineage: Eukaryota > Metazoa > Chordata > Amphibia > Caudata > Salamandridae > Lissotriton > Lissotriton helveticus. The sequence goes on along the minus strand of NC_136061.1, from coordinate 1,636,043,826 downwards.
GAGAACCTGGAAGCTAGCCAGGAAGAAATGAAAAGATGGTACGACCAGAATACCACTGTGGTTGAAATTCAACCTGGGCAGAAAGTGTGGGTGATGGAACCAGTGGAGCCTTGTGCACTCCAAGACAAGTGGACTGGGCCATATGAGGTGGTGGAACGCAAGAGCAAAGTAACCTACCTGGTTAACTTGAAGACTCCCAGGCAGCCCCTGAGAGTCTTGCATGTGAACCGCCTCAAACCACACTTTGAGAGGTCTGAAGTGACAATGCTCGTGGCTACAGATGCTGGAGGGGAAGAGGATAGTGATCCTCTCCCTGACCTCCTGGCAGCTAAGGAGCAAGACGGGTCAGTGGATGGTGTGGTCCTCTCGCCCACCCTGACCCCAGAACAGCAAAGGGACTGTCGCCAGGTGTTGGGTCAGTTTTCCTCTCTGTTCTCCCTGACCCCAGGTGTCACCAATTGGTGCGCCCATGATGTGGACACGGAGATAGTCTGCCTATGAAACAGAAATTTTACAGGGTAGCTGACAAGGTCAGGGCCAGCATCAAGGAAGTGGTTTCTAAGATGTTGGCGCTAGGGGTGATTGAGCCCTCCACCAGCCCCTAGGCTAGACCAGTGGTCTTGGTACCAAAAGCTGCTGCGCCCGGGGCCACTCCAGAACTCAGGTTTTGTGTGGACTACCGTGGGCTCAATGCGGTCACGAAGACTGACGCACACCCCATCCCCAGAGCTGATAAGCTCTTGGATCGGTTGGGAGCTGCCCAGTACCTCAGTACATTTGATTTGACTTCTGGGTACTGGCAGATTGCCTTAACTGATGGGGCCAAAGAGAGGTCTGCATTCTAAACGCCAGAGGGGCACTTCCAGTTCCGAGTCATGCCCTTTGGGTTGAAGAATGCCCCTGCCACCTTCCAGAGACTGGTTAACCAGGTACTGACCGGGCTGGAGGAATTCAGCGCCGCATACCTGGATGACATTGCTGTGTTCAGCTCCACGTGGGAGGAACACTTGCAACACCTCTGTGAAGTGTTAAAGGCTCTGTAGAGGGCAGGCCTCACTATCAAGGCCAGCAAGTGCCAGATAGGGCAGGGATCTGTGGTGTATTTGGGACACCAGGTGGTGGGGAGCGGCCAGGTGGCACCCCTACAGGCAAAGATTGATATCATTCTGGCTTGGGAGCCCCCCAAGACCCAGACAGGGGTGAGGGCCTTCTTAGGACTCACCGGGTATTACAGACAGTTTGTCAAGGGGTATGGCACCATCGTTGCCCCCTTGACAGAGCTGACCTCAAAAGGGCAGCCCAAGAAAGTGAATTGGACCGAAGCCTGCCAGACTGCTTTTTATGCCCTGAAGACTGCCATGTGCACAGCACCGGTGCTCAAGGCGCCCGGCTTCTCCAGTGAGTTCATAGTGCAGACAGATGCTTCAGAGCAGGGTGTGGGAGCAGTACTCTCACAGATCAATGACGAGGGCTGGGACCAGCCTGTGGCTTTCATTAGTAGGAGGCTAATCCCCAGGGAACAGAGGTGGACTGCAATTGAAAGGGAAGCTTTTGCTGTGGTCTGGGCTCTGAAGAAGCTGAGGCCCTACCTGTTTGGGACTCACTTCCGTGTTCAGACAGACCACAGGCCCCTCAGATGGTAAATGCAGATGAGGGGGAGAACTCAAAACTGTTGAGGTGGTCCATCTCCCTACAGGGAATGGACTTCACAGTGGAACACCGCCCTGGTACAGAACACGCCAATGCTGATGGTCTGTCCAGATTTTTCCGCCTTAGTGAAGAGAACTCCCAGGAGGGTGGGTAGTTCTCCCCACTTTCAGCTGAAGGGGACACCTGTTAGACCTGGCATCCTTGGCGTGGTTTCCCCCTATCTTTTTGCCTCTACCTCCTGTATATTTTGATGCTGGGCTGGATTTCGTTTTTGCTGGTTTAGATGCTTTGGACACTCTGCCACTGCTGATCAGTGTCAGAGTGTAAGTGCTCCCTGTGTAAATTGTTATTGTGATTGGATATACATGATTGGCATATTTGTATCACCTCGAAGTCCCTAGTAAAGTGAACTGAGAGTGCCAGGGCTGGTGATGACAAATGCTACTAGTGGGCCTGCAGCACTGATTGTGCCACCCACAAGAGTAGCCCTAAAATGGTGTCTCAGGCCTGCCACCGCAGTGCCTGTGTGCAGTCTGTGAACTGCCATGTCCCTCTGGTCAGTGTCCCCACTGACCAGGCCTAACCCTTCCCTTTCTGTGCACATTGGTCACCCCTATGGAAGGCCTGAGGTACCCCCTCGGGCAGGGTGCAGTGTATGTGAAAGGTAGAGCATGTACTTGTGCAGGTGACATGCTCTGGTAGTGAATTACAGCCATTTTCGTTTTTCACTGCTGCAAGGCTATCTTGCTCCATAGGCTATCATGGGGGATGCTGGCTACAGTGGCTACCAGCATATCTTCCCATAGGAGCAAGATAGGACATAAAAGTCTGGTATCCCTGAACTCAGAATTTAATAACACATCTTTTAGGAAAGGTGTTTTTTAACTCCTGTGTTTGAGAATAACACTTTTAGAAAGTTGCTTTTCTCTTGTCTGACCTTTCTGTGTGCCTTGGCCTGTTTGTGTATTGACTGTCTGGATTGAGAGTGACAGGGGCTGGGGATTCCCCTGGTGGTTGGCTGAGTCAGCCCTAGGCTGAATGACTGCATTTGCAACTTGAGTGATTGGAGGAGATAGCACCTGAGGCTGAATAGGGCTGTGCCTGCCTTCCACAATGCTGGCTCCACCTCCTGCTGGGCGGCTGACAACCCTGCCCCTCACTCTGAAAGGAAAGGAGAAGCCAGGAAAACAAAGTGCTCAAGGAACACCCAGAACTGGTTCAGACCGGGCTCAGAGCCCTCCTGCACAAAGGGAACAAAGACTTTTAGGGGTATAAGTACAGGACCCCTGACAACAGACAATTAGATCATCCTGGAACCAAGAAGGAACCTCAGCCAAGGAGAAAGCTGAATCTGAAGAAGGAAGACTGTCCTGCTGTTGCTCTGCTGGACTGACCTGCTCTTGCTTTGCTGCCAAGGAGAGGGGAAGGACTTTGCTGTTGTGCTGTGTCCCCTGTCTTGAAGGAATCTCCAAGGGCCTGAGAAGAGCTGGCTCACTGTTTTTGAAGTCCCAGGAACAAAAGGACTTCACCCCCAGCTTCCCTGAACTCTGCTGAGAGAGTTCTGTCCTTCCTAGAGTGCTTGGGCCAGTTGTGGTGGTTCTGGAAGTCGTACCTGTGCTGGGAACAGGAAACTAAGTTTGAGAGACTTTTGCAACTGAAAAGTTATCGCATCGCTTGCTGCGGAGTGCATTCCCGAAAGTGCGAGGAAATTCCCGCCGCTACGGAGGTCGATATCGTCGCAGCGTCTGTTGCTGCTGCCTAAGACGACGCATCCTTCGATTGCGGGAAGATCCTCCATCGCTGTGAGCTTCGTCGCAAAGCATGTCATCGCTGAGGGAGATCGCCGCACCGCCGGCTTGCGGACCGCATCACGTCGTTGTGAGCATCGTCGCAGAGCCATCGCATCGGGGAGCTACGAGAGAGAGGATCGCCACTGGATCGCGCATCGTCACCCCGGAGATCATCGCAGCCCCTACGAGATCATCGCATCGTGCCTTTGCGAGAACAATCTTCCTACGGAACCTACTCACCGGAATCCATACAAGTGGCCTTCCTCCCCGTACAGACCGGATTCGTCGCAACACGCCCGCTGCTGCACCGGGGTTGTTGCAAACGTCTCCCCAGGGTCTCAGGAGCAATGCATCGCTTGTTTTCCACCGCACCAGCTTCTGCTTTTGGAACTTTGTCGCAACTAAAGGTATTGTTGGCTAAACGTGACGCAACTGTGAACTTTTCACGCATCTGTGGATTATTTTATCGCAACCGTAAGAACTCTTTTGAAACCATATTCTTGAACTGTGTATATTAGCTTTTTGTCGTTTTGGTCTGATATAGTTTAGAATAAATACCTTTATTTTTCTAAACTGTTGTGGAGTCAGTTTGTGGTGTTTTCACTGTGTTACTGTGAGTGTTGGTACAAATACTTTACACATTGCCTTCTGATTAGCCTTGACTGCTCGCGCCAAGCTACCTAGAGGGTGAGCAGGGGTTATCTCAGAGGGTTTCCTCCTTACCCTGACTAGAAGCAAGGGTCCCTATTTGGACAGTGGTACCTACCTCTGCCACCTAGAGACCCCCAGTTCGAACAATCATCATCCATGTCACTAGGCTTTCTCTCGCCTTCTGGTATCGTATTGACCACTTGTCGGGCATTCCGATACCGCTTGGACCTGCAGACCTTTTCAAAATGATTGAATCGCCCACATCCGGAGCATCTATTGACTTCGGCCGGAGATTCTGCAGCTTTGTGAAGTGGTCATTCACAGTAGCCACAGGTTTTCGCCTGCCCTGCAGATGCAGTTCCTGCTTCTTTCTTGTTCCACCAAGTCACTGGCCTGGTCATCACGGCATTCACCGGTTCCATCTTGACTGGTGACTGGAGGTCCGCCTTCATGTTGGCCGCCCGGGCCTTGGACAATTCTTTGGTGTGTCCCAGGGTCAGTATGTCGGTTAGTGGCCTCCCTGATTCCTCTTGTATCCGTTCGCGGAGCTTGGCAGACACACAGCCTTGAATTATCTGTCCCCTGATCTCTTCAGTTTCGTCGCGGAATCCGCACATGGACGCTAGGTTCTTGAGACGTGCATGAAAGGTGTCCAGCGATTCTTCTGGGAGTTGGCCCGCTTGCCGGAATATGAAGCGTTCGTAGTCTTGATTAGCCATCGGTTCAAAGTGTCCTTTCAGGGCATTTATCACAGTGTAGTGAGTTTTTGGTGTGGCCTCTGCAAGTGTTTTGGTGATATTGTGGATGTCCTTGCCCCCTAGATGTAATAGCATGGCTCTTTTCTGATCCTTATGGACCTTAGTGGCCTCGAAGAAAATGAGTAAGCGGTCCACCCAGTCTTTTCACTTTGGTGCAAGTGAGGAAGGGTACCCTTCCACTATGAAGGGCTCTATTGAGGGAATTGTGGACATGGTTACCCACTACTGCCTTGTATTGTGTCCCACTTGACACCGGTATTTTTCCACACTTGTCCACCAGCACTGCTGGTGCTCACTGCTCTGCACACTGTCCTTCCTTTCCCAGCACTCAGGAATAGATGCTGTATTTTCTTAATCCTTTTATTTGGTCCTTTTGCATCAAAAAGGTCTGTGCTGACTTGCCTCCTGCAGCCCTTTGTATGGATTTGGGCTTGGTTCCTCTCGCATTAGCTGTTATGCCTCCAGCATCCTTGTCCTTGTCCCTGGGGCGTTCCTGCCCCTGTGCTTGCAACTGCGCAATTGGGAAACGGCTGATTAGAGTAACCCTGGGTGAAGTACTACGCTACGCTTGCGTAGTTTGCGAAGTTTGCGCTACTTCGCACTACGCAAATTGCTCGTAGTGCAGTGCAAACATGTGTAGTGTAGTGCACCGGTCATTTTTTGCTTGCTCGCGGTCCTCAATGTCAAATTGGCGACCGCGAGCGAGCAAAATGACATCCCGGCGAGACTTTTTCCTCCTTCGCGATCAGCAACATCAAGTTGCCGATCGCGAGCTTGGAAAATAAACCTCCCAGCGAGATTCTCAACGCGGGGAGGTCAGGTTTCTCATTGCGAGTGGTCGCGTATGCTCGCGACCGCTCGCGATGAGAAACTACCAGTCCGCGCTGAGAAAGCTGCCGCTCAAGTAGAAATCTACTCGAGCGGCAGAAAATAACTGCTTACACTGTGCAAGATGCAGTTTGCACTGATTGCACAAGCATCCGGCACTGTGCAATCAGTGCAAACAGCATTTTGCACAGTGCACTACGCAGTTCGCGTGGCTACGCCTACCTTGCGTAGTGCGAAGTGCACTTCCCGTAGCTATGCGTAGCGCTACTACGTGAACTACGCCCAGGGTTAGATTAGACTGCCGGTCGCAGTTTCGGGGCCACAAGTCGTTTTAAAGCAGACGCGCGTGTGCACACACATGCTCGCGCCTCTCCGTTGCAGCGCTCAGCCGCAGAGCTCCTCACATGCGGCGGACGGCCGAGCCGGGTGCAACGCAGCAGCAGCTCATCTCCGCGGTCTTCAGGGCAGTCTGTGTCTTCCTCTCAACGCGCCGCAGCACCCAGGGACCGCTCCGCCTCAGTCTGCCGATCGCCAGGTACCAGCGCACCGTGGTACGAGACCCACGCAGCGCCACTCGGTGTAAGAACAACGGGGCACACCCACCCTTATCGCCAGCTGTTGTGTCGGGTGAGTGCCAGGGTCACTAGCCGGCACCGACACAAATAGAGGGTCACAGGATGGCTTTTGGGGGCAAATGAGCACAGGAGACAGGAGTGGGTGTTACTGGGTTTTGCCGTTGTAGGCCCAACTGGCTTAAGTACGTGCGTACACTGTTTATTAGAACTGGGGTCACCTGACCCATACGCTGCGTGCCCATTGCGTCACGGGCACCACACAACACATGTCCTTAATTTTACTGGCAAAACCACTGATCCAGTTGCTGAACAATAAATGTAAAACATGTTAAAGTAATCCACTTCAGCGATTTACAGCTAGATTCATGAAAGGAAATTGCGCTCGCAAAGGGCCAGATTCTGAGAATCTGGCCCTTTGCGAGTGCAATTTTTGCATTTGGGATTCATCATCCCAAATGCAAAATTCGCTGATAAAGAATTCGCACATTTGCGAGGAAATCAACATCATCTCTTACGCCGACGACACCCAGCTGATCCTCTCCCTCACCAGAGACTCCGATACCGCCAGAACCTGCCTACACGAAGGGATGAAAGACGTCGCCGAGTGGATGAAGGACAGCCGCCTGAAACTGAACTCGGACAAGACGGAAGTCCTCATCCTGGGATCTTCGCCCTCCACCTGGGAGGACTCCTGGTGGCCCCCAGCCCTGGGCACTGCACCCAAGCCAACCGACCACGCACGCAACCTGGGCTTCATCCTGGACCCCTCCCTCTCGATGACCAGACAAGTCAACGCCGTCTCCTCATCGTGCTTCAACACCCTGCGTATGCTTCGCAAGATCTTCCGCTGGATCCCGACCGAGACCAGGAAGACTGTCACCCAGGCACTCATCACCAGCCGACTGGACTACGGAAACGCCCTCTACGCCGGAACCACAGCCAAGCTACAGAAAAGACTCCAGCGCATCCAGAACGCCTCCGCCCGACTCATCCTGGATGTCCCCCGACGCAGCCACATCTCCAGCCACCTGAGGAACCTGCACTGGCTCCCCGTCGACAAGAGGATCACGTTCCGGCTTCTCACCCACGCACTCAAGTCTCTCCACGACCTGGGCCCCAAGTACCTCAACGACAGCCTGACCTTCTACACGCCCACCCACCAGCTACGGTCCACCAGCCTCGCCCTCGCAGCCGTACCACGCATCCGAAGAGCCACCGCCGGAGGAAGATCCTTCTCTTACCTGGCTGCCAAGACTTGGAACTCCCTCCCCATCCACCTTCGGCTGACCCAGGACCATCTCGCCTTCAGGAAATAACTCAAGACCTGGCAGTTCAAGCAGTAGCATACCCCTCCCCCCAAGCGCCTTGAGACCCTCCCGGGTGAGTAGTGCGCTATACAAATGGCATGATTGATTGATTGATTGAAGGAATCTCTATTTGAGATTCCTTAAATGCAATTCATTAACCATTTCTACATTGCGAATTCGCAATTTTTGGTCGCTATTTACCACGAAGTCTGACTTCGTGGTAAATAGTGAAAAAATAGAAAAAAGCACTTTAGTGCATTTTTCTCAATTGCATGTTACACACACACATGTCCTTTGGACATGTGTGTGCGCAACACCTGTGTAAATTTACATTTAAGTGGTGCTACAGGGTGTCCTTTGGACGCCCTGGCACCCTTGAAATCGCAATCTTATTTGCGATTAGCTAATTGCTAATCGCAAATAAGGAATAACTCCCCATGCATTCCTATGGGCCTTTGGCCCATAGGAATGCATGGGGAGTTATTCCTTATTTGCGATTAGCAATTAGCTAATCGCAAATAAGGAATGAGTGGGACTCGCAATAAATATTGCGATTCCTACATGAATCCCGTTTTGCGAGTCTGTAATAGCGATTCCTTATGAATCGCTATTATAGACTCGCAAAACGGGTCTTTCATAAATCTAGCTGTTAGTTGCTAGTTATATTTCACATGTTTTGCTTAATCTTGCATTCTATAAAAGCGTTAGCTATTTCCAGGATGTTGTGTATCTTTAATTTTTTGTGTAGCATATTACTCTTTCACAGCAGAGTCACCTCTAGGGGTTTCAAACTGACCTTGACTGAGTGCTCTGGATTTGAGGCTGATGGCAGTGCGAGTTTCTCTCAGTGCATGTCAGTGGGTCTTTTAAGGTCTCAATGTAGAAAATGTGCATCAAAATTAATTAATGAAGATGCTAGTTTGCCTTACCATTAAAACGAAAACAGCACTCTAAAATGATACGCAGACAAATAGTGCAAAACGTCCCAAGCTTTCATTTTTACTGGTAGACCTTAACTAGACTTTTATATTAACAAATATGTTTTCTTTAGGAAATGCTGCACCACTCACGAGTGTATTAAATAGCTAGACTTTAATGTGACTTTCTTAGATTCTGTCCCATCTGCAGAATGTGCAGAGTTTATAAAATGTATTTTTTTTCTTAAGTTACATGTTTCGAAGAATTAAACTATATCCCATAACATATCATGTTTATACAATACAATGCTGAATAGAAATTGTGTCTTAATGATATATGTCTGCTAATAGGAAATGTGAATATCATTACCTACCGGAAGATCATTATTGCTCAGTTGAACATTTTATAAATGACAGAATGAACACTGTAATAATCTTCCCTGGGAACCAAGGTTATCTGGTCCCAGTTATACAAATGTGTTAGTATAATATGATACATTTTGATAGTGAACAGTGAACATCATATGTTCACAGTGGGAAAGGAAGAACAAAGCTGCTTACTGTCAGAAGATGACTTCTCCTTGGATAGGAACAACCAGAACTGCAACTTTGTATTAGCTTGTTTCAAGCCTTTTATATTAGTGCCTGTTTCTAGCTAGCTGGTGATCCAGCGCGAACACCTAATCGGGGATCAGTACTCAATAACATCACATATAAATGGCCCATACACATTCACCCAAATCCCTGATGCGCTGGGGGTCAAGTTTTAATGACGTGATCAATTGTTTTCTTCTACAGGTTCATAGCTAGGGCTCCCGTTTTTATGGAATTTATTTTTTTAACATTTCCGGCTGTATTTATCCATATTTCTTTTCTGATCATTTTATCTGTATTTTTCCACATTTTATTTTTCTGCAAGCAAAAACAGATGATCCAGCTAGTATTTTTCCACATTTATTTCAATGTAGATGGTAAATAGGTAACTGCTTTTAACAAAGATCCTTGTGTTACTTCCAGTTAATAAATTGCAGTCCTCCTAATGTAACCCTCACTGTCTTATGCAACACATCATATACATTGATTTACACATATATGATTTATCGTCAAGCGCTCTGACACCTTGCAATATGATGAGTAGGGATATAGCGCTATAAAAGAAATAAATCCAATAGCAGAATTTAAATTGTTATTTGTGTAAATACTGGGATAAACCAATACATCTAACATTCCTACAGTATGTTTATATCTCTTTGCTCCAGTGACTGAACTAAGTCAAATGCAGGCCTCTCTTAAGTACCTGTGAAGTGATAAGCTGTGCACACCTGTTTTCCCTCAATTGCTTTTAGAGATGCGTCTTCCTCCTCACCGGCCCCCACCCCCCATAGCTTCCAGCCAGGATACTTAACGAAAAGGAGGCCTGATGGCCCCCCAATGTCGACCTTTGTTATGGGCTCAGCTGAAATTTGATAAGTCCTCTCACCGTCCTGCACTGAGACAGGCTTGGTTTCTCCTGGCACACGGCAGCAAAGGTAAACATATTTATTGGTATTTTTCCATTTCTATTTATAAGTACAACAAAAGAAAAATAGTATTCCGTCTGTATTTATATGCAAAAATCCATTTAAACGGAAAACCGGGAGTCATATTCATATCTAATATTTCAAAATAAATAACTGAACCTGTATGTCAACTCTCTTGCTCAGATGTGAGTCCCTGACCTGACCTGACCTTGGCCAGAGACGGTTGCTCCACCCGCCGCTTGGCTCCCCCTGAGTGCGCCCGGTCTCCCTTGCTGACTCCGCGTGCCAGCCGCTACCCTTGCAGCTGAGGTTCCTTTTGCCTGCAGTTTTTTTGTTTCCTTGTGCCAGTCTTTGCCTTGTATCATTACTGTGTTGTGCCCCAGTTGTCTGTAATTGTTCGATCTGTCGCCTTTTTTCCCTGCTGTTCTAACCCCGCTCCCTGCCGCTGCTCCCCTGCCCCCTTTTTTTCTTCTGTACCCTCTCCCCTTCCCATTCGCCACCCCGCTCCTGCCTCCCAGCAGCTCTTCCCTCCCACTGGACATTTAGGAGCATGTGCGCGCGACGGTGAGCTGTGACCTGACCTGACCTTGGCCAGAGACGGTTGCTCCACCCGCCGCGTGGCTCCCCCTGAGAGCGCCCGGTCTCCCTTGCTGACTCCGCGTGCCAGCCGCTACCCTTGCGGCTGAGGTTCCTTTTCCCTGCAGTTTTTTTGTTTCCTTGTGCCAGTCTTTGCCTTGTATCATTACTGTGTTGTGCCCCAGTTGTCTGTAATTGTTCGATCTGTCGCCTTTTTTCCCACTGTTCTAACCCCGCTCCCCGCTCCCTGCCGTGGCTCCCCTGCGGCCCGCCCCCTTTTTTTCTTCTGTACCCTCTCCCCTTCCCATTTGCCCCCCCGCTTCCGCCTCCCAGCTGCTCCTCCCTCCTCCCTCCCTCAGCCCCTCATATGGAGGCCGCATGGCAAACGCGCAGTGGACACGCGCAGCGGGCGCGCCGATTGTGCACCGAAGGCGCGCCAAAGGCAAGCCCGTCTATGCCCGTCCACGCCTGAACCGTGCCCAGCGCCAAAACCCCTGGTCCTCGTCAATGCCAGTCGATTTTGGAAAAAAGGGGGGTGGTGATGGACAGAGTTTCTGAATGATGCAGAATACTCTTACCAAGTCAAGAGATCATGGTTTAAATCCATCACCTGTTATTTAGCTCATTGCACCATCCCAGCTCAGAACCTGGCTATATGCAAATTAGTCTGTTCCTGTCCCAGTGCATGATGGGAACAGGGCAAACCAAACTACCAAGCCAATTCTTATACTGGGAAGGAAACAAGCTCCCGGGGACCGGTTTCTGGCATCACAGCTTTCGTCGGCCCGGTTTGCTTGAATCCTGATGGTGCAATGAGCAAGGGACTCACGTCTGAGTATACCCTCCCACACATAGTGTGGATAAAATCGATTTTGGAAAAAAGGGGGGTGGTGATGGACAGAGTTTCTGAATGATGCAGAATACTCTTACCAAGTCAAGAGATCATGGTTTAAATCCATCACCTGTTATTTAGCTCATTGCACCATCCCAGCTCAGAACCTGGCTATATGCAAATTAGTCTGTTCCTGTCCCAGTGCATGATGGGAACAGGGCAAACCAAACTACCAAGCCAATTCTTATACTGGGAAGGAAACAAGCTCCTGGGGACCGGTTTCTGGCATCACAGCCTTCGTCGGCCCGGTTTGCTTGAATCCTGATGGTGCAATGAGCAAGGGACTCACGTCTGAGTATACCCTCCCACACATAGTGTGGATAAAATCGATTTTGGAAAAAAGGGGGGTGGTGATGGACAGAGTTTCTGAATGATGCAGAATACTCTTACCAAGTCAAGAGATCATGGTTTAAATCCATCACCTGTTATTTAGCTCATTGCACCATCCCAGCTCAGAACCTGGCTATATGCAAATTAGTCTGTTCCTGTCCCAGTGCATGATGGGAACAGGGCAAACCAAACTCCCAAGCCAATTCTTATACTGGGAAGGAAACAAGCTCCCGGGGACCGGTTTCTGGCATCACAGCCTTCGTCGGCCCGGTTTGCTTGAATCCTGATGGTGCAATGAGCAAGGGACTCACGTCTGAGTATACCCTCCCACACATAGTGTGGATAAAATCGATTTTGGAAAAAAGGGGGGTGGTGATGGACAGAGTTTCTGAATGATGCAGAATACTCTTACCAAGTCAAGAGATCATGGTTTAAATCCATCACCTGTTATTTAGCTCATTTCACCATCCCAGCTCAGAACCTGGCTATATGCAAATTAGTCTGTTCCTGTCCCAGTGCATGATGGGAACAGGGCAAACCAAACTACCAAGCCAATTCTTATACTGGGAAGGAAACAAGCTCCCGGGGACCGGTTTCTGGCATCACAGCCTTCGTCGACCCGGTTTACGTGAATCCTGATGGTGCAATGAGCAAGGGACTCACGTCTGAGTATACCCTCCCACACATAGTGTGGATAAAATCGATTTTGGAAAAAAGGGGGGTGGTGATGGACAGAGTTTCTGAATTATGCAGAATACTCTTACCAAGTCAAGAGATCATGGTTTAAATCCATCACCTGTTATTTAGCTCATTGCACCATCCCAGCTCAGAACCTGGCTATATGCAAATTAGTCTGTTCCTGTCCCAGTGCATGATGGGAACAGGGCAAACCAAACTACCAAGCCAATTCTTATACTGGGAAGGAAACAAGCTCCCGGGGACCGGTTTCTGGCATCACAGCCTTCGTCGGCCCGGTTTGCTTGAATCCTGATGGTGCAATGAGCAAGGGACTCACGTCTGAGTATACCCTCTCACACATAGGGGTCGATTAGGATGGCGGACGGAAATGTGTACTGTCCGCCATGGTGGGGGAAATTTTACTCCCGGCTGCGCCGCGGAGATTCCGCGGTTGGGATTAGGATAATCATGTCACGAAACTCCGACCGCGGCGGACGGATCATAACCAACACCGTCCGCGGTGGACGGAACACATCCAACTCCGTCCGCGGCGGACGGAGTCCAATGAACAACCACTGCCGAGGACGGAAATGACCGCGGAAAATAACACATGTACCGCCATACCTGTGATCACTCCGTGGCCGCAATTAGGATAAATCCGCCCGTACCACGGAACGCACAGCCATCCACGTCCGCGGCGGAAAGAATGCAACGAGAAACACAGCATCACTGCGGAAGGCCAACACGCACAACATCCCTAGCGGCAAACAAATGTTAGAAAGTGTACCGCAAGTCCAAAGCAAACATACGAACATTGACAACGCCCCCCCCATACACCAACACCAAGCACAAGCCACCATGACACGTCCCAAGTATCCAATAATGCACACTAGTCAACACGCCCACCTACCACCTGACTGCCAACAACCATTGAGACACGACTATAAAATGACACCCACACACTACCACAATCCTTTGCATCACAGCATTGCTGCTAGCAAGAGGCCCTATTCGAGATACTGCTAACTCACATAGAAGACATACAACCACCACCCTACCACACCCACCACACAAACACCCACCACACAAATCCTACACATCACACACCACACACCTGCACCCCCCAACTCACTCAACTCACACACTGAGCACCACACACCATGGCACCCAAAAAAAACCCTAAATTCACGGAGACCGAGTTGAGGGTAATGGTAGATGAAATAATCCGTGTTGAGCCCCACATCTTCGGGGCCCAAGTCCAGCAGACGTCCGTGGCGCAAAAGAACCACATGTGGGACAGGATCGTCACTCGGGTGAATGCGTCGGGGACTGTGCCGAGGACGAAGCATGACATTCAGAGGCGGTGGCATGACCTGAAGACCAGGGTGAAGGGCATCCGAGCTAAAAACTTTGCTAGAGCCAATCATACTGGCGGTGGAACACCCCCGGAGCACATACCCTACACCGATTGGGAGGAGAAGGTGCTGGTGATACTACACCCAGAGAGCCTAGACGGACTTGACGAAGGAGAAGAGGCTGGTGAGTACAAACCAAGCACCACGATCAGCACGACATGGTCAGGCTCACACAACTGAGAAGAAACATCTCCTACGCCTCAACCCATGCACGTTGGACACCAACTCACAAACATGTACATGGCTCCCAACAGGCCCCCATGTTCACGGGGAGGGTGGTGGTGGTGGTGGAGGGTGGGGTGTGTGAGAGGCCCAAACTACAACTCCCAACAGGCCCCCATGTTCACGGGGAGGGTGGTGGTGGTGGAGGGTGGGGTGTGTGAGAGGCCCAAACTACAACTCCCAACAGGCCCCCATGTTCACGGGGAGGGTGGTGGTGGTGGTGGAGGGTGAGGTGTGTGAGAGGCCCAAACTACAACTCCCAACAGGCCCCATGTTCACGGGGAGGGTGGTGGTGGTGGTGGAGGGTGGGGTGTGTGAGAGGCCCAAACTACAACTCCCAACAGGCTCCCATGTTCACGGGGAGGGTGGTGGTGGTGGAGGGTGGGGTGTGTGAGAGGCCCAAACTACAACTCCCAACAGGCCCCCATGTTCACGGGGAGGGTGGTGGTGGTGGTGGAGGGTGGGGTGTGTGAGAGGCCCAAACTACAACTCCCAACAGGCCCCCATGTTCACGGGGAGGGTGGTGGTGGTGGTGGAGGGTGGGGTGTGTGAGAGGCCCAAACTACAACTCCCAACAGGCCCCCATGTTCACGGGGAGGGTGGTGGTGATGGTGGAGGGTGGGGTGTGTGAGAGGCCCAAACTACAACTCCCAACAGGCCTCCATGTTCACGGGGAGGGTGGTGGTGGTGGAGGGTGGGGTGTGTGAGAGGCCCAAACTACAACTCCCAACAGGCCCCCATGTTCACGGGGAGGGTGGTGGTGGTGGTGGAGGGTGGGGTGTGTGCGACAGGAAACAGAAATGTCTACAAATCTATATGAACATGTAATGTCCACATTACTGACCAGCTCTATCTTGTCCCTCAGGTGATCGTGAACTGACTGGGGAAACCAGTACCCGGCCGCCAGCCTCGCCTCCCACACATACAGGACTCTCTGGTGACGAGGACACAGGCAGCTCCGGTGCGGAGGATGGAGCGGGACCAAGCACACAGCCAGGGCCATCTGGCTCACAGGGACTCCCGGGACCGACCAACGTCGCATGTGTGACTCCAGCGACACCTGTCTCTGTGATCTGCACAGTCCCCACCACCACCAGTACCACCAGTACCACCAGTACCACCAGTACCACCAGTACCACGACTCCTGCCTGTGCCACCCAGCCTAACCCAGCGCACGACGCTGGTCCATCGGCCTCACACACAAGCAGGTTGAGTGTGCCACAAAGAGAGGCAACGGGACATCAGCCAATCAGGCGAGCCACACACCGCCGTGCAGAGGAAGGACAGCTACCCCATCCAGTGGCAGAGTCCCTACAAGTTAGTCAAAGGGGAGATCCCTGGAGTCGAATAGTCTACTTATCACACAGGCCTTTCTTGTTATACAAGGAGAGGTCACAGTATGTCATAGGTATTCAGACAAACATAAGGATGGGTTTCCACAAAGAAATAGTCTTGTTTACAATCTAGATTTATTCAAGTTGCATATAAATAAACAATAAAGACAAGATAAAATTCATCCAAGACAATTAAAAACCAAGATTAAGTATCTCGGTGGGTTAAAAATTATTATTAAACAATGTTACATAAACATAATATTATGATACACAATAAATGGAAAAGCAATCAAAATATATTCACAATAAACAACAAACTAAACATAGTTACAACAAACCCCTCATATATAAGTGGCCCACTTAATATTTCTGCCACTATATTTTACAAGATCCAATGGCCATAGACAATTTGGTTACTCTCGAGCTTTAGTGGAAAGATCTGATGCCCATCTAAAGCTTTATCTGGCCCTGGTTGGATTCTTTTGGATCAAACAGTGCGTCGACGCGTTTCGGTGCTTAGCACTTGATATCGTGGCACCTTCCTCAGGACTTCTTGTTTCTGGGGTTTCAGGGAACGGATGGATATACCGTATCTGTGAATATATTAGGAGACATATGCACTGTCAGATATCATGCATTGACACCTTTTGTCTCTTTTATTCTAAGGGTTGAATTGTTCTGGTTGACACATACCCACTCTGACTTCACACTATTAGTTCTAACTGCCGTTATTCTTTCATATGTAGTTCCTAGCACACATACGCTTGCTTATCTAGTACATATCATTACACAGTGATGTTTACATTGGTTCAATTGCCTGTGATTTAGCTTCTCCTTTTTTCTCTGCCCCTTAGCACGCATTTACTTCACATATAATGTATGGGCCCTCCAAGTCTTTTTCGTTGTGGAAGACCAATTGGTAAGGAAGGAACTGATGAACCCATGGGCCCAGGAGAATAGATAAGTATAAATTCTCACCCTCGGGACCGTGTTGAAAGCGCTCCAAAATGGGGTCTACTTAAGGTCTCCCTCTATTGGTACTACAAATATAGTCCTTGGGGCCCTTCTGTTGATAAAAAAGAGAACTTTTCTTAGGTTTTAGATAGAAGTTCCCCTCGTTTGTACACTTGGGGGTGGTTTTTTATTCTTCTATTTACCTCTCTCTTGTGACGGAAACTCCTTTTGATGGGGTTCCTTGGTTATTTGTTTGTCAGGCGACTGCCCACTTGTCGTGTATCTATGATGGTAAAGTATATAGCACTTTTTCACTATACTGTTTCATATACTCTATTTCTACAGTCACATCATTATTTTAGAAGTAGACTCTTACCTCAGATATTTTTAAAACGTGCTTAGAACGGGCATATGTAGTCGTTGGTCTGCTCCTGAACTGGATGTGTTCTGTTGAGTAAACATTAGAATAACACCATCATGTTTCTGTTCTGTTCTATACGAGGATGCGCTCTTAGCTCTATTAAAGCGTATGTAATGTACCTGGCACTTTGCTATTTTTAATTTTTAATTTAAGTGCCTGCTCTCAGTGTTACTGATGTCTCCTGCTCAGTGCCCGCAGTGCTCTCAATGCAGGTTTAGTGCCCATAATGTCCAATTTCCTGTTTATTAACTCTGGGTCCTATTCTTCAGGTCCAACAAATTCATGTACAGGTGATTGGTTTTACCGCCCCCGCCCTGGTTGAGTACTCCTACTCCAAGTATGAAGTATGGACTATATAGTGATCAAGTATCTCCTGTCTGACTTTACTAAGATGGGTCATTTTGGAAAGGATCAGGGAACTCACCAGATCGGGTGATAGTACTAAGAGACGAAAGTTACAGGAACAATGGTATATGGTTAAATTTAATACCATTAAAAAAGGTCTAAACTCCAGGGAAGAATGGGAGGCTCTTATTTAGTATACCATTCAGTGATTACCGATAATGAATAATGTTATTTCCTTTAAGATAACCTGTAAACCTTGAAAGTACACACATCAAATGACATTGAGATGCAGTACTTTGACCACCACTACAAGATGGCGCCCAGATTTAGGGGCTGACCAGGGCGGCCGATTGGTTGGATCCCGCATAGGTAGCCCTGTACCTAGAACCAGTATATCTCCACCCAAGACCGTAAAGGGGGATTACTAACGAACAATTGTAGCGCGGGTGAAAATAACAAAGCACTGTAAACAAATCGGTAAAAAAAGGCCCCTCTATGCCGACGTATAGCGCAAGGGAAACATTCCCAATAGTATCATTGTGCACCGCCTTAATAAAAAGGGAAATACAAGGAGAGACATATCGAGCTAATCGCAAATGTAGCGAGATGTCAGACGGGCAGATCCTCCGATACAAAAGCGGGGACATTATACCATTCAAAGATGGCGCCCACGCTCACGGCGGTTTCGGCAGCGCACATACAGCGCTCCGCACTTGACAGGTGTAGGGAATTAATCAATCTGAGGGAGTTATAAAAACGCCCGCGAAACCGACACACTCTAGATCGAGTGCAGGAACGAGGCAGAAGCCAACGATCAGCTCTAAAACGGTAAGTGGAGATCTAATCCCCAGGCTCTTTCTCTCTCCCCCTCTCTGCTTTCCAGGCAGTAGGGGAATCATTTACCTGTAACCCCTGAGAGCATAGCACAGCAGACCCTTTAGTAAAGTCAGACAGGAGATACTTGATCACTATATAGTCCATACTTCATACTTGGAGTAGGAGTACTCAACCAGGGCGGGGGCGGTAAAACCAATCACCTGTACATGAATTTGTTGGACCTGAAGAATAGGACCCAGAGTTAATAAACAGGAAATTGGACATTATGGGCACTAAACCTGCATTGAGAGCACTGCGGGCACTGAGCAGGAGACATCAGTAACACTGAGAGCAGGCACTTAAATTAAAAATTAAAAATAGCAAAGTGCCAGGTACATTACATACGCTTTAATAGAGCTAAGAGCGCATCCTCGTATAGAACAGAACAGAAACATGATGGTGTTATTCTAATGTTTACTCAACAGAACACATCCAGTTCAGGAGCAGACCAACGACTACATATGCCCGTTCTAAGCACGTTTTAAAAATATCTGAGGTAAGAGTCTACTTCTAAAATAATGATGTGACTGTAGAAATAGAGTATATGAAACAGTATAGTGAAAAAGTGCTATATACTTTACCATCATAGATACACGACAAGTGGGCAGTCGCCTGACAAACAAATAACCAAGGAACCCCATCAAAAGGAGTTTCCGTCACAAGAGAGAGGTAAATAGAAGAATAAAAAACCACCCCCAAGTGTACAAACGAGGGGAACTTCTATCTAAAACCTAAGAAAAGTTCTCTTTTTTATCAACAGAAGGGCCCCAAGGACTATATTTGTAGTACCAATAGAGGGAGACCTTAAGTAGACCCCATTTTGGAGCGCTTTCAACACGGTCCCGAGGGTGAGAATTTATACTTATCTATTCTCCTGGGCCCATGGGTTCATCAGTTCCTTCCTTACCAATTGGTCTTCCACAACGAAAAAGACTTGGAGGGCCCATACATTATATGTGAAGTAAATGCGTGCTAAGGGGCAGAGAAAAAAGGAGAAGCTAAATCACAGGCAATTGAACCAATGTAAACATCACTGTGTAATGATATGTACTAGATAAGCAAGCGTATGTGTGCTAGGAACTACATATGAAAGAATAACGGCAGTTAGAACTAATAGTGTGAAGTCAGAGTGGGTATGTGTCAACCAGAACAATTCAACCCTTAGAATAAAAGAGACAAAAGGTGTCAATGCATGATATCTGACAGTGCATATGTCTCCTAATATATTCACAGATACGGTATATCCATCCGTTCCCTGAAACCCCAGAAACAAGAAGTCCTGAGGAAGGTGCCACGATATCAAGTGCTAAGCACCGAAACGCGTCGACGCACTGTTTGATCCAAAAGAATCCAACCAGGGCCAGATAAAGCTTTAGATGGGCATCAGATCTTTCCACTAAAGCTCGAGAGTAACCAAATTGTCTATGGCCATTGGATCTTGTAAAATATAGTGGCAGAAATATTAAGTGGGCCACTTATATATGAGGGGTTTGTTGTAACTATGTTTAGTTTGTTGTTTATTGTGAATATATTTTGATTGCTTTTCCATTTATTGTGTATCATAATATTATGTTTATGTAACATTGTTTAATAATAATTTTTAACCCACCGAGATACTTAATCTTGGTTTTTAATTGTCTTGGATGAATTTTATCTTGTCTTTATTGTTTATTTATATGCAACTTGAATAAATCTAGATTGTAAACAAGACTATTTCTTTGTGGAAACCCATCCTTATGTTTGTCTGAATACCTATGACATACTGTGACCTCTCCTTGTATAACAAGAAAGGCCTGTGTGATAAGTAGACTATTCGACTCCAGGGATCTCCCCTTTGACTAACTGTCTTCTTACCCTGTTCCCTGGTGAAAGTGGGGTACCCTCTCTTTTTTGAAATCAGTTAAGTACAGCCTTGTGCTGGAGAGTCTAGGTTTTTGTGTAGACTATCACAGTTTTTTCCTACCCTAATAAAACTATATAGTCCCTGTCCAATCATATAATGGACACACTGAAGACATTTGGTTTCAGTGAAGAACAATTGAACAAAATCTTAAGCTCTAACAGAGGAAGCAACAACATCACAGTCATTCCCAATGGGGGTGAGAAATGGAACCAACTTATCAATCTGAAAAAGAAGATTATTAGAACAGAACTACATGCGGATTTCATTACACAATATGTGAGGGCAGGGAAAATACCGATAGGCCTTCAAATACGAAATGAGCCAGGCTTATTCGTGGACAACCCAAAGTTCTTGGAAACATGGACTTTCATCTGTAATAGATGTAGTAGGGACCTTATGCTCCTCATTATTGAAACCGCCCAAGCAACAGTATTGATAGAAATTAAAGAGATGGAGGAATTAGAGAGGGCCCTGTTAGATAGCAATGTTATAGAGGAAGCCAAAAAAAGGCTTGAAGAAATAAACCAGGATATGAAGGGATACGGTGAATATCTTACCAATAGGAAGACTCAAAAACTTAGAAAGGACATCAACAAGTTCAGCCAGGAAGTGGTTTATCCATTTCTGAGAAAAGATTATTATACAGACAAGGCCGAGTACAATAGGAATGAGGGACCAAGACCCAGATTTCAAACGAGATTTCAAACCAGGAAACCCAGACATATACACTTCTCGGGGACATCTGAGAGTAGTATAGAGGAGGAGGAACTGTGTAGAGAGGACGGAGAATATGCAGGCCAGAACAGGGAGTATGAAACCCCTTTTTTAGATCAGCGCCCACAGAAAAGCAGGGGGAATTTCCGAGGCAGAGGGAGAGGCCAATACCCGAGGAGACCAGCCCCCAGAGAACAGGATCAGGAGTACCAACAGACCCCGGCCCCTCAAGAATACAAGAGAACCAGGAACAAAGTTTATTGGCACTAGAGAGGACCCCCATTATAAATCTCTCCAAAAGAACACTCACACACACAGAAAAGCAAGTGCTAGGCATGGGTTTTAACTTTGTTCCAACTACAGGTATTAACAAATTCCAATTAGAAAAAGATCTAAGGTCCTTTTTCCGCAAAATACGACTACGCAGGTTCTTTGAGGACAGACCAGTGAGAGAGCAACCCCAAGATTCGGGTCTTAGGACGAAATCTACCTTTACCCCGAGTTTAGGAATGGTGGACAAAAACCTGGAGACCTTTGAATCAATTGTAAAAATAGAAATAGGTCTCTTACTAGAGAAAGATCATTTCCAACAGCATATTATCAGTAAAGCCCAGAGAGAGGCCATTAAATCCCTTTCCGAAGATAACAGTATAACGATAAAACCCGCGGATAAGGGGGGAGGAGTAGTGGTCTTTGATACACTTGACTACGAGCAGAGAGCACTCACCCTCCTTACAAATGACCTACACTATTCAAGAGTCTCTCAATCGAGACTAAATAAACTGAAAAAAGATGTAGAGACTCTACTCCAAAAAGCTCTGGAGGAGGATAAAATCACGGAGGCGGAGTGGAAATTTCTGAATAATACCAGTCCAAAAATCCCCGCATTCTATGGATTACCCAAGGTCCATAAGAACCTAAAAGACCCCCCCCTCAGACCTATAGTGGCATCTATTGATTCTTTGTTGGAGCCACTGAGTCAATACGCAGATAGATTCCTCAAGCCTCTAGTAGCTGAACAAAACTCGTATATTCGAGACACAGCGGATATGATATCCAAAGTGGAAGGGATCCCCTTTAACGAAGATAATGAACTGTTGGTGACTCTCGATGTAGAGTCACTCTACACAAACATACCACAAAAAGACACCATAGTGGCAGTCAGGAACCTCTTAGAAGAGACAGACATACAAGGTGGAAATAAAGAGTTCATTGTTCAGTGTGTGTCAATGGTCTTGCTTAACAACATCTTTCTGTTCAAAAAAGACCTCTACATCCAAAAGAAGGGGACCAGTATGGGCGCAACATGTGCGCCGAGCCTGGCTTGTATATACGTGAGCCTATTTGAAAAGAAGCACGTGTACAATGAAGTGAGTCCCTTTTTCGAAAATATTCGAAATTGGGCTCGCTTCATTGATGACATATTCTTTATCTGGCAGGGTAGCACAGAACTCCTAGAAGAATTTCTCAGCTGGCTTAACCTAGGGGACCCAAACCTGAGGTTCACAGCAGTATATAGCAGGTCCAGGGTCAACTTCTTGGACATATGTATCAAGAGCCAAGATCAACATTTAAAAGTGGAACTATACAAAAAAGAGTCGGATAGGAATACAATCCTTCACTACTCCAGTTACCATCCCAAGAGTCAGAAGGACTCGATACCATTCGGCGAGTTCCTTCGTCTCAGAAGAAATTGTACAGATCTTACAGATTTCCACAAACATGCCCAAGAAATGAAAAAGAAATTTAAGGACCGGGGTTACCCCAAAAAACTGATAAGTCACTCTCTCAAAAGAGCACAGTGCTACAATAGGGATTGTCTGATCTACAAAACGGACAATAAGAAAACACAAGATAAAATAGTGATGGTAAGCCAACATTCAGTCATAGCCAACCAAATCAAAAATATTATAAATCACAATTGGAAAATTTTAAATACTGGCCCAGACGTGACCCCTTTGGAACGTCCCATGTACGCGTATAGGAAGAACAAGAACCTCAGGTCGAACCTGGTGCACACGTACAGAGAGGACAAGATAGGAATCCAAACCACCCTGAGCGGACAGAAAGCAACAGGGAATAATAAATGTGGTACCTGCTGCATCTGTGAGCTATGTATAGTCACCAAAACAGTTGAACATAATGGTGTGAAACACACAATCACCACCCTAAACAATTGTAAAACAAAGAATGTAATATATATGATCCTGTGTCCATGCAACCAGGCATATATAGGTGAAACGGGCAGAGAAGTGAGGCTCAGGATAGGGGAACATAAGTCTGCGATCAACAACAACAAAGAAAACGCCCCCCTTGTAGCCCACTGGAAGGAAAAGGGACATAACATAAAGGACCTCAGATGGGTCATTTTGGAAAGGATCAGGGAACTCACCAGATCGGGTGATAGTACTAAGAGACGAAAGTTACAGGAACAATGGTATATGGTTAAATTTAATACCATTAAAAAAGGTCTAAACTCCAGGGAAGAATGGGAGGCTCTTATTTAGTATACCATTCAGTGATTACCGATAATGAATAATGTTATTTCCTTTAAGATAACCTGTAAACCTTGAAAGTACACACATCAAATGACATTGAGATGCAGTACTTTGACCACCACTACAAGATGGCGCCCAGATTTAGGGGCTGACCAGGGCGGCCGATTGGTTGGATCCCGCATAGGTAGCCCTGT
Organism: Lissotriton helveticus; assembly: GCF_964261635.1. NCBI lineage: Eukaryota > Metazoa > Chordata > Amphibia > Caudata > Salamandridae > Lissotriton > Lissotriton helveticus. The sequence goes on along the minus strand of NC_136061.1, from coordinate 1,636,020,478 downwards.
ACCTAGAACCAGTATATCTCCACCCAAGACCGTAAAGGGGGATTACTAACGAACAATTGTAGCGCGGGTGAAAATAACAAAGCACTGTAAACAAATCGGTAAAAAAAGGCCCCTCTATGCCGACGTATAGCGCAAGGGAAACATTCCCAATAGTATCATTGTGCACCGCCTTAATAAAAAGGGAAATACAAGGAGAGACATATCGAGCTAATCGCAAATGTAGCGAGATGTCAGACGGGCAGATCCTCCGATACAAAAGCGGGGACATTATACCATTCAAAGATGGCGCCCACGCTCACGGCGGTTTCGGCAGCGCACATACAGCGCTCCGCACTTGACAGGTGTAGGGAATTAATCAATCTGAGGGAGTTATAAAAACGCCCGCGAAACCGACACACTCTAGATCGAGTGCAGGAACGAGGCAGAAGCCAACGATCAGCTCTAAAACGGTAAGTGGAGATCTAATCCCCAGGCTCTTTCTCTCTCCCCCTCTCTGCTTTCCAGGCAGTAGGGGAATCATTTACCTGTAACCCCTGAGAGCATAGCACAGCAGACCCTTTAGTAAAGTCAGACAGGAGATACTTGATCACTATATAGTCCATACTTCATACTTGGAGTAGGAGTACTCAACCAGGGCGGGGGCGGTAAAACCAATCACCTGTACATGAATTTGTTGGACCTGAAGAATAGGACCCAGAGTTAATAAACAGGAAATTGGACATTATGGGCACTAAACCTGCATTGAGAGCACTGCGGGCACTGAGCAGGAGACATCAGTAACACTGAGAGCAGGCACTTAAATTAAAAATTAAAAATAGCAAAGTGGCAGGTACATTACATACGCTTTAATAGAGCTAAGAGCGCATCCTCGTATAGAACAGAACAGAAACATGATGGTGTTATTCTAATGTTTACTCAACAGAACACATCCAGTTCAGGAGCAGACCAACGACTACATATGCCCGTTCTAAGCACGTTTTAAAAATATCTGAGGTAAGAGTCTACTTCTAAAATAATGATGTGACTGTAGAAATAGAGTATATGAAACAGTATAGTGAAAAAGTGCTATATACTTTACCATCATAGATACACGACAAGTGGGCAGTCGCCTGACAAACAAATAACCAAGGAACCCCATCAAAAGGAGTTTCCGTCACAAGAGAGAGGTAAATAGAAGAATAAAAAACCACCCCCAAGTGTACAAACGAGGGGAACTTCTATCTAAAACCTAAGAAAAGTTCTCTTTTTTATCAACAGAAGGGCCCCAATGACTATATTTGTAGTACCAATAGAGGGAGACCTTAAGTAGACCCCATTTTGGAGCGCTTTCAACACGGTCCCGAGGGTGAGAATTTATACTTATCTATTCTCCTGGGCCCATGGGTTCATCAGTTCCTTCCTTACCAATTGGTCTTCCACAACGAAAAAGACTTGGAGGGCCCATACATTATATGTGAAGTAAATGCGTGCTAAGGGGCAGAGAAAAAAGGAGAAGCTAAATCACAGGCAATTGAACCAATGTAAACATCACTGTGTAATGATATGTACTAGATAAGCAAGCGTATGTGTGCTAGGAACTACATATGAAAGAATAACGGCAGTTAGAACTAATAGTGTGAAGTCAGAGTGGGTATGTGTCAACCAGAACAATTCAACCCTTAGAATAAAAGAGACAAAAGGTGTCAATGCATGATATCTGACAGTGCATATGTCTCCTAATATATTCACAGATACGGTATATCCATCCGTTCCCTGAAACCCCAGAAACAAGAAGTCCTGAGGAAGGTGCCACGATATCAAGTGCTAAGCACCGAAACGCGTCGACGCACTGTTTGATCCAAAAGAATCCAACCAGGGCCAGATAAAGCTTTAGATGGGCATCAGATCTTTCCACTAAAGCTCGAGAGTAACCAAATTGTCTATGGCCATTGGATCTTGTAAAATATAGTGGCAGAAATATTAAGTGGGCCACTTATATATGAGGGGTTTGTTGTAACTATGTTTAGTTTGTTGTTTATTGTGAATATATTTTGATTGCTTTTCCATTTATTGTGTATCATAATATTATGTTTATGTAACATTGTTTAATAATAATTTTTAACCCACCGAGATACTTAATCTTGGTTTTTAATTGTCTTGGATGAATTTTATCTTGTCTTTATTGTTTATTTATATGCAACTTGAATAAATCTAGATTGTAAACAAGACTATTTCTTTGTGGAAACCCATCCTTATGTTTGTCTGAATACCTATGACATACTGTGACCTCTCCTTGTATAACAAGAAAGGCCTGTGTGATAAGTAGACTATTCGACTCCAGGGATCTCCCCTTTGACTAACTGTCTTCTTACCCTGTTCCCTGGTGAAAGTGGGGTACCCTCTCTTTTTTGAAATCAGAGTCCCTACAAGCCCTTGCCAGGTGCAAGGCGTCATACGACAGGTCCCAGGCAAACGCTGATCGTGCACACCAGGACTCAGTGGACAACACCAACATCTTGCGCGAAATCTCTGGGTACCTTTGCCAGATGGTGCACATCATGGGCCAGCAGGCAACGATGTGGAGGGAATGGGTTGGCCGGAACAACCCCCCCCTCCACCAATTGTCGTAGCGCCACCGTCACCTCCGCCTCCACCGCCACCGTCACCTCCGCCTCCACCGCCGCCACCACCACCTGTGCCCCTGGTGACGGATGTGGCCCATCAACAACCTGCCCCCCCAGCTGCCTCTGATCCACCTCAGAGACGGAGGGGCCGGCCGAGGCAGGAAGTGGCTGAGAGCAGTGTTGGAGCGCCATCCACACGCTCCAAGAGGGGACGCCAATGACAATGTCACTGCCTGTGCCAGACATTCACCCTGCTAAGTATCCTGTCCCACAGACAATCATTCCCACTGGTCTGCTGGACTACCCTGACACCCCCCAATGTGGTGTCAGCACGGACATTTCATCTGCCATTACCTTCAACTCCAACTCCCTCCACCCCACTTACTTGTAAATAATCACCAGCACAAAAGCACAACCTGTAAATAAATTGCACTTACACACACAATGATGTTTTGCCTCCATGTTTATTCACATGATTGCCTTCAGAAACAGACGTAAACAGGTTCAGGGATCATAGTCGTACATGATCATGGCGCTGCGGGAGTGACCTAGGGAAAATCAGAGACAGCAAACACACGTCAGGAAACAGATTGACACACATCACAACACAATGCACAGCAACATTACACAAACTACAATCATCACAAAAGCATGGGATGAGAGCACACACATCATGGAGACTTGTATGTCCAAAGAAATGAAGACACACATATGCATAAACAAAAAATAGAGGGAGAAGGAGGTTAAACCCAACCAGGTCGGCCTCCAGTCAGTATTTGCAATACAGGAACCCTATGTAAAGGGTCCGGAGACCTGGTAGGTATTGTATGGTTACTGCTTACTTAGTCAGTGTGTACCAAATCATGTAAGAAAGAAAAATTTCTTTCTAGAGTCCCCTCACTCACCGGGGTTGCCCCACGGTGACATGCTTCATCATTGGGGCCATCCCAGTTCTCTACGAAAAGGGGCGTGCTGCGACAAGGCGACTACGCTGGAGCACTGGTTTTGTGAGATGACTATGTGTGGTGCAAGTGTGGTGATGGTGGAGTGGGTGTGAAATTAAAAATACCGTGCTAGTGGGCCTCAACAATTTATTTTGCTCCTAGTGTGGTATAAAAAATTAAAAAGGGGTAACACTGTATTCTAACTATTATTGAGCTAGATCAGTGTTATGGTCAACATGTTTCAAGCTCCCCCAAGCTTTTCCTCAGGACCATACAGGGTCCAGCCCTGTATTGCCACTCCTGTTTTCAAATGAAAAAGTGTTTATAATAATAATAAATACTAGTTATTTATATTAAACGCTGTTGATAAAAAACATGCGTGTAGTTGTACATACGGTTTGTATTTTACTCGCAATGCTGTAAAAGAGAAGAACATTTGTTTAGTAGACACCCCCTTCCGAAAAAGGGGGGAGGAACAACTCACATACATCTCACTTCGTCTAGGGCGTGGGTGTGCCCTGGGCACCATACTGGTGCGTGCTGGTTTTCAAACCGGTGTAGAAAGAATAAAGTACTGTGAATCAAGTGGTTTAGTGATTTTACACACAAGACATACAGACTTAATGTGACTATTGACAAGACACACAACACATAAACACGAAATAATAGCATGGCAGATGGTTATATTTACATAAACGAGTGTTTGTTAACACCCCATGGTCTTAGGCAAGGGCAGGAACGCCTCGTGGAAACATTGCTGAAAGGGAGGTTTCAAGGTTAGAGTTAGACTGGCTCCCTTACTATGTTTCTTTTTAGAATTTCTGGTATACTTGCAACATAACGTCGTTATGCACTTACTTCCTATCGGCAAACCCGCTCGGTACTACCTGGTGCTTCCTCACCCGACCGCATACTGAAGCAGAACGGGCTCGCGGTGTATTTTGAAGACGCGAGCTTCCAGGTTGCCGGGGAGTGTCTATACACTAGAGCGCTGGTTTTGAGCGGCCATCTTGGTAGGATGTCATCGCGCTTAGCGCGAGTGATGAAGAGTTTTAGGTATTCCTTCGGAATTAGACCGATTCGAGAGGTGGAAAGCAATTTACAATGATGCTGGACATGGGGGTGTTTTTGTAAGTCAATTTAGAACCCCAGTGTTATTACTAGGAAAAATGATGTTTTTGCCAAATGGGATTGACTTAAAAACAGAAAACGGACTTTGGGCATTCGGCAGACAGGTTATATTATCTGAGGGCTAGTGCCTGTCTATGTTGGGAAAGTAGTGGAGAGAATTTTGTAATTATTGAAGGTCTTTTTTTATAAGGTTGGAGGGACAGTCTGTCAGTGGTACTGGTTAGGTTTCAGCTCTCATTTTCACAGTTCATTTCATATTTACAGCTGGCCTAAGGGCGAAAAGCCCCCCACGGAATTTCATCATTGAGCCCCTGGCTGTCCGTACGCAGACGGAACACCCATCTTTGCTCTTTCTCATGGAGGACTCGTTCCAGGTTGTCTTTGTTTTTGACTGCCTCTATGACCACCCAGGTCAGGTCGTTGGGTGTATGGTTCTGTTCAATGAAGTGGGTGGTCATTCTTGTTGTGGCTCTTTTGCACCTGATGTTACTTCTGTGCTCTACTATGCGGGTGCTGACCTTTCTAGTGGTCATTCCCACATAATGTAAGCTGCATGTGCAAGTTATCAAATACACCACTCCACTGGTATTGCAATTGGAAAAACCCTTAAGCTCCCATTTCGTAGTGTTGTTGAAGTTTATAGTTTTTGTTGGGGAAGTCAAATGACAGACACTACAATTGTTACATGGGAAATGACCATCAGGTAATGGTTGGGATCTTACTGTCTGGGTTATTGATGTTGGACGGGTATGTACCAAATAATCCTTTAAGTTTTTACCCCGCCTATGGCTGAACATTGGGGTTGGTATGTTTAGGCCGCCACTGTTGAGTATTGGCCAATGTTTTTTGATTATTTTGGACACACTGTCGGAAACTTGATTGAATGTAGTGATACAGATGGGTTTTCTGTTCTCAGGTTGTGATCTCTCCTTAGGTTCTAACAGGGCTTCCCTGTTATTGTTTGCCGCCCGTTTCTTAGCCTCTTTGATCAATTTGTTCGGGTATTTTCTGTTTCTCAGCTTGTTGCTCAAATCCTCCGCTTGAGTTAGGTAGTCAGATTTTGTACTGCAATTCCTGCGTAAACGGAGGAATTGCCCAAAAGGGAGGTTTTGTTTTAGATGACGCGGATGGAAACTATCAAAGGTCAAGAGGCAGTTTCGTGCTGTCTCTTTGAAGTGGGTTGTTGTCATCAGTCTGCCTGACTCAGCATGAATGTTTAGATCCAAGAAAACTAGATCAGTCTTGCTCATTGAGCAGGTGAACTTCAGGAAGGGGTCCTGTGTGTTGAGCCAAGTTAGAAAAGTCCGTGCGTCTTCTTCTGTACCTTGCCATATCAACAGAATATCGTCGATATAACGTTTCCAATGTAGGATTTGGTGTCTGTGGGGATTTCTCTCATTTAGGATTTTGTTTTTCTCCAGTTGATGGACGTACAGTCCGGCTATGCTCGGCGCAAATGTCATGCCCATACTGGTCCCGTGTTGTTGTTTGTATAGGGTTGTTTCGAAACGGAAGAAGTTCTCACACAGTGCTAATTGGCAGCATTCCAGTACTACATGGCGGGGGGTGTGGAATTCCCACTCGCTCTCGTAAAGTACTTCCTCCAGAATCTGTAAGGTCTCTCTGTGTGGTAAGCTGGTATATAGACTTTCGACATCCAGACTTATCAGAAGGCTGGATGTCGCGTCAAAAGTTAGATCTTGTAAGAGGCACAGTACGTCCTTAGTGTCCCTCAGATAGGTGTCCGTTTTTTGCACTAGGGGTCTGAGAAAGGCGTCCGCGAATTGTGAGAGAGGCTCCAAAATTGAACCTATCCCCGAGACTATGGGCCTCCCTGGTGGATTGTCTAGTCTTTTGTGTATCTTGGGGATGGTGTAAAAGTATGGTACTGTTGGCTTCTTATTTGTTAGGAACTCAATTTCCTTTTTACTTAGCCAATCATTGGCTTGACATTCCTCTGTTAAATACGCAATTGTGATTCTCAATCGTTCTGTAGGATCTTCATCCAGTATGGCGTAATTTCGTGTGTCCCCTAGTAGGCGGAGGCACTCATTTCTGTAATCCGTGGTATTCTGTAGTACAATGGCACCGCCTTTGTCGGCTGGCTTGATGGTAATGAGTTTGTTCTTTGACAGTTCCTGTAATGCTGATTGTTCAGCTTTGCTAGTATTATGAAATACTTTGATTGTGCGTGGGTCTAACTCCTGTGCCTCTCTCATGACCGCTTTTTCAAAAGTTAATACTTCCACTGGTAAGCTGTGTGCTGGAGGGACAAAGGATGATTTTTTATGTAGTCCTGTGTCACTCCTTGCTCGTTCTGTGGGATCTTTGTCTTGGAAGAATACCTGCAATTTTACTTTTCTCAGGAACTCTTTTAGTTCAACACATAGTTTGAACTTATCTGTGGTAGGGGTAGGAACAAATCCTAAACCCTTATTAAGCACTTGGTTCTGTGTGGCTGTAAGGCTCAGTGATGATAGATTTACTACTAAATCGAGTTGGTGCTCGTGGTTTGTTCCGGGGGGCCTTTGCTCCGTGTATGACGTGTTGTTGTCACCACTGGTTCCGCCCACTGTACTCCCTGGCTGGGTTTGTTTTTTGCTCTTTGCGTCTGACGGCCTCTCCCTAAAAAAGGTTTCCTTTGGTTGCCTTGGTTTCCTTGGTCGTTTCCCCAATTTTGATAGTTGGGTTGATTGTACATTGGTGGGCCATAGAAAAAAGGCGGTGGAGGAGGGCAAAAGTTATTATATGGGTCCTGGTATACTGGCCACATTGGTGCTTGGTTTCCTCTATAACCTCTTGTGTTGCCTCTTCCTCTTCTGGGTCTTCTGTTGGGGGTGGTGTTGTAATTGCTTGATCCCCCAGAGCTACTTGATCCTGTGTCAGAGCCATCACTGTCAGTGTTATATCCAGGGTTCCTGTTGCTGGTTCTGTAGTCATCCCTGATATAGGGATATACTTTATCGTGTGCAAAAGATTTCTTATCTTTAGACAGTTTTATGTATTTTGAATCCTTTAGGCTGATTTCAAATTCAGACATAGTTTTGTTTAGTTCATTTAATCTTTTCGTGAGTTCAGCTGGAGTCTGGAAAGATTTGAGGCGAATCTCCATGGAATTGATCTCTTCCTTCAGGGAGTCTACTAATCTGGTTGCGGTTTTTATAATCAGGACCAGCCAGTCTCTGGTACAGTGCCAGGATATTTGTGACCAATCTAGTTTAAATTGTTTGTCATGCTGGAATATGAATGGTTCATTTCTGACTATAAGGCCTCTCGGTGCTGCGTTGGCTTGTAAATATTCCGCCATCATGACACCATGAATCAATGTTTTTATCTGAGTTCTTTTCAATTCGGTCAGTTCGTCCCAACATTGGCTCGCATCACTGTTTTCTCCCGTGGGTGCCCCTGCATGTGGTAGCATGGAGGCAATAGCTCTATCGACTTCATCTTCCGAGAATGATAATCCTGTGTTCTGTGCCATGGTATCTTTAGTGAGAAATTCTGTGTGTGTGATGTCTAGTCACTTGATCAACCAGATGTATACCATTCAGTTGAGTGAGGGGACTCTAGAAAGAAATTTTTCTTTCTTACATGATTTGGTACACACTGACTAAGTAAGCAGTAACCATACAATACCTACCAGGTCTCCGGACTCTTTACATAGGGTTCCTGTATTGCAAATACTGACTGGAGGCCGACCTGGTTGGGTTTAACCTCCTTCTCCCTCTATTTTTTGTTTATGCATCAAGCAGCCACGGGCTGCGGGAGTTTTCTTCTCAAAGATAAGATCAACTGAATGGTATACATCTGGTTGATCAAGTGACTAGACATCACACACACAGAATTTCTCACTAAAGATACCATGGCACAGAACACAGGATTATCATTCTCGGAAGATGAAGTCGATAGAGCTATTGCCTCCATGCTACCACATGCAGGGGCACCCACGGGAGAAAACAGTGATGCGAGCCAATGTTGGGACGAACTGACCGAATTGAAAAGAACACAGATAAAAACATTGATTCATGGTGTCATGATGGCGGAATATTTACAAGCCAACGCAGCACCGAGAGGCCTTATAGTCAGAAATGAACCATTCATATTCCAGCATGACAAACAATTTAAACTAGATTGGTCACAAATATCCTGGCACTGTACCAGAGACTGGCTGGTCCTGATTATAAAAACCGCAACCAGATTAGTAGACTCCCTGAAGGAAGAGATCAATTCCATGGAGATTCGCCTCAAATCTTTCCAGACTCCAGCTGAACTCACGAAAAGATTAAATGAACTAAACAAAACTATGTCTGAATTTGAAATCAGCCTAAAGGATTCAAAATACATAAAACTGTCTAAAGATAAGAAATCTTTTGCACACGATAAAGTATATCCCTATATCAGGGATGACTACAGAACCAGCAACAGGAACCCTGGATATAACACTGACAGTGATGGCTCTGACACAGGATCAAGTAGCTCTGGGGGATCAAGCAATTACAACACCACCCCCAACAGAAGACCCAGAAGAGGAAGAGGCAACACAAGAGGTTATAGAGGAAACCAAGCACCAATGTGGCCAGTATACCAGGACCCATATAATAACTTTTGCCCTCCTCCACCGCCTTTTTTCTATGGCCCACCAATGTACAATCAACCCAACTATCAAAATTGGGGAAACGACCAAGGAAACTAAGGCAACCAAAGGAAACCTTTTTTGGGGAGAGGCCGTCAGACGCAAAGAGCAAAAAACAAACCCAGCCAGGGAGTACAGTGGGCGGAACCAGTGGTGACAACAACACGTCATACACGGAGCAAAGGCCCCCCGGAACAAACCACGAGCACCAACTCGATTTAGTAGTAAATCTACCATCACTGAGCCTTACAGCCACACAGAACCAAGTGCTTAATAAGGGTTTAGGATTTGTTCCTACCCCTACCACAGATAAGTTCAAACTATGTGTTGAACTAAAAGAGTTCCTGAGAAAAGTAAAATTGCAGGTATTCTTCCAAGACAAAGATCCCACAGAACGAGCAAGGAGTGACACAGGACTACATAAAAAATCATCCTTTGTCCCTCCAGCACACAGCTTACCAGTGGAAGTATTAACTTTTGAAAAAGCGGTCATGAGAGAGGCACAGGAGTTAGACCCACGCACAATCAAAGTATTTCATAATACTAGCAAAGCTGAACAATCAGCATTACAGGAACTGTCAAAGAACAAACTCATTACCATCAAGACAGCCGACAAAGGCGGTGCCATTGTACTACAGAATACCACGGATTACAGAAATGAGTGCCTCCGCCTACTAGGGGACACACGAAATTACGCCATACTGGATGAAGATCCTACAGAACGATTGAGAATCACAATTGCGTATTTAACAGAGGAATGTCAAGCCAATGATTGGCTAAGTAAAAAGGAAATTGAGTTCCTAACAAATAAGAAGCCAACAGTACCATACTTTTACACCATCCCCAAGATACACAAAAGACTAGACAATCCACCAGGGAGGCCCATAGTCTCGGGGATAGGTTCAATTTTGGAGCCTCTCTCACAATTCGCGGACGCCTTTCTCAGACCCCTAGTGCAAAAAACGGACACCTATCTGAGGGACACTAAGGACGTACTGTGCCTCTTACAAGATCTAACTTTTGACGCGACATCCAGCCTTCTGATAAGTCTGGATGTTGAAAGTCTATATACCAGCTTACCACACAGAGAGACCTTACAGATTCTGGAGGAAGTACTTTACGAGAGCGAGTGGGAATTCCACACCCCCCGCCATGTAGTACTGGAATGCTGCCAATTAGCACTGTGTGAGAACTTCTTCCGTTTCGAAACAACCCTATACAAACAACAACACGGGACCAGTATGGGCATGACATTTGCGCCGAGCATAGCCGGACTGTACGTCCATCAACTGGAGAAAAACAAAATCCTAAATGAGAGAAATCCCCACAGACACCAAATCCTACATTGGAAACGTTATATCGACGATATTCTGTTGATATGGCAAGGTACAGAAGAAGACGCACGGACTTTTCTAACTTGGCTCAACACACAGGACCCCTTCCTGAAGTTCACCTGCTCAATGAGCAAGACTGATCTAGTTTTCTTGGATCTAAACATTCATGCTGAGTCAGGCAGACTGATGACAACAACCCACTTCAAAGAGACAGCACGAAACTGCCTCTTGACCTTTGATAGTTTCCATCCGCGTCATCTAAAACAAAACCTCCCTTTTGGGCAATTCCTCCGTTTACGCAGGAATTGCAGTACAAAATCTGACTACCTAACTCAAGCGGAGGATTTGAGCAACAAGCTGAGAAACAGAAAATACCCGAACAAATTGATCAAAGAGGCTAAGAAACGGGCGGCAAACAATAACAGGGAAGCCCTGTTAGAACCTAAGGAGAGATCACAACCTGAGAACAGAAAACCCATCTGTATCACTACATTCAATCAAGTTTCCGACAGTGTGTCCAAAATAATCAAAAAACATTGGCCAATACTCAACAGTGGCGGCCTAAACATACCAACCCCAATGTTCAGCCATAGGCGGGGTAAAAACTTAAAGGATTATTTGGTACATACCCGTCCAACATCAATAACCCAGACAGTAAGATCCCAACCATTACCTGATGGTCATTTCCCATGTAACAATTGTAGTGTCTGTCATTTGACTTCCCCAACAAAAACTATAAACTTCAACAACACTACGAAATGGGAGCTTAAGGGTTTTTCCAATTGCAATACCAGTGGAGTGGTGTATTTGATAACTTGCACATGCAACTTACATTATGTGGGAATGACCACTAGAAAGGTCAGCACCCGCATAGTAGAGCACAGAAGTAACATCAGGTGCAAAAGAGCCACAACAAGAATGACCACCCACTTCATTGAACAGAACCATACACCCAACGACCTGACCTGGGTGGTCATAGAGGCAGTCAAAAACAAAGACAACCTGGAACGAGTCCTCCATGAGAAAGAGCAAAGATGGGTGTTCCGTCTGCGTACGGACAGCCAGGGGCTCAATGATGAAATTCCGTGGGGGGCTTTTCGCCCTTAGGCCAGCTGTAAATATGAAATGAACTGTGAAAATGAGAGCTGAAACCTAACCAGTACCACTGACAGACTGTCCCTCCAACCTTATAAAAAAAGACCTTCAATAATTACAAAATTCTCTCCACTACTTTCCCAACATAGACAGGCACTAGCCCTCAGATAATATAACCTGTCTGCCGAATGCCCAAAGTCCGTTTTCTGTTTTTAAGTCAATCCCATTTGGCAAAAACATCATTTTTCCTAGTAATAACACTGGGGTTCTAAATTGACTTACAAAAACACCCCCATGTCCAGCATCATTGTAAATTGCTTTCCACCTCTCGAATCGGTCTAATTCCGAAGGAATACCTAAAACTCTTCATCACTCGCGCTAAGCGCGATGACATCCTACCAAGATGGCCGCTCAAAACCAGCGCTCTAGTGTATAGACACTCCCCGGCAACCCGGAAGCTCGCGTCTTCAAAATACACCGCGAGCCCGTTCTGCTTCAGTATGCGGTCGGGTGAGGAAGCACCAGGTAGTACCGAGCGGGTTTGCCGATAGGAAGTAAGTGCATAACGACGTTATGTTGCAAGGATACCAGAAATTCTAAAAAGAAACATAGTAAGGGAGCCAGTCTAACTCTAACCTTGAAACCTCCCTTTCAGCAATGTTTCCACGAGGCGTTCCTGCCCTTGCCTAAGACCATGGGGTGTTAACAAACACTCGTTTATGTAAATATAACCATCTGCCATGCTATTATTTCGTGTTTATGTGTTGTGTGTCTTGTCAATAGTCACATTAAGTCTGTATGTCTTGTGTGTAAAATCACTAAACCACTTGATTCACAGTACTTTATTCTTTCTACACCGGTTTGAAAACCAGCACGCACCAGTATGGTGCCCAGGGCACACCCACGCCCTAGACGAAGTGAGATGTATGTGAGTTGTTCCTCCCCCCTTTTTCGGAAGGGGGTGTCTACTAAACAAATGTTCTTTTCTTTTACAGCATTGCGAGTAAAATACAAACCGTATGTACAACTACACGCATGTTTTTTATCAACAGCGTTTAATATAAATAACTAGTATTTATTATTATTATAAACACTTTTTCATTTGAAAACAGGAGTGGCAATACAGGGCTGGACCCTGTATGGTCCTGAGGAAAAGCTTGGGGGAGCTTGAAACATGTTGACCATAACACTGATCTAGCTCAATAATAGTTAGAATACAGTGTTACCCCTTTTTAATTTTTTATACCACACTAGGAGCAAAATAAATTGTTGAGGCCCACTAGCACGGTATTTTTAATTTCACACCCACTCCACCATCACCACACTTGCACCACACATAGTCATCTCACAAAACCAGTGCTCCAGCGTAGTCGCCTTGTCGCAGCACGCCCCTTTTCGTAGAGAACTGGGATGGCCCCAATGATGAAGCATGTCACCGTGGGGCAACCCCGGTGAGTGAGGGGACTCTAGAAAGAAATTTTTCTTTCTTACATGATTTGGTACACACTGACTAAGTAAGCAGTAACCATACAATACCTACCAGGTCTCCGGACCCTTTTCATAGGGTTCCTGTATTGCAGACACACATATGCAACCATCACAAACAACACCCAGCTGATAAACCCCACATCCACACAACACCAGCAAACATACATGAGGCATTGTCAACCGCCACTAGAGGTAGTTACTCACATTCAAGGGAAGTAGCGATCTATGAGCTGGCGCCTCTGGTCCACACCTTCCTCCTCACCACTATCCTCATCAGTCGACATGGGTGGGATGGGAGGCCGAGGAACTTCTTCTTCTTCAGGGTCCAACAGCAGTTCAATGTCATTTCGTACTGCCAGGTTGTGGAGCATGCAGCAGGCAATCACGATCCTGCATACTTTTCCAGGTGAGTAAGGCAGGGCCCCTCCGGTCTTATCGAGGCACCTAAACCTAGACTTTAGCAGTCCAAAGGTACGTTCGATGACTCTCCGTGTCCTTCCATGTGCATCATTGTACCGCATTTCACCCGCTGTTGTAGGATTACATAGGGGACTGAGGAGCCAGGGCCGGTTTGGGTACGCCGAGTCGCCTATGTAGGGGGATGAGAGACACAAACATCACAACAAGATATGGTGGGTACCCCATGCCACACAGAGAACACAAGAGTCCCCACTGCACACTCACCAACAAGCCACGCTTGACCGGGTCGCAGATTTGCCATGAGTCGTGGGACAATGCTGCTCCGCATGATGTGGGCGTCATGTGCGGAGCCAGGAAATCTTGCACACACATGGAAGATGATGTTGTTTGCCAGGCACACCACCTGAACGTTCAGCGAATGGAAGTGTTTGCGATTCCTAAAAACTTGCTCACGTGCCCGTGGTGGAATGATAGCGATGTGTGTGCCATCAATTGAACCCACAACGTGAGGTATGTGGCCCAGTGCATAGAAGTCAGCTTTGACTGCTGCCAACTCTTCAGGCCGTGGGAAATGTATGTAGTCATTCTTGTACAGCATCATAGCTGTTAAGACATCCCGAAGAACCGTGCTGAACATGGCCTGTGACATCCCCCCGGCATGTCCAACTGTGTACTGAAATGTGCCAGTAGCAAAGAAATGTAGTACCGCCATGACCTTTGCAGTGGGTGTAATCGACCCAGGATACATCCTACGTGGCTGCAGATGAGGAGACAATTGAGCCACAAGCTCCAGCAACCGACGTCGATCCAGCCGGAATTTCCTAATCACCTCCTCGTCAACCATATCCTCCAGCACAGTGTATGGCCGATGCACATTTGGAGCCCTCCTGTGTGGGAGAGAGATGTAACTTAGGTCAACTTACAAACGACGCATACGTGTACAACTCCATCACATGTGAACCTTACTGACAAAACGTCAGTCTTCACCCTAATGTTTAGTAGCCACATCACAGACACGCATGCAACTGCATGCACACAAACGATAATTATACACACGCCATGTCATCAAGCACCAATGCCAACACCAATAATGTTGTGCATACGGTAATTACATGCATGGTGACACAACGTCCAAAACACATACACGGAATGCATGTGTACCACCACCACTGTAGTCACTTCGCCAGAACAAGACACTGACAACAGATGCATAATTTGGCCATACAGCCGTGATGTACTGTGTAGTTGTGAAGATGTAATAACGTCTGTAGGGTCACACCCGACGTCAACACGTCCAAATGCACATCTGTTGCCCATTGTGTGCCGACCGATGGGCATAGTATGGACACACATGCTATATTGTATGACATATGACCTTTCCCTATCACGCTCACAACCCTCATGACGCAACTGCACAGAACACATCACGGTGCAGCGTCTGACAAGATAACATAATTGGCGCCGCCATGGCGGTGCACAACTTCCGCTACTTCCCAAAGGCCATACGCGGCCAGCGTCCCTCTTCCCATTGGCTGCATGTGCACGGACCGTCACAGGCACACATCCGCAACCGCACGTGCAAGCTTCAGGCACGGATGCTTCAGTTGCAGCAATGTTCTATCACTGGCGCCACCATGGCGGTGCACGTACTCAGGGGGGGAGGTGCAGGCCTATACACCCTGTAGATGTACTCAATGGACATGCCAGTTCATGTCCCCTCTTACAGTCACATTGCATCATCCACCGTACACCGGCCGGAGCGGCCGGGCCAAGGACGGCCGTGCGGCCATGTCCACAACCACCGTGCCCGGCCATGTCCACAACCGCCGTGCCCGGCCATGTCCACAACCGCCGTGCCCAGCCATGTACACAACCGCCGTGCCCGGCCATGTACACAACCGCCGTGCCCGGCCATGTACACAACCGCCGTGCCCGGCCATGTACACAACCGCCGTGCCCGGCCCGGCCTGGCACGGCGGTTGTGGACATGGCCGGGCACGGCCGTCCTAGGCCGGGCCGGGCACGGCGGTTGTGGACATGGCCGGGCACGGCCGTCCTAGGCCGGGCCCTGGCACGGCGGTTGTGTACATGGCCGGGCACGGCGGTTGTGGACATGGCCGGGCACGGCGGTTGTGTACATGGCCGGGCACGGCGGATGTGGACATGGCCGGGCACGGCGGGTGTGGACATGGCCGGGCACGGCGGGTGGGGACATGGCCGGGCACGGTGGTTGTGGACATGGCCTGGCACGGCGGTTGTGGACATGGCCGGGCACGGCGGTTGTGGACATGGCCGGGCACGGCGGTTGTGGACATGGCCTGGCACGGCGGTTGTGGACATGGCCGGGCACGGCGGTTGTGGACATGGCCGGGCACGGCGGTTGTGTACATGGCTGGGCACGGCGGTTGTGGACATGGCCTGGCACGGCGGTTGTGGACATGGCCGGGCACGGTGGTTGTGGACATGGCCGGGCACGGCGGTTGTGGACATGGCCGGGCACGGCGGGTGTGGACATGGCCTGGCACGGCGGTTGTGGACATGGCCGGGCACGGCAGGTGTGGACATGGCCGGGCACGGTGGTTGTGGACATGGCCGGGCACGGTGGTTGTGGACATGGCCGGCACGGCCGTCCTTGGCCCGGCCGCTCCGGCCGGTGTACGGTGGATGATGCAATGTGACTGTAAGAGGGGACATGAACTGGCATGTCCATTGAGTACATCTACAGGGTGTATAGGCCTGCACCTCCCCCGCTGAGTACGTGCACCGCCATGGTGGCGCCAGTGATAGAACTTTGTTGCAACTGAAGCATCCGTGCCTGAAGCTTGCACGTGCGGTTGCCGATGTGTGCCCGTGACGGTCCGTGCACATGCAGCCAATGGGAAGAGGGACGCTGGCAGCATATGGCCAATCGCAAGTAGTAGAAGCAGTGCACCGCAACAACAGGGCCAGTCATTGGCCCATTTCACGAACACGCTTCCAGGGCTGACCAATTGCTGGCGATGTATGCCACTGACACGTGCTGAGGGCCCTATATATGTGTGTTGGCCAAAATGACACTTCCTACCCTGGGGACCAGTGCTGCCTGTTCACCTCGACCTGCTGCTGCTGCTGAGCTGACCACCGACTGCTGCCTGTGACCATCACCTCGACCTGCTGCTGCTGCTGAGCTGACCACCGACTGCTGCCTGTGACCATCACCTCGACCTGCTGCTGCTGCTGAGCTGACCACCGACTGCTGCCTGTGACCATCACCTCGACCTGCTACTGCTGCTGAGCTGACCACTGACTGCTGCCTGTGACCATCACCTCGACCTGCTGCTGCTGCTGAGCTGACCACCGACTGCTGCTCTAGTGCCATACTCCGTGATCTTGCCATGTCGAGAGGCAAAGAGATCCGGTCTCGACCCTTCACCGCCGCGGAGCTTGATGTCCTCGTGGACGGTGTACTCCGCAACTATGGACGCCTCTACGGCGCACCAGGACGGGTGGTAAGTGCAGTGTGGGACATGTTGGTGTGCATGAGGGGGCCAAATAATCAGGCCTATTTCTATCTTAGCTGTGTAGTGTGGGCTAGACATATGTTCCTGATTGTGCATGGCTGCTGACAGTTACGTCTTGCCCCTATGTGTGTGACAGGCCAACTGTCCACTGACTTAAACCCTTTTGTCTCCCATCATGGTAGGTCAAGCTGCACCTTCGCAAGGACCTGTGGAGGAGCATAGCACGGGAAGTACGGGCATTGGGGGTGTGCAACAGACGACATACACACTGCCACAAACGCTGGGACGACATTTCCCGGCTGAGCAAGAATGTAGCGGAAGTTACACTGGGCATGATTCCAAGGACGCCCCGTCTGGCCCGACGCTCCATGACCCCTCTCATGCACCGTATCATTGCAGTGACGCATCCTGAACTGGCCGAACGTCTGAGTGCCGATCAACAGCAAACTAGCGGTGAGCATACTGTCTGTGTAGGAAACCTGTGAGTGCTATGCATGTATTGGTGCACAGACACAGTATTGAGTTCCGTGTTGCGTATGTATCTCTGTGATGCCATTTTGGTCCCATTAGGTGGTTGTCATTTGACATCCAGGTCCGCCATGTTGACACGCCACTTGCTTAGTAGTTGAGTGTTGAAGCACATCCCCTAGTGGTCCATGGCCCCATGGCAGGAAATGTGAGGATGACTGGTAGAGGTGGGCCGTGTGCAGGATGGGGGCTACAAAATCTTTGTCAGCTATGTAATTTGGCACTCCTGGTCCTTCTGTACGTCAGTGTGCCCATGACTCACACATCTTTTATGTGCATTTCAGCTATGACAGAGGACACTCAGCCACAGACGGTGGAGATTAGTCGAGGAAATGAGTCCGGCTCAGACTTCGCACACACGCAGACTGACACAGAGGAGGCCAGCGCCGGAGAGGGGGACAGGACCGTCCCTGAGGACTCGCATGTGGAGACACCATCGTCCTCCTCGTCGGACACTCTTGGTGAGCCTGCACTGTTGTCACAGACTGGGAGTGGGCTATCATCACCTTCTGTCGGAAGACAGCACACAGGGCCCACACTTCCGCCAACTGCACCATGTACTGTTCGTGGCCGGAGGAGTAGGGGGAGCAGAGTGGCGTTCGGTGCAGGCACCGCTGCCCCTGCCACGGTGAGCCAAAATGCACTGTGTGCTGAGGCCATTGATCTGCTGCGACAGCTGTGTGTGGGGCAGACCAATATGACAAATGCTTTCCAGGACCATGATAGGAAGTTGGGGCAGGTGGTGGCATTCATGGAAGGGATGCATGGCGATCTTGCAGGTCTACACAGGACAGTGCAGTCATTGGCAAGCAGTGTGTCGTCTGCAATAGTACAGTCGCATGAACAGGGTGCTACTTCTGTTTCCCCATCTACACCACTGGATGTCTCAGGGGGTAGTGATTATTCTGAGCAGGACTCAAATACAGGTTATTGCACTTGAAGCAGCATCAGACAGCACGTCAGGGCACGCAGGGCACAGACCCCATCCCCTAGATCAGCTAAATCTGTTCACGTAGACAACGTCAGATACACTGGAGTACACACACAGGATCCACAAGTGTTGTTGGGGGTCATGCCTTCAGGAGCTACACAGGCATTCAACACAAAAGGTACTCCCAAGGCAAGGGATACTCACATGTCCATGGACTGTACCTTGGACAAGGCCAGTCAGAAGACAAAGGCACCTCCTAAGAGCAGGGAGACTCCCAAGGGCAGGGCCACAACAGAGGAAAGGGACACTCCCAAGGACAGTGAAAAGACAAAGGCACCTCCTAGGAGCAGGGAGACTCCCAAGGGCATGCCCACAACAGAGGAAAGGGACACTCCCAAGGACAGTGAAAAGACAAAGGCACCTCCTAGGAGCAGGGAGACTCCCAAGGGCAGGCCCACAGCAGAGGAAAGGGACACTCCCAAGGACAGTGAAAAGACAAAGGCACATCCTAGGAGCAGGGAGACTCCCAAGGGCAGGCCCACAGCAGAGGAAAGGGACACTCCCAAGGACAGTGAAAAGACAAAGGCACCTCCTAGGAGCAGGGAGACTCCCAAGGGCAGGCCCACAGCAGAGGAAAGGGACACTCCCAAGGACAGTGAAAAGACAAAGGCACCTCCTAAAAGCAGGGAGACTCCCAAGGGCAGTCCCAAAGCAGAGGAAAGGGACACTCTCAAGGACAGTGAAAAGACAAAGGCACCTCCTAAGAGCAGGGAGACTCCCAAGGGCAGGCCCACAGCAGAGCAAGGTCCATCTCCCAAGGGCAGGGACACACACAGAGAGCAGGTGTCTACTGGAGACAGGTGCACCACAGACGACAAGTCTGCTGGCAGGAACAGGGCGGCGACCAGGGCACAGGCTACATCCAGAGACAACACTCCACCTAAGGATAAGGCACATCCTACGGACAAGGCATCTAGCATGGACAATGGCGCAATCAAGGACAGGCATACTTCACCCCTGGCTGCACTGAGGCTGATGTTTTCTACTGAACGCCAAACAGATGTCTCCGCGGCGGAGTCCCCCCATACCTCCACTCCCATCCAGGCCAGTCAGAAGCAGAGGAGGGTGTCCCCTGTTGTTGCATCCCCCATTACACATGATTCCGAGTCCAAGCGGCAGGCACACAGCAAACGACAAGCAGGCTCCAGCACGTCCCCAGAAACCCGATCCCCGGCTGCAGATGCTCCACCTATGGTGGGTGGTGATTCTTTAGAGTCCCCACCACTTGGCAGTCCTGTCCTGTCCAGGGTGCACTCACACATCCCTAAGAAACGCAGACACACACCATTGACACCTGCCAACCCCGATTTGGCTCAAGGTCAGCTATCCCCAGCTCCCAGGCCCACCCTGCCTCCTGGCCCATACAGCCCTGTGGCTCATCATTTCAGTTGTCCCAGTGGCGCTGGTGCAGTTGACTCTCATGTATCAGATGGTGGCACTGTGTCTGTTGTTGGCTGTCATGCATCATGTAGTGGCACAGTCTCAGTTGTGCCCTCTCCTGTTGCAGGTCCTGGCAGTGTATCTGGGTCTATGGCTCACGTGTCAGTTAGAAGATCTGTGGCTGTGTTGCACACTCTTGTTTCTGGTGCTGGCAGTCTGTCTGGGTCAGTGGGTCACATGTCAGTGACTACATCTGTGGCTGTGTTGCACACTCCTGTTTCTGGTGCTGGCAGTCTGTCTGGGTCAGTGGGTCACGTGTCAGTGACTACATCTGTGGCTGTGCACTCCTGTTGCTGGTGCTGACAGTGTGTCTGGGTCCGTGGCCCATGTGTGTGTCACTCGGGCTGTGGCTGTGTCTCACACTCCTGTTGCTGGTGCTGCCAGTGTGTCCGAGGCAGGTAGTTCACGCAGTCCCCCTGATTCTGTGATGTGAGGTGCTGAACACTTCAATCAAATGTTATTTCACATGGTGTGTCCATTGGGAATTGCGTGGCACTCTTGTGGTTCCTGTGACGGGTTGGTAGGGACACGTACTTGTGCTGCCTCTGATGTACCTGCTCTGTACTCCACAATGCCCTGTTGCTGTTCTGATACTGCATTCTGCACTCTAGTTTACTGCCTATGATGTACCTGCTCTGTACTCCACAATGCCCTGTTGCTGTTCTGATACTGCATTCTGCACTCTCATGTGCTGCCTCTGATCAACCTGTTCAGTGCAATGGACTGTTGATGCACTTAGCCCCTCTCACGTGCTGCCTCTGATGGACCTGTTCAGTGCAATGGACTGTTGATGCACTTAGCCCCTCTCACGTGCTGCCTCTGATGGACCTGTTCAGTGCAATGGACTGTTGATGCACTTAGCCCCTCTCACGTGCTGCCTCTGATGGACCTGTTCAGTGCAATGGACTGTTGATGCACTTAGCCCCTCTCACGTGCTGCCTCTGATGGACCTGTTCAGTGCAATGGACTGTTGATGCACTTAGCCCCTCTCACGTGCTGCCTCTGATGGACCTGTTCAGTGCAATGGACTGTTGATGCACTTAGCCCCTCTCGTTTACTGCCTATGATGTAGCTGCTCTGTTGGCCACAATGCCCTGTTGATGTTCTGATACTGCATTCTGCCCTCTCACGTGCTGCCTCTGATGGACCTGTTCAGTGCAATGGACTGTTGATGCACTTAGCCCCTCTCGTTTACTGCCTATGATGTAGCTGCTCTGTTGGCCACAATGCCCTGTTGATGTTCTGATACTGCATTCTGCCCTCTCACGTGCTGCCTCTGATGGACCTGTTCAGTGCAATGGACTGTTGATGCACTTAGCCCCTCTCGTTTACTGCCTATGATGTAGCTGCTCTGTTGGGCACAATGCCCTGTTGATGCTCTGATACTGCATTCTGCCCTCTCGTTTACTGCCTATGATGTACCTGCTCTGTACTGCACAATGCCCTGTTGATGCTCTGATACTGCATTCTGCCCTCTCATGTGCTGCCAATGATGTACCTGCTCTGTACTCCACAATGCCCTGTTGATGCTCTGATACTGCATTCTGCCCTCTCGTTTACTGCCAATGATGTAGCTCCTCTGGTGCCCACTTTGCCCATGCTCACGCATACACTGTGATTATACCCCTATAATGTACAATAAAGGTAGTCTATCAAGTCTCGTGGTCTGTCGTTGTCATTCCTGCTTGCGTACTACAAATGTGTATTCGTATTTGCTTCTCATCAGTGGTTTCGGTAACATGACACTCCCCCTCCCTACGTCACGACCCTTGCTGGTATTCCCCTCCAGACAGCCAATGGTTTGTGCCTTACCTGCGTCGTCGTCGATAGTGGGCCATGACTAGGACGTGGTGGATCGCGAAGAGCATCGGGAAAGCGTGTAGCGCTGGGTCCATGGTGGTGGTCAGCTTGCGGTGGGTATCTCTGCTATGTCACCTATGTTCGCTGTGGGGATTCCGCCGTGTCCAGACAGGTTGTTTTTCCACTGCGGTTTTATGTGTATTTTCTGCCATCTTGATTTGGGGGACGGTCTTAGACGTCAGTATGTACGGCGGGGCCTCCGGATGTGTTCCGTCCGCCGCGTGGTCGTGTGTAGTTCGGCGGCGGTGCGTGCTTTTCCGTCGCGGACGGAAATTTGACACGTTTTCCTATCCTGATATGGCGGACGGAGTGTCCGCGGCAGGCGGACACGGAAAAGGCTTTTTCCGCCTACTCCAGGGCCGCGGTGGCTCTTCCGTCCGCCATCCTAATGAGCCCCTATGGGGTCGATTAGGATGGCGGACGGAAATGTGTACTGTCCGCCATGGTGGGGGAAATTTTACTCCCGTCTGCGCCGCGGAGATTCCGCGGTTGGGATTAGGATAATCATGTCACGAAACTCCGACCACGGCGGACGGATAATAACCAACACCGTCCGCGGTGGACGGAACACATCCAACTCCGTCCGCGGCGGACGGAGTCCAATGAACAACCACTGCCGCGGACGGAAATGACAGCGGAAAATAACACATGTACCGCCATACCTGTGATCACTCCGTAGCCGCAATTAGGATAAATCCGCCCGTACCACGGAACGCACAGCCATCCACGTCTGCGGCGGAAAGAATGCAACGATAAACACAGCATCACTGCGGAAGGCCAACACGCACAACATCCCTAGCGGCAAACAAATGTTAGAAAGTGTACCGCAAGTCCAAAGCAAACATACGAACATTGACAACGCCCCCCCCATACACCAACACCAAGCACAAGCCACCATGACACGTCCCAAGTATCCAATAATGCACACTAGTCAACACGCCCACCTACCACCTGACTGCCAACAACCATTGAGACACGACTATAAAATGACACCCACACACTACCACAATCCTTTGCATCACAGCATTGCTGCTAGCAAGAGGCCCTATTCGAGATACTGCTAACTCACATAGAAGACACACAACCACCACCCTACCACACCCACCACACAAACACCCACCACACAAATCCTACACATCACACACCACACACCTGCACCCCCCAACTCACTCAACTCACACACTGAGCACCACACACCATGGCACCCAAAAAAAAACCTAAATTCACGGAGACCGAGTTGAGGGTAATGGTAGATGAAATAATCCGTGTTGAGCCCCACATCTTTGGGGCCCAAGTCCAGCAGACGTCCGTGGCGCAAAAGAACCACATGTGGGACAGGATCGTCACTCGGGTGAATGCGTCGGGGACTGTGCCGAGGACGAAGCATGACATTCAGAGGCGGTGGCATGACCTGAAGACCAGGGTGAAGGGCATCCGAGCTAAAAACTTTGCTAGAGCCAATCATACTGGCGGTGGAACACCCCCGGAGCCCATACCCTACACCGATTGGGAGGAGAAGGTGCTGGTGATACTACACCCAGAGAGCCTAGACGGACTTGACGAAGGAGAAGAGGCTGGTGAGTACAAACCAAGCATCACGATCAGCACGACATGGTCAGGCTCACACAACTGAGAAGAAACATCTCCTACGCCCCAACCCATGCACGTTGGACACCAACTCACAAACATGTACATGGCTCCCAACAGGCCCCCATGTTCACGGGGAGGGTGGTGGTGGTGGTGGAGGGTGGGGTGTGTGAGAGGCCCAAACTACAACTCCCAACAGGCCCCCATGTTCACGGGGAGGGTGGTGGTGGTGGAGGGTGGGGTGTGTGAGAGGCCCAAACTACAACTCCCAACAGGCCCCCATCTTCACGGGGAGGGTGGTGGTGGTGGTGGAGGGTGGGGTGTGTGAGAGGCCCAAACTACAACTCCCAACAGGCCCCCATGTTCACGGGGAGGGTGGTGGTGGTGGTGGAGGGTGGGGTGTGTGAGAGGCCCAAACTACAACTCCCAACAGGCCCCCATGTTCACGGGGAGGGTGGTGGTGGTGGAGGGTGGGGTGTGTGAGAGGCCCAAACTACAACTCCCAACAGGCCCCCATGTTCACGGGGAGGGTGGTGGTGGTGGTGGAGGGTGGGGTGTGTGAGAGGCCCAAACTACAACTCCCAACAGGCCCCCATGTTCACGGGGAGGGTGGTGGTGGTGGTGGAGGGTGGGGTGTGTGAGAGGCCCAAACTACAACTCCCAACAGGCCCCCATGTTCACGGGGAGGGTGGTGGTGGTGGTGGAGGGTGGGGTGTGTGAGAGGCCCAAACTACAACTCCCAACAGGCCCCCATGTTCACGGGGAGGGTGGTGGTGGTGGAGGGTGGGGTGTGTGAGAGGCCCAAACTACAACTCCCAACAGGCCCCCATGTTCACGGGGAGGGTGGTGGTGGTGGTGGAGGGTGGGGTGTGTGCGACAGGAAACAGAAATGTCTACAAATCTATATGAACATGTAATGTCCACATTACTGACCAGCTCTATCTTGTCCCTCAGGTGATCGTGAACTGACTGGGGAAACCAGTACCCGGCCGCCAGCCTCGCCTCCCACACATACAGGACTCTCTGGTGACGAGGACACAGGCAGCTCCGGTGCGGAGGATGGAGCGGGACCAAGCACACAGCCAGGGCCATCTGGCTCACAGGGACTCCCGGGACCGACCAACGTCGCATGTGTGACTCCAGCGACACCTCTCTCTGTGATCTGCACAGTCCCCACCACCACCAGTACCACCAGTACCACCAGTACCACCAGTACCACCAGTACCACGACTCCTGCCTGTGCCACCCAGCCTAACCCAGCGCACAACGCTGGTCCATCGGCCTCACACACAAGCAGGGTGAGTGTGCCACAAAGAGAGGCAACGGGACATCAGCCAATCAGGCGAGCCACACACCGCCGTGCAGAGGAAGGACAGCTACCCCATCCAGTGGCAGAGTCCCTACAAGCCCTTGCCAGGTGCCAGGCGTCATACGACCGGTCCCAGGCAAACGCTGATCGTGCACACCAGGACTCAGTGGACAACACCAACATCTTGTGCAAAATCTCTGGGTACCTTTGCCAGATGGTGCACATCATGGGCCAGCAGGCAACGATGTGGAAGGAATGGGTTGGCCGGAACAACCCCCCCCTCCACCAATTGTCTTAGCGCCACCGTCACCTCCGCCTCCACCGCCACCGTCACCTCCGCCTCCACCGCCGCCACCACCACCTGTGCCCCTGGCGACGGATGTGGCCCATCAACAACCTGCCCCCCCAGCTGCCTCTGTTCCACCTCAGAGACGGAGGGGCCGGCCGAGGCAGGAAGTGGCTGAGAGCAGTGTTGGAGCGCCATCCACACGCTCCAAGAGGGGACGCCAATGACAATGTCACTGCCTGTGCCAGACATTCACCCTGCTAAGTATCCTGTCCCACAGACAATCATTCCCACTGGTCTGCTGGACTACCCTGACACCCCCCAATGTGGTGTCAGCACGGACATTTCATCTGCCATTACCTTCAACTCCAACTCCCTCCACCCCACTTACTTGTAAATAATCACCAGCACAAAAGCACAACCTGTAAATAAATTGCACTTACACACACAATGATGTTTTGCCTCCATGTTTATTCACATGATTGCCTTCAGAAACAGACGTAAACAGGTTCAGGGATCTTAGTCGTACATGATCATGGCGCTGCGGGAGTGACCTAGGGAAAATCAGAGACAGCAAACACACGTCAGGAAACAGATTGACACACATCACAACACAATGCACAGCAACATTACACAAACTACAATCATCACAAAAGCATGGGATGAGAGCACACACATCATGGAGACTTGTATGTCCAAAGAAATGAAGACACACATATGCAACCATCACAAACAACACCCAGCTGATGAACCCCACATCCACACAACACCAGCAAACATACATGAGGCATTGTCAACCGCCACTAGAGGTAGTTACTCACATTCAAGGGAAGTAGCGATCTATGAGCTGGCGCCTCTGGTCCACACCTTCCTCCTCACCACTATCCTCATCAGTCGACATGGGTGGGATGGGAGGCCGAGGAACTTCTTCGTCTTCAGGGTCCAACAGCAGTTCAATGTCATTTCGTACTGCCAGGTTGTGGAGCATGCAGCAGGCAATCACGATCCTGCATACTTTTCCAGGTGAGTAAGGCAGGGCCCCTCCGGTCTTATCGAGGCACCTAAACCTAGACTTTAGCCGTCCAAAGGTACGTTCGATGACTCTCCGTGTCCTTCCATGTGCATCATTGTACCGCATTTCACCCGCTGTTGTAGGATTACGTAGGGGACTGAGGAGCCAGGGCCGGTTTGGGTACGCCGAGTCGCCTATGTAGGGGGATGAGAGACACAAACATCACAACACGATATGGTGGGTACCCCATGCCACACAGAGAACACAAGAGTCCCCACTGCACACTCACCAACAAGCCACGCTTGACCGGGTCGCAGATTTGCCATGAGTCGTGGGACAATGCTGCTCCGCATGATGTGGGCGTCATGTGCGGAGCCAGGAAATCTTGCACACACATGGGAGATGATGTTGTTTGAATGAGTGTTATCCCTTTGCACTCACTTAACACATTCAATTTCTAGTTTGTCCTTTTGGGTTGGCGCCACCTATGTCGCGCGGCGTCCTTCCGCTCCTTCAATAACTGTGAAGTTTAACAAGTAGACTAACTTCTTGTAAATAGGTGCGCGTGACTTATACATGAACCACAATGGGATTCTTCACATCTGTAGAATATATATTTTATTGTTCAATATTCCTTTATACTGCATTCAATGTTTATGAATTAACTTCGATTATTTCATTTCATAATCATAGGATTCCAAATGTCAAAAGTGCAGTTACATCATATTGTTCACATTCTTCATACCCAATGCATTTCGGGTCATAAAGCAAACTGACCCTTCGTCAGGGGTCTGGAACGAAATGAAAACAGGACCATTAAGTTCATTGTTCTGTTTTTCTCACAAGTTCCCTATTATCTACATTCAACTTAAACATGTAGAGGAAATGACAGTTTCCGAACAAAATCGCTACACAAAATACATCAGGCCTATATGCAGGCGTGGCTGAATGAACTCTACCAGCTGAATTAAACAATGACTAATTTACAGTCTAAAACGCAACAGCCGTGGGCTGAAATCTATACCCAAAAACAATGGCAACAGAAACCCAATCAACAGCAGCCAAAAAAAACGACCACCACAACTTCTTCACAGGAAAGTGTGGTATCAGATTCTGAAATATCTCAATCGAGGACACCAATCAATAAAACCACAGAACCAATAACAAAACCAGCGCCAAGCACATCCAACTCACAAGCTTTTTTAGAGATAAGCCCAGCAGTCAACGCTCCACCATTAATAAACCAACCAGAAGAGGGGGCAGATACAGATCGCAGTATAGCAGAAAGAACCAGGAGCCAGATGAGCAAAACAAACTAGTTGTAAACATCTCGTCTAAAAATTTAACTCCTCTTGAAACTAAAGTATTGAACAAAGGCATAACTTTTGTACCTACATATCGCTCCAATTCAGCTGAGACAGACATCGCTCTATTCAAATTTTTCAGAACATTAAGGTTAAGATATTTCTTCAAAGACATACCACCACCTATATCAATATCCACATGGGACAAAGACTTCAAACCAAAGAGCACATTCTGTGCGCCGTTCACACACAAGACTATAGAAGCATTTGAACGTTCTGTTCTTTCAGAAATTCAATCAATTCAATTTGTGAAACCCAAGAGACATAATTTATCAGCCAGCGAATGGAATACTTTGAAAAACTTGAGTCATGACCCCAAATTAACTTTTCAAAAGGCCGACAAAAGGCCGACAAGGGTGGCGCCCTTGTCGTAATGGACACGGAATTTTATCTAAAACACGTCAATGAGCACGTAATGAATACAGAAATCTACTTGCCGTTAGAGATGGACCCGACAAGTGAATACCAAACAATGTTGAATAAGATCATCCAACATGCGTTCGAAATGAACTGGATCACAGAAAAAACAAAAGAATTTTTTGAAACCAAATATCCAAGAAGACCCAAATTTTACATGATGCCAAAGATTCATAAGAGCCTCACCAACCCTCCCTTCAGACCCATAGTTTCAGCGTGTGGATCTATTTCAGAACCAATTGGCAATTTCATCGACACTTTTTTGCAACCGATTGTACAAGGCTTCAGTACATATCTTAAAGACACCACTGCATTTTTGAACCTCTTGGAGAAAATTGTATTAGAGAAAGATCAACCCTATTTGCTATGCACCATCGATGTCACAGCACTATATACCTCAATCCCCCATAACGAAGGGATAGAAGCGTTAGAATGGGTTCTACTTAAAAGTTCTCTCGAAGATCATCAAAAAATTCTGATTTTACAACTGATGCAATTCTCTTTGTACAGCAGTTACTTTGAATGGGACGGTAAATTTTACAACCAGAGTAGCGGGACATCGATGGGATTTGGGGGTGCCCCCTCGTATGCAAATATCTTCATGAATAAATTCGAAACAGACCACATACTAGAGAACACTTCATGGATTGAAAGTTTGATAATGTACAGAAGGTACATTGATGATTTATTCATAATTTGGAAAGGTACCCCTCAATTATTGGAACAGAATATCAGGGAGTTGAACACTCACAATCCAAGGATCAAATTTACCCACACGATCGATGCAAAGACCATATCATTCCTTGATGTACAGATCAACATTCATGAGAATCAAATTACCACTAGAGTTTTCACTAAACCTACTGACAAGAATTCAGCTTTATTGTTCCAAAGTTTTCATCCGGATTCGCTTAAAAAACACTTGCCGACATCCCAATTCATCAGGATAAAACGAATAACCTCCAATGAGAATGATCTCAAAGATGCTTTGAAAACGCAAACGGAAAAATATCATGCAAGAGGATATCCAAAAGATGTGCTGGACACAGCATTAAAAACAGTTGCGAATCAGCCTCGAGCGAAACTGCTAGAATCCAAAAGTAAAACATTAAATAAGAAAACTGTGTGTGTTTTGAAATATTCAAGCGATGCCTCTAGAATTAAAGCAATAATCAACAAACATTGGAAATTAATCCAGCTAGAACCCGATCTTACTGGATTGTATAATGAGAGAGTCACATTTGCTTTTCAACGATCAAGAAACATGAAAGAAATATTAAACAGCACCAAGGCAATCGTTACACAATATCGAGGGATGCTCAAATGCCACAATTGTACACACTGCGGAAATGTGATTGAAGGCGCTTCAATTACACACCCCACGAAAGGATTTTCCATTCAACTGAAACACACGAGTACATGCGACACAACGAACTGTATATATATGATTAAGTGTCCATGTGGCAGAGCGTATGTTGGCCAAACCGAAAGAAAAGTAAAGATCCGAATAACGGAACACAAAAGTAATATCCGTTTACAAAACGCCAAATCATCCATTGCCATACATTGGTTAGAACACAAACATCAAATTTCTCAATTGAGGTTTCTAGTTCTGGAAAAGCTCTCCACACGTGAAGACCAGGATCCTACTAAACAAAGACTGAAGAAAGAATTTTTCTGGATCAAAAAATTACAGACTGAGCTCCCGACAGGGCTCAATGATCGGATTGAACACTCATGTTTTCTATAAATATGAATCAAATATGACACTGTGAGTTTAAGGAATTCTGGGTCTCATGTAATGAACGAGAATTGTCGACAATATGCATGGTTCTTTTTTAGTGTTTTAGTTTTCAGATTGGATGTATTTTGTGCCTATAACCATTATGGTGTGCGATTATATGTTTTACTCTTTAAGTACACACATACATGCAATGAATCTTTATTTAACCGCAGCGTGAATGACAACAAACAGCGCACCGACTCCCCCGTTATGTGATGATGGCAGTTTGAAGCCAGACACCCGTGATTGGTTATCTCCCCGGTCACGTGTTCATGCACACTAGTTTAATCATGCAGTCAAACAGGGCGCGGTAAACTACACCACTTGAGCGTTCACCATTACCGAAGGAGATCGGCTGATCCCAAACGTAAGCACTGTGCAGTCAGTAGCGCGATAAGCGTTTGTGCGTTTTGTTAAGCATGATTATCTTAACTGCTTCGCGATAGTGGTCAGCGATAGTATGATATATCAAGCGGTCATTGTGAAGATGGGCTGTTGCGTTTTAGACTGTAAATTAGTCATTGTTTAATTCAGCTGGTAGAGTTCATTCAGCCACGCCTGCATATAGGCCTGATGTATTTTGTGTAGCGATTTTGTTCGGAAACTGTCATTTCCTCTACATGTTTAAGTTGAATGTAGATAATAGGGAACTTGTGAGAAAAACAGAACAATGAACTTAATGGTCCTGTTTTCATTTCGTTCCAGACCCCTGACGAAGGGTCAGTTTGCTTTATGACCCGAAATGCATTGGGTATGAAGAATGTGAACAATATGATGTAACTGCACTTTTGACATTTGGAATCCTATGATTATGAAATGAAATAATCGAAGTTAATTCATAAACATTGAATGCAGTATAAAGGAATATTGAACAATAAAATATATATTCTACAGATGTGAAGAATCCCATTGTGGTTCATGTATAAGTCACGCGCACCTATTTACAAGAAGTTAGTCTACTTGTTAAACTTCACAGATGATGTTGTTTGCCAGGCACACCACCTGCACGTTCAGCGAATGGAAGTGTTTGCGATTCCTAAAAACTTGCTCACGTGCCCGTGGTGGAATGATAGCGATGTGTGTGCCATCAATTGAACCCACAACGTGAGGTATGTGGCCCAGTGCATAGAAGTCAGCTTTGACTGCTGCCAACTCTTCCGGCCGTGGGAAATGTATGTAGTCATTCTTGTACAGCATCATAGCTGTTAAGACATCCCGAAGAACCGTGCTGAACATGGCCTGTGACATCCCCCCGGCATGTCCAACTGTGTACTGAAATGTGCCAGTAGCAAAGAAATGTAGTACCGCCATGACCTTTGCAGTGGGTGTAATCGACCCAGGATACGTCCTACGTGGCTGCAGATGAGGAGACAATTGAGCCACAAGCTCCAGCAACCGACGTCGATCCAGCCGGAATTTCCTAATCACCTCCTCGTCAACCATATCCTCCAGCACAGTGTATGGCCGATGCACATTTGGAGCCCTCCTGTGTGGGAGAGAGATGTAACTTAGGTCAACTTACAAACGACGCATACGTGTACAACTCCATCACATGTGAACCTTACTGACAAAACGTCAGTCTTCACCCTACTGTTTAGTAGCCACATCACAGACACACATGCAACTGCATGCACACAAACGATAATTATACACACGCCATGTCATCAAGCACCAATGCCAACACCAATAATGTTGTGCATACGGTAATTACATGCATGGTGACACAACGTCCAAAACACATACACGGAATGCATGTGTACCACCACCACTGTAGTCACCTCGCCAGAACAAGACACTGACAACAGATGCATAATTTGGCCATACAGGCGTGATGTACTGTGTAGTTGTGAAGATGTAATAACGTCTGTAGGGTCACACCCGACGTCAACACGTCCAAATGCACATCTGTTGCCCATTGTGTGCCGACCGATGGGCATAGTATGGACACACATGCTATATTGTATGACATATGACCTTTCCCTATCACGCTCACAACCCTCATGACGCAACTGCACAGAACACATCACGGTGCAGCGTCTGACAAGATAACATAATTGGCGCCGCCATGGCGGTGCACAACTTCCGCTACTTCCCAAAGGCCATACGCGGCCAGCGTCCCTCTTCCCATTGGCTGCATGTGCACGGACCGTCACGGGCACACATCGGCAACCGCACGTGCAAGCTTCAGTTGCAACAATGTTCTATCACTGGCGCCACCATGGCGGTGCACGTACTCAGCGGGGGAGGTGCAGGCCTATACACCCTGTAGATGTACTCAATGGACATGCTAGTTCATGTCCCCTCTTACAGTCACATTGCATCATCCACCGTACACCGGCCGGAGCGGCCGGGCCAAGGACGGCCGGGCCAAGGACGGCCGTGCCGGCCATGTCCACAACCACCGTGCCCGGCCATGTCCACAACCGCCGTGCCCGGCCATGTCCACAACCGCCGTGCCCGGCCATGTACACAACCGCCGTGCCCGGCCATGTACACAACCGCCGTCCCCGGCCATGTACACAACCGCCGTGCCCGGCCCGGCCTGGCACGGCGGTTGTGGACATGGCCGGGCACGGCCGTCCTAGGCCGGGCCGGGCACGGCGGTTGTTGACATGGCCGGGCACGGCCGTCCTAGGCCGGGCCGGGCACGGCGGTTGTGTACATGGCCGGGCATGGCGGTTGTGGACATGGCCGGGCACGGCGGTTGTGTACATGGCCGGGCACGGCGGTTGTGGACATGGCCGGGCACGGCGGGTGTGGACATGGCCGGGCACGGTGGTTGTGGACATGGCCTGGCACGGCGGTTGTGGACATGGCCGGGCACGGCGGTTGTGGACATGGCCGGGCACGGCGGTTGTGGACATGGCCGGGCACGGCGGTTGTGGACATGGCCTGGCACGGCGGTTGTGGACATGGCCGGGCACGGCGGTTGTGGACATGGCCAGGCACGGCGGTTGTGTACATGGCCGGGCACGGCGGTTGTGGACATGGCCTGGCACGGCGGTTGTGGACATGGCCGGGCACGGTGGTTGTGGACATGGCCGGGCACGGCGGTTGTGGACATGGCCGGGCACGGCGGGTGTGGACATGGCCTGGCACGGCGGTTGTGGACATGGCCGGGCACGGCGGGTGTGGACATGGCCGGGCACGGTGGTTGTGGACATGGCCGGGCACGGTGGTTGTGGATATGGCCGGCACGGCCGTCCTTGGCCCGGCCGCTCCGGCCGGTGTACGGTGGATGATGCAATGTGACTGTAAGAGGGGACATGAACTGGCATGTCCATTGAGTACATCTACAGGGTGTATAGGCCTGCACCTCCCCCGCTGAGTACGTGCACCGCCATGGTGGCGCCAGTGATAGAACATTGTTGCAACTGAAGCATCCGTGCCTGAAGCTTGCACGTGCGGTTGCCGATGTGTGCCCGTGACGGTCCGTGCACATGCAGCCAATGGGAAGAGGGACGCTGGCCGCATATGGCCAATCGCAAGTAGCGGAAGCAGTGCACCGCAACAACAGGGCCAGTCATTGGCCCATTTCACGAACACGCTTCCAGGGCTGACCAATTGCTGGCGACGTATGCCACTGACACGTGCTGAGGGCCCTATATATGTGTGTTGGCCAAAATGACACTTCCTACCCTGGGGACCAGTGCTGCCTGTTCACCTCGACCTGCTGCTGCTGCTGAGCTGACCACCGACTGCTGCCTGTGACCATCACCTCGACCTGCAGCTGCTGCTGAGCTGACCACCGACTGCTGCCTGTGACCATCACCTCGACCTGCTGCTGCTGCTGAGCTGACCACCGACTGCTGCCTGTGACCATCACCTCGACCTGCTGCTGCTGCTGAGCTGACCACCGACTGCTGCCTGTGACCATCACCTCGACCTGCTGCTGCTGCTGAGCTGACCACCGACTGCTGCCTGTGACCATCACCTCGACCTGCTGCTGCTGCTGAGCTGACCACCGACTGCTGCTCTAGTGCCATACTCCGTGATCTTGCCATGTCGAGAGGCAAAGAGATCCGGTCTCGACCCTTCACCGCCGCGGAGCTTGATGTCCTCGTGGACGGTGTACTCCGCAACTATGGACGCCTCTACGGCGCACCAGGACGGGTGGTAAGTGCAGTGTGGGACATGTTGGTGTGCATGAGGGGGCCAAATAATCAGGCCTATTTCTATCTT
This sequence comes from Lissotriton helveticus, assembly GCF_964261635.1. NCBI lineage: Eukaryota > Metazoa > Chordata > Amphibia > Caudata > Salamandridae > Lissotriton > Lissotriton helveticus. Next base: position 1,635,986,571 of record NC_136061.1, on the reverse strand, counting down.
AGCTGTGTAGTGTGGGCTAGACCTATGTTCCTGATTGTGCATGGCTGCTGACAGTTACGTCTTGCCCCTATGTGTGTGACAGGCCAACTGTCCACTGACTTAAACCCTTTTGTCTCCCATCATGGTAGGTCAAGCTGCACCTTCGCAAGGACCTGTGGAGGAGCATAGCACGGGAAGTACGGGCATTGGGGGTGTGCCACAGACGACATACACACTGCCACAAACGCTGGGACGACATTTCCAGGCTGAGCAAGAATGTAGCGGAAGTTACACTGGGCACGATTCCAAGGACGCCCCGTCTGGCCCGACGCTCCATGACCCCTCTCATGCACCGTATCATTGCAGTGACGCATCCTGAACTGGCCGAACGTCTGAGTGCCGATCAACAGCAAACTAGCGGTGAGCATACTGTCTGTGTAGGAAACCTGTGAGTGCTATGCATGTATTGGTGCACAGACACAGTATTGAGTTCCGTGTTGCGTATGTATCTCTGTGATGCCATTTTGGTCCCATTGGGTGGTTGTCATTTGACATCCAGGTCCGCCATGTTGACACGCCACTTGCTTAGTAGTTGAGTGTTGAAGCACATCCCCTAGTGGTCCATGGCCCCATGGCAGGAAATGTGAGGATGACTGGTAGAGGTGGGCCGTGTGCAGGATGGGGGCTACAAAATCTTTGTCAGCTATGTAATTTGGCACTCCTGGTCCTTCTGTACGTCAATGTGCCCATGACTCACACATCTTTTATGTGCATTTCAGCTATGACAGAGGACACTCAGCCACAGACGGTGGAGATTATTTGAGGAAATGAGTCTGGCTCAGACTTCGCACACACGCAGACTGACACAGAGGAGGCCAGCGCCGGAGAGGGGGACAGGACCGTCCCTGAGGACTCGCATGTGGAGACACCATCGTCCTCCTCGTCGGACACTCTTGGTGAGCCTGCACTGTTGTCACAGACTGGGAGTGGGCTATCATCACCTTCTGTTGGAAGACAGCACACAGGGCCCACACTTCCGCCAACTGCACCATGTACTGTTCGTGGCCGGAGGAGTAGGGGGAGCAGAGTGGCGTTCGGTGCAGGCACCGCTGCCCCTGCCACGGTGAGCCAAAATGCACTGTGTGCTGAGGCCGTTGATCTGCTGCGACAGCTGTGTGTGGGGCAGACCAATATGACAACTGCTTTCCAGGACCATGATAGGAAGTTGGGGCAGGTGGTGGCATTCATGGAAGGGATGCATGGCGATCTTGCAGGTCTACACAGGACAGTGCAGTCATTGGCAAGCAGTGTGTCGTCTGCAATAGTACAGTCGCATGAACAGGGTGCTACTTCTGTTTCCCCATCTACACCACTGGATGTCTCAGGGGGTAGTGATTATTCTGAGCAGGACTCAAATACAGGTTATTGCACTAGAAGCAGCGTCAGACAGCACGTCAGGGCACGCAGGGCACAGACCCCATCCCCTAGATCAGCTAAATCTGTTCACGTAGACAACGTCAGATACACTGGAGTACACACACAGGATCCACAAGTGTTGTTGGGGGACATGCCTTCAGGAGCTACACAGGCATTCAACACAAAAGGTACTCCCAAGGCAAGGGATACTCACATGTCCATGGACTGTACCTTGGACAAGGCCAGTCAGAAGACAAAGGCACCTCCTAAGAGCAGGGAGACTCCCAAGGGCAGGCCCACAACAGAGGAAAGGGACACTCCCAAGGACAGTGAAAAGACAAAGGCACCTCCTAGGAGCAGGGAGACTCCCAAGGGCAGGCCCACAAGAGAGGAAAGGGACACTCCCAAGGACAGTGAAAAGACAAAGGCACCTCCTAGGAGCAGGGAGACTCCCAAGGGAAGGCCCACAACAGAGGAAAGGGACACTCCCAAGGACAGTGAAAAGACAAAGGCACCTCCTAGGAGCAGGGAGACTCCCAAGGGCAGGCCCACAGCAGAGGAAAGGGACACTCCCAAGGACAGTGAAAAGACAAAGGCACCTCCTAGGAGCAGGGAGACTCCCAAGGGCAGGCCCACAACAGAGGAAAGGGACACTCCCAAGGACAGTGAAAAGACAAAGGCACCTCCTAGGAGCAGGGAGACTCCCAAGGGCAGGCCCACAGCAGAGGAAAGGGACACTCCCAAGGACAGTGAAAAGACAAAGGCACCTCCTAGGAGCAGGGAGACTCCCAAGGGCAGGCCCACAGCAGAGGAAAGGGACACTCCCAAGGACAGTGAAAAGACAAAGGCACCTCCTAAGAGCAGGGAGACTCCCAAGGGCAGGCCCACAGCAGAGGAAAGGGACACTCTCAAGGACAGTGAAAAGACAAAGGCACCTCCTAAGAGCAGGGAGACTCCCAAGGGCAGGCCCACAGCAGAGCAAGGTCCATCTCCCAAGGGCAGGGACACACACAGAGAGCAGATGTCTACTGGAGACAGGTGCACCACAGACGACAAGTCTGCTGGCAGGAACAGGGCGGCGACCAGGGCACAGGCTACATCCAGAGACAACACTCCACCTAAGGATAAGGCACATCCTACGGACAAGGCATCTAGCATGGACAATGGCGCAATCAAGGACAGGCATACTTCACCCCTGGCTGCACTGAGGCTGATGTTTTCTACTGAACGCCAAACAGATGTCTCCGCGGCGGAGTCCCCCCATACCTCCACTCCCATCCAGGCCAGTCAGAAGCAGAGGAGGGTGTCCCCTGTTGTTGCATCCCCCATTACACATGATTCCGAGTCCAGGCGGCAGGCACACAGCAAACGACAAGCAGGCTCCAGCACGTCCCCAGAAACCCAATCCCCGGCTGCAGATGCTCCACCTATGGTGGGTGGTGATTCTTTAGAGTCCCCACCACTTGGCAGTCCTGTCCTGTCCAGGGTGCACTCACACATCCCTAAGAAACGCAGACACACACCATTGACACCTGCCAACCCCGATTTGGCTCAAGGTCAGCTATCCCCAGCTCCCAGGCCCACCCTGCCTCCTGGCCCATACAGCCCTGTGGCTCATCATTTCAGTTGTCCCAGTGGCGCTGGTGCAGGTGACTCTCATGTATCAGATGGTGGCACTGTGTCTGTTGTTGGCTGTCATGCATCATGTAGTGGCACAGTCTCAGTTGTGCCCTCTCCTGTTGCAGGTCCTGGCAGTGTATCTGGGTCTATGGCTCACGTGTCAGTTAGAAGATCTGTGGCTGTGTTGCACACTCTTGTTTCTGGTGCTGGCAGTCTGTCTGGGTCAGTGGGTCACGTGTCAGTGACTACATCTGTGGCTGTGTTGCACACTCCTGTTTCTGGTGCTGGCAGTCTGTCTGGGTCAGTGGGTCACGTGTCAGTGACTACATCTGTGGCTGTGTTGCACACTCCTGTTTCTGGTGCTGCCAGTGTGTCTGGGTCCGTGGCCCATGTGTGTGTCACTCGGGCTGTGGCTGTGTCTCACACTCCTGTTGCTGGTGCTGACAGTGTGTCTGGGTCCGTGGCCCATGTGTGTGTCACTCGGGCTGTGGCTGTGTCTCACACTCCTGTTGCTGGTGCTGCCAGTGTGTCCGAGGCAGGTAGTTCACGCAGTCCCCCTGATTCTGTGATGTGAGGTGCTGAACACTTCAATCAAATGTTATTTCACATGGTGTGTCCATTGGGAACTGCGTGGCACTCTTGTGGTTCCTGTGACGGGTTGGTAGGGACACGTACTTGTGCTGCCTCTGATGTACCTGCTCTGTACTCCACAATGCCCCTGTTGCTGTTCTGATACTGCATTCTGCACTCTAGTTTACTGCCTATGATGTACCTGCTCTGTACTCCACAATGCCCTGTTGCTGTTCTGATACTGCATTCTGCACTCTCATGTGCTGCCTCTGATCAACCTGTTCAGTGCAATGGACTGTTGATGCACTTAGCCCCTCTCACGTGCTGCCTCTGATGGACCTGTTCAGTGCAATGGACTGTTGATGCACTTAGCCCCTCTCACGTGCTGCCTCTGATGGACCTGTTCAGTGCAATGGACTGTTGATGCACTTAGCCCCTCTCACGTGCTGCCTCTGATGGACCTGTTCAGTGCAATGGACTGTTGATGCACTTAGCCCCTCTCACGTGCTGCCTCTGATGGGCCTGTTCAGTGCAATGGACTGTTGATGCACTTAGCCCCTCTCACGTGCTGCCTCTGATGGACCTGTTCAGTGCAATGGACTGTTGATGCACTTAGCCCCTCTCACCTGCTGCCTCTGATGGACCTGTTCAGTGCAATGGACTGTTGATGCACTTAGCCCCTCTCTACTGCCTATGATGTAGCTGCTCTGTTGGCCACAATGCCCTGTTGCTGTTGTGATACTGCATTCTGCCCTCTCATGTGCTGCCAATGATGTACCTGTTCAGTGCAATGGACTGTTGATGCACTTAGCCACTCTCATTTGCTGCCTCTGATGTACCTGCTCTGTTGTCCACAATGCCCTGTTGATGTTCTGATACTGCATTCTGCCCTCTCACGTGCTGCCTCTGATGGACCTGTTCAGTGCAATGGACTGTTGATGCACTTAGCCCCTCTCGTTTACTGCCTATGATGTAGCTGCTCTGTTGGGCACAATGCCCTGTTGATGCTCTGATACTGCATTCTGCCCTCTCGTTTACTGCCTATGATGTACCTGCTCTGTACTGCACAATGCCCTGTTGATGCTCTGATACTGCATTCTGCCCTCTCATGTGCTGCCAATGATGTACCTGCTCTGTACTCCACAATGCCCTGTTGATGCTCTGATACTGCATTCTGCCCTCTCGTTTACTGCCAATGATGTAGCTGCTCTGGTGCCCACTTTGCCCATGCTCACGCATACACTGTGATTATACCCCTATAATGTACAATAAAGGTAGTCTATCAAGTCTCGTGGTCTGTCGTTGTCATTCCTGCTTGCGTACTACAAATGTGTATTCGTATTTGCTTCTCATCAGTGGTTTCGGTAACATGACACTCCCCCTCCCTACGTCACGACCCTTGCTGGTATTCCCCTCCAGACAGCCAATGGTTTGTGCCTTACCTGCGTCGTCGTCGATAGTGGGCCATGACTAGGACGTGGTGGATCGCGAAGAGCATCGGGAAAGCGTGTAGCGCTGGGTCCATGGTGGTGGTCAGCTTGCGGTGGGTATCTCTGCTATGTCACCTATGTTCGCTGTGGGGATTCCGCCGTGTTCAGACAGGTTGTTTTTCCGCTGCGGTTTTATGTGTATTTTCCGCCATCTTGATTTGGGGGACGGTCTTAGACGTCAGTACGTACGGCGGGGCCTCCGGATGTGTTCCGTCCGCCGCGTGGTCGTGTGTAGTTCGGCGGCGGTGCGTGCTTTTCCGTCGTGGACGGAAATTTGACACGTTTTCCTATCCTGATATGGCGGACGGAGTGTCCGCGGCAGGCGGACACGGAAAAGGCTTTTTCCGCCTACTCCAGGGCCACGGTGGCTCTTCCGTCCGCCATCCTAATGAGCCCCATAGTGTGGATAAAATCGATTTTGGAAAAAAGGGGGGTGGTGATGGACAGAGTTTCTGAATGATGCAGAATACTCTTACCAAGTCAAGAGATCATGGTTTAAATCCATCACCTGTTATTTAGCTCATTGCACCATCCCAGCTCAGAACCTGGCTATATGCAAATTAGTCTGTTCCTGTCCCAGTGCATGATGGGAACAGGGCAAACCAAACTACCAAGCCAATTCTTATACTGGGAAGGAAACAAGCTCCCGGGGACCGGTTTCTGGCATCACAGCCTTCGTCGGCCCGGTTTGCTTGAATCCTGATGGTGCAATGAGCAAGGGACTCATGTCTTAGTATACCCTCCCACACATAGTGTGGATAAAATCGATTTTGGAAAAAACGGGGGTGGTGATGGACAGAGTTTCTGAATGATGCAGAATACTCTTACCAAGTCAAGAGATCATGGTTTAAATCCATCACCTGTTATTTAGCTCATTGCACCATCCCAGCTCAGAACCTGGCTATATGCAAATTAGTCTGTTCCTGTCCCAGTGCATGATGGGAACAGGGCAAACCAAACTACCAAGCCAATTCTTATACTGGGAAGGAAACAAGCTCCAGGGGACCGGTTTCTGGCATCACAGCCTTCGTCGGCCCGGTTTGCTTGAATCCTGATGGTGCAATGAGCAAGGGACTCACGTCTGAGTATACCCTCTCACACATAGTGTGGATAAAATCGATTATGGAAAAAAGGGGGGTGGTGATGGACAGAGTTTCTGAATGATGCAGAATACTCTTACCAAGTCAAGAGATCATGGTTTAAATCCATCACCTGTTATTTAGCTCATTGCACCATCCCAGCTCAGAACCTGGCTATATGCAAATGAGTCTGTTCCTGTCCCAGTGCATGATGGGAACAGGGCAAACCAAACTACCAAGCCAATTCTTATACTGGGAAGGAAACAAGCTCCCGGGGACCGGTTTCTGGCATCACAGCCTTCGTCGGCCCGGTTTGCTTGAATCCTGATGGTGCAATGAGCAAGGGACTCACGTCTGAGTATACCCTCCCACACATAGTGTGGATAAAATCGATTTTGGAAAAAAGGGGGGTGGTGATGGACAGAGTTTCTGAATGATGCAGAATACTCTTACCAAGTCAAGAGATCATGGTTTAAATCCATCACCTGTTATTTAGCTCATTGCACCATCCCAGCTCAGAACCTGGCTATATGCAAATTAGTCTGTTCCTGTCCCAGTGCATGATGGGAACAGGGCAAACCACACTACCAAGCCAATTCTTATACTGGGAAGGAAACAAGCTCCCGGGGACCGGTTTCTGGCATCACAGCCTTCGTCGGCCCGGTTTGCTTGAATCCTGATGGTGCAATGAGCAAGGGACTCACGTCTGAGTATACCCTCCCACACATAGGGGCCGATTAGGATGGAGGATTTTCCGCCTCCTCCGGGCCGGTGGAAGCCACCTCCGGCCCGGAGGAGGCGGAAAATCCTCTGCGGAGTCACCAAAGACCCACCGCCGCATTACGATGGCTGGTGTGTCTTGGTTTCTGTCCGCTGTTTTTCCGCCGCGGTCGGATTACAACCGCGGCGGAAAAGCTCTCATTTGGTTGGCAGTGTCTATCAGACACCGCCAGCCAAATTAGGATACATTTTTAAACATGCTTTTCCGCGGCGGTTTTTCCGCCGTGGAAAAGCATGTGTACTTTTGATTTTGGGGGCCCGTTGCGGGCCCCCAGGGTGTAGGCGGGTGGGGGGTGCACATGGGGGGTACCTATGGTACCCCCCAGTATTTACATGCACAAAGCGGCAGGCACCGCGCGGTGCCTGCCGCTTTGTGCATGTAAATGTAAAACATGCACTTTTAACATTGCGGCGGGTGCTGCTTGAAGCAGCACCCACCGCAATGTTAAATATCCAGGATGTGACCGCCAGGGTGGCGGTCACATCCTAATTTGCACAGAGGGACCGCCGCAGCCCATGCGGACGGTCCCTCCACCTCTGGGATGGCGGACGGACGCAAGTCCGTCCGCCATCCTAATCGGCCCTATAGTGTGGATAAAATCGATTTTGGAAAAAAGGGGGGTGGTGGTGATGGACAGAGTTTCTGAATGATGCAGAATACTCTTACCAAGTCAAGAGATCATGGTTTAAATCCATCACCTGTTATTTAGCTCATTGCACCATCCCAGCTCAGAACCTGGCTATATGCAAATTAGTCTGTTCCTGTCCCAGTGCATGATGGGAACAGGGCAAACCAAACTACCAAGCCAATTCTTATACTGGGAAGGAAACAAGCTCCCGGGGACCGGTTTCTGGCATCACAGCCTTCGTCGGCCCGGTTTGCTTGAATCCTGATGGTGCAATGAGCAAGGGACTCACGTCTGAGTATACCCTCCCACACATAGTGTGGATAAAATCGATTTTGGAAAAAAGGGTGGTGGTGATGGACAGAGTTTCTGAATGATGCAGAATACTCTTACCAAGTCAAGAGATCATGGTTTAAATCCATCACCTGTTATTTAGCTCATTGCACCATCCCAGCTCAGAACCTGGCTATATGCAAATTAGTCTGTTCCTGCCCCAGTGCATGATGGGAACAGGGCAAACCAAACTACCAAGCCAATTCTTATACTGGGAAGGAAACAAGCTCCCGGGGACCGGTTTCTGGCATTAATGCCAGTGCACCCGACGACCTTACGACGCCGCAACCCTCCATGCACTCAATGCTGGCCGGAATCCCACCTGCTACCAAGCCACCTTGAAACGCACCCACGGACCCTCCACCTGCCAAGCCTGCCAATTCACCTGCCTCTGAACCCGCACCGCACCCGCCAAGCCGAGCCCCAGCAACAACCACCTCAAATGCATCCTGCTCAATACCCGCTCTGTCCACAGGCACGCCGTCGAACTCTGGAACCTCCTCGACTCAACATCACCAGACGTCGCCTTCCTCACAGAAACATGGATGAACGCCTCCTCAGCCCCCGACATCGCCAAAGCCATCCCGGATGGTTACAAGATCACCCTGAGGGACCGCGTCAACCAAACCGGAGGAGGTATCGCCACCGTCCACAGAAACACCATCCGCATCACAACCAACTCCGACGACACATTCACCGCCGCCGAGCACCTTCACTTTCATATACACACTGACCCCAAGACCACCCTCAGAGGCAGCCTCACCTACAGACCCCCGGAACCACGCACACAATTCAGCGAAGCCATCGCTGACTTTGTCAGTCTGCACGCCCTCACCTCCACAGACTACATCCTTCTAGGGGACCTCAACTTCCTCCTGGAGAACAACAAGGACTGCAACACCGCTGCCCTGCTGGATAACCTCGCCAACCTCAGACTCAAGCAACTGGTCAACACCCCCACCCACTATGCCAGCCACACGCTCGACCCCATCTTCTCCTCCAGCAAGCAGATCTCCTTCAGCCACTCAACCGGACTACACTGGACAGACCACAGCTGCGTCCACTTCAGCTTCAGGAGAACCATGACCCACCACCACCCACAACAGATTCCCCGCAGAAGCTGGAGCAAGATCACCGCCGACCAGCTCACCACCACCCTCAGCCAGAACCCGCCCACCAACACAAAAGATCCCAAAGAAGCAGCCCACAACCTCACACAATGGCTCATCAACTGCGCCGACGAACTCGCACCATTGAAGAATCCTCCCAGCAGACCCGGCAGCAGGAGAGCCTCGTGGTTTACCAACGAACTCAAAAACTCCAAGAAAACCTGCCGCACCCTCGAGAAAGCCTGGCGCCACGACCAGACAGCAGAACACATGACTGGCCTCAAGAACGCCACCCGCAAACACCACCAGCTGATCCGCACCGCCAAGAAGACAACATTCAAAGAACGACTGGACAACAACACCCACAACAGCAAGGAACTCTTCAGCATCGTTAAAGAGCTCTCCAACCCCAGTGCCTGCAACAACGACATCACACCCTCGCAAGACCTCTGTGACTCACTCGCCTCGTTCTTCCACCACAAGATCGCCGACATACATAATAGCTTCGGCGCGCAGACCATGGACCCAACCACCGAACCATCGCCCCCCACCACCACCCTCTGCACCTGGACCCCGGTCTGCACTGAAGACACCACCCGCCTTATGAACACCATCCACTCCGGCTCCCCTACCGACCCTTGCCCACACCACATCTTCAACAAAGCCGACTCCATCATCGCACCCCAACTCCGGAACATCATCAACAGCTCCTTCGCATCCGCCACCTTCCCGGAGAGTTGGAAACATGCCGAGTTGAGCGCCCTCCTGAAGAAACCCACCGCGGACCCCACGGACCTCAAGAACTTCCGCCCCATCTCGCTCCTCCCCTTTCCAGCCAAAGTCATCCAGAAGACCGTCAACAGACAACTCTCCGCCTTCCTCGAGACCAACGGATCCCTCGACCCCTCACAGTCCGGGTTCCGAGCAAACCACAGCACCAAGACCGCCCTCCTCTCAGCCACCGACGACAACGGAGAAACTGCTGCCCTCATCCTCCTGGACCTCTCAGCAGCCTTCGACACCGTATGCCACCGCAACCTGATACAGCGCCTCAGCAACACCGCAATCCAAGGAGCGGCCCTGGAGTGGATCATCTCGTTCCTCGACGGAAGCACCCAGAGAGTCCACCTCCCCCCGTTCCGCTCCTCGGCCACCGAATTCATCTGCGGCGTTCCCCAAGGATCTTCCCTCAGCCCCACCCTTTTCAACGTCTACATGAGCCCTCTCGCAGCCATCGCACGCCAAAACAACCTCAACATCATCTCCTATGCCGACGACACCCAGCTGATCCTCTCCCTCACCAACGACCCCGCCTCTGCCAAAGCCAACCTCCAGGAAGGAATGAAAGACGTCGCGGATTGGATGAAGATCAGCCGTCTGAAGCTGAACTCGGACAAGACGGAAGTCCTCAACCTCGGACCATCTCCCTCCGCCTCGGACAACTCCTGGTGGCCCCCTGCCCTGGGCACCGCACCCAAGCCAACGGACCACGCACGCAACCTGGGCTTCATCCTGGACTCCTCCCTCACGATGACCAAGCAAGTCAACGCCGTCTCGTCATCCTGCTTCAACACCCTGCGCATGCTCCGAAAGATCTTCCGATGGATCCCCACCGAAACAAGGAATACGGTCACCCAGGCCCTCGTCACCAGCCATCTGGACTACGGGAACACCCTCTACGCTGGAACCACAGCCAAACTCCAGAAAAGACTGCAGCGCATTCAGAACGCCTCAGCACGACTCATCCTGGACATCCCTCGCCACAGCCACATCTCTACCCACCTGAAAGACCTGCACTGGCTCCCCGTCAACAAGAGGATCACGTTCAGACTCCTCACCCACGCACACAAGGCTCTCCACGACACTGGCCCAAAGTACCTCAACAGCCGACTCGCCAGCTTAGTTCCGCCAGCCTCGTCCTCGCCTCCATCCCACGTATCTGCAAATCCACCGTCGGAGGAAGATCCATCTCCTACCTGGCAGCCAAGACATGAACTCCCTCCCCACCCACCTTCGGCTGACCCTGGACCATCTCTCCTTCAGGAAACAACTCAAGACCTGGCTGTTTGAGCAGTAGGGACCCGCCCCCCCACTCAGCACTTTGGGACCCTAACGGGTGAGTAGCGCGCTATACAAATTCTGTTGATTGATGGATTGATTGATTGCTCACTTTGCCACTGGATTCAAGCAAGCCTGGCTGAAGACGGCTGCAATGCCAGAAACCGGTCCTAGGAAGCTTGTTTCCGTTCCAGGGAAGGCATGGCTTGGCAGTTCGGGCTGGACTGTTCCCATGAGGCACAGGGTCAGACTGATTTGCATATGGCCATGTCTGAACTAGGGTGGCAGAGTGGGCTAAAGAACGGTGATGGATTAAACCCAGGTCAGTTGACTGGGGGTGAGTGCTTGTATTGTCAACGCTCCCTCCATCATCCCCTTTGGTTTTGCTTTGTCAACTCTCTTGCGTCGTCGGTGAGACCAGGGTTGCGGTGCGGCGGTGCCCTCCGCAGTGCCAAAGCTTTGGCGTGAAGCAAGGCGGTGCGGAGTGCGGTGCCCACAGGTCGCGGTGCAAGCAGCGGCTTGTGGCGGCATCAACAGGCATCGTCGGTGAGACCAGGATTGTGGTGCGGTGTTGTGGCGATGCCTTCTGCGGTGCCTTCAGGACACTGGGTCGGCAGGGACGTCATAGACATCGTCAAGTTGCTTTTCCTCTGTTTGCAGCACCAAAACACACAGTCCCCAGTGCTGTGGGCAGAAGAGCTTGAAGTCTTTGCTGTTCCTGAGAACAGGGGGCAAGCTCTACCTCAAGCCCTTGGAGAGACTCACAAATTGGATTGCTGAAAGTCCAGTCCAGGCCTTTCACTGCCCAAAACAGAAACAGCCACTGCACGTCAGCCCAGCAAAGCACCCAGCAAAGCAGTCGTTTCTTTTCGCAGCTTCCACGGCTCTCCTTCTTGGCAGTCTTCTTGTTCCAGATGAGTTCTAAAATTCAGGGGTCTGGGACCCAGCATTTGTAGCTAAAAATCCTTTGATCTTTCAGGTATGAGGATGTCTGTGCCCGGCCAGAACCAGTTCTGCCTTCTCTGGTGTAATTTTCTGGCAGGAGGTGGAGACAGCATTGTCAGATGCAGACCAGTCCCCATTGAGATGCAAGGAAATTCCTCCCCCTTCCCCCGTCGCAGCTCAGGTCTAATCAGCCCTTTCCGACTTGATGAAGGACAGCAGACTGAAGCTGAATTCAGACAAGACGGAGGTCCTCATTCTCGGACCCACCCCATCAGCCTGGGACGAATCTTGGTGGCCCACATCGCTAGGCACAGCCCCGGAACCCACAGACCACGCACACAACCTGGGGGTCATCCTTGACTCCACCCTCTCCATGACCAGGCAAGTCAACGACGTCTCCGCATCCTGCTTCAACACCCTCCGAATGCTACGCAGGATCTTCAAATGGATCCCTCCCGACACAAGAAAAACCGTCGCCCAGGCCCTCATTACCAGCAGACTCGACTACGGGAACGCCCTCTACTCAGGAACAACAACCAAGCTCCTGAGATGACTACAATGAATCTAGAACGCCTCAGCACGACTGATCCTCGACGTCCCCTGACGCAGCCACATTACACCCCACCTGAGAGTCCTGCACTGGCTCCCCGTCAACAAGAGGATCACCTTCAAGCTCCTCATCCACACACACAAGGCACTACACAACACCGGACCTACATACCTCAACAACCGACTCAGCTTCCAAATCCCCACCCGAAGCCTCTGCTCAGCCAACCTCGCCGTCACCACAGTCCCTCGCATCCGGAAAACCACCGCCGGCGGCAGATCCTTCTCCTACCTTGCCGCCAAGACCTGGAACGCTCTCCCTACCAGCCTACGACAGACTCAGGACCTGCTGGCCTTCAGAAGACTTCTCAAGACCTGGCTCTTCGATCTGTAGCGCCCCCCCCCCCTCCCCAGTGCCTTGAGACCCTCACGGGTATGTAGCGCGCTTTAGAAATGCAGTGATTGATTGATTGATGGATTAAACCCAGATCTTTTGACTGGGTGTGAGTGTTTAATTGGTTCAGATGCTCCGTCCATCATCAACCCCTTTTGCACCGTTTTGTTAGCTATAAGTTGGCAGGGTGTGCTCAGACGTGAGTCCCTTGCTCACTTTGCCACTGGATTCAAGCAAGCCTGGCTGAAGACGGCTGAAATGCCAGAACCGGTCCTAGGAAGCTTGTTTCCGGTCCAGGGAAAGCATGGCTTGGCAGTTCGGGCTGGACTGTTCCCATGAGGCACAGGGTCAGACTGATTTGCATATGGCCATGTCTGAACTGGGGTGGCAGAGTGGGCTAAAGAACGGTGATGGATTAAACCCAGATCTTTTGACTGGGTGTGAGTGTTTGATTGGTTCAGATGCTCCGTCCATCACCACCCCCTTTTGTACCGCTTTGTTCACCATAAGTTGGCAGGGTATGCTCAGATGTGAGCCCCTTGCTCACTTTGCCAGTGGATTCAATCAAGCCTGGCTGAAGACGGCTGAAATGCCAGAAACCGGTCCTAGGAAGCTTGTTTCCGGTCCAGGGAAGGCATGGCTTGGCAGTTCGGGCTGGACTGTTCCCATGAGGCACAGGGTCAGACTGATTTGCATATGGCCATGTCTGAACTGGGGTGGCAGAGTGGGCTAAAGAACGGTGATGGATTAAACCCAGATCTGTTCACTGGATGAACAATTATGACCATCTGGAGATGGCTGAACAAACTTGATACAAGCATGATAGAATCTTATTATGAATTATTGGGTACAGTGAGCTAATGAAAGGTCCTTGAGATGTAGTTACAGTTTGTGACTGAGCCAGGGCAAAGTTCAGCGAAAACAGCATGAACCATGACAATGGAAATAAAAACGGATGTGGACTCTGTTTGAACATGTGAAGCAGATATAAAAACAGTGAGATGCACATAGGAAGAGGATAAGAAAGACAAGGGGGAAATCCATTTTGGACAACATGGCTGTGAGACCTAAATTGAGGTCTAGTTTAAGAAGGTCAGGAAAACACACTTCTGCACAACATATATAAATTGTTTCAAAAGGAACGGTACTATATAAGTGTGTATTTGTGTAATCGAGTGTGAAACTGCATTCTGTATGATGTTATTGATGCACAAAAATCCTCTAGACTGTGTTGAACATGGGAATAGTATATACATTTGATATGAAGGATTAATAAAAACTGGTTTGTTTATTGTAGAACACACTCCAAAGCTAAAACAGCCAAACTATCTAAGGTATCCGAATATGTAGTGTAAAAATCTAGGGCCAACCCTCGCATATTGGTCCTGACTCAGTGTCCTTTTCTTTCCTCTTCAAATTCTGACCTTAGTTGTAGAACATTGCCCCACAAAGGTGTTCATAACAATAAATGCACCTACTATTAGAAATTTGTTTATCCTTCTCCCTTCTGCTTATGCAGCTCTTCCTCTGTACTTATTGTGCTGTTGTTCATGTCCTTACATTTGATATGACAGCCTAGCTCAAATCTTGCTTTCGAGACAGATGCAAAGGGCCCCATTAGGATGGTGGGCGGATTGCCCCCGCCAGGATGGCGGTAGCCACCGCCGGCCTGGCGGGGGCAATCTGCCTGCCATCCTTGTATCATGTATTCCTATAGGTTCTGAATCGATCCCCCTATTCCTGACCCTATTCTGGTTAAACTAACTATCAAGTTAACTAACAGTCAGCCCATGAGGCAAGAACAGCCCCCATGATGCAGATACCGTTATCTGACGCAGTCACACTACGGCACAGGAACGTGTTATCTGATTAGGTCATAACGCTTGAGATCTAATTAGACAAGCGACATTCCTCCAGCCCCTGATAAGGCATACGACGTTCTCATAACAAATCAAACCTATGACAACCTGGAAAATCTGTGCGGCCATTGTTTTGATTTCACAGAGAACTTTAGTAAAGAATGTGCTAACGAGCAAGTCGTATGACATCTTTATTGACGTATCTATGTCCATCCTTACGTCAATCTCGGCACCTTTAAGGAATAAATATTGCCGATCTTGCCCTATGCAAACGCACGCGTGGTGACGAGACGGAGCAGCCATACTTGCCGAAGCCGAGAGCAGAAGCAGACCCCGCTGGCAGCAGCCCCGCCTTCCTGACGCGCTGAGAGACGCGCTGCTATCTCAAGCCGAGAGACCCAGCACCGGCGTTTCTGGGCAGCCCTCGCAGGCAGCCTGGAATATCGAGAGCAGAGAAAGAGATACCATTCCTCATTCATCCTAACTTCCAGGTACAGAACTGAATAACCCCTCACAGAGAATTCTTTAGTTATTCACTTGGCAAAAACAAACTTAACTTAAACTGTAACTTTCTATTCCCGCCCACGCATTAGACTTAGGTCAGGTACACGGGGTAGGCGTATTTAGAAACACCAGTTGAGTACGTTTAGTCAAATGTATATGTGTATGTAAATATATTTTAATCATTTTAAACATCATATGGCTCAGAAACCATATCAATGTTTTTACAGTATTATTTTATACTATTGCTTTTAATGTATGCACTTTACTTACCTATAAGTATTGCAATAATATCGATCCATTTCTCATGTATGAGAAAAGAGACTGATCAATAAATAACACCTTTTTATTGAACACGCCCGTCTCTTCCTTTTCTCTACAATCTGATGAGACTAAGAATGCACGTACTGACTGAGTAAAATAATTGCCTTGTGCTCACACGACTCTCGAGATTGACTCTTGATTAGGGGAGAGCAAAGTTGTCATGTTCTATGGTTGTCAGAAACTAAATCCCTTCTTGTCTAATCAGGGAAGTTAATTCCTCCTTGAACATTCGAGAAAGTTTCTAGCGAACTCTGAGCTACGCTGGCAAACCCAAAAATTAAGTCTAGTATCGACAGTAGTAGACCTAGTTAACGTCTGGTCTAGGCCTTTACTGCTGTAGGTATTATTCCAATGCGCAGAGCCTATTGGGAAAATAGGAACTACACTACATGGCGCCCAACGCGTTTGGAAAGGGCGATAAAACTAACGTAAGACATTTAGAGTAACTCAGTCGTGCTTTCTCACTCAGACCCCTTTTTCCATTATACTCCAAAGACGTCTGGAGTGGGTGAAAGGTAATATCCTCCAAAACCTCGCAGGAGGGAACTCCTATGTATGGTTCTTGGTATAGTCAACGTTGAAGGATAAAAACATTCCCAAAATATTGTGCATCTAATCTCTGTTTCCATAAAGAAACCTGATCTGCAAACAAACATAATACCATCCTGTCTGTAAAATGGCAGAGAGCGATGATGAAAGAGAGGCAGTTAGATTAGCAACTGAACTCGCAGATGCTGATGCTACCATGCAAGCAGCAGACCCGAATATAACACTCATTCCGGTCATTAAAAGGAGATCTATAACCTTAAAACTTATAGAAAATGGACTGACACCTAGAGGTGGCACAGTCATATTCGTAATCGAGGCACACGAATATCGGCAGACAGAGGTATACTATTCATGGATACATTTTCCAGCAGCAAATGCTGTAACAAAGTACTTCCACTATTACAAAGTAGAGGAACCTCCTGAAACGTACACTCCTTTCGAGGAGGTGGAAGTACCACTCAAATTCCAAGAGCATTTGCTCTTATTTGATGGCGCCCTAATACATAACAATCACATTACAAGGCTCGGTCCTTTAGGAAGACCAGGAGCAACGTGGCCGGTCTTAGCCGGATACACACCACATCCAGACATCGAAAGAATGCCTGCCGCAGAGCTGTTAATACAGCTAAAACAACTACTAAAAATTCATAGACAATTAGTTCAGTATGTAATGCGGACTTCAACAATTCAGCCAGCGATTAAACTTCCACAGCTGACCCCTCACCAGGGGAACACAAATAAAATTACACCACAGAACATCCAATCCTGCCTAGGTAAAGTTCCAGCTAAACGGGAACAGATACCATTCTGGTTGGCACAGAAAATTACCCAAATAGAGGCGGTGTTTCCTGACACCACCCCATTAGAAAAACACAGGATTCTGACTATATGTCTCCCAATGGGAATCGCACCACACATTGAGGACTGTGACACTTGGGGTACAGTCTTTGCTTCCATCTACACAAAAACGCACGGTGTTCCATCCATTTCGGTAATACCAGATGTGCTAAAACAAATTCAAGATGAATACGGTCCAGAACCTGCTTTAACTCTTGGTATGAAATTACTAAAAGACTTCAAGCAGGTCTCGGCTATATTATTAGCCAACATAAAAGGTGAGGCAGCAAACGTGGCGATCCGCCAGAGGTTAAAAGAGACAGATATAGCAGACCAACCAGCTGAAATTGCCAGAATCATAGAAAAATCCTATGAAGAACTAGGCAGAGATAGTCTAGGTGGAATACCAGTAAAACCGCAACTGACTACAAGTCCAGAAAAAATATTTTTTAATAATAATTCACCAAAAAAGAACTGGGATGGAAACAAACAATCCAATCCTAAAGAAAAGAAATTCCAGTCCCGAGGGAGGTCTCCCAGGCGAAGAGAGAAATCTCCAAACCAAAGACAGAGGTCACCGCAGAGTGACCCCTCTGGGAATAGATATAACCTTAGAAATAGGGATAATATTAAAAAACCTGATAGATATCAAGACATTGATACACGTCCCTCTCAATCTTTTCAGACTTCCTCGCAGAAATCGGAAAGAAGAGGACGATCAGAAGAGCACGCCAAGTCCAAAGACAAGGAACCTGCTCAGCTAAAAAAAGAAATTACAATTTCCAAAAAAGAAGGTAGCCAGTATCAAGGTAGTTAAAAATGCTGAGAATACTGAGGACACAACTGAAAAACGGAGAATGGGCTCAGACAATGCTAGACAGCGCAGCAGAGGTGAGCATAGCTCGCAAAGTCCTTATGAATCATCTGGAGACAGTGGACACGAATGAATACCTTCAAGTGGAAACTGCAGACACCAGAGTTAGCAAGCCCCACAAGATATACGAGATAACATTACGTATAGAGGGAGATAAGACTAGGAAAATAAGGGGACTATTTTGGGATAACCTCTCAAAGGGTTATGACATCCTTCTAGCTGAAAAAGACTGGCCACCAGAGTTTGTCAGGGAGTGCCCTCATGGCGAAGAAGTAATTATGCCTGCCTTCTCGAATCAAATCCCGATTCATAAAAAATACACACTTGCTAGAAAGTGGGCAGTGGCCTTAGCACCTGCTTTATATAAAAATCATGTAGGATGGGATGAGGACTCCCCTCCTCACAAAATCCAGTTAAAATCACAACCTACTGCACAAAGGCAGTACCCAATTAAGCAAGAAGCTAAAAAACAGGTAAATGAAATACTAGATCAGCTAGAATACCAGGGGGTGATTGAAACTTGCACCTCACAAATGAACAATCCTTTGTTTCCGGTCTCCAAACCAGACAATTCATATCG
Source organism: Lissotriton helveticus (assembly GCF_964261635.1). Taxonomy (NCBI): domain Eukaryota; kingdom Metazoa; phylum Chordata; class Amphibia; order Caudata; family Salamandridae; genus Lissotriton; species Lissotriton helveticus. The sequence continues at coordinate 1,635,968,102 of NC_136061.1, read as the reverse complement.
TCTAGTTTTGGATTACCGACACCTTAACACATGTTGCAAAACCTTTGCAGTGCAAAACTCACACAGTGCTGCACTAATGAATAACATAGTGCGCAAAAAATACAAAACAACCTTGGACATCTCCAATGGATTCTTTTGTCAAAACATAGCACCAGAGAGCAGATCTTTAACTGCATTCTCAGTAAATGGCACTCAAAAGCAATTCTGTCGGTTAGCCCAGGGGTACAAGAACAGCCCGGGGGTATTCTCAGCGAGAGTAACAGAATTACTACAACTATATGATGATGAAGCATTATCTTATGTCGATGACATTTACTTAACAGATGATGACTTGGAGACTCACTTGAAAAGGGTGAACACCATAATACTTGGGTTCGCAGCAGAGGGTTACAAATTCAACTTTAAAAAATCCAGAATTGCCCATCTGACAGTCTTGTACGTAGGATATGAATTATCAAGTATAGCCTGGTTGACAATTTTCTAAGAACTAGAAGAATTAAAAAATCTAAAATATGAAAAGATGTATCCTCTGCCAATCGACATTCTGCCTCTACGACATTACGCCTGTGTAATCTATACAGACGGACATGCTCAACCCTCCGTTTGGGGAGAACAAGCATACAACCCCACATGTGAGATTACAAAAGAAGTGTGGCGGGGAGGTAAACTAAGACCTCTATTAACAAAATCACACTCAGTAGAAACAAATTCAGAACTACAAACTGAAATAATAGCTTTGAAAATGGCGCTAGATAATGCGGATCGCGAATTCCCGACACTTATAGTGTCAGATTCATATTACCGCGTCAAAGCATATAACAAGGATTTGCAGACATGGATTCAGAACGATTACAAAGATGACACAGATGCACCAATAAAGCAGAAACTGCTCTGGGAACAAGTAGCTCTTTTGAAAAAAGAACTACCAAAGACTCACGTGACACACTCACTGAGTCATCAGCGTGATGGCGTTCACGTTGTGGGGAATTCATTGGCTGAAGCAGCCGCAGCGGCAGCCACTAAACCGGCTCCCGTAGATCGAAAAAAGCGTACATTAAAATACATTGACGGTGAAACGATGCTGGCGGTGAAAACGTCATCAAAAGGCGACTGCTCAGCGTTACCGATCAACTATCCACTCAATTATACATACATAATCGATGCGAACTCCGTCCCTTTTGCTCGAATCCCTGGAGTGGGGGATAGAGTAATGCCAAACATGGACAGGAGAAACTTGTTAATCGCAGACGCACACATGGGCGAGGGTCTCAGACACCTTAAATTAAAAGATTCTCTGGAAGAATTACAATCACGGTACTGGTGGCCAGGCATGAGCCTGCATTACACCATGTTTGTAAAAAACTGCCCAAACTGCAACAGAGATCGCAGTGGGGAGAGAAACAGTTTAATACCTCGTCGTATCAAGGCAGATAATATTACCAGCAAAAAGAATGGCTTGCGATTAACATATACAGGCTAGTTTCCACTTATAATGTAGATCACCAGCACTCGGCTGACGTCCGGACTATTATACAAGATTTGCGAGTCTAAATGGCATATACGCTAAGAGCATGTTACGTTCGACCATTGTTTTCACTCTGGCACACCAGCCTGGGGGGAAACATGGCCAAATGAGCACAGCCCAGCGGGAATCTTCTCACTTCCTTCCTGAGGGTACTGGATGGTGTAAAGAAAAAACCAAGGCAGAAAGCAATCTATAATGGAAAGGATATTAGGTTCGGGAGCTGGGTGGGTCAAACATCTAATAAGTGTCCAACGTAGTCTAAATAACTTGCCAAGAAATTCTCTGAAGGGATTCAGTCCGTAGGAATTATTATTTGGAACTAGGATGTTGATCTCTGACCTTGATAGTCAGACTTCAGTGGTTAAAGAAAAAAGCTTTGATGTCAAAGACCGTTTGGCTATTTTGCTGAACTTAAACAAAACAAGAAAAGACCTGAGCAACATACAGTTGAAACAAAAGCCAACGACCACTGAAGAATCACCACCTGTCCCAGCAAGACCTGTCTGGATTCCAAAAGTCGGGGATCTAGTCAGGGAAAAGATCGCGGTAAAGAAGGAATTTGGGCCTTCCTACAGAAAAACAGTTCCTGTCTTGTCTGTCAACGGGACAAGATCAGTTGTACTACCGCCACTTGCTGGTAAAAAGGAGAACCGAGTTGTATCCATCGACCTGGTAAAACCACAACATGTGGCCGATAACAAACAGTAGGCCAAGTGGACTCCCAATAAGTAGCAGAACACCAAGGTTTGCTACCAGCACAGAGGTCCTAACAAAAAGGCTCATCACATTCGAAACGCCTAAAGAAGAACAAGAAGGACTATGCAACAATGCAATAGAACTCAGACCTCTGAAAACCCAAATAAAGACATTTAGCAGAGACACACCAATCTATACTGAAGTAGCAAGTGAAAATGCAAAAAACAGAAATCCTGAACCAATTGGAACAATTGACAGAACTGCATCCGGTTACTTCATCAACTTCGATGATTCCTCTGACGGCTTCAGTGAATCAAAGACACAGCCATCATCAAAATCCTTTAAAGACAAAGCTAAGGAACTTTTGAAACATCTGAAAGAAACATATCTGGTTTCTCCATGGATTGAATTTTGGGTGGGTTTTGGTGCATTTATCCTCATACTTTGGCTCATCATGGTATTTACTTTGGGACGCTTCATTGAGGGAAAATATGCTAAAATGGACACAGCAAGTCAGAACATCAACTTGGTCCTCAAACCACACACATCTTCACACGTCGAGAAAAGAGAACTTTCTTCAGCCAACTTCACAGCCAATCCTATACCTGGTGGGGTAGCCTGGTACAACACTGACTATGAAATTTATGGTCCGGTCGAGATCCTGAAATATCCACACCAAATCAAGATCTCCTTGAATGACTTTGCAAAACCAAACTCATTTGCTGATGATTGGGACTTCGAAAGTATTAACAACATGATGTCTGACTTAGTAATGTCTGCTAAATTTACAAAACATGATTATTTGCAAGGTTCTACAAATTATGATAGTATGTATTGCTATAACCATTATGGTAACCATTTTTTACATAAATCTGCACAACCTAGAAATGTTTTAAGTTATAATCAATGGGAACATTGTGCTACACCTTCAAAAGGAAGCTCTAGAACCGTATATGACAAATATTCATATTTTTCAGGTTTTAACACAAGTAATGCTGAAACATTTTATTTTAAATTGTCAAACAAGACAGGGATGAAAACCATGATAACCAACACAAAATTGATATATTCAGATTCATTCTTTGAAAAAATGAATACATTTGGATTTGAATATTGGGACAAAAATGTTGATTTGAAAAGTGTTTGGGGTACAAAAGAATGGCAAGTACAGGGTATAGAAGCTTTGTTTAGAGCCTGCATGATCCCAGAACAAATGATATTTTTAAATGACACTGTTCAACAAACCACCTGTCTTGGCTTAGCCAAAATCAAAGATTTAATTAAACTGTCTATTCCAAAGCCAACAATGTTTAGCAATAGCTCTGATACAGATGAAGAGATAGACGTAAACCATATACTAAACCAAAACAGAACACATCCTGATTGGAAACAATGGTTGATCTGGCCCACAGATACAAATAACTGTCAAGATAGATTCCTGAATAAAACACAGGGTTTCAAAATGACCAGGCCAGACCCTAGATATCCCCAAAGACATCACCCAGGGATAATAACAACCTACAGTGTGGGCAAATTATGCCTTCAATGGCTACAAACTTCCACACTGCCTGAAATTAAGCAACACCTAACTTTACTTACTGATGGTGCTGACTTGCGTGATTTCATAATGGGACCACGCAAACAGCGTCAAAAGCGTTTCATAGCAGCCTCTGTATATGCAGCATACAATGAGGCCTGGAAGGTTACTCAAATTGAGACAGCAGAAAGAATACGGGAAATTGACCGTATTAATTTGGAAAAATCACTATCTGTAGTGGACAATGGGTTAATGACTCTGTCCTCCAGAATTTTTTCATTGGACAGCATTGTGTCTTCAGCAATCAATATATTATCGCAAGACTTACTGTTATTACAACATGGTCAGTCACAATTGCGTTCCATTGTACAGCTTGGCTGGACGTTACAAAATCTGCGTTCAGGCTATGTGCCTTGGCGTTTAATCAACACAACGTCACTATTCCAAATCTTTAACCTTACTGATAGACAAATCGGTGTGGCGAAAAGGGTGCTGATTATACAATCTTGAGCATTGAAAAACTAGAAAGATTACCAATGACAATGTCAGAACGACCTGTCAGTGAATGGATAATACACGGAATCATAAATATTCCAATCTCAACCTTCAGGTTTCAATACTGCCAAAAATATATACAGGCTGGCATGTACGAGAAATTGGGAAAGGGGTACCTTAAAACAACTTGGAACCTGCCCTATTCACATGCATGTGTCAGTAATAAAGGACAGAAAGTGTTTCTTAGTGGCAACAATTGTGCTATGTCACTAAGCGGCACGCTTCTGTGTAACGGTATTAGTTTGCACGGAGCCTGTGAAGGGAATTCATACAACCTTTCATGTCACCAGCAAGGCGCACCTGCAACTGAAATAGAACCATTCTTTCAAAGACTCTATAATGGGAGTTACATTCTTATTGTAGACCGCAGATGTTGTAGTCTTATGCCCGGGACTCCTTATCTAGTCACTACGACGGCGAAGGTCAAGTGCTGTGGACGTTCTTTATTCCCCAGCTCCTTTCCAGACAGGGAGGCAAGGGCATGGCCCAGTTTGAAAATTACTTCTATTCGAATAGATACTTTAAGCAGAATGAAAACAGTGCTTCTTCAGACGCCTACAAGGCTCACGTCATCAAAAGAAACGTATGATCTACAAGTCGCAAGGACGACTGCAGAGATACATACATTATTATCAACTAATTCCCCCGTACATTTCGCGGAAATCCTGAGCGAAATCTTAAATATTTCTGATACCAATGGGATCTCAGGTGTATTTAAGACAGTATTTTCGATGGCATTAACACCATTCAAAGCCATACTGGGTATTTTTCCAGATTTCGTCCATTCGATTTTTGGCGGACTTCCCCTGATCCTGGGACTAATTGCTGGAATCCTATTCTTAGTCCTTATTTTTCGTTATGGCAACCCATGTCACAGATCAAACTCTCGCGACAATGGAAGATACGATCCTAGCCATTGGATACCGGGACCGGATATCAAAAATCCTGGGACTCTCCCGGCTTAGAGACCTAAACATGACTTGGTTTCTATCATTTCGACCAATGTGGCAAAGGTGTGTTTTACCTGTACTAAGGTGTCTGCTATGCGGAGAAGAATGCGTGTTAGGTACCTGTCTGACGCTACAATCGGATGCGCCAGTGGATGCAGATACACTGTTGGTTCCTACCAAGGTTCACGCTTTGTGCTGCCCTCAAAGGCTGCCAATCCTGATGACGGCATTCCTGGAATCTTCACCACTGCGATTGAAGAGTAGTGAAGTTCAAGATGAAAGCAGCATCGAACAGGTACGACCTTCTGTCAGCAATGCGAATCAGAATGTCAATGCAGACAATCATGCGCACGAATGCATGGTTACCCCTATTTCCGACTTAGTGGAACTTTCCCATGAAGCTGTTGACAGTTTTTTCGAAAGCCTTAATGATATGATGTTCTCTCCAGAACAGAAATAGAGACTTTTGAGCAAGCTCGCACACGGCGTTCCCTGAATTCGGCCTTCAACTTTAAAAATAAAGTCACATGAACAATTCTTCCCACCAGTTCACGGACAACAATTTTTTAGCAGCCCCAAATTATTTTTCACAAATTTTTCGGGACACTTATCGTCTGCTTAAAGTAAGAAACTATTCCTAGAGAACTAAGATTTCTATTTTTAGATACTTTATAAACTTTAGTTGCCCGCTGGGATGTTCACAAATATTTTATTATGTGATGAGATGGTCTCGAACTTCCTTTCTGTATAGCTATATTAAGAGCCATTTCATGTGTATTTTTCAAATACCAAATTAGCAATAATGCATACAAATGCGTGTTTACTTTTGCATTTAATTCATAGCTTAAGTGCATACAATATATATGACTGCAATTTTTCAGTATATTTGAAAATTTCAAAATGCATTTATGTATTTTGGGGTGGTAAGGTATACACTATACTCTATAGTATGTTGTACTATGTTATACTATGCATAGATTAGTAAATATGTCCATAGTTAGCGTGGAGTGGGTGTCATGTATTCCTATAGGTTCTGAATCGATCCCCCTATTCCTGACCCTATTCTGGTTAAACTAACTATCAAGTTAACTAACAGTCAGCCCATGAGGCAAGAACAGCCCCCATGATGCAGATACCGTTATCTGACGCAGTCACACTACGGCACAGGAACGTGTTATCTGATTAGGTCATAACGCTTGAGATCTAATTAGACAAGCGACATTCCTCCAGCCCCTGATAAGGCATACAACGTTCTCATAACAAATCAAACCTATGACAACCTGGAAAATCCGTGCGGCCATTGTTTTGATTTCACAGAGAACTTTAGTAAAGAATGTGCTAACGAGCAAGTCGTATGACATCTTTATTGACGTATCTATGTCCATCCTTACGTCAATCTCGGCACCTTTAAGGTATAAATATTGCCGATCTTGCCCTATGCTAACACACGCGTGGTGACGAGACGGAGCAGCCATACTTGCCGAAGCCGAGAGCAGAAGCAGACCCCGCTGGCAGCAGCCCCGCCTTCCTGACGCGCTGAGAGACGCGCTGCTATCTCAAGCCGAGAGACCCAGCACCGGCGTTTCTGGGCAGCCCTCGCAGGCAGCCTGGAATATCGAGAGCAGAGAAAGAGATACCATTCCTCATTCATCCTAACTTCCAGGTACAGAACTGAATAACCCCTCACAGAGAAGTCTTTAGTTATTCACTTGGCAAAAACAAACTTAACTTAAACTGTAACTTTCTATTCCCGCCCACGCATTAGACTTAGGTCAGGTACACGGGGTAGGCGTATTTAGAAACACCAGTTGAGTACGTTTAGTCAAATGTATATGTGTATGTAAATATATTTTAATCATTTTAAACATCATATGGCTCAGAAACCATATCAATGTTTTTACAGTATTATTTTATACTATTGCTTTTAATGTATGCACTTTACTTAACTATAAGTATTGCAATAATATCGATCCATTTCTCATGTATGAGAAAAGAGACTGATCAATAAATAACACCTTTTTATTGAACACGCCCGTCTCTTCCTTTTCTCTACAATCTGATGAGACTAAGAATGCACGTACTGACTGAGTAAAATAATTGCCTTGTGCTCACACGACTCTCGAGATTGACTCTTGATTAGGGGAGAGCAAAGTTGTCATGTTCTATGGTTGTCAGAAACTAAATCCCTTCTTGTCTAATCAGGGAAGTTAATTCCTCCTTGAACATTCGAGAAAGTTTCTAGCGAACTCTGAGCTACGCTGGCAAACCCAAAAATTAAGTCTAGTATCGACAGTAGTAGACCTAGTTAACGTCTGGTCTAGGCCTTTACTGCTGTAGGTATTATTCCAATGCGCAGAGCCTATTGGGAAAATAGGAACTACACTACACTTGCTGCAAAGATCCCCCACCATATTAACATGGCTGGGTGGTCCGCGGCTCACGGAAAGACCGTCTGCCGCTTTTCCGCCCCGGTCGCCCTGCGACCGGGCCGGAAAAGGGTTTATATGGTGATGGTGTCTATCAGACACCGCCAGCCATATTAGGATGCACAATTTTCAATGCCTTTCCATGGCGGCAATGCAAGTGGGAATAGTAATTTTTACCCCTACGCTATCCAACGCTTTCCCTACTGTTGCACTCTCTGGAGTGGGAATAGTAATTTTTACCCCTACGCTAACCAATGCTTTCCCTACTGTTGCACTCTCTGGAGTGGGAATAGTAATTTTAAGCCCTATGCTATCCAACATTTTATTACTGTAGTTTGTTTGGGACTTTGAATAGTAGTTTTATTTCTTTAGCTATTTAATTTTTTGGTATTATTTTAGATAATGTAGTATATAATTTATTTTAAAAATATTGAAAGTATATTCAATTTTTTAAATGTATTAAACATAATTATTTACTTCTTATTTATGTCATTGTTTTATGTGTGTAGCTGTATTTGTAATGTATAATATTTTTTTATAATTCATAAGTTATTAAAATAATTATTTAAATGTATTATTAAGTAAGTATATATGATATATTGTATGTATATGTTTAATTAATGTTTTATTATATATGTATTATTTATTAATTTTAAACATTATTCAATATTTTTAACTATGTTTATTTTATTTATAAGTATTATTTACTTTATTTTACACCTTTTTTTAACAGAAAAAAAATGATATTTTTATTCCAAGTCTATTTTATTTTATAGAACAATCCCCATGACACATAGACACAGGGTTAAGCCTACAACCTCGCATCGAGGCCGGCCACGTAAAGAATAGCAATTGGATCATAGATCTGGCATATAGAAACATGTTGACACAGCGCTTTGCCTACAACCCCGATGGGGCCGGCCGCGTGGCTCAACGTCAGCTGTCTTAATTGTATAGTGCATAAGCAGTCCAAAGCACGGGGTCATTGGGAACGAGTAAACGGGCAACTGGCCCAACACTTCTGAACGGCCCAACAGGGCGCAACAGCCTCATAGAAAGGCCAGGGATAGAGAAAAGAGAAGGAAAAAGTAGTGAAAGAGTATAGGAGACGAGAGATAGGGAAAGTCTTGTGAGGGCAAGGTGTGCATGCAACAGTATGGGGGGGCTAGCAAGATGGAAGCAACCTCAGCAGCTCTCGCGCCATGTAGAGTGTCTATGGAAGTAGTCTGTTAGGATCTGTAGGGGTAATAGCGTCTTCAAAAAGGTGTAGAGATCGGAGTCTGGTGGGCATGTTTCTCGCGTGTTCTATTGAGCAGAGATAGCGTACTAGGGGCTTCCAGACCGCCCCAAAGCGTGTGTCGCACGCTTGCAGTCGCGCTGTGAGGAGCTCCATCGCCAAGACGTGCCAGAGCCGTACAAACCAAGACGCCATGGGCGGTGCTTTGGATCTTTTCCAGTACAAGGCAATAAGCTGCTTAGCCGCCCCTAGCATTTGGAGCGTCAAGATCCAGTCACTACCGGTGAGCGCCTTGAGAGTGGGAGGTCTAACGCCAAGCAAGATTGTGCTCACGGCTTCAGGCAGGGGGAACCCCAATACCCCTCTAATGTGACTCAGGATCTCTTTCCAGAAGACAGTTAAAATTTGCCACGCCCACCAAATGTGGACAAAATCCCCCGTTGCAGACCGACACCTCCAGCACAAGGGGGAGACTGCGGGGAACATCTTATGCAACCGTAGCGGAGTGTAGTACCACTGGGTTAGGAGCTTGTAAGCATTTTCCCTCTGCAAGATACTCCGGTATATCTTGGGGGTATCTCTCCATATTCTTTCCCATTGCGAGGGTTCACTGTCCGTGTCAACCGCTAGTTGCCATTGACTCTGGTACCAGGTACCATCGGCGGATGCTGCAGAATGTGGTAGATCTGGGAAATCAGCCTTTTTAGTCCCCCAAGGGAGCGCACCAATTTTTCAAAAGGGGTGAAGGCCCGTGTGGCTGCTTGGTTCATTATCCCACCAGAGACCCAGTGACGCAGCTGAGCATACTGCAGCCTTGCCTCCGGCGGCAGTCGGAACTCCTCCCGGCATTGGTCGAAGGATTTGGGTGTGCCCCCGTCAAAGAGATCGCTAATCACCCTGCAGTCTCCTTGCGTCCATTTCTCAAACACCCGAGAGTGATGGGCCGGGGGAAACTGCGGGTTCCCCGCTATGGGGGTGTGTGGGGACGGGAACGTGGTAAGCCCTTTAGACACAGCAACACTGTCCCAAATGTCAAGTACCGTCTTCGTGGGCACTGCCATGTATGCGCTCCTAGAGCGAGCAGTCCGATGAAGCCACGGCAGGTCCCAGATAGTGCTCCCCGTTACCGCTCGGTCCATATGGAACCATCCTTTTTCGCTCTCGCCTACCTCCCATTCCACCACAAAACGGAGGTGTGCAGCCAATAGTAGTGTACTAGGTTGGGGCAAGCTAGGCCCCCCTATCCCGCGGTGCCATAAGGATCTTCTGTGAAAAGCGGGATCGCTTTCCACCCCACACAAAAGACGTGAGCTCGCGTTGCAGTCCCCGTATATAGTGACGCGGAATTGGGGTGGGGAGACATTGGAACACATATAAAATCTTGGGGAGGATCGACATTTTAACAGCATTGATCCAGCCTAGCCACGACAGCATCAGAGGCTTTCACCTTCGCAGATCCTCTAGAACTGCTTTGCGGCATTCCCTCCAGTTCACCGATGACCAGGCGTCCAGGGAGGGGGTCAGGGTGAGGCCCAAGTATCAAATATGGTGCTCAGCCCACTGGTAGGGCCCGGCTTCCTTCAAAGAGGGGATCTCCTCCGCCGGAATAGTGAGGTTGAGAGCCCAAGACTTGCTATGGTTGATCTTGAGGCCAGAGGCTCTCTCGTATAAGCAAAGCACCCTATGGATGGCCGGGAGAGACTCCCGGGGGTGCGTAATGGTGAGGATCAGGTCATCAGCAAACAACGCCACCTTGTTGTCCCGCCCACCATGTGCTATTCCATGAACCTCTGGCTCGCGGCGTATCATCTCCGCTAGAGGTTCCACTGCGAGGGCAAACAATAGGGCGAGAGGGGGCACCCCTGCCTTGTGCCCCTGTGTATCGCTAGCGGTGGCGTTAGGCTGCCGTTGACCCGGATTCTGGCCTGTGGCCCGATATATGGGGCCATGATTCTTGCGACCATCTTCGGGCCCAGTCCAAATTTATGGAGTATCGCCCTAAGGAAGGTACAATCTACCCGGTCGAACGCCTTCTCCGCGTCCAGGGAGAGAAGGCAAGCCAGAACGTTCCTATGATGTACCTTCCCCACGTGGGGTCTTTCCCAGGTTTCGGGATCAACGCAATCTCCGCCATACCCATGTCGGGGGACAGTCCCATGGTGTCAGTGAAAGAGTTAAACAGCCTCAGGAGGTAAGGTCGAAGCTGGGACTGGAATGTGCGATAGAAAGCTAGGGGTAGGCCATCCGGTCCTGGCGTTTTCCCCAAGGGGGAGATCTTTAATTAACCTCTTCCTCAGTTATGGAGCCTTCTAGTTCTGCCGCACATCCCGAAGGCAGCGGCGTCCCCTCATAGTCATCAAGGACAACCGTGATTGCGTCCGCCGAGGCGGGCTCCCTCCTGTATAAGGTGGCGTAGTAGTCCACAAAAGCGTCCTGCTTGGCCCCCTCCGAGACAGCTCTAGACCCATCCGGAAGCTGGATATTAGCTATGTGGGCCCTGGCCGCGCATGCCTTCAACCTCCCCGCTAGCAAGCGCCCCACCTTGTCTCCTCGCTCAAAGTACTTTTGCTTCAGTGCCAGCAAAGAGTGCTCCGCCTTATTGATGCGTAGGAGCCGGAGCTGCCCCCTGAGGTTAGCTAGCCTCCTCCTGGATTCTAGTGAAGTGCGTTGCCGATCTTGCACCTCGGCTTTCTTGATATCCCCCGCCAGGTCGGCTTCCAGTTTACAGGCCGCACGCCTCCGCGCTATCGCCAGGGAAGTGATATGCCCCCGAATTGTTGCCTTGAAGGCATCCCATATCACCGGGAAGGACATCTCCGGGGTGTCATTGGAGACAAAATAAGAGGCAATGGCCTCTCGGATGCTGTCAACATCCGCAGCGTCTCAGAGGATGCTCGGCGGTAGGAACGAACGTGCCCCTCGGGCGGGGCATGCAGCTGGGTCCTGTAGGAGCAGCTCAACGTGAGCGTGGTCCGACAGTTAGATGTCCGAGATGGAGGCTCCCAACGTGTCCCGCGCCAGGTCAAGTGATGTGAATTGAAAGTCTATACGGGAATAGGATCTATGAGCGTGCAAGTAGAAGGAGTAATCTCTCAGCTCTGGGTTGTGGTAGCACCACGTATCAATTAACCCCAAGTCCGCAATCTGCGTGCGCAACGCAGAGGACATCGCCACGGTGCCATTGAAAGTGGCATCGCTACGATCCATATCCGGGTCCCAGACCAGGTTGAAGTCCCCTTCCAAGATCATCTTCGGGTCTCCGCATGGAATCTGTTCCGGCAAAAGCGTCTGGAGGTATTTGTCTTGCAACTGATTGGGCGCGTATACGTTGCATAGGGTAAATTGGCACCTCCCCATGCGCACTGTAACTTTGAGAAAGCACCCATCCCCACTCATATAGGGCTTTACATCTCCCCTCCTGAAGCCAGCTCTGCACAATATTGCTACTCCCGCCGTTTTAGTGTCAGCAGCCGCCCAAAACTGGGTAGGGTACTTGGAATGTGTGTTTCCTGAAGGAAAATGATGTTGGGGGATTGTTGGAGAAGGTAACGCCACACCTGGTTTGACTTGTTAGGGGAATTCAAACCCTTGACGTTAAGCATCAAGACCTTTTAGGGCCTGGGGATGTTCACAGCCATATCTAGCAGTAGTCAGAATCCGCCCTCGCTCCGCACTCCCGCCATCGTGAAAGGGAAGGGTTAGAGGTCACCCCCACCCACCAATCCTGCTCAGGAGATTGCAGCTGTCCAGGCTCCACCCTGCCACACACAGAAACGTGAAGAAAGGAAAGGAGAAAGGCCTGAGGGAATTTAAAGCAGAAAAGGAAGATAGAAGAAGAAAAAAGGGAAAGAGATTCCAAAACCGGCCGAGCAGGCCTGTGAACAACAAAGGCCAATGGAGGCCAACAGGGCAATAGTGGACTATCCCAGTCACCGGGCATCCTCTACCCAAGGGATCCTCTACCCAAGGGTTTGGACTAAGTATAGGCGAAATTTGCGAATTTGCGTTCCGCAAATTCGCGCGAAATACAATTCTCAATCCGCAAAATCTGCGAATTCGTGCAAATTTGTGGATTTTTGTTTTTTTCCGTGTTCGGGTTTTTTTTTGCGTGTTCGCGGGGCTTTTTGCGTGTTCGCGGGCCGCTTGCATGGCGAAGTTACCCATGCGGTTGTGTTTGGGCACAGCACCCTCTGGTTCACCACTGCCACCCTCTGGTTCATCACTGCTACCCTCTGGTTCACCACTGCCACCCTCTGGTTCACCCATGCCACCCTCTGGTTCACCCCTGCCACCCTCTGGTTCACCACTGCCACCCTCTGGTTCAGCACTGCCACACTCTGGTTCACCCCTGCCACCCTCTGGTTCAGCACTGTCACCCTCTGGTTCACCACTGCCACCCTCTGGTTCACGACTGCCACTCTCTGGTTCATCACAGCACCTCTGGTTCACCACTGCCACCCTCTGGTTAACCACTGTCACCCTCTGGTTCAGCACTGCCACCCTCTGGTTCACCACTGCCACCCTCTGGTTCACCCCTGCCACCCTCTGGTTCACCCCTGCCACCCTCTGGTTCAGCACTGTCACCCTCTGGTTCACCACTGCAACCCTCTGGTTCACAACTACCACCCTCTGGTTCATCACAGCACCTCTGGTTCACCACTGCCACCCTCTGGTTAACCACTGTCACCCTCTGGTTCAGCACTGCCACCCTCCGGCTCACCACTGCCACTCTCTTGTTCACCACTGCCACCCTCTGGTTCACCCATGCCACCCTCTGGTTCACCACTGCCACCCTCTGGTTCACCCCTGCCACCCTCTGGTTCACCCCTGCCACCCTCTGGTTCAGCACTGCCACCCTCTGGTTAAGCACTGTTACCCTCTGGTTCACCCCTGCCACCCTCTGGTTCATCACTGTCACCCTCTGGTTCATCACTGCCACCCTCTGGTTCACCACTGCCACCCTCTACCGAGACCTTTTGTGACGCAGCGGCAGCACAAAAGATGCGCCATGGTGCTGGGTATTAACAACGTGACGCATCTGAGAGATGCGTCACGTTGTAAAGCCCTGCACCATCAGGAGGCGTTCCGGCACTGGGGAGGGCGTTCCTGCGCAGGAACGCCTCCTAAAAGTGGCTGAGTGAAATCTACAAGATTTCCCTCAGTCACTTTTAGGCCAATGCTGCGTCAAAACCCTGCGCCTGCTTGAAGCAGGCGCAAGGCTTGATGCAGCATTGGGGAGATAGGGCCCCCCTCAGTCACTTTTAGCCCAATGCTGCATCAAAACCCTGCGCCTGCTTGAAGCAGGCGCAAGGCTTGATGCAGCATTGGGGAGATAGGGCCCCCCAGAGCATTGCTGGAGCTGCGTAGCAAGCGCGACACAGCTCCAGCAATGCGCTGCTTTTATGGCACAGATGCGTGATGCATCTGTGCCGTTTTTGCCACATGGAGCGCCGCATTGTAAATGCGGCGCACCATGGGTGGCGGATCTGCGGCGCACAATAACTGGCGCATCCCTGGGGATGCGCCAGTTATTGTAAATCTGCCCCTTTACATTTAGCCAACGAGAGAGCACTTACTGATTAGAAAGTAGAAAGTACTCCAGTTGAGTAGAGGTATTGCACAAAAAGGTGGCATCTTCGTGGACAAACACGCAGGGCGGGATTCATTCTGCCCCCTGATAGACTCGTTTTTTGTGCCCTTCTGCCCTCTGTTAAACTCATTTTTCCCTTGTTTTTCTGCCCTTCTGCCCTCTGTTAGACTCGTTTTTCCCTTGTTTTTCTCCCCTTCTGCCCCCTGTTAGACTCGTTTTTTGTGCCCTTGTGCCCTCTGTTAGACTCATTTTTCCCTTGTTTTTCTGCCCTTCTGCCCTCTGTTAAACTCGTTTTTTGTGCCCTTCTGCCCTCTGTTATTCCCTTGTTTTTGTGCCCTTCTGCCCTCTGTTAGATTCGTTTTTTGTGCCCTTCTGCCCTCTGTTAGACTCGTTTTTGTGCCTTTCTGCCTCGTTAGACTCGTTTTTTTGTGCCCTTCTGCCCTCTGTTAGACTCGTTTTCCCATTTGTTTTTCTGCCCTTCTGTTCTCTGTTAGACTGGTTTTTTGTGCCCTTCTGCCCTCTGTTAGACTCCTTTTTCCCTTGTTTTTCTGCCCTTCTGCCCTTTGTTAGACTGCTTTTTGTGCCTTTCTGCCCTCTGCATCACCACATCATCACTCAGCACTACCCCAGCATCACTCAGCACCACCACATTATCACTCAGCACCACCACATTATTACCCAGCACCACCACAGCATCACTCAGCACCATCACAGCATCACTC
Organism: Lissotriton helveticus; assembly: GCF_964261635.1. Lineage (NCBI taxonomy): Eukaryota > Metazoa > Chordata > Amphibia > Caudata > Salamandridae > Lissotriton > Lissotriton helveticus. Next base: position 1,635,952,864 of record NC_136061.1, on the reverse strand, counting down.
AGTACCACCACAGCACCACTCAGCACCACCACAGCACCACTCAGCACCACCACAGCACCACTCAGTGCCACCACAACATCACTCAGCACCACCACAGCATCACTCAGCACCACCACATTATCACTCAGCACCACCAAAGCACCACTCAGCACCACCACAGCATCACTCAGCACCACCACAGCATCACTCGGCACCACCACAGCACCACTCAGCACCACCACAGCATCACTCAGCACCACCACAGCACCACTCAGCACCACCACAGTACCACTCAGCGCCACCACAGCATCACTCAGCACCACCACAGCATCACTCAGCGCCACCACATTATCACTCAGCACCACCACAGCACCACTCAGCACCACCACAGCATCACTCAGCACCACCACAGCATCACTCAGCACCACCACAGCACCACTCAGCACCCCCCAGCATCACTCAGCACCATCCCAGTATCACTCAGCACCACCACAGCACCACTCAGCATCACCACATCACCTCTCAGCACCACCACAGCACCACTCAGCGCCACCCCAGCATCAATCTGCGCAACCATTCAACAACAACTGGTTCAAATATGTTCTCTCAATGTTTCAAACTTTATTACAAATGTCACAAAAAGATGTTAATATTTCACTTCGGTTCTTGGATTTTCGTCACAATAAAATACACTGAACATAATCTTCACAAAAGTTATTTACAAAAGTTTAAGCTATTGCCATTATAAATTAAAATCACTTTTATTTAAGTATTAATTATTTAAAAAAATTAAAAGCCATTGTAATTTGTAATATCAATACAGCTAAGTCACGTAAATACAAAACATGTTGCATTACAAATGCTATAGGTGTCACATTTGTGAAAGTTATAACTATTGGCATTGTAAATGACAAAGCTATTAATTTAGCTATTTTCAAAACCAACACATAAATAAAACAAATTGTCATTTACAAGACCAATAGCTCAAACTTTCCTAATGCGAGACCTATTAAATTGCAAATGCTTGTTTTTATATCTGTCAGTGCTTCCTGTTGAGGTTTAATTTTCGTGACAGGCGCCTCATTGCCTACTTGTAACTATTCTCTGACCCTGCTTCAAGGGTCAGAGCAGGGTCAGAGAATAGTTGCAAGTAGGCAACGAGGCGCCAGGAAGCACTTACCGGCGTACAGCAGCAGGTGCCCAAGTTGAAGTTAATTTCTTTGTAACCCATTTGTAAAAGGTTATAAAAAATTAGCTTCAACTTTTGCACCTGCTGCTGTAACCCTGTAAGTGCTTGGCTGAAAATTCGTCCCCGCTGATTCGCGGATTTTACCGCGCTTTCGCGAGATTCGCGAATCGCGAAATCGCGGAAAATCCGCAAATACCGCGAGCGGAACGAATTTTCAGCCCATGCTTAGTTTGGACGCACTCAGGAATGTCACTCCCTATGGGACGGTATGGGGGCCACCTACAGAAAACCCAGCAGACAGCTGCCTCGAGCCCTGCCACCCCCGCTGCCCGATATGGGGTCGGCGACGCCAGGCATTGGCACGATCCAGGAGAGTGTGGTGCTGACCATCAGACGTCATTCCGGAGAGGACAATGTAGGGTGACTAAATTGACCCCCTCGTGTTTCCAGGCGCACTCCACGGGTTATACGCAGAGGGAGTCATCTTCTTCGTCTCTTAAGGCAGCAAACTCATGCAGAGGGGATACCGATAGGTAGCAGGGGGCACAGTACGGTCGCACAACAAGGGGGTCTGAGCCGTTCCCTGAGCCAGTGGTGATGATCATGTGTCGAGGCCGCTCCAGAGGTAGCGTCTCATCCAACGCGTAGGTGGATTGTCTCAATAGGATTGGGCGTAGGCGTCGGCCAGCGCTGCCAGATCATGGGGAAAGGGACGGCATGTGGAACTTCTAAGACCGCAAAGGCATGATTCTCCATTGATCTCTAGGTCACGGGGTGTGCGGACGCGATGCCTGCCCTTCACGGTCACCCTCGAGGGAGCGGATGTGCGCTATAATGTCTTGCTTGGCCTGCAGGGCAGATCTCTCATCCATCGGGGGGAGCGGCGGTGGCGCTGCACCGTGGTCCAATCCGGGCGGGCCGGGATCCTCTCTTGGTGCTTTGGCCGCGAGGGGCTGTGAGCCGGCGAGTCCGGTAGCTTGAGCAGTTGCGCCGCCTCACGATAAGACCGAATGACCCTGCGTTTGTCTTCCCAGCGGAAGATAAGGGCGAAGGAATGGCCCCACTGGTAGGAAATATTGAGGGCCCGCAGCTTCTCCGTCACCGGTCTAAAGGCCCTCCGTCTGCGCAGGGTGTTGGGGGCCAGGTCCTGGAAGATTTGAATCTTGTGGCCTCCGTAGCTGAGATCCAGCTTGTCCCTCGCCGCTTTCAGAATGGCCTCCTTCTCTGTGAAGTAGTGCACTCGCGTCAGGATATCCAGGAGGAGGCTGTCCTACCCGTAGGCCCGAAGCCTCGATGAGCGCGGTCTAAAATCTGTGGAGAGGTATCCTCGGCACCCCAGACCTCGTGAAGGAGCCGCGTCACGTAGGTCAAGATGTCTTTTCCCTCCGCTTCGAGCAGAACACCCCGAATGCGGAGGTTGTTCCGGCGGCTCCTGTTTTCAAGGTCTTCCTGCTTGACCTGCAGCTCAATGTTCTGTTCCTCCAGCGCCGCCACTCTCTGCCGCAAATGCTCTTGGTCCTCCGTGCACGCATCAACTACTTTCTCGAGCCCGTCGACCCTATCTCCCAGCTCGGTGACCTCTTTTCGTTGTTCTTTGACACATGAGTGTACCTCAGAGCGTAGGGAGCCTATCTCCGTCTTGAGCTCGGATATGAAGGAGGCCATGAAGGCCTGGGTCACCGGAGGCGAGTCCCCAGCAGTCTACGAGGAATCTTCAGCCGGTGCCGTCGCTCCCGCCTTGCCCCACATGGCCACCACCGAAGTGTCCCTGGATGTCGCCGCCTAACCCGCTTTACCCCCCTGGACCGTGTCATCGCCAGATCTGTGGATGAGGTCTGTCCGCGCGTGTCGCGGAATATAGGCAGAGTGTAGCACAGCAGGTCCAAGAAAGCGGACGGGGGGGGAAATTCCACTCAACGTCGTTCCTCCTCCGAGCTTCCCGTCCCCCTAGCGATGTTTTCAAAGTACCACTCCCATGCGGCAGGCAACCGCAATGATCAAGTCAATCAGCATCGCCAGGCCCCCCAGGCAGCAACATCTCGAGTATCAGGAATAGGGGCTCCCCGGTCAACCCCCGGTCAGTGTTACGAAATGCCCCAAGAGTACACAGGTAGAAGGAGGTCACCAGGGAGAGCCCGGCAACATAGGGCAGTGTCCAGGCAGCTGCACAGGGGAACAGAGAGTCAGGGAGCAGGGACTGAGGGTACATCAGCACTCAGGGGTTATGGGCCCAGGTCACTCACTAATGCTTTGCAGCCAGCACCACCGCAGCTCTCACCAGCTCGCATTTGCAGCCAGGGGAAGGCCCCCCTCCACCACCAAGAGTCCGGGTCTGTTCAGCACCTCTCACCCCGGAAGCTTGTGGGGGCCCATCCCCCACCTCACACCTCGCCGCTGGCTCCGCTTCCAACTCCCAGGGCCGCAGCACTCCCCTGCCGACTCCTCGTGGTCATCTAGGGCCCTACGCCCACGCCGCTGCACAAGGGGGGGGAACAGGGCGCAGCGCCATAGGCTTCAGCATCCCAAGCAGAGCGCCGCAACTGGCGCCAACTTCATTCGCCACCGCACAGCGTCACCAGGCAGGGCCGGGTCCACCCCTACCAACAAAGGCCCGGGTTTGCTGTGCGCCTCTCACCCCAATAGTCGGGACTGGCCTGCTCTCTCGCCTCGCACCTGGGCCTTTCCCAGCTTCCTCACCAACTCCTCATGGCTAGACGGGGTCCTATGTCCACCCCACTGTGCAGGAGAGACAGGGGACAGAGTCCCAGGCCGCAGCACACTGCTCCTCCGCTATTCGCCACCAACCGGCGCTGTTAGGCAGGGTGAGGCCCACCTCCACCAGCAAGGGCCCGGGTCTGCGCCGTGCTTGTCCCTCGGAGGGCCCCCAGCAGATTACCGCTCCTTGCCGCTCGCCCCAGCAACAGCCTCCAGGGCCCCCCGCAAAAGCAGCTCACCGGCGCTATGGAGCCCTCCACTACAGCGCCCCCGGGCCCCTTGCGCACACTGGCAACCCCTTCAACTCCGGGGTACAAAAATGGCGGGCACAGCTCTTCGCCGGGGCGCCGGCACACAGGGCAGGTTTACTCACGCCTCACCGGCAGTTGCAGGCCGTCCGATCAGGCCGCTCCGCACTCCAGGGGCTCCTCAACTGCCCCGAGTGGACTCGGCTGCAGGCCCGCTCCTCAGCTCACCTCCGGTTGCTGCAGGCCGAGGCCTCCGTAGGCCGCGCCGGGTCTTGGGGCCGCCGCCCAGGCTCCTGTCACCACTGGGCGACGCCGATGCTTCTGCCAGCTGGGTTACACCCTGGCGCACTCCTCCGCCCGTCTGGACCCCGGCCGGGACCCGCAGACAGCTTGTGGCCGGGTCCGGAACGCAGGTGCCTGCCGCCGATCAGAGAGCCAAAATGGTTGGTCCGGATCGCCCGCGGGGACGTCACCGAGCCTCTCCGGCTCTCCCGGCAAGGCGCTCCACCGTGCTTTCACGTCGCCAGTGTCCACACTCTCCAGGGGTCCCCCAAGCTATCGGGGTCCCCGTGCAGCCCCCAAACTCCGCTAAATATCGCTAAAATAATAACTCTAACAGCCCATTCTGGCCTACAGAGAACAGGTAGCCTTGCAATAGTGAAAAACGAAAATGGCTGTAATTCACTATTAGGACATGCCACACACACCAGGGCTTGTCCTACCTTATACTTACAATGCACCCTGCCCTTGGGCCTACCATAGGGGTGACTGATATGAAGAAAAGGGAAGGTTTAGGGCCTGGCAAGTGGGTGCACTTGCCCAGTCAGCATGACAGTACCAGACTGCATGCAGGCTCTGCAATGGCAGACCTTAGACACATTTTACAAGGCTGCTTCTGTGGGTGCCACAACCAGTGCTGCAGGCTCACCAGCAGCATTTGGCTTTACACGCCCTGGGCACACTAAGTGCACTAGACTAGGGTCTGACAAGTAAACCAAATAGCCAAACATGGAACCACTGATTAATACATCAATTTACAGTAGGGCGCACTTGCACCGTGGCACTGGATGGCAGTTGCACAGTGCCCAAAGAATCTAATACCAGCAAAAATACATGAGGCAACAGCAAAAATGGAAGGGAGACCCACGCCAATGATGCCAGGTCTAACAGGGGGCTTGTTCAGTCTTTCTGGCACCTACTACCCAAAAATGCCCTTGATACACCACACGGATGTATACACAAACTAATGACAAAATAGAAAGACATTTTCAGCACACCCTTATAGTTGCAAATATGGCCAAAGTAGCTGCCTTAGATTTGTAGAATCAATATTTTATCTGCTAATTTCTTTAACACAAATAAACCAATCCAAATAAATAAGTTCTACTAATAAAGCAGAGTCCACATCAAACAATGTATCTCCAAATGATGTAAGTCTTTTTATTTTTATTTTTTTGATGTTACATCCAGACAAAACTGCCAACACGTGTTTTGTCTTCCCATAGACTTTGTCAAGGCATACGATGAAGCGAAAGTAAACAAAATCAGATACGCAAGTCAAATAAATCCGAATCCTGATAGCCTTTTATTTAATATAACCGTGGCTATATAAGAATCCACTCGCCCAATATATTGATTGGCTTGTAATTATACAACAATCCTTTGTACTAAACTCCCGTTCAGAGGGATCTTTGACTGCTCCACTTTGATTAAGGTACGTATATGAGATCAAGTCAAACGCTGTGGATGACGTCCCCTATTGTTATTATGCAGGTGAGAGGATAAGTTAAGGCACTTGGATATCGTAAAATTTTTGTTTACTTGCCCAATGCCTCACCACCTACATGTAACTTGTGTGGAGGCCGGCCATTTATTTACGGTTACTATAATCAAGTCGACTTTACCTTAAAACCTACGTATGAAATGCTCCACTTGGGGTAGAGTCAAACAAGGCGTGGAACCATGATACGTCCGAACCTACAACAGAAGCCTGGAGGGCAGCCGTATTCCCCTTTCTCCCAACGCGTCCTACTCTTGTTGTGTCAAAAAAAAAATCTTTAAGGTTCTTTCTTGCCATCTGTTGCTGAGACCAGAGATTTTGTTCTAACCTTTTGAAAACTAGAATATGTAAGCTTGCCCAGAAACTCTGCCCATTTGACCCCGCACCATATACATTAGTGACATGCAGCCTCTTCCCGCCCTTTTTTCAGGATGATGATGGCCAGCTTACTTAAAGCCCCCCCAGCACGTTTCCTTGATGATTTTCAAAAAGGGTATTTGATGCCTAGGAATCGAAACGTATCTCCACCAAACAAAGTAGCACTTACTTCTGTAAAGTACAAATCATCTAAGTCTGTTTTCTCTGCAGCAAAAGCAATTAGTCTGGTTCCAGTGGGCGGGAGTTGTCAAAGAGCTCCACCCTGCTAGAAGCAGAGGTTTCATCTCATGCGGGCAGGGAAAGAGATGAAAATATTGCTCTTGCACACAGGGAGCTGCATTTTCAGCATGTCCCTGTGTGCAATAGGAATGTTAGCTCTCACAGGAGATAGGGAGCCAGCTGGGATTGCAGGGGCATCAAGGCTCCCCATAGGGTCCCATAGCACAGGGCATAGTGCTCCAAGGCATCCAGAGAAACATTGCTGGACCTAGGGACTGGAGTTCCTGGAGCTAAAATTGACTCAGGGAGGAGGGCATCTGGGCCTCCCTACCCCATTCAAATGTGGCTTGGCCCCAGGGGATGGTACAAAAGGGGGTGGTGATGGACGGAGCATCTGAACCAATCAAACACTCACACCCAGTCAACAGATCTGGGTTTAATCCATCACCGTTCTTTAGCCCACTCTGCCACCCCCGTTCAGACATGGCCATAGGCAAATCAGTCTGACCCTGTGCCTCATGGGAACAGTCCAGCCCGAACTGCCAAGCCATGCCTTCCCTGGACCGGAAACAAGCTTCCGAGGACCGGTTTCTGGCATTTCAGCCGTCTTCAGCCCGGCTTGCTTGAATCCAGTGGCAAAGTGAGCAAGGGACTCAGGTCTGAGCATACCCTGCCAACTTATGGCGAACAAAGTGGTACAAAAGGGGGTGGTGATGGACGGAGCATCTGAACCAATCAAACACTCACACCCAGTCAACAGATCTGGGTTTAATCCATCACCGTTCTTTAGCCCACTCTGCCACCCCAGTTCAGACATGGCCATATGCAAATCAGTCTGACCCTGTGCCTCATGGGAACAGTCCAGCCCGAACTGCCAAGCCATGCCTTTTCTGGACCAGAAACAAGCTTCCGAGTACCGGTTTCTGGCATCCTCTGGGCTGAAAATGGGCCAGAGAGGGATGCTGCTGAGCCTCCCTCTCCCACTGAATTTTGTGGGCCCCAGGGGATGGGGTCCTCGGGCCAAAATCAGTCAGGGGAGGGGGCCACGCAACCCCCTCCTCTATTGAAAATATGGCCAGCCCCTCTCCCATTTTAGAGAGGAAAATGCTATACATAGGGCTATAAAAATAAGCAGAAAAGGCAAAACGGCGGGCAAAGGCAAAACAGTAAAGAAGAGGGCAAAACAGAGGGCAGAAAAATGAGCAGAAGAGGATAAAACAGAAAGCACTCAGACACTCACTCACCCACTCAGAGACACGCGCAGCCACTCACTGACCTAATAGGACACTCATACACCCCCTCATAAGGGTATTTGATACCTAGGAATCGAAACGTATCTCCACCAAACAAAGTAGCACTTACTTCTGTAAAGTACAAATCATCTAAGTCTGTTTTCTCTGCAGCAAAAGCAATTAGTCTGGTTCCAGTGGGCGGGAGTTGTCAAAGAGCTCCACCCTGCTAGAAGCAGAGGTTTCATCTCATGCGGGCAGGGAAAGAGATGAAAATATTGCTCTTGCACACAGGGAGCTGCATTTTCAGCATGTCCCTGTGTGCAATAGGAATGTTAGCTCTCACAGGAGATAGGGAGCCAGCTGGGATTGCAGGGGCATCAAGGCTCCCCATAGGGTCCCATAGCACAGGGCATAGTGCTCCAAGGCATCCAGAGAAACATTGCTGGACCTAGGGACTGGAGTTCCTGGAGCTAAAATTGACTCAGGGAGGAGGGCATCTGGGCCTCCCTACCCCATTCAAATGTGGCTTGGCCCCAGGGGATGGTACAAAAGGGGGTGGTGATGGACGGAGCATCTGAACCAATCAAACACTCACACCCAGTCAACAGATCTGGGTTTAATCCATCACCGTTCTTTAGCCCACTCTGCCACCCCCGTTCAGACATGGCCATAGGCAAATCAGTCTGACCCTGTGCCTCATGGGAACAGTCCAGCCCGAACTGCCAAGCCATGCCTTCCCTGGACCGGAAACAAGCTTCCGAGGACCGGTTTCTGGCATTTCAGCCGTCTTCAGCCCGGCTTGCTTGAATCCAGTGGCAAAGTGAGCAAGGGACTCAGGTCTGAGCATACCCTGCCAACTTATGGCGAACAAAGTGGTACAAAAGGGGGTGGTGATGGATGGAGCATCTGAACCAATCAAACACTCACACCCAGTCAACAGATCTGGGTTTAATCCATCACCGTTCTTTAGCCCACACTGCTACCCCAGTTCAGACATATGGCCATATGCAAATCAGTCTGACCCTGTGCCTCATGGGAACAGTCCAGCCCGAACTGCCAAGCCATGCCTTTCCTGGACCGGAAACAAGCTTCCGAGGACCGGTTTCTGGCATTTCAGCCGTCTTCAGCCCGGCTTGCTTGAATCCAGTGGCAAAGTGAGCAAGGGACTCACGTCTGAGCATACCCTGCCAACTTATGGCGAACAAAGTGGTACAAAAGGGGGTGGTGATGGACGGAGCATCTGAACCAATCAAACACTCACACCCAGTCAACAGATCTGGGTTTAATCCATCACCGTTCTTTAGCCCACTCTGCCACCCCAGTTCAGACATGGCCATATGCAAATCAGTCTGACCCTGTGCCTCATGGGAACAGTCCAGCCCGAACTGCCAAGCCATGCCTTTTCTGGACCAGAAACAAGCTTCCGAGTACCGGTTTCTGGCATCCTCTGGGCTGAAAATGGGCCGGAGAGGGATGCTGCTGAGCCTCCCTCTCCCACTGAATTTTGTGGGCCCCAGGGGATGGGGTCCTCGGGCCAAAATCAGTCAGGGGAGGGGGCCACGCAACCCCCTCCTCTATTGAAAATATGGCCAGCCCCTCCCCCATTTTAGAGAGGAAAATGCTATACATAGGGCTATAAAAATAAGCAGAAAAGGCAAAACGGCGGGCAAAGGCAAAACAGTAAAGAAGAGGGCAAAACAGAGGGCAGAAAAATGAGCAGAAGAGGATAAAACAGAAATCACTCAGACACTCACTCACCCACTCAGAGACACGCGCAGCCACTCACTGACCTAATAGGACACTCATACACCCCCTCATAAACCCATTCAGACACTCACCCACCCACCGACAGACCTACTCAGATACTCACATACCTACTCATAGACCCACTTAGCACTCACTGACCTACTCACAGACCCACTTAGACATTCACCCACCCAGTCAAAGACCCACTTAGGCTCACATACCCATTTACAGATTCACTCAGAGATTCATGCACACACTCACAGATCCATTCAGAAACTCATGCACTCACTCGCATGTCCACTCAGAGAGTGATGTACCTACTTACAAACCGAACCAGACATACATACAGATCCACTTAGACACTCATGCTCTCACTCACAGATCCACTCAGAGACTCAAGCACCTATTCGTTGATCCACTCAGAGAGTTATGCGCCCACTCAGACACCAACTGACAGGCCCACTCAGAGACTCATGTACCCACTCACAGACCCATGCAGAGACTCACACACCCACTCACAGACCCATTCAGACACTCATTCACCCACTCGCAGACCCACTTGGAGAATCATACACCCACTCACAGACCAACTGAGAGACTCATATACCCACTCACAGACATACACAGAGACTCATACACCAACTCACATACCCACTCAGATACTCATGCACCCACACACAGATATTCAGAAACTCACCCACCCACTCATAGACCCACTCTGAGATTCACGCACCCAATGTCAGACTGACTCAGATATTCACAGACCCTCTGACAGACCCATTCGGAGACTCACACACCCATTCACACACCCACTAAAAGACTCACATACCCATTCACAGATCCACTCAGACACTCACACACCCACTCACAGACCCACACAACACTCAGGCACCAACTGAGAGACCCACTCAGAGACTCATGCACCCATTCAGAGACCCCACTTAGATACTCATCCACACACAGAACCACTGAAACACTCATGTACCCATAGACAGACCCAATTGGAGACTCACACACCCATTCACAGACCTGCTGAGAGACTCACAGATCCACTCATAGACTCACAAACCCACTCACAGACCAATTCAGGCACTCATGCACCCCCTCACAGATCTACTCAGAGACTCACGCACCTACTCACAGACCTATTCAGAGACTCATGCATCCACTCACAGACCCACTCAGAAACTCACATACTTATTTATAGACAGAGACTCAGGTACCTACTCACAGATCCACTCAGAGACTCACACACCCACTCACAGACCCACTCAGGTACTCATGCACCCACTCACAGAACTACCCAGAGACTCATGTACTCACTCACAGACCCACTCAGACACCCACATGCCCTCTCACAAACCCACTCAGAGACTAATGCTTTCACTCACAGACACACTCAGATAAACCTGCACCCACTCATAGACCCACTCAGAGACTTTCCCACCCGCTCACAGACTCACACACTCACTCAGATACTCACACATCCACACAGACCCACTCAGAGGCTCATGCACCTACTTGTAGCATCACTCACCCACTGACAGACCCATTCAGACACTCACACACCCACTGATAGACCCACTCAGAAACTAATGCACCCACTCACAGTCCCACTCAGATAACACTGCACCCACTCATAGACCTACTCAGAGACTCACACATACCCACACACAGACCCATTTAGAGACTCACACACTCACTCATTAACCCACATAAAGACTTACACACATACTCACAGACCCAGTTAGACCTATTCAGGCACTCACACACCCAATTACAGACCCTCACAGAGACTCAGGCACCCACTCACAGGCCTTCTCAGAGATTAATGTACACACTGACCCATTAACACTCATGCACCAATTGACAGACCCACTTAGACACTCATACATCCACTCACAGACACACTCAGCGACATATGCACTCACTGACAGATCCACTCATACACTCACTCACAGATCCACTCAGAGACTCATACACCCACTCACAGATCTGCTCAGACTCTTAGACCCACTTACAGATATATGCAGAGATTCATGCACTCACTCACAGATCCACTCAGAGTGACGCACCCACTCACAGACCCACTCATGCACTCAGACCCACTTAGACACTCAAGCTCTCACTCACAGACCCACTCAGAGACTCAAGCAGCCACTCATAGACCCACTCAGAGACTCACACACCCACTCACAGACCCACTCACAAACTCATGCACCTACTCAAAGACCAACTGAGAGACTCATGCAAATACTCACAGACCCATTCAGAGATTCACGCAACCACTCACTGGCCCATGTATAGACTCACACACCCACTCACAGATCAGTTCTGACACTTCCACACCCACACACAGACCCAATTAGAAACTCAAACCCCCACTCACAGACTCACTCAGAGACTCACACAGCCACTCACAGACCTGCTCAGGCATTTACTCACCCAGTCACAGACCCACTCAGAGACTCATGCACCCACTCACAGACCCACTCAGAGAGTGATGCACCCACTTACAGACCCTCAACACTCATGCACCAATTGGCGGACCCACACAGAGACTCATGCACCCAATCAGAAACACTCAGACTCTCATATACCCATTCACAGACCAATTCAGAGACACCCCCCACCCACAGACAGACTCACTTAGAGACTCACACACCCACTTACACATCTTCAAATATTCACACACCAATTCACAGACCCACTTAGACACTCGTGCACCCACTTACAGACCGATTCCGAGACACATGTACCCACTGACAAATCCACTCACACACTCGTTCACAGAACCATTCAGAGACTTATGCACTCACTCTCAGACCCACTCAGAGACTTATGCACCCGCTCACAGACCCAGTCAAGCATTCATGTACCCACTCACAGACCCACTCAGAGGCTCATGCACCCACTCACAGACCTATTCAGAGACCCATGCACTCACTCACAGACCCACGAGACACTCAGGAACCCGTACACGGATCCACTCAGACATTCACGTACTGACTCATATACCCACTCAGAGACCCATACACCCACTCAGAGACTCATGTAGGCACTGACAGACCCAATCAGGTACTCATGCACCAACTCACAGATCCACTCAGAGACTCATGCATCCATTCACGGACATACTCAGATACTCACTCACCCACCCACAGAACCACTAAGACACTCACATACCCACTTACAGACCCACTCAGAGAATCACACACACCTATACAGAGACTGACTTAGAGACTCACATATCCATTCCAGACCCACTTTGAGACTCACGCACCAACTCACAGACCCACTCAGGCACTTAAGTACCAACTGACAGATCTACTCAGACACTAATGCACCCAATCACAGACACACTCAAAGTCTAAAGTACCCACTTACAGACCCACTCAACACTCAAAACCCACTGCCAGACCCACTCAGAGACTTATTCACCCAGTACCCAGACCCACTCAGACACTTACTCACCCACTCACAGATCCACTCAGACTCATGCACCCACAGACACAACCACTCAACACTCACACATCCACTGCTAGATCTACTCAGAGACTCATGCATCCATTCACAGATCCAGTCAGACACTTACTGGCCCACTCACAGACTCACTCAGACTCACACACCCACAGACAGACCCACTTACTCATACACCCACTCACTCACCTATTCGCAGACCCACTCAGACACTCATGCACTCACTCACAGACCCACTGAGAGACTCACACCCACTCACAGACTGACTCAGAGACTTATTTACCCACTGACAGGCCTATGTAGACACTCAGTCACCCACACATAGACCTACTTATATACACCCACTCACAAACCTACTCAGAGACTTGTGTGTGCACTCATAGACTCACTCAGATACTCGCACACCCACTGACACACCTACTCAGAAACGCATGCACCCACTGACAGAACCACTCAGAGACTCATGCACTCACTCACAGACCCTCCAGGACATCCACTCACCCACTCACAGACCCATGCAGACACTCATACACCCTCTACCAGAACCAGAGAAACATGCACCAAATCACAGATCCCCTCACATACTCATGCACTCACTCACCAATCCACTCACATACTCATGCACTCACTCATTGACCCACTCAGACACGCATGCATCAACTCACAGACCCGCACAGATACTCATGTGCCCATTCACAGACCCACTTATACACTCACACACCTACTCACAGGCCCCCTCAGAGACTCTTGTACCCACTCACAGATCTACTCAGACACTCATAGACCCACTAACAGACCCACTCAGAAAACGCATGAACCCATTCACAGAAACACTCAGAGACTCACACACCCACTCAGAGAATCACATACCCCGTTAAAGACTCACACAGACACTCATGCACCCATTCACAGACCCACTCAGACTCATGCACTCACTCGCAGAACCACTCACAGTCTCATGTACTCACTCACAGACCCACTCAGACACTCACAACTCATTCACAGACCAACTCAGACACTCAGACACCCAAAGATAGTGGTTACAGTTCTGAAATAAAATTTAGAAAACCTTAGAAATTCTCTCAAAAAACATAGGTTACAGAGACGTTATAGGTAGGACACAACATTAAATTAACCTCAGAAATTCATTGAAAAAAAACAAGGATTACAGGGATGTTATAGTTAGGAAATGTAATTAAAAAACTTAAAAATTCACTGAAAAAAACAAAGATTACAGGGACATTATAATTAGGCTCAGATTTCACTATTACAGCAGCTGAGCTAAATATAATTTATGCCTCTACAATGGATTGCTTATGGCCTCACCTATTGCATCACTTATGACATGGTCAGTGATATCCCTGATGACATCTCAAATCACTGGTGACATCATACACTGAAGCACTCCCACCCACCCACATTCTTATACGACCTCTCACAAACCCATTCACACAGCCACACAACCACTCACATACCTATTTACAGACCCATACAAGTGCTCGCACAACCACTCACTCATCAATAGAGCTACTCATACACTCACTCATTCACTCATACAGTTACTCGCACACCACTCACTTGCTCATACACTTTCATACATCCTGCTACTTACCCATATAGCACCTCACACAGCCACACACCTGTACAGCTACTCACACACCAACTTATTCAGTCATACAGCTACTCACATACCTACTTACTGCTTCTTTCTTCCTGCAGAGAGCGCCAGAGGGCTGAACACCAGAACGCCATTCCGAGCAGAATCTCACAGCACGACTGTTCGGCATTACCATCATTCTTTCCCGCCGCAGAGGGGGACCGCTGCTTAAACCTCCCAAACCTCCTGAACCCTGAACCCCTGCCGGAGTTTGCTGACCTACCGGAGCTACCGGAGCTGCCTGAGCCGCCTGTGGAAGCTTGCGGGAAAGTTCACCCACCCACGCCTCCCACACTCGTATCCATTCTGCACTTGCTCCGGCTCTGCTCACCGGGATCACCGAGCCGCAGAGGCTCACGGCAGCACCTCCCTCTCCGCGGCTCCTGTGCATTGGAAGCCGTATACAGTTGAGCCGCGTGAGTCAAGAAGGGAGGGGGGGGCCTAGCTCCAGCCCCGGCTCTAGTCTCGGCCCGGTTCGGTCACGTTCACGGCTCGTCACGGCTTGGCCCCTGCATGCTGAGGGCTCTTATAATCTACCTCGAGCCTCCTGCCGGGGGCATAAGCACAAGCATAAGCACAAGCACAAGCAAAAGTGACTGCTGGTTGGCCGTGAGCGCCTGGAGCAACCTGAAACTCAACTGAGCGCCCTCCCCAGTGACTCTGTGATTCGGGGGTTTCGGGGGAGATACAGCAGCTGCTGCAGCAGATGAGCCTGGGATTAGCATTGGAAACCAGAGATCGGGCGACGTGCATCAGGAAGGCAAGGGGAAGGCGTGTCGCAATTTCCACAAGCCGGGGAACCGTGGAACTGTGGAACCACATTGAGACCCGCTGAGTCCCACCGGCTGCGACCCATGAAAAAGGATGCAGGGGCTGTGAACCCTTATAACACCACAGTGGGGAACCAGCAAACCATCAGCCTCAAAAGGGGAGGTTAGTGGTTTCTCTTAATCCTCCCACCTATTGACATTCCATCACGCTTCACTCCCATCTTGCTCTAGACCAAAACCTGTTAGCCATCAAAATTATTATAGCCTGTTATAACAGAACAATACATGCCACACCTGCCAGCTAGCCGGGAGACAGGCGCTCAGGTCAGGCCTGCAAGCCCAGCCCTCTAGTCCCTAGTCTCCCAGTCTCAGCCTCAGCCTCAATCCAATCCTCAGCCTCAGCTTCAGACTCTCCCTTAGCCTCAAGCCTCAGTTTCAGTCCTTGAGGCCTAGCGAGCAAAGACCTTGCGCAGCAAGCTGGGTAGCAAGCAAGTCAAGCGACTCACAGGTCACCCAGCACCACAACATTCTGACCCTTATTCCCCTTACATCACTGGGAGTGACTACCTCTGAGAGCGCCGCAGAGGCCCAGCAAATTCAACATGAGGAGGTCCGGAAAGAAAAGGGTCCACCTGAAAAGTAAGCCGAAACTCAAATAAAAAACAAGTCAAAGGCAAAGCTGGAGACCACATTAAGCACCACCGAAATAGAAAATGTCAAAGAAGTTAGCGGGAGTTGGGCAGCGACTCAAGGAGAACCTGGAGAACCTGGAGTGTACAGCGATGGAGTGTCGTGGGCTGCGATCTCTCGTCCCAACCTGCGACAGCCTAAAATTACATCAAAATTTAACTTCATGAAAGATCCTTTTTCCACTATTTTCTCATCTAGCGGGAAAATTCAGGGCCTACAGGATTCACCTCTTCCCCTATCCCCGGGGGACCCGCTTCTTACTCAATCTCCGCAGCAAGTCAGCTGCACTTCATCTCACTCTCCCGTATTGGCCAGTCAACAAGCTTTGAGTCCAGTGACAGCAGGGGCAACAGGGGCCTTGGCCGATCGTGAGACTTTCAACAAGGCCATTTCTAGATCTTCATCATCCCCAGCAGGAGACCGGGGGACAACGTCTGTATTCCATCTACTTTCCCCTGTTACGGTCCCAAATGCCATCCTGGCACCAACAGCCGTATCCCTATGTGCATCAAGTCAGACACATAATCCTTTCACGCACAATTCTTTCACCAGCAGCGGTGTGGAGTTCAACCATTGGCAAGAAGCCCTGAGCAGCGATGACATAGGCAACCCAAACAGCTTGCCGACTGTAGATAAAAGCCATCTGGCCCAAACGGACAATATAAGATCCCATTCACAGCCCCCAGAAGGTGCAGTAAAAGACCAGCTAGATCACAGTAAAGAGGACCAGCCGAACAGACCAAACCTAGGGAGCGACGGCCTCGTCAACACAACCTATTTGGTCTCGCAAGAATGGGCCGATCTAGTTGCCACATATATTCCATCTACGCGTATGAACCCAGCTTCACCAAAGGTGGAACCACCAAATAACATCCAGGACTTTAGACTGGGTCCAACTCAGGAGGGTGCCCTCTCAAATTCAATCTCCTTGCCGAACTCCTCACTGTCTTTAACGCCCAACAAAAGGGACATTGACCAGGGGCCACCAAAAAGTTCACAAGCAACAGAAGTGTCAAAAACGTGGGACATCCTCCTCAACACTATGCAACGAACTGTTGAAACTCTCCATTTTCAATCAGATAAAATGGACCTACAGCTGTCTCTTTTAGACACTCTTGCTGTCTTTGTAGGGAGGATAGACGACAAACTCGGCCAGTTAAACTCGCTAATTAGTAGGGCTCAGCAGGAGGCAAAGCTGGCATGTAGTTGCGGTCCCATTATTGACAAACTTGCAGCTCTTCCAGAAATCGTATCCAGCCTATTAGAAGGGCTGCCAAAAGGGACAAACGCAAGGCGCCAGTGTATTAACCCGGGCGGAACAGCCTCTCACGTAGCACCAATAGGAGGGTTAACTGCAGCGAGCTCCACTGATAAAGTCTCACCGGAGTCGCCATCAGGGGGTCTGCCACTGGAACTGGCCCACACGGCAATTTGTTCCTCTTCTCCTCCAAACGCCAGCAAGCCACCCCTCAATGCAAAAGGGTGGCGTCAGCTAAAAAGGAAAGGCCGAAAAAAAAAACACCAATAAGTATACCAGAAGTCTACCCACTCTTTCAATCATGAAAAAAATCTGAACAGCTGGCCGGGAGTCCTAACGCAGCAAGCCCTATTAGAAAGGATCCACTCCCTATGGCCCTCGGACTTTCCCCCAATGGAGTATCCGTAAAAGCAAGTCTTACTGCTTCCACGTTGGAGGATGGCAGAGTCGCATCCGACGGTAGAACCGGATCCCAACATAAACCCGACAAACATTGTCTTTGCAATATGACTAAGGAAAGCCCCCTTATTCTGCCTCAGACATCTGATCCTGTAACAGTACAGCCAACTCAAATCTCGGATCCCGCGCGGGATGACTCATCCATCCCCACCTGTGTAAGTTCCCGTTCCCAAGAGCTGGTGGATCCACGGCTCCAGAGCCCTCAAACTAAGTCTTTACTCACCACAGCTAGTATTATCACAGATTTTTCTGTGCCTGTTTCAACAACTCTCACCTTTGGAGAGAATCCTATTGGAATCCAGCCTCACTCTGACCGTAACAATTTAAGTCCTCAAGCCCCGAATAATCAGCTAATCCCTCTGCTATATCATCCAGAGGACCACTCTACCAGCATCCTCTTTACTCCGGAGTACCAATCAAAGGGCCCATTTGACATTCTGAACAGAGGGAATTTACTACGGCTACTCAGCACCATACCAGCACTTAAGGACTTATCTTCAGCGGACCTTCTGTCCATAGAATTCATAAGAACAGATAGGTTGGATGGGAATGAGGCAACAAAAGCTATATGGACTTCCCCTGAAATTGTCAACAAAATCCTTAAGGAGCAAGGTCTCCTTAAAGTATGGGGCATCAACATAGCTGCCCACCACAACACAGGATACCCGCTGCCCCTGCTTGAGAGGCCCCAGCAGCGCCCCAATACAATTGCAACGACACGGTCCGTGCTGAGGAGCGCATTGGGTTCCTCTGCTACAGTAGCGCAGGCAACACCCATGGTAAACAGCTCAAGGCTGACAAATACGCACCGTACGATTGAACATCGGCTCATCAGGATATGCAATTCGCAAGCCAACCACCAATGACAAGGATACCGAACAGAGAAAGATCTGCGCATGGAAGCACCGTACATGGATCTATGCTCATGGAATATCAACGGGCTCTACAACAAAGTAGCGGACACTGACTTTCTAAAATATGTCAAATCGTTTGACATCATTCTTCTCCAGGAAACTTGGCTGGGAGAGCCGATTCATCTAGAGGGCTATACTTGCCATCATACCCCAGCCATAAGGAAAAGCAAGTTTGGTCGTCTGTCAGGAGGCCTAGCAACCTATCTTAAAATATCAACGATTGGTTATGCTTGGGCACTCAGCTCAAACTCCTTGGCCATAAATACAGTGGAGTTACTACTTAACTTCTGGGGCAAGAAGAAAGAGCTACAGCTGACCAACACCTACATCAACCCTAAAAACAAAAGACAGGAGGGGAATATCTTGATGGACCATTTACATAACGTTATGACTACTCGAACATCATCAAACCTAATTTTGTCTGGAGACTTTAACCAATGCATTTTAGGGTCCTCTGTTAACAGCGACATTCAGGCCCAGTCATTCCACTGGAACATACCAACCCAAGCATACAGCAGCCAATGCAAGGCATCTAAGGCTGCAAAGGCATTACTGGAAGACCTAGAACACATGGGCCTGAGGGTCTTAAATGGAAGATTTGCAGAGGACTCACCATCTGTGCCCTCATTCACCTCAGGCAAGACTTCCTCCTCAATTGATTATACGTTAGTCTCCCTTACATTATTTCATTACGTTTTAGGCTACAATTTAGGAGATAATGGTGACAGCGATCATCGCCCTCAAGAAGGCAGTCTAGGGGCGCTCAGTGATGATATTCTTTTGAACGCAACAGGTCCGCAGGATAGTTACTTCATCAACCTCAAACGCATCAAAACTTCAGTAGCAAATACTGCTGAGGTACTTCAAGCTGCAAAAACTCAACTGAGCACTTCAAACTACCCTTCCGGCAATACAGTAGCAGGCTGGGAACAATTCACGATGGAGTTTGCAAATAACTACTCGACAACCGTACGGCACTCTTTAGCACCAGCACATGGGGTCACAAGGAAGTTCTCGAGCACCCAGAAACTGGCTATGAAATCACACAAAAAAGCGATTAATAAAACCTTAAGACAGTTGAAGAAAAGCCCGGGGGATGGAACTCTTCTAGCAGAGGTTCACAAACACCCTGCGGATCTCAAAAAACAGAAATGGGCAATTAAAAGAACAAATGAAGCAGATTTTTGGGCCAAACTCCACTACGCATCCAAGGGCAATAACAGCGCCCAGTTCTGGTCGATCATAAACAAATTGTTAAACCCGAAAAACAATTGTATAACATCTTACATAACGAAATCGACTTGGGAATCATTTCTCGATGAACATTTCAATCATCAGGACGGCAAAACAAGGGAGCTTTATAATCTTCTGGAGAGCCGAAAACTTCAAATAAGCTCAGCACGAGAAGATGCCATATTGGTACCCTCTATGGCCCAAATCACGAAATTAATTTCCAAAGGTAGAAAATACGGCGCAGCTGGTCCAAATGGTATTCCTCCGGCCCTTTTCAAACTTGAACCAGAATACTGGGCTGACAAGTTGATCCCCCTCTACTCATCCATTAGTAACTCTGGGCGCCTTCCCGTCTCATGGAGGGGCTCAATCATCTCACCGATTTAGAAGGCGGAGGACAGACTCCTTCCAAAAAACTACCGCCTGATTGCACTCCTTGTTATTGAGGCAAAATATTTTGCTGGTCTTCTATTGACTCAGCTGCGAGACTGGGCTACAAATCAAAGCTTAATACCATCTAGTCAAACGGGGTTTTGTAAAGACATGGGGACAACATCCAATCTGGTGGCCATCTCGTTGCTTATTGACAAGGCTAGGGTTACAAAGCAGGCTCTCCATCTCTGCTTTGTGGACTTTAAG
This sequence comes from Lissotriton helveticus, assembly GCF_964261635.1. Classification (NCBI taxonomy): domain Eukaryota; kingdom Metazoa; phylum Chordata; class Amphibia; order Caudata; family Salamandridae; genus Lissotriton; species Lissotriton helveticus. Next base: position 1,635,932,278 of record NC_136061.1, on the reverse strand, counting down.
GCTGCCTTTGACAATGTCAATCGAGGAATCCTCTGGCGAAAACTGGCCTCCTGGGGGATTCCCTCGCCTCTAATAAGCCTCCTGATCGAATTACACACGAATACGTGGGTCCAGGTAAAGCTTGGGAACGGCTTGCACCTCTCTAGGCCTATTCCTACCACAAAGGGCCTAAAGCAGGGGTGCGTGTTAGCCCCAACTCTCTTCAATCTTTTTACAGCTGACCTGCCACCCGCCTTAGAGGTTTGTAATTCCCATGCTCCCCGGTTAGGAGGCAAAGGGCTGCCCAGCATTTCCTACGCAGAGGACGTGGTTTTGGTCAGCCACACGAAAGTTGGTCTTCAGAATCTTATTAACACGCTTCATGGTTATGCCGTTAAAAATCTATTAGAAGTGAACATCAGTAAGACAAAAGTTCTGTCCATAACTGGGAACAAAAAGTCGCACACTTGGTCGCTTGGCACAGAAGCAATTTCAAACTGCTCTGAATACAAATATCTTGGGATCCAAGTCGACAAAGGTGGCCGCTATTTAAATCAACTAGAGGCCATCAAGAGGAAAGGCATGTTAATAGCCATGACATTGAAACAGTTAAAGTCCAACTTGAGTGGCGAGACTCTATTGCCACTACTTCGAGTAGCAAAAATCAAAATAGAGTCATCAATCACGTATGGCAGCGAAGCCCTAAGAGGAACGGACGCAAAACTTCTTGATACAACTATCTCAAAGGGCTACAGACTACTATTTAACTTGCCATCGTACACTTCGCAGGCCCAGATTCGGTTGGAATTTGGGCTGACGCGCCAAACACTCGCACGAAGAGTGTCATACATCAAGTGCTGGCATAAATTAAAGAACTCTTCAGAAAACACCTTGAACCGACAGCTCTGGCAAGATATGAGCAGTTCAGCCAGAATGCCGGCGAAAAAATACTTAGAGGAGTCCTTGGCCATCACAGGACTAAAAGATCTATGGGAGACTCCTCTATCTCATGCATAATTCAAGCGCATAGTGAACAAGAGTTTAAAGAGTCACTCGCATGTGGAGGACAAAGCCTTTGTTTCCCAGAGGCGCCACGCCTGGATGACCCTGTGTACATATAAATCACCTGGGCTTCGAGCATATTTTGGTCTGGGTTATGGCTGGAAAACAAAAGAAGCCTTTTTCAGACACAGGCTAGGGATCCTACCTGCCATCCCTCACCTTCCACCATGGCTGAGACAGAACTACGGGACCAAATGCAGGCTCTGCGGAATCGGGACTGAAGACTTAGAACATCTACTATGTACTTGCTCGAGGCTGAACGAGGAAAGAGTAGCTCTGTTTAAAACCGCCTTTAATTAACTAGGAGTTGTAAATAGAGAAACAAAGGTATAAAACAAAAGAAGGGTGCAGGATAGAAAAACCCTGACCCCCTAGGTTTGCTCAGGGGGTCCCAGAAGGACCCCTAAGGCACAAAAAATCATTTAAAATAAATAAATCGGCAAGAATTCGGCTAGGGTCGCGGGTTCTCACGTTTTATTTTAATGAAGCCCTTGGGTGGGCTAGGTTCCGGGGGTATTTCTTAAAAAATAATAGCGGGGGCTCGCAGGGGTTGCGGGAGTTCGCGGGTGTCCATGCAGCCCCGGGGCTTCACTTATGTTGGGAGTGGGGTAGCGCTGTCCCCCTCATGGAGTCTTCTATGTGCTTGTAACTTTGGCGTCGTTTGGCGAATCTTTATGAAATTATCCAAAAAGTTTCTCTTTATTTTATTAGCTCCTATATTGAAAGTTTGGGGGTGAATGGTGCAGGAGGGGCTGTCCCTTTGCGAGTTTGACCCGAGCTCTCCCTCTGCGAGGCAGCACGCTGGTGTACTTTGCAAGCCGACGGCCCGTAGCTCTGCCTGTGCGAGCCGAGCTGTGGGCCGCAGCTCTACCTCAGCAAGCCTGCCCAACGACCCGCAGGTCTCCCTGTGCTAGCCGGATCACAGCTGTCACTCTGCGAACCGATATTGGGAATATAAGGTGGCTCTAAAAAAAAACCTTTGTGTTTATTAGTTGGAGCTACATAGAAGTGCGGATGCACAGCTTTAGGTTATTTAGAAAAACACGATTTCCCTGATCTGTGAAGTGTACTCCATCACTTCTGTAGATATCAGCATATCAAAACGTATGTTGTTGTTGTAGATCGACCCCATTCTATGGTCTCTGAGGTTTGCAGACACAGCTTTGTTGACATTCTTCCTAGATTTTTCAATCTGAGGACAAAATTGGTTTGATCATTTCCACTTCTGTCTTTGGCATATATTGGAATATACAAAGACTGTTTGAGGCAAAAGCAACATCAATTGTCGAAAAGTGTCCTTCATTGGCATTTTCAAACCTACCCCAGTCAATGTGCTTAGGTCGTTTCCACCACAGTGCACAATCATGAGGTCAGGGTGTTGGAGATGCAAACAGGTTTTAAGCAAAGGCAACAATTGGTGCCACTTCAATCCTCTCTGGCCAAACCATTTAATGTTCACATTTTGTAAACTTAGGGCTAAGTCAATACCTCTCTGTTCTGCATACCTCTTGCACCAGAAAACATAGCTATGTCCTACGATCCACACTAGCATTTTGAAAGTATGGCTGGGAGGAATGGACAGAAGTCTGTAGCTCATGCAGTCCGTTCGTAGAGTAAGAGATATGTTTAAAGATGGGCAACAACCATTTTTTTTGCCATACAAAACAATACCTAATTGGGAGATGAAAAGCATTGTTATCTAAAAGTAGGGTGCACATTCGTTTTGTGGAAAGGCATCTTTGTGATTGGTTAAGAAAAAGCAGTTTAAAGGTGGAGTACATATCATAGGATAAAATTAGCTAACTCAACCATACCTGCTTCTTGCATTTGCACTGTTCAAACTTAAAACAATTGTGAACTTTTAACCTGCACGTGCCATTAAATGTTCGAGAAAATGTTGCAAAAAACTATAGTTAGGTTTAAAAAAAATTATGAACTTTTAACCTGCACGTCTTGTAGAATGTTCTAGAAAGTGTGTTGCTAGAATACGTTGCACTTCTGACTTATATGTGTCCTTGAATATTAAAAAAACTGTTTATATGGAAAATTAAAAAAAAATACAGTAGAGAGAAGTTTTGAAACCAAAAAGAATCAAGGAGCTATTCTAATTTGTTTTTTACATGTATTTATGTGTGGAGCAACAAAATTATAGACACAACAGCACTAGGAAGAGGAAGAGGAAGAAGCAGGGAGTGGGGGGACGGGGGAGATGGGCACAATGGCACACATGCACAATTAAGTACAGCACAACTATAGACAAACCATGGCCAAAATGAAAAACACCAACAAGGAGCACAAGTCACACAACCCGCCAACATCACACCACTGAACGAGCATAGAAGTGAAAACCACACTGCCTGAAAGGGAGAAGGGTGCACAAAAGCTGACATGAAGGGACATCTCACATCCAATGCAGCACACACACATAGGAAGCAGAGTACACCAACATCCAACACAATGTTGTCCAAACACAAAAATTCGCACAATCGAACACTGGAAACAAATGCTCCCGCCTGTGGCGAATAAGTGTCCAAAAGCGTCAGTACGAAACAGGCACATGAGAACGCATAGTACTAACCCACAGTCCGGATGGGCTAGCAATTCACGTATGGTAGACAGCCAGAGAGTCCGTGACTCACACATTGGTATACAAATGAAGGTACAATACATTTGGAGACAAGTGAAAATGTGGAAACTTTATTAAAAAAAGTGCGTGTCAGTAGGGCCAAAAGTAGTGCTACGATATGCAGACAAATGAAGCAGCTTGCCTGAATACGGAACGTAGGAAAACGTCCATGTTCACCTTGGGGTAGTCCATCACCAACACACGTCAATGTCAAGCAGCGTTGGTTGTCCACGCCTCGGACATGATTCGACGCCAATGCAGCCATGTCCACTGTTGTTTTGGGACATGTGACCAGATGTACAACATGCAATGATGCAGCGGGATATGTGCAATGTGGCACATGAAGTCGTGGTTGCAGGTACCTTATCACTCGTCGATGAACGCGAGTGCAGCTGCGTAAGCCACTATCTCAAATGAGTGATGGTTGGCCACAATATTTGACATGACGTCAACGTAATTCATCAGCTGACCGGGACAAATGTGCTGACTCCAACCACTGTACCCAATGTTTACCAAAGCAGAATCTAGAAGTGGGGCAATTTGCTCACAGCATACTACAACACGTGCAATCTCCCAGGCCCAGTTCCCAACATGCATGCAAACATCCATGCATCACCATGACACTCCTGGTTGTGGGCCACCAGGGGGCACACACACCTGTCATAATCCAGGTCAGCTACCTACCCGTTGGAGAGGCACACGTCCATGTACCACTCAGATATGCACGTGCAACATTGCAAAACAGGTTGAACACACGTGACCTCCGCAATGCGGAAGCTCAGCCGGTAAGTGATCCGCAGTACTGCCAAAGGCAGTGCACCCAGGACATGGAGCAGGCATGCTAGGTATAGGTGAACGTGAATGGAGTCGACCATGTGTTCGGGATGCCGTGCCATTGCGTCAGTGGCTCTGCTTGTAGCTGCACTGGCTTTCCGTGTGCCAGTCTTGTGGATGAAATGGCACAGCTTGGTGCAATGAGCCTGGTGTTTGTGCAATGGGTGCAGGGCAGGGGTGTGGTGAAAGTACGTATGAAGGCCATTTTACGCATGCTAACTATGACGAAGGACTTTTCAGTGTGGGATGTGTACTCAAATCGGGCAGTGCGTAGTGTGGGAGACGGGTGCAAATATTATTGTATCCATCGGGGGATAGGCCACTTGCAAGTTCCTTCTCGGAGCAGCAGATGTGCTAGTGAAAGATAGCTCGGACAAAGAACCTTTCATCCCTACAGTAACTTCTCCAGCTACATTGACACAGGATGTGTACAAAGGCCGATCATGGGTGTTGTGGGATGTCTGCGACCCTGGTCATCATGGATGAGATGCCCATCACATGGCACATGGGCGTGTTCACTGTGTGTTATGTTTCCATAAGCTGCTCCTCCCTCCCACAAGCCCCCACACTTTTGTATGGTGCGTTGTTGTATCCCGTGCACTCCTACGGCACACCATTGTAATGCCTATTCACGCATGTCCTGCAGCATTCCAACTACACCGTGACAGTGCCGTTTGGAGGTGGTACATTCCACTTTACAACATCGACTGCTGTGGCCCTTGTGGAAGGCCACATCAGAACACAGAGACACACTTACCGCACTTCCTGCATTGCCGAATAGGCACACCCCTCCACTGACCTGTGTACGCCGGACAAGTACACGCCGCTTGTGCATGCAGGAGGATGCATGCATAGCTACCTGTCCAAAGTCACTACCAACGCTGAGGTGACATGGTAACCTCCACTGTAGACAGCACACTGTGACGTTGCAGGGCCCGTGACTGTCATGCTAACACAATGACCACACGGACACACTTGCTCAGATGCGGGTTCGGGGGGCATTGGCGGTCCTGGGGTTGTTGCGATGAGTGTTGTGTTCCTCATGGGTTTCCCTGTATCATGCTCATTGGCTCAATGGCACCTGTGTGTGTTCCAGTGTGGCTCTTGGTTGTGTTCCCTTTCATGCTGCAGGTAGGCGTCCTGCTTAACACCTGCAGAAAGAAGGTGTAAAATCCCTGGTGCTAACGCAACTTATCGCCGGAATTTGTTTCGCATTGCAGTTGTGGTGAAAGTTGTGATGTGATTTTTTTGTGTACAGAAAAATAAACAAACTGGGCAGTGTATTTCATCAAGATCCAGCACCTGACCCACTATTCCCAATCAATATAAATACAATGCCATTTTTTCATTGATTTTGTGTGTACACTGTAAGTGCACCCACCACCACAGTGCAATTCAATACAGGATTTTAGTATTTAGAATAAATCGCAACGGTGCACCTTGTTTCTTTTTAGCATGGGAACAGCTACTCTGCATTTCATTATCAGCACTTTAATGCAACTAAAGTTAAGATAAATCTAACACACTATTCAGAAGCTGGTACAAACTGCAGACATCACCAGTAATCCCGCGATAACTGCCCAGTCATGAATAGCAGAGACCACATTAGCTTATCCGCAGCCTGGCAGATATCACACATGTCGCTGAGTTCTGGGTCATCAATGGCAGAGACCAAATCAGCTTTTGGTGCCGCTAACCTTGTGAAACACAAGTCAGCACCACGTGGTGGTAGGCCTCTGACGGCCAAGGAATGTAGGGTGCGACTAACCCAGTGAAACTCAAGTCTGTGCCACATGGTGGTAGGCCCCTGACAGGCACATCACCTTCAGGTGGCACTAACCTGGTGCAACTCAAGTCTGCGCCACGTAGTGGTAGGCCCCTGACGGCCACATGAGCTTCTGTTGTACTGGTTTAGTGGCACCACGTGTTGCCGGTCTTGCATATGGAAATATGCCTCACTGATCGAAGGGAGTCTGGTGCTGTGGTCGCTGCCATGGACTTGGGGTCACTGCCGTTCAGGACTCAGGACACAGTTCCACATGTGGGATTGGCCTGTGTTGAAGAGGGTTAGTGGCACCATGTGTTGCCAATCTTCCACAGTGTAGGCCAGAGGTAGCGGTGCGCAAGGGCCAACAGTCCGGTGCATAAGTTGGTGGCACCACCGGCCTGCATAGTGCAGATTCATTGGCACCACGTGTTGCCGGCCTTCCATATGCAAATACCCCTCACTAATCGAAGACAGTGTGATCCTGTGGTCGCTGCCACGAAGTTGGGGTCACTGCCATTCAGGACTCAGGACACAGTTACATATGTGGGATCAGCTTGTAATGTACTGGGTTAGTGACACCACGTGTCGCCGGTCTCGTATATGGAAATACGCCACACTGATCAAACGGAGTCTGGTGCTGTGGTCGCTGCCACGAACTTGAGGTCGCTGCCATTCAGGACTCAGGATACAGTTACACATGTGATATCGGCTTGTGTTGAACAGGGTTAGTTGGCACCACCTGTCGCCGGTCTCCCAGTGTAGGGGGAGACAGCGGTCAGCAAAGGCCCACAGCCACGTGACATTGACTTGAGCTGCACAGATTGGGAGCATTTGGTCTTCTTAAGCCATTATAGTCTCTAATAAAACAGGATGTTCCCTTGAACGTGAATAAATGAGGTGAGCCAAAGGGTCAACAGAATACAATAACAAATTTACAAATTTAAGTCAAGAATTCTTACAATTTATTGAGAATACAAAAAAAATTTTTTAAAAGAAGAGTGGACCAGAAGCATCCCACTCAACACAAATAAAACAATAAAAGATATTACAATCAACATTCAATATTGGCCAGCAAGATTGAAACACACAGACAGAAAGGACTGTAAGACATAGAATAGTGCAATACTGGTTGTATATTCAGACCCGTTTGTAAACACCTAAGCTATGTACACCATCATTTTGTCTATCAGCAAAAGATGTCGAGATCATGAATTATACTTGGTGAAGCGTCGACGCGTTTCGGTGGTTTTTCAGAGTTCTGTCCACCTTTTTCAAGACAATGATTGATTTCTGTCAGGGTACAGGGGTCAATATTATTATTATTATTATTATTATTAAGCGTTCTTATATAGCGCTCGATTACCCGTAGGCATCTCGGCGCTTGCCTTGGGAACCCGTCCTGGTTTTTCCCTGTGAGATACCCGTACTGGGCATCCCCAAGGTGAAAGCCAGGCATCCCTCCGCGGGGGGGGGCGTAGTGGAGATTAAGCAAGCTAATGCCCAGAGCTGCAGAGTGTGAACCTGTGACTCGAGTAGGCACCGAAACGAGAATTATCGAGTCCGTGGATATTTGGGCTCAAGACCCTGCCGCGTCGGGAATTGAACCCTGGTCCTGTGTCTGACCTCTGCTTCAGGGTCTGCCGCCTCTAACCAGTGAGCCACACTTCTCCTCCTAATTACCCTAGAGAAATAAACATACAATAAGTTCTGGTGCATATAGAATGTTTATGATTGTTATTTCTAATGGTTTTATCTCTTTAGCCTGTAAAAAATAAGATATAGAAATACCTTTATATAAGAACTACTTTAAAAAATCATGGTAGTATAGAAACAGATGATCTTTAGATGTATCATACAGGTAAGTATACAGTCACTATCGAACAGATTGTGGTTTCTTCTACCATTTCATACCATAGGAATTAACGGTTATAGTACATGCATTTGTGAAGGATCAATTGTTTACCCTACTTTCACAGAGATAGAGAATTCTGTTTGTTAACCATTTATTAGTTTCTATATATCTCTCTATTTAAGGAAAACCTCTTCTTTTTTGCAGTGAAAATAGCAAATTCTATACAGAATCCAAAAAGATGAAGAGCTGAAAAGCTTTTGAAATGTACCAAGTTGATACCGTTTCTAACAATTTATTAATTCTTTTATGCCTCTCTCTTCGGAGATTAGCTGTTCTCCTAGGGGTGTGAATTACCAGGTTCTATAAGGGAGAAAGGCAATGCTTTTGAGAAATACCACTGTTTTTTTGTAGTAGATATGCATAAGAAACGGTATACCAGATTAAGAAAAACTGGACCATATAGTCTATTCTCAAATGTTTATATAAGGTGAAAAAGAAGTTTACCTGGGGATCCGTATTGGAAGGATGTTTTCAGATTCTATGTAATTCGATATTTGTGTGCGAATTGTTAAAACCGCAAAACAGGTTGAGGCTGCCTATAAAGTGCTCCTGTGGATCAAAAAAGGATATAGGATCACCATGAGGGGAGGAGAGAACTGTGCTCTAGCGCCTTATTGGTCATTGCCAGTGAGGATCTAGCCAACTTCTTAGAATGGCTCAACCTGGGTGATCCCAACCTTAGATTCACGGGACATCACAGTAATTCCAGGGTAGAATTTCTAGACATAGTTATCAAGGAAGAGGAGGGTTTGTTGAAAGTGGAACTTTTCACCAAACCAACGGACAAAAATACACTCATACACTACTCCAGTAACCACCCTAAAGCACAAAGGGACAATGTGCCCTTTGGCGAATTCCTAAGATTGAGACGAAATTGCTCTAACTTAGATGACTTCTATAAACATTCTGAGATTATGACAAGAAAACTGAAGGAGAGAGGCTACCCCCATAAATTAATCAAAAATTCCCTCAAGCGGGCAAGATTCTATGACCGAGAGAGTCTGCTCGATCAAAACAAATCCCGCAATAAACAGAATCTGGACAAAATAGTTTTTGTAACGCAGTTCTCACACCTAAGCAATCAAATCAAAAACATCGTGAACAGGAATTGGTGTATTCTTAACTATAACAACGATACCAGACTTAATAAACCACTGTTTTCATTCCGTAGGAATAAAACCCTACGCAATAGTTTGGTTCATACATACAAGCCAATCATGGAAACCCAACGAACCCTGACAGGCTCAATAGCTTCAGGTAATCACAAATGCGGGACCTGCTCGGTCTGTTCAGACTGCATTACAGGCACTAGTTTGGAATTTAATGGAAAAATCTTGACTCCAAAAACATTCAACAACTGCAGAAGCCAAAACATCATTTACCTACTGATCTGCCCCTGTAACTTGGGTTACGTGGGGGAAACCAGTAGGGAACTAAGACTAAGAGTTCTCGAACATAAATCAGCCATACGCACAAATAAATGTAATGCTCCCCTAACAGAACACTTCAGACAGGAGAACCACACTTCTGACGACTTACGTTGGTTCATTCTGGAGATGGTCAGAACTACCAGACGTGGAGGTGACACCGAGAAATTGAGAAAAACCTGAGAACAATGGTACTTTTGTTTTCTCAACACCATTCTCAAAGGTTTAAACACAAGGGAGGATTGGACGCATTGCATCTAGTCCTGCAGGCTACAGTCCATATTTGCAATCTAGCCCTACAGGCTACAGTCCATATTTGCAATATAGACCCCAAAAATCCACATGATAATAACTCACCCTTAGGGGTTAAATTATAGCAACAGACATTATTTCCAAAGCAAAAACAAACAATCTTTTCCATCAACTCTGGTAATCTAAGGAGCATGCGATCCTCCAGATTGGCAAGAGGATCCCGCGCATTTTTAATTTTTAATTTTTACCTTTTACTTTGAACAAACACACTAGCAGCAGTATAGTCAGACATCACCAAATAAGACATCACCATCCCGCAGTCCCCAGACGATAGATTTAGTTTATAAGTCATCCATCTTGCCCATATCGGCATGCTGGGCCTATTTCAACCCTTTGCGAACCATCCCCTCGGATTTTTAAGAGCACTAGATTATTTGAAAAAATGTCCACTGCTAACAAAGTGGCGGCGTTAGCCCAAACCTTCTTTTATCTGAGAATTATACATTCGCTACCTAGTACAATTGTCGATAACTCAAAGCCACGGTCATTTTCCTCGAGTCAGTACCAAGTACACGGAAGAGCGATGCCGCTAACCCATTGGATTAATCCAATATAAAATCAACCAATCGTGACATAGCAACGTAAGCCCGGATATGCAAATTTCCCGGCTCCCAATAGCATCGATCTGATTGGTTCAATCTTTAACCAACCACCCGCTAGCTTAAGTATTTAAACACGCCGCTTCTTTTTTCTGGCATTTCCCGTGGAACCAGAGAAGCAGGCAGTCCTACGTGATACACCAGGTGAGCTCTACTAGAAAAATAGGAGTGTAGTTGGATACTTTATGGGGAAAAAAAGAGCAAGTTAGATCCTACCGCTAAGCCCTTCTCTTCTTACCGTCTATTAGGAAAAGAATCGCTAAACACGAGGACATGACGTTTATGCCTCTGGTTCTGCTACCTCAAAGCTATAGGTAAACAGAGAAGCGAGCAGTCCTTTGCGGATAAATAGGTAAGCTAAGTAAACACCTGGGCAAGATATAACACTAGGAGTAAAAGCAATGTTCTTATCTGCCCCATCTGTATCCCCCCTCCTTTTATCTATTGCTTAGCGAAACGAATGCTGACACTGCTAAGACAAGACTTCGGCACCTCTGTGTTTTAATACTAGAAAGAAAAGAAGTAACACAAACCTCAAAGCTATATGTAAACAGAGAAGCAAGCAGTCCTTTGCTGATAAATAGGTAAGCAAAGTAAACACTTGGACCAGATATAACACTATGAGTAAAAGCAATGTCCTCATCTGCTCCATCTATATCCCCCCTTTCTTTCATCTATTGCTTAGAGAAACGAACGCTGACACTACGAGGACAAGACTTCGGCGCCTCTGTGTTTTAATACTAGAAAGAAAAGAAGAAACACAATATGGCGCACAATAACTCTGGATAGTCTACACTCCATGCGCAAAAGCCTATATTATCAGGTAGGTCTAGTCGTCAGCATCCATGTCTAGATAGCCACCTGGGACATGACTTCATCTTGACCAATAAGGCGCTAGAGTACAGTTCTCTCCTCCCCTCATGGTGATCCTATATCCTTTTTCGATCCACAGGAGCACTTTATAGGCAGCCTCAACCTGTTTTGCGGTTTTAACAATTCGCACACAAATATCGAATTACATAGAATCTGAAAACATCCTTCCAATACGGACCCCCAGGTAAACTTCTTTTTCACCTTATATAAACATTTCAGAATAGACTATATGGTCCAGTTTTTCTTAATCTGGTATACGGTTTCTTATGCATATCTACTACAAAAAAACAGTGGTATTTCTCAAAAGCATTGCCTTTCTCCCTTATAGAACCTGGTAATTTACACCCCTAGGAGAACAGCTAATCTCCGAAGAGAGAGGCATAAAAGAATTAATAAATTGTTAGAAACGGTATCAACTTGGTACATTTCAAAAGCTTTTCAGCTCTTCATCTTTTTGGATTCTGTATAGAATTTGCTATTTTCCACTCCAAAAAGAACAGGTTTTCCTTAAATAGAGAGATATATAGAAACTAATAAATGGTTAACAAACAGAATTCTCTATCTCTGTGAAAGTAGGGTAAACAATTGATCCTTCACAAATGCATGTACTATAACCGTTAATTCCTATGGTATGAAATGGTAGAAGAAACCACAATCTGTTCGATAGTGACTGTATACTTACCTGTATGATACATCTAAAGATCATCTGTTTCTATACTACCATGATTTTTTAAAGTAGTTCTTATATAAAGGTATTTCTATGTCTTATTTTTTACAGGCTAAAGAGATAAAACCATTAGAAATAACGATCATAAACATTCTATATGCACCAGAACTTATTGTATGTTTATTTCTCTAGGGTAATTATATTGACCCCTGTACCCTGACAGAAATCAATCATTGTCTTGAAAAAGGTGGACAGAACTCTGGAAAACCACCGAAACGCGTCGACGCTTCACCAAGTATAATTCATGATCTCGACATCTTTTGCTGATAGACAAAATTATGGTGTACATAGCTTAGGTGTTTACAAACGGGTCTGAATATACAACCAGTATTGCACTATTCTAAGTCTTACAGTCCTTTCTGTCTGTGTGTTTCAATCTTGCTGGCCAATATTGAATGTTGATTGTAATATCTTTTATTGTTTTATTTGTGTTGAGTGGGATGCTTCTGGTCCACTCTTCTTTTAAAAATTTTTTTTTGTATTCTCAATTAATTGTAAGAATTCTTGACTTAAATTTGTAAATTTGTTATTGTATTCTGTTGACCCTTTGGCTCACCTCATTTATTCACGTTCAAGGGAACATCCTGTTTTATTGGTTAGCTAACCCCAACTCCCTTGACTCTCGTTAAGGGGTACCTCTCTTACTTACCCTCATTATAGTCTCTTACACAATTTGCATCGCTACTAATCTTAAATTGTGAACCGTCCTAACCCCAGTGTAGGCCGGAGGCAGCGGTCAGGATGGGCGCACAGCCACGTGACGTTGAGTTGAGCTGCACAGTTAGTGGCTCCTGGAGCACTCAGTGTGTGTGCACCCTGAGATGATACGTGTTCCCGGCGGGCCGCACTGGGAGAAATGTCTTTTGTCGAATGAATTCTGCCTTGATAAGGCCACATGGCGTTGACTTGTGGTGCACTTAGTTAGTGGTACCTTTGGCGCTCTGGGAGCAACGTGTCTTGCGTACTAGACTGAGTCATCTGCAACCGCCACAGCATCTGAATTGCGAGCCCTGCTGTCCACAGTGTAGATCGCAGGCAGTAGTCTGTACAGACATAAGTCTGCTGTGCTGTGCCGCTGGGTTTGCAGGGGGCCTGTGTCGAGGAGGCCCGCGGTCATGGCGGCAGCCACATGGCAGGGTAAGGGCCGCCGCTCTGGCAGACTCGTTGGCCTTCCCACAAGTGAACCACGCCCAGGGCCTGGCCTATTTATTCATACTCCTACGCTGGAGTGGAGTATGTTGGACCAGCCCACTCCGCGTCCGCTTCCAGGGGGTCGACAACACAGCTACATGACCAAGATCTTCCCCATTGCCTGAGGTAACATGGTTGCGTCCACTGTGCACAACATTACAGCTATCAATAGTATATGTCCACATGGAGAGGTTTGCGCTTTGCATAGTGAGGTCTTTGCAGCACATCACCGCTGCACTTGGCATTGTGTGCATTATTATTGATGGGTGACTTGCCTCCTTCACACATACTTGGTTGCCACATCTCCCAATATTCAGCTATTGTGCGGCTGAGCGGCCATGGCGTTTTGGGAATGTCTGTTGTCCTGTTTTGCGCTGTGTTGGTGGTAGTAGGGGGGTGGTCCGGGGGGAAGTTCTGGTGGTGGTGGCGCTGGGTGTTGTGGCCTTGTTCGGTGTCGGAGCTGCATGATCAGTAGCTGTATCACATGTTGGTCTTTAGATTTGGCTGTGAGTTGGGTCCAATTCATGCTGTAGATAGTCGACCTCCTTACACCAGTTAAAGGTTGATGTTAATTTCTTACTGCTAACTCGGCTTATAGCCTGCTTTTTGGATCGCATTGCAGATTTGGCTGGTTGTTGAAAATATGGGGAAGTGGTGTTTTAGTTTTTTTTCCACAGGAACGCCTACTTCGCATATCATTAGCGTTAGTTGTGGCTCTCACTTGTGGCGATTTTTTGGGAGGAAGGTATCGATGGAAAAGTGATGTCATTTGAGATGTCATCAGTGATATCATCAGTGATGTCACTGACCATGTCATGAATTATGTAATATGTGACATCATCAGCAGTGCGTTGCGGGGGCACGAGTTATAGTTAGCTGAACTAACTATAAAGGTGGAATTTCTATGATTTGAAATGTCCAGCTAACTATAACGTCCCTGAAACCTATGTTTTTTTCAGTGAATATATATATATATATATATATGCTGTTTACCTGCATTAAATAAAGAAATCTTATTTGCCAGATCCTGTGGTCCGTCTCCTGCTTCGCCGGTCCGTGGGGATTGGAAGTGGCTTTGGAGTGTTCCTGAATATATATATATATATATAAAATTCACTGAAAAAACCATAGGTTATAGACCATATATAGTTAGGAATTAGCATTTAAAAAACCTTATTTTACTCACACAAAACCAATGAAATTCCATATATAGTTAGTTGTACTAACTATATATCACGCACCCGCAATCCACTGCTGATGATGTCACATATTACATCATTCATGACATGGTCAGTGACATCACTGATGACATCACTGATGACATCTCAAATGACATCACTGATGACATCACTGATGACATCTCAAATGACATCACTGATGACATCATTGATGACATCATACAGTGACTGTATTTTTCTGTAAAGTTAAAATATGTCTTACATATTTAAGAATGAGTGGATGTATAAGTGTCTGGATGAAGGATTTAGTAGGTGCATGACTGACTGTATGAGTGAGTGGTTAAATGTGTCTCACTGAGTGCATGGGTTAGTGACTAAACTGTCTTAATTTGTGCATCATTATGTCTGTTGTTCTGTAAACTGCTGCATGTGTTGATCAGTAGCTATATGAGTAACTATATGGGTTATTGATTGGTTGCCCAAGCATTTGTATGGGAGACTGAGTGTGTGTGTGGGTGGCTGGGAGGTGTATGACTCTGTGCATAGATGTATGGGTTCAAAAGTGCATGTGGAAACAGCTGTATGGGCGGTTGACTGTGTGCATGACTGTATTGGTGAGTGAATGGATATCTCAGTGCTACATGTCAAAGTAAGTACATATGTAAAATACAGTACATGTGAGAGTTGACATATATAAATAACTGTGCATAAGAGCCAGTGAATGTGTGAGTGGCTGTATGGATCATTGTGCTCTTGTATCCAGGATTGTATAAGTGAGTAAATATGTTTTAGTATATGTTTGAATAAGTAAGATGTGTATAACTGTATAGTTGTGAAAATGGAGGTGTGATTGATTCTTTGCATGACTGACTAGGTGTGTAAGTAACTCCATGGATGAGTGACAGTCTGTGAGTGTCTGTTTACACTGAGTGTATCTAAGGTTATATTAGAGTCTGAAGAGGTTCATCGTATTATCACATGAGTGATGTCATCAGTGATGTGATCAGTAATGTCAAATGAGATGTCATCAGTGATGTCATCAGTGATGTCATTTGAGATGTCATCAGTGATGTCATCAGTGATGTCATTTGAGATGTCATCAGTGATGTCATCAGTGATGTCATTTGAGATGTCATCAGTGATGTCATCAGTGATGTCACTGACCATGTCATGAATGATGTAATATGTGACATCATCAGCAGTGGATTGCGGGTGCGTGATATATAGTTAGTACAACTAACTATATATGGAATTTCATTGGTTTTGTGTGAGTAAAATAAGGTTTTTTAAATGCTAATTCCTAACTATATATGGTCTATAACCTATGGTTTTTTCAGTGAATTTTCAAGGTTTTTTAAATGCTAATTCCTAACTATATATGGTTTATAACCTATGGTTTTTTCAGTGAATTTCAATGGTTTTTTAATAGCAAATATCTATAGCTATAAAATGTATTCTTATTTAAATCCAAAAATATATTTTATATGTTTATTAATAATTTTTTTTAAATATTTTTTTTGTTTCGCTCCCGGTCCGCGAACCGGGAAGCTTCCCGTTAGCTCAATTTGATGCCGCGACCCGGTCCGCGAACCGGTAAAAAATCAACTTAGTGACGGTATCGCGTTTCCGCGTAATGCGTCTTATGACGTACTGCGTTAGCGCACCCGGAAGTGCCCCGGGGCGCGGACCGAGGCGCGAAGCTCAGCGACCCGGAAGCTAACCGGGGCGCGTCGCGAAAGCGCGACGTATCGCGTTGCCGCGTAATGCGTCTTGTGACGTACCGCGTTAGCGCACCCGGAAGTGTCCCGGGGCGCGGACCGGGGCGCGAAGCTTAGCGACCCGGAAGCTAACCGGGGCGCGTTCCGCAGCGCGTAACATGAGCGTGAGAGGTCATGTGACTTGTTAATAAAACTTTTCATTGGTTCATTTCAATTTTGGTTTCATAATGATGTAAGGCTAGGTCAGGTGACCTAAAAATAACACTTTTCATTGGTTGAGAAGTATTGTTTTTCCCAAATGATGAAAACCCCTCCTTCTTTCCTCACTCTGACTTTCATCTTGGTGAGAGAAAGACCCTTTTACTTTATAGAGAAATGGCTTCCATTGTTGCTTCAGCTAGTGTTCCCCCACCACCACCCCCACCTCCTCAAGGGAAGAAAGGACCACCTGCTCAACCAATGTTTGAAGAAGAGGAAGATCAAGAAGAGGAGGAAGAGGAGGAAGAGCCTGAGTTTTTGCCAGAGGAGCCCAGGAGGTACAATAGAAAAGAAAACTACATCTGGCAATTTTTTAAATTTCCAGCAGGGCAAAAAAAAGTCAATGCCAGATATGTGTTTTGCCGTATTTGCAACGATCGACTGTCAAGGGGCACTGACAAGAAATACAGCTTCGGCAATTATACGATGCACAGGCATATGAGTAGGTGGCACCCAAATAATTATAGTGCTGCCCAGCTTCGTGATGAACAGCAAAATCCCCTGGCAATGGTGAGAACATCTGCTGTCAAAGAAGTATCGGGACCAGAGGCGAGGGAGGTGATCCCGAACATTCAAATGGACATGGGGGAAGTAAAGCAAGTGTGCGTGTGGTGCAGCCAAACACTTTGCTACCGAGAAAGTAGCATTACTCTTATAATGAGAGCTATCAAAAATCATGTTTGCCCGAAACGCCCCAAAAAATAAATTCTTCTTTTTTTCGTTGCTCCTGTTGAGCCCTTCTCAATGAATCATTTTTGTTTCCCCCCTCCCCCCCAAAAAAACAAAAAAATTACAAAATGTTCAGAAAAAACAAAAAAAATATAAAAAATGTTCAGAAAAATAATAAAAAAAATTAAAAACAACAAAAACCAAAAAAAAAGTTCTTTTCAGAACTACCTCCCCATTATAAAAAAAATTGGTAGAATTTTTGAAACTCTGCCAATCTCTATTTCTTTTAGTTCGCTTCCAGTTCGCACTCCGGTACGCGAACCAGGAGCGAACCAAAAAAATTTTTTTAAAAAAAGAACAGTAAGTATAAGGGAAGGAAACAGACAGTTATGTTAAAAGAAAGACAGCTACAGGGAGTAAAGAAAACATACTGTTACCCGCAATCCACTTCTGATCATGTCACATATTATATCATTCTTGACATGGTCAGTGACATCATCAGCAGTGGATTGCGAGTAACAGTATCTTTTGTTTACTTCCTATAGCTGTCTTTCTTGTAACATAAATGTCTGTTTCCTATCCTTATACTTACTGTTCTTGTTTTAAAAAAAAATTGAGATCATTCAGAAACAGTAACATTAATAGAGACAGAATGAGTGAATAATAATGAAGAAGTATGAGAAGAGAGGGACTGAGAAAAATACTGGAAGGAGTAGAATAATTAAGTAATAGAGAAAGGAATGAGAGAAGTAGCAAACGCAGGAAAGTAAGGATTAAAGAAATGAAGCAGTAGAACTAATAGATGTTAAATGTGATAGATTAAATGATTGATTCAGGATGACGATAAGGTGTGTCCTCTCCAAAATTTTGTTTAAGATGAGGCCTACTTAGGGTTGCATATCAAATTTATGCTTGTTGAAGAATACAGAGGAGATAATACATGTGAAGGCCTACCATTGAAGTAAAACATGTCCACTTCACTCTTGAACAACGGCCAGACCTCTTCTGTGTCCATAGACAGACCTAAAGTTCATCTGCACAATGTCATCCGTAAACTTAGAAAACACAAGTAATGTAATTGAAAAACGTGGAGTTTCTTTTGCTCATTTCAAAATCACATCACCTGTGTTGCCTTTGCTTAGGTATCTCATAGTGCAGATGTAGTTCAGCATATGAAACAGTACGCAGAAGTGCAGCAGTGTATGCATTAATACATGTGAAGGCCTACCAATGAAGTAAGTCATGTCCACTTATTACATCATTCATGACATAGTCAATGACATCATCAGCAGTGGATTGCGGGTTAAAAGAGTAGAAAACATTTACCTTATAATTCTTGTTAACTTTTTCAAATATTTTTTCATACTTTCAATCTGTAAAAGAGAGAAGAAACATTTCAAAAATATTAAAACATGTATTTAAAAATTTGAAAAGACAAGGGAAAAGGTTCAAGAAGAAACAGTTTTTCAAAAACTTTGAGATTTACAGAAGCCTCTGCTGCTATACGTCCCCTACACAATCCTAAAGATATATATTTTAAACAAACAGTATCTTGATGCTGATGAAGTGAGGCCTATTTTGGAACATGGTGCATCTTTTGCACTGCTGATGTCTCACAATAGTGATGCAATAGCAGCGCAAAAAAGATGTAAAGCCATCATAAAATTGTGTCTAACATTTTAAATGATTCTTTCAGGATACAAATAAGATGTGTCCTTTCAAGAGGTTTCTTTAAGGTGAGGCCTATTCAGTTTTAAAAAAAAAACAGTACCCAGAAGTGCAGCACTGTAAGCATTAACTTTGACACTTACAGAAGCCTCAGTTTCTCCATATCTACCTCACATTTCTAAATGTATATCATAAGTACAAAAAGTAGAACATTAATTATACATGTTAAATGGTTTATTTTTGCTGTTCTCAGAATGTATCAAATTTCACTAAAAACAGTGACTTGAAGGTATTCATCATGTAACAGCGGGGAAAAAAAAACACAATCAAAATGATTGTGTTTAAAAAACCCATACAACATCAGAAATCAAAATTCAGAACTCCTTAAAGTTAACTTACTTTCCATGACGTCCAAGGATGTCCTATGAACAGCTTACACTCTTTTGTGCTGTTATTACTTTCAGCCCGCCACTTTCTGAAAGAAAATCTCCATCGTTTTTAAAAACACGTTACATGCAATAAATTACTTCTTGCTCTCTACCACAATTTTCCACAAGGCCAAATCTGGTCAGAGCCATTTATAACTCTTGGATTTCTTGTAAGCCAATCCCGTCATTTGGCATTTCCGCAACTTTCAGAATTAAAATGTTGAAGATCATTTTCACAATCCTGGAATAGTAATATCTTCCCCTTCTTGCTCAGTCATGTTCTACATTTCCTATGACACTGATACTGCTTACTATGAAGCAGACTTACACTACCTCTATGACTACTACAATTATTTAATTCTCTACATCACTTTTAATCACAAAGCAATGTAAAACAGTAGACAGCATTGCAGACTTACATTCCCTCTACTCCATGTTTTGATTGGCTGCTTCAATTAGCTTATAAAAAGAAACAGTTTTTCTGAACTCATTGAAAGTGCACGTATTTCTCCATGACGTCCAGTCCTATGGTTAGAAGTTATGTCTCTGAACTACACTTATCCTCAAGGCCAAATTGTGTAGGAGCCATTAGAACTTCTTGAAATTCCACAGAGCACATCCCGAGATTATTTCCCTAAAATTTTGGTTTTAAAAACACCAGGTAAGAGTTTTTAAGGTCATACGGCAATTTTTTTTTGAAAATTAAAACAGAATCATTGCAGAATGACCAGCCATTTCTAGACTTTAAATAAGCTGTGTAATGTCCTGATGTTATTGAAGGGCCGTCATGATATATAATTGCTGCAGTTACAAAAGTCCTTCCTGATATTGACAACTGCGAAGCTACAAAATTTTTAATTAAAGTTGTCAATTTTGTTCCATCAGGCCTACATCGTTGGAACATTAAAATGACATACTGGCCATATGTTCGTATAAATAATGTGGACATCATTTCAGATTTACATTGGCTACACTCCATGTTGTGATCAGCTGCTTTTACTAGCTTATTAAAGGAGACTGATTTACTGTCTGGCAAAGTTAAATATATAAATCTTTCTGAGTCTACACTAGTAGTACTTGATACCATACAGTTCTCGCAGTCATGCTGCCATTGATAAGAAAGCCCAAACAGCTGATCTACATCTACACCTTCAGCATGTAATACATCAAGCATATACATTAAAAACTCCTGACAATCTTGCTGAATATTTTGAGAGAATTGTGTTTGGCCTGAACATCTGTCTAACAGATTTCGAATTTCAGACACACTTTCTATGTTTCTTCTATCAGTGCTACATTTCTCTAACACAGAATTTAACAAACTGCAAAATCTTTGATCAGAATTGACCACAATCTCTTCTTTTACATTTTTTAGAGAAAACAAAACATTAACCACTACATTAGCATAGCAGTTGACACCAGAACTGTTTTCAAACTGAAAACCAACAACATCTTCAACAGAATCCTTTTTGTTTCTGCTTGTAATTTTAGGTTCATTGACTTTTTGTCTTTTTGCTACAACCTCCCCAGTATTGTTCTCATTTCTTCGTTTCCGGCCTACCACACGTTTCTCAAACAAAGGATACTGAGGCAAATGTGGTGCATACTCTCTTCTTAACCTATTGTATTCCTTAACACAATCTAGATCCGCACAAATGTTTGTGACATCACACTCAATCAAGTACAATCCCGATAAAGTTCTAACTCGTGACAATGCCACATATGCCATACCCTCCTTGAACACAGAACTGCCAATATTCACCAATGAATTCACCAGTCTACACTTAAACCTTGCGATTTATGGATTGTCACCGCATATGCCAAGCAAACAGGAAACTGCTTACGGCGAACATATAAGTCTTTTACAAGCAAAAATCTAGCAGAACAACGAGCAATTAGCTGTACTTCCTCAATGCCATCAAATTTAATTTTTAAAAATTCAATTCCATCTCTATTTCTGTATTTCACAAAATCAACAACATTACCCATTGATCCATTTACCAGACCTCTTTCAACATGTAAATTCCTTCTTAAAATTATACGGCAGTTCAAGCACACATTCAGAGTCTTTTCAAAACCTGCAGTTTTAGATATACTCTTCTCTAATGAATCCAATTTTGTTTTCAGATTCTCAGACAAAATAATTGTTGATCCCATATGCTCTACTCTATCAATAGCTTCCAGTTTCACAATCTCTTGCTTTTCTAAATGCAACATTTTGTTGTTAAATTTGGCACATTCTGCAAGAGTTGGCATCAAACATATTCCAGATTTCTTCTCAGTAATTTCCTGAAAAATATTCTCAGGCACAACATCTTGTTCTGGATATAAATGTGACAGTAATCGTGCATGTAAAGCTTCTTTCCCATGCTCGGTCACTTTTCCAATTCTAACATCTTGTAGAATAGTCTTGTAAACTTCATCCTTCGCCTGACGCATATTTTCATGCAGTTCAGCATAATTGAAGTTTAACCATATATTGACGTTGCCAATGCTGCCTAGGCCCTTCCTGGTATCTTCATGCGTGAGCATTTTGAACACAGGTTGCCCTTTCACTGGTGTCAGCTGCAGAAGATCTCCGAAAACAATGATGTGTTTGCCACCAAATAACACATCATACTCTGTTTTGAGAACTTCTTGCATCCTCAAATGCACAAAGGCAAGCATGACATTGGAAACCATGCTTACTTCGTCAATGATAAGAAGTTTCATTTTCCTCAAGATTCTTGAAACTTCAAAACAAGCATCTCCAGATAGCTTGTGATATTGTAATTTGTTGTCATGCTCCACTGGCAGCATCAGTAAACGATGTAAAGTAATCCCTTTAATATTATGTGCTGCCAGTCCAGTTGGAGCAGTGACAACACAAGACAGCGATGACTCTGTCCTTTCCTGCAAATAGCATGAAATTGCTTTAATGAGGAAACTTTTTCCAGTTCCCGCTTCTCCACTCACGTACAGTCGGACAGGCTTCAACGACGTACATGAGCACTCTTTCTTATCATGACTTAATCCATGATCAATTTGCATGGTAACTTCGTCATATATTTTCCTCTGCTCAACGTTGAGTTGTCTTTCCAACTCTTCTAAGTTAACCGCATCCTCCTGAGCATGTGCCATGGCTCTTTCCACTTCATTCATGGCAGTGGCAGCTTCATTTTCGATAACAGGTCCTCCTAGTGGATCCTGACTCAATGAAGCAGAACTCTGACTGTCCTGAGAACTGTCTCTGGCAATCTCGGCTGCAATCGTTGCTTCCTGCTCAATTTCCGCATTCAACATTTCTACATATTTGGGAAAAGCAGGACATTCTATGGTCTCCTTGGCGGCATTGAAAGAGTCTTCGTAACAGAGGAAATCTCCAAGCAGTTCCTCTTCTGCACGCCAAGGCTTGAAAAGTTGCAAAAGTGCTAAATAGAAAAACTCCTTTTTTTCAGGAGATTCGCCACTCAATTTTCGATGGTTTACCAAGTGGCATTTTCTTTGCTTGACCAGACATCCCTCACTTCCTATTACAGCATACACTCTTTTCTCAGTATCTTCTTTGATGTTCCTCTTGAATATGTAATTTTGCAGAACCTCATACAGACAAACATTCTCGAGGTGACTGCTTCGATTTGGATAATATGTATCCAACATGTTTGTCTTCAAAATGTCGGTACTGTTTGGCTCCTTTTCCGCCAAATACTCAATTTCCCGCACAGGTTTGAGAACTCGATTACGCGTTGCTGCAAGACCAAGACTCGCCCAAACGATACTCCTGGACTTGGCATAGAGACTTGCTGAAGACAACCGGTCAGAACATTCGTACGCTCCGATTTCTCGATGCGACAACATCTTCAGACTGAAACTGTACAACTTCTTGCTGAGGCTCTTTTCATGGGAAATGTCCTCCCACATATCCTTCAATTCTGTCTTCTCTTTTTTGGTGATGTAAGACGTCACATACCGAGCCACAGCCATACAGTTATCAGCCACAAACTGTATATCCATGTTAGCATTCCACATGGACAAAATCACCGGGTTGTAGTCGTTGATGTACTTGGACTCTTCGTTCCTCTTCAAATTGTAAGTGTTTTTAGGTGATTTCTTCATGACATTGTGTCGCAGCGAAGACATCAAACTGTTTACTCTTCCTTTAGAAATCACCGGTCGTGGAAAGCCGAAACGACATTTAGTGTAGAACTTGTCCTTGTTTCGGAATTTACGACGGCAGTACTTTCCACATCGATGGCTTTGGAAACGCAGAACTTTTTCTCTTAGGCTTTTCTTCTCCTTTGCGTTTGGAACAGCACACGTAGAATACTGTTGGATGAAACTCATCACTGAGTCTTCTGGATCCGTTCCAAATTTAGGTGCATCCTTGATCCACAGCAACATATGTATATGAGGAGCACCTCTTGCTTGGTACTCCTTTCTCCAGAAGAAATCCAACACCTCTCCAAGAGGTGGATTCTTCTTATTCATGATGAAAGACATCATAGCTTCAAATCTATGATTGAAGTACCTACATACATTGACTGGATCCAAAGAGCACAGTTCTCCGGGTGTCTTGAATTCGATGTTATCTACGTTAGCATTTGCCTCTCGTAGAAATTCAAGTAAGTCTTCCCAGCCATACTCGGCACAGCTCAGAGTGAGGAACCATGTGGGAGTACCTAAGTTCCTCAACATACATTTTAAATCACCATGACGACGGTACCAGTACTCATTAGTACCACGCTGACACGCCATGAGATTAATCAGGTGAGAATCCAAAATACTGTCTTGGACATTGACTTTATCCATAAAGTCACTTGCCGAGATGTTTTGCATGTGTATACCACTTTTCAAGATGTGGTTCACTGCATATGACAGTCCAGACAGATCGCTTTCAAACAGGAGATGAAACAAATAAGGAATGCATTGTCGAAACCTAGCATCTCCTGCATACAATCGCAAAGTCCGGTATTCAGAAGCAGGAATTTGATGAGGTCGCTCATCATATCTTCCTCCCTGACCTGTTGGAAAAAGCTGTGGGAAACACCGAGCTTCCAAACTTTCCTCCCAAACACTAATGGGACTCCCTTTGGCTTGTTTCATTTGAAACAACTCAATAGTATTCCCCATGACTTCCTTGGAATGCAAAGGATGAACACTATAATGTTCATATATTTCTTCACTAGTAGAGGGTTCTACTTTCTCAATTTGACCAGCACACAAATCGCTATCCTCTTCCTCACTTACTTCCTCTTCTGCAACATATACATTCTTATAGTATTTATTATTTTTTTTCAAATACAATGTTGCCTTTTTAACTTTCCTAACATCTACTAAATCTTGCCATATTTTCTTATTCTTTGTCGGAACCCCATTAACTAAGATAACCAGAGGTTCCTCTTCCACTTTTTCTACTCCAATTGTGTTAATGTTTTTCTTCAAATCTAGAGGCAAATAAACAACTCTTCCCTTTAATCCTCTCTGTAAATCTGATGGAGGCAATTTCCCTGTCTTTGGCTCCATTCTTACAATAGCCTGGAAGTGATGGATACTTTGAATCAAAATAGATTCATAAGTATTTAAATCCTTCAATTCAGAAGGAATCTCAACCAATTCCAGATTATTATGAACTGCTCTAGCAGGCATCTGGTTTTGATTTAATTTGCAACAACAATAACTACACACACGTTGATCCAATCCCAAATCAAAACAATTTTCTACCATCAAGTATGTTGCGAAATCCTTCCATTCACTATTATTTTCCCTTTCACTTTTTGCATATAAATCCACTAACTTAGTCTGATTCTTATAATAAGTGCGTCGACAACACACACAAGTGAAATTAGGCCTCTCACTTGATTTCACCTCAAACGTCGCAATTTCCCTCTGGAAATTATCTGTACTGGAAACCTGTACACTATCTTCCACATGACCCTCTTCTTCTTGCTCAATTTCAACATTCTCCTCTTTACTTCCAAAGTAACAAAACTCAATTTCTTCACATATATTCTTCACATCTATTTCAGAACCATGCAAAAGAGCAGCGCATAATTGTTTAAGCATAATTGCTGGACTCTTAGCATAATACAACATTCTAACTAATTTGCTCACTTTATTATGATGCACTGCTAGCATCCTGAAATGATGAAAAACACTCTGGCATACTCTCCTGGAAAGACAAGCCAGTGAATGACCATGCAAACCTGTCACTTCTCTTACTCTGCAAGAATCTAATTCTTGCAACAACCTTATTTTCTGCTTCAAACTTTTCTTATTAAATGACCGTACAAAATCACAAAGCAAATTGATGGAATCCTGTCGCACACTGCAAATACTACTACACTTCCAGGTGTACACAGGACCCTTAGCACGTCTTCCTAAAACCTCATTACCTAACACCTCTTCTGCCTCTGTTGTCACAAGTTTTTCTTTTTCAACTGGACAACCATCTTTCACTTCATAAGCACGACCACTGGTGTCAACTGCATGCACCAAATCATTATCCTGGAAATAACTCTCCTCATTAAAAAATGCCTCACAGCTTGAACTATGCATCCATTCTCCAGAAAAAACTTCACAAAAATTACTACGATTAACTATTCTCTTCCATCTACTATTTCTTTTGAAATCATAAATTGCCTTGTTTAGCTTCCTAATTCTATTGATTATCAAAATAAATAACTTACGTTTAATTTCAAATGCCTGATCAATAACTTTCTCAACTTTTTTTTTTCTCTTATAAAAAACCAGTTTCTGTTGACCTTTCTTAATATTTTTTAACAAATTGCCAATTATCCTGTTGCGGAACATTCGTTTACAAATCTCCCTAAACTGTTGTTTCCTTCTACTATCATGCACAGAGTTATCTCTTGCTCTAGCAGTAACATTTTTCATTGGCCTTTCCTTTCCATTTGAATTCCTTCTCGTTTTATGGACTGAAACATTTTCTGTAGTAATATTTTTTTACTACACATATTTCTTATGAAATATTTTGTGCTCTTACCCGGTGCTTTCTTCGGGACTTGACAAATCTTTTTGTTAGAGGACTGCTGCTTATTTTCTTTCACCTGCTGTCTTTGACGTTTTGCAGCCTTTCTCTGTCTTTCTATTGTTGGCATGGTGAAATCTTGAAATGATCTGCAGTTGAATCTGTGGTAAAATATAATAAAAAATGTTATTAACCATTATTACCAAACAGTAAAACAATAACAGTGATCAAAAACTTAAAACACTACTTGACATTTTAAATAGAAGATTTTTTAGTCCTTGCAAATTTACAATACAGAAATAGCAGAAAAGAAATGACATTTATATTTATGTTACCTGTGCTATTTTATATGTGAATCTGATCTAATTTTATGAGCATATTTTAATATTTTATTGAAGACACTACATATAACCTGCTTTTGAAGGTGTCTTTATTTTTAAATTAAACGGTTTACCTTTTTACTTTTTATTAATTATAAATTTTAAAAATAAATGTTTATATTTCCATAGGCTCAAGCAGGTCAGCTTCCCATCCACTGATGTTTCAATTACAAGTTCAATGATGAGGTCAAAATCAACTGATTGCAGATTGTCGCTCATGTTGAGGTTGTCTTTATCTTTAAAGAAAGATAACAACAATGAGATGTTGCAGAGTAAGAGACAAATCTCAGAGATTATAATAGTAAAATTGTTTAACAAGAGTAATATTTTGCAGCTATTATTTAGCCATGTCCATCAATGCTGAGCAGGTGAAGACTATGTCTAAATTTTCAGTGAACAGGACTCATCTCTTCTTAACCTTGGATAAGCCTCACCGACTCTGTGTGTCCTGCACATACTTAAATGTAAAGGGGCAGATTTATGTTAAATGGCACATCCCCAGGCATGCACCAGTTAACGTGCACCACTACTCTGCCACCCATGGTGTGCCGTATTTACAATCAGATAGGAGAAAGCTTCGTCAAAACCCTGCGCCTGCTTTAAGCAGGCATAGGTCTTGACGCAACATTGTGGAGATGGGGCACCCCTGAGCCTTGCTTGAGCTGCATCGCACTTGCGATACAACTCCAGCAATCACTACCTTTACAGCACAGATACGTCACGCATCTGTGCCATTTTTGCCCCATGATGCCCCGCATTCTAAATGCAGCACACCATGGGTGGCGGAACAGCGGCGCAGGATGACTGACACATCCCTGGTGATGCACCAGTCATCATAAATCTATCCCTAAGCTTCTTATCTTGTTACAGATGAACCGCCATATGTAGCATGAAACTATTTTGCATTTCCTAAATAGCGAATTTTAAGGAATAAATAGCAATTCTTTACCATTCCTAATTTGCAATGAGCAAATTGCTAATTGCAAGTTACCCATTCATTTCCATGGGCTAGGAGGCTCATAGGAATGAAGGTTTAATTTGCGATTAGCAATTTGCTCATCACAAATTAGGAATTTTTCCAAGGGTGCAGGGGTGTCTCAAGAACACCCTGCTGCACCCCTGAAAAAGAAATTTGGGGGCATATGGCACACATACATGCCCTAAGGGCATGTGTTGGCGTCATATGGCACCTTTTGTTTTTTTGAAAAAAAGCTTTTTGAAAAGAATTCACAAATTACCACCAATTTACCACAATAGTTTCCAAATCCTTAATGTCATTTTTTACATATTTTTTCTTTGATACATTGCATTTAAGTAGTCACAAAATTTGCAAATCCTTCAGTGCAATTGCAAAATAAGGAATAGCAAATTTTGCTACTCCTTATTTTGCATCAAACTTGTTTGATACATACCATTTGTCTAATTAACATTCGCAAAGGCCGAAATTCGTAGAATTTTGATCTTTGCGAATGCTAATTAGCTTGATACATATGGCCCCAAGTGAGGCCTGTCTTGCGACATGGTGCATCTTTTGCATCACTGCTGCATCGGTTTCATGTGGTACGTTTTTTTTACACCATGACATATCTGCCTAAATGCATCAATTTGTAATGTTGTCGCCTTATAGCAAATCTTTTGCACCGCCGCTGCATCATAAAAGTGACGCACAGTGGCGCAAAAGAGGCATACACCTATCATAAATCTGTCTCTACCATTTTAAATGATGAATTCAGGATGACGATAAGGTGTGGCCTATCCAGAGGTTTGTTTAAGGTGAGGCCTACTCAGGATTGCAGATTAAAGTTACGCTTGATGAAGAATACAGAGGACATAATACATGTAAAGCTCTACCAATGAAGTAAGTGATGTCCACTTCATTGCGCCAGTCATCATAAATGTATCCCTAAGCTTCTTATCTTGTTACAGATGAACCACCATATGTACCATCAAACTATTTTGCATTTCCTAAATAGCAAATTTTAAGGAATAAATAGCAATTCTTTACCATTCCTAATTTGCAATGAGCAAATTGCTAATTGCAAATTAGCACCGCCGCTGCATCATAAAAGTGACGCACAGTGGCACAAAAGAGGCATACACCTATCATAAATCTGTCCCTAGCATTTTAAATGATTAATCCAGGATGACGATAAGGTGTGGCCTATCCAGAAGTTTGTTTAAGGTGAGGCCTACTCAGGATTGCAGATTAAAGTTACGCTTGATGAAGAATACAGAGGGGATAATACATGTAAAGGCCTACCAATGAAGTAAGTAATGTCCACTTTATTGCGCCAGTCATCATAAATGTATCCCTAAGCTTCTTATCTTGTTACAGATGAACCACCATATGTACCATCAAACTATTTTGCATTTCCTAAATAGCAAATTTTAAGGAATAAATAGCAATTCTTTACCATTCCTAATTTGCAATGAGCAAATTGCTAATTGCAAGTTACCCATTCATTTCCATGGGCTAGGAGGCTCATAGGAATGAAGGTTGCAATTTGCGATTAGCAATTAGCTCATCACAAAATAGGAAATTTTTCAAGCGTGCAGGGGTATCTCAAGAACACCCTGCTACACCCCTGAAAAAGAAATTTGGGGGCATATGGCACACATACATGCCCTAAGGACATGTATAGGCGTCATATGGCACCTTTTGTTTTTTGGAAAAAAATGCTTTTTGAAAAGAATTTGCAAATTACCACAAACTAGAAGTTGGTGGTAGTTTCCAAATCCGTAATATCATTTTTTACATATTTTTTGTTTGATACATTGCATTTAAGGAATCGCAAAATTTGCAAATCCTTCAGTGCAATCGCAAAATAAGGAATAGCAAATTTTGAATTAAGGACATTTTAAGTAATTTCCACATGTGCAGTGTTTTCAAATTATGATTTGAAAATCGTTTTTGGGGAAAAGTAATGGTTAAAAATTTATGACAAGGACATAATGGTGTATGCTTCTCTATAAGGCATTTCAGTGTCTCTGATGTCATTTTTCCCATATTACATTATAAGACCTTTCCCCATAGAGCACATTCCTTGTAAATATGCTCCCACCTGTGCATGGTGAATTTAGATTTTGACTGTTTGAGTCACATAGCCATGTTAAAAGTCACCCCAAAAAATTGCAAACGCTTTAAAAAAACACATTCATGTGTCTTAAGGACATTTTAAGTCATTTCCCCGTGGACAGTGTTTTGTAAGTGGCACAAAAGAGGCATACACATATCATAAATCTGTCCCTAGCATTTTAAATGATTAATTCAGGATGACGATATGGTGTGGCCTATCCAGAGGTTTGTTTAAGGTGAGGCCTACTCAGGATTGCAGATTAAAGTTACGCTTGATGAAGAATACAGAGGACATAATACATGTAAAGCTCTACCAATGAAGTAAGTGATGTCCACTTCATTGCGCCAGTCATCATAAATGTATCCCTAAGCTTCTTATCTTGTTAGACATTAACCGCCATATGTATCATATAACTATTTTGCATTTCCAAAATAGCGAATTTTAAGGAATAAATAGCGATTCTTTACCATTCCTAATTTGCGATGAGCAAATTGCTAATTGCAAATTACCCATTCATTTCCATGGAGCAGGAGGCCCATAGGAATGAAGGTGCAATTTGCGATTAGCAATTAGCTCATCGCAAATTAGGAATTTTTCCAAAGGTGCAGGGGTGTCTCAAGAACACCCTGCTGCACCCCTGAAAACGAAATTTGTGGGCATATGGCGCACATAAATTTTAACAACATTCCCTTACCTCAAAAACAATTTTCAATTCATAATTTGAAAACACTGCCCACAGGGAAAATACTTAAAATGTCCTTAAGACACATGAAAGTGTTTTTTTATTGCCTTTCCAGCATGGTTGGGTCACTTTTAACATGGCTATGTAACACAAACATTTAAAATCTAAATTTCCCATGCACAGGTCGGAGCATATTTACAAGCAACTTGCGCCACAGAGAAAGGTCTTACATTAAAATGGGAAAAATAACATCAGGGACAGTCAATTGCCGTATAAAGAAGCATACACCATTATGTCCTTGTCATAAATTTAAAAACAATTCCTTTTCCCCAAAAACGATTTTCAAATCATAATTTCAAAACACTGCACATGGGAAAATTACTTAAAATGTCCTTAAGACACATAAAAGCGTTTTTTGATTGCCTTTGCAGCATGTTTGTATCACTTTTAACATGGCTATGTAACACAAACATTCAAAATCTAAATTTTCCATGCACATGTGGGATCATATTTACAAGCAATTTGCGCCACATAATTCATAATTTTCTCCTTAAAGCACACTATTCTCTATCTAAATTAAAGAAATATTTTCTCACCTTAGCAAATACTTTGAGTTTGAAAACAGTCTCAGAAACACACCAATTTGTCTTCAGCAGAGCAAAAGGTATGCACTCCAGAGTCTGCAGCTATCAAAAGCACAGAAATGCTGTAAATCTTCACACATATCTCTCATGTCACCCAATCAAAACTCTTCCCTCACTTTTTTTCAAATGAAAACCCTTCCCCCCTCTGCCATTTCATGCCTTTTCTGCATGGCAACCACCTCATTGGAAGACTTCTGGTGTTTGCAAGTTCACACAACTTTGTTGCAATTGAACTCTGAACTCTCAGTGCACCTGCATATCCAGTGCATTCTTTCATTTAATGATTTTTTATTGACCATTCAAAATACATCTTTCAAAGAACACATCCGTGCACCCTAACTTTCTGTTTTCAGCAATCAAAATCCACCAATCACTGTTACTGCTTCATGAACACAGAAACTCCACAGTTTTTTTCATTTTAAACTCTCATTTTTCCAACTGCCATTTCATTGCCACACTTCATCTGACTGCAGGAGAACCTTCTCTCACCATGTTTTCTGTCTGGATTGTTGGACATAGTTATATTCACTGGGCTCAAAGGTACGTTGAAAACAGGAATTTACCTAACCTCAATTTACAAGATGTGGAAATTAAGTGGTTTGGCCACAGAGGATTAAAATGTCACCAATTGATACCATTGGTGAAAACCTTTATGCATTTGCCCAAACCTGACCTGTTAATTGTGCACTGTGGAGGTAATGACTTGGGCACTTTGACTGGGGTAGGTCTGGAAATGCTTTTAAAGGACACCTTTGAGCAATTGATGGCACTTTTTCCTCAGACTGCCTTGGTATATTCAAATATATGCCAAAGACAGAAATGGAGGTGGTCAAACCAATTTTGTCCACAAATTGAGAAGTCGAGGAAGCATGTAAACAAATCTGTTTCAGCTTACATGAGAGACCATGGAATGGGCTCCCTGTACAACAATAACTTGCGTTACTACATGCAAGATATCTACAGAGGAGATGGAGTTCACTTCTCAGATGAGGGCAACAGAGTTTTCACTCTGAATTTAAGAATGTGCATTGGTACCTACTTATAAGTACCTAAATGTACCATAAACCCAAAAGCTCTTCTCAGAGCTACCCTACATCTAATCACTCACAATTATTATTTTACTCTAACATTTTTCACTAATTTTCAACAAAGTACGCTCCCCGGGGCGCTACCCGGTACGCGAACCGGGAGCTAACCTCGCGAATTTTTTTTAAAAAATGGGTTTTTTCCGCACATATAAGCCTCCTCAGCCACCCTCACAAAACCTAGGGTGTCAAGATAAGTCTACCGTGCCCCCTTCTACCCATTCTGAACATTATTTGCCCTCCATTTTGTATCTTAATTCGACCGAAACACAAAATGGTGGACTCCCGTAACGCTTAAGGTTCGCGTACCGGGGCGCTCACCGGTTCGCGTACCGGGTCGCTCCCTGGGAAGCGCACCATCAAAAAAGGTGGGAAAGTAGTTCACAGAAAAGCCACTGGAGACAATTTCACCAAATATAGATTAGCTCATACTACATACCAATCCCTACCATTTTCACAAATTTGATTGGAATTCCATTTAGTCATTTAGCCTGTAGACCTCTCTAAATACCCTGAGGTAAATTACTTCACAAAACACATCTGAAGTGTTGGAATTGACAACCAATGAAAATGTTACTTTCATTTTCTACTTTTTTTACCTGACATTTCATTGGTTATATACCTGAATATATATAAAGGAAGAGAAGAAAACACAGCCATTTTGACTACTACTTCTTGCTGTACATTTCAATAGTATTTTCACTAATTCCTTCAACTTCTTTCTAAAGGTAAGTTTTTATTTTTAAAACTGAAGTATATTGTGCACTATAAGTTAATATGGTAAACTTTTTCTGATAGATATATACTATCCCTCTGTAGTAGTTATAGATTTAGAGAGACTTCTCTGTTATAGTTATGGATGGAGTTAGGCTTCTCTTGTATAATTATGAATTTACTTACGTTAAATCACATACACTTTTTAAAATTCCTACTTCCACTCTGATACTATACACTGCCCAAAGATAAATTCACTGATAAAAAATGCCTATCTAAAATTATTCCCAACATTGCCCTATCTCTACTAATATATATTTTTTTAATCCAAATTTCAGGCAAAATGGAAGGCGAAAACCAAGTTTCTTTTGAAATGGACCTGCAAGAGAGCAGCCAAGAATTGATTGATACAATTGATCAAATTGACATTGAATTTTTCGATGAAACTTGGGACAATGAACTACTGAAATGTGTACAAGCAGTAGATAACCTCCTTGCAAATGAGGACATTTTACACCCTCAGAGACTACAATGTATATTCCATGATAATTATGAAATTTCTGACAATGAAATGTTAGAAAGTTTAATAAATTATGAAACACAATCACAATAAAAAAAAATGCTTAAAAAATAAAGAAAATAAAAAATAATCAACAAAACCAACAATCAATTAACATACTGCATTTGAAAAGTCTCTCATTCTTTTTTCATTGTAGTACGCTGCCCAGAACGCTTCCTGGTTCGCGTACCGGGCGCTACCCAGGCAAAAAAAAAAAAAAACCTTTTTTTTTTTTTGCCCCGCGGGGCCCTTTTAAAGCCTCCACATTAAACCTAGGGGGTCAGGGAGGATCTACTATGCCCCCTTATGGTCATTTCCCCCTTTGTTTTGGCCTCCTCTTGTCTCTCAATCCTACCGAGAGACAAGATGGCGGCCGCTACGGACTGTTTAGAATGTTGACAGACACCGGAGAGCCAATCAGCTTCGCTACGCGAAGTTCCGGTACGCGCCCCGGTCCGCGAACCGGGGCGCGGACCGGAGCGCGCTTACAGATATATATCTTTTTTTAAACGTTAATTTCTCAAAATCCACTGGAGCACATATATTAAGACCTACAAAAGGCACATCGGGCTACCAGTCCCTACAATTTTGCCAAGTTTCGTGCAAATCCATTCAGCCGTTCGGGCTAAAAGTGAGGCCAACCGCCCTATGGAAAACTCAATGTTAAAAACACGTTTTGGGACCCCCCTTTTTTCTTGGCCCCCCCCTTGACGAACCCCCCCCAAATTTTTAAGGGCTGCTCAGAAACAAAATGTTCCATTTTCCAGAAAATTTCAGCCAATTCCGTCCACAAACACCAAAGTTATTAGACATAGAATTTTCAAAAATCCCATAGGGAAAAAATCCTAACTATATATACCTACTGGCGACCGCCAGTAGGTAATATATATATATATATATATATATATATATATATATATATATATATATATATATATATATATATATATATATTCCATGAAAAATCAATAATAACGCGCTCTCAGAAGACAGGATAGCCACACAGTGTCGGTTTATTGCTGTTACGCGTTTCGGAAGTCCTTGCTCCCTTGCTCACACAACAATACCACAGCATTCCTCCAGTTACATACACAAAGTGTAATAGCCATCAAAACAGGACTGCACAATTCAGTTTTGGCAGACATCTTAGAAGGGGTTATTTTCACACATTTTCCTTATTCTAGATGCCATATTTTTTTAAGCAACTCTTAATTCGATGTAAAAATACATTATAGTCATTTTTTTGTGTTTTACTCTCGCCACAGTGGCATAATCTGCTGTTCTGTTTAGTTACCCTTTCTTTCTTTCGCCAAGTGGCTATATAAGGGTCAATTGTCTCTGGTGGTTTTGCTGTTAAAAACATAAAGTGAAAAAAACGTGAACTAAAGTGAATAAATTTGTAACGTTACAAAGGGACACATACCTTATTGCCGCCACCGCCGAGAGTCACACGGCTGCAGAGAAGGCTCCAGGAGTTACCGCCGCCACCGCCAAGAGTCCAAGGGCACCGGACTCCGCGCCGCCGCTCCGGGAGACTACAAATCCCGGCAGGCCTCGCGGCGGCGCGTGCAGAGTGACGCGGGTCGCGCCCTGAGAGCGCCAAACAGAGGAATAAAGGCAGGACAACCCCCGCATCGCGGGACGCGAGCGGGACGCCCGGGGCGAAGCCCGGGCAAAGGGCGGGCCCTCTGAGGCCCTCAGAGGTCTAAGTGGTCGGGCGGGCTACCCCACTAACATTTCCCTCGTAAGGTCAGTTTCCTTTTTGGTTAATACAATGTGTGACCACAATGTTAATAGTACAACTGCTGCTGATGCTATTACTCAGGACTTAGAGACCTCGGTATCATTGATATCATCCTTTGAGACATTGATAGATACCGCGTTTAATGAGATTGTCG
The DNA here is from genome assembly GCF_964261635.1 of Lissotriton helveticus. Lineage (NCBI taxonomy): Eukaryota > Metazoa > Chordata > Amphibia > Caudata > Salamandridae > Lissotriton > Lissotriton helveticus. Next base: position 1,635,897,043 of record NC_136061.1, on the reverse strand, counting down.
AAACTGAAAGGAGGTTCTCTATGGGTCCAATGAATATTAACAAACAAAATGCCACGAGTTGTTCACACGCCAACACTCATGTAACTCCTGAAGTTATCGTGGTTAAACCATCACATCCTGTTGTTACTGTGCCCATTGTTCTGGACGATGAAAATACTGTTACATACATAGCCTCAGATGTAGCTCCTGACCCTACCCCGTTATTACCATCTACAGAGGCTACTATTAAAGCGTCTGAGAACATTGTAGCGAAGAGAAAGAGGGGCCCTGTAAAACTGTCACATAACAAAAGGAAGCAGCCATTAAGGAGCGTAAACCAACCAACACCACAAAGTATGTGGAATAGGGGGAAGAAACATAAGTTGATTCAACACAATGTATCTGTGCAGGAACAATCTCATCTGGGTGATGTCGTAGTCATAAATAACGAGGACTTAAATTCTATGTCAATTTCCACCCAGACTGAATTCCCCAATATCAACAGTTACCATTCTAAATCAGAGGGGAATCTCATTGAGACCATTGCAGATACTATTTTTAAACAGTTTGAAGGTCAAATGAACAAACAATTTAATAATATTTTTAGAAGACTTGACAGACTGGAAAACCTAATTAAAAATGATGATGCCAAGAGAAAAGGTACTGTGAGCTTGGACAAAATAAGAGTAGAACGTCTACTAAAGGATTTGGAAACCACCACCCGTGTTCTTACTGGTGGAGATCATGGCAATAATATGGTTAAGGAACCACAGGCTGCTACTATCCTATCACCGTCTACTACATCTGCGGTCACTAAAAGCAAAAGCATAAGAGGTAGTGACCCGCCTGACTCGTTAACCAAACCTCTTTTGCCTCCAAGTAACGTTATCAGTGTTTCTGATTCCTCGACTAAATCTTCTGCTCTTTCTACCGCTCCAAATGGAACATTAATGAAAAACAATAAGAGTAATTTAGCGAAATGCACTAATACAGTGCAGAAGGCCCCCTTGAATCCTAGCCAGCGCTATAATAAGATCTCACATGAAGACACTAGGCCTGTTAAACATCAAGGCCCTGCCTTACATCTTTTACCTGAGGCTTGTCCTTATGTTCTAGTTCTGGCTGGTATTCCACCCCTTAGGGAAGGACAAGGAGAATCGTGGGTCCAACTGCACAATAAGTGTATAGACTGGTTAACAAAGCATAAGGGTGTGGGTTATGACATATCTAAAGAGATTTTATCTACAAGGCGTGTAACCTGGGTTGGTCCTCTTTTCAAAAACATCAATGGGGACTGTATTGTAATTAATTTTAGAAACCCGGGCACTGCAAAATTTTTGTTGAATAAAAACTTTGCTCGACATGGTATATCTACAGTGGTGACCCCCTTACCGCTAAGTTACTTCTACCGTCCCCCACACAAAATGATGCAGCCCCCACCAGTTTTTCCGTTACATAATAGGTTTGCAATATTTAACGATCTGGAAACATTGGATTGACTGCCCTCCACTACCACTGAACTGGTTTCTGTGTGTTCTGCTATCGGCCAGTCAGTGGAAACACTTCCTGAGGCATTTCTGTTAACACCAAATGCTTTTTCTCATAGTACACCATGTGAACAACAGGGGCATATTATAGTAAATCTTGTTTCAGGATCTGATCAGGGCCCTTGTCCGAGTCTAGATAACAACTTAAAAATTCTTAGCTGGAATATTGCCGGTTTGAAGGCCAAGATGGATATCACTTCTTGGAAGGACTGGGTCAATTGTCATGATGTACTAATGTTCCAGGAAACCTGGTGTACCGATGACCTGTTATTTGAGGGGTATAGCTGCCATAATAGGACTGTCTTAGCCCCCCCGTTTGGTCGTCCAAGCGGTGGATTATCTATTTGGATAAAAATTACTGCGGAAGTTAAAGTTGACACACTGTTAACCAATTGTCCCAGCTTCATGGCATTATCTTATACCCAGAGGACAAGGTTATGTCTGATCAATTTCTATAATAATGACTTTTTGTCCCAACCTAATCATAATTTTATTCTTTTATTTGATTTTATCGATGGAATTGTAGATGGTCAGAAATACGGGAAATTTGATGGAATCTGCCTAGGAGGGGACTTTAATGCTCATATACACCCAAGAAATCCCCCATGTAAAAGAGGCACAGAACTGTCAAATCTTCTCGCAACTAGAGACCTTGTAAATTGTATGGAATATGTAGGTATGGAAAACAACGCCACCCCATTTCCCACTTTCATTGGCCATGGGGGCGGCACAACAATTGATTATGTTTTCGTTTCACCTCTAGTCGCTAATGCTCTAATAAGGGCTGAAGTGGTATGTAAAATTTATAGCGACCATTACCCGATTGTTATTCACCTATCACTTGTGAGGGGCAAGTGTTTACGAAATGAAATAGGTGCTAAAAACTTGAAGGTATCAACTGATAAACTGAGGGTAATCTGGAAGGGCGCAGACAATAGGGGAATCCTTGCTGAAACTATTAAAAAACATCCAGTTCTGATCGAAAACTGTCTGAGTTCTGATGACTATGGGGCCAAAATAATTACATCATTCTCAGAACTCTGCTCTGTAATAAAAGGCGAAATTTCCAGACCAGCTTCTAGTAAAGCTGAGGAAACACCTAGATGGTTTGATGCCCTCTGTTCAAAAGCGAACAGGAAGTTGAGAGCTGCCCTAAAAGCCGAATCTAGGGATATACCACAAATAAGGCTGCTCAGAGCAGAGTACAAATATACCCTACGCACTAGATCAAATGAACTGCTTAAAACTCACTGGGGTTCCTTGGCACGCTCAGCCGAATTGAAAGATACTACTGGGTTTTGGAAGGAAGTAAAGGAGATAAGATCTATAGGCTCTAACCTAACGGAAATTAATTGTAACATCATCGGTCCTATCTGGGTTGAACATTTTGCTAAAATCTATGCAACACCAGACAACCCTCCTTTGACTTTACCCCCCCTAAACCCACTTAATATTTCTGTATCTGAGGTTGAGGATGCCATATCAGAAAGTGCTGGAAATAAAGCGCCCGGTCCTGATGGGCTCTCGATTGACCAGTTGAAGTGTGACCCCGATTTTTGGGCGCCACTATTATGCAATGTTTTTAATAATTTAACAAACGGGCAGATTCCAGAAACATGGTCTTGCAGCATAATCGTTCCCATCTTTAAGAAGGGTGATAGGCTGGATCCGGGGTGTTACTGCCCCATTTCGTTAATTGATAACACTCTGAAAGTTTTGGGGCGGGTTATATTTAAAAGGATTAGAACTTGGGCAGATGAGAGTAAGATCCTACATCCCAGCCAGCTTGGTTTCCTTAGTAGCGTTGGAACGGTGGAACAATGCTTAAACCTGAGCCTAATTATGGCGAAATATAATACTGCTAAGAAATCCCCTTTATATTTTGGCTTTATGGATTTGAGTTCCGCTTTTGATTTTGTTAATCGTTCCCGCCTATGGTCCACCCTCCTTGAGTATGGTTTAGATGATTATTTGGTCCACTTTTTAGATTTTTTACATCGTGATTTAAAAGTATGTGTGCGTATAAATCAATCTGGTGAAGTTTCTGACGATATCAGCATTGGTAGGGGGGTCAGACAAGGGTGTGTGCTGGCCCCCCTCCTGTTTATTTTGTATATTAATAATTTAAGCGGCTCTCTGTGTATCTTAACAAAAGATGTACCCCATGTAAATGGAGTCCCTATACCTACCCTTCTTTACGCTGATGATGCGGTCCTGATGGGCCGCACCCCCAAGGCACTTCGGACTCTGATTTCAGGATTTGTTCTTTTTATGGCCGATTTAGGCCTGACAACTAATTTTAAAAAATCCTTAATCATGAGCTGTGGTCCTAAAAATTATAAAATCGCCGAGATTAAATCAGGGTCAAATGTTTTGAAAAGTACCAGTACTTTCCCCTATTTGGGGTTGTTATTTTCAAATACTGGTTCGTGGCATGCACATGTATCTTATGCTAGGAATAAGTTGGGTAGAGCCATAAATTGTGTTATTTCTTTGAGACAACCCAACTACGCAGACGTAATTACACCACTAGTTAAGATCTATCAAACCCAATGCATGCCAACTGGCACTTATGGCGCGGAGGTCTGGGGTTACACAAACTGCTCCCATATCCAAATGGAAGAAAATAGGTTTTGCCGGAAGGTGCTGGGTGGGGTCATTTGTTCCCCTAACTATGTGTGCCATAATGAATTAAACATCTCATACATAGAGGACTTTGTAAGATCCAGACCAGCACTCTTCTGGCTAAGGATATGGAATAACCCGGCTGCCATTTTGACCCGTGAAATAATTTTAGATTGCTTAAAATGCGATAGGGCATCCTGTATACCATGGTTAAAAACGGTAAAAGATTGCCTTGAAAGTGTAGGGCAGGGTTCTCTGTTTACTACACCAAGTTTAATAAATCGTTCCCATAAGACCATTATTCTTAGGGCACTATATGACTTGTATAGAGAGGAGCGGGAAAGGAAGAACTCGACTAAATGCACTGGTATAAAATATATGGGCTATTTTGAACCCCACATCAAACATCCTGGCCCACCATATAGGTATTTACGTCTGCACCTTGGTAGGTGGAATAGGGGTTTACTGTTTCGTTTCCGAGATGGGAGTATAGTAAATTTACTAAATTTCCCTTTGGGTTACAATAAACATCTAGAAACTCTAAATTGTCCATGTAACCCTAATATGAAACAGAGCCTTATGCATTTCTTGTTCTTTTGTGGTTTTTATAAAAAACTTTCCGCCCATTATTTAATGCCTTATTGTAGAAAACATGAATTGACTAATTTTAAATTAGCATTGAGGTCTTTTTTATTACTGGGATCAGATGAAGTTATATTCAGGGTGAGCTGCTTCCTTAAAGCTGCCGTTAGATCACGAGTCACTTTAAATATTGAGGCAGAATAATTGCACACTGCACTTCTTTTATGTGTTTTAGAGAATCTTTTAATTGCATATTTTTAACTTGTGTATATAGCTGTTTTTATTGTAACATGAAGGGACAAATCTGCGTGTAGATATGAAATTGAAATTTGATTATGCTTGACTGTTCTTAGATTTGTTTTCCAGATGTCATTATTGTATTATATTGTTTTTATTGTATTTTCTATGTACTTTTATGGATGTTTTTATTCCGAATAAAGATCATTTGACTTGACTTGAAGTGACGTGATCTCTTATTCTATCTTGTTACTGGTTCTTCCAGGTGACAGGTTTCAAATTGCTCGTGAAGTGCACGTGATATCTACTCTGAGCTCCCTGAGGTCACCTGTTAGAGTAAAACAAACATACAATTCCATTAGAATTCTTCTTAAATGTTAAAAACATATGTACAGTTTTAAGCATTGCCCAAATAAACATTTAGACATATTAGCCATTAGTTGTTATGTTAACTGATGATCTCATCATTTTGACTAGAGATTATGTTATGTCAGATTTAGGGATCATACAAATGTACTATTAGCTCCTCATGATCATTATGACCGTTAGGTTGTCTCGTCTCTAATTCAAGAATCCACTTGGATTCCTTCTTCCGCAGTTGTAGCTCTCTGTTTCCCCCCCTTGGGTTCTGGTTCACTTGTTCTATTGCAAAATACGTTAGTAAATTGCAATTCGAATTGTGGTATTGGGCGAAATGTATTGTGGATCCCTGTTCGTGATAGCCCTTAGGTCCTGCATCACTCTATTCTTCACCATCACGGTTGCACTCCCCACATATCTTTTTTGGCATGGACACTCAAGTACATATACCACATGTGTTGAGCTGCATGTCAAAAATTGTCCAATAGTTTTCTTTTTATTCGTTCCGTGAGGGATCTTGAACTCCTTTCTCATCGAGCTGTATCTACAGGCTTTACAATGCCCACATGGGAAGAATCCCTCTAAGTTATGCTGATTCCTATCTCTACTCCACTTTCTTCGGTGTTAATGTCTTTTCTCTTGTGACGCTTTCCATTCTCGATAAAGCCCTATCCAGAACCCATTTGGGATAACCTCTTTCTCTGAATCTCTGTACCATATTTTTGCTTTCTTGCTTGTACTCATCAGTATTGGAGCAATTTCTCCTTGCTCTTAGCAATTCCCCATAGGGGATGCTCCATTTCAGGGTGTCTGGGTGACTACTAAGAGCATGGAGGACACTATTGCCCGCAGTTTCCTTCCGGAACAATTTTGTTGTCAGTCGGTCTCCTTCTGCTCTTACCTCAACGTCTAGATACTCAACCTTATGTCTATCTTTACAGTGAGACAACTTTATGTTATACCTGTTAACATTAAGCTGTTCTACAAATTCTTCAGCTTCTACATCATTGCCACTCCACACCACAAACAGGTCATCTATATACCTTAGCCAGACTTTGACTTTTTCAAACGCCTGCCTATATCGGGGATCTGTTTTGATTTCTTCTGCCCATTTTCCAAGGAACAAATTCGCGTTTTTAACATTTAAGAAGAATTCTAATGGAATTGTATGTTTGTTTTACTCTAACAGGTGACATCAGGGAGCTCAGAGTAGATATCACGTGCACTTCACGAGCAATTTGAAACCTGTCACCTGGAAGAACCAGTAACAAGATAGAATAAGAGATCACGTCACTTTGTAACGTTACAAATTTATTCACTTTAGTTCACGTTTTTTTCACTTTATGTTTTTAACAGCAAAACCACCAGAGACAATTGACCCTTATATAGCCACTTGGCGAAAGAAAGAAAGAAAGGGTAACTAAACAGAACAGCAGATTATGCCACTGTGGCGAGAGTAAAACACAAAAAAAGACTATAATGTATTTTTACATCGAATTAAGAGTTGCTTAAAAAAATATGGCATCTAGAATAAGGAAAATGTGTGAAAATAACCCATTCTAAGATGTCTGCCAAAACTGAATTGTGCAGTCCTGTTTTGATGGCTATTACACTTTGTGTATGTAACTGGTGGAATGCTGTGGTATTGTTGTGTGAGCAAGGGAGCAAGGACTTCCGAAACGCGTAACAGCAATAAACCGACACTGTGTGGCTATCCTGTCTTCTGAGAGCGCGTTATTATTGATTTTTCATGGAAAGAAAATTTCTGGCAGGGCTCTGCCAGTTTTGAAGCGCCACCAGACCACGGGCGGTTCCCCTCGAAAAACGAGCCGCAAGGAATTGAAGCAATATATATATATATATATATATATCCAACACAACCTTTTCTCTTGCGCAGAAAAAAGCCATTGAGCCTGATTCCATGAAGTTTCAGTGCTTTATTTAAACGGACAAAATTCATAAGTTGCCTGCAAATATTCTCTGTCCCAACGCGTTTCAACTCTGTTCTCGAGCCTTGTTCACGGGAAAATAGTCACTTTGCCTTTTTGAAATGACCATGTGTTTTATAGACCCCTTGATTGCACAATTCACGGAGCCTGCAGGTCATTTACTTTTAGCATGCGCAGTGAATACAAATCGGCACTTAGTATTTTCCTGCAGCGTTTTGCCTTCTTGCACACACTGCCGAGTGTCATTTTTAAAGGCCAATTCAGTGCGCAAAGTCATTCAATAAAATAACAATTCACCAGATTTGCAGGCATACACAACGTGACAGTCCATATTGTATCTTACTTCATTTGGAATCCGTGAGTTTGAAGGGCATTCCTGCTCACATCCTTGCCTTGTGCTCTTTGGTATTATAATTGGGAAATCTCCTCTCTTTTTCTCCAAAGCATGCTGCGAGTGAGTCGGGCCTCTTTTTGACAAAATATCACCACACAAAGTTGCTCCGTGAAAGGGGCCCATACTCAAATAAGGCGGCTTCAATGTAGCAGGCACAGAGCTTCCTGCTCGTAAATCCAACACAACCTTTTCTCTTGCGCAGAAAAAAGCCATTGAGCCTGATTCCATGAAGTTTCAGTGCTTTATTTAAACGGACAAAATTCATAAGTTGCCTGCAAATATTCTCTGTCCCAACGCGTTTCAACTCTGTTCTCGAGTCTTGTTCACGGGAAAATAGTCACTTTGCCTTTTTGAAATGACCATGTGTTTTATAGACCCCTTGATTGCACAATTCACGGAGCCTGCAGGTCATTTACTTTTAGCATGCGCAGTGAATACAAATCGGCACTTAGTATTTTCCTGCAGCGTTTTGCCTTCTTGCACACACTGCAGTGTGTCATTTTTAAAGGCCAATTCAGTGCGCAAAGTCATTCAATAAAATAACAATTCACCAGATTTGCAGGCATACACAACGTGATAGTCCATATTGTATCTTACTTCATTTGGAATCCGTGAGTTTGAAGGGCATTCCTGCTCACATCCTTGCCTCGTGCTCTTTGGTATTATAATTGGGAAATCTCCTCTCTTTTTCTCCAAAGCATGCTGCGAGTGAGTCGGGCCTCTTTTTGACAAAATATCACCACACAAAGTTGCTCCGTGAAAGGGGCCCATACTCAAATAAGGCAGCTTCAATGTAGCAGGCACAGAGCTTCCTGCTCGTAAATCCAACACAACCTTTTCTCTTGCGCAGAAAAAAGCCATTGAGCCTGATTCCATGAAGTTTCAGTGCTTTATTTAAACGGACAAAATTCATAAGTTGTCTGCAAATATTCTCTGTCCCAACGCGTTTCAACTCTGTTCTCGAGTCTTGTTCACGGGAAAATAGTCACTTTGCCTTTTTGAAATGACCATGTGTTTTATAGACCCCTTGATTGCACAATTCACGGAGCCTGCAGGTCATTTACTTTTAGCATGCGCAGTGAATACAAATCGGCACTTAGTATTTTCCTGCAGCCTTTTGCCTTCTTGCACACACTGCAGAGTGTCATTTTTAAAGGCCATATCAGTGCGCAAAGTCATTCAATAAAATAACAATTCACCAGATTTGCAGGCATACACAACGTGATAGTCCATATTGTATCTTACTTCATTTGGAATCCGTGAGTTTGAAGGGCATTCCTGCTCACATCCTTGCCTCGTGCTCTTTGGTATTATAATTGGGAAATCTCCTCTCTTTTTCTCCAAAGCATGCTGCGAGTGAGTCGGGCCTCTTTTTGACAAAATATCACCACACAAAGTTGCTCCGTGAAAGGGGCCCATACTCAAATAAGGCGGCTTCAATGTAGCAGGCACAGAGCTTCCTGCTCGTAAATCCAACACAACCTTTTCTCTTGCGCAGAAAAAAGCCATTGAGCCTGATTCCATGAAGTTTCAGTGCTTTATTTAAACGGACAAAATTCATAAGTTGCCTGCAAATATTCTCTGTCCCAACTCGTTTCAACTCTGTTCTCGAGTCTTGTTCACGGGAAAATAGTCACTTTGCCTTTTTGAAATGACCATGTGTTTTATAGACCCCTTGATTGCACAATTCACGGAGCCTGCAGGTCATTTACTTTTAGCATGCGCAGTGAATACAAATCGGCACTTAGTATTTTCCTGCAGCGTTTTGCCTTCTTGCACACACTGCAGAGTGTCATTTTTAAAGGCCAATTCAGTGCGCAAAGTCATTCAATAAAATAACAATTCACCAGATTTGCAGGCATACACAACGTGATAGTCCATATTGTATCTTACTTCATTTGGAATCCGTGAGTTTGAAGGGCATTCCTGCTCACATCCTTGCCTCGTGCTCTTTGGTATTATAATTGGGAAATCTCCTCTCTTTTTCTCCAAAGCATGCTGCGAGTGAGTCGGGCCTCTTTTTGACAAAATATCACCACACAAAGTTGCTCCGTGAAAGGGGCCCATACTCAAATAAGACGGCTTCAATGTAGCAGGCACAGAGCTTCCTGCTCGTAAATCCAACACAACCTTTTCTCTTGCGCAGAAAAAAGCCATTGAGCCTGATTCCATGAAGTTTCAGTGCTTTATTTAAACGGACAAAATTCATAAGTTGCCTGCAAATATTCTCTGTCCCAACGCGTTTCAACTCTGTTCTCGAGTCTTGTTCACGGGAAAATAGTCACTTTGCCTTTTTGAAATGACCATGTGTTTTATAGACCCCTTGATTGCACAATTCACGGAGCCTGCAGGTCATTTACTTTTAGCATGCGCAGTGAATACAAATCGGCACTTAGTATTTTCCTGCAGCGTTTTGCCTTCTTGCACACACTGCAGAGTGTCATTTTTAAAGGCCAATTCAGTGCACAAAGTCATTCAATAAAATAACAATTCACCAGATTTGCAGGCATACACAACGTGATAGTCCATATTGTATCTTACTTCATTTGGAATCCGTGAGTTTGAAGGGCATTCCTGCTCACATCCTTGCCTCGTGCTCTTTGGTATTATAATTGGGAAATCTCCTCTCTTTTTCTCCAAAGCATGCTGCGAGTGAGTCGGGCCTCTTTTTGACAAAATATCACCACACAAAGTTGCTCCGTGAAAGGGGCCCATACTCAAATAAGGCGGCTTCAATGTAGCAGGCACAGAGCTTCCTGCTCGTAAATCCAACACAACCTTTTCTCTTGCGCAGAAAAAAGCCATTGAGCCTGATTCCATGAAGTGTCAGTGCTTTATTTAAACAGACAAAATTCATAAGTTGCCTGCAAATATTCTCTGTCCCAACGCGTTTCAACTCTGTTGTCTAGTCTTGTTCACGGGAAAATAGTCACTTTACCTTTTTGAAATGACCATGTGTTTTATAGACCCCTTGATTGCACAATTCACAGAGCCTGCAGGTCATTTACTTTTAGCATGCGCAGTGAATACAAATCGGCACTTAGTATTTTCCTGCAGCGTTTTGCCTTCTTGCACACACTGCAGAGTGTCATTTTTAAAGGCCAATTCAGTGCGCAAAGTCATTCAATAAAATAACAATTCACCAGATTTGCAGGCATACACAACGTGATAGTCCATATTGTATCTTACTTCATTTGGAATCCGTGAGTTTGAAGGGCATTCCTGCCCACATCCTTGCCTCGTGCTCTTTGGTATTATAATTGGGAAATCTCCTCTCTTTTTCTCCAAAGCATGCTGCGAGTGAGTCGGGCCTCTTTTTGACAAAATATCACCACACAAAGTTGCTCCGTGAAAGGGGCCCATACTCAAATAAGGCGGCTTCAATGTAGCAGGCACAGAGCTTCCTGCTCGTAAATCCAACACAACCTTTTCTCTTGCGCAGAAAAAAGCCATTGAGCCTGATTCCATGAAGTTTCAGTGCTTTATTTAAACGGACAAAATTCATAAGTTGCCTGCAAATATTCTCTGTCCCAACGCGTTTCAACTCTGTTCTCGAGTCTTGTTCACGGGAAAATAGTCACTTTGCCTTTTTGAAATGACCATGTGTTTTATAGACCCCTTGATTGCACAATTCACGGAGCCTGCAGGTCATTTACTTTTAGCATGCGCAGTGAATACAAATCGGCACTTAGTATTTTCCTGCAGCGTTTTGCCTTCTTGCACACACTGCAGAGTGTCATTTTTAAAGGCCAATTCAGTGCGCAAAGTCATTCAATAAAATAACAATTCACCAGATTTGCAGGCATACACAACGTGATAGTCCATATTGTATCTTACTTCATTTGGAATTCGTGAGTTTGAAGGGCATTCCTGCTCACATCCTTGCCTCGTGCTCTTTGGTATTATAATTGGAAAATCTCCTCTCTTTTTCTCCAAAGCATGCTGCGAGTGAGTCGGGCCTCTTTTTGACAAAATATCACCACACAAAGTTGCTCCGTGAAAGGGGCCCATACTCAAATAAGGCGGCTTCAATGTAGCAGGCACAGAGCTTCCTGCTCGTAAATCCAACACAACCTTTTCTCTTGCGCAGAAAAAAGCCATTGAGCCTGATTCCATGAAGTTTCAGTGCTTTATTTAAACGAACAAAATTCATAAGTTGCCTGCAAATATTCTCTGTCCCAACGCGTTTCAACTCTGTTCTCGAGTCTTGTTCACGGGAAAATAGTCACTTTGCCTTTTTGAAATGACCATGTGTTTTATAGACCCCTTGATTGCGCAAGAGAAAAGGTTGTGTTGGATTTACGAGCACTAATCGGGAGCTGCATGCCATAATGTTCAGCCTTAGAGCGTTGTTGTAGATGAAATAGAAAAAATCAGAATAGGGTGTGCAGTCTCCTCCTAAAAAAGCATGACAGTGTACACAATGTAACATGTGTCTGCATTAAGTGTTGAGTGAATTTCAAGATGTATGTGTGTGTGGTGTACATGATGCCATACCTAACTTGAACCTACTGTGTTTCCGACATAATTCGCTCAGTCATTTGCCATGCCTAAGGCTTGTGAGATTTGGACTATGTCCTGCTTGATTTTGCGTTAAAAATACTGCCGCTAGTGATATGAGTCAAGTGTACTTTCCTTTGAGACATAATCAAAAATGTCATGCATGCTGTGGTATGGTTAGTATATTTTTGTTTTGTGAAATCTGGCTTGCACTGCCATGGATTGTCATATATGTTCACTTGGTCTTTGGTATTTGTCTAAGTACATGTTGCTGGGCACAATGTGATATGATACCCACTGTGTTTACACTCCACACATAGGTATTGCGGAGGAGCCGTAAGACAGTCTCCCATCTAGAGGCCCTTTCCTGACCTACAAACCATGAAAGATGCCAGCAGTTGGCTCCTTCATTGCATTCACATCGCTAATATCCTACATCACTGATGGCCAATGTCAAGGTGATGGCAGCACTGCATTTCTTGGCTCCGTGTTCGTTCCAGTACACAGTGGCAACATCTGGCAGAATGTCCCAGCCCATGTTTACCAATGTACTGCAGGTATTGACCCGACATATGGACCAGCCATGGTTATTAACACCAATGCGGAATCCAGTCACTCCAGGAGAAGTTCACTTCAATGAGGCACATCGGAGTACAAGGCGGATAATGGAGCAGACTTTTGGCCTCCTGAAGGCAAGATTCCACTGTATTGACATAAATGGAGGAGCCCTACAATATTCTCCTGGAAAGGCGTGCCAGATCACCGTTGCCTGCTGCATGCTCTAAGATATGGCAATTTGTAAGGAAATCCCTCTGATTGAAGATGAAAGAGACCAGCAAGTGCCACCAGGCCTGGGAAATGAAGACAGTGGTGAGGAGGGAGTTGACTTGCTAGAACAGCTTATCAACAAGTTCTTTTCATGACTGTCAGGATGCACTGAGATGTCATTCCTATTCCACTGTGTTTGTTGTTGTGTAGTTGTGTGAACTATGTGAATGTACACATCACAGAGTAGGCTAAGTGTGCCAAAGTGAATGCAGGACAGGTTTGGGATATGGTCATAGTACCATGCACACTGTGTCATTCAGGCCTAACTAGTGTTGACAGTGACATTGTTTTGGTTGAACTACGGGGAGTTTCTGAGTTGTGCCATCACCAGGCATATGATGCTGTGTCTGAGTGCAACCTGGACATGGAATGACCCTGGGAATGTCTGACACAGACTTTGAGATTACATAACTACTTTGACACCTGTTGCAATAGTAAGAATTGAAGTTGCTACAGCACCAATGGCCTTTCAACCCATCGTGTGTAATTTGTTTTGCAATAAGTGTACCATCATGTGCTCAAAAGCAATGTGGTTGTGTGGACAGACTATGGTAGTTCCCACTCCTATCACCTAGATGAGCAAGGTTTGAAAAAAATGATGTAGCTGTAGATGTGTGTCCTCATTGTATGTCACAGTGCAAGTGCCACTCCACTGTCATATGCTTGTAACCTACCTAAAGATGCATCCCAACTTCTTATAATGGTACCTGTTCACACTGGCAAGTAGTACAGTTATGTGTGCTTTTCTTTTGTCCACTGATTTTGACTGATCTGACCAACCTATGCCCCATCTCGCACCTACAATTTCTGAGTAAATTAGTAGAGGGATGTGTCAACCAACATCTCTCAAACCATGTTGAACTCTTAGGCTGTTTAGATTTCTCCCAGTCAGGCTTTAGGCCCAAACATACAACCAAATCAGCCCTGCTAGCAGTCACCGATAACATCAGAATGACTCTGGACAAGAGCCATTCTATGATTCTGGTGCTTTTGGACCTATCTTCCGCGTTCGACTCGGTCTCCCATCAAATACTACTCAGAAGGTTGAAGGAAATCGGATTAAGAGACTCCACTTTTTAGGGGATGTCAAGTTTTTTATCTGGCCGATCTCAGACGGTCAACCTAGGCCCTTATCGTTCGGCACCCATGGAATTGTCCAAGGGAGTACCACAGGGCTCATGCTTGAGTCCCACCTTATTCAGTATTTATGTTGCTCCCTTGGCCATTGTTTTAAGAACACACAGGTTTATTCCAATATCATGCACCGACGACACACAGCTACTCTTCCCTTTCGATGAATTCACTCCCACTGTACAAAAGACCTTCTCTTTGGGAATGAGTGCCATTTCACATTGAATGAAGAATAACTTCCTCCAATTTATTGTTGGGAAAACTGAGATCCTACTCTTCGGAGAGGCCCCCCTACTCTGGTCACCCAACTGGTGTCCTCCAATCTTGGGATTCCTCCCGATTTTAAAGCCTCTGTTAAGAACCTAGGGGTCCGGTTGGACCATGCCCTTACTTTTAAGGAGTATATCGGTCAGACAGTGGGTACCTGCTTTCACACTTTGGGCCTACTTCGACGAGTCTTCCCCTTGCTCCCGGACTCTGTTCGGAGGACCTTGACTCAGGCACTTATATTGAGTCGCCTGGACTATTGCAACGGTCTGCTGCTCTTGCCAATGAAGCCTCGATCAGCAGACCTCAGGTGGTCCAGAATACGGCGGCACGACTAGTTCTGAATGTGCCCCCCAGATCGGAGTTCTCCTGCAAATCCACTGGCTACCCATACGCCAACTGATAAAATGTAAAGTCTGCTGTACTATCCATAAGGCACTGTTCAATCTTGGCCCCAGCTATCTCTCTGAAAAATGTATCCTTTATCAATGCTCAAGGTCCCTACGATCTAGCGCCAAACATCTGCTGAAGGTCCCTCGAATTAGGAGAGCAAGGTTAGGGGGAAAGGCCCTCCCCTTTCCTGGCACGCGGTACTGGAATGAACTTCCTCTACACTTAAGAATATGCTCTAATCATCTTCATTTTAGAAAGCTACTTAAGACTAACCTTTTTTGTTTCTAATTTCTGCAATCTCCGCACATGTAAATGATACATGTCCAAAGCGCAGAGATCCTCCTCGGAGTCGGTTCTGGTGCTATATAAAACTTAAAATGAATAAATAAAATAAATTGTGTATGTCATTTATGGTATTTGTAATCTGTTACCAGGTGTCCACAGCAAATAAAATGTGGGTTTCACATTGAAGTTTGCACTGTGTGATGTTGCTCCTCTAAATTTTTTGTCTAGTTGTTTGAACACTACAAACTAGTTACGTGGCATAGATTGTTGAGTGAGTTGTCAACTTGTGATGATTGTTCTTACAATTGACTATCTGTGCATATGTACCATGGACTAAAGTTTGTATGATACACTGAATCAGTATGACTATCTTGTGATGCCATGATTGGTTGACTTTGTGGCACTTAAGGTACAAGCTACATGTACTTGTTTGCCTAGATTGATTACTCTCTCATCAGAGTGCTCACATGATACTCACAACAATTTGTGATAGATGTCAATGGCACAACATGAGCTGTCATTGATGTGCAAGGTGTATTTTATTTACAAAACACGTTGGATAGGTGAAGACACACATTATGGATCAGTGAAAATGAAACAAAAAGAAAATAGAGAACTTGACAGTGTTGTTGGTTGAAATCCAAACAGCCCTAGCCACAGTTATCAGAATCCAAAGTCCAAACAGTGTACTTCCATCTGATGTGGAACCAACCACCACAGCCTGGCAAGAGTTGTGCCTGCCCAGCTGAAGCAGATCCTCCTTCCTGATTGACTAAGTTTGTGTCCTACAATTCCAGAGTGGACTGTGCATCCGTGATGGTGTTGTTGCCCATGGTTCACAATGCATCTGTTGTGGTAGGGGTCAGATGGGTGTTAGTAGCTGAGGTAGGAGTTGTCACCGTGTATCCCGCTGGGTGTGCTGGTGCTGTCTGCCGAGCCAAATCCTAATGGGACAGGTTCCTCCGCTTTGTCCAAGGGTAAGGGAGAGTCTTCTTCGCTGGGAAGCTCATCCATGGTTAGAGTCTGAGCCGGCTGATTTCTTCGCTCTGAATCAATGTGTTCCCAGATTGCCCTGTTGGTACAGATATGACACAGTTAATTATTTGATTATAGATTATACCTTAACTGGTACACATTGAGCACATGCCTGGATGCCAAAACAGTTTTAGATGGACGATTTGTGACCTATCCACATGATGTTAGCCTTTATTTGGCATAGACAATGCAACTTGATCATGATGTGGATTATGGACTGGTCTTCCTCCACATCTCTGCTGATATGGTAATGTTCTCAAATTGAATTGTAACATGTTTACTGACTACGACATGTACCTGGCACTCTGTAGATGACAATTGAGGATTTGTGAGCTGAAAATACATGGATTGCATCACATAAATACTCATCTATTGTTAATGTTATTTGTATGTGCTATGCATGGTCTATGTCTCACCAGACACATTGAAGTAACATCCTAACCCAGTGCAGTTTGTGTATATTCCCCTATAATGTAGTCATGCTGTGAGTGACGGTCTCATTCTTTATTACTCAAAAGACTGAGATACCTCAGCTTGAGTTGGCATCTGTGTATGTGTATAGCATTGTGTTTAAGCAGCTCAGTGAATTTTAAATTACACTCCATAGTGCGATGTGAGATAAATGGTTTTGGAGAGACGTGTGGTAGGGGTCAGATGGGTGTTAGTAGCTGAGGTAGGAGTTGTCACCGTGGAGCCCACTGGGTGTGGTGGTGCTGTCTGCCGAGCCAAATCCTAATGGGACAGGTTCCTCCTCCTTGTCCAAGGGTAAGGGAGAGTCTTCTTCGCTGGGGAGCTCATCCATGGTTAGAGTCTGAGCCGGCTGATTTCTTCGCTCTGAATCAGTGTGTTCCCAGATTGCCCTGTTGGTACAGATATGACACAGTTAATTATTTGATTATAGATTATACCTTAACTGGTACACATTGAGCACATGCCTGGATGCCAAAACAGTTTTAGATGGACGATTTGTGACCTATACACATGATGTTAGCCTTTATTTGGCATAGACAATGCAACTTGATCATGATGTGGATTATGGACTGGTCTTGCTCCACATCTCTGCTGATATGGTAATGTTCTCAAATTGAATTGTAACATGTTTACTGACTACGACTTGTACCTGGCACTCTGTAGATGACAATTGAGGATTCGTGAGCTGATCTTACATTTGTCGTCATTTTGTGTTGCTTTTACACAAGCTGCTCTATTCATAAAGTGTCTCTGCCCTTTGGACTGCAACGTGTTGAAAACCCCCTCTGTCCTTGTTTTGAAAACCAATCTCAGACACCAGCTGGTCTAACTGCATACAGACATGTCCTGCCATTACTGCTGTAATTGATTGACTTATGGGTTGGGCAGAAACACACTTAAAGGGGACGTTCTGGTTACATGATGCCTTGTTTTGAATGTTTTCCTATTGGCTAATATTTTGCAGATCTTGTATGTCCATATTAGGTATTTTGCATGCTTGCAAAAGCTAGGACTGCCCCTTACTTTTATGCTGAGTTTGTAACCCTAAGCATATAAAGGCCTCTGTGTTCTGTACTCTCTAGACTGCCTCATTCAGTTGCTAAGGCTCCTGTGTGACGTAGTCTCACTTATTTAAGTTTAATAAAGATGTCTTTTCATGTTTCAGCTTCTGTGCCAACTTCTTTGTTATCAAGTATTAGTGAGACCCCTGAGAATGAAGATTTCAGGTTCTTCAAATGGCGCCCAACAACGCGGGCCTCATCAGAGAAGTGACTTTCTGAAGGAGTGATCTTGTCAGGAGACTGAAATCTACTGAGGAGGACAGGACAGGACTCTTCTAAGGAAAGTACTCTGTGCACAGGGATTCTGGGGATTCTCTGTCTCTGCAGCCCAGTATATTTCTGATCTTCCTTATTTTGATCCTCCACATGATGTTACTCCTGACTGAGAACTTTTTTGGGGTGAGTATTCTAAAAAAGAGACCGTTAGGTCATTTAGAACTTGGCAGTTAGAAATTGGACAATCTTTTGATTGGTAAAAGTAAGGTAGTTTAGTAACGCTTACTGTAGCTTTGGAATTTTGGAATTTGAGTTGGCCAACTTTGGATATGGATTTGATATGCAAATTGCAATTTGTGTAGACAGGTAATGAGGAGATTTTTCTCTATCTGGTTTTGTTGAACGGTGCACGTACGAAAAGTACATTAAGCACTACTTTGATTATAATACTTGCATATTCTGCAGTATGTTTGGCATGCCTGTTTTCAAAGCTCACATCGAAGAATGTGTTGCTTTTTCTTGGCGGCACCATAGTGTGAAGTGAAATTAATTAGCCGGCTCTCCTAGAAGGAATACCTAAATAGGTTTAGGTATACAAACATATTTCTTCCTTGGTGATTCTGTATCCCCAGGGAATTAAAATATGGACATAATACATACAAGGATCCTTTGTTCTGTGCAATTTTATGAATGAAGATATGCAGAGCGATTTTTGGTGTTCTGCTAGCCAAAGCTAGTGAATTGAGTGTATTTTTGCTTCTTGGACATACATCAGTCTGTTGGGCTGTTTTTGCAGTCTTTTGGAACACAATTGAGAAGCGCTTCTTGTAAATATGACTTACAACTAGTATTTACAAATGGTTTGGTTCAAGTGCAGTCTGTGGGCTGTCCTTTGTTTTTGTCCTGAGTATTGATTTGTGGGTTAAATGTGTGTTTAAATGTCTATGTGGTTTTCCCATTAGTGCAATTTCTGTAAGTGAATAGCGATGGCGCTATTCACAAAATAAATGGCTAAAGCGAGCCGTATTGTGTGTCCTGAGTGTTTGACCCCTTTCTGTTTATGTCTGAAATTAGCTCAATGTCTGTTTGTGGTTTTTCTTGATGTTTTCAGTCTATTAAGCAAAATGTCTAAATGCTTAAAAACTAAAATTTACATTCACATTCACTAGGAATAAAAAAAAGCCTCAAAATCGAAATTGTGTGTTTTGTAGAAAAATAAACTTATAGTATTTTTTAACTTACATACATTGTATTAGATATTAACAAGCAAACCCTTCAGCTGAAGTAAATTTTTGCTGAACTCAGACGCATATTATAGAACACGCATTGATGTGTCTTAGTTTGAAAAAGATTGCCACCGTGCTCATGTTAATGGAGAACTTTTATTGCCACTGAGCAAATAGCTGTTGCCTTTGTAAGGTCACAGAATAGACAGGAATATTTACTCAAGCCAGGACTTTGCCCTCAGTTAAACATGGGTGAATCTTTACATTTCAGAATGTTGTTTTCAAAAGGTTCCAAAACTAAGGTTCATTATTTTGTATTATAGGAAGACATTTCAATTAAGGGTTTTCTTCTCTTTAAGCATTTCTGTAAGTATATTCTTGGTTATGTTGCTAAATAATAATTAACCTATATAATGAAGAAACCCCAAAAAAAAAAAGAAACAGTAACAGATGCTGAACAAGATAAGGCATGTGCAAGGAAACTAAAAAGTTAACGATGTCCTGAACATTGATTGGCAATCTCAGATAAAGATCAATCAGGGAAATTGGCTTTGCGAGGTCAGTTTCAGGTGAAGAGGTCAGTTTCTTACAGTTCATTTCAGAGTAAACCTAGTTAATGTGTACATGAACTGGGGAGGCCAGGCCACCTTGTTCGCCAGGCTATCTTTGCAGGCCTGCGTGGAGGAAGGCGCAAAATGGTGACACAGAACAGGAAAAAAATGAAGTCAGACTCGAGGAATTACAGAACCTCAATATGTGGAATTATCAAAAATGATTGAGTTTATTAAAAATAATTATTAATTAAGCAAAATAATTATTAAAAATAAGTGCTACAAAATTCATTTTTTACTATTCATGAAGCTTAATGATCATACTGTGACCTCCTAGCATTATAATTTAATTTAAGTTATTTTATACTGCATAATGAGGACATTAGCATATAGAATTTCACTTGGCGCAGGCGTGAAAAACTCATTTTTCTCAGGATTTGCATGAGATATGTCTAATGTCCAATCTCTGCAATTTGTAAAGAACATTCTGAGGATGATTAATATGTATCATAATTATAGGATATTTATTTTTAAGTGCCACAAATCGAATTTGGGTAAATAGACTATTATACAGCATTTTTTTTCATTTAGAGTAACTTTAAAGTGCTTTAGGCTTCAGTAAATGCATACATTTAGGTATAATACAAATTTGCGGGTTGTTCCCATTTGGGATTGCTTTTAAATGGCTCAGTGAGCCAATGTGCCTGGTGCAGAGGTTTGAATTTAATATCAAGGTTGAAGGTTTTAACTCTAAGCTGGACCTACTGAAACGTTCATCCATTTAAGGTTCATGAGCTGAGTACTGTTGCATAGGGTAGTAACACACATTTGTTCTAAAGCTGGTATGTTATGTTATTATGTTCTGCGAATTATTCACAGTAACTGTTTTAATAATCTAAGTATAGAAATAAATTGTAGCCCCTAACAGGAGTAATATATATATCATGTGTTTTTAAATAGGGTTGGTTATTGCAGGTTAGAATGAGTTGGGAGTTTTTTTTTGTCTCTGTCAGCCTCAGAGTGAGGAAGAGGGAGAGGGCTGAGGAGCCCGCAAGGCAGATTTTGACCTTAAGGTCAGTAAGGTGGGAGTTAGGAGTAAGTTTAAACAGTTTGAGAAATGATTGCTTGGAAAAGCAGGGCCTCAAAGGGTGCTGGCGCACGAAACACGCAGAGTGTCTGTGAAAGAGTTTTTGGGAAGTCAAAATGAAGGTGGTTTGGCATGTTTTCAAAAGATGGTTGGTTACAGTTGATATTTTGTGTGTTATGTGCAGTGTCAGCAGTATGTTGAAAAAGATGTGTTTTTTTTATTATGACTTCTTTTGAAAAGAAATGTTCGTGCGTTTTACATATTTTTGCATTTTATCCTTTTATGAATTGTTCCTGCTGGTCCTGTGTGTCAGAAGCGACACAGTAAGTTGTGTTTGACAGCCAAATCTCCACTAACTGGTGATCTGCTGTCAAAAGGAGGGTGAGGATTTTAAGC
Organism: Lissotriton helveticus; assembly: GCF_964261635.1. Lineage (NCBI taxonomy): Eukaryota > Metazoa > Chordata > Amphibia > Caudata > Salamandridae > Lissotriton > Lissotriton helveticus. The sequence continues at coordinate 1,635,875,923 of NC_136061.1, read as the reverse complement.
CTGACAAATTAAGCAGGCCAAATATTGGGTTTTGGGCTGCAGGTTCACAGTGCATAAAGTACATGACATGGTGTTGTGCTTCACCGCTCATTTATATATGCTATTGTACTTTGTCTATGCTTTTTGTGCTTGATATACAGCAAGTATATCTGATGGCTTGACATGTGCGTTTTTCTAAATTTTTTGCATGTTTTTTGTTTTATGTTGCTGCTTTTGATACTATTACAAGTTTACCTGTGTTGTGAAGGGATATACATGACGATGCGTATCGCTGCACAACAGTTGGGTAGATTTGCTCTGACACTAAATTTCACAGATAGACAGACAACACTTCATCAGTGTATGTCAAATTTGGCTATAATGGTATTTGAACAAAAATAAAAGAGATATACAGGATCAAAGTGTGTCACCTGCTGTTAGTCACGTTACTGCCCCCTTCCCTTAAGGAACAGGCAGCCCTAGATTTATGTATCCTGATTGGACGTAAGGATAAATTATAGATCTGTGACTCTTGTACATGGTGACCTAATTTCTATATTACATTAGTCAGTTTTGTTCTGCTTCCTAAGTAGTGTATGGCTCTGTACCATAAAGGAAACAAGGTTTCATTTTTCTCTGAAGAAGGAACTGGAACATTAGCTGAGGTTACCGTATATGGTTTAGCGGCCAGCGGTAGAGCTAATATTTGTGAACTATTTAGATTGTTTTATGTATCACCCATACTCTTGGTGATGTGTCACATGCCTGACTATCACCCAAGTAATTTCTTGTTCTTCCTATAGATTTTTCTTTTGCCGCTTCTCCCCTGACCAATGTCGCATCGTGCCTAGCTATTGGGGATTTTAGCTGTGACCTAGTCCCATTTCTCTTTTCCATATTCCTTTCACCAGTCAGCTTTTATTGTTGTTGGTGTATTGTTCAGGTTCACACTTCCAGATTGCAGTAATGTACTAGGAACCCCTATATTATGTATAATTCCCTTTTGTATGACTAGACTGGTTTTTAAGAATTTTCTTTAGGCCTACTTTGATGTTTTTCAGTCTGACTGTCAGGGTAGTGATGGACTGGTTAACTGACTCAATACTATAGTAAGACAAGTTTTCCACCTCAATAGGAGATACCTTACATTTATTTATTTGAACATGACAAATTTTCAATGACTATTTTAATTTGGATTTTTACTCTTTTGTTCCTGCTTCTTTAATTTTTGGTGGGATCAGATGTGTTCCAAATCATGGAAATACCAGGACTTTCTAGTTCTTGTCTTTTGTTTCCACATTTGATCATTAGCCTGTGTGTTGCATAGTGCACCTGATGCACAGTTATTAACAGGGAGGTATCTACGTGTCCCTGATAATCTGTATTATGCAATTTCTCTTTTTAGATGTTCTATATAAGGAATTAGGGAACACCTATATGTAATCATTGAGAGAAAAAATATGTTTACCCCATTAGACGATGTCACCATGTGTGAGGACATCCATTCAGATAGAATTCCCATGTCGCTATCTACCCTTAGATGGTAGAGGATATGCTCTCACATGGAAAACCAATTGAAGAGGCTAGAGACACTGTTTTGCCTACTGCCTTTGTCTTTGTATTGCCTTTGAGAATGACAGTGTGTTCTAGACCAGAATTGTCCTCATTACGTATGGCCACTCCCTCGCAGATTGCAGGCCACCTGCTTGCAATCCCCTTGTTAAATACAATAAACTGTTTTTGTATTAAATTGAAGGAAACTAACAACTGTGACACATTTTCTACGTCACTAGGTTCTGCGGGATTAAGTCATAATAACCTGCGGAACTCACCCACAATCCCATCAGTGACAGCTATAGATGAAAAGTCCCAGCACCCAGAAAAGAAGCAAGGCTGGATAGCGATCGCCAGCGCGCCATCAATGGTATCTCTAAAGCATCGCACTTGCTCCATCAGATGGCATTGGACATCACAGAACCAGAATTTCAGTGCAAAAGAGCAAAAGAGAAGGATTCTTGTTGTTTTGAGGCTTCAGTTTTCCACCTGTCATGTGCTGGTAACCTCTGACAGTGTGCAGTCCCTTGAGCCTCTTGGCCTGAGTTTTGGCCACACACCCCCTTTTCTTTGCTCCAACGGAAAGGCAGTGCACCGGAGGATCCAGGATTGGCAAAAGGCACTACATTGTGGTACCTATGATTAAATGAAAGAGCAGCTCGAGCATCCTCTGACACTGAAATGAGAGTGTTGGAGCCTGAAAGTGTTGCTGAGTGTGACAGTCTGTTGCTCTTTCCAGATTAATAGTACTTGGGTCTGCATGAGATGATCTGTGCCCATGACTAACGAAGAGCACAATATCTGTAGTGCCTGCAGCACAGGAAATATATTGGTGCACTGCATTGAGACATTGAGACATTGAGACTTTCAAATGAGCTGTGAGTGTTTGGCAGGAGGGCACTCCAACGGATACTGAGAAGCACCATTTTCATGAAAGGCCTGAATGAAGAGGCCCATGCGGAAGAAAACAACAGAAGCAGATTTGATGGACAATAGAAGCCTGCCAGAGAGGCTTGGATGGACTCTGGGTATTTCCCGTGTGATTGCATAGAATGGGTGTTTGGAGACTGATTCTTATTGTTTTACTGGCATTGTCAATAGTCGCTGAAATAACTAGGAGCCCTGAAAAAGTTTGCTAAATAATTTTAGGATTTGCTTTTGCCTAGGGTTGTGAAAAAAAATGATAATCCTGTTTGTAATAGTGGTCATTACTTTCTTCTGTTATCTAAATGTTAAATGCTTTGTTCTCTTTGTATTCCTGCTGATAGCTTACATATTCCTGTTTTTATAAAATGAGTAGAATGCTCACCTAGCAATGAATTAGGATTTGCCAGTGTAATGGCAAAAGGAGGGACTGAGGTTCTTTAATTTTGACTCCATCTTACATTTGTCGTTATTTTGTGTTGCCTTTACACAGGCTGCTCTATTCATAAAGTGTCTCTGCCCTTTGGACTGCAACGTGTTGAAAACCCCCTCTGTCCTTGTTTTGAAACCCAATCTCAGACACCAGCTGGCCTAACTGCATACAGACATGTCCTGCCATTACTGATTGACCTATAGGTGCTGTAATTGACTTGACTTATGGGTTGGGCAGAAACACACTTAAGGGGGACGTTCTGGTTACATGATGCCTTGTTTTGAATGTTTTCCTATTGGCTAATATTTTGCAGATCTTGTATGTCCATATTAGGTATTTTGCATGCTTGCAAAAGCTAGGACTGCCCCTTACTTTTATGCTGAGTTTGTAACCCTAAGCATATAAAGGCCTCTGTGTTCTGTACTCTTTAGACTGCCCCATTCAGTTGCTAAGGCTCCTGTGTGACGTAGTCTCACTTATTTAAGTTTAATAAAGATGTATTTTCATTTTTCAGCTTCTGTGCCAACTTCTTTGTTATCAAGTATTAGTGAGACCCCTGAGAATGAAGATTTCAGGTTCTTCAGTAGCTGAGGTAGGAGTTGTCACCGTGGATCCCGCTGGGTGTGTGGTGCTGTCTGCCGAGCCAAATCCTAATGGGACAGGTTCCTCCTCCTTGTCCAAGGGTAAGGGAGAGTCTTCTTCGCTGGGGAGCTCATCCATGGTTAGAGTCTGAGCCGGCTGATTTCTTCGCTCTGAATCAATGTGTTCCCAGATTGCCCTGTTGGTACAGATATGACACAGTTAATTATTTGATTATAGATTATACCTTAACTGGTACACATTGAGCACATGCCTGGATGCCAAAACAGTTTTAGATGGACGATTTGTGACCTATCCACATGATGTTAGCCTTTATTTGGCATAGACATTGCAACTTGATCATGATGTGGATTATGGACTGGTCTTGCTCCACATCTCTGCTGATATGGTAATGTTCTCAATTTGAATTGTAACATGTTTACTGACTACGACTTGTACCTGGCACTCTGTAGATGACAGTTGAGGATTCGTGAGCTGAAAATACATGGATTGCATCACATAAATACTCATCTATTGTTAATGTTATTTGTATGTGCTATGCATGGTCTATGTCTCACCAGACACATTGAAGTAACAGCCTAACCCTGAGCAGTTTGTGTATATTCCCCTATAATGCAGTCTTGCTGTGAGTGACGGTCTCATTCTTTATTACTCAAAAGACTGAGGTACCTCAGCTTGAGTTGGCATCTGTGTATGTGTATAGCATTGTGTTTAAGCAGCTCAGTGAGTTTTAAATTACACTCCATAGTGCGATGTGTGATAAATGGTTTTGGAGGTACGTCACAGGTGACTGTTTCTGTGAGCTTGTATTAGAAGACCTGCTGGGATGTGTGGTATTTTCTAACACTCTTCCCTCTCCCCCTCACTTGACCAATGACTTCCTGCCAGTGAGGGTGAGTGTAGTAGAAAGATGGCTGATAGAAGCGTATGGAGGTTTTAGTGACAGGCCTACTGGGATGTGTGGTCTTTTCTAACACTCCTCCCCCTCCCGACCACTTTACCAATGACTTCCTGCCAGTGAGGGTGAGTGTAGTAGCAAGACGGCTGTCAGAGGGGGATGAAGTTTGGAGTGGAAGGCCTGCTGGGATGTGCAGTCTGTTCTAACACCCCTCCCCCCACTTGACCAATGACTTCCTGCCAGTGAGGGTGAGTGTAGTAGCAAGATGGCTCACAGAGGAAGATGGAGTTTGTAGTGAAAGGCTGGCTTGTATATGTGGTCAGTGCAGTGAGTCCTCCTCCTAGTCAGCCCAGCCAGCCCACCTGGGCCTATTGCTCACTACCAGTGAGCGGAAGTTGCTAGAAGAGATGGCTTACATGGGAGTCTGTTGTTCTTAGGTGGAGTGTGAGTGGCTAATGGTAGGTGTAGTCCGTTCCGTTAGGGAGATCTAATTACTTGATGAATCGGTTTGCATTACATACCTGGTAACTACTTACTCTAGTTGAGAGCCATTTTTGGTAGATGTTAACAGATGTTGTTGTTGGTGCCATGATGAGTTACATGATCATTTACTGCCAGCCTACATGTAGACATTTGGAAATGTGATTGTTTGGGTAAATGTGAATGTTCAATGCAGGTATATTGGGTGTTAGCATTAGTTAAACATCTACAATACTTTGGGTATTGCTTCATTTCCAAAAAGGCATAATTAAAAGACTTGGAAAATTACAATTCAGTGTGGTAAGTGTCATGGCTGACTTGTGGCTTCGGGGTCACTTACCAGACTCCAGTCCTGGTATTCCGAAAAAGTTCTCTAGCGGCATGATGGAGTACACCTTCCCCTCCCAGGCAGTAAAGGGCACAGGTGTCCCGGAACGGCCACTACCAGTCTGCTGTGCGACCCTGTGGTTTCTGTTGACTATGATCTTTACCCTCCTTCTGACATTGTACCACCTCTTCCTGATATCTTCCATTGTATTTGGGGTGTTGGCTACTGCGTTCACCTTCTTGACTATCCTGTTCCACATCAGGTTTTTCTGGGTGATGGAAGTCTGTTGGACTTTGGTCCCAAATAACTGTGGCTGTACTCTGAGGATTTCATCCACAAGCGCTGTCAACTCCCGATCTGAGAAATGTGTCTGCCTCTTTTTGCCCATTGTGAGTTAGTGAATGTGAGTGCAAGATGGAAGAGGTGTGCAGAACAAGAAGGAACCCCAAAAAAGTTAAATATATAGTGAGTGATGCAATTGGGGTGCGTGAAGGTGTGAAGGGATGGCTGCAGTGTATGTGGATAGTAACAACAATGTGCTCTATCAGTCTCTGATGGATTGCGATAGCTTAGGATCATGGTCTGGTATTGTTTTTCTTTTCTGGGTGGATGTGTCTACTCATAGAATTGTCATCAGCTATGTATTTTTTGAAGGCATACTATGGTTGTTGTTGTGTTAGTTATCATCAGTTTATGTGATTTACAATTGCCATGTGGCAAAGAGGCCCCCATGGAACTGCAACCACGTTGGACGCATCATAATCGGCTTGCAGTACAACCGATGCATTAGTGGAGTTGGAATCCCTATAAAACAGCCTCTCCGACCGACGTGGTCGGATCGGACTCGTTTCCGGGTGACGCGGTCGTGTCACAGTCATCTCTTAACGACGCAGACATAAATGCACCTGGTATACATCATAATATGGCAGTTGGAAGGCTCGCGGTTTAGTCATTCGGAATCTCACTGTGGCCATGTTGGTTGGACAGCCATCATAACCAGGCCCCAAGCTTTTTCAATATTGTGGGATAGAACTAAGAAAGGTAGAGCCACCACGTTACCCGGGTCCATTACTTCCCTCTAATATACATGCCATTAACTCAAGCCAATAATGTGCACAAAATACCCCTGGCAATTAAGCAACAATGAAAAACTCTCAATAAATATATAAGGTCCAAGCAAACATGAATATATGAAGAAAAATATTTACAAGAGAAGTACAAAAAAATAGCACCAGATACAAAAAAAAAGAAAAGGTTTTGATAAAACCTCACTTCGACAATTGAGACAAACCTATCACAAAGAACATTGGAAGGCAAAGAAAAGGCAACAAGAAGAAATGTGGAAAAAGCTCCTACAGGCCAGTAAGTCGGCAAACAACAAAGAGTTTTGGGTGTAATAAGCAGCCAGGTTCTGGGATGGGAACACCATCAATATAGTGTAGACACAGCGGAGGAGGCTTGGGAGGCCTAAATCTACTAACCAACTAGCAGACTGACAGGAAAGAAGAGCCAAAATACGATAAGGCTGGAAACATCATCGCTGAAACCAGCTGAAGAGACACGTGAAACACACATCTGTGAAATGAATTGCACGTCAACCAGTAGACTGAAGAGTGAGAAGATAGAAAACAATCCAAGGCAGGAAACATCAGAGTTGAAGGCAGCTGAAGGGACACAGGAAGCAAAATAGTACATAGTTATCTACAGCAACGTAGCCGGCAATATAGCACACACAAAGCCTCACTATCCAGAAATTAGACCAAGAGAAGCCTCTTACTGGTGTTACCTGCCTAGAGAAAATAATGTAGGGATTGAAGGCTGAGGAAGCACAGGGCCCGAACGAACTATCAAATGCACTATTTAAGCATGCAGTCAACTTCTGGGCCAGCTACCTAATGCTCCTGTCCAATCAAATCTACAACACTAAAGCTATTCCATCTTCATGGACAGGGAGCATTTTCCACGCCATCTATAAGAGAGGTAGTAACTCATCTCCACTCAATTATAGGCTTATAGCGCTAACAGATGTAGAAGCCTAACTATACGCTTCCTGCATTCTTCTAGATCTCCAAGCCTGGGTTGAAGAAAAAAGATCTAATTCCAAAAACACAAACAGGCTTTAGGTCAGGTATGAGGACCACCAGACATCTGTTGGTACTTACTACTCTAGCAGAAAATGTAATAGCCCAAAAAATAAACGCCTATACACATGTTTCATCAATCCAAAATCTGACTTTGACAGAGTCCCATTTGGACACCTGTGGTCAAAACTCGCAGCATGGGGCATTCCAGGAAAACGTTTAAGTACAATTATTGCACTGTACAGCGAGACATGGGTGCAGATCATCAAAGTAGGAAACGATAAAAGATTACATCTAAATTCCAAACAAATAATGGCTTGAAACCAGGGTGTGTTTTAGTCCTAAGATTATTTAGCGTATACCTGGCCGATTTGGACAGCGGACAATTTTCCACAAAAATTGGCAACAGAGAAAATTGTGTGCTTGCAATACGCAGACAACATCATCATTCTGAGTCAAACACTGCTAAGGCTCCAAAGGGCAATCAATGCCTTAGCAGGATACATTGAGCAGCAAGGACCAGAATTGAAATTGAGCAAGGCAAAAGTAGTCCATCTCATAGTACAAGTCACACTCTTGGTTAATCAAGGTAAAATGAGTTGAAGTGGTGCCCTCATCTAAGTGCCTGGGAATACACATGGAACAAAATCTGACCTTTAAGCAACAACTTGCTTCAATTAACATTTGAATTCAAACAGCTGCAAAAGAAACTCAGTTGCATTTCGCATGACTATTTGTTAACAATTATCGCAACCCAACTGGCTCCCTCAGTAGCAAATGGCATGAAAATCCTGAACGGATAGGAAGTGCAGGGCTGCCCCGGGCCCACGAAGGGGGGCCTCCTAAGAGGGTGGCCCCCCCTTAGTGCCACAGCATGGCACACGAGTCAGCCTCCCAGTGTTTGGGACCCTCAAGGGTCCCCCAGGCCTGCGTCACTTCCGGGCAGGAGGGGGTGGGGGAGAGGTACTTATACCTCTCCCGCCCACTGGTCACCCTCTTTTTATGCTGCCTTGATGCCGTTTGGTCATGACATGAGGGAGCTGTAGAGGACAACGAGGTTCGTCTACCACCCACTCGCCCGCCAATGGGTCCCCACCCATGGCTCATGCCCGGGGGGGTTCCGTCTATAAATGGTGTCGGCTCAGCCCCCGCTGGCCTGCGCGTGGTGGCTAGATGTGGCTGAGTTCTGTGGACGGAGCAAGGCGGTAGGGTTGGGGGGTCCCCGTAGCAGCTTCCATGAGGTCTAGGCCTCCATGGTGGGGTATCCCTCATTCTAAGCACGGCCACTTCCTCTCTAGGCCTGCCGTATTTAGGGAGGCCCAGTCGTTTTGAGCTCCACATGGCACCTGGCATAGAGCCCTGACTGGTGGGTCCCTCGGAAGGTGCACACGAGGGTGGAGGGTAGCAGACGACTCGCGACTCTGCGCGGTTGGCCCACTGTGTGGTTTTCTCCTGGACGGCCGTTGCGGAGCAGGCCCGAGGCTACATTTCCCTTTCTTGCATGGGGTGGGGAGCAGGTCTGGCGTCCCCCTCCGCTTTAACACAGGTCTTCTGGGGCCTGTGTCTTCGCTCGTCCCCAGATAGCCCGCTCTGCCGGGGCTTTCTCACCCTTTAAGACAGTGGTCGGGACCGGACTTGCCCGAGGGCCACCCGTGTGGGCCGCCGGTGCCAGAAAGGGCTGGGGGAGATTAGATTTATTTATTTATTTATAAAGTTTTATATAGCGCTAGCTAGACCCGTGGGTATCAGAGCGCTTTACAAACACGAAGGAAAAGAAAAAGTTGCACTACATCACAGGTCATGAGGATGCATAAATATATATGCAAAGACATCACACTTAAGTATACAGTGAAGGAGTGAAAGACACAGGTGGTTGGAACAGTCAGATAACCCCTATCATTGAAAGTCAGCGTGAGAGGAGAGTCCAGTAATCTATTGATGCCTAAGTTGGTTGGCTTGGTCAGAGAAGTATTGGTTGAGGAGCAGGAGTTGATACCGTTATAAGCAAAATCCTTGCTGGGTTAGCTACTCACACTTGGAAAGGGGAATCCTGAGAGCTATGTATTTACAGTCACTATTTGTAGAAAGACATTACAAATACAGAGCCCTCAAGTTTCCCAGGCCATGACGTGGTCGTTTGTCCAGTCCATAATGTGACCTTTTTTTACATTTTCTAACTTTAGTCCTGTGTTTAAATTTTTGTAATTTTGTTTTACAGTATTATATAGCACAAACTCAAATCGTAGGTATTGGAGCGCTTTACATGAGCACCAGTTACTTACCCAATTACACATTCATTTTTGTAGACACAGGTAGAATCATTGATTCCTTAATCACACTATCCCCGGGGGTTCCTGGGGGAGGGAACTAGAGGCGCGGGGCACTGGGAGTAGGCTAGCCTCCAACATAAAATTTACAACAACTTATGATGCAGACTCCCCGTTGGAAAACACACGTGGTCCCAACCACACCCAGGCCTCACTTCACAGGCTGTTTCTCCCTCACATAGGAAGGATGCTCTCATCCGCTGATTGCAACCCATGTGGGTGAGTCCCCGCCCTCGCGAAAGGTCACTTCCTGATTGGCACAGAGGGGACACACCTACGTTTGCCTCCTGCCTGCCTCCTTCAATATAACGCTTGCGCAGACACCGGAAACTTTGATCCAGTCCAGTGACAGCCTCACTGTTGCGCTGAGAACAGGTCAGGCTATTTTTCCATATACTTGTAGCGGCGAGTTTTGGGACACAGGATCCTACTACCTGGTAGACATTTAATTTGTGCAACATTCCGTCCATCATCTTGTGTGTTTTGCTGTTCACCCTATGTGGGAAGGGTATGCCCAGACATGGGTCTCGTGCTCACTAAGGGCCCGATTCACAGAACTAACTTAAGACAAAATCCTAAACTTACTACCATTTTGGCATTCACAGAAGGCACTTTCTCATTTTGGTATTCACAGAATAAACTTACTCATTTCGGTATTCACAGAAGTTAGGACTCCTAACTTTAGGACTCCTAAATGCCTTCTGTGAATACCGAAAGTCTTAGAATTAAGATTTTTCTCAGTTTAGTAGTAGTAAAGTTAGGACTCCTAACTTTAGGGCTCCTAAATGCCTTCTGTGAATAACAAAAGTCTTAAAATTAGGATTTTTCTAAATTTAGTAGTAGTAAAGTTAGGACTCCTAACTTTAGGACTCCTAAATTCCTTCTGTGAATACCGAAAGTCTTAAAATTAAGATTTTTCTCAGTTTAGTAGTAGTAAAGTTAGGACTCCTAACTTTAGGACTCCTAAATGCCTTCTGTGAATAACAAAAGTCTTAAAATCAGGATTTTTCTAAATTTAGTAGTAGTAAAGTTAGGACTCCTAACTTTAGGACTCCTAAATGCCTTCTGTGAATACCAAAAGTCTTAAAATTAGGATTTTTCTCAGTTTCGTAGTAGTAAAGTTGAGAAAAATCCTAATTTTAAGACTTTGATTATTCACAGAAGGCATTTAGGAGTCCGAAAGTTAGGAGTCCTAACTTTACTACTACTAAATTGAGAAAAATCCTAATTTTAAGACTTTCGGTATTCACAGAAGGCATTTAGGAGTTCTAAAGTTAGGAGTCCTAACTTTACTACTACTAAACTGAGAAAAATCCTAATTTTAAGACTTTCGGTATTCACAGAAGGCATTTAGGAGTCTGAAAGTTAGGAGTCCTAACTTTACTACTACTAAATTGAGAAAAATCCTAATTTTAAGACTTTCGGTATTCACAGAAGGCATTTAGCAGTTCTAAAGTTAGGAGTCCTAACTTTACTACTACTAAACTGAGAAAAATCCTAACTTTAAGACTTTTGGTATTCACAGAAGGCATTTAGGAATCCTAAAGTTAGGACTCCTAACTTCTGTGAATACCGAAATGAGTAAGTGCCTTCTGTGAATACCAAAATGAGTAAGTGCCTTCTGTGAATACCAAAATGGTAGTAAGTTTAGGATTTTGTCTTAAGTTAGTTCTGTGAATCAGGCCCCAAGCCACTGGAGTCAAGCTATCCTGGCTGAAGACGGCTGATAGCCAGAAACCGGTCCTAGGATGCTTGATTCCAGTCCAGGAAAGACATGGCTTGGCAGTTTGGTCTGGACTGTTCCCATGAGGCACAGGGTCAAGACTGATTTGCATATGGCCATGTCTGAACTGGGGTGACTTGGTGAGCAAAATAACGATGGATTAAACCCAGATCTGAGACTGGGGGTGAATGTTTTGCCATTGTGCAACATTCCGTCCATCATCTTGTGTGTTAGACATTTAATCTATCACACAACCAATTGTACTGATTAGTGCCAATTAAGAGCACTCTATAAACCACGCTTTCCCCACAGCCATTTGTCATCCGGGAGGAGAGGAGCACACAAATAGGTGTATTTACGGGAGACGCACCTTGATGTAGTAAGTGGATGACCATGGGCATGCCTGAAATGGATGTTTGAAAAAAGGGTATTTTCAGGCTTTAACTTCCTGCAAATAAAGCCTTTAATCTAACCTGTGAAACTGTATGTTCTCTTTTTTTTACCCCATCTAGAGTCTGACTACAGGGTTTTCCCTCTTTGCCCTTCTCCCATGGGGAATTTAGGTTCATGTCCTAGGTTAAGACACTTAAAATTCTTTCTCACATAGTGTGTGCACACATGAGTGTCACGTGTTACACAGAGCCACTCACCATTAATGAACTGTGCATGTGGTTGAGTGAAAAATTAGCAGAGTGAACCAAAAGGTTGTTTCATTGTACTTTTGTATTTCTATTTGCTTTTCAGGCTTGAAACTGAGACCATTCTTTGTGGAGTGTGACATAGGTCACCCTACCTTGTGGCATCTTATCACCACAAGGCTGGTAAGAACGGAGCCCTCCTTTCTTTTCTATTAGGTCCTGACGAATGCCACAGACCCACCTGGGCCACACGGCAGAAACATGTCGACCACACCCACAATGGTGAGGGGACAGTAATTCCCCATTGGACTGTTCACTTGCTTTTAAATACCATAGAGTTGGGGGGGGCGGAGCTAGCCACAAAGCAAGATGGCTGCTTGTTGAGCGAGCACCTCGCAAACGCCCTAATATCATTCAACAATCCTTCAAACACGGACCTAAACAGCTTGTAACTGGAAGAGTGCAGAAGCCAGCGGCGGCGAGACCTCTGTAGAACCAAGACTGACCCCTGAAATCACCTAAACGCTGTGAAACAACGTCTGTAGATTTGCGGCCTCCGTGGGGAAAGTGAAAGTGCAGCCGCGAGACACAGTAGCGAACCGCACCGTGACGTACGGCACGCAGTGCGGCCGTGAGTGGAGGCCGGGCCCGCTGCGAACGCAACCTACACCCTAGACGGCGGACAAAGCAGCAGCGTCAGGAGACTTAACCCGACCCGACTCATATGGCGCGGTGAGTGGAGCAGAGCGGGGGCGCTGATGGGCCCGACAAGAATTGAAAGCACGCAGGCGACTTTGTGGACCTGTAATGTAGATCTTTGGTTAGTTGAAGAGATGAAACACAGGCGTAGATTTCAATCCAATGAGGTTTTAATCCATATATTTCAGCATAACACGGGAGCACCACTGGTAAGTAGCAAGTACAATCGTTGAATGATCAGTTAGACTACGGTTATGTTAAGTACTAGTTAAACAGCCATTGCATCCTCGAGAGATGTACCCTCAAACATAAACATGTTTGAAGGAACACTCTCTCTCGAGGATGCAGAGCGTGGAACATAGAAGGTTATGAATGCGTGACCTAACAACAACAGTGGCTATAAAGGAAATGGAAGAAATACTATACCTTACATCATCTCCCTTTTTATAATGAGAAATAATTCAAATTTAAAGAAACTAAGATATATAAAAATCCTTAAATCTAGAAGGAAAGGAACAATTACGATTAGGTCTAACAGATTCATATTTTTCATTTAATATAGACGATGTCTGTGAGGAAATTGGTGACGTTTGCATAATCATACCTGCAGAAGAAGTGGAGGGAGTAATAGAAGAACAAGTATTGTTATGACGCAAATCAGAGGGGGTACCTAAAGGAAAATGTGAACATTCAACATCATTGGAGTTAGTTTTATATATATGAATTCTTTTGGCTTGATCATTAGAGACTTTAACAAGAGCTCTTTTACTCCACCATCCCTTTTCCTCCAGAAAAACTGAACCTTTAGAAGTTTTGACAATTTGACAAGGAGCAGAAAATTTCGACATTCCTTTGACACATTTCTTAGGGTTTTTAAACAAAACCCAATCACCCACTTGAAAGTTTTCTACAACAAAATGAGAAGAAGCATCAAAATACTTTTTTTGCAGAGCCTGCTTCTTCATAACATTCTCTTTTAAAATACTTTTATCATGACAAGAAATACAAGAAGAATTTTCCTTCCTTAACTCCCCCAACCAATTTGGACATATAACCCCATTCGGATTCCTTTTCTTCAATAGTCTGAATGGGGAAATACCGGTTGTTGCCTGTGGTGTGATTAGGTAGGACCAAATTTTCTTTTTCAAAAATTCTTTAACTGGGAAATTACTAGCAAGAGCTGTTTGTACACCCTCCTTTAAAAACCTGTTAAATCTTTCGATTAAACCATTAGCAGCAGGGGAATAGAGTGCCACTCTCAAATGTTTAATGTCATGTGCTTTGTAGTATTCTTGCATGGCCAAGGAACAAAAATGTGAACCGTTGTCCGTAACAATTTCTTTAGGATAGCCCTCTACATGAAAAACTCTTTCCAAAAATTTGATGATAGAAGAAGAAGATGGGGAGTCGCAAAAATCTATGTCTGCCCATTTAGAGTGGTAATCAATTAAAGCTATTATAAAGTGATCACTGGCCGGCAATAAATTAAACGGACCAGAAAAATCCAACGCAACTTTAGACCATGCCTCATCTGGAATAGAAACAGGATGAAGAGGCAATTTATTGACTCTCCAATGTTTATCGGATAAAAGACAAGAATCACATTTATCAATAAATAAAGCGACATCCTTGTCTAATGCGGGCCACCAGAAAAACTCTTTTAGTTTTCTGGAAGTACCTCCAATGCCCAAATGGCCTTGATGTGCACATTCCACCAATTTCGTACGTATAGAACAAGGTGGAATGCATTGATCTCCACGCATCAAAATCCCATTCACAATTGAAAGTTCTTCAGAAACTTGAGCAAATGATTTCATGGAAGCAGGTAAAGAACGTTCCCTTGGCCAACCATTAACAACCATGTTCTCCACAGCTTGTAACATTTTGTCATCAGTGTATGTGTTGAACCATAGTTCTTGAGTTAAAAATGGAAAGACTTCGCTTGAATCAGAGATAGATGCTACTACACATTCCACATCACTAAATTTCGTCTCTACATAATCCTCCTGGAGTGGAAGTCTTGAGAGACAATCCGCTCTAACATTGAGACCACCAGATACATGACGAATTGTAAAATTAAATTCGTCCAATCTAGAAAGTAAACGCACTAAACGTGCCGAAGCTTTCCCAGTGCCATTACCATTCAATAAATTAAGTAACGGTTTGTGGTCACTTAGTAACATAAAGTGTGTGCCCCAAATAAAACTTTTAAACTTCTCTAGAGCCCATGAACAAGCCAAGGCTTCCCTCTCAATTGTTGAGTAATTTCTTTCTGCTGTGGACAAAGATCTTGAGGCAAACCCTACTGTACGTTCAAGAGAACCTGTGTGCTGACATAGAATTGCGCCTAGACCTAACTGGCTGGCATCGACCGAAATCGTACACATAATTACTGGGGTAAAAGATGACAAAGCTGGAGAATTTAAGATTGCTTCTTTAACAGTGACAAATGACTTGTTTACATTATCAGACCATTCAAACTTAACATTCTTCTTAAGCAGATCCAGTAGGGGTTGAACAATTTGTGAATAACTTGACACAAATCTAGAGTAATACTCTGTCATGCCAAGAAATGACCTCAGAGAATCCTTGTTATTAGGAATTGGAACATCTGAAATGGCCTTTGTGAGAGAGAATTTTGGTTTTATGCCTTCTGAATTAATGCAGTGACCTAGGTAATCAACTTCTGATTTTAAAAATGTACATTTATCTCTTCCTAAGGTGATGCCAACATTCTTGAAACATAACAGTACCTCTTTTAAAGTGTTAACATGGTCCTCAATATTTTTGGAAAAAATAAGGACGTCGTCCTGGTATGCCTGAACATTTTTAATTTTACCTAACACAGAGTCCATGAATTTTTGAAAGACACTAGCGGCTGAGGCTAGGCCAAAAGGTAATCTTAAATATTTATAAGCACCAAACGGTGTAATAAATGTGGTCAAATCAGTAGACTTTGAGGATAAAGGGATTTGATGATAAGCACTTCGCAAGTCTAAAAGCGTGAAAAACTTACATCCATCAATACCAACAAGGAGATCTTGAATTTTGGGAATAGGGTGACAATCAACCAATATATTTTGGTTTAACGACCGAAGGTCTGCACATAAACGGATACTAGAGTCCTTTTTGCGAACAATAACAATCGGACTGACCCACTGTGATGAGTTTGTAGGTTCAATGATTTTGTCAGCAACCATGTTATCTAATAATCTCTTTAACTCATCCCTAACACTAAGGGGAGTTGCTCTAAGTTTGTGTATAACTGGAATTGCATCAGGTTTCAACTTAATAAGGTGTT
Organism: Lissotriton helveticus; assembly: GCF_964261635.1. Classification (NCBI taxonomy): domain Eukaryota; kingdom Metazoa; phylum Chordata; class Amphibia; order Caudata; family Salamandridae; genus Lissotriton; species Lissotriton helveticus. Next base: position 1,635,859,958 of record NC_136061.1, on the reverse strand, counting down.
CAAATTTCTTAACTTTACTTACATTTGAATTAAACACTTCTGGGAATTGTTTCAAAATATCATTAATAAAAGACTCATCAATTCCGTCCACCAAAGCAATTTCAATTTCATTCAATTGAACTGGATTCTTAGACCCAGGGACAAGTTTTAAGCCCATTTTGGCTAAATCTTGCCAACCAACTATGCTTTTTCCCTTAATGGCTACATAAACTTTAGTAAAAGTCTTCCTACCCAAACATGTTATATCAGACATGAAGAAACCAAGCATATCAATACTCTTTTCTCCGTATGCCTCTGGAATGATGTCAACTTTACATAAAACAGTTAAATGAGCCCACAACTTATCAAAAATGACATTAGAAACAATTGTGACTGGTGCACCAGAATCAGCCATCATGTCAAGTGAGTGTTTACCAATAAACACTTGACAAGTAGGATCAGGAACACGTTTATCATCAATTAAATTACCACATGAATCAAGAGTTAAAATTTCTTTAACCTCGTTGGACATAGTGGGCAATTCAATAGTATTGATGTTTAAATGTTGCATATCAGACTCTAATGGGACAACATCAAAACCTGATAAGCTATTACATTGATAAGGCTCATGAGTATCAACATTTCTAACATGCACAGTACGTTTAGCTTTGCAAACACTATTAAAATGACCAAATTTATGGCAGTTTGTACATTTCTTGCCTAGAGCATTACATATTGGGCTATTACTAAGATGAGTTCTTGATCCGCATCTGAAACAAAATGTATTAGAACGAGGCTGTTGAGGTTTGCTAAACTTATTTCTAACTGCTAACGCATTAACTGATAAGTCATTTTGAATAAGATTGACAGGGACAGAGTTTTCAGAAAAAATAGTTTTTGATGAAACTATGCTTCTCTCAATACTTTTAGCCATGTCAATGACTTCCGCCAATGTAGGATCTCTGCAACTCAAAATTCTCTCTTGAATTTTTTTGTGGCAACAACCATAAACGAACTGATCTCTGATGTAAATGTCTAGATCAGCTCCGAAGTTGCACTCAGATGACATGTTCCTTAATACAGAAATGAAGTCTTCAACACTTTCCTCCATATTTTGTTTTCTTTTCCTAAAATTATAGCGTTCCAAAATAACGTTTGGCTGAACTAAAAATTTGATATTCAGTCTATGAACTGCATCCCTGTACACATTCCATCCATCACCTCTGCCCGAAGGTGGAATGGCCGTTGGTAAATTGTCAAAAATTTCTCTACCAGCCCTTCCCAAATGGCTGTACAGAATGGCTAATTTTCTTTTTGCTGAATATTCTTCAGCATCAATTGCTATTAAGTAATTTTCAAAGCTTTTGAACCATATTTTCCAAGGTTCAACTGGTTTGCCGTTAACAGGTAAAAATGTATTTAATAAAATCACTTGTTGATTGTTTTCCATGTTTAAGTGAGTCACAAATACAAGAATTGAGGTTGAACTCTTGCTGCTGAAATATTATTAAGTAATAAAGTCAAGTTTCTAATGTGTAAGTGAAACCTACAGTCTTTCAAAATGTGAATAAATAGTACATACCATGTTCACGAAGGTTTCTTTAAAATACAACACTTTAACAAAGGTTGTATGAGAAAGTGCGTAGTGTTTCCTCTAATAAATCAGCCTCCAATATGAAATACTTCCGTTGTGCACAGACGGAGATGTTATTTTTATGAGTATAATTGTTTCCGTAGCGCGGTGACGTCACCGGAGACTATTCTCGCGTTGTTTGGGAGCTCCGTGTGGGAAACGAAGATTCACATTAAAATCCCCAAAATGATGAAGAAACCTCGTAGAAGATTTATACAAAAATGTAGGTGAGAAGTGCACGTTTCTTTTTAAAATTTTGTGCACAGTGGAGCAAATATATTCCTGGGGTTATCTTAAACGATTTTAGATAACGGGCCAAGGAATTAGTGAAAATGCCAAAGAGGATAAAAATCCCATCCTCGTCGCCAAATGTAATGTAGATCTTTGGTTAGTTGAAGAGATGAAACACAGGCGTAGATTTCAATCCAATGAGGTTTTAATCCATATATTTCAGCATAACACGGGAGCACCACTGGTAAGTAGCAAGTACAATCGTTGAATGATCAGTTAGACTATTGTTATGTTAAGTACTAGTTAAACAGCCATTGCATCCTCGAGAGATGTGCCCTCAAACATAAACATGTTTGAAGGAACACTCTCTCTCGAGGATGCAGAGCGTGGAACATAGAAGGTTATGAATGCGTGACCTAACAACAACAGTGGCTATAAAGGAAATGGAAGAAATACTATACCTTACATCACCGTGCCACACAGGCTGAGCACAGGGCCTGAGACTTGCCTGGGTGACTGCACGCGCCCCTCGAGGGTGACGGCTTTGCGGCCTACACTCAAGGACACCATAGCGGGGGAGGAGTATCTTGGCTGGCGATCGGCGCAGCACATATGAGTGTGGGCAGAACCAACTGAGAGGCCCCAGGTGCACAGAGCAGGACGCAAATGAGTGTGTCTGGAGCCATTGCAGCACGGTACTTGCTTGCAGGCACTGACAATAAGGCACTCGTAAAGGAGGGAGGGGCAGCCCAGGAAAGCAAGGACCGCGGACCCTGCGAGAGTGGGACCCCAAGGGCACCAAAGCCTGCAGGCTGCGCTCGTGGCATGCACAGCTGGACCCTGAGGACGCTGGCGAGGTGCCAATTGTAAAATAAAACAGCTCCCATCTTGTGACCACGGAGTGCATGAGACACCTCCCCCACTGACTTAGCACGCTAGACAATCCGCTGTAAAGAGGATATAGGCGAGGAGGCCCAGATTGAGCAGCCCACATTGACAGCAAACCTGGGCGTGTTTGGAACTTGGAGTACAGCCGCTGGAGACCTCAGGCCCGAAAGGTATACCAGACATCTGGCACTTTGACATCTCGGCCATAGTCGAAAGGAACCCAGGTTAAACAGTAAGAGTGCAGCAGCGACTCTCCTTAACAAATCCCTTGACTGACTACAGGGCCCACAACTGCACCAGGGGCCCCAGCCACACCTCGAAACAGCACCAGGTCCGAAAGACTTGTAAGCGGGCAAGGTGGTCTGCGCGATATAATCACTCCCCACACCTCTGCCCAGGCCGTTACAATCCAGAAAATGGTGCCCTTTCCTCCAACGACACTATAGTCTGTGAACCCACTGTTCGGAAAGAAACACAAGTACACCATATGCAAGACAGACAGCACCCAACCAAAAATAAACTTTGAGCAGGCGAAGAAACAACAAGAACTACAAGAACAAAGCCATAATGAACAGCCCTCGGCGCCGTCGACAGCGGGGGCATCAGAAGGGGTAACAAATTATGCTATACAAACCATGTTCACTACGATCCAGGATGTATTATCAAAGATTGATGGGAAAATAGACTCCTTGACATATAGAGTTGACAGGATGTCCGAACGAAAAGACAAACACACAGAAAAAATAGACATGAATGTCCGAAGGAATAGACAAACACACAGAAAAAATAGACATGGCAGAGCGAAGGATATCAGAAGCTGAGGATGGCCAAGTGCAGATGGAAGCAAAACAGTTGAAGCTGGAGAAACAACTGGTGGCGATGATGGCGAAGACGGAGGACTTGGACGCATGGTCCCGAAGAAACAACATCCGCTTAATGGGAATTTCAGAAACGACAAACACGGGCCCAATGAAACGTTATGTGGCGCAGCTGCTCATCTCCATGCTAGGGCGGGAGACTTTCTCGGATATCTTCGTTGTTGAGAGGGCTCATAGGTCGCTTTTACCGGAACCGCCCAGTGGATGCCGACCGAGACTGATTATTGCTAAAATCCTAAACTACAAGGAGAGGGATGCAGCGCTCCGAAAAGCCAGAGAACTTGGCAAACAATCCCACAAAGGTGTGGACATATCCCTGTACCCAGACTTCATGTCGTCAGTACAGGAGGCGCGGAAGAAATTCACCTCAGCGACGCAGAAACTAAGAGATTAGAATATCACATATGCCAGGCTGTACCCAGGCAGACTTAAAATCACTGTAGACGGCAGGATAAGGATATTCGCTGAACCACTGGAAGTGATGACATTTCTGCAACAAAAATGTCATGCGGGCGTGAGGAGGAGATCGCCGAGAGTAAAGCAGGGGGAACAATCCACCACGTCTGATGATGAATGAACGCTATTCAATAGACAAATGATAGACGATGCTGTGAACTGCCTATGTCCTAAAGGGACACTCCCTTTTCAGGTGGTTTTTGACGCCGTACCCTCGGACGATGTTCGAATGTGGGGTGGTCTATGATATGCAGGACCAGATAAGTTGATAATCAATGTTTATAGCTTATAATTATACTGTGTTACCACAATTCATAAGGTGCCCTTGGATAGATTAGGGGCACTGGCCAGTGCTGGGAGGGTGTTCTCTCACAAACTTGCTAAGTAAAGCAGTAACGTGTTGAACTTCATAAAATGTTTAGATACTGGTTGGCGCTGCTTGTTGTCGATCAGAGTAACATACGCCGTGGTGTGAGTGGGCTTGAGTTTATATGACAGCGCCCTACCAGGTCTCCCTCCCTCTCCATAGTTCCTAGCTGTGTATTTGCATGAAATGTATTTTACCTCGTCATCTGCAAACTCGTTGTTTTTATCAATCTGTGTTCTAATGTCAGCCAGTAGTGTGGTATCATTAGTGCCTTCAAGTTCCAGTTCCAAACTAACGATGTCGGCTTCTATCTATCCCAGTTGTCCCTGGATATCCTTTAGTATGCCTACGTGTTTGTTAATGCAGTGTCCCCTAATGGTGACTTTGAAAGCCTCCCAAAGTACCCTTGTGCTCTGTACCAACCCGGAGTTGTGTGCAAAGTAGTCCATTATTGCCTGACACAGTTCCTCTCGAAATACCTGGTCCTGAAGCGCCGTTTGTCTCAGTCTCCATGTGAATCGGGGTATGCGTCGGGATTTCCAATTTGATTCGAACCGAGGCATGGTCAGAAAGTGTTTTGGGTAAATGGTCAATGTCAGTAGTCCATGTGCACATGATGTGTACCTGTTTCAAAAAAGAGGCCTTTTTCACACAATTCAAGTGGTCAGTGGTCTGTGCTGCACCTTTCTCTCCCAATAGCAGTTTGGGGGATAGCCGACCACAGGGTGGTGTGCCCCAGCCAGGGATATTGGGATGGTGGTGCAGTCCAGCAACTGCCATTGAGTATGGTCTATGTGAGAGTCCTTTGTAGCCCAAGGGTTTTATATGTGCTGGTTTATGCCCCCTGCCACCATTTTAGGTACAGCTGACCTGGTGACTGGTGGCAGGGAGTTATTAACAGCAATCTTTTTGCCCCCCCACACCCATCCTCAATTTTTCCGCTTTGCTGAGGGTGTAATGTCCTATATTTGTTTGATTTTCTTTGTCCCCGTTGTTGGGGAAGATGTGTAATATGGGAGGTTGTGTTGTACAATATTGTCACTGAGATGGGTGCTTAGCGGTGGCATGGAAAGTTTTGCATGAGTTTACAGAAGTCAATCAATCAATCAAGGACATTTATAGAGCGCACTACTTACCCGAGGGTCTCAAGGCGCTTGGGGGGGGGGGGGTTCTGCTACTGCTCGAACAGCCAGGTCTTGAGCTTCTTCCTGAAGGAGAGGTGGTCTTGGGTCAGGCGCAGGTCGGTCGGGAGGGAGTTCCAGGTCTTGGCGGCCAGGTGGGAGAAGGACCTTCCTCCTGTTGTCGTTCTTCGGATGCGGGGGACGGCGGCGAGGGCGTGACTGGCTAATCGGAGGTGGCCTTTGGGAGCGTAGAAGTTGATGCGGTTGTTGAGGTAGCTCGGGCCTTGATCGTGTAGGGCTTTGTGTGCGTGGGTGAGGAGACGGAAGGTGATTCTCTTGTTGACGGGGAGCCAGTGCAGGTCTCTCAGATGTCCGGAGATGTGGCTGCGTCGGGGGATGTCGAGGATGAGTCTGGCTGAGGCGTTCTGGATCCGCTGGAGTCTCTTCTGGAGCTTGGCGGTGGTTCCGGCGTAGAGGGCGTTGCCGTAGTCCAGTCGGCTGGTGACGAGGGCCTGGGTGACCGTCTTCCTGGTCTCGGTGGGGATCCACCGGAAGATCTTCCGTAGCATGCGCAGGATGTTGAAGCATGACGAGGAGACGGCGTTGACTTGTCTGGTCATGGAGAGGGAGGAGTCCAGGATGAAGCCCAGGTTGCGTGCGTGGTCTGTCGGTGTGGGTGCGGTGCCCAGGGCGGGGGGCCACCAGGAGTCGTCCCAGGCGGAGGGCGAGGAGCCCAGGATGAGGACTTCCGTCTTGTCTGAGTTCAGTTTCAGGCGGCTGGTCGTCATCCACTCGGCTACATCTTTCATCCCTTCGTGAAGGTTGGCTCTGGAAGCGGCGGGGTCGTTGGTCAGTGAGAGGATCAGCTGGGTGTCATCGGCGTAGGAGATGATGTTCAGGTTGTGTTGGCGTGCGATGGGCGCGAGGGGGCTCATGTAGACGTTGAAGAGGGTGGGGCTCAGCGAGGATCCTTGAGGGACGCCGCAGATGACTTCGGTGGCCTCTGACTTGTACGGTGGTAGACAGACTCTCTGTGTTCTTCCGTCGAGGAAGGAGACGATCCATTCCAGTGCCTTCTCCTGAATTCCGACGTTGCTGAGGCGCTGCACTAGGGTGCGGTGGCAGACAGTGTCGAATGCCGCGGAGAGGTCTAGGAGGATGAGGGCCGCTGTTTCTCCGTTGTCCATCAGGGCTCGGATGTCATCGGTGGCAGCGATGAGGGCGGTCTCGGTGCTGTGGTTGGCTCGGAAGCCAGACTGTGAGGGGTCGAGGGATCCATTTGTCTCGAGGAAGGCGGCCAGCTGTTTGTTGACGGTCTTCTCGATGACTTTGGCTGGAAACGGGAGGAGCGAGATGGGGCGGTAGTTCTTGAGTTCGGTGGGGTCCGCTGTTGGTTTCTTTAGTAGAGCGCTGAGTTCGGCGTGCTTCCAGCTCTCCGGGAAGGTGGCGGTGTCGAAGGAGGTGTTGACGATGTCCCGCAGGTGGGGTGCGATGACAGCGTCGGCCTTGTTGAAGACGTGGTGAGGGCAGGGGTCGGTCGGGGATCCGGAGTGGATGGAGTTCATCATGCGGAAGGTGTCATCGGTGCTGATCGGAGTCCAGGCGCGGAGGGTGGTGGTGGGCGGCGTTGCTGCGGTCGTTGTGTGCGATGGTTGAATGCTGAAGCTGTTGTGTATGTCCGCGATCTTGTTGTGGAAGTAGGAGGCGAGGGAGTTGCAGAGGTCTTGCGATGGGGTGATGTCGTTGTTTCCGGCGTTGGGGTTGGAGAGCTCTTTCACGATGTTGAAGAGTTCCTTGCAGTTGTGTGCGTTGTTGTCCAGTCGGTCATTGAATGCAGTTTTCTTGGTGGCGCGGATCAGTTGGTGGTGCTTCCGGGTGGCAAGCTTGAGGGTGGTCATGTTGTCTGGTGTTGGTTCCCTTCTCCAGACTTTCTCGAGGGCTCGGCAGTTCTTCTTGGAGCTCTTGAGTTCGTCGGTGAACCATGGGGCTTTCTTGCTGCCGGGTCTGCTGGGCGGGGTCCTCAGAGGGGCGAGTTCGTCCGCGCAGTTGCTGATCCACTTCGTGAGGTTGTCGGCGGCCTGGCTGGGGTTCGCTGAGCTGGCGGGAGGGTGCTGACTCAGGGAAGCGGCGAGCTGGTTGGCTGTGATCTTGTTCCAGCTTCTTCGGGCAACCTGTTGCTGGTGGTGGTGGGTCGTCGTTCTTCTGAAGGTGAAGTGGACGCAGCTGTGGTCCGTCCAGTGGAGTCCTGTGGCGTGGCTGAAGGCGATGTCTTTGCTGGATGAGAAGACGGCGTCGAGAGTGTGTCCGGCGAGGTGGGTGGGGGTGGTCACCAGCTGCTTGAGTCCCAGGTTTGCGAGGTTTTCCAGCAGGGTGGTGGTGTTGCGGTCGTCGTTCTCCAGGTGGAAGTTGAGGTTCCCGAGGAGGATGTAGTCGGCTGAGGGGAGGGCGAGCGGGCTGATGAAGTCGGCGATGTCCTCGCTGAATTGTGTGCATGGTCCCGGGGGTCTGTAGAAGAGGGTGCCTCTGAGGGTGGTCTTGGGGTTGACGTGGATCTGGAAGTGCAGGTGTTCGGCGGGTGCGATGGTGTCGTCGGTGTTGGTCGTGATGCGGATGGTGTTCCTGTGAATGATGGCGATGCCTCCTCCTGTCTGGTTGATGCGGTCTCTCCGGATGATCTTGTAGCCGTTCGGGATGGCGATGGCGGTGTCGGGCGCTGAGGAGGCGTTCATCCAGGTTTCCGTGAGGAAGGCGACGTCTGGGGCTGTGGTGTCGAGCAGGTTCCAGAGCTCGACGGCGTGTCTGTGGACGGAGCGGGTGTTGAGCAGGATGCACTTCAGGTGGGTGCTGCTGGAGTTCGGCTTGGTGGGTGCTGGTGCAGTGCAGGTCCGGGTGCAGGAGAACTTGCAGGACTGGCAGATGAAGGGTCCGTGGGTGCGTCTCGGGGTGGCTCGGTAGCATCCAGGGGTTCGGCCGGCGTTGAGTGCGTTGAGGGTGGCGGCGTCGTACGTCCGGCGGGTGGGCTGGGGTCTGCGAGGGCCAGGGGTCCTGGTGCTGGGCGCGGTCCAGGCGCGGACGGGCGCAGACGGGCTTACCTTTGGCGCACCTTCGGCGCTCATTCGGTGCTCCCGCTGCGCGCGTCCGCTGCGCGGTCGCTCTGGGGACGTCATAAGAAGGGAGCCGGTCGGGAGGGTCTGCGGGGAGGCGGGAGCGCGAGTCAATCGGCTGTCGGGGGGGGGCGGGGCCACGGGCTGGGGCGGCGGGAAAAGCTGGTGTGGGCTCGGCGGCCCTCGGGAGGCTGGGGCGGCGGGAAAAGCTGGTGTGGGCTCGGCGGCCCTCGGGAGGCTGGGGCTGCGGCAGCAGGCACAGGAGCGTGGGGGTGACCAGGCCATAGGCGCAGTGGTCACTCCCTGGAACTTGCTCTGGCTCCCTTTAAGAAGGGAGCCGGTTGGGAGGGCCTGCGGGGAGGCGGGAGCGCGAGCCAATCGGCTGTCGGGGGGGCGGGGCCACGGGCTGGGGCGGCGGGAAAAGCTGGTGTGGGCTCGGTGGCCCTCGGGAGGCTGGGGCGGCGGGAAAAGCTGGTGTGGGCTCGGCGGCCCTCGGGAGGCTGGGGCTGCGGCAGCGGCAGCAGGCACAGGAGCGTGGGGGTGACCAGGCCGTAGGCGCAGTGGTCACCCCCACCCCCCAGAAGTTTGATTGGCATTGCCATTGGTGAACCATGTGGAAAGGGAAGAAGTGAACAACCTCTCACCTGGAATTGGCAGGAAGTACAAGGTTAAGTGTTGAAAGTTTAGTTGCTTAGATATTACTACATGTAGTCTTAGGCTCTAGGGAAAAGTACGGATACAAACTGTTGCAATGCAGTACAATAGGAAGAAGATAGTTGCGGGGTGGGGTTTGTGTGTGGGACAGTAGGGGTGGGAGTAGGATAATGGATAGTTCCTTTGATGTAGTGTGAGACTTTAGTTTTGGAATGCGGATGGATTACCCAGGAATTTATTTGTGATGTGCACCTGTTTCAATAAAGCAGCCCTTTCCACACAATTCAAGTGGTTAGTGCTGCAACCCTCTCTCCCAACATACAATACCTACAACATTTTCAAAGGTGATCTGTATACCTTTCTGAGTATGCCACAATTGCTTGATAGGTCCGCCACCTGATTGATTTGTGTTTTCTAAGTAGATTTCCGAAACGTCGTCATCCATTGCTGCTTCCGAACCGAAGACAAATAGGGAGTCAGACTTCTCGGCCATCAGCTCTCCTGAAGTTGAACTCTCTGAATAAAAACAAATAAAATCCACAGGAAAAGGCAAAAGTTGAAAAATGCAAGGCCACATGTGGGAGTGGCAAACCCTGATAACTATTTTCAAGAACTCTTTTCAAGTAATGTTCTCTTTTATAACTTATATTTTAAGTATATGTAAACACATTAATGTGAAACACAGATTAGAACCAGTCACAGTAATATGTGGTAGAACCTCCTAAAAACATTACTTGTATTAATGTATTAACAGGGCTCTCATGATACCCACTTTCATGCATGAGAATCTGGTCATGTCCTGTTTGTTCTTTGCATACTGGGATTGGTAATCCTATTTATTTATAAAGTTTTATATAGTGCTAGCTAGACCCATGGGTATCAGAGCGCTTTACAAACACAAAGGAAAAGAAAAGGTTGCACTACATTACAGGTTATGAGGATGCATAAATATATAAGCAAAGACATCACACTTAAGTATACAGTGAAGGAGTGAAAAACACAGGTGGTTGGAACAGTCAGATAACCCCCATCATTGAAAGTCAACGTGAGAGGGGAGTCCATTAATCTATTGATGCCTAAGTTGGTTGGCTTGGTCAGAAGTATTGGTTGAGGAGCAGGAGTTGATACCGTTATAAGCAAAATCCTTGCTGGGTTAGCTACTCACACTTGGAAAGGGGAATCCTGAGAGCTATGTATTTACAGTCACTATTTGTAGAAAGACATTACAAATACAGAGCCCTCAAGTTTCCCAGGCCATGACGTGGTAGTTTGTCCAGTCCATAATGTGACCTTTTTTTAAATTTGACACTGGGAGCAGGCTAGCCTCCAACATAAAATGTTCAACAACTTATGATGCAGACTCCCCTTTGGAAAACACACGTGGTCCCAATGAGGTTCCGTGGTTTTCGGGACCGGACTCCATCTTGTTTGCATTATTCGTGTCGCCATTTTGTGTTGCCCTCACGTAGGCCGTAGAGGTAAACGAACGAACAAAGTTGCATGGGCCTCGTTGTTCATGTAAGCATTAACAAGCCCTTTTCGACTTGCGAGTGAACTGCAAAGATGCTGACCCCGTCACCTTGAAACTGACCCTTTGCGAGGCCAATTTTCCTAACTGATCGTTGTCTGAAATTACCAATCAATGTTCAGGATATCGTTAACTTTTAGTTTCTTGCACATATCTTATCCTACTCAACATCTGAATTGTTCCTTTTCTTATGTCTTTTCATTACATGGGTAGTGCTTTCAATTATGGGTTTGTCCGACTTGTGGAAATTGAATTTGGGACATTCCTAATAATTAACTTGTGGGTTGGTACAATGTAAAGTGAGCTTTTTGGAATGTAATAATATATGTGAAATGTATTCCATTGGATCAAAATTTGCCGCAATGGGTGTGCATGCGTAATTAATCGAAAACAGCATAAAATGTGATGTCTTGCTCTACGAAAGTTGAGCAGTCTCCTGTGTTGTACACCGTGTTGTATTGCTTGGTTTACTGTTACTAGCTGCAGCTAATAAATTTGATCTCTGACGCCAACCAGAAGTATTCCGTGTCTCTGTATTCCAAGACAGGAGAACTCGAAGACTTCGGGTGTGTCCCTGGCACCGCTGGGTTCTAAGAAAACCCTGTTCTTCAGTTGGCGCCCAACGTGGGGCGACATCAAGCTGTACCGGTCCAAGCCCGAGGATCATGAGGAGCCACGTGAGAAAATTGTGGAGGAAGGCCGGCACTTCATCGACCCCTGCATGTCGACGTGGACCGAAAGTTTTTACTGCGAGGCCTCCCCGCTTTCCGACGGCTACGAAGGACTGCTACCCTGACTGTCGCCCTGTCTTGGACCCTTGATTGATCCTTTGTAAAGCGAGACGATAGACGGTCTTCTAGTGGCGTGACAGATACTTTGGTTAAGTATAAGTGGGTCGCTTCCACGACTTAGTTTTGGTTCTTGGTTTTGATTCGGTTCTTGCAAAAATCGAAGCCGAGGGGCTCGTATATTTATGAGAATATCGATAATTGATAACCCCTTGAAGTTTGAAACTAGATTAGCGAGCTATAAGATGCCTGGTCTTAGCAAAATTAGGAAATGGTTTAGTTGTGGTTGCAACAGGGATTCCCGATTGGAGGATTCGTGTCCGATACCTCCGGTTGGAACTCCGACTTATGAGCTCTATTCAAAACACGGAGTGGGTCCTATTACTCATAATGAAGTGCGGATATGCTATACGAAGAAAGATGGTGTTTTACGATGGCCCCAACATGGTAGTTTCAAAATAAATATTTTAGATAATTTGGAAGTTGCGCTATTTAAGAAGAAAGCCCGTCCGGCAATGTTTGACTCTTTCCGCCTTTGGCGAAAGGAAGCCAAACAGCAAGAAAATAAGCAAGCAAAAAGAGATAGGAAAGATAAGAATACATCAGTACTACAAGCCGCTAGACAGTTTAGAGAAGATGGAGAAGAGCGTGCGAGTGAAGTTTCAGATAGACAGCATTGCATGGCCATAGATAAATGTTATCCGGCCTTGCCGTCTTCTCCTCCGAAAGTAATTGAAGACCTTGAAAAAGATCCTTTGATCTCTCATTTACTGAGATTACCACCCCCTTATGTGCAGGGTGCTACTGCACCTCCATTACCCCCGGTTGTTCCACCCTTTGTTGTTCAACCTCCTGCAGTTGTTCAGCCACCCGGTGCTCCACAGAGGGTTTTGCCTCCTACTGCGCAACCCACTCTAGGGTCGCAAGCTTTGCTACCAGCTTTGCCTCAAACTCCTTTGCCTTCTACTTCTGCATCTCAGACTCTTACTGCTCTTGTTCCTACTTTGCCTCAAGATATTCATTTTCCTGTTTTGACGCCTACTTCTTCTTCTATTGCTCGAAAACGAATGACTGAGACTTTTGCTAATTTGTTGTCTCCACTTTTTGGGGCACTGAATATGACCCCTGTTTCTGAACGAAAGCAGAGTCGTAGTCAGGTATAATTTGCCAGCGGTTATGGATGTTTTCTTTCAGTGGGAACCGCCTAAGCAAAGGTATGTTTTTGATATAATGTGTACGTTTTTGCGTCAGAAATGGGAAGATAATGAGTTGGGTTCGATTCCGTAGGAAGTGCTAGCTGTTCAGTCAGAATTTGCTTAAGGGACGATAGTGGAGTCTGATGTTACAGATGCCGTAGAGACGATGCTTGCTTTCAGGTCTAGGTTACCGCCTCAGCCATTGTACGAACCTGATTCTTCTGTTAGGAGGAAAGTGAAGCAGTACCCTATGAGAGAGTTTCCTCCTATATGGAGAGACGCAGTGCAGGCTGATGCCGTTTTGGGTATTGTGGCCGTACCGGCACATTTTCAGCGAGTATGGGTACATGTCCCTTGGAAAAGAGCAGATGTCTTGGCTCTTAAGCAGACCTTATATGACCCCTGTAAGAATCCTGCTGGTTATTATAAGGAGTTGTCCCAGACAGTTGAAGCATGTATTATGAATTTAGCTGACATAGATATGTTGATGGGTAATGTAGTTCCTCAACCTTTGTGGGCGAAGATTCGTCATGAGAATCATGCGGCAGAATTAGGCGATACATGGGCTAATATTGTTGTTGCAGATGGTCGGCAGGTAGGAGGTGCCAAACTTGAGCCCGTGGTTGCAGAGTTACCTGGTAGAATTATTAATTTAATGAAAACTATGATGCCTGCTTTGCGAGTAAATTGGGATAAGTTGGCAGCATGCAAACAAAAAAAAGACAAGAGTGTGTCTGATTTCTTCATGAGGTTTGAAGAGACGTTTATCGATCATAGTGGTCAGGACATGAGTACGGAAGGTGGTCAAAGGTTGTTCGTGGGCAAATTTGTTTTTAATTTGCTTCCCGAGCTTTCTAATAAGTTAAAGGACTCTGAGAGTTCATGGGCTGTTTCTTCGTCAGCCCAGATATTGGCTACTGCCCAATATTACGAGAATAGGGATAAAGATGAGAAGGATAAAGTAGAGAAGAAGACTAAAGAATTAAAGACGAAAGTTCTTTTACAGCAAGCTTATCCGCCTCGTCAGAATCAGCCTCAGTTTCAGCAACCTCCACAGTTTCAGAGATTGTTACAGAAGCCTGAGCCTAATGCTCAGCGATTCTTTCCTGATCCTAATCAGTGTGCTTATTGTAGAGAAGAAGGTCATTTCAAGAATAGTTGCCCGGCTTTGCTACAGCGTGCGAATGGCGTATCTGGTCAGAGAGGTCGTGGTGGCTTCCAGCAAGCTCCTAGAAGTAGGGGACGTGATGTGTTACCCCAGAATGAGCGTTCTTCTTCCCTTCAGAATTCTATGAAATATTTTGACAGACAGAATGTTCCGACTGGTCAGTCTGCCCAGTACTATGTTAATGATTATTCTGTCGAGAGTGAGAGTGCTGGTTATAATGATAGTTAGGACAGCCATGGGCAAAGAGAGGGAGTAGTGTCAGTTCCAGTAGACCAGAGTGGACCTTATGTTGAAGTGATTACATTAGGTGTGGCAGAACCTTTTCTTTTGGATACTGGTGCGACGAAGAGTTCTATTATGCACTCTAAACTTCCTGGCGCACCTTTGTCTGGCTTGACCAATGTTTCAGTAGGATTTTCTGGCGCCCCAGTTCGTAATCCGGTTTCTAATCCTTTGCCCCTTTCTATTGGCCCTTGTAAATTTAAACGACTGGTTGTGGTGAGAATCTGTTGGGTTTGGACTTGTTGAAAAGACTGCATGCGACATTGCATTGCTCTCCTTCGGGAGTACATCTTACCGTGGGTAAGAAAGTGATTTCTCCGATGTATTTGTCCAAAGATTGTCTTCCACTGGAATTGCGTTCTCTTCCTGATACGCTTTGGGCTACGGGTCCCAATGATGTTGGTCTTTTGCAGTTTCCACCCTATGTTGTCACCCTCAAATCGAATGCTAGGCTACCTCGTATTCCCCAATATAAGATATCTAGTGATGGCGAGAGAGCTCTTTTAGCGATTATCTATGATTTAGTTGAGAAGGGTGTAGTTGAAGAAACGAGAGGTAATGTGTGTAGCAGTCCTGTTTTGACTGTCCTTAAGCGTACTGATGCTTCTCAGCCACCTGTGTACCGGTTTGTGATCAATCTTCGAGAAGTGAATAAGATTGTTGTGCCACAGTATCCTGTTGTCCCGTATATCACTGCTTTGTTGACTCTGATTCCTGCTTCAGCTGCTTGGCTCTCTGTTATCGATCTGAAGAATGCTTTCTTCAGCATTCCGATTGCTGAGGAGAGTAGAGATATTTTCGGCTTCTCTTTAGGAGGCCGAAGCTTCCGGTTTAGGAGAGCTCCCCAACGTTATTGTGAAAGTCCTTCCATCTATAGTCAGGCGTTGAAAACTCAGCTTGATAGTTTTGTGTTGCCTACTGGTGCTACTCTTATCCAGTATTTTGATGATTTGTTGGTTGCTGCTGATGACGAAAAGATTTGTAAAGAGGCTACTCTTTCTTTGCTGCGACATTTGTCTGACCTTCATCATAAAGTGTCACCTTCAAAGTTACAGTATTGCCGCCAAGAAGTAACCTACTTAGGTCATCTCTTGTCGAAGGAGGGAAGAAGGTTGACCCCAGAACGAATTCAAGCGATTGCCCAAATAACTGTACGGTCCACACAGAGAGAAGTGCGTGCCTTCTTAGGTATCACCTCGTATTGTAGACAGTGGATCCCCAATTTTTCCCTGCTAGCGAAACCTCTGTTAGCACTGACTCTTAAAGATACTCAGTACCCTCTCCCTTGGTCTGATGAGTGTCAGAAAAGTTTTTCTGAATAACGTGATGCATTGTGTTCGGCTCCTGTGTTGGGTACTCCTGACTACAGTAAACCTTTTTATTCTACACAAAAGAGGGGTGAGGGCTTGTAAATCTATTGCCCCATGCCCCCATGTAAATTCAGATGTATACACAAAAGGGGTGTAGAGTACACAAAATCAAAGCCACAAGACAAATGCAGGAAAATCCATAAATTGGAAAAAACTGCCCTCACTCACATACCGAAGTATGTGACATGCTTCATCATCGGGCCTGCTTACAATACGCCCTGGTGTAGCCACACTCAGGGCGGAGCATAAGGGAGGGGAAAAATAATAAATTCC
This sequence comes from Lissotriton helveticus, assembly GCF_964261635.1. NCBI lineage: Eukaryota > Metazoa > Chordata > Amphibia > Caudata > Salamandridae > Lissotriton > Lissotriton helveticus. The sequence continues at coordinate 1,635,844,042 of NC_136061.1, read as the reverse complement.
ACACAACGTTACAAGTAACCAAAAGACACAAACAACACGTAACATGTAATGTGATGAAACCAGTGCCAATCACCATGTAATTGAAATAAGTAGTGCGACAATGGTGCAGTAAATAGGAAATGTTAAAACTGATTAGGGGTGCCAACTGAAAGAATTGCTTTATTAGACGTTACTTGGTACCCTTATCAGGATTAAAAAGAGAAAGAATAGGATGGGAAATGTCTTGCTAGAGACTGAAAGATCCCTCAAGACTTCCCTCCAAACACTGCTGTGGTCAACATGTTTCGACCGATTTAATCGTGCCACAGATGGTCACCCCGGTATTTGTCAGGACTGTCGCCTATTATTTCACTAGTAGCCCTACCGTAATCCGGTTTCGTGGGCCCCCCAGATATGAGCCGGTCAATCTAGATCCATGCCCTTCTTGTTGCGTGTTAAGGCTTGTCCCAAAGTGCGGGAACACATTTACTAAGGGAAAAAAAAGGGACAATATCGTGGTGTGATATTAGCCCACATAAGCCCTCTCCTTCCTTCCCCCCATTTTTTCTGTCTGCCATCTCATTCTGTGCCATTGTTTCTGTATAGCATATTCCTTCTACTTGAATAGTGACCCAAGGCTATCGGCAAAATTCTACTCGATGGCCCGTATCAGTATATTAGTCTACTATATGTTGCCAGTATACGTAACATTAGAACTGACTTTATAACATCACCACCAATGTAACCATCTTCCCGTGATCTCCCATTGTGAACTCTAATCTGCAACCCTTAGAAGATAAACCATGATGAAAATAAAATAGAGTAAAGTTGTTTGTTACATTACTCCCGAGTCCATTTAATTTATGAACTCGAACTGGTGTCCGGCGGGAGGGTCCCCCGAGAACACAATCTATATGCACATCGTTAAAAGGGGAAAAGAAAGGAAGAAAAAAAGGCGTGTTACTTTAACATCTCCCTCGCTCCCGTGTAGGATTAATTGGTAGCTCGCGTATCAATCACGTTACTTGCCCAGCCTCTCCAAAGGAGTACAACCTCCTCATACTCTTTCTCCCCCATAAGAGTAGATCACCCACTCCTTACCGTTCCGTGGGAGGCGTTCTTCCTTTAGCCCCGCTATCCGTAACACCGTGCAGTTAAGGTGTGTGATTTCAGTACGGATTAAAAGGCAACAGAAGGCGTTTCCCGGGTTCTACGTGCCGCGTCCCACGTGATGCAACGTAGAGGTACGTCGCCCAATGACTTCCGCTGCACATTCCCGCAGTATGTCCTGGGAAGTGTAGTCAGATCTTGGCCCCGACATCGGCGAATGTATTTTGGTATTCGTTTTCATGACAGTTTCATAGAATGGTGTTCCTTATCCCGAAGTTAAGGGACGGAAACAATAAACGTCCTATTTACATCAAGAAAGGGGAATTAATAAGTGAAAATTTAGGTCTGTCTTGCGATGGTAAAGGGGTTCATAATACTAGACCATATCCACTTCTCTTGTTATATTTGTGTTACTGTAGGTCCCGTTTGCATTACCAACATGACTAAAGGGAGGAGGCAGTGGATGGCGTAATTAAGGGAGAGTTACCATCTATAAAAGATAATGAAAGAAATATATTTCCTCTATAGTAATACGTTGAGGATAGATAGAACCATATATTCTATAGTATGAAAACACTCCCAACTCACTAGGTGTAGCAGGAAACCCACTTGCAAATGTCTGAAGCAAATCATATGTCGGATGTTATCCTTTGGTTCTATCAATTTGAAACAAAGAGTGCCTAATGAGCTGTTAGATGAGTATGTATAGGTTTATTGTCTCGCCAGAGCCTGCCATGGTATATCATCGTTTAATCCAACCACATGGCTCTTCAACCGGTAGACCCATCTTTGTTCAAATTGTAGCAGGAGTCTCTGTTCATCCCTTTGATTCCTAGCTGCTGATACTTTCTCTATCACAGTCCACATGAGATCCTCAACACTATGGCCCTGTTCCAAAAAATGTGCGGTAAGTTTGGTGTTTGATTTCCCGCATCTTATTGTGCTGCAATGTTCTATTATTCCCAGCCGTACTTTTCGGCCAGTCATTCCCACATACATTCTTCTACAGGGGCACGTAAGCAAATAGTTATTGGGTCTCGTGTGTATTAACAGGTCTTTTAAATTGTTACTCCGTCTGAATGAGAAGAGAGGCGTCTCTATATTCATCCCTCCTGAATTCAAGACCTTCCAATTTTTTAATACAAGGCGTTTCACCTGCTGTGAAGCCGTATTGAATGTAGATACAAAGACAGGTTTTTCGGTTAGCGGTCTAATGGTCTTGGAGAGTAATGCGTCCCGATTGGTATTAAAGGCTCTTTTTCTGGCTTTCTTTATAACCTTGTTAGGATACCCTCTTTGATGTAGTTTTCGTGTTAAATTATCGCATTCCATAAAAAAATCCGCTCTGTCCGAGCAGTTCCGACATAGTCGGAAAAACTGGCCAACTGGCAAGTTCTCCCGTAGTGAGCGGGGATGAAAACTCTCAAACGCTAATAAAGCGTTCTTGTCGGTAGGCTTGTGGAATACCTTGGTTTTAAGGCCCCCCCCCACCACATGGCTCTATGACTAGATCTAAAAATGGTAAATTCTCCTTTGTGACAGTAGAGGTAAAGTGAAGGAAAGGATTCTGTGCATTAAGCCATTGTAAAAACAGATCCACTGATGTTCTGTCACCCCTCCAAATCACCAAGACGTCATCAATGTAACGTCGCCATAACCTAAGGTGGGTGGCCCAAGGTCCATTGATGTCTAGAATGGTCAATTTTTCGAATGCCCCTACGTAAAGTCCAGCCAGGCTCGGGGCAAATACACTCCCCATAGAAGTTCCATGGGTCTGAAGATAAAGGCTCCCTTCGAACTCGAAAAAATTATTTGTCAAGGCTATTTCAGCTAAATGTAGAATGAATGCTTGTGGTGTTTGGTACACCCATTCCCTGTCAAAAAGTAATGTTTCCAATTCATGGATTTTCCTGCATTTGTCTCGTGGCTTTGATTTTGTGTACTCTACAGTAAACCTTTCACATTGTATGTACACGAGAGAGAAGGTTGTGCATTGTCAGTATTGACGCAACGATTTGGAGACAAGCAGCGTCCATGTGCGTATTTTTCAGCGACGTTAGATCCAGTAGCTAAAGCGTTGCCGAGTTGTTTGAGAGCTACAGCGGCAGCGGCTGTTTCTATTCGACAGTCTGCTGGTTTGGTATTGGATAATACGTTGATTGTGATGGTCCCACATGCAGTGGATACCTTATTGAACAGAACTAAGACACAGCATCTTACTAGTGCACGTCTATCAGGTTATGAGCTGACGCTTTTGGCTAGCAATGTACACATCAAAAGATGTAATGTGTTGAATCCAGCTACGTTGTTGCCGATTTCTGTAGAGTCAGATGCTCAGGATCAGTATGATTGCTTTCTTCGGACAGAGGAAGAAACAAAGGCTAGAGTTGATTTAAAAGATACTCCTCTTACGAATGTTGATGGTACCTTATGGTTAGATGGTTCGTGTTTCAAGCTTCTGGATGGTGAGATGACTGCAGCATATGCCGTCACAACTTTACATACAGTTGTTGAAACAGCACGTATAGCACAGAATTCTGCGCAAGCAGCAGAGTTGATTGCATTGACACGAGCGTGTGTATTGTCAGAGGGAAAGCGAGTGAATGTCTATACCGATAGCCAGTATGCGTTCGGTGTTGCCCAGAGTTTTGGACGTTTGTGGAGAGAGAGAGGATTTCTTACTTCCCATGGTATGAAAATTCAACATGGGCAGTTGGTGAATGAACTTCTGGAATCACTTACTCTCCCAAAGCAGATTGCAATTGTGAAGTGTAGTGTGCATAAGAAAGTTGTGGATGATGTAGGTCGAGGGAATGCGTTTGCGGATGAAGTTGCAAAAGAAACGGCGAAAGACATGATGAGCCGTATGTATGTTGCAGGCCCTGCTAATTGGGTTATGGCTGGTGGAATGTGTGAAGACACAATAGAAAGTGTGAAGATGATTCAGGCTGAAGCTACGGAAAAAGAAGTGAATGTGTGGAGAGAAACTACGGGTATGTTGGATCCGACGGGTTGTTGGGTTGAGTTGTCAGAACACCAGCAATGGTTGTTGCCAGATGCGTATGTGCTCCCAGTGGTTACTATGGCTCATGGAATGGCTCATATCAGTTCGAAAGGGATATGCAAGTTGTTGGCTCCAGTATGGCAGAATACTGGAATTCCGAAATGTGCTGAGAATGTGGTGAAGCATTGTATGATTTGTTTGAAGTATAATCCTGGAAAGGCAACTCCAACTCCAACTGGTCATTTTGCTCCTCCGACGTGTCCGTTTGAAGTGATACAGCTAGATTACATTCACATGGAGAGATGCAATAACTTGAAGTATGTCCTTGTGGTTGTTTGCGCCTTTTCCAGATGGATAGAGGCTTACCCCCTAAAGGATAATACTGCCTTGTCTACAGCCAAGGTTTTGCTCAAAGAGTATTTCACTAGGTATGGTTTGCCGAGTATTGTATGGAGTGACAATGGGAGTGAATTTGTGGGTCAAATTATGAAGAAAGTGTGTGCTGGTTTGGGTATCAATCAGAAATTCCATGCTGCGAATCACCCCCAGTCTGCTGGTTTTGTTGAGTGCTATAATGGCACCTTGAAGCTGAAATTAGCTAAGATACAAGCGAGCACTGGTCTTACATGGCCAGATGCCTTGCCGTTGGCTCTTTTGTCAACAAGAACGACAGTGCATACTCGTGTGGGACTTAGCCCATACAAAATAGTTTTTGGTCGTCCAGCCAATGTTTGGGGTGTGCCTCGTCCTAAAAAATATAGTGAGATCGAGTACCCTATGTTGGTGGATTACTTACATGACTTGACTGCTAAATTACGTGTTCTCCACCAACAGGTCTATGACAGTTTGCCGACAGCTACTGCAGATCCAGGCCATACGATTCAACCTGGAAATTTTGTATTGACAAAGAACTTCCAACGAGCCAAAAATTTGGAACCGAGATGGACTGGACCACATTTAGTTCTCTTGGCCACTAGAACTGCTGTTAGAGTAGCTGGTAAAAAAAACTGGGTGCATGCCACCCACTGTAAAAGAGTCCCGTTGCCCTTACCGTATGACAAGTGGGTGAGGGATGGAATAGCCGACTCTGAATGTGAGAGAATTCCTAGATTTGTACCTTTTAGTGATGCACATTTGACATGGACTCAGTCAGAACGCGAGGATGATGACATTCTGCAAGCTGCTGTGCCTTCGCATTTGAAACTTGACACCACAAATCCAGAAACACTTTTGAAGGATCAAACTGTGCCTGGCAAAGAGCGCTACAATCTGAGATCGAAAAAGGACACATAAATGGACAAATAAAGATTGAATTTTTTTTACGTAGTGAATTACACCTTGTCAGATCAAGAGACATTTTTTCTTTTTTTTCTTTTTCGAGTCACCATCCGGACTCAGCTGCAGGGTCGTGGTACAGCCTTAAGGGGTGAGCAGCGTATTGACACAAGGTCTGTGGTTCAGGGTCGTTAGTACGATCTTGACGCACACTTAAGTGAAGAAGGTAATAGCCGTGAGCAGCACGTTAGAGGATGGAGTCTTTTGAGTCTGATAAGGGTGTTGAGAGAACTGATTTTAGAGCGAAAATGTGTACATTGGTTCGTAACAAATGTTTTTTAATATTGTGTTTTCTAATGCTTTTGAATATTACGTTGGTTTGTGTGGGTTGGATTGTCTATGTTTCACAACAGATGCTTGCATCTATCTTCCAACCTACTCTTTCTTTTTCTACTGTTTCCCCAGATGAGTTTCATACGTTGCCTGAACATGAACAGACACGAAGATCAGAATTTGTGAACAATTTGTTTATACAGATGTTGCATCAACATCAGCTAGTCGTAAATACCACGAATTGTTGGGTTTGTGGTCTTATGCCACATACGACAGATAAGGGAATGCCATATTTGGTTTTGCCTTTTTCGCCTAATGAGTCAGTATGGGCACTCCAAGCAATGTTTATTTATGCGAATGAAGCATCTCCTGTACGTTCCGTCAAAGATAATGCGAGTAATAATGCCTTGATACAGGGAATAGTAGATATGATCAGAGATATTGATGCGTATAATACTATCCCTAAAGATGAGGTACGAGCATATGTTGGTTGGAACAAGACGAGATATAGTATTAGTGTGACAGAAAAAGAGAGACAGAAAAGGTCTCCTCCTATTTGGATTGTACCCCACCGAGGTCATTTTTGTCTGCAAGGTAATGGTCAGAATCCGAGAGCTCAACTTGGTAAGAGTGTGTGTGTTCACACCTATGTCTATGCGTCCCAGAAATCTCCACCGTTCGTGCCAGCTAAAGGCACGTATTTTGTTTGTTACGACAGAGCATATACATGGTTGCCTTCTGATTTTTCAGGCACATGTTATGTGGCATTTTTGCTTCCCCCTACATACACAGCTGCTTTCAACTACCATAAGACAAGATATGGTAGAGGTGTTATCGATGCGAAAGATACTGTCGCACAAGAAGCTGGAGACTTCTTTAAGGGTTTCCTGCCCTTTTGGGGTCCTATGGCTAACAGTAGGAATATTCATCAGCTTACGAGAGTGGTCGAGGCCACTATAAATGAGACTGCAGGTGCCCTTAGCAATATTACAGCTGAGCTTCAAGCGGATCGCCTTTTGACATTATAGAACCGCTTTGTTTTAGATATTATACTTGCAGATAGAGGTGGAGTATGTAAATTGATCGGGTCCAGTTGCTGCGTTTTCATACCAGATAATGCCCCAACAGTGTATCAAGCCATCTTGAGGTTACATAAGTCCGCTGAGTCTATACATGTAGACGAAGGGAACTGGTCGTTGATAGGATGGTTTTGGGAATTGCTGTCTAAATGGGGATGGAAGATTGTGATGTTTTTTGGTATGGTTTTAGCAGACCTTTTCTCGTGTTGCTTATGCATCCAGTGTGGTCCCGCCATTCGTGGCCTTTGTGCTACGATCTGTGTGAGAAGACCTGTCCCGAGAGAAGTGAAGGATAATAAGATGATGTTAGAGCAACACCTTGATGACCTGATGAGAATAGATATAGACCTGGATTCAGATTGGCGTGAGTTTAGGTCATTGCCTACGTAATGGCAAAAGGAGGGGCTGAGGTTTTGTGGTTTTCGGGACCGGACTCCATCTTGTTTGCATTATTCGTGACGCCATTTTGTGTTGCCCTCACGTAGGCCGGAGAGGTAAACGAACGAACAACAAAGTTGCATGGGCCTCGTTGTTCATGCAAGCATTAACAAGCCCTTTTCGACTTGCGAGTGAACTGCAAAGATGTTGACCCCGTCACCTGAAACTGACCCTTTGCGAGGCCAATTTTCCTAGCTGATCGTTGTCTGAAATTACCAATCAATGTTCAGGATATCGTTAACTTTTAGTTTCTTGCACATATCTTATCCTACTCAACATCTGAATTGTTCCTTTTCTTATGTCTTTTCATTACATGGGTAGTGCTTTCAATTATGGGTTTGTCCGACTTGTGGAAATTGAATTTGGGACATTACTAATAATTAACTTGTGGGTTGGTACAATGTAAAGTGAGCTTTTTGGAATATAATAATATATGTGAAATGTATTCCATCGGTCAAAATTTTCCGCAATGGGTGTGCATTCGTAATTAATCAAAAACAGCATAAAAAGTGATGTCTTGCTCTACCAAAGTTGAGCAGTCTCCTGAGTTGTACACCGTGTTGTATTGCTTGGTTTACTGTTACTAGCTGCAGCTAATAAATTTGATCTCTGACGCCAACCAGAAGTATTCCGTGTCTCTGTATTCCAAGACAGGAGAACTCGAAGACTTCGGGTGTGTCCCTGGCACCGCTGGGTTTTAAGAAAACCCGGTTCTTCACCAACCACACCCAGGCCTCACTTCACATGCTGTCTTTCCCTCACATAGGAAGGACGCTCTCATCCGCTGATTGCAACCCATGTGGGTGCGACCCCGCCCTCGCGAAAGGTCGCTTCCTGATTGGCGCAGAGGGGACACACCTACGTTTGGCTCCTGCCTGCCTCCTTCAATATCACGCTTGCTCAGACACCTGAAACTTTGATCCAGTCTAGTGACAGCCTCACTGTCGCGCTGAGAACAGGTCAGGCTATTTTTCCATATACTTGTAGCGGCGAGTTTTGGGACACCGGATCCTACTACCTGGTAGACACTTAATCTGTCACACAACCAATTATACTGATCGGCGCCAATTAAGAGCACTATATAAACCATGCTTTCCCCACTGCCATTTGTCATCCGGGAGGAGAGGAGCACACAAAAAGGTTTATTTACAGGAGACGCACCTTGATGTAGTAAGTGGATGACCATGGGAATGCCTGAAATGGATGCTTGAAAAGGGAGTATTTTCAGGCTTTAACTTCCTGCAAATGAAGCCTTAAATCTAACCTGTGAAACTGTATGTTCTCTTTTTTTTTACCCCATCTAGAGTCTGTCTACAGGGGTTTCCCTCTTTGCCCTTCTCCCATGGGGAATTTAGGTTCATGTCCTAAGGTAAGACACTTAAAATTCTTTCTCACATAGTGTGTGCACACATGAGTGTCACGTGTTACACAGAGCCACTCACCATTAATGAACTGTGCATGTGGTTGAGTGAAAAATTAGCAGAGTGACGCAAAAGGTTTTTTCATTGTACTTTTGTATTTCTATTTGCTTTTCAGGCTTGAAACTGAGTCCATTCTTTGTGGAGTGTGACATAGGTCACCCTACCTTGTGGCATCTTATCACCACAAGGCTGGTAAGAACGGAGCCCTCCTTTCTTTTTGTGGGAGGGATGGGCGGAAATAGAAGCTAGGAGGCTTAAGTAGTTTAGTGAATTGGTGTTTGTGGTTCCTCTGTTGACCCCCAGGATACTCAAGAAAAGAACAAAAGAGGACAGTAAGTGTTCCGTGTTTTGTTAGGGTAAGACAATGGTGCGAAATGGGGAACCGTCACCACACCCAGTGAAATATCAGGCAGTCACTACGAGGCATTAGAAGGATGTATCAACTCTACTCTCAGGATTAGTGGGGATACTACTGCTGGCATCTTATAGTGACTGCTTAGTTGCTAGAATTGTGCAGGATTTATGTGCGGGTATCAAGGAAGAAGTAGGTAAAGTGATTACGAGGTCGCTTATAAAAGGGCTAAGGGAAAGGAGCGCTAACCGCCCTGGTACCGACAGAGAACTATACGGAAAGGGTTTTCCTACACTCCAGCCTTCCGCGTTCCTTCCCCCCCTCTATTCTGCCCTCCCGCGTTGCTCCTCCCGCCTCCCTGCACTGTTTTACAAAATCCCTGTGTACGGTGTCACTCACCGTCCTGGCCGTAACTCTCCCAAGTTACAGCGGCAGTTGCGCCTTCCTGGGGAACGACAGGAATCCACCACTCCTCCGACCACTCTTAGGTTTCCCCGTCGTCATCTGTGGTTTTCCTTGACTCCTCGTCCTGCTCCGCTGTCTCCTCCGGTCCCGTCTTTTCCAGTCCTCGTGTCGTCTTCTCCTCTCCGCTTCCGGACTCCCAGACGATACACCTTCCTGTTTCCTGGTCCGCCTTTTCCTCCTGCCAGGGACATCGTGATTGGTCTTCTCCATTGGCCCCGCCTCTGGCTGCCTGCAACAGAGACCCGGACCAAGAGTTACTCGGGTTTTCTGGCGGCACGTCTCTATCCCAGGTGATTCCTTCGATATCCGTAGGTAGGGGTCTTGTACTCGGTTCCTTCTTACATCCCTTTTCCCTTAGTTTCTTGTCTACAAGAAAAGGTTCACTTGGATATCTAGAGAGGAAGTCAGCATTAGTCTGTGCCTGTCCCTTTCGATGGAAGGTTTTGAATCTGTATGGTTGTAGGGAAAGGAACCACCTTAGGAGCCTGTCATTATGTCCCTTATTACGGGCAAGCCACTCTAAGGGTGCATGGTCTGTATATAGAGCGAATTCTCGCCCCTCTAGGTAGTACTTTAGGGACTCAATAGACCATTTGATCGCTAGTGCCTCCTTCTCAATTACAGCATAGTTTCTTTCTCGTGGGAATCGTTTTCGGCTTATATACATTACAGGTCTTTCTTGTCCTAATACATCTTGTTGGGATAATACCGCTCCCAGCCCATATTCAGATGCGTCCGTCTGCAGCACAAAAGGTTTACTATAGTCTGGACTGAGCAGTACGGGTTTAGTTATCAGGGCCTGTTTTAGGTTCTGAAATGCTTGATGCATAGCGAGTGAAGGATTCTGTAGTTCTGTCTCTGTTCTCCTGTCCTTTCTAAGGAGGTCAGTAAGAGGTAATGCTGTCTGTAAAAATGAGGGAATAAATCTTCTATAGTATCCTACAATACCGAGGAAGGCCCTTAGATCTTTTTTTGTAAGAGGAAAGGACAACTGAGCTATGGCAGTTACTTTTTCTTCTTGTGGTTTGATATATCCTTCTCCCAGTAGGTAACCCAGATACTTGACTGACCTTCCATCCAGATGGCTTTTGGCTGGATGGATAGTTAATCCCGCCTCTTTTAGAGCCTGTACTACTCTTTTGAGGTGGCTAACGTGTTCCTCCAATGAGTTACTGTCCATAATGGGTGCACAGTCAAAATATCGACTCCAAAATATCGACTGGACATAATATCGAGTTTTAAATATCGACTGGACAAAATATCGACTGGACAGAATATAGACAGCAAAAATATCATTTTTAAGGTAAGTAAAGTAATATCGACTGTTAAAAATATAGACAGTAAAAATATCAAAGTATATCATATAGGTTATTAAAAATATCTAATTTTTAATATTATTGATTTTTTTATAGTGTGTTTTATGTTATTATATGTGTGAAAAGTGTGTATTTATGTTATAAATAATAATAATTAAAGAAATTTGTATTTTTAATTTTTTTTGTTATTTAATTCTGTAGCGGGTTGTGGGTTTATAGGGGAATAGGGTGGGAAGTAATTTAATAATAATCAATTAAATATGTAAAATAATTTATTGTTATAAATGTTTAATTATTTGTTAAGTAATTTTTAATTGGTAATTAATTAAAATGTAATTGGCAATTAATTTAAATTAATTGATTAATTGTTAATTATGTTAATTTTTCTAATTTATTTTCTGTAGCGGGATGTGGGTTTATAGGGGAATTGGGTGGGAAGTAATTTAATAATAATCAATTAAATATGTAAATTAATTTATTGTTATACATTTTTAATTATTTGTTAATTAATTTTTATTTGGTAATTAATTGAAAATTAATTGGCAATTATTTTAAATTAATTGATTAATTGTAAATTATGTTAATTTTTCTAATTTCTTTTTGGTATCGGGTTGTGGGTTTATAGGGGAATTGGGTGGGAAGTAATTTAATTATAACTAATTAAATATGTAATTGCTAATTAAATTTATTTTGTCATTTTAATTGATTAATTATTATATTATATTAAATTCGTAAGTACTTTTAATTACATTTTTACCCTACGCTATCCAACGCTTTCCCTACTGTTGCACCCACTGGAGTGGAAATAGTAATTTTAACCCCTACGTTATCCAACGTTTTCCCTACTGTTGCACCCACTGGAGTGGGAATAGTAAATTTTACCCCTACGCTATCCAACACTTTCCCTACTGTTGCACCCACTGGAGTTGGAATAGTAATTTTTACCCCTACGCTATCCAACGCTTTCCCTACTTTTGCACCCACTGGAGTGGGAATAGTATTTTTTACATTTTGCTATAGTACGTAAATAAAATTGGATATTAGTTAATGATATTATGTTAATATATATATATATGTTTTAATAAATATGATTGTTAATTTTTTTATATAACTTTAATTAAATATTTAATTATTATAATTTAATTTAAGTCTTTGTAAGTATATTTTAGTAGTTAATTTTAAATTTAATTTAACACTGTTTTTAATAAAGTTGATGTTTTTTACATCTATATTTTGGTAAACGATATTTTGTACTCGATATTTTTGTACTTACCTGTTTGTACATAAAAACTCGATATTTTGTCTGTAGATATTTTTTCCTCGATATTTTGGGTAGTCGATATTTTGGCAGTCGATATTGTTTCAGTGATCCATATAATGATATCATCAAGATATGCAGCTGCAAAATCATTACAGGGTCTGAGTACTTGGTTCATTAACCTCTGAAAGGTGGCGGGAGCCCCATGTAAACCAAATGGTAATACTAGAAAGTGATATAGACCACCAGGAGTAGAAAAAGCGTTTTTTTCTCTGTCTTTATCTCGGAGAGGGACTTGCCAATAGCCCTTACATAGGTCCAATGTGCTAATGTATTGTGCTCTACCCAATTTTTCCACCATTTCATCAACCCTTGGTAGAGGATATGCGTTGAATCTGTATATTTTATTGATCTCGCGGAAATCAATACAGAAACGAATTGACCCATCGGGCTTCGGTACTATTACTATGGGGGAGTTCCACTCACTATGTGAGGGTTCAATGATTCCCATCTGGAGCATTTGTTGTACTTCCTGTTCTATGGCCTCCCTTCTTGATTCAGGTAGACGATAAGGACGTAACCGGACCTTTTTCCCAGGGAGGGTGTGGATTTCATGCTGTACCAAAGAGGTCTTCCCCGGTTTTATGGAAAATACCGCCTGGAGAGAAGACCCCCTCTATTCTGCCATCCCGCGTTGCTCCTCCCGCCTCCCTGCACTGTTTTACAAAAGCCCTGTGTACGGTGTCACTCACCGTCCTGGCCGTAACTCTCCCGAGTTACGGCGGCAGTTGCGCCTTCCTGGGGAATGACAGGAATCCACCACTCCTCCGACCACTCTTCGGTTTCCCCGTCGTCGTCCGTGGTTTTCGTTGACTCCTAGTCCTGCTCCACTGTCTCCTCCGGTCCCGTCTTTTCCAGTCCTCGCGTCGTCTTCTCCTCTCCGCTTCCAGAATCTCAGACGTTACGCCTTCCTGTTTCCTGGTCTGCCTTTTCCTCCTGCCAGGGACATCATGATTGGTCTTCTCCGTTGGCCCCGCCTCTGACTGCCAGCAATAGAGACTCGGCCAAGAGTTACCCTGGTTTTCTGGCGGCGCGTCTCTATCGCAGGTGATTCCTTCGATATCCGTAAGTAGGGGTCTCGTACTCGGTTCCTTCTTACACTTTTCTATTAGGTCCTGATGAATGCCACAGACCCACCTGGGCCACACGGCAGAAACATGTCGACCACACCCACAATGGTGAGGGGACAGTAATTCCCAGTGAACCGTTCACTTGCTTTTAAATACCATAGAGTTGGGGAGGCGGAGCTAGCCACAAAGCGAGATGGCCGCTTGTTGAGCGAGCACCTCGCAAACGTCCTAATATCCTTCAACAATCCTTCAAACACGAACCTAAACTGCTCGTAACTGGAAGAGTGCAGAAGCCAGCGGCGGCGAGACCTCTGTAGAACCAAGACTGACCCCTGAAATCACCTAAACGCTGTGAAACAACGTCTGTAGATTTGCGGCCTCCGCGGGGAAAGTTAAAGTGCAGCCGCGAGACACAGTAGTGAACCGCACCATGACGTACGGCACGCAGTGCGGCCGTGAGTGGAGGCTGGGCCCGCTGCGAACGCAACATTCACCCTAGACGGCGGACCAAGCAGCGGCGTCAGGAGACTTCACCCGACCCAACTCCTATGGCGCGTTGAGTGGAGCAGAGCGGGGGCGCTGAGGGGCCCGACAAGAATTGAAACCACGCAGGTGACGTTGTGGACCGTGCCACACAGGCTGAGCACAGGGCCTGAGACTTGCCTGGGTGACTGCACGTGCCCCTCGAGGGTGACGGCATCGCGGCCCACGCTCAAGGACACCATAGCGGGGGAGGGGTATCTCGGCTGACGATCGGCGCAGCACATATGAGTGTGGGCAGAACCAACTGAGAGGCGCCAGGAGCACAGAGTAGGACGCAAATGAGTGTGTCTGGAGCCATTGCAGCACGGTACTTGCTTGCAGCCACTGACAATAAGGCACTCGTCAAGGAGGGAGGGGCAGCCCAGGAAAGCAAGGACCGCGGACCCTGCGAGAGTGGGACCCCAAGGGCACCAAAGCCTGCAGGCGGCACTCGAGGCGCGCACAGCTGGACCCTGAGGACGCTGGCGAGACACCAATTGTAAACAAAAAACAGCTCCCATCTTGTGACCACGGAGTGCATGAGACACCTCCCCCACTGACTTAGCACGCTAGACAATCCGCTGTAAAGAGGATATAGGCGAGGAGGCCCAGATTGAGCAGCCCACATTGACAGCAAACCTGGGCATGTGTGGAACTGGGAGTACAGCCGCTGGAGACCACAGGCCCGAAAGGTATACAAGACATCTGGCACTTTGACATCTCGGCCATAGTCGAATGAAACCCAGGTTAAATAGTAAGAGTGCAGCAGCGATTCTCCTCAACAAATCCATTGACTGACTAAAGGCCCCACAACTGCACCAGGGGCCCCAGCCACACCTTGGAACAGCGCCATGTCCGAAAGACTTGTCAGCGGGCAAGGTGGTCTGTGCAATATAATCACTCCCCACACCTCTGCCCAGGCCGTTACAATCCAGAAAATGGTGCCCTTTCCTCCAGCAACACAATAGTCTGTGAACCCGCTGTTCGGAAAGATACACAAGTACACCATATGCAAGACAGACCGCACCCAACCAAAAATAAACTTTGAGCAGGCGAAGAAATAACAAGAACAAAGCCATAATGAACAGCCCTCGGTGCCGTCGACAGCGGGGGCATCAGGAGGGGTAACAAATGATGATATACAAACCATGTTCACTACGATCCAGGATGCACTATCAAACATTGATGGGAAAATAGACTCCTTGACATATAGAGTTGACAGGATGTCCGAACGAATAGACAAACACACCGAAAAAATAGACATGGCAGAGTGAAGGATATCAGAAGCTGAGGATGGCCAAGTGCAGATGGACACAAAACAGTTGAAGATGGAGAAACAACTGGCGGCAATGACGGCAAAGACGGAGGACTTGGAAACATGGTCCCGAAGAAACAACATCCGCTTAATGGGAATTTCAGAAACGACAAACACGGGCCCAATGAAATGTTATGTGGAGCAGAGGGTCCATCAGGGTGAGGTTGGCCTACTGGGGATGCCAGGGCCATGCAGTGAGGCGGATCGTCATGGGTCACTCCAGGGCCTTTATTAGCTGTATGCTTTGGAGCCCGAGCCACACTGCTGCTGCCTGCGAGGGTGTGTGTGCTACAGTGAGCATGAGTGTGCGTGTGTGTGCCTGCAATTTGGCACAACACAGCAATAGGAGCTCTCCGCCGAGGCAAGCGTGTGCTCCGAGCACTTGGAGCCAGGCGGAACTGCTCGGTGCAGAGCGGGGGATCTCTTTCCTTCGCGACTGCCAGCGGAGGGAACTGGCTTTGTCCAGGGTGCTTCCCAAGGGACTCCGTTCACGGGAGCGGGGCTGTCCCGGATGCACCGGGGTAGGGCTGTGTTACCAATGCCGTGCCTGTGGGGTGGAGGCCTTCCCCTTTTCTCACACGACTTTCTTGGAGCCCGTTGGGGCCCGAATTTGCTAGGCGAGGCATGGGGGCCAGCAGGTGTGTGCACACTCCTCCTGCGGAGAGTCATGGGTGCCCCATGACTGTCTTGGCACCCACCGAGGGATGCTATTGCTAGGCCGGGCTTGGGGGCCAGTGGGTGTGTGCTGGCTCCTCCCGCGTTGGGTCAAGGGTGCTCCACCAGCGGGAGTACCGTGCAGAGGGGCCACCGCATGGAGCAGCGCTACACAAGATAGTTTTTACGCAGTAGACTGCTTTCACCCCCTGCTGGTGCCGGGGTGGGGCATGGCACTGTTACTCCCCAGGGGACCCGGGGGATTAGCAGCCTGTGGAGTGAAGACCCCTCAGTGTTCACCCAGCTTCTGGGCGCAGTTACCAGCTCTGGTTGCGAGCTTACTGGTCAGGGCCCCCACGCACCATGTGCGGTATCCAGAAGGGTATATTGCAGGTGTCACTGATAGCATGAGGTGATTAGATGGGTGACCTCCCGCCCAGACAAGGAGGTCCAAAGTAGGGGGAGGGCAGCCATTTTTCAATGGGGAGACTCCTGAACCGGAGGCTCCTGGTGCCCTGCCCCGCCAATCCTTGTCTACCCGGTTCTCATGACGAGCTGTGTTATGTTGTCTTTCTCGGTTCCAGAAGTATGGGGGGTTCTTTGGCCGCCACACTACACCTAGCGGGCCGGCCTGCCAAGGCTCACATCAGGTACGGGGGAAGGGCACACTGGGGACAGTGTGTGGGGTTTTGCGTCAGCACGTCCAGGAATGGAGCATAACGTTTTTTCTATTTTCAGGGACAATCGGATCAAGTACTCAGGCACCATTCAGAGAAGGGCTGCTGGGAACAGGAGGAGGTATGGCCAGGGTGTGCTCCAGGGTAGGAGCCTGAACACGGGCCCACGTTAGCGCTTTTGGGAGACGGGGTGCGGGGCACCCCAGGGAGGGGTCTCAGGATGTGCCTGGGGCATATGTTAACCTTCTCCTTTTTCTCCTTGCATGCAGAATTACTCACCATACCGACACTCAAACGCATGCAAGCTTATAAGTCCGACACCTTTTCTGCGTAAGTGAGTACTGGGATTGGGGTGGGGGCAGAGCAGCTGGAGGCGGTAAGCAGACAAAATATCGAGTTTTAAATATCGACATACAATAATGTCGATGTTTAAATATCGAAGGGACATAATATAGAAGATAAGTTATATCGATATGTTTAATATCGATGTTAGTAATATCTATGTTACTAATATCGATGTTACTAATATCGATGTTAGTAATATCGATGTTACTAATATCGATTTTTGTATGATTTTTATGTATATTATTATGTATTTATTATGTATTTAATTTTTATTTATGTAATTTAAGTAAATTTTGTATTTTAGTACTGTAGCGGGTTCTGGGTTTATAGGGGAATAGGGTGGGAAGTAATTTAATTATAGTAAATTAATTATTAATGATTAGGAATTATAAAATAATTTTAATTAATTGGTAATTAATTGTTAATAATTGGTAATTAATTTTAATTAATTGATTATTTGATAATTATGTTCTGTAGCTGGTTATGGGTTTATTGGGGAATAGGGTGGGAAGTAATTTAATTATACTACATTAATTATTAATTTTTAGGAAATATAAAGTAATTTTAATTAATTGGTATTTACTTTTTATTAATTGGTAATTAATTGGTTTATTGATGATTATTTTCTTTAGCGGGTTATGGGTTTATAGGGAAATAGGGTGGGACATAATTTGAATGTAATTAAGTAATAATTTATTTTGTTTTGTTAATTATATTATTGTTAATTAATTATTAATTTGTAATTTAATATTATTAATTGGTATTTATTATTAATTTATTTTTACTTAATTATTTATTGCTAATCATGTTTTTAATAATTATGTATTGGTATTTGTAAAGTTTAAATTTATTTAATAGTTAATTTTTGTATTATTTTAAATTAATATTTTATATATAAGTATGTTATTTTTACCTTCTACGCTATCCAATACTTTCCCTACTGTTGCACTCTCTGGAGTTGGAATAGTAATTTTTACCCCTACGCTATCCAACACTTTCCCTACTGTTGCACTCTCTGGGTGGGAATAGTAATTTTTTCCCCTACGCTATCCAACACTTTCCCTACTGTTGCACACTCTGGAGTGGGAATAGTAATTTTTACCTTTACGCTATCCAACACTTTCCCTACTGTTGCATTCTCTGGAGTGGGAATAGTAATTTTTACCCCTACACTATCCAACACTTTCCCTACTATTGCACTCTCTGCAGTGGGAATATTAATTTTTACCCCTACACTTTCCAACACTTTTCCTACTGTTGCACTCTCTAGAGTGGGAACAGTAATTTTTACTCCGACGCTATCCAACACTTTCCCTACTGTTGCACTCTCTGGAGTGGGACTAGTAATTTTTACCCCTACACTATCCAACACTTTCCCTACTGTTGCACTCTCTGGAGTGGGAATAGTAATTTTTACCCCTACACTATCCAACACTTTCCCTACTGTTGCACTCTCTGGAGGGGGAATAGTAATTTTTACCCCTACGCTATCCAACACTTTCCCTACTGTTGCACTCTCTGGAGTCGGATTAGTAACTTTTACCCCTACGCTATCCAACACTTTCCCTACTGTTGCACTCTCTGGAGTGAGAATAGTAATTTTTACTCCTACGCTGTCCAACACTTTCCCTACTATTGCACTCTCTGGAGTTGGAATAGTAATTTTTACTCCAACGCTATCCAACACTTTCCCTACTGTTGCACTCTCTGGAGTGGGAATAGTAATTTTTACCCCTACGCTATCCAACACTTTCCCTACTGTTGCACTCTCTGGAGTGGGAATAGTAATTTTTACCCCTACGCTATCCAACACTTTCCCTACTGTTGCACTCTCTGGAATGGGAATAGTAATTTTTACCCCTATGCTATCCAACACTTTCCCTACTGTCCCATTCTCTGGAGGGGGAATAGTAATTTTTACCCCTACGCTATCCAACACTTTCCCTACTGTTGCACTCTCTGGAGTGGGAATAGTAATTTTTACCCCTACGCTATCCAACACTTTCCCTACTGTTGCACTCTCTGGAGTGGGAATAGTAATTTTTACTCCTACGCTGTCCAACACTTTCCCTACTGTTGCACTCTCTGAAATTTGGAATAGTAATTTTTACCCCTGCGCTATCCAACACTTTCCATACCGTTGCACTCTCTGGAGTGGGAATAGTAAATTTTTACCCCTACGCTATCCAACACTTTCGCTACTGTTGCACTCTCTGGAGTGGGAATATTAATGTTTACCCCTACGCTATCCAACACTTTCCCTACTGTTGCACTGTCTGGAGTGGTAATAGTAATTTTTACCCCTACGCTATCCAACACTTTCCCTACTGTTGCATTCTCTGGAGGGGGAATAGTAATTTTTACCCCTACGCTATCCAACACTTTCCCTACTGTTGTACTCTCTGGAGTGGGAATAGTAATTTTTACCCCTACACTATCCAACACTTTCCCTACTATTGCACTCTCTGGAGGGGGAATAGTAATGTTTACCCCTATGCTATCCAACACTTTCCCTACTGTTGCATTCTCTGGAGGGGGAATAGTAATTTTTACCCCTACGCTATCCAACACTTTCCCTACTGTTGCACTGTCTGGAGTGGGAATAGTAATTTTTACCCCTACGCTATCCAACACTTTCCCATCTGTTGCACTCTCTGGAGTGGGAATAGTAATTTTTACTCCTACGCTGTCCAACACTTTCCCTACTGTTGCACTCTCTGGAGTTGGAATAGTAATTTTTACCCCTGCGCTATCCAACACTTTCCCTATTGTTGCACTCTCTGGAGTGGGAATAGTAATTTTTACCCCTACGCTATCCAACACTTTCCCTACTGTTGCACTCTCTGGAGTGGGAATATTAATGTTTACCCCTACGCTATCCAACACTTTCCCTACTGTTGCACTCTCTGGAGTGGGAATAGTAATTTTTACCCCTACTCTATCCAACACTTTCCCTACTGTTGCACTCTCTGGAGTGGGAATAGTAATTTTTACCCCTACGCTATCCAACATTTTCCCTACTGTTGCACTCTCTGGAGTGGGAATAGTAATTTTTACATCTACGCTATCCAACACTTTCCCTACTGTTGCACTCTGTGGAGTGGGAATAGTAATTTTTACCCCTACGCTATCCAACAGTTTCCCTACTGTTGCACTCTCTGGAGTGGGAATAGTAATTTTTACCCCTACACTATCAAACACTTTCCATACTGTTGCACTCTCTGGAGTGGGAATAGTCATTTTTACCCCTACGCTATCCATCATTTACTTACTTTTTTTTATTTGTTTTACATTTGTATTAATTTTTACTTGTATTATGATTTTATATGTATTCATTTATTTGTAATTTATAATATTTTTATTTATTTAAAAGTTATTAACATTATTTTTTAAAGTTAGTATCAAGGAAGTATATTACTATGTATTATATTTATATATATATATTTTTTTAATTAAATTATGTATTATTTATTAATTTTAAATATTATAACATATTTTTAACTATGTTTATTACATTTATAAGTATTATTTTATTTATATTACATATTTTTATAAATTTAAAAAAACTATATTTTTTTAATAGCGATATTTTTGACATCGATATATATTTTTTCTATATGTTTGTACTTACCTTGTTAGAGATAGAATGTCGATATTTTTGTAATTTATATTTTTGTTGCAATATTTTTGTAGGTAGATATTTTTGTAAACAATATTTTGTCAGAGATTCGCTGGAGGTGTTGGAGTCGTTGAGGCCAACCTAGACACAGTGTGAAATCAGTGTACTGTACTGACATATATATTTGTCTCCTTAGATCGAGGGGAACGTGGGATTGTCAGTTCAGCATGGATGGCCAGGGCTCTCCCCCCCTTTTCTAGCAGACGTCCCAAGTGGAAGACTCATTGCCGGACACCTCCGAAGATGCACAGTGGGCGGCATTTATACTGATGGCCAAGAACAAGGGACTGGCATGGGCCACGGGGATCTTGAAAGCCTTCGATCCGGAGGACTCTGGTGTCGTCAGCGAGCCTCCCACCCCAGAGCAGGAACACAATGCGGAGGCAGGGCCCTCGAGGCCCGAGCGGGTCCGCAAGCCTACGTCAAAGGATTTCCCGGCAGACCCGCCACCCACCAAAACCAGGGCGCAGCCCGCACCAAAGGAGGCGAGGCCCCAGCTGGTATCCCCTCAACCCACGGGGTTGGCGTCCCCTCCAGAAAGTGTGACGGCCGCATCAAACTACGTAACTCGGGAAGATCTGGGTAAGCTCATTGACACGCTGAGGAACTTTATGGTGGAGCTCAGGACCGGTCAGCCTAGCACCTGCCCCCCGCAGCTGGGCAGCGTTTACCCACGGGAGAGGGAGGGGCGGTTAAGGCTGCAGTGGTGTAGGCAAGCCAGGGGAGCATGCAAAGGAACAGCAGGGGCCCCCCGTCTCAGACGCCCCGGTGGCTGCGAAGGAGGGGGCGACCACACCAGGGCCAGGCAAGGGTCCCAAGGCCTCGGTGGAGGTTTCACTGTCAGCCTCCCCCGCCATCATTCACCCGTCGGCGACTCACAGCCTGGGGACAGTGGCGGGCATGGCGGACACGCCGGCCACGGTGTCAATGTCTCCGACACTATCGAGTGTTGAGAGTGCTAGTTCCCCAGCCAGCACGGGGGACCTCCCGTCAGGGACACCCACATCTTCACCCATCCCCCTGCCCGCAGTTGTTACTCCACTTCACCTGAGCTTGCCTCCCCTTCTGACCCAGCTCGTCGCAGCGGCCCGCTGCTGTCAGGCCATTGCTCCCTAGCCTGGCAGGTACCCCAGGCGGCCAAGGAGGCAATTTGGAGGCGAGAATTGATAGATATATTCTCCCTGCTCTTGCTTGGTCAGGATGGCATAGATGCCAGAACATCTGGAGTGAAGGATGAGGACAAGAAAATTACGTTTTAGGCTTGGCCTGAAAAGAACATTGAGAATTGGTTGGATGCTTTTTCTATATTGTCCACAGTCATCTTGGAAAAACAACCAGAATTGGATCAGGGACTTGCACAATATGGCAGGTTGATTCACAAGGAGGCTTTGAAGTGGGGTGGACAGGGCTGGTTGAATTACGACAGGGAATTCAGGAAAAAAAATGTCTATGTGTCCAGAGATGGCACGGGACCAGAAAGAAGTCCAGCTGTGGTTAGACCACATGGGATCGCGCAGACTACAGGACACAGGAGAGCAACCTAAAGTTCAGACAGGCGGGGCACCAAGCAAGGGTTCCTTCCACACAGACACAAGCTGAGCCAGGCAGTCTTTTTGGGGAGGGAGCCAGAAGGGGGGCTTCAGAAGGTCTCCCCCGGGGACCTGCCGCTTGTTTATCTCTGGTTCGTGCTCATGGGGCAAAACATGCAAGTTTCTGCATGCATGCAACAGATGTGGGGGGCCTCACACTGTGGTATCTTGCCACAGTCAGCAGGGGGGTGCCGCCAAAGGAAAGCAGGATAACTGAAGTTGGGGGGGCACAGCTGCACCACCCGACACCCCCTTCCTCTCCTCAGGCGTAGCAAATTGTTTGTCCCCTCAAGTGCACCAGGCAACACCTCTTTCACCCTCCCCCGCCGTGGACCATGCCGCCGACCACTTGCGCAGAGTTAAAGCCCCTCACCAGTTAGCTTGACCAACCTTTTGCCTCTCCTCAGACAATATCCAAACAAACAAAATTGTCGGTTGCTGCTAACAGGATTTAGCGAAGGTTTCAAGATCCCTTATGTTGGACCCCAGGGGAGCAGGGAGACCGATAACCTCAAGTCACCTAGGGATTCACCGGCTATAGTCAAAGCCAAGGTGGAAAAAGAGAGGGCCCTAGGCAGGGTGGCGGGCAGCTTCCTGTGGCCGCCCGTTGGACAACTTTGTGGTCTACCCTATGGGGGTCGTTCCCAAGAAGGAGCATGGGGCTTTTCACTTAATTAACCACCTGTCATACCCGGAGGGAAATTCAGTCAACAATGGGCTGGAGGAGGGATCCTGCTCTGTGATGTATTGTACCCTAGACATAGCATTGGACTTAGTCAGGAGGTTGGGCAAGGGGGCCTGGTTAGCCAAAGTGGACATCAAATCTGATTTTTGGTTACTGCCAGTTCACCCAAGCAGCCAACACCTGCTCGGTTTCCAGCTGTAGGGCAGGCACTTTTATGACAGATACATACCCATGGATTGTGCGGTGTCCTGTGCCTACTTTGAGGCTTTCAGCAGTTTCCTCAGTGGTCTCTCCAAGCAAGCTATGGGGTCAAAGGGGTGACACATTACCTGGACGACTTCTTTTCATTGGGGGGAGGGCCACATGACTGCAGGAATGCCCTTGGGGATTTTGAAAAGCTGGCCTGTCATTTGGGTGTCCCTCTCGCGCCAGGGAAGAAGGAAGGTCCGGCGCAGGTGTTAACAATTTTGAGGATAGAGCTTGACACTATAGGAGGGGAATCCAGGCTGCCAGCAGACACGGTCCAGGACATTACACTTCAGATCCAGTCAGCCTCATGCCAAGACAAGGCCACCCTGGGTTTCTTACAGAGCCTCCTAGGAAAGCTAAACTTTGCAGCCAGAGTAATACCAGCAGGGAGGGCGTTTGCAAGGAGGATAGCCAGGGCAACGGAAAAGGTCAAGAGGAAGCATCACCTGGTGAGGTTAAGCAAGGGGATGAAGGAAGACCTGAGCATGTGGGCCAAATTGTTGGACAGCTTCAATGGCTCAGACTTATGGAGGGCGCCTTGGGTGGAGTCCCCGGAACGGGCATTATTCACAGATGCGTCTGGTAGATAAGGCTTCAGGGTGATCCTAAACAAGGAGTGGTGCGCGCTGAAATGGCCCAATGTGTGGCACAAGAAGAAGGTCATAACCAACATCACAGTTTTGGAACTGTTCCCGATAGTGATAGCTTTTCACCTATGGCCCGCAGTACTGGCAGCAAAAAGGGTCCTGTTCTGGTCTGACAACCTAGTAGTGGAGCAGGCCATCAATTCAGAGTCAGCGTCTTGTCCACTAGTCTTGTGTCTATTGAGGGAATTGGTGAGGGCTTGCTTATTTAACAATATTGAATGCAGGGCGTGACACATCCAAGGGGTACAGAACACAGCGGTGATGCTCTCTCTCGTTTTCAGTGGCACAGGTTCCGGGAGACGTGGCCGATAGCGAGGGAGGAGATGACCCCTTTTCCACCGCACCTATGGTTCATTCTGAAACTGAAAGGCGTTTGAGGGGGCTGGGTGAGCTGTCCCTAGCACCTAGGACCAACAAGCGATACAGGGCATGTATGGCCAAGTTTTGTGCAGTCGCTGGCACCTGGGAAGAAGGGAGGTCATCTCTGGAGAGCAAGATTCAAGGTTTCATTTTATGGGCCAAAGATCAGGGGAAAAGTGGGTCACATGTCGGCAATCAGTCACCACGCCAGATTAAGGGGGCAGGACGATCCTACACAATCATTCCTGATCATGGCGTTACTCAAGGGCTGGGCCAGGAGTGAGCCACGAGCACCAGACAACATGTCACCTATAGATTTTGAAATTCAATAAGGGATGCTGGACTGGGTGCACATGGCGACCCATTCAGCTTTTAAGCGGCCCTCTTTTTGGCTACCTTTAGCCTGGCCTTCTTTGGGGCACTCAGAATTGGGGAACTGGTAGCCAGGTCTAAGCAGGACACATCTGGGGTGGCCTTGAACAAGCGGGATGCAGTGATGTCTGGGGAGGCCCTCACCATGGGGCTTATTTACAAGCCCCTTGCGCCACTTTTGCGTCCTTTTTAACATGGGAAAAGTGACGTAGGGGTGGCGCAAGGGGCTTGTAAATAAGCCCCCATATGTTTAAGAAGATCAAAAACTGACCAAGCAGGGGAAGGGAGGGTGATCTCACTGAACAAACTAGAGATTGCCAAGTATTGCCTTGTGCGCTTAGTCTCCACTTACCTGGTTCTGTGCCCAGAGACAGAAGGTTACCTGCAAGTGCATGCAGACAGTACGCCCCTGAATAAGTTTCAGCTGCAGCGGATAATGGAAGTTTGCTTGGAGTTGTCAGGCAACAAGGTTCAGGGCAAACGCTTCTGCAGCCAGACATTCTGAATAGGGGCAGCGACCACAGCCTTTAGGGAAGGCTTGCCGGCTGAGCGCATCAAACAAGTGGGGCGGTGGGAGTCCCAGTGCTACAAGAGCTACTTACGGTTCTAAGGGCACACAGTTAGGCCAGGGGATCGTGGGAAGGTGGGGGTTGCGCGGACAGTACTAGGGTGGTGCGTAGGTAAATGTTGTGGTACCAGATACCAGTGGTTTGCAGTGGGGTGTAATGAAGTACATTTTGTTTAGATGTTGTAATGGTGTTCAGTCTTCAATAGAACGAGTTTGCAATCTTTCACCTCTCTATTTACCAGGAACGAAGGTCTGGGTGATTGGCCATTCTGGCGTCCTGAGGGTGTCACGGTGGGCATAAAGCAGGAAACGGAGGCACGGCTTTACTGCCACAGAGATTATTTGGCAGGGATCCCAGACATGCGATGGAATCTCTTGATGAAGAAACTCCAACAGAGACTGAGTGGGACTCTCCGCCCAATGTGTTGGTGATTCACTTGGGAGGGAATGATCTGGTTTCCCTGGGTAGAAGGACCCTGCTTAAAGAGATGAGGGCCACAATGTGTGAGTTGAGCAACAAACTAGGGACCTGTGAATTATGGTGGTCTTAAATAACCCCCCGGTAGCTATGGCAGGGGACGCGTTCAGATGAAGCCATGGAGACCGCGCACAGGAGGGTTAACAGCGCCATGCGAAAATTCACAGAGCAAAGGGGCTGTTCTTGCTTGATCTGGGGCTTGGAATCAGCACGGTGTAGGTAACTAGGCCTATCGTGGTGGGGGGGGCCTGGGGTGACGGTGGCCATTATCAGTGCTGTGGCAGAGTTACAGGGCAATCCAGAGGCTGTAAGGTACAGAAGGGTACCCTCTGCAGGAGCACAGTAATGGTGCTATAGCCAGAAATCCCCAGGGAGGTCCTCGCGTTGGACCCAGGAGGAGCGTCAGCGCCCCGTTAGTCCTACGGGCAGTAGTGGACCTCAGCAACCGGGGGTTGCCTGCAACGTTCCGCTCCCCTTAGCTGGGGGGGGGTGGCGTGAGTAAGAGGGTGGACTGGTGGTCCACCGGTGGGAGGGGCTATCCGCTCCCCCAAATCTAACAAACACCAGTTGGCTAGGGCCACAGTGTAATTTGGCTCATCAGGAAGGCAGGCGGCAAGGGGCTGCCTGCCCTGGGATCGCCCTTAAGATAACCCACCATGTTGGCATATTTGTTATTCAAATAAACCTGCAGCAATTTTCTCACTTGAATGTGTCTTGTCTGATTATTTCTCCAGGTTATTGCAGTGGGAGGGATGGGGAGTGTTGCCGATATTGGCACTATGCAGGGCAGCCCCGGGCCCAAGAATGGGGCCCTCCTAAGAGGGCAGCCCCCCTTAGTGCCACAAGATGGCACACAAGCCAGCTTCCCAGTTTTTGAGAGCCTCAAGGGTCCCCCAGGCCCGTGTCACTTCCGGTAGGAGGGGGCGGGGGGAGAGGTACTTAAAGCTCTCCCGCCCACTGGTCGCCCTCTTTTTATGCTGCCTTGACGCCGTTTCCCTCCCTACCGCTTACCACGCGTACAAGCAGGGGGTGTGTGTTTATCTTACTTATTATTTTGTGTTGCAGGCGGAGTTACAGGGCAATCCAGAGGCTGTAAGGTACAGAACGGTACCCTCTGCAGAAGCACAGTAAGGGTGCTAAAGCTAAAAATCCCCTGGGAGGTCCTCACATTGGACCATGGAGGAGAGACGGCGCCCCGTTAGTCCTACGGGCGGTTGTGGACCTGAGCAACGGGGGGTTGCCTGCAATGCTCAGCCCCCCTTAGCTGGGGGGCGTGAGTAAGGGGGTGGACTGGTGGTCCACCGGTGGGAGGGGATATCCTCTCCCCCAAATCTAACAAACACCGGTTGGCTAGGACCACGGTGTAATTTGGCTCATCAGGAGGGTAGGCGGCGAGGGGCTGCCTGCCCTGGGATCGCCCGTAAGATTACCCACCATGTTGGCATATTTGTTATGCAAATAAACCTGCAGCAATTTTCTCCACTGAGAATGTGTCTTGTCTGATTATTTCTCCAGGTTATTGTTGTGGGAGGGATGGGGAGTGTTGCTGATATTGGCACTATGACCACACTGATCTCATTGCAAACAAATGCCTACAAAGCGGTTTTAAGTCTTCCAAAATCAACTTCTCCTGCGCAGATTCGACTGGAATTTGGCTTAAACAACCATGAATTGCAAAGGAAAAACGTTTTTGTAAAGTCGTGTTGGACACTGAGTGCCTCAACAAGCAGCTCACTGAACAGCTTGCGCTGGTTGGAAATCGAGGCACAGAGGAGAAGAAAAGCAAAAAAGGTCTTGGGAAGAATACCTAAAATCAGCAATAGAAGACCTTGGAATTAAACAGGTGCGTAACATAGGCCCCGCATCCCCGTGGTGGGGGCCCCCCAGCTCAGCACAGTACTCAGGTCTAATAAAATTTGGAGCGGGGGTCCCTCCGTGTACATTGTAGGGGGGGGGGGGGGCGCTTTAAACTTTCATTACGCCACTGGCATTAGAGAAACATGCAAGCCCGATGGATGGCAGCTTTCCATTGAATAAGCAATTCCTCAGTAAAACGCTTGTCTCTCCTACAGGATAAGGAAACTTTCACAAAAGGACGGCATGCTTGGACAGTTGTTAATACATATCATAGCTTGAAGCCCCAAGCGTATCCAAACACACACACGTAACCCGTTGTAAAACGCTATACCTATTTAGATGTCTGGACACAAAAGACTTAACACTCACATGAAAAAACTTGATCTAGAATGCCGGAAAAGAACATTAAGAAAAAAGAAAAACATTGTACCTGAATCCAGATAGACAAAGCACTTTCAAACAAAAAAGGACAGTTGGTAGTTTGCATTTGTACATTGGCCGCTTTAGGCCCACAGGCAATAGACTCATTTGTATTTATCCAGAAGTCTTATGAAAGTGTTTTATCAGAATGTGTGCTAATTATCCATGAATTCATTTAATTTCTGGGATTTTTATC
This sequence comes from Lissotriton helveticus, assembly GCF_964261635.1. Classification (NCBI taxonomy): domain Eukaryota; kingdom Metazoa; phylum Chordata; class Amphibia; order Caudata; family Salamandridae; genus Lissotriton; species Lissotriton helveticus. The sequence continues at coordinate 1,635,816,269 of NC_136061.1, read as the reverse complement.
GAATGGTTTTTATACAATAAACTTACTTACTTTACCGTTTTTTGCAAATGTTATCATGCCTGTTCTGAACAATGTTTAATTCCGTTTTTTAAAGCCTACCGGTATAAGAACACGCTCAGCTGCATAAATATTTCTGCAAAAACGTGTGTCATTGGAGTTCTGCATTGTTTGGTTTTTCCTGAAATCTGCCATTTGACTTCTGGGTAACTAGCACACCCTAGATTTATGTCCAAAAAGAGAATAAAAACTGTGGTGAGAAAATGGGGTCTACCCTATAAAAACTCCCACCTTTCACTTTCTAATATCTAATATTTGGACCTCTCTGTATGGTGAGCCTCCCCAATGGAGTCTCACACACTGTAAGCTCTGTTTAAATTGGATTCTGAGCAGCAACTGATAATGCCTATCTTTTTAAATTATGTCAGCTTCCAGTGGATAGCTAGGGCTTGGGCTCGAGGCAGCCGTGGCTCCTCCGCAATGGCGGAGGAGCGTCGCCACACTGCCTGGCTCAGAGCCAGCAGGTGAAAAATAAAACGATGTTCTATCATTGTTTTATGTTTCATTTGCCGGTTCTGAGCTCGTGCATGCAGGGAGTGACAGGACTCAGGAATGGGAGGGGGAAGGAGGAGTGCTATGTGCATGTGTGTTTGGCCAGCCTGGACGGCCGGCCAAACCCACATGCACATTTAGGTTTCTCCTACCCGGCTGCATTAAACAGCTGGGCTGGGGAAACCCCCAAAGACTCCCTTTCCTGACTGGAGCGTCTTTTCAGCCCGCTCAGGCCAATCCTGTGCTGCTCTCATAGCATGAGAGCGGCGTTGCTTTGCACAGGAAGTCTGTCACAGGGGCTGCTGGGACCAAGAAGAGCATAGGAGGCGCTGCGCGGGAGGCGGCCAGCTGCTTACGGTAAGTTCTTTTTTGTATATTATGATTAACACCCCCCACGCTCCCAACGCTTTTCCCCTTCCCAAGTTCCCTCCACCCGCACTACACCCTTTGTTTGTGATGGCCACCACTGGCTCCTGGTAGGTTGTAGGGAGGACATCTATGGGGACTGTGTGTGTTCACTGTACATGTTGCATATAAGGATTACGTTGAGCAAGTAGTGCATCTGTACTGCTTTAATTTTTTAGGACAGGAATCCATTTGAGAGAGAACCTGTCAGACAGGGGTGTAGTTTGTGGGAACATTCATGAGTTACTGGGTAGTGGGCTAGGAGTCTGTGAAAGGTAAGAGGTAGAGAAAAGCCCCTTTGAATTGTAGGAACATACCCTGCTCCCTTCATGCTTCATACTTTCCCCAGAGGCTGTCAGAAGTCACCAAACTTGTATTCCAGATCCATCAGGCGCACTGAATGTTTCCGCACAACTCCAAATCCAAACATTTCATAATATGTTGGTCAGCAGTAGATCAGGGAAAATGGAGAAAGCGGTAAGAGGGAAAACAGAAGCACTCAATATTGCCATTCTAATTTGACATTCAGCATGGCACAGCCTTCAACTGGAAATGTTTTGACATATTAATGTAGGAAAACATATTTCATATCTTAGCAATTTTGCTGCAGCGTTCCATTACTCTCTATTGTAGATGATATACCATTAGAATATTTTTGAGTTTCTGATGAAACATTTACTTTTCTGACAACTGAAACATAACATATAGGGGTTGATTCTAATGTCGCTAAAATTCCCTTCCCAATGCTATTCGTAGGCTTACCTTACAACCGACTCGTATCTGAAGCTTTTTTGTACAAACAAGCAGATACGATGCGTATTACAGGCAAATTTCCGATCGAATCGTCCGCTCCGAGCTCTATTTCACGACCAAACAGGCTCAGGAAACATGGAAATTCGTGCCAGAACATGATCAACAGGGACGAGACAGAGCATCCATTCACTTGGCTGTGTAGAATCGTTCGCATACGTGTCTATTGGGTTGTGCTAATGCTGGAGTATGTGGCATTGTTCGTGTCTGAGTCTGTCATGTTATGTTAGTGCTTGGCTACATGGAGTCGTTCGCGCACTTGTCTGTTGCGTCGGGGTGACGCTTGGCTATCTCAAATCTTGCACGTACGAGTGTGTCGCATCAGGCTCCTTTCCTGCCGACACATCCGTAAAAAAAAATTCTGGCCGACTCAGTTGTAAATTTCAAGCATCGCATCGTGCTCTGCCATTTAGAAGGCATGTGTACCGTTCGGTTGGAAAATATGACAGGTCCGTGTCGGGAAAACCTTTTCCAGCCGAAATCGGAATCGACCCCTTAGTCTATGAGACAGGTATCAGAAATGTTAGGAACAACTGTACTTCTTTTAGTATAGATAACTGCCTTCTGGTTTTTGGGAACATTATCCCTGATTAATAAATACATTAAATGTGGTTTGTTTTCAAAACTGTAATGTAACAGACATTTATTAAAAGGATAAAGTTCATCTGGTCAACAAGCAGTCTCTTATCCAAACGTCATCCCCTCCTTTATACTAGGGGGCGATTCCGATTCGGGAAAAAAAGCGTCTGTCCAAATCGTATCCGGAGCCCTCTACGTACGAATTGTACACGTCTGTCCGAATCGCGTAATACGATCCGTATCTCGTCAATCTGTCCGAATCGTCTTATACTGTACGAATTGCAAGGCTGAAACCGTACGACACGGACCCTCACAGTGAACCGTATGATGCGTAAACATGCCGTACAACCCGACGAGTACGATCCGGACCGGGGTATGAGGACGCGATTCGTATGGTCCACCTCAGGTAAGGACGATTCGTACGGACAACCACACAATCACATACACACCGTACGCTGCGTACACCCCATGATCGCAGGGGTACGGTGCGTACCTCTGCAATCATGGGGTGTACGCACTGTACCTCATGATCGCAGGGTGTATGCACCGTACACCCTGCGATCATGGGGTACGGTGCGTACACTCCATGATCGTGGGGTACAGTGCGTACACCCCATGATCGCAGGGGTACGAACTGTCCCCCTGCAGACATGGGGTGTACGCACCGTACCGGGGGGGGGCGTTACGTACCTGTTTCGAGGCGTACTCTGCTTCTCTGGACGTTTTGGGCTCCCGTAAAAAAAGCATCGTATGGTGCGTACCGGACACGAACCGTACTTGCTGGTTCAGGAAAACCTGCTTCGAACCATACGGATGTCGCGTACAGCGGGTTCCGAGGGAGAATCGTACGGAGATTAGAGTCGTACGGTCTTTGTACGATTCATCCGGAGTCCTGCTCCTGGTACGAATCGTACTTCATCGTACGTACGGGGGAGGCTGCAGGGTATGATTCGTACGGGAAAAACGCTCCGTACGGCTATTCGGAGTGGTTTTTCCCTAATTGGCCCCTATATGTGCTTCAAAAATAAATATTCTAAGTCTCTGAGGTAATGAGAAGCAGCCCATCCCTTATGGTAAGTAAACAAAATAAAAGAAATATATGATAAAATAGTTTATAACCCTTAAAGAATTGTTTTGATACAGTGCTTTAGCAAATAGAATTTTTATCCACAAAAAGATTCCTTAGAGTAACTCTCTACATTCACTTCGATTGGGATTTAAAAAATGATCACAGTTTAGAAGGTTTTCCAGAACTCTTGCACCTAGGTCCTGGCTGAAGCAATAATAAATCCAACAAGGACAATCTGGATGATGAGCAATGTATGCTCTGTAACTTTAAAATGGCCCTTGCCACTCGTAAACCTCAACAGAGTGATGTAGTTTCATGGGAAAGTCCAGACGCAAAGTCTCCAAACAGTGACAATGCTCAACATTCATTGTCAGGCTTTCCTTCTTCTGAATGTGTGTATTGTTTGACAGTTAGGAGTGTCAGAGTCACACGCTTGTCAACCGTGAGGAGGTGAGTGCAAGCACAGACCATGAAACAAGTTCAGAGATAGCTGAGAGAGAAAGCCTTTCTGTTGTTTGTGCTTTTCTTTTGGGTCTCCCTGACTGGGTGCTCCCAGCATCACAACCACTTCCTGCTCAAATTAAAGGGAAAAGGCTGTGGTATGACCACTGTGGGAGGGGTGCCTAAAATGTCAGGTTCTGCCTTAAACTGGTCCCAAAACAAAAGTGGACCGACTAGTAGAATACACGTTACCTCCCATCCCTCCCTCGCCTTCCTTCAGCAAAACTGAGGCCCGCCTCCCCCCAGACCTACCCCCAGCCCATAAAATCTCTACCAGCCCCCACCTCCACCTGTTTTTTTCTGTCTCCCTTGGCGAGACTTACTTTTGTAGTTCCTCCCTGTGGCAGTGCTGGGGAGTCTTCGATATAGTTCTGTGCGGGCCGGGCCCTCAGTAGCATACTCTCGGCGATGCTTCCTCTCCTCGTTCCCCTAGTGGTTTGGGGGCGGAGCGGTTGCTCAGGAAGCCACAACGGTGTTCTACGGTTCTCCTGTGGCTGGGGCTGTGTTTCAGGGTAAGGCTTACGAGGGCAGCCTCTACTCCCGTGCCTGCACACATCGAAGAGACCTTTTTAGGACAAGTTTGTACCCGGTCTTTTATTTGCTTCTTGGATTTTGGTGTTTTTTTCAGTTTTCTGTTGTCTTTCTGGGCATTTTTATATTGGTTGTTGGCTAGTTTGGTTTTTCTCTCTATATGGGGAGCTGGTGGGTAGCTTCTCCATTCGTCTGATAACATGGGTCGCAAGAGGTTGTTTAAGAGGAACAAACTGGTGTCTTCTTCTTCCTCTGCTTCTCCTTATAGTTCTCTGGCTCCACCTAGGAGCGAGGGCCTTTCTGGGGGTGTAAGACAGTCGCTCTGTATATACTGGACCAAAGTAAGGTACAGTGTACATATAGTCCACAGTCTCCAGAGGTATGGCAGAGGCTAAAGTTAGATATATCCTTACTCTCTAAAGGGTAGCTTGGTCAAGCAGTAAGGCAGTATCAGAGGACAGTGTAAAGCATTTGTTGTACACATTCAGTCAGCAAATGGTCTCACACACTCAAGAATTGAACTGTAGGCCAATTATTTTGTATATAAAAATATATAGTTATTTTATTTTAGAACCAACAATAGGTATCAAAATATACTTTCTCAGAATGAGTTACTTTAGTTAAATTCTTTTCAAATAAGCAATAGACTTTTGAGTACAAGTTACAGCTGTTGAAATAGCCAACACAATTTTAAACACAATGTGACATTGAGCTCAATGGGAATTTCTAGCTAAATGCAATTAATTACTTTATGGATTACTTTTCTACCCACAGGACTGGATCCTAGATTCAGTCCTGGGACATCTCCAGTAAACAGTTGAGTAAAAGCGTTTTGGTTATAGTTGTGATTTTTCACAAAGAATCACCAATGTTATCCTATGGGAGGAAATTCACTTAGCAGGTAAGTAGTGTTATCGTTACTTTTTCTTACTCAGTGTTGGATCCTGGATCCAGCATTGGTGCATCTCCTGTAAACAATTGAAAGAATAATTTAGGTCATACAGGCGATTTTTAAGGAATATTTGCAAGTTTGGAAATTGGACACGTGGAAGATTTTCTGGTGAAAACCAGACAATGGATTCCTATGGAGGAAAATTGAGTTAACAGTAAATCATGAGTATAAGTACTTTTCAGGTTCAGTGCTGGGCTGAAAGATACAGCACAGGTATCTCTCCTGATAACAGGTGAGTATTTTCGTTTTTGTGATTCGGCTGATTTTAGATGAATATTTTAACGTTTCAAAACTCCACACCCAGAAGAATTCTCAAGTGAAACCAGTCAATGTTACCCTATGGAAGAAAAGTGAGTTATCTGCTTTTGGGTAAGTACTCGACTGGCAGAGTTAAGGTTCTGGGCATAGACTCAGGGGTCTCCCAGGGTCAGGTAGGTACAGTTTTTACACCCTCAGCGGCACAGGGGCAGCCGGGTGCAGAGAGAGTAGGCCCAATGTTATCCTATGGAGGATAGGGGGCCTTCGGTTGGTGGCTGCTAGCAGGCAGGCTACGCGGCTGTGGGAGCTGAGCTCCTGGTCACTTACACATGGCAAGTGGGAAAGTAGAGTAGGGTAGTTGCTGCACTTCCAGCGGCACTCGAGCGGCTGGGTGCAGGGTGCTTTTTGGCCTTCGGGCGCCCAATGTTATTCAATTGGAGACTTGGAAGTTGAACAAAGGCTGCAGGCTCGGGGACGGAAATTCTTCCGGTGCGACCACCACTTCGAGAGGTAAGTTGGGATCTTGGAGGATTGGTAGACACCCAGGAGTTGGGCACAGGGGTCGTGGGGTGCCGGGTGCAGGGGTGTCTTTGGATGTCGGGAAATCTTTCCCTCAGCTGGACGTGGTTGGAGGGGTCCCTTGTTGTGAGGCTGCAGGCGTCGTCAGGATCGGCGATGAGAGTCCTTGTACACTGGATTCCGGGTCACAGTCGCCAGAGGGACGTCCTCAGGGTCTTAGTCCACTCAGCCACGGGCCGGGCTCGGCGGGTGCAGAGTGTGCTGGATTCGCGGTCCCTGTCTGGCACCAGGGGTTGTTGCTGTTTGAGCAGAACCACTGCTCATGGGATTCCCAGTCTTTAGATAAGCAAGGCAGGCAGGTCCTCTGGGGTTTTTGAGGTTGCTGTCCGCACGAGACGCCAGGGTTTTAGCAGGAGCAGGTTCAAAGATCAACAGGCAGGTAGGGCTGGGGCCAAGTCAGTTGGTGTCGTCCTCTTGTTAGCAACTGCACAGCAGGTCTTCTTGTTTCTTGTTCTTCTTCTTGTTTCAAAATCAGGATCTGAGGAAGGAAGGTTCAGGGTGCCCCTAAGTACTAAATTTAGGGGCGTTACAGGTAGGGCAAGGGCAGGGACAATGGGTCCCTGTCCTGGGGTGAGTACACCCCCAATCCTGCTCCTCTCCTGTGGGAGGGGGGACAGGGGCGGAGCTCTGATTGGGTAGGGCTCCCCATCCTCAAGATGGCGGTAGCCCGGAGTTGTGCTTCACCTCGCCTCTCCCACCTGAGGGGTGAAGTTGGCCCAGGCTGGCACACCCCCTTTCCTCACTTAGGGTTTCCCGTCTGTCTTCCGCCAGAGTGGGGATCAGAACTGGATGTGCATTGTTTCAGGCCCCCGAGAGCAGCAAGCTCTCGACCCAGGGGTCCATAAACATGTCTGGTGATGGCAGCCTTGGTAGCCACGCAGTCAGGACACTGGGAGTTGGTTAGGTTTCAAGGGGCATCTCTAGGATGCCCTCTGTAGTGCATTTGGCATTACATCCCACACTGGCATCATTGTGGGTTATTGTGCTGAGAAGTTTGATATTAAACTTGTCAATCTTCAGTGTAGCCATTATGGTGCTGTGGAGTTCGTAATGACAACCTCCCAGCACCATATACTCTTAATGGCACCACTGCACTTACAGTGCCCAGGAATGGCTCTGGATACTGTAGGGGCACAGGGCTCATGCACCTGTGCCCACACCACTGGCATAGTGCACACAGCTAGAGGGGTGACTGAGGTATTACAGGGCAGTGTGTTGCGGGCATAGCACACAGGAATGTGTGCCATGTCGACTCTGTGGTTTGTTCTGCACCAAGACACTCAGCCTGCAAAGGCAGTGTGTGTGTGTGTCAGGGTACAGTGTCCCGAGGGTGGCACAATAAGTGCTGCAGCCATTAGGGGTCTTCTCTGGTCACAGGGCCCTGGGTACCTAGGGTACCATTTACCAGGGGCTGACCTATGGCCAGAGATGCCAATTGGGTTTGTTTTTGGGGAAGGAACACAGGCCCTGGGAACCTGATTGGCAGGGACCCAGGGCACACCAAGGAAATGTGCATCAGATATCAGGCAAAAAGTGGGGGGGGTTACTGCGACAGAAACCCACTTCCCTACAGGGGGTGACGTGCCTCTCATGTCCAAGGATGAGGTGCAGGGCTTGATTGAGGCTGCTGTGACTAGAGCTCTGCAGGCTCATCCAGTGCCTTCTGGTCTGTATCGTCCTCGTGCTTTGGATCCTGTGGGTGATCGTCGGATGGTGATGGTCCTTCTACCTCCTCTGGCTGCAAGTATATCTCCAGGGAGGAGATGTGGGACATTCTGGCTCATGTACAGGACAATTTGGGCTTCCCTCCATTCCAGCTGGGAGAGGCCGGTGGGACTCTTTTTCCTCAGTATACTACACCCTCCCGGTTGGGCATGCCCTTTCAGGGCCCAGCGAAAGAGATGGTGCTACCAGAGTGGCATGAGGTAGACAAGTTGGAGGTCCCTCACTTCGTCCAGAGACTTTACCTATTGGAAGGGGAGAACCCCTTTCCTCACAATGTGAAGTTGGACTCTATCCTGGACACCATGATAGGCAAAACAGCGATTCAGCCTAAGGATTGTACCCCAACTGATGCTACTGATAAAAAGGTGGACTCTGGCCTTAAGAGGTCTTTTGCTGCTGGGAACTTGGTGCTTAGGGCTAGGCTTTTCTCTGCTTATTCTGTACAATATTTGAGGCAGGACTTTGAGAAGTTGGCGACGGCTATACAGGAGGGCTCCGAGTGTTCTGACCTTCTGGCTGCCATGGAACAGCAGGCTAAGCTATTGGCTGATATTTCCTCTGACATTATTAAATCGTCGGCAATGTCCTCTGGGGCCTTGGTGGCGGTGCGTCGTTTTTCTTTGGCTCCGAAACTGGAAGGCGGATCCTGGGGAGAAGGCGGAATTGTTAAAGTTGCCATTTGATAGCAGGCTCTGTTTGGGGACCAATTGCCGGACATGATCTCTAAGGCTTTCATAGAACGGAAGCATGCTTTGCCCTATAAAGGGGGTTTAGCTGGTAGGCCTTGGTATAGGGCCCCTTGGTCATCATCGAAGCGCGAATATTGTCTGTCTTTCCGGCTGAGGCGTTTTCAGCCCTGTTTTTCTCCGAAACACGCTTCCTCCACACCTAAGGGCTCTTCCAAGACGGGTCCTTGACAACTACTGTCTAGATGATTCACTGCCGGTTGGCAGTCAACTTCAGCATTTTCTTCCATGGTAGCAGCAGGACGTTTTAGATGGCTGGGTCCTGAGCATTGTGGTTCATGGTTACGTGATCGACTTTTAGCAGGTTCCTCTGGATACTGGGATTCGGTTGACTCCAGTGCAGCCGCGGTCGGTAGGGAAGTACCTGCCAGGGCGGTGACGTGGGGAGGGGGAGGGGCAGGGTGGGGGTTAGTAATGTATGGCTAATGGAGGTTTGCAGGTAAGTAAACATTTAAATAAATCAAACAAATGTTGTTGCGCACACTGCATTGCATATGGGGATGCAGTGCGCGCAACGAAATTCGTTTGATTTATTTAAATGTTTACTTACCTGCAAACCTCCATTATCCATACATTACTAACTCCCACCCTGCCCCTCCCCCTCCCCACGTCACCGCCCCGGCAGGTACTCCCCTACCGACCGCGGCTACTCCAGTGCCTGCCTCTGGTCCACTAAGAGTGGCTCTGCTGGACGGGGTGTTCAGTTTGCTTGCCAGGAAGGCCATCTGCTGGGTTCCTGTCGCAGACATCAGGAGAGGAGCCTACTCCTTTCTGTCCCTGGTGCAGAAGGTGTCTGGCGGTTTTCGGCCTGTTCTAGATCTCAAGTGGGTCAACTACTAGATTCGGACAGTTCACTTCCTTATGTTGACCCTTCAGGTGATCATTCCGCTGGTTTGGCCAGGTGAGTTTTTGGCCTCCCTGGATCTCGAGAATGCCTATCTCCACATCCCTGTAGCCACTTCTTCTCAGCGTTTCCTGAGGTTCACTGTGGGGGATACCCACTTTCATTTTTGCGTTCTTTCCTTGCCCAGGGTCTTCACGAAGGTCCTGGCACCTCTTATCACTCTTCTTCAGGCAGACAGACTTTTCAGTCATCCTTATCTGGATGACTTCTTACTGCATGCTGCCGGGGAGTCTCTTTTGCTTGCTCAGGTCAGGTGGGCTTTGGAGGTTCTTCAGGGACAGTCTTCTTTGGCCCCCTCTCCGGACATGGTGTTCATCGGAGCTTGTTTTCAGACTTTGCTCTGCCATGGTACTCTGTCCGACAGGCGCCTGGTCTCTCTTTAGTCACAGGTTCAGGCCTTGATGTCCCGGGTGGCTCTTCCAATGGTGCAGTGGCTGAGGGTGCAGGGATTTGGCTTCTGTGATGTTTCTGGTTCCCTGGGCTCATTTTTACCTTCTTTTCCTGGTCAAATGGATCCTGTTGAGATGGCCTCTGGGGTCTCAGAGTCTGTTGTCTCCACTGCCCATGACGGTCTGGATCCGGGTGGAGCTCTCCTGGTGGCTCTGCCAGCGTCATCTTCTGGCAGGGATTTCCTTGCCTCCTCCGGCTCCGCTTGTGGTGACTTCAGAAGCCAGCCAGTCCATGTGGGGGGCTTGGCTGGGGTCGGATCAGGTTCAGGGGCACTAGTCCCTGCTGGACTCCCAGAAGTCTCTGAACTGGCGGGAGTTGCGGGCAATTTGACTGGCCCTGGTAAACTTTCAGGACTTTCTGCGGAGCCATTGGGTGTTGGTTCAGACGGGAAATCTGGTAGCAAAATCCTATGTCAACGGTCAGGGGGGGCCAGGTCCAGGTCCTTGGACTTGATTGCCAGCGACATATTTCTGTGGGCTCAGGTCTGGGTGTGTCTACTCTCCACGTTCGGGGGTGGAAACTGTGGGGGCAGATCGATTGAGCGGCGACATTCCCTCGTCAAGGGATTTCTCCCTCTTTCCCAGTTTGTTCAACCAGTTGGTGAGTTGGTCGGGCCTCCCTGTAGTGGAACTGCTTGCGGACCTGGACAATGTCAGGATAGGCCTGTTTTGTTCTCTGGGCCAGTGTCCCGGGGCTCTGGGAGTCGATGACGTGACCACTCCTTGGCATCTAGGTCTTCTGTATGCCTGCCCCTCCTTTCCGCTGCTCAGGGCCTTTCTGGTTTGGGTTCAGAGGAACCGTGCTCAGGTGTTGTTGGTTGGCCCCATTGGCCTCGAGCAAATTGGTTGCCTCTCCTGCCTGGGTTGTGTTGCGACCAGGAGTGGGTCCAACCCGTGGTTCTGTCTCCATTGGTGTTTCCGGCCCTTCCCCTGAGCTCCTTGCAGAGGTTACACCTGACGGCCTGGCGTTTGAGCTGCAGGGCTTATCTGTTTTGGAGGTCCCTGACCATCTGGTTATTACTTTACAGGCTTCTCGGAGGTCACCACCCTTCTGTCCTATGCTAGCCATATGCGCCCACTCATGCGCATTTCTTGCGAGAAATGTTCATGAGTGGGTATGAGCTTATGTGCAGTTTTCTCAAAGAATTACCCAGATGGCGAGGAAGAGGAGGCGGGCAGCCCGGGGACGTCGCATGCCAGGTAAGTGGTTTTAATTAAATTTTACGTCATGTAAATTAATTGTTAATATAGGGGGGGGTGGCGGTGAAGAACCGGGTTATTTAGAACCCGGCGGCGCCAGGGGCACGCCCAAAGTCTTCGGGTTCACCTGTCTTAGAATACAGAGACACGGTACCCTCGTGGTGACGTCAAAGATCGAATTTATTGACTGCAGCCAGTAACAAAAATCCTAGAAATCATCACGGTATGAGTTCTCAGGAGACTGCTCAATTTTACAAAGCAAGTCATTCCTTTTATGCCAAAAATCACATTCCAGACAAATACCTAACATTTACGAACTGTCCAATCACATGTATCCACACCAAAAGTATCGCATGACGGTAAAACCCACTTTTCAATTGTTCGGCCCATGATCGATCATCGGACAAACCCAACATTCTTCTTTAGACAGGCCGAACGAACCCATAATAAAAAAGGCCACGACCCATATCATAAATAGACCATAAAGAAAGAAACAGAAACAGGTAAGAGTAGGATAAGGCATATTTGTGTGTAGTAAAAACTTTACGATGTCCTGCGCTCTGATCTTAGTCTTGATCAGCTAGCGGGCAAGAATTGGCTCAGCAAGGTCGGCTTCAGGCAACGAGCTCAGTTCACTTCGGGTCATGTAAAAGTCAGCACAAACCCCAGCAAAAGGGCACGAGTCTTAAAGACTCATTCAGCCGCAGTCATCGGCCTATGTGAGGGCAACCACAAAATGGCTGCCTTACACAAAATGAAAACTATGGTTCGGAACGGAATCTTCAAATACACTGTGAATCCTTGTGTGTAACATGGCGAAAACACTCGTACTTGCCGAACTCATTAGTTACGGTTCATTGTTGCCAAAATCGTAACGGAACCTTGACATTTAAAACACGGGTTCAGAATTCACGGAACCTCAGCGGGTGGCGGAGCGGAGTGGAGCGGAGCTCCAATGAGTTTGTTCGCAAATCCGTGGACCTCCGCGTAGCCCCGCTGCGCACACTACACCCGGGGTTATTCTCAACCTAGAAGACCCATACTAGGAGACATTTCTTTTCCGTGGAATGGGACCATTGCAGAAAGCAGCTAAGATGAAAACTATATAAGACTCTGAGAGGCCCTTGCAGAAATGTATTTATGTGGTGTTAGTGTGTCAGAAAGATCAGGGCATCCACCATATCTATCCAGGACACTGCCAGGAAGCCATTAGTACTCCCAAAAGAAATTAGAAAGCCCTAGGAGACCTAACGTGCCTGGCAAGGGCAAGACAGTTCCATGCTGTCTTGGGCCTTGTTTGTGTACATTTCCTAAAGGTTTAAACCTCTTTGTTTGGGGGTCTTGAGAGGTTATTTAGCAATGGGTTCTAGAAGCAGAATTATATTTTGCCATTGAAATGTTCATTGCTTTTAGGTGAAATGCATTAATGGAAATAGGTTTGGCTTTTGATTACGTATGGTAAATATAGTTTTGGTAAAGCCAATAGGTTTATCACATCAAATGTACTGCCAAAGGAAGAAGGCCTTCATTATTTATTCTGCACAAACCTGTCAAAGTCTGTAGGCCTAACCTTTCCTTGTTTATCAGCAAGGCTCTCTATCGGAGACGGTATACAGTCATAATATCGATGTTTAAATATCAATATGCCATAATATCAATGTTTAAATATCGTTGTGACACAATATCGACCTGCATGAATATCGTTGACAAGAATATCGACATGTAGGTAAGAAATATTGTTTAATTAGTAATATCGTTAGTCAAAATATCGTTGTTAATAATATCGAATTTCTTTTTAGTTGTCTGAATTTTAGTATATGTGTTAAAAGTATAGTTTATTTTTGTAATGTATGTTTGAAATTTTTAGAAGTAATTAATTTTATGTTAAGTGATTTTTGCGTATTTTAGTTCTGTAGCGGGTTGTGGATTTATAGGGGAATAGGGTGGGAAGTAATTTAATTATAATATATTTTTTAATACATTTTTAGAAATTATACATTTTTTATGAAATTAAATATTGTGTTTTAGTTCTGTAGTGGGTTGTGAGTTTATAGGGGAAAAGGGTGGGAAGTATTTTAGTTAAAATTAATTAAATAATAATGTTAATTAATTAATATTTGTGTATTTATTAATTTATATTGTTAATTGAGTAAATTAATGTGTTATTAAGTCGTTATAAATTGGATATTAATTATTAATAATGTATTTGCAAATATGTTAATTGTGTTATTTTTTAAGAGCAGGTTGTGGGTTTATAGGGGAGTAGGATGGGAAGTAATTGAAATATAATTCATAAAGAATACTCTTTATTAATTAATAGTTGTGTATTTAATATTTAATATTGTTACTTTTGTTAAATAATTGGTTATTTATTCATTATTAATTGGTTATCAATAATTAATTTGTAAATGTGTAAATTCTGTCAATTTTTTATGAGTGAGTTGTGTATTTAGAGGGGAGTAGTATGGCAAGTAATTAAAAATTAATATAATTTTTCATTTGTTCAGATAATATTTATTTATTGTTATTTTATAGTCTTAATAGTATAAATTAATGTATTACTCAGTGTTTAATTTTATTGTTTATTGTTATTAGTTAATTAATTAATTGTTAAGCATTTATGTTAATTGTGTCATGTTTTACAATAGTGGTGGTGTTATTTATAGGGGTATTAGATAAAAGGTAAATTATTTTGTATTATTTACGTATTTGTTAATTAATGTTTATTATTTTGCTGGAGTGGGAATAGTACATTATTCCCCTCCGCTATCCAACACTTGCCCTACTGTTGCACTCAATGGAGTGGGAATAGTAATTTTATCTCCTCCACTATCCAACACTTACCCTACTGTTGCACTCCATGGAGTGAGAATAGTAAATTGTTCCCCTCCACTATCCAACACTTTCCCTACTGTTGCACTTGCTGGAGTGGGAATAGTCAATTATTCCCCTCCGCTATCCAACACTTTCCCTATGTTGCACTCACTGGAGTAGGAATAGTAAATTTTACCCCTCTACTATCCAACACTTTCCCTAAAGTTGCACTTGCTGGAGAGGGAATAGTAATTTTATCTCCTCCGCTATCCAACAATTTCCCTACTGTTGCACTCCATGGAGTCGGAATAGTAAATGATTCCCCTCCGCTATCCAACACTTTCCCTACTGTTGCACTCACTGGAGTAGGAATAGTAAATTTAACCCCTCCACTATCCAAAACTTTCCCTTCTGTTACACTTGTTGTAGTGGGAATATTAATGTGAACCTCTCCGCCACTTTCCCTACTATTGCACTCACTGAAATGGGAATGGTAATTTTATCCCCTTCGCTATCCAACTTTTTCCCTACTGTTATAGTTAATGTAGTGCAGAATATTTTTTTTACAAATAAATATTCATTTTTATATTTTCATTTATTATATATATATATTATTTTTATATTTATATTACATATTCATGTCATTACAGAGGAGTAGTGGGTAAAGTATGGGATTTGATGAAATCCTTTTAGTCCGACCGGAGTTTCCAAGTAGCACAGGGGGGTATGCGACGTTTACGACGCAAGCATTATAACGCCGTTCCATTACGACGCGGTCATAACAATGAAAGTTGTTACAACGAATTGCGCTCGGGGGCGCTCAAGGATAGTAAATCATTTAATTTACTATCCCAACACCTTCCCTACTATCCACGGGGACTGGTGTTGGAATGGTAAATTAAAATTTTTTAATTTGGCCCCCCCAACGCAAGTCGTTGTAACGACTTGCGTTGTTACAACCGCGTTGTAATGGAACGCGTTGTAAAAGTGTGCGTTGTAATGACGTACATCCGCACAGGGGTCATTTCGCTCTAAGAGCATTAGCCTAAAGAAGGGAGTGCCGCAAGGGTCTAGTTTGAGCCCGACCCTTTTTAATTTGTACGTGGCTCCCGTAGCAAAAATTACTGACTCCTTTGGAGTAAAAGCAGTGTCCTACGCTGACGATACGGAACTGGTCGTGACCCTGACACGAT
Organism: Lissotriton helveticus; assembly: GCF_964261635.1. Lineage (NCBI taxonomy): Eukaryota > Metazoa > Chordata > Amphibia > Caudata > Salamandridae > Lissotriton > Lissotriton helveticus. Next base: position 1,635,801,005 of record NC_136061.1, on the reverse strand, counting down.
CAAAAGAACTGACTGCCACTAACTTTATCTCCTGTCTGCAGCAGCTTGCTGCATGGATGGCAAGTAACTGTCTAAGCTCAATGGCAATAAGACGGAGGTTTTGATAGTGGGGAAGGCTCCATCAGTATGGACCTCGGCATGGTGGCCCCCTGCCTTGGGTCCTCCACCTACCCCAGCAATCCAGTGAGAAATCTGGGGGTATGGCTCGATAACAAAATATCATTCAAGCATCAGACTAAACAGCTGGCAGGGACGTGCTTTGGCATCTTCAGGGTCTTGAGGAAGACACTGGACATACTCCCTCTACATGCCAGAAAAACCATGGTCCATGCCTTAATTGCGTCCATATTGGAATAAGGAAATGTCCTGTATTTAGGGGCTAGTGCTAAATGCATTCTAAGGCTGCAGCGCGTGCAGAATGCGGCGGCTCACCTAATTCTCCTGCTGCCTAGGAAGGCCTCTTCTAAGAAAGCACTCAAATCTTTGCATTGGCTACCTATTAGGGAGCGAGTGACATTCAAAGCCCTCTGTATAGGACATCGCATTCTACAGGGGAAAGGACCCATGTATCTCTGTAATCTGCTAAGCCCTTACCATCCAACTCGTCAGTTAAGATCTAGCGGGACTGGACAGGTATCAGTCCCTAAGTTTAGCAGAGTGAGAATGGGTGGACACTCCTATAGAGTCATGGCAGCTCAACAATGGAATAAGCTACCACAGAAGCTTTGCCTAGAAACATCAGAGCAGGAAGTCCGCAAAGAGCTAAAAACATTCCTGTTCCCGAAAGATTAGGGCAGCGATGACACCGGACTAGCCGTTGAAGATCTTCAGAACGAGTTGATTGGGCCAGACATAGCGCGGGGACACACTAGTTAGTGTAACCAGGCGCTCTATAAATGTAATATTAATAATAATATATATATATATGTATTTATAATTTTTATTATGTTTCTAACATTTTATAATAAAATAAAATAAATATTAAGTAATATTATTAACTTAATATATATATATTTTAAATATGTATGTTTAATTGTTTTACATTACATGGATTATTTATCATTTTTAACTTTTTTAAATAATTCTGTTTTTATCAATTATATTTATTATTTAATTAATTTTATATTATTTTTACGTTTTTATTTACAAAAACAATATTTTAAACAATATTTTGGTTTTGATATTTTTGTACTTACCTTTATAGAGATAGGATGTCAATATTCTGTCCATCAATATTCTGTACTCGATATTCTTGTAGGTCGATATTCGGTCAGTCGATACTCTGTCAGTGATCCATAGGAGACATTTTAAAATACTGTTGCTTATGCCAGTTTTGATTATTCTTTGGGATATTATTTTGCTAACTGTATATTGTGTACATATTTGTGACTATACATGTAGTATTTATATTTGTGTACATTATTGTTCCTATTTAAAAGTAAAAGAACTGACTGGACAATAATGCATTGAGGGTTGTTATGTGGGTGACTGAGTTCTGACTTTCCAACCCATCTCTCCTACCTGAGGCAGCCTTGGCCTGGTTTGCCTTCGCTACCGTGAGAGTCAAGTGCTAAAGGCATGTGCTTGGGTTTCAACCTGGTGTGAAAATAATAAGAGAACCCCATGATGCAGGTGGTAAATTAACTCAATAGATACAATTGAGGCCAGGTAACTGCTGGATGACCTTCAGATCCCGGAAAAAGTCCTCATGGAAAGACTGTTGGGAGGAAGGTGGATAGCGGCAGGTGAGATAACTAGTTGTCACGTATCAAGACACTAACCTATTTCCCTTGCTTGAAGGAGCGACACGTGTACAGCAGTCGTTGCCTTGACCCAACTCCCCCAGAAGGGTAGCCACGCTCAGAGGCTGAACAGTTCAGCCTGAATTCCCCATAATGGTAGAGGGGGAATGGATGGAGAGAATAGAGACAGCTTCATCAGAGAAGGTTTTCCTCTTGGTCACTTCCCATAACTGCTTGACTACATTCTCTATTTAGTCCTGCTGTTGGTTATGATGTTCGTACTTTGACTTCTACATAGGTGCATACAAAGGAAACGTAGATAATTAGCCTTTAACACTCTTTAGCTCCAGTCTTCTTCTAACCTTCTAGTAAACACTTTCCATCACACCTGGCACTCCCTGTATCCCCTCTTTATTCTTGCTGTCAACTTATATCCTTCTGGTGGGAGATTCGTACTGTACATGATAAACGTTCAATGGGTAGTTACTCTGCCTGTCTATACCTTTTTCACCCCGGTTACTTCCTCTACAGCAGTTACCTGTAGTTTTCCAGGGAGGCCTTCTCTCTGCACACAATATCTAGGTTAGCTTCACCTAGACATTCTCTCCAACAATGTTCCCAAAAACTGAGTTGGCTCAATACACTAGTTTATTTCTTTATGTTTCTCCCAAATACTATGGTACTAAAGTGATAACAAATAGTTCTTGAGTCTTACAAAGAGTTATGCATCAGTTCCACTTGTCAAATTGTTAACAACATCAAATGGTGACGTGCAGATTTGCCCTCTTCAAGTTTTGTTTTCTTTTTGAAAAATTGCATCTCTATTGTTTAAACACATTACTGCATGTTGCACTGTCCTGGATTTGCCCTTTTTAATCCATACTCTTTTGCCTTTGTTTTGCAGAGCATCGAGTCTGTGATATCGGATTCCCCCAACTAGGTCAGTATCAAGTAAGTATTTTTTCCTTACCTTCGAATCACTGCAGTTTACTTAGCTTTTTCTCTCAATACTTGTCCTTTCCTTTTTATTTTGCAGGTTCTTGTTTCTTCTGCGATGGCAGCTTCACCCCCGAGTACCTCAGCTGTCGGAGAAGGGAAAACAGGTAAGCAGATACTTAGGTTGAGGAGGCAACAGGAGAAGCTCCTCCTCCTTAGGACTTCTGGATTGCAAGCAGCAAGGAGTGGCAAAGGCAAGGTTTATATCAACCTACCACATCCCGGATGGGTGCTGGAACAATCACAATCTCCCTAAATCTCATGAGATCTCGCTGCTACTGGCTGTCTGTTGTCAGAAACACCACAACTTGCATGTCTTACACATGTTTCCAACTCCACTCTTGGTGAAACAGCACTAAAGTGCATTAACAACTGTTTCCCCCGGGGAGGCCTTGGGGATCATGAGTAGAGGAGAGAAAATAGAGAACCACTCTTTTTGAAGCGTTTATCACGAGGAACCACCTCAGTGACACTCCGTGCCTAATATCAGGAAGATGCTCAGAGAAGTCAACTTCCAAAGAGAGTGAATCCACTGAAGTCTATGAGATCACTTTGTTTGTTAGGAGGGTAACTGTAGTTGACAAGAGAGTGACACCTAATAATTGAGAGTGAGCAGGAAGGTATAACCCTTTTCCCAATGTGCTTTTCACCAGACGCTATAAACTCTGCTCAGCATTTAAGCAAGCTAGGGATATATATAGCGACCTATGACCCTGCTCACAGGCTGGTCGCTCCCCACGCTGTTGCATGGCTCTGCCTGCATTGTTTTTGCCTAATCTTGTATTTTTCCCCTTTGCCTAACTTGCTTTCTTGCCCAGACTTGTTTCTATTCCCCTGTGCCTGTACTTGCTTTCTTGCCCAGACTTGTTTTTATTCCCCTGTGCCTGTACTTGCTTGCTTGCCCAGACTTGTTTTTATTCCCCTCTGCCTGTACTTGCTTTCTTGCCCAGACTTGTTTTTATTCCCCGGTGCCTAACTTGTTTTCTTGCCCAGACTTGTTTTTATTCCTCTGTGCCTGTACTTGTTTTCTTCCCTAAACTTGTTTTCCTTCCTGTGCCCAGTTCTCCCGCGGCCCTTGCCCGTTTTTCCCGCCGCTGCGACCCTGCGGCCCCGCCCACCTGCAATCCCATTCGCCGCCCGCTCCCGCCTCCCAGCTGCTCCTCCCTCCCACATCCCCTCATATGGAAGCCACTACGCAGCCGCGCTCAGCGGACGAGCTGCTGGCACGCAGCTGGCACACCTAAGGCAAGCTCATCTGTGCCCGTCTGTGCCTGGACCACGCCCAGCACCAGGACCCCTGGACACCCCGAACGCCACGACGCCCGACACCGCTACGATGACAGAACCCTCCACGCACTCAACACCAGACGATCACACACCTGCTTCCTGGCCACCCCGAAGCGCACCCACAGAGCTTTCACCTGCTGGAACTGCAGCTTTACAAGCATCCGCCCCACCATGCTGGTGACCAGGAAAGAACCCAACCACCTCAGATGCATCCTTCTCAACACCCGCTACGCCCGAAAACATGCCGTTGAACTCTGGCACCTACTCGACTCAACCTCCCCAGACGTTGCCTTCCTAACGGAGACCTGGCTGAACCCCGCCTCGGCACCCGACATAGCCATAGCCGTCCCGGAAGGGTACAAGATCACCCGCAAGGACCGCACCAACAGAGCAGGAGGAGGACTCGCCATCGTCCACAGGAACACTCTCAGAGTCTGTACCAACACCGACGACACCCTCAGCACCGCCGAACACCTGCACTTCCAGATCCACACTGACCCCAACACCACCCTCAGAGGAACCCTCATCTACAGACCGGACGGACCCGACCCCAGTTCAGCGACTCCATTGCCGACTTTGTCAGCACACACGCCCTCGCATCCATGGACTATATCCTCCTCAGGGACCTGAACTTCCACCTCGAGAACAATGACGACACCAACTCCACCACCCTGAGTGACAACCTAGCCAATCTCGGACTCAGACAACTCGTCACAACACCCACCCACTCCGCCGGTCACACGCTTGACCCCATCTTCTCCGCAAGCCCCCACGTCTCCTTGAACCATACCAACGAACTCCACTGGACGACCACCGTTGCATCCACTTCACCTTCAAGAAACCCACCACACACCACCGCACCCAACAAATGCCTCACCGCTGCTGGAGCAAAGTCACCGAAGACCAGCTAAACACCACCCTCGCCCATAGCCAACCCGCCAACCATACCGACCCCGACACCGCCGCCCGCAACCTCAGACAGTGGATCAATGACTGTGCCAACACCCTCGCCCCGATCAAGAAACTCTCCAACAATCATACCAACAAGAAAGCCAGCTGGTTCACTGAAGACCTCCGGGCCTCCAAGCAAACCTGCCGAAAGCTGGAGAAGAACTGGCTCCGTGAACGAACACCGCACAGCCACGCCGCCCACAAGAATGCCACCCGTAGACACCATCACCTCATCAGATCTGCCAAAAGGGCCTCCTTCAAAGACCGCCTAGACTCTAACACGCACAACAGCAAAGAGCTCTTCAACATCGTGAAGGAACTCTCCAACCCCAGCTCCGACACCAACGACGTCCCACCCTCACAAGACCTGTGCGACTCGCTGGCCACCTTCTTCCACCGCAAGATCACAGACATCCTCGACAGTTTCAACGCCACGACCGCCACGACCGCCCCGACAACCACTGAGACCTCCACCCCCACGACCACCATCCGCACCAACCGCCTGCTCTACTGGACCAATATCAACGACGATGACACAATCAAGATCATGAACACCATCCACTCTGGATCTCCGTCAGATCTATGCCCACACCACATCTTCAACAAAGCCAGCAAATCCATCGCACCCCATCTCCGGAAAGTCATCAACACCTCCTTCGAGACAGCAACCTTCCCGGAGAGCTGGAAGCACGCTGAGATCAACGCCTTGGGCGGACCCCAAGGACCTCAAGAACGTCCGGCCAATCTCCCTGCTCCCGTTCCCGGCAAAGGTCATCGAGAAGACCGTCAACGAACAACTGACCTGCTACCTCGAGGAGAACAACATCCTGGACCCTTCCCAGTCTGGGTTCCACAGCAACCACAGCGCCGAGACTGCCCTCATCGCCGCCACTGATGACATCAAGTCCCTGCTGGACAACGGAGAAACGGCAGCCCTCATCCTCCTGGACCTGTCAGCTGCCTTCGACACGGTCTGTTACCACACACTACGAACATGCCTCCACAACGCTGGGATCCAAGAGAAAGGCCCTGGACTGGACCACCTCCTTCCTCTCTGGTAGAACACAGAGAGTACGCCTTCCCCCCTTCCGCTCCGAAGCCACCGAGATCATCTGCGGCGTACCCCAGGGCTCATCCCTCAGCCCAACCCTGTTTAACATCTACATGGCACCGCTCGCCCACGTCGCCCGTCGGCACGACCTCAACATCCTCTCTTATGCCGATGACACCCAGCTGATATTCTCTCTCACCAAGGACCCCCACACCGCCAAAACCAACCTTCATGAAGGAATGAAGGCCGTTGCTGAATGGATGAGGAACAGCCGACTGAAGCTGAACTCTGACAAGACGGAGGTCCTCATCCTCGGATCCAACCCTTCGGCCTGGGACGACTCCTGGTAGCCGACAGCACTGGGAACCGCTCCAACACCCACCGACCACACATGCAACCTAGGGGTGATCCTCGACTCCACCCTCTCCATGACTAAACAGGTCAACGCTGTCTCCTCCTCCTGCTTTAACACCCTCCGCATGCTCCATAGGATATTCAAGTGGATCCCCACTGAAACGAGAAGAACAGTCACCCAGGCCCTTGTCAGCAGCAGGTTGGACTATGGAAACACCCTCTACGCAGGAGCCTCGGCCAAACTCCTGAGACGGCTCCAACGCATCCAGAACGCCTCTGCACGCCTGATCCTCGACATCCCTCGCCACAGCCACATCACAACCCACCTGAGAGACCTGCACTGGCTCCCGGTCAACAAGAGGATAACCTTCAAGTTCCTCACCCACGCACACAAGGCACTCCACAACACCGGACCAACGCATCTCAACAGACGACTCAGCTTCTACACCCCCACCCGCCAGCTCCGCTTCGCCGACCTCGTCCTTGCTACAGTCCCCTGCTTCCGAAGAGCGACCTCAGGCGGCAGATCATTCTCCCACCTCGCCGCCAAGACCTGGAACACCCTCCCCATCCACCTACAACAGACCCAAGACCTGCTGACCTTCAGAAAACTCCTCAAGACCTGGCTTTTCGAGCAGTAGCAGCATTCCCCACCCCCAGCGCCTTGAGACCCTCACGGGTGAGTAGTGCGCTTTACAAATGATATGATTGATTGATTGATTGATTTACTGGACCGAACATGTTATGAGTTTATTACAACTGAAGATAAACACAAGCATGCACCACAGATTGCTGTTTCAAATTTGGACTCTCTTGCTATGTTTTGAAGTATGGATTATCCGCCTCGTGGCCACTAGATGTGATGATATGTATTGTTAAAGGACTTATATTGTATTGAGACCTGGGTGTGCCATTTGACGTTGTGGAGTCATATTTCACTATCCATTGAGAATCTGAAAGGAATTAGATCTGATATACCAAGCATTATGAAAATATAAAATAATATGTGCAATATTTTAAGAGGATGCTGATTGCCAAAGACCCTGAAAAACCCCCATAAATTAGTGTTTTAAGAATATTAAATTGAGATCTCCGAATTAAAGGCCAAGTGTATGAAGTATTTTTCCTGTCGCCAATGGTCTGAATCTCACAATCGGGACGTTTGCTACCACAAAAATGCATTTTGGTATGTATCATTCCCAAATTGCATTTCAGTAACATGTTACCTAATAGCCATTTAGATACATACCGACTAGGTATCAGGAAGGGGCATATTTAGGGTGTCCCTTCCTAATACCGAATCGCAGTGGTATGTAAGACTGCTTAGCAACCGAAATGCGATAGCTAATCATTCGTATTTTACCACCTGCACCTACACCAATACCACACCAATATCACCACCAAGACCACCACCATTACCACCAATACCACCACCACCACCACCCATACCACCACCTACACCACAACCAATGCCACCACCACCACCAATGCCACCACCACCAATACCACCTCCACCAATACCACCACTATCAATACCACCACCACCAATACCACCACCAATACCACTCTCACCACCAATACCACCACCACTAATACCACCACCATCAATACCAATACCAGTGCCAATACCACCACCACCAATACCACCACAAATACCCATACCACCACCACCACCTATACCAATACCACCACCAATACCACCACCAGTCCACCACCAGTACCAATACTAGCAATACCAACACCACTAATACCAATACCACCACCGCCACCAATACCACCACTGCCAATACCAGTACCACCGCCACCAATATCACCATCACCAACACCACCAATGCACCACCAACAATACCACCGCCACCATCAATATCACCACCACCACTAATACCACCACCATCACCACCAATACCACCACCAATACCACTGCGACCACCAATACCACAGTTACTACCACCACCAATACCACCAACAATACCGATATCACCACCACCAATACCACCACCAGTACCACCACAAATACCACCAAAACCAATACCACCACCACCAATACACCACCAATATCACCACCAATACCACTACCAAACCCACCACCACCGCCTACACCACCACCAATACCACTAATACCAGCACCACCAATACCATCACCACCATCAATACCACCACCAATATCACCACCCCCAGTACCAGCAATACCACCACCAATGCCACAACCAATACCAAAACAACCACCACCAATACCACCACCACTAACACGACCACCATCAATAACACCACCAATACCACCATCACCAATACCAATACCACCACCAGCAATACCATCACCACCACCAATACCACCACCACCAATACCACCATCACAATACCACCAATAACACCAATACTAATACCACCATATTAATGCGATGATCATCAAAGATGAAATGCAGTAAGGAGCCTAAAGGTACATTTCTTATTGTCAATTTTACTGTGGCAGATATCTTTGAATGATTTCGAATGTGTCACTATTGTTATGTTGACTCATGCATCGCGCCAAACATTCACTCTTTCACAGAGACAGACAGACATGTTAATAGATCAGAGAATGGGGGTTGGGAGCACACTGCCTCACAGTCCCAGCACAGTTCGCCCCTTTCCATCCTGGTAAATGCAGTACACAGTTCATACTTACTTCAAAATTAGTTGGAGTTTTTCACCAAAGTTGGTGCAGACATTGCTGTGCTAGACACGTGTTTCTGGGTTGAGCCCTTTATCAGTAGACAGCAGGAGTATTAGAAAGCAAAGAAAAATTATCTGGGGTTGCTGGAAATGCTGACATGTTCCTCTCAGGTCACAGTACCACTCACAGGCACACAGGTGCATCTCTGATGCTTGTCATCTTGCTGGCTCAAGGGAGCCTTTTAAGTAGAATGGGGGTTGGGAGCAAACTGCCTCACAGTCCCAGCACAGTTCGCCCCTTTGCATTCTGGTAAATGCAGTACACAGTTCACACTTACTTCAAAATTAGCTGGAGTTTTTCACCAAAGTTGGTGCAGCCATTGCTGAATATCTCTAGACACGTGTTTCTAGGTTGAGCCCTCCATCAGTAGAGAGCAGCAGTATTAGAGAGCAAAGAAAAATCATCTGGGTTTGCTGGAAATGCTGCCAAGTTTCTCTCAGGTCACAGTACCACTCACAGGCACACAAGTGCATCTCCAAAGCTCGTCAGCTTGCTGGCTCAAGGAAACCTTTTAAACAGAATGGGGGTTGGGAGCACACTGCCTCACAGTCACAGCACACATTAATAGATATATATGTGTAGATTTTATATGATCAGGTGCATTGTATAGTTTACATGTTTACATATACGTGTAGTACATATTTCAAAGCCTGTACCTCTGTTGAGGCTGAAAAACAGGCATTTCTGTTTAAAGTGGAGGATATGACACGGATACCACCACTTCCTGTGACAACATGACATCATTGTACATGGTTTATGCTAATTAGTTCCAATACTATATTTTAGGTCTTAACCTTTGTTAGACCCGGGATCCCTGTTCGGCTTAGGTAGATACCTTAGGCCAAATAGAGAGCCGCGGTTCCACGTCAGGGAAAGGAAGGTCACCTTCTGAGATAGCCCCTCTCACCCACTTGGAAATTTGGCATGAGCAACCAGACTTACCTTAAAGGCAAATGTGTAAAGTATTTGCAACCACGCTCACGGCAACCCAATGATGACACCACAAATAGACTCCTCACGAGTTTTATAAAAACAAGTATAAACTTTATATAAAAAGATATACAATAAGACCACACAATATAAATTCAACAAATGAGTTTGTGTACTATTTCTCCTGGCCGGTTGTTAGACCAACCAGCCATTGTAAGTTCAGGCGGTATTAATGAGCACTTCTAAACATTCTCCTGTAATCCTAATATCATGTTATACAATTCGTAATACTAGAATCAGGCACTTTTGCAATGTAAAAATAATGTGAGGCCTAATGCAGCAATCCGACACTCTGCAATGTCAAAAAAATGCAATGCGTAATGCAACAATCAGGCATTTTGCAAGGTAAAAATAATACAATGCATAACACAACCATCAGGTATGTTGTTATGCTGAAATAAGGCAATGCGTAATACACTAATCAGGTAATTTGTTATGCAGAAACAATGCAATGCCTCATACGACAATCAGGTAGTTTGTTATGCAGAAATAATGCAATGCATGATACACTAATCAGGTAATTCGTTATGCAGGAATAATGCAATACGTAATACTCTGCGTTATGCAGAAATGATGCAAATGTATAATACGACAGTCAGGTACTCCGTTATGCCGAAATGGAATAACGCGGTAATAAACTCAGGCAGCTATCACTGTGCCTTAGGGGGTCTCTCTGCCACTCCTTTTGACATGTAGTCAGCCTCTCAACAGTTGCCCCCAACACGGTTATGGTTTAATCAAAAAGTGCAGCTCCGCACTCCGGCCCCTGCACCACCACTCCCTTGGCAATACGGGCCATGATACGAGCTGAAGCAGAGGCTTGCGCTGCCAAAATGAGAGAGAGGCTGAGAGCGTCTCCCTCCAAGCCCCGCCCCACCCCAGGAGTCGACACATGTTACCTGGGGGGGCGCGTACCCACTCTCCTCTCCTCGTCCAGCGGCAGGGCCTCCATTGCAATCCTTGTGAATTGGCAACTGCGGGCTCAGGCTGGCTGGTTAAGCTCCTCCGGGGCTGCCGTTCCGGGCCGCTATGGTTACGAAGATCTCAGGCTGCCACCAGGCACATGCACACAGCGTCGCTGAGACTTCCTTGAGCTTCGGGTGCATGATCACTGGGCACTCCACACAAAGGTCACAGGCTGCACGAAGATCACACACAGCATCGTGAGACTCACTTAAGCTCTGGGTGCATGTTAACAAGGCAAATCCTCATGAAGTTCTCACGGTGCACATAGCGCATGCACACAGCATCGATGAGACTCACTTGGATTCCGGTGCACACGATAAATGGACAATTCTCACAAAGGGGTTCAGGCTGCAAAAAGCACACACACACCACGTTGCTGATCCTTGCTTGGGCTCAGGTGTCGACGATCACAGGGCATACCTTACAAGGGTCTCAGGCTGCAACAACCACGCACACACAGAGCTGCTGAGACTCTCCTGGAAACGTTTGTGTTCCTATGTTTCCACAACAGGGAGCCAGCTCACCTCAGGCCCTTGGGGATAAGTTACTTCAGGACACAGCACAGCAAAGTCCTTTCAAGCAGGGGTACACAGCACACAGCAAAGTCCCTTTAGCCTTTCCTTGGTTAAAACAGCAAACTGCAGGCCAGCCCCAGAACACACAGCAAGGTTCAGTCCTTTCCTGCAGTCTCTGCAGTTGTTTCTTCCTTGGCAAAGGTTCCTCTTGACCAAGAAGGAGCTCCAGTCTTGTTCAATCTTGATCAAGCCATTCTCCAAAGTTCAGGGGCTTCAGCTCTCATAGCTATACCCCTCAATGGCTTTGAAGACTCTGTGTTTCAGGGGGCACTGACCGCTGTTCAAACCAGTTCTAGGTGCCTCCCTGCCAGTGACACCTTCTTCCTTTGATTAATGGGGGTCTGGATTCTCAATCACTAAGCAGGAGATGCGACAATTGTTTTATACCGGGCAACCCAGGCCTCTTCACCTCTAGGGGCTACTCCTCCCCCTACACTCCAGATACAGGTCAGCCTGTTGCTGTCTCACCCCTTCCCCTGGGTCAAGACATTCTCCAGATCCTATCGCTTTCAAATCTAGAAAACCAAACCACAACCCGGCAGAGACACACAGAAATGTTTAGAGCACAAAAACCCAGCCACTTCTAAAAGAGTGACTTATAAACACACAATGCAAAAACCACTTTCACGGAAAGATGTGTTATTACATTGTGAGTTCAGCATAGTAAACTTCGCCTTTCCATCTTAAGCCTTTGGGAAGATAGGCTGGAAAACATATTAAACAGACTTCCCATTCTAACCTATGGGCAAGATGGCCTTTCAACAGGAAATCATCACAACCAAGATTTCCTCCAATGCCAAAGATATGTTCCTGGGTGATTTCAACCTGCACTGGAATGACACTAAAGATCCCTACGTCAACGCTATCAAAGACCTCCTAACTGCCCAAGCCCTGAATCAAGCCTGCTCTCTTCCAAGTCACTCAAAAGGGGCCATCCTTGACTTGATCATTTCTAAGGAATCCTCAGTCAAGCTCATCTCCATAGACCCATGTGACTGGTCTGATCATCACTCCATCTCCTTAATTTTACCTGGGACCCACCAGACTAAGACAGCACAACCGGTGATTCCCAAACGCTGGACCAGAGACACTAAGAACCTCGACCTTATGGAACTGGAGGCTCGCTGTAAATCTGCCCCCCCCCTTCGCACATAACCACGGTCAGTGACCTAAATGAGCATTACTCATCAACTATATCAATCATTTTGGACGACCTTGCCCCTCTAAAGTTAAAAAGAATGCAAGTCAAAGACAGGACCCCCTGGTTCACTGGTTCCCTCAACATGGAGAGGAGATCCCTATGGCAATATGAAAGAAACTGGAGACAACACCCCTGTGTTACGCATCTAAAACTCCTCCGCCAGGCAAGAAACTCTTACAACAAGCACATCCTCAATTGAAAAAAAGAATATTTCAGATCGGAATTGGGGAATGCCAAGAATAGACCCCGTAAACTCTTTGAACTGGTCAAACACCAATCTAATTAACCGGCTAAAACACTGAAAGAATCCCCCAAATCTCTAATATCGTCAGAGGAATTATCCTCTTTCTTCGCTGATAAAACCATTGCGTTAGGAATCAAACTCAGTACCGCCACCTACTCTCAACCCCTTCTGGACCTGCCCCCTTTCTCCGCTCCACCCCCTCTGGCCTCACCTAAAAACCAAGCCCGCTGGACTGACTTTGAATATTATGACGAAGACTCCATCTCCAAAATCCTCTCTACCCTAAACCCAAACAACCACTTTAATGACCCGCTACCTTCCAACTGTGCCTCCCAATCCATTGTTCCTTGCTGGACTGCAATAATAAACGCCTCTCTCCATCAGGGCTCGATTCCGGACCCCTTGAAAGCCGGCCAAGTCCTCCCTATTTTAAAAAAAACATCACTGGATCCAACCTCCCCCGACAATTTCAGACCTATCTCCAATATCCAGCTGTTAGCCAAAGTACTGGAGAAGTGTGTACAACAACTAAGTCAGCACATTAACAACTTCCACCTTCTTGATGACTTCCACTCTGGATTCAGGCCGGGGCATAACACTGAAACTACTATGCTCCACATCGTGGACAATGCCCTCCAAGCCCTAGACCAAGGCAAAACCTGCCTTCTAATCCTCTTAGATCTATCCTCCGCCTTCGATACGGTCAACTATGAAAAACTTCTTGAACGCCTCAATATCAGGATGGGTCTGGATGGTGTGATCCTAGAATGGTTCAGGTCCTTCCTCCATAATCGATTCCAGAGATTCCACATTAACGGTAACCTATCAGCTCCCACTCAGGTCATGGTTGGAGTCCCCCAAGGCTCAACCCTGTCCACCACCTTCTTTAATCATTACTTAGAGCCACTCACCGAATTTCCATGTACCGCCAACATCTCCTATCATATGTACGTGGACGATACCCAAATATACATCAATATCTCTTTGCTCGAGTAGATCCTCTCCCTGAACGAGACCCTGAAACAAACTGTCCAATGGCTAGCTGCTAACCAACTAAAACTCAACGCAAAGAAAACCGAATTTCTCCTAATCTCCCCTTCTAAAGCCAACCCTGACATTCAGATGTGGATCAAGGCCAGCACAGCCCTAAACTGCCCGCCGACCATTGTGGACTATGCCAAATCCCTGGGCATAATCCTAGACTGTAACCTGAACATGCGAGACCACATCAACTTGATGGCTAAAGCAGCTAGATTCCACCTGAGCTACCTATGGAAGCTGAAACCTTTCATCAATGCTCCTGACCTAAAAATGACAGTTCAAGCACTAGTCATCTCCAGATTGGAATATGGTTGTTCCACCTGCACTGGTCTACCCAAGATCTCCCTAGCACCCTTAAAAGATTACCTTGAAGCAGCCGCCAGACTACTCACCAGCACCAGGAAATTCGACCACATCTCATATGAAAGCGCTGAACTGGCTCCCTCTAGAGGCCAGAATTCAGTTGAAACTGGCATGCATTACACACAAGGCTCTATACTCAAACTCCCCTGCTTATCTGGCACAGAAACTAGTGGTATCTGGAGGAAACAGGAACTCCCGGTCCACCAGAAACCTCTTACTCCAACCCGCCTTTTTTCAGAAAAAAATAACCTACAATAGGGCGTTCACCGGGGCAGCACCAAGAATCTGGAACTCTTTCCAACCCGCCATCAGAAGAATCCCTTCTCTAGCACGTTTCAAGAAGGATGCCAAAACCTTCCTCATGGGTAAATTCCTCGTCTAATGCCTGCCTTGCCTGACCACAAGCCTGATGAATCTAAGACTATTGCTTCTTCCCCAGATCACCAACTCTCCCCGCAGAGAATATGTGGGGCCTTTGTTTTTTACTGACTTTTACTATGATTGCAATCATACATTTGTATCCCCCTTTTCCCCTATGTTCCCTACACCCCTGCCCCTCGCCTTTCTTTGTATAGTTCTGTATATTTCTACACTTTAGACTTTGTTTGTACACCTCTGTATTTCTTGTAAGGCGCTCTGATACCCTCGCGGGTCAAGTTTGCGCTCTATAAAACACTAAATAAATAAAAATAAACAAAATGGAGATTATTTCACTGTCAGGACATGACACACACCTTAGTACATGTCCTACCTTCCACATGCACTGCACCCTGCCCAGGGAGGTACCTTGGACCTACATAGGGGTGTCAGATGTGCATGGAAAGGGAAGGGTAAGGTCTGGCAAGTGGGTGCACTTGCCAGAACAACATGGCAGTTTAACAAGCTGCTCGCAGGCCCTGTAATGGCAGGCCTGTGTTCCCTTTTTAAGGCTGCTTGTGTGGGTGGCACAATTAGTGCTGCAAGTCCACTAGTAGCATTTGCATTACCTGCCCTGGCACACATAGGGCACTTTGCTAGGGACTTTACTAGTAAGGCAAACATGCCAAGCATGGACAACCAATTACCATTATACTTTAAACAGGGAGCACTTGCACTTTGACACTGTTTAGCAGTGGCAAAGTGTCCAAAGCCTCAAAGTTGGCATAACAAGGGGGGGCATGGCTTGCTGTGCTGCGGAATGGCCGCCCTGTGAGCGAGCTCCGCCGGCCCAGACACTATCCTGCATTGATCCGCATATATTGAGGGGATGGAACGCTGCACCCTACATTTCCCAGTGACTAACATAGCAGCGGTCATCACAAGGGGAAATCCTGACCATTTAATCCGCCTACCTGCCGAGTTAACTGCTCTGTCGGCCCGCGACCGGACATTGACACCGCGCTGTGGAGCTCGTGTGCGGCTGCTTCCTTCCACTTGAGGCTGGTGCTTCATTTGAGGCCTAGGGGCGTGGCCTGCATTGTTGGCGGTACCGGCCTGTGGAGTTCTGCGGAGTCTTGGAGCTGAGGCTGTTCTTGCTCACAGAAGGAGATCCCGACGCATGCTTGCTGACCCGACTCTATTGAAGTACCTGTGATGTGGAGGAGGCCGGGACCTGTCAGACGGGCGAAGCTGCCGCAAACGTGTCGGCCCGACCCTTGGGTGCATGCCCGGGAAGGAGGCCTGTAACATTGGATATGACGGAAGGTGAGGTGCGGCTGCTGCGATAGGGGCTTCGTTTCAGGACTGGCCCCACAAACGTTTTCAGGCTCCTAGTGGAGGGAAATCTGATTGCACCCCGATTCGTCGGCCGCCATTTTGCAGGGGACAGTGCCCGCATTAAAGACCCTAAGCCGCCTCGCCCTAAGCTGCTACAAGACTGCCTGTGAATGTGGAGGCTGAGTGCCCGGATGGCGATGTGATACAGGTGAGGCGCGAAGAATTGCTTGGGCTGCTGGCCCCCTATAGCCTGTCCTTTGCTTCTGCCCGGCCCCCATATTAGTCGCATGGATTTAACTGTGCAGCGCACTACGGATCGGAGGCCTAGCTAACCCTGGGGAGACCGAGCCGTGCCTTTTTATTGATCTGCTCACCCACGCTATCTTGGCTTCTATTGCGACGGTGCTGTGCCAAGAGATTTGGCTGGAGGGTTGCTAGTGACCAGCGATGGCTCCCCACTTCCCCAGCATCCCTGTGGTGTGACTTCAGCTGGTTCCCTCCTGGCATCCGCCACCTCAGTTGGAGTAGAGGCCTTACAGGAGATCGGTTTACGTGACGGTCTGTGGCTCATCAAAGCTCACACCGGCCACGTGGCAGTCGAGTTTGGCGCCTGCAGCATGAACGCATCCACTGCGCACTTGAGGAGGCCTGGAACTGTTCGCTTTTTGGAGTGATGGTGCTGTTGGGCTCTTGTGTGTGCCTGTAGGTATAGCAGCAGTGTTGTCTAGTTATGGGCAAGCCGGACGCAAAGTAGCCTAAAATCAGTTTCGAGCAGCGCCGGTCCACCAGGCATATGGAATCGGACTCTGAATCGTCCAAGGGAGGAGCAACTGGGGGGCACCAAGGAGATCAAGGTGAGGACATACGTACACTTATGTTAGAAATGCGGTCCAATCTGCGTACTATTGACGCTAAGTTGTATACCTTGACGTCCCAGATGGAATTAGTGAAAACTCAAGTGGGCCTCCACGAACATCGGCTGGATGTCTTTGACAATATACAGTCCGATCTCCATTGTTTCCAGGTGGAAACTAAAGACCAGCTGTCGCAAATGGATTGTCTCTCAATCGTGATTAGAGCCAAACACGAGGATTTGGAAGCCAGATCGCGTTGAAACAACCTTCACATCACTGGAATCCCGGAGATGACGGCGATTACGAAGATGGAGGTGTTCGTGACGGATTTACTGCGGGATCTTTTTGCTACACACCTTTCGCCGGTGTTTGCGGTGGATAGGGCACAACATTGATGCTGTTATTTTTCTAAACTAGCACTGTTGATTATACCTGTTCGCAGTTTGTGTAATGTCTGACCTCCTATGCCCATACAAGTATCGTGTTGCATGGCTAGATATGTTGTTGCAGGCCCCTGCTGTATGGACTTCATTTTCCCGGCCA
Organism: Lissotriton helveticus; assembly: GCF_964261635.1. Lineage (NCBI taxonomy): Eukaryota > Metazoa > Chordata > Amphibia > Caudata > Salamandridae > Lissotriton > Lissotriton helveticus. The sequence continues at coordinate 1,635,783,439 of NC_136061.1, read as the reverse complement.
GCACTTAATGCTGTGGACTGCCAATGTACGTTTATAGTCGCACTTGTTTTCATTGTTGGGGCGGTTGCTGGATTATGTTGTTTTTAGGGAGACCCGGCGGGGTTGGTGGAGGTGGTGCGAAAACTGATTGCAACGGTAGGCTAAATTATGCTACATTTGTCCCGGGTTTGTGTGCCACTCCATCCTCCAATTTTGCCATGTTGCAGGTCTTGCCCCTTGGAGTATCTTGCCCACCCTGCTACGGTGGGAAGTAGGCCAGCTCTCTCTTGTCCCCATGGGAAATTTCCCTTTCAAATGCTATGTTGTGTTCTATGGGAGGGCTATGCTTCAACCTGATTGGGGGGGTTGATGTGGGTGGGGGGCGGGAAGGGGGAAAGGGTTTTTGTTTCTTTTGTGCATTGCCAAGTAACGAAGTGTTAATTACGATAGCGCCAAAGCCACACACACGCTGGTCCAGATGTAGCATTGCTTTATATACAGCCTTACAGTTACTCACGAGACCAGTGCTTAATTTGTGCCGGGGCTTTCCGGTGCTTAGTACCGGCACTTACTTTTCAGGGCCGGGTCTACACGCGTCTGCACGACTGCACGTCGTCACATATGAATGGTGATGGCAAGATGTTTATAATTACAAATACAGTGACTCGGAGTCGGCGCAGAGTGCCAGTGTGCTTCTTTGCATTGTGAATGTGAGCCGGTTCGGAGGTCGGAGCAAAGCAATTGCAGCTCAGCATTCATCAATCATAATTTTGATACTGTTCCCTTTTTGTCGTGCAAATTAATCTCTCCTTGACACCCCCTCCCCTCCCAATCAAACGTTCAGTCTTAATACAAAAGTGAATTATTTTATTTCACGGGACGGGGTGGGGCGGGGGAGATGGGCTGTTTTGGCCCTGAGAGGGCGTGTAAGCGGGCACTTATTATAGTTAACTGACTGAACCGTGGAGGGGCCTGGTGGCTGGAGAGGAGGACCTTTAACAGAGCTCCCAGGTTTACCACATTCATCCAGAAGTAGCTCTTTCAGTCCAGGTTTCTTTTCTTTGCAATCTGGTAATTGTAGTTCTGTTTGTTTCATTATAAAAATCAGAACTACCAGTCAAGCAAAACAAAAACCTGGCTACTCAGTTTCAGTTTCATAAGTCTTTATTTCGATTTATCAATCATAAAAGACAAAATATCAAAAACGGGATAGGAAGAAGATTTGATAAAAACAATCATCATTACAATCATCATTTAAAATGTATTAAACAGTATAATAAAGACTTTATAAATATGATACCACATAAAACATTTTCCAAATTAAAATACATTTGGGTTCCTAGATCGAATAACCCATGCCCACCCAAGGAATTTTGCAACACCAACCACTACCAGCTCAGAAGTGTTAGTACGAAAAATCTTCATGGCCTGATCCATTTCAATCTTGGGGCATTATATGCAGGGCAGGCAAATAGAAAATGGCCCACACTCTCCGGATGGTCTGAGCAGAAAGGGCAAATATCATTTAAGTTGGCGGACCACTTTTTTGTAAAAGAGTTAATGGGTAGTGACCCAACTCGGAACTGATGGTATAATTTCCGGTCGAGAGTCTTAGTGATCACATCCCAGTAACTCTCTAGGGAGGGGGTCACTTTATGGGCCAGAAAAAGACCTGTTAGGCTGGTGGCATCAGACTGAGCAACAGCTGAAGACTTAACAGAAGCCCAATACAGATCCTTAAAATCCTGTTTAGACGGGAACATGGAAGTCCCCGGGGAAGCCCAAAGCTGGTTTAGACCCATCTCTTCCAGCACCTGTTTCACTTCCCTTAGCCATGCAATGTTTGAAGCGCCCCATAATGATTTTACCTCGGCTAGTTCGTTGGCGAAGAGGCTAAGCTCAGGAGAAGTCCAGAGCTGTCGCCACAACGCCACCAAACGATACCGAGCCAACTCATTAATTGGCTTACAGCCCAAGTCTAGCAACAAAGGTTTAATGGGAGTAGATTGTGGGAGGCCTGCCAGATTCCGCAGGAATTTGTTTTGGGCTTTGACCAAAGAGGTTAGATCTTTAAATCCCCAAAGGTCAGCACCATACAAAGTGGCTGCATTTATTTTTGCTTCGTAGATCTTAAGTACTGGAGCAATACGTTTGGAGAAGGACTTCTTATGCTCCTGGATCAAACAACCCGTAAGGCGTGCAAATTTAAGGTATAATGCCTCAACCTGAGGTTTCCAGCAGAGGCGATGGTCTAATGTCACGCCCAAATACGTCATTATCTCCACTTGTTCAATGCAGGTACCATTTAGACTAACCGAGCTTTTAATGGGGCGGTTTTTACTAAAGACCATGAATTTGGTCTTGCCGACATTAATTTGCAGGTCGTTTGCCTTGCAATAACTCATCAAACCTATTGAGTGCTGTCTGTAGCCCCCTCCGGGTTTTTGAGAGAAGCAAGGTATCGTCTGCAAAAATCAACATCGGATACTTAACCCCGCCCAAAGATGGGGCATCAGTCGGCGTCTCAGAAAAAAACGTAACCACCTGATTGATAAACAAAAGGAAAAGGGTAGGGGCCAACACACATCCCTGACGGACGCCGCGTGTTACTGGAAAGCTATCCGTCACCTGCCCTTGTTTTCCCCATCTCACCCTGGCAAGGTTATCCTCGTGTAGCCTAACCACCATGTCCAGGAGTTCTGGCGGCAGGCCCATAGATCTAAAAGCAGCCCACATTTTCTCCCTTGGCACAAGGTCGAAGGCCGAATTGAGATCCACGAAAACGGCATAGATTGCTCCTCCTCCCAACAGAACAACCTTCCAGTACAACATGGTTAATCTGAAGACCTGATCTATTGTACTGGTGCCTGATCTAAATCCGGCTTGCATTGGGGAGAGAATGTTATCCTGTTCCATCCACCCCTGGATTCTTGCGAGGACCATCCTAGCAGCTATTTTTTGATTGAGTCAATTAAACTTATCGGGCGGTAATTTCCCGGGGACGAACGGTCCCCTTTTTAAAAGATTGGTAACATTTCTGCCCCTTTCCAAGAATCCGGAATCCTTGCCCCTTTAGCGATAGCATCAACAAGCATGGTGATATAGGGAACCCAAAAACAAGCATGGTGATATAGGGAACCCAAACCTGGCTACTCATGAAGCGAACTGGGAAATTTGAGAGCTCTTGTTTAATTAAATGCCTAAGATTGATTTATTAAATGATTTTCGGTTTTATATAATGCGGACCATAACGGTTGGATGTTTGAGTGCGCTACAATTGAGAAACAAAATACGATTTTAGATATGTTGCCAAATATGGACAACAAATGGAAATTGCAGTGCGGACACGTCAGGTGTACGTCAAAGCGCTTTACAGCGGGTAGAGGGTAAGAGCTTTATGGGAGGTGCACAAATATGAAAAATATATGTCTTTTCTCCTTAAAATAGGGAACACCCAGTTTGATGAACACATCTTTATGGACTATTTCTGTTGAGATATTCAGACTAAAATCTGAACCGCCTGCCTTCTACGTGATAGCGAGCAGAATTCACAGTAAGATCATTCTAAAGGAAGCTATCTATAGGGTCGAGAAAAATGCGTAGGTAGAGGGAAGGTGAAAAGCATGCACGTCCCCCTTGCATGATGGCTGGCCTAAACTAGATATAATAGCGTAAAATTCAGGGTTCAATAGGTCACTCAGGGACCAGGGCCCCGGTGCCCCTGCACCTGCTGCGCCGGTGGCACCTGCGTCCTTGCTAATGGCACTTACCAAATATAATACAGCAATATTCAGGGTTCAATGCCCCCTCAGGGATCTGGGCCCCAATTTTCACTGCACCTGATGCACCACTGCTCCGGTTGACCAAGTATAAGGCAATGCCTGATCGCTCCCCACCCTTTAGAGACAGAGGGGTGTGGGAGGACAGGTAAGGGCCATGGCCCTGCACATTAATAAAAGCCGATCATTGGGTTCCCTGGTGACCCAGAGACAGTTTATTGTCACATGAAAGATGCCCATGACACTGGGCTTGCCAGAGAATGCCCATTCCAGGCCAGCCAGAGTCACAGGCCTGCCAGAGAAAGCCTGCCAACGGGCAAGAATGACACGCGGCCACAGGCCAGCAGGAGAAAGCAGGCAACAAAGCGGGAGAGAAGAAGGCATACCAGTGAGCAGGACACACATACATGCCCCAAAAAGCCAAGTGTATAACATGCAATAAGGCAGGAAGACTATGGCTGCTCTCCTGCCAGAGAAAGCGTGCCAGTGGGCGGGAGAGGCACTCATTTCCAAAGGGCTGCGGTGGAAGCTTGCTTCTAGGCAGGGAAGATCGTATGAAGAGGTCTGTGGGACACAGCATGCCACTAGGCTGAACTAAGCAGCCAATGTCCCCTGGTCTTCAACGGAAAACATGGCACTGACTGACAGTGACAGCGAGGCGTGGTCCTTTTAGTCAGTGGACTGCCAGTGCCTGCGAGTCTGCGAGTTTTGCCGGTGGTAGGGCGCTGGGTGGGACTCAGGAGCAGTACTGGGCCGCTGGGCGGGAGTGTCAGACATATGGAGGAACATCATTGGGTATTGGTTGTGGCGTATGCACTGCGAGCCGATTTTTTTCCACTTGCCAATGCCACGCCCAGGCACAACGCACCCCACTAGTCAGAGCCGCACCCCACTAGTCAGAGCCTCAGCCAGTCCGACCACATTGAGGGCAGACAGCACCACCATGCGGCCGGCCTATCAGTTAATAAAGACAGTGTCCCGCACCCGACCACGACGAGGAGTGTTTACCGTAAGTAGTACTAACTAAGTACCTGGCAGTCAGTCAGACATCATGCCATCAATTGCCATGCCACCTGCGACAGCGTTATGCCCAGTCACTCAGTGGTGGCATGTCGGGTACCGGGGTAGCTCCAGCTCCATGACGCACTGTTCCTGGCCCTGGCACGGCCACGGTACACATTTATTTAATGCAATATTCATCACTATATGTATCACATCATAGGTTAAGATTGAAGAGGTGACAGATGTTAAAGAAGGAAAGGCCTGTGGCTGCCCCTGCCCCTTGAAGTATTATATCCTGCTATGATCCTACCTTACAAGATTCGAATAATGCATTCTCATGCTGAGAGCTCCTGCCCTGGCTCAGCAGGCCACCGCCGGCCGGGGTTACATTGTTAAAGAAGGCCCGGCTGGCCCTGGCCCTTGAAGTATCCTCACAATATGAAGATTCACTTTCAATTATGCATGCACTACTCACTGCACTCTGCCTGGCCTGGCCTGGCCAAGTAGTGGCCACCGACGCCCGTACACATTATTATCATGAAAGGCCCAGGGCCGGGCCGGCCGGTGTTAAAGTTAAAGGCCCTGGCCTTGCCTTTGAACTTAGTAGTATCCTAATCCTCCCCTGACTGCTCCTAAACAGCTTACAACTGCTTAACAGTTAGCTTTCTTAGTGGCTATCTGGATCACACTGACTGAGCCGGCACAGAGTGTTGTTCTGGCCTGGGTGACGGTGTCCGTCCCAAGTCCATGTGTGCTTCGGTGGTTGAGGCTGCCTGCCTCCCTGTTAAATGCAAGTATGAATACGCCCGCTGGATGTTGTAGGGGATGTGCAGCAGGCAGCGCAGCGCGCTGAGATTTTTTTAAGATTGCCTCCACACCACGCTCTATCAAAACCTTACTATGAAGAAGGCAGGCTCCCTTGCTGAAGTTCATCTGACATTTTGCAGTGCCTGTTGAGGATGTGGGTGGAGCTAATAGAGGAAGTGGGTGAAGCCAGTGGGGTAGTGGGTGGAGCCAAAGAATGTAGGTTTGGCCTCCGACAAAGATTTGAGCACCGGCACTTCAAATTTTACAAATTAAGCACTGCACAAGACACAAGTGAACTGCCTGACATGGAACATACGTGGTCTGAATGACAGTAGAAAAGCTAGGCTTGTGCATGCATATCTCACTAGACACAATATTGATCTCTGCTTATTACAGGAAACACACCTTCGGTCCCAGTCTTCCGCTAAACTCCGCCAAAGATGCTGGGGCGCAACGTAGGAATCCGCCTTTTCAAATTACTCTAGAGGGGTGGCAGTGCTGGAAAAAAGAGGTTTAAACTGGAGGGAAAGGGAACTTCACATTGACCCAGACAGTCGCTATATTATCCTGTTGGGGGGTATCTGGCTGACCATTGTTGTGGTGTACGGGCCAAACACTGACTCCCCCGTTTTTTTTCAGGAGCTCTGGGCCAAGGTTAGGGCCACTGGTTGCACCACGGTTTTGTGGGGAGGCGACTTTAATGCAATCCTTGAGGACGACTTGGATAGACAGGGCTCGGTGAGAACGCACCACTCTGTGTCCAGCAAGCTGTTGAACACTTTCCTTAATGACGGAGAAATGGTGGACATCTGGCACCTCCGCAACCCACTGCTCAGAGAGGGCACATGCTTCTCTGGACACCATCGTGCCTGGTCCCGTCTTGATTATTGGTTACTGTCTCGAGATGTGGCTAGCTGGGTGGTGGACTCTAGACACTTGTCGAAGACCATTTCCGACCATTCGCCATGCCTGCTGACTTTGTCCCTCCCTTGTCAGATAGCAGGTCATCGCGCCTGCATAAAATACGTTACCCAGCAAACCTGGGAGTCAAACTACGGTTCCCAGAATTCCTAGTGAGCACAGGATAATACGGGGCGGAGCCCGACAGCCAGGGCTTGTGATTCTGTTGCGGAGGTAGCGGCTGCTCCTCTGCTGGTTCCTGTCCTGCTTTCGGTGGTCTTGCCGTTTTCCCACTTCCTTCGGGAGAAAAGAATCTTCATTACCGGTATTGTGGTTACTCGCGCTGGCTAGCGCATTTGCATTGAGGATCCCTGTTCTCGGTGTTCTGTCTTGCCTCGCGGCTGCGAGGAACTTATTACTGTGATTCGGGTCCAGAGGCGTGTGGGGCTTGCGCTGTGATTACTAACAGCGGGTTTGACGAGCCTTTTCGTTTCCTGTGTTTATTACAGTGGCGGAGTGCAGGGGGGGAGTTACCTCCGCACTACCGTCACGAACAGTGACTTTGTTGTTCTACTGATCTATGCGGATTTACAAATACCAAAGCGGATGACTGTGGTGAGGTAACTACGTCATACCGTATTTGGTTTTGGCCTTCAAGTACTATTATCGTTTAAGGAAACATCCTCGTCTTTGATATATACAGAGGAGGATTTATTGGAGCTCTCATGAGGAGCTTTTTCTTACTTCAGCACTGTTGCTTATTATTCCTTTGGTGCTTGCTCTTACTTGATATGGATCTATTTCTTTTGAGCCTGCTGTTAAAAGGCAAAGGGGTATGTTACTATATACAGCTAACAGTTTTTAGGCATATGGTGGCTAGGCTTCCTGTTCATACCTTTTATTTGTGTTATACAGGATAGAAGGAAGGCTGAAGAATCAGCAGTTGGTGTATGTACGCATTCATTACAGGTGAATATACAGGTTGTGCTTTAGTGAGACATTAATGAGTGTAGGTATTAAGAACTGTATTAACCTTTGTATATTTTGTCTTACAGTTTCTTTTTCCCTGCTGCCCCTTCCTTCTCCTCTTTATTCTTTCGGGTTTTTTCCCCTTTTGGGGTTTTTCCCTCACCGTATCATCTGAACACCCTGTGTTTATACTTCAGGGTGTGTGGAGGGTCCGGAGGTGGAGCATTGTTGCTGCATGCGGATCCTGCGGAGTGCAATCCTGACAGAATCACGAGCCCTAGAATTTCACTCTGCCAGATCCGTATGTAGTAGCAATGGCGTCTATGGAGGATGTGTTACATGCCTTAGTCTTGGTACAGCAGGAGTTGGCCTCCTTTAAAGCAGAGACAGCTGCTTTACGGGAAAAGGTGGAACGCCTGAGCGGTAACCCTTTTAATGCTTCTGCCTCTTCTTCTAATGTTCAAGTCACTGTTCCTCCGCCCATTCCACTGGCTACTCCTGAAAGGTTCTCAGGGGACCCTCGTAAGGTTCATGTGTTTATGACGCAGATTCTTATGCATTTCTCCTGTGAACCCTCTTCGTTTCCCACTAATCATTCCAGGGTGGCTTTTTTGATTTCTTATTTGGTGGGGGATGCCGCTGATTGGGCGGTGCCATTGGTTAAACGTGACGATGCCATTTTATCGGATTGGTCTGCGTTTAAGACAGAATTCGAGAGGGTTTTCGACCGCAGGGCTACGACTTTTAGCGCCGATCGGGAACTGTTAACCTTAAGGCAGGGAAGAGGTGAATTGGTCACGTATTTAACGGCTTTCAATAGATTAGTGGCTGAAGCCGGATGGCCAGAGGAAAAAAGGATGTCCCTCTTCTATAAGGGGTTACATGATGACTTAAAAGATGTGGTGGCCCAGGTTGATCCGCAGCCTACTACCTTCGTAGATATGGTGAATTTGGTGTTGCGGTTGGATAGTCGTCTGTCTGACAGAGGGAGTAACAGGCGAAGATGGGAAAGAGGGTTTTATGGTGGTGACAAAAATCAGCGTAAAACAACGGGCGGAATTGAAAACCCTCCTTCGGAACCTATGGAGATAGGTGCGCTCAGAGCGCCATTGTCAAGAGAAGAGAGGGAAGCTAGAAGAGTACAGGGTTTATGTATGTACTGTGGGAAGAAGGGACATTATGTTAGGGAATGCCCTTCTAAACCAAATCTTCGGGGAATGGCGGTAGGTTTAAAAGAGTTGCTGTATCAAAGACAGGACAAGAAGGTGTGCATACGGAAGCAAACCAGGCCAGTGCAGAAGGGGGACATGAGTGGAAACTCACATCATTGGCCTCTCTGGGTGGTGAGGAAACGGAGCCGCATTTGGTGATTTTCATGACGCTGCAACATGAACTAGAAAGGAATCAGGTGTTGGTGATGGTGGATTCTGGGGCTACAGGTAATTTTGTGGATGAAGGATTGGTAAGACGTTTAGCCTTGCCTAGAGTCTCTAGGGAGAAGCCTGAGGTTGTGTTAGCGGTCGATGGGAAACCATTAACATCTGGTCAGATCACTGAAAGAACCGGCGAGTTGGGATTGTCATTGGTGTTACAGGGCTGTGTGCATTCCGAGGTTTTGTCTTTGAACATCATAGCTGCCCCTCAGTACAAAGTCATCTTGGGTATGCCTTGGCTACGTAAACACAACCCTGTGGTGGATTGGCAGTCGAAAACGTTTCAGTTTTCACCAGAACACTGCAAGGATCATTTGACACCATGTGTGTCTGCTAATGTCACGGTGTTAGCCACACCATTTTTGGCAGCTACGGCTGTGGAGAAAAATGTCAGTTTACCTGTTGAGTACTTGGCCTATAGTGATGTGTTCAGCGAGGCTAAGGCAGAAACTCTACCCCCTCACCGGGAATATGATTGCCGCATTGATCTAGTGGAGGGGGCTACTATACCATCTTGTAGAGTATATGCTTTGTCGGTACCCGAGACCACGCATTTAAAAGAGTACATAGAGCACTATTCTAGGTTGGGATTTATCCGTCCCTCCCGCTCTCCAGCTGCTTCTCCTCTTTTCTTCATAGCAAAGGCTAATGGTGATTTGAGAGCGTGTGTAGACTATCGCATTTTGAACAAGAACACCATCCGCAACCGTTACCCTCTACCCCTCATCTCGGTATTGCTTGATCAGGTGAGGGAGGCAAACATCTATACTCGTTTGGACCTACGTGGGGCGTATCACCTGGTCAGAGTAAGAGAGGGGGATGAGTGGAAGACGGCGTTCAAGACGCGATTTGGTCTGTACGAGTACTTGGTGATGCCTTTTGGGCTGTGTAATGCTCCAGCAGCTTTCCAGTTTTTTTATAAATGATGTTATGAAGGAATATGTGGATCAGTTCATTGTGATGTACATTGATGACATCTTAATTTACTCCCAAGACGTATCTTGCCATCACCACCATGTCTGCATGGTTTTGGAGAAACTAAGGGAACACAGACTATTTGTGAAACTTAGTAAATGTGAGTTCGGGGTAAAAGAGGTGGAATTCCTGGGAGTGAACCTTAGTCCCAACGGATTACAGATGTCCGAGAGAAAGGTACAGGCGGTGAGAGATTGGCCAGCCCCAAAGAATGTGAAGGAGGTACAGAGCTTCTTGGGGTTCGCCAATTATTACCGTCGGTTTATCTCGCATTTTTCCCTGACGGCTGTCCCCATTACCAGGTTGTTACGGAAAGGGAAGTCATTTGTATGGACTGTGGAGGCAGAGGCAGCGTTTCAAGCTTTGAAAAAGGCCTTCATTACGGCACCAGTGTTAGCTCATCCGGTCTTGGATCATCCGTTCATAGTTGAGGCGGATGCTTCGGATGAGGCCATCGGTGCTGTTCTGTCACAGAGGGATGCACACACGGGTCAACTACATCCGGTTGCTTACCTGTCTTGTAAGTTGAGCTCGGCGGAGGTCAACTATTCTATAGCAGAAAAGGAACTACTGGCTATTAAGAAGGCTTTTCAGGAGTGGAGGCCTTACCTGTGGGGGGCTTGTCAGGCTGTGACAGTGTACACCGATCATAGGAACCTTCAATACATGACCTCCGCTAGGCATCTGACACAAAGGCAAATGAGGTGGATGTTGTTCTTTTCTGAGTACAACTTTGTGGTCACCTTTCGTCCTGGCTCTGAAAATAGGAAGGCAGATGCCCTTTCCAGACAGGAGATTCCCACGAGACAGCGGGAAGAGGAGCAATCCATCATCCCTTCAACTAAGGTGGTGTGTGTGGTTAGGGCCGAGCAGTTTCTGGATGACATCAAGGGCTCCAGATCTTTGGGGTCTTGGGTCCAATGGGCGGCGGCCAAACCAGGTTGGAAGGTGAGACAGGGCTTGCCTTTCCAGGGGGAGTGTCTATTCCTGCCGACTGAAGAGATTCGAAAGAAAGCCTTCAGGTGGTGTCATGAAGCTCCGGCAGCAGGACATCCTGGGGTCACCAAGACTGTGAGCTTGCTTAGGAGACATTTCTGGTGGGAGTCCTTGGCTAAAGACACAAACCAGTGGGTAGTGAGGTGCGATACTTGTGCAAGAGCAAAAGGGAAAAATACCAAAAAGAAAGGTCTGTTGATGCCTATGCCCACACCTGAAAGGCCGTGGCAGAACATAAGTTTAGACTTCATTACGGGTCTGTCTTCTGACCAGGGAAAGTCCGCGGTGTTGGTGGTGGTGGACAATCTGACAAAGATGGGACACTTCATACCATGTGTGAACCTTCCCACTGCTAGTCAAACCGCTCAGTTATTGGCCTCTCATGTTATACGTCTGCATGGCATTCCAAGAGTCATCGTGTCTGATAGGGGACCTCAATTCATCGCCCGTTTTTGGCGTATGTGGTGCAAGGCGTTGGGCATTGAGTCAGCACTCTCCACCAGCTTCCATCCTCAAACTGACGGACAGACAGAAAGGTTGAACCAGACCGTAAAAAAGTATCTGCGCTGCTACTCCAAGGAAGCACACGAATCCTGGGTGGAACTATTGTGGATGGCAGAGTTGGCATACAACAATGCGTGGCACAGTTCCATAGGCATGTCTCCTTTCAAAGCCAATTTCGGTTACGATGCCAACACATTGCCGATCACTATCCCTGCAGACCTGAGTAACCAACCCTCTGTTAAAGAACATGTACAGATCCTAAGAAAGGTACACAAAGACGTGCAAAAACACTTGATTAAGGCCAAAGAAGTGTATAAACGATGGGAGGACAAACATAGAGCACCCGGTCCTCAGTTCAATGTAGGGGATAAGGTGAGGCTATCGACCAGGTACATTCGTTTCAGGTTGAGGAGCATATTCCATCCGCGTTTCATCGGGCCCTACCCTGTAGTGCGACGCATCAATCAATTGCATTCAAGTTGAAGCTGCCTGCTGCATTGAGAATCCATCCTGTATTCCATGTGCAGTTGTTGAAGAGGGCCTTTACAGCGCGACGGACGGCGCCTCCTGCCATCGCTGGTGATGGGAATCTGGAGTACGAGGTGCGGTCTATCCGTGACTCCAAAGTCCGCAGGGGGGTGTTGTGGTATCTGGTCTCATGGAAGGGATATGGTCCCGAGGAAGACTCTTGGGAACCTGAGAGTAATATCAATGCTCCTAGGGCGGTCTGGTCTTTTCATTCCAGGTTTCCTGCAAAGCCTGGGCCTAGGAGGCGCTTGGAAGGAGGGCGTACTGTCAGATAGCAGGTCATCGCGCCTGCATAAAATACGTTACCCAGCAAACCTGGGAGTCAAACTACGGTTCCCAGAATTCCTGGTGAGCACAGGATAATACGGGGCGGAGCCCGACAGCCAGGGCTCGTGATTCTGTTGCGGAGGTAGCGGCTGCTCCTCTGCTGGTTCCTGTCCTGCTTTCGGTGGTCTTGCCGTTTTCCCACTTCCTTCGGGAGAAAAGAATCTTCATTACCGGTATTGTGGTTACTCGCGCTGGCTAGCGCATTTGCATTGAGGATCCCTGTTCTCGGTGTTCTGTCTTGCCTCGCGGCTGCGAGGAACTTATTACTGTGATTTGGGTCCAGAGGCGTGTGGGGCTTGCGCTGTGATTACTAACAGCGGGTTTGACGAGCCTTTTCGTTTCCTGTGTTTATTACAGTGGCGGAGTGCAGGGGGGGAGTTACCTCCGCACTACCGTCACGAACAGTGACTTTGTTGTTCTACTGATCTATGCGGATTTACAAATACCAAAGCGGATGACTGTGGTGAGGTAACTACGTCATACCGTATTTGGTTTTGGCCTTCAAGTACTATTATCGTTTAAGGAAACATCCTCGTCTTTGATATATACAGAGGAGGATTTATTGGCACTCTCATGAGGAGCTTTTTCTTACTTCAGCACTGTTGCTTATTATTCCTTTGGTGCTTGCTCTTACTTGATATGGATCTATTTCTTTTGAGCCTGCTGTTAAAAGGCAAAAGGATATGTTACTATATACAGCTAACAGTTTTTAGGCAGATGGTGGCTAGGCTTCCTGTTCATACCTTTTATTTGTGTTATACAGGATAGAAGGAAGGCTGAAGAATCAGCAGTTGGTGTATGTACGCATTCATTACAGGTGAATCTACAGGTTGTGCTTTAGTGAGACATTAATGAGTGTAAGTATTAAGAACTGTATTAACCTTTGTATATTTTGTCTTACAGTTTCTTTTTCCCTGCTGCCCCTTCCTTCTCCTCTTTATTCTTTCGGGTTTTTTCCCCTTTTGGGGTTTTTCCCTCACCGTTTCATCTGAACACCCTGTGTTTATACTTCAGGGTGTTTGGAGGGTCCGGAGGTGGAGCATTGTTGCTGCATGCGGATCCTGCGGAGTGCAATCCTGACATCCCTGGCACCACAAGAGGACAATTCTCCTAGAGACTCCCTCAGCATGCGCTTGTCGATGAGGTATTTAAGGAGGAGATACGCTCTGACATAGCAGATTACTTCGCGCTTAACACGGGCTCTGTTGACACCGAAGCCTCGCTGTTGGAGGCGTTTAAGATGGTCATTAGGGGGCAGTGCATAACCTGGCAAGCGGGAGTACTCAAAGCTGTTAGGAACACCCTTTCCAACCTGGAGGCACAGATTAAAGAACTGCCCACTGTGCCCACTGTGCCTCTCGAGGCCGGGTCACCCCCTTGCTCCCTCGCCTGCTGATCCTGCTAGCCAGCCAGCCTCCTTGCCAGCCTCCTGCCTGCCGCCACCGACACCGTCGCCCCCCCAGCACCCCCGAGCGGCCCAGCCACTGCTGAGCCGCCCGCTCGCCACTTTCCCACCGCTGGCCCCCTGCGGCCCCGCCCACCACCGGCCCATTGGCCCAGCCGCTCGCCCAGCCCAGCAGACCCGTCCCCCGTCCCCCTTCTTATGACGCCCCCAGAGCGACCGCGCAGCGGACGCGCGCAGCGGGAGCACCGATTGAGCGCCGAAGGTGCGCCAAAGGTAAGCCCGTCTGCGCCCGTCCACGCATGGACCGCGCCCAGTGCCAGGACCCCTGGCCCCCGCAGACCCCAGCCCACCCGCGGACCTACGACGCCACCGAACTCTACGCACACAACGCCGGAAGAACCCCGGGGTGCTACCGAGCCACCCCGAGACGCACCCACGGACCCTTCTGCTGCAACACCTGCAAGTTCACCTGCATCCAGACCTCCACTACACCAGCACCGACCAAGACCAAGACGAGCAACAGCCACAGCCACCTGAAATGCATCCTGCTCAACACCCGCTCCGTCCACAAGCACGCCATCGAGATTTGGAACCTGCTCGACTCCACAGCCCCAGACGTCGCCTTCTTCACGGAAACCTGGATGAAGGCCTCCTCAGCGCCCAACATCGCCATCGCCATCCCAGACGGCTACAAGATCATTCGAAGGGACCGCATCAACAACACAGGAGGAGGCATCGCCATCATCCACAGGAACACCATCCGCATCTCCACCAACACCGACGACACCCTCGCACCCGCCGAGCACCTTCACTTCCAGGTCCACATCAACCCCAAGACCACCCTCATCTACAGACCCCCGGGACCACGCACACAATTCAGCGAAGACATCGCCGACTTCATCAGCCCGCACGCCCTCTGCTCCGCTGACTACATCCTCCTCGGGGACCTCAACTTCCACCTGGAGAACAACAACGACCGCAACACCACCACCCTGCTGGACAACCTCGCCAACCTCGGTCTCAAGCAGCTGGTGACCACCCCCACCCACTACGCCGGACACACACTCGACCCCGTCTTCTCATCCAGCAAGGACATCGCCTTCAGCCACGCCACCGGACTCCACTGGACGGATCACAGGTGCGTCCACTTCAGCCTCAGAAGGACCACGATCCACCACCACCAGCAACAGGTTGCACGCAGAAGCTGGAACAAGATCACAGCCGACCAACTCGCGACCTCCCTGAGCATGAACCCTCCCACCTGCACACCGAACCCAAGCCTGGCGGCCACCAACCTCACCAAGTGGATCAGCGACTGCGCAGACGACCTCGCCCCCCTGAGGACCCCGCCCAGCAGACCCGGCAGCAAGAAAGCCCCATGGTTCACCGACGAACTCAAGAACTCCAAGAAGAACGGCCGAGCCCTCGAGAGAACCTGGCGCAGAGACCCAACCCCGGACAACATGGCTGCCCTCAAGCTCGCCACCCGAAAGCACCACCAACTCATCCGCGCCACCAAGAAAACCGCATTTAAGGAACGACTGGACAAAAACGCACACAACAGCAAGGAACTCTTCAACATCATCAAAGAGCTCTCCAACCCCAACGCCGGAAACAACGACATCACCGCTTCGCAAGACCTCTGCAACTCCCTCGCCTCCTACTTCCACAACAAGATTGCGGACATACACAACAGCTTCAGCACTCAACCGACGCACGCCACGACCGAACCCCGCCCCCCACCACCACCCTCCGCGCCTGGACTCCGATCAACACCGAAGACACCATCCGCACGATGAACTCCATCCACTCCGGATCTCCGACCGACCCCTGCCCTCACCACGTCTTCAACAAGGCCGACGCTGTAATCGCACCCCATCTGCGGGACATCATCAACACCTCCTTCGACACCGCTACCTCCCCGGAGAGCTGGAAGCACGCCGAACTCAGCGCCCTACTCAAGAAGCCATCAGCCGACCCCACCGACCTCAAGAACTACCGCCCCATCTCGCTGCTCCCGTTTCCTGCAAAAGTCATCGAGAAGACCGTCAACAAGCAGCTGGCCGCCTTCCTCGAGACGAACGGATCCCTCGACCCCTCGCAGTCTGGCTTCCGGGCAAACCACAGCACCGAGACCGCCCTGATCGCAGCCACCGATGACATCCGTGCCCTGCTCGACAACGGAGAAACAGCGGCCCTCATCCTCCTAGACCTCTCCGCGGCCTTCGACACTGTCTGCCACCGTACCCTAGTACAGCGCCTCAGCAACGTCGGAGTCCAGGAGAAGGCACTGGAGTGGATCATCTCCTTCCTCGCCGGAAGAACACAGAGAGTCCGCCTCCCTCCGTTCAGATCGGAAGCCACCGAAGTCATCTGCGGCGTCCCTCAAGGCTCCTCGCTCAGTCCAACCCTCTTCAACGTCTACATGGGCCCCCTCGCAGACATCGCACGCCAGCACAACCTCAACATCATCTCCTACGCCGACGACACCCAGCTGATCCTCTCCCTCACCAACGACCCCGCCACCGCCAGAGACAACCTACACGAAGGGATGAAAGAGGTAGCCGAATGGATGAAGAACAGCCGCCTGAAACTGAACTCGGACAAGACGGAAGTCCTCATCCTGGGATCCTCACCCTCCGCCTGGGATGACTCCTGGTGGCCCCCAGCCCTGGGCACCGCACCCAAGCCAACCGACCACGCACGCAACCTGGGCTTCATTCTGGACTCCTCCCTCTCCATGACCAGACAAGTCAACGCCGTCTCCTCGTCGTGCTTCAACATCCTGCGCATGCTACGTAAGATCTTCCGGTGGATCCCCACCGAGACCAGGAAGACGGTCACCCAGGCCCTCGTCACCAGCCGTCTGGACTACGGCAACTCCCTCTACGCCGGTACCACCGCCAAACTCCAGAAGAGGCTCCAGCGGATCCAGAACGCCTCAGCACGTCTCATCCTGGACATCCCCCGTCGCAGCCACATCTCCGGACACCTGAGAGACCTGCACTGGTTCCCGGTCAACAAGAGAATCACCTTCCGACTCCTCACCCACGCACACAAAGCCCTACACAACCAAGGCCCGGGATACCTCAACAGCCGCCTCAACTTCTACGCTCCCAAACGCCAGCTTCGATCGACCGGCCACGCCCTCGCCGCCGTCCCCCGCATCCGAAGAGCCACCACAGGAGGACGGTCCTTCTCCTACCTCGCCGCCAAGACATGGAACTCCCTCCCGACCCACCTCCGCCGGACCCAGGACCACCTCGCCTTCAGGAAGCAACTCAAGACCTGGCTGTTCGAGCAGTAGCGGACCCCCCCTCCCTAGCGCCTTGAGACCCTTCGTGTGAGTAGTGCGCTATAAAAATGCTGTGATTGATTGATTGATTGAAGGCGATTCAGCCCTCCTGGCAGACCTAAAGGTTAAATTGCTAGAATATGAGGAGGAGGCCCAGAGGGAAGTAAAATTCTTGGGAAAGTATGCAGAGGCTCGTCGGCATGGCGAGGGTGACAGACCCGGTCGTACTCTCTCCGGCATGCTTTGTGCCCTGCGCTCTATGGCCTATGTACCTGAACTAGTGGAAGAGGATGGACAAACGGTTAGGGGATCCCTAGCTTTTCTACAGGAGTTCTCTTCTTTTTATGCTCATTTATACACTTCTATGCAGTTTGAAAGCCCTGAAGGCATTCAACAGCTTTTAGAATCCCTGGCCCTCGTATGGTTTAATGATCGCCATAGAGAGTATATGCACTTACCCTTCACGGTCGCGGATGTCACTGATGTTAATAATAGCCTACCTCTTGAAAAGGCCCCTGGGTCTGATGGCCTAACTAATGCTTTCTATAAAACATACGTTGAAGAACTAGCCCCCAGACTCCTTGTGGTATATGAGGAAGCGTATGATACTGGTATTTTACCAAGTTCCATGCGCGAAGCAATCATTGTCACCTTGCTGAAACCTGATAAGTTGGAAACCGATCTGACTCTTATAGGCCTCTATCGCTCATCAACATATATGTAAAGATTCTGGCTAAGTTGATAGAGAACAGGCTGCAGCCTTTACTTCCCATCATCGCTTTGCCGGATCAATCGGGATTCATTCCCGGGAGATCTACCTCGCATAATCTCAGAACGGTGTTTTTCGCCTTGCATTATCTCGATCCCAATGTACAGGCGGCGGTGGTGTTCCTGGATGCAACAAAAGCTTTTGATTCGCTCGAGTGGTCGTTGGCCCCATGTTTCTCCAGTGGATTAAATTACTGTATACTGAACCGATGGCCAGGGTGCGGATGAACAATATTGTATCTGAACCCTTCCGGATAACGCGTGGCACGTAAACTTGCCACTGATACTCACTAGCCCTTTTTTCAAGTCATTGCAATCTCAATTGGTCTCTCTGGTCTGGGCGAATGGCCAGGCTAAGGTGTCCTGGGCCCTTTTGTCGCTACCGACTGCTCAAGGTGGGCTGGGCGCACCAGACATGAAATTGTACGCATTATGTGGGAAGGCTCAATTCCTGCATTATTGGGTGCATTCAACGCCATTCCAACTTCACATGCCGGTGAAGGCGGACGCGGTGGCACCTGTTCATCTTCGGGTCGCTATATATCAACCCTATAAGCGGCCAAGGGATGACATTGACACATCTGAGACCCTGCGCTATTCTTGGGATGGCCTGCGGAGAAGGACGGGAGCGAGGGTTCTATATGCACCCTCTATTCCTCTTGCACAAAATCCTTTGTTGCCCAATGTTACAGATGAACTTAGTGATAGAATGGCACAAAAGTTGTCTTTACATACTTTTGCTGACATATACCCTGAGGGACTGTTCCGAGGTACCCCAGTTGCAGAGGACGGCCAAACAGTGCCTTTTGGTGAGGCATTTTTATATCACAAACTTAGGGTTGCATGCAAGGCATTACATAGTGATTTCCCCTCCCAGCCAACCCCGCTAAATGCTCTGGATAACCTCTTGCGGACACCATCTTCATGTAAGCTCATCATCAGACTGTACACGTCCATGCAAAAAGATGCCCCTGTGACTACTTCTAACGCTCGTCATAAATGGTCTGCTGAGCAGCCTTCCCCCTTGACTGACGACCAGTGGTCGTACTGCTGTGCCCAGATGACCGAACTGTCACCCAACTATAAACTCAGATTAATTCATGTCAAAATTTTACACCGCTATTACAGGACACCCATTAGTCTACATAAAATGGGTTTGAAGGAGGATGACTGTTGCTGGTGCTGGCAGCTGTCGCCACTTTTTTACACATGGCGTGGGCCTGTCCACTCATCACTGAATATTGGTCTGCAATATTTGAGGCCATAAACCAAATCTTGGAGTTGGCACTGTCTCCATCCCCACTACTGGCTCTGCTGGGCTATGTGAAAGACTCACACGTTAAGGAACGCAAATTACATGCGCTGTTGTTATTCTTTGCCAAGCGCCAAATAGCCCGGCTGTTGGGTAGGAAGAGAAAGCCTACTACAGCGAATTGGATCAGAGAGGTCACCTATGGCCAGACACAATTAGCTATGTTCTGGGAACTCATGCCGCCTGCCTCTAGGCATAAGGAAACATGGGGGACCTTTATTGACTGGGCTCGGGAACGGTCAGCTGGACTTGGCGGAGATGTTGATACTGTCAACGATGCTGGTTCAAATTCAATGTGCAATATTTGCGGGTTTCAATGTCAGTGATGTTGTGCTATGTACTAATATTTTGTAAGCACTATGTGTTAGCCATTATCTATTGCAGGTACCTTGGGGTGATGGCCTTGTTTCTACTTGTCAATGCATGTGTTCTGTTTCTGATGTGATTTACAATGCTGTTTTACGGTGTTGTTGTTGGCGTCTGCGGGTGTGCTTTCTCCTGTAATATTGTCGATATGGACAATGCACTGCTTTCTTTTTATGTTTTTATTAGGGTATTTCTTTTCAATCTGTGTCTGTATTATTTTGAAAATCAATAAAGAAAGTTTAAAAATAAAAATAAAAAGTTGGCAAAACAAAATCTATCACAGCACCAAAAATAGAGGAGGTAGAGGGAAAAAGTCAGGGGTAATCACGCCCAGAAATGCCAAGTCTAACAACCTTGCTTTCTGGCTTCAAGGGAGGGCAGCTTGAGTGCCTGGCATGGGTGGACCTTTGCTATACAGATTTAATAAATACGTTGTTTGTGCCTGGTCTGGAGTTCTGTGAGATGTCAGGCCATCATTGCTTGTCTTGGAGCTGCTCGCATAAGCAAAGGCCCCCACCTATAAGCTGTTCTGTCTGGTTCGCCTCCGTGGTATCCATTCTCCCAAGGGGACTGTCCTCAGTTACAGTGACAGGGTCTTTACAGGACATGGTGTTGTACCAGAAAACACTGCGCGTTGGGCTGTTAAAAGCAGAATCAATGAGACAACAGGGCAATCACAGGTTCCCTATTTCAGTTAACGAGAGTCATTTGAAAGCAATGATTATTAAATAAGACAAACGAGCTGTCACCGCGCAAATACCTCGCAACAGATTGACCCACCAACTCGAAGTCTTTAAGCCTGCGCGCCCAGGGTCAGAGGTTAATGAATGACATCCAAAGGTCGCGCCGTGATGATGTGCGAGCACGGGTTTAATAGGGCGGTAGGAAGACAGCGGCTGACATAAGATTTATGTCGGAGGTGATGACACTACTAGGAAGCGTGCGGATAAAAAGGGCCCTCTATTTGGGATGAACAGAATGATAAATGGCGTACACGCCTGCGCGCGCTTCCCATCACAGCCTCTTAGCAGCTTTTATTTACTGCAGGGTGAAGGTGAAGGGCAGCGCCCCTACATCTGGGGGACTCCAATGCAGACCTGCCCTTCAAATATAACGCGAGAGACAAGGAGCGTTTTTGAATAATCGAACCGCTGCCCGAATGAGATTCGGCTTCCTTGCCCAAACATTAGGTTTTGCTTTAGCTACTACATGAGGTGATCAAGAGAATTTATTTCCGGACTCTGAAAATAAATAGAGTGAGGGGGAGAAGTATTATAATTTGACGCAGCACGTGCTGTGATTTCCGACAGTTTTGTGAACAAGTGACTAAGAAAATATCGCATCAGGAAAAACATAAAGCGTCAAAGTAATTTGTCCTCTCTCCCTATTTACGTGCGTGGGGCGCGTGCCGTTCGTCGCTGTAGCTTTTCTCCCGTTTGGATATTTTTTAAGAACGATAACCTTCGAGGAAGTCAGCCGGAAATGTCAAATGTAAAATAAACAAACCAGCTACGCGCAGTAAAGGCGAAAGGAAGGATAAATGACACACACGGCATCGAGAAAGCCCTTCACTTTCTATATATTTGTCAAGTCACCGAAGTGTAAAGTCTGTGAACAGCGTCTAACATTTCTTCCTAAAGAGCTATTTTGGAAAAGATCCAACATTTGGAGACGCGTTGGCGAAATGAAAGGTTATCGATAACAATTTATTTTTATGCATTATATAACAGAACAACAGCGTAAACTGTTAACATGCCATCCTGGTTTATTAAGCTAAGACCGTAATGGCGTTATAGTACTGCATTAACAACTCGTTTGATCTTCCTCGTGATAGTCCTTACTGCATGAGCGTGAGTTCTCACCAGAAACAGGCAATACTGTTGCTCTCAACCTACACCAAAAATTGTTAAGAATAGGTCAGATGTACTAAGCCCTATACGAAAACGGCTTTTTGCTACTTGTTCTCTCACTGGTTTAGAAGCAGAGCTTAATGTTGCCATGCAACTGGTGTACTCATCAATTAAGTCGCAAAATGCACATTCACAGGAGGTTGCAACTCCTTCTGCCTCATGAATAAAGCAAGGAGCATTATTAGGCCCCTACAAAAGCTTGCAAACACAGAGATATAGGCCTGACCCCCATCCCTGCATGTGTGTTCCTTCCAAGTGCACATTTAGGGGCCGATTAGGATGGAGGATTTTCCGCCTCCTCCGGGCCAGCGGAAGCCACCGCCCGGAGGAGGCGGAAAATCCTCTGCGGAGTCACCAAAGACCCACCGCCGCATTACGATGGCTGGTGGGTCTTGGTTTCTGTCCGCTGCTTTTCCGCCGCGGTCGGATAACAACCGCGGCGGAAAAGCTCTCATTTGGCTGGCAGTGTCTATCAGACACCGCCAGCCAAATTAGGAAGCATTAGTAAACATGCTTTTCAGCGGCGGTTTTTCCGCCGTGGAAAAGCATGTGTACTTTTGATTTTGGGGGCCCGTTGCGGGCCCCCAGGGTGTAGGCGGGTGGGGGGTGCACATGGGGGGTACCTATGGTACCCCCCAGTATTTACATGCACAAAGCGGCAGGCATCGCGCGGTGCCTGCCGCTTTGTGCATGTAAATGTTACACATGCACTTTTAACATTGCGGCAGGTGCTGCTTGAAGCAGCACCCGCCGCAATGTTAAATATCCAGGATGTGACCGCCAGGGTGGCGGTCACATCCTAATTTGCACGGAGGGACCGCCGCAGCCCATGCGGACGGTCCCTCCACCTCTGGGATGGCAGACGGACGCAAGTCCGTCCGCCATCCTAATCGGCCCCTAAATTTTTAAGGCAGCATTAGTCCCTTGCACCTCTGTCTGCTGCCCCCGAGTCCACTTGACACAATTTCCAAAGGGAAAACTGTTCCACAAGATCATCTTTTGTGCATCAGTTACCAGCCCAAGGCACCTGGCAGCTGCTATTACCTGATCAATGGCCTGCAACCCTTCTGCTGTCTCTGTATTATTGCTCATAAAACGGGAGAGTGGTTGGCCCACCCTTTCTATTTGTGTTTTGGAATATGTAACAAAAGTTACTTTGTGAATCCAAAATACATTCCCCACTCACAAAGTAACTTTGGTATGAAGCAGCATAGCTTTCTGCCATTGCAAAGCCTGTGATTTTGCAAAATCGAAGCCTTGGAACTTTGCAAAAAACGTTGGTACACCAGCCTCTGCACCTTTCTAAATTCAGGGCATCGTTATTTTGATAAAATTCCGACTTTGATGTTTTTCTCTTCAATGTCCCCAGAGCTCCACCTGACCAAAGAAAGGCTTTTTCCCCGTTATTTCCACTCAGGAATAGCCTTATCTTTTTAGGTTTCGCTTGCGCTGTGCTTGAGAAATCTATTGTTTTTAATATAAACTCTCTTTCCTGGCTTCTGATTGGTTTCTGAGTGTGACACTTTCCTCCATTTCATTTGGTTGTAGCATATTTTCCTGCATTTACCGATGCTTGTTCCTCATCTGCTTTTCTTATCCGTTTCCTGCAGCCAAAATACTGTTAACATCTGCTTTAGTGGAACTATATTTTCAAACATTTTTGCCTTTTACTATTGCAGCATATTTATACAACAATTTATCACCCGCAGAGATTAAGTGATTTGCATAGAATCCTCTCCTCTCCTGTGTAATCTGTCAGGGAGCCTTTTCCTTCTCCAGTACGATGATTGATAAAAACAGCTCTTTATTCATTAAATAGGTGCAACCGATGCATTACCAATGCTTGATTACAAATGCAGCTGCATTCTCTCAGCTGATGTAAGATCACAACAGAGTTCTAAGTTGCCTTAGACAGAGGTACAGGCTTTAAAATATATATACTCCACGTGTATGTACACATGTATACTATGCAATGCACCTTATCATATAAAATCTACACCTTAATGTCTATTAATGTGTGTGTCTGTCACTGCATAGGAGTGAATGTTTGACACGATGCATGAGCCAACGTAACAATAGTGAAACATTTTAAATCATTCAAAGATATCTGCCTCAGTAAAATTGACAATCAGAAATGCAAAACTTGCATTAGCAATCTGTGCACCTGTAGGCTACTGCATTTTATATTTGATCCTCATCATGTTAATGTTAGTGATGACACATCATGTCAAATGAATATGTGATACATAAAAAAAGTGTTATGGGAAATGAATGCAGATTTCTATCCAGGAACCTTTGCGGTTAGTAATCATGTCCTGCGATATAGAAAGATAACACATACAATAGATATTAACAGACATATAGATAGTAAAGAACTTGTAAATGTAAAATTGCCTCCCCAGATGTGATACTTGCTGTATTTCTTTCCCTTGTTATTCCCTCTGAGAATGTTGATGATGCATAATTGTTTTTGCCATTCTGGGTTTTGCAGCTAAAGCCTGTGTCGAGGATTGTGCGTGTCTCGGTTGAGCCCCAGGTGTCTTGCAATTTTGCCCTTCAGGCCTCTGCCACAATATCAATCGGCCAAGCGCAGGGACCTGGATGTGCCATATCAACAGCATTCTGAATACTGTGATTCCACTTTACACCAGCTACTTTACAAATGGGATGGATATCTGAAGGCTGTTGTTTTTGCTGCTCTAGTGCCTCACATAATCGCCAGGATTTGTATAATGTAGGAACCAAACTAAGTCTACTATGCAGTTCTTTTTCTTCTGCTATGGGTTGTTTCTCCAGCGGAGAGCAACAGAGGCAAGTGAAGGTCAAAGCACAGGCATGTGGATACCTCCCTTGAGACCTTCCAAGTGCAAATACTTCCTTCAGGCTTGGTGCCATGTCATGAAGGAAACAAGCCTTACCATACAGGCCACTCCGTGCTCCCCAGGGCATGAACCTGTTATCTGTCATGGAAAAGTCCAGCATCCCAAAACCAAAGATCCACTCTATAAGGGAGAGGCAGACTCCCCCAAAACATAAGCAGGCCTTTTTAGGTCTCACTGAACATTACAGATGATGTGTAAAGAGCCACGGGAGTTTTCTGGCATAATTAAAATGTCAAATCTTGTCACAATATCATTCTCCCGAATTCAGTCATTTTCCTCAGTAGACAGGTGGACAACTGCACCCCAGCTGGTCAAGCCAAGCAAAATATTGCTTCAAAAGTTCACCAAAAATGTTGTATGGAAACAGTTTTTGCTTCTAGCTGCAAAAAATATACAGTATAGACCTAAACAAATATTTTAACCTAAATTTAAATAAGTGAATGTCAGGCCTGATTTTAATTTGCATGAGTCTTCAAAGTATATATCCTGTGGGTTGTTTGGGAAGGGCTCAGACTACAGCTAACAAGGTCTTTATAGAAAACCGAAATGGCTATTTGTTGCGCAAAGGAAGGTTACACACTTTTGAGAGAAGACACATTAAGTGCACCTTTTGACTGCGAAAATATTTAAAACCATGGTTTGTTTTAGTGCCATCTGGTCTGCAAACATCTGGAATTAAGGTGCACGGCATTTTCACATGACCAGCATTGCCTTTTTTGCGCCCGTCCTCCTCTTTGCTGCTACAGGGACATGAACCATTTATTTGATTAGATCTGTAACCATTTCCATGCCATTAATGCATTGGTGAGTGTCATTAGCTGTACCAAACCTGTCTGAGTCATCTTCTACAGTTCCCTTCACCGGGGAAGTCACAACTGTCACATAACAGTATTAACCTTCAAGATCAAGGAAGTGGGGAGTTGGACTCAGGAGGCCTTTGATACCTAGCATCAGCTCTGCTCAGCGGTGAATGCGCCACATTACAGTAAATAATTATATTCCCAGAGAGTTACAGCAGAACATAACAGAGGGGCAACATGTGGTATTTATGTTGAGCTGTATATCTAATTCCCATAGTTTAGAATGCTTATCATTGAGCTGCAAGGTTGCCGTGAGATTCTGCCAGCTGTGTTGCTGAGTCATGCCTGTGTACAGTAAATTTCACTTAACTGATAACCTTGATTGAAGGTTTGGCAAATATAATCAACATCAACATGTCATTACATAGTTGTGTGGCCTGATATGTAATCAGATTCAAGTTGTATATTTTATTTCTGGTACTTTTGATACATGGGATGTTCTATGCCACAGCCAGCTTTGGTGAATTAATGAGATTCACCTCAATATATTGGAAAACTTCACACCATAGGCTGAAGAGACCAGCTTCACTTCAAACCTTCCATATCCCTGATTAAACCAAATTTCAGGAATATGCTTCAAATGGCACATGGCCCAAGAGGAAGGCGAGAGTGTTGGCTGTACTCATTAACTGCACATTTGCTTTTGAATAATTTTGCTAACAGTCAGCTCCTTTTCTGGGAGTGTAAGTTTCAGTGAGTGGAAAAACATGCTGGGATAGTTCCAGCAGCATGTGCCAGAATTGAAGTGGGACAGGACCTCCTTGCTGATGAGGGGTGTAGTTGGAAGAAAAGGGAGAGTGCCTTGTCCACAAAGATGTCCTCAGTGATCCCAGAATTTCACTTAGAAAGGAGTCTAGAAGTACTGTGTTGCCTTTAGGCATATGAACTGCGTCATAGTATAGAAACATAGAGAGCAATGAGCATGTTCTTTTAGGGATAGGACTACAATCACTTCTAGGTAGCTTGTTAATTTGGTTCTAAAAACCTCTGATACTCACTTTGGCACGTTAGAAATAGGTTGGATCCAAAAGAAGGAAGGGAGCCAGAGGAATTTTTAGAGCTTGGAGGGAAACTGTAAGTAAGTTATCCCTCTCTCTGCCTTGAATCTCCACTTCCAGAACTTGATTCCAGAACTGGGAGAACCAGTTTACAAATCTGTTCAAAAGGGATGTATAGACTTTTGTTTTCTGTGAAGCTTACCTGCTGATGTAGAATGCTCTGGGAAGCTATGTGTTAGAAGGTCTTGGACACAGCTGACCACATACAATCTACACGGCTGTGCTTGGTAGTATCTTGTTGAAGAATTGATACATACAAACTTATCTGGATAAACCTATGAAATTGCCTATCTTTGAATTCCAATAAAAAATTATGACACAAGAATGCTGCTACAAATTAGTAATTTTTCACGTGTACGATTTCCTGTGTTGGTAGGAAAGTAAATCTTAGAGGAGATTTCCATCTCTAAATTGGACAATACCAACACCTGGAAAGATCCAATTTGACAGAAACTTCAACGTTGTTTCTGCCTATTCTTATCAATCAATGGCTCTTTCCTTTTCATTGTGTAAGTGCTATTATTGTACTATACTTTTAAGGAGAAAAAAAATCATTATTTGTAGTATATCTTTTTTTAATATACAGCATGGCATTTACATGACCTGAATTACTTTTAAAAGTTGACCAAACATGGTCACCAGCTTGATTTTTAATTTGAATTCATCTCATTTATGTTCTGTATGACGTCTACTCCTTGTCCATTTTCACATTTCACAACCAGAATAAAAGGTAGAGAAGATTTGCTTCAAGAAAAATATGTTGTCAGCGCACTTAGGTGGTAAATATGAATAGAAGAGGGTCACAACTTTTGCTTCATTACAAAAGATACTGACACAGGTGAAGTGTAGATCAACCGCAGAATGAAAAATCTGCAAGTGAAAGATTATAAGTCGTGTAATATCACTCTTGACTTTCTACACATTACAATTCAGAAATTAAGAACTGACAATAAGGATCATCTAAAATGGTAAAAGTTCAATAAGGCAAATGTTAGTAAAACAAAAAAAAGTCTAAAATCATATCTGCTGCTTGAGGAGAATCTTAGTGAAGGGTCAAACATTTTTAAAGGGTGAAAACAGTTTCCACAAATGAGAAGCAGCCGGGTTATAGACAACTGCACTACCTAGGTCAGTCACGTGGTGTATATGTATTGCCCGCCTCAAATGGTCAGCTGCCACTTGACCACAAATAGAAACATTCACAGAAGATACATGAGAGGCAATAGACACTAGTAACACGATGCAAGGTGTACAGTTTGATAAACAATCAATAGTTGTTTGTTGAAATCTTTGTATGTCTTCATTTCAAATATGTTTGATGTGCATCTTTAGAAACAGCCAACACGTTTCCCGAAACATGAGCTTTTATGTAAATGTCGAATATGTTTTTCCAAGGAAGTCAAACCGATAGAGAGTAGTCGGATGTATGACGTTACAACGGATGCTTTTACCACGCATGCTGTTACAACGCAGTTTTTACAAACGCAAACCTTTACAACGCATAGCGCTTTGGGGTGCTAGATAGTGAATAGTTTAATTTACTATTCCAACTCCAGTCCCCGTGGACACTAGGGAAGGTGTTGGATAGTAAATTAAATCTATTCCCTATCCTAGAGCGCCCCCCAGCGCAATGCGTTGTAATGGTTTTCGTTGTAAAACCTGCGTTGTAAAAGCACTGCGTTGTAAAAGTTTCGTTGTAAAGGATGTTTCCCAGAGCAGTCGGCATGTGGCGTCCGTTTAAGAAAGTATATTGAATGTAAAGAAGCCTCAGGCCCAAGGAACTGCCTGCGTGTCCTTAGTAAAGAGATCCCAGGCCAGGTAATAGGGTCAAGGGCAAAAGTGTCTCCAAGGTTCCTTGTTAATTTGAGTAAAACCGCAGTGTAGCGTGTTCTGATCTGTGTCCGACTGATGTGCAGAGCTAGGCGAGACGTCCAACAATCAAGGTTCAAACATTTTTAAAGGGTAAAAACAGTTTCCATAACAAAATAATAAAACTGGAATTTTCAAATGTATTTCACAAATCATGTGGATTTTATTTTTCAGTCTTGTCACCTTTAATTCTTCAAATGTGTTCTTATTAACTAAGAAAATGTTCTGTTTTAAAGTATTTATACTTTAAGGTAAAAATGGTGAGATTCAAAAGACGACTTATTAAACAGAAGGTTGTGAGCTCTTACACGGCTGACACCTTTAATTTGCAGCTAATTCATTCAGTAAATCTTTTCAATTCAGTTTAAATAAGGAATGAAACAAAGTTTCAAATAAACATCTTTTACAAAATATAAATTAAGTAAAATCAGGCCAGTGGTGACAAAAAGGAGGAAGAAGGTTTCCATTGTGAAGACTACAAGCATTTGTCTTGGGGTTTCTGCTAGTTCCACAGCCTGATCTATAAATGTTTTGAAGATATTGTGGTGTGCTCATAGATATTAGAGATGATTAAAATGCACATAGTAGACTGAGTATTAAAGCTGAAGGTAAACAAATGGAAACGTTCAAACATATCCAGGGAGCATAAGCACCACAGGGAGTCATAACTATGGGATGTTGGGCTCTGAAACCAAATGTGCTGGTTGTTTGAATCAGTAATTTATTAGAAGACTGTTAATTAAAAGTAATTCTTATGGAAAAGGTTGGTAAATGTGCTGAGTGCATGTATGGACATTGCTTCAATGATTCACAATAATGAAATCAAAGTGGTTGGAATGAGAGTACATGAACACATTAATATGTAGATTGATTGGTGCCTTGACTACCATGGTCGTTTATGGGATTCTTGTAAATGTACTTATACTCTGCCTTGCGATGATCCAGGGTTTGCGAGCCTTCGAAAAGCCCGCAAACGTGCAATGCAATGATCTCTGGGGTTAGCGAGCACCTGGAGGCCCGCAAGCGTGCGATGCGATGATCTTTGGTTTGCGAGCTCTCGGCGGCACTCTTCAGCTGCGGCGGCTCGCAAACGGGCGTTAGGGACGATTTCAGCACTCCCTTCTCTGTAGAACTAGAGGCCCTAGAACTCACATGGGCCTCACCTGCAGATAGAAATCCTCGCTGGGAGGAATCAGGAGGCTGGTGGGGGAGTCAGATGTGCCTGTGACTCCAGCAGGAGGCTAGCTCTCTTCTAGTCCTTGGGTGATTGCTTAGTAAAATAAAAGTCTCCCAAAAGTCCTTTTCCCTCTTCTTCCAAGTCCAAGGGGAACTACTGCAGGCCGATCCAAGAAACAGCACACAAGCACAAGGACAGTCCTCTCCTGCAGATTCCTTCAGTAACACAGGCAGAGGTTCCTCTTGACATCCAGGAGCAATACAAAAAATCAGGGGTTTGGGCACAGATATGTATACCCCAAAAGTCTTTGTTCTCAAAAGTCTCTAGTCACTGAACCCAGCCAGAACCAGTTCTGCTCAGGCCTGGAGCACTTTGTTTACCAGGCTGCATCCTTCCTTTCAGAAAGAGGGGGTCTGTCATCAGACGCACAGTAGGAGGTGGAGCCATCATTCACCTTGCCAGGCACAGCCCTATTCAGGTCAAGGAGCTACCCCTCCCCAGTACTCAATGTAGATCTCTCTATTCAACCCAGGTCTGACTCAGCCTGCCTTGCCCCTCTAAACCCAGACAGCCAATACACATAACAGCAGAGCACACTGGAAGGCTTAGGCAAGAAAATACCTACTTTCTGTACTGGTTCTGGACTGCACGCAGAAACTGCAGTGGCAGGTCTGAGGAACACTTTACAAGCTGCTTCTGTGGGTGGCGACAAACTTAAGACAGTCTTAAGACAGACTTAAGACAAATTTAGGACAAACTTATGACAGACTTAAGACAGACTTAAGACAAAATCCTAACTTTACTACTACTAAATGCCTTCTGTGAATACCAAAAGTAGTAAGTTTAGGAATTTGTCTTAAGTTAGTTCAGTGAATCGGGCCCTGTGACATTTAATGTTGACAACAAAACAGTGGTTTCCTTGGTTAATTCCCACAGGCCAAAGGATGAGTGAGTTGTGTACTAATTACGTTTATTTTTACTAGCTAGTTTGAAATTTAACATTATCTTCAGGGCGAGATATGTACCTTTATGGGAAGTGTTTTGGGGGTTGTGGTTCCATGAGGGGAAACCTTTGTAGACAGATTTTAGCTGGTTGGGCTTGGGAGGAGTTAGGTGAGAGAGATGTAGGCCCATTTCTTTTTCAAATCTACATACAGTTTTAGCAAGATTATGTTTCATTTGTTCAATGGGAAGGGACATTGTGTTCCCTTTGCATGGTATGGCTTCACTCTGGGGCTTACTGCATTTTGGAATTTTTAGAGTTAAAGGGAATCCCCGGTTTATCTATTACTCAGGTGATGGCAACAGCTGATGAGGTAATGATTTGAATACAAAATTGTAAAACTGATCAATTGGGAAAAGGCAGAAAGATTTATTACTCAGATCAGATATACAGATGTGTTGCTCGATGACCAGATGGTTTAATTTCTTTATGGTACAAGGTCTGTTTATAAGCATTGTTTTCATACATATAGATCGTTCACCATTATCTGCATTTCAAGTTCGTGGAAATTTCAGGATTGCTTTAAGTGATATGGACTTGGCAGCAGATGAATAGGGCAACCATTCTTTCAGAATTGGGTCGGCAACTGAGGCAAAAAGGGCAGGTTGGTTTTATGAGCAGCTAAACGGTTTGGGTAGATGGTCTTTAGATTGCTATAGCATGGTATCAGGATACACAAATTAGGTGGTAGTTTTGAACCTCTGGTTAATACTCTGTTTTATCTTTTGATATGGTGTGTTGGCAGCCCAACCGGTACAATCACAGCAGTATGGATTGTGGGACAGTCATCGGTTCGTTGAGCTGCAAAACAGGCTGAAAAAAGGACTTTTAGAAACAATTGCGTCTGGATAGAGCCCACATAATGGTTTATTGGTGGGGGAAAGTGGCATTAGAAGGGATGAGTTACTTGGTATGCTATCAAAACTCATCGCAGGAAGGTCATACCTAGATTTGGTAGTGTTGCGTTTGGGAAAAATTACTTGGGGAAGCTGTCAGGAGTTGGTCAGCTAAAAGCAATGAAAGCTGATTTAAAATGTATAAAGAACTTTTAAGGAGGGACTGTTAGACCTGGCCCTTTTGACAGGTTTATCCCCAAACGTCTTGCCTCCTATTTTTCTGACCATGTTTTTGTTGGCTATAGGATTCCGGGCACTGTACTACTGCAAACCAGTGCTAACATGCATATGCTCTCTTTGACATTGATTGGTTATCTGTGATAGGCATATTTTATTTACTGGTAAGTCCCTAGTAAAGTGCACAGTGTGTACCAGGGCCTGTAAATCGAATGCTTCCGCCTGCAGCACTGGTTGTTCCACCCACATGAGTTGCGCTATAAATGTATCACAGACCTACCACTGTAGTGTGGTTCTGAAAATCTGGATTTGTGTAATCGTTCTGGACACGAGAATTAAAACTTCGTCGAAACATGACGAATTTGGTATCAAAAGACCGAGAATGACGAGTACATCATGTACATATATTTTCAGCTGGCGCCCAACGTTTGGGGCGATTCCAGTGGTACCAGTCAGCCAGAGTATCGTGAGGAGCTTCGTGTGAAAATTCCGGAGGACGGGCAACCACCTCATCGACCCCTGCATGTCGACGTGGTCCGAAGGTCTTTGCTGCGAGGTTCCCCGCTTCCCGACGGCTACAAGGACTGCTGCCCTGGCTATCGCCCTGATTTGGACCCTTGAAGTTTGGTAGAGCGAAACACTAAGACGAGTCTTCTGGTGACGTCATCGATATTTCAGTTAAGTATAAGTGGAGCGTCTCCCAGTCCTTAGTTGACCTTAGTTTTGGTATCCTTGGGATAAAAAGTTTTGTGTTGGTACTTGCAAGCACCAAAACCGAAGGACTCGTGTATTCACGAGAAATATCGTAATCGATAATCCTTTGAAGTTTGGAACTAGACTAGAGAGCGAAGATGCCTAGTCTTAGACTTGGAAATTTGTTTTGTCTTGGTTATAACAATAGGGACTCCCGATTGGAGGACTCATGTCCGGTTCCTCCAGTTGGAACTCCGACTTACGAGCTATATGTGAAACATGGGGTAGGCCCCATCACCTACAACGAAGTATGGATTAAATACACCAGGAAAGATGGTGTTCTAAAATGGCCCCAATATGGTAGTTTTGATTCCGAAATCTTAGACAACCTTGAAGTTAAACTCTTCAAAAAGAAAGCCCGGCCGGCGATGTTTGACTCTTTCCGCTTATGGCGTAAAGAAGTCAAACAAAAAGAAATCAAATTAGCTAAGAAAAATAAGAGAGAAGAGGGAATCTCAGTAATGCAAGCTGCTATACAGTTTAAAGACAATGAAGAAGAGCAGATGAGTGAGCAGTTGCACAGGCAACGTAAAATGGCAGTAGATAAATGTTATCCAGTTTTGCCGTCTCTTCAGCAAGAGGCAGCAAAAGAGCGTGAGAAAGACCCATTAATGTCGCATTTACTAATTTCGCCACCCCCCTATGCGCAAAATGCCACGGCACCCCCGCAACCTTTAGTTGCGCAAACTACGCCTCCTGTTCCTCCACAGCACCCACCAGCTGTTCCTCAGCTGGCTCCTACTCCTTTGGTGCAGCCTCCTTCAGGCCCACCGACCACCTCTGTTTCACCTGTGTTTTCTACGATTTTGCCTACTGTACTTTTTACGTCTCCTAATGCTCCCTCTACGATTTTGCCTAGTGCTCCTTCTATTTCCTCTGATACCTCTACTGCTATCTCTGCCCCTGCCTTATCTCACCCCGTTTTTCCATCCGTTCTTCCTTCAGTTTCACCTTCCATTCGGCAGAAAATGGCCAGCACTGTTACTAACCTTCTTTTACCTCTTTTCGGGTCGCCTACTACGACCCCTAACATGGGAAGAAGACAGTTGCGAAGTCGACTGCCTGACTATCAAGAGAGAGACTCACTGAATAGTTTAGCACGGAAATGGGTCATGGACACTGTAAAATATGATTTACAGTCTGTCATGGAAGTCTTCCATCAATGGGAAGCAGCGACACAGAGATATGTTTTCGAACAGATGTGTGTTTTTCTTTGCGAGGATTTAGAGGACAATGATCTGGAATGCATCCCGCAAGAGATGTGTCGTGTACGGTTTAAATTTGGAGAGGGTATGATTGTAGGTCCAGATGTGGAAAAAGCAGTTGAAATGTTGTTATCATATCGGAGTAAGGGGAGCAGTTCTGGGTCACAATCTGAGCTTAGTACATCTAGTAGGAAAAAGGCGCGACAATACCCTATGAGAGAAGTTCCCCCACAATGGAGAGAGGGTGACATGATTGCTGTCCCACCTATTCTGCCACACTTTCAGCGTGTATGGGTACATGTCCCATGGAAGCAAGCTGAAGTTTTAGCACTCAAACAAACATTACCTGATCCGCGTAAAAATCCTGCAGGTATTACAAAGAGTTGTCGCAAACTGCTGGGTCATGTATAATTAATTTAGCCGATATCGATATGCTATTTGGGAATGTTGTTCCACAGCCTTTATGGGGTAAAATTCATCATATAGATCATGATCAGGAATTAGGTGACTCATGGGCTAATATTACCGCTGCAGATGCCCGACAAGTTGGTGGTGCCAAGCCTGAGCCTTTGATAGCAGAACTCATGGTAAAATAGTTGATTACATGAAAACGATAATGCCTGCGATACGTGTAAATTGGGATAAGTTATCTGCATGCAAGCAGAAGAAAGAAGAAACAGTTTCAGATTTCTTCACCAGATTTGAAGAAACATTTTTCGACCACAGCGGTCAAGATATGACCACAGAAGGTGGTCAGAGATTGTTCGTCGATAAATTCGTGCACAATTTGCTTCCTGAGTTGTGCAAAAAGTTAAAGGACTCGGAAAGTTCTTGGGCAGTCTCGTCTTCGGCACAGATATTAGCTACCGTACAGTATTACGAAAATCGAGACAAGGACGAGAAAGATAGAGTAGAAAAGAAAACTAAAGAACTAAAAACAAAGGTTTTGCTACAGCAAGCCTATCCGCCACGTGGTGGTGGTAATCAGAATAATGGTCAGAATCACTACCAGAATAATTTCCAGCAGCCTCAACAGTATCAGAGGAACTCGCAAAGAGTCGAGTATACTCAACCCCGTGTACCTGTAGGCCCCAACCAGTGTTCATATTGCAGACAAGAGGGTCATTTCAAGTATAATTGTCCTATTCTATTACAACGTGCAAATGGAGTTTCTGGTGTTAGAGGTCGTGGCAGTCAGCAAGCACCTAGAGGTAGAGGGCGTGGAAACGCCCCTCAGAACGCACGTCCCCTTCCACCACAAAACTCTATGAACAGGTTTGATCAGCAAAATAACGCATCTGATAGGACAGCTCAATACTACTTTGATGATTACTATACAGAAGATGAGTATTTGGAGAATAATGATTGCTAGGACAGCCAAAGACAAAGAGAGGGAGTTGTTTCAGTTCCAGTAGATCAGAGTGGACCATACGTTGAGGTGATTACATCAGGTGTGTCAGAGCCTTTTCTGTTGGATACTGGTGCTACAAAGAGTTCTATTATGCACTCCAAACTCCCTAGCGCACCTTTGTCTGGCGAAATGAACGTTTCTGTAGGTTTTTCTGGCGCCCCAGTTAGGAGTCCAATTTCTGACCCTTTGTCCCTTTCTGTTGGTCCTTGTGAATTCGAAGCACCCCTCATTCTGACAACAGGTTGTGGTGAAAACTTGCTAGGATTGGATTTGTTAAAAAGATTGTATGCGACTTTGTACTGTTCTCCTTCAGGAGTACAACTTACTTTAGGTAAGAAAGTGGTTTCTCCCATGTATTTGTCGAGAGATAAAATTCCAGCAGAATTGTTGTTTCTCCCAGATATTCTTTGGGCCACTGGTCCTAATGATGTAGGTCTTTTAGAAATTCCACCATATGTTGTAACATTGAAAGCCAACGTTAAAATGCCACGAATTCCCCAATACAAAATTTCTAGTGAGGGTGAAAAAGCTTTGCTAGCGATCGTTTACGAATTAATTGAAAAGGATGTCATTGAAGAAACACGAGGAAATATTTGCAATAGTCCTGTTCTGCCTGTCTTAAAACGAACGGACCCTTCTAAGCCACCTGTGTACAGATTCGTGATTGACCTTAGAGAAGTGAATAAAATTGTTGTGCCACAATTTCCAGTTGTACCCGACATTACCACATTATTGACTATGATTCCAGCCTCTGCCTCTTGGTTTTCGGTGATTGACCTGAAGAATGCTTTCTTCAGTATCCCAATTGCTGAGGAGAGCAGGGATATTTTTTCCTTCAGTTTAGGAGGTCAAAGTTTCCGCTTTAAATGCGCTCCTCAGGGCTACTGTGAAAGTCCATCAAT
This sequence comes from Lissotriton helveticus, assembly GCF_964261635.1. Lineage (NCBI taxonomy): Eukaryota > Metazoa > Chordata > Amphibia > Caudata > Salamandridae > Lissotriton > Lissotriton helveticus. The sequence goes on along the minus strand of NC_136061.1, from coordinate 1,635,747,991 downwards.
ATACAGTCAAGCTCTAAAAACACAGCTTGATACGATTGTTTTACCTGAAGGTGCTACTCTTGTACAATATGTGGATGATTTGCTCATTGCTGCAGATACTAAGAAAATTTGTAAAAAGGCCACGTTGACATTATTGCGTCATCTGTGTGATCTGCATCACAAGGTGTCACTTTCCAAACTGCAATATTGCCGACAAGAAGTGACCTACCTAGGTCACCTCTTATCGAAGGAGGGGAGGAAACTGACCCCAGAAAGAATTCAGGCAATAGCAAAATTGAATGTGCCAAGAACACAGAGAGAAGTGCGTGCTTTCTTGGGCATAACATCGTACTGTAGACAGTGGATTCCAAATTTTTCGTTATTGGCCAAACCCTTGGTGGCACTAACGTGTAAAAATACACCCAATCCCATTCCTTGGTCTGAAGAGTGTCAGAAAAGTTTTCTTGAATTACGCACAGCATTATGTTCGGCTCCTGTGTTAGGTACCCCCAACTACAGTAAGCCTTTCACATTGTATGTTCACGAGAAGGAGGGCTGTGCATTGTCTGTGTTGACTCAGTTATTTGGTGGTAGGCAGCGCCCATGCGCCTATTTTTCGTCAACTTTGGATCTGGTAGCTAAAGCATTGCCAAGTTGTTTAAGAGCCACAGCAGCAGCAGCTGTTTCTATTCGACAGTCTGCTGGACTAGTAATGAATAATACACTAATCGTGATGGTCCCGCATGCAGTAGACACATTGTTAAATAGGACCAAGACACAGCACTTAACTAGTGCTCGACTGTCCAGTTACGAATTAACGCTGTTAGCAAGTCATGTGCACATAAAAAGGTGCAGTACCTTCAATCTAGCTACGTTGTTACCAATTACAGAGGAATCAGATGCTTTAGAACAGCACGATTGTTTTCTCGCAACAGAGGAAGAAACAAAAGGGAGAGTAGATTTATTTGACACTCCTCTTGCTGAATGTGATGGTACATTATGGGTGGATGGTTCATGCTTCAAGCTCCCAAATGGTAACGTGACTGCAGCATATGCTGTCACGACTTTGCAAACAGTTGTTGAAACTGCACGAGTACCACATGGTTCAGCTCAAGCTGCAGAATTAGTTGCACTCACGAGAGCATGTGTATTGTCTAAAGGAATGAAATTGACTATCTACACTGATAGTCAGTATGCGTTTGGAGTGGTTCACAGTTTTGGACGATTGTGGAGAGAACGTGGGTTCCTGACTTCGCATGGAGCTAAGATTCAGCATGGTCAGTTGGTAAATGAGCTTCTTGAATCACTGACCTTGCCCCTGCAAATGGCAATTGTGAAATGCAGTGCTCACAAGAAAGTGACTGATGATGTTGGTCGTGGAAATGCATTTGCTGATGAGATCGCTAAAGAAACGGCAAAGAATGTGATGAGCCGAATGTATGTTGCAGGCCCTGAAAGATGGACTGGTGATGTTGGAATATGTGAGGACACGATAGAGAGTGTGAAGTCCATCCAAGCTGAGGCCACAGAGAAAGAGTTGAGCACATGGAGAGAGAGTACAGGTAGAATGGATGCAAATGGTTGTTGGATTGAATCGACAGAGCATCAGAGATGGTTGTTACTCGATGCATATGTGCTTGCAGTGGTTACAATGGCTCATGGAATGGCTCATATCAGCGTGAAAGGGATTTTGAGGTTACGTAGTTTTAGCCTCGCTTTGCTACAGTCTCCATTTTACGTTCAGTCGCCATTTTATGTTGCCTCACTCAGGCAGCACGGCTAACGTAAGGAAAATGGTCTTTTCTGCCACTTTCAGCTGCGCGGTGGTTTTCTTGTCGACAAGCAACCTTTGTCCTTGTGTGCAATACTGATGTCAGGGTCCGGCCGAGTTCGTAAAGCCATGTCTAGACTGATTAATCCATGTCTCTACTCCACTGTTTGGGTCCCACCATTCTTCTCTTCCTTATCTTATTTAACTGGCCTTCACTATTCTCTCCGTGTGTTCTCTTGTTACATAGCTCTCCTTTTGAAGCATTCTACACATGTTTTACCACCTGCAAACTGGATTATGGTCACCTGTGTTGATTAACCTGATGGGAGGGGAGCACACGGGGTCTGAAAGGAGGGTGTGTTTTAGACATCTGATACTTGTTTTCGAACTATTCTATTCGTTAGTTTTGTGTATTTTGGGAGTTGTCATTGTAAACTTGTGTTGTATAATAGACTGTGCGCCACAGATTGAAGTGGCAGTCTCTTGAGAACCTACCTGTTGGTACTTCTTAGACAACTGTGCTTAGTTGCAGCTAATAAAACTACTTTTCTGCGCCTAACGGAGTGTCCAGTGTCTCTGTCGGTCAAGGCAGGTGAACTCGGGGATCTTAGGCGTGCCCTGCGCCGCTTGGCCCGTAAGGCCAGGTTCTCCAATTGGCGCCCAACGTGTGGGCGACTTCAGCGGTAGTAGTTTTGCCCGAGAGTCGTGAGGAGCTTCGCAGGAAAATTCCGGAGGATTTCGCGAACCACGTGAGCGACCCCTGCATGTCGAAGTGGACCGAAGGTCTTTTGAAGCATGGCTACTCCTTCCCGACGGCTGCTGACGACTGCTGCCCTGACTGTCGCCCTGCCTTGGCCCCTGGTGATGATTGGTATCGCGAGACGATAGACGGACATCTGTTAGCGTGAGAAAAGCATTTAGTTAAGTATTTGTGGGTAGCGCCCACTCTCTTTGTTTTGTATTTTTGTTATTCGGGTAGCGCGCTAACCGAAGCCAAGGGGTAAGTACGTTTTTGCTGTGACTACATTGTCTAAATAGATCCCTTGACGTTTGTAAGGTTAAAATGCCTGGATTTAGTAAATTTAAGAGATTTTGTTGTTGTGCTTGTTCTGCGGACTCCCGGTTGGAGGATTCGTGTCCGATTCCTCCAGTTGGAACTCCTAATTATGAGTTGTACTCAAAGCACGGTGTGGGTCCTATAGTTTTTAATGACATATGGACCCGTTACACTAAAAAAGACGGTGTTTTACAATGGCCACAACACGGGTCATTTGAAACTGAGATTTTAGACAATCTGGAAGCGATTTTATTCAAGAGAAAAGCCCGGCCGGCAATGTTTGACTCTTTTCGCCTATGGCGCAAGGAAGCCAAACAGAAAGAAATTAAGCAAATGAAGAAAGATAAGAAAGAGCAGAGTGTGACGATTCTTCAGGCTGCCCAGCAATTTAAAAATGATGAAACTGATCAGATGATTCAGGTGTCGGAAAGACAACATCGTATGGCAGCGGATAGATGCTACCCTGTATTGCCTACCGTTACAAAGAGTAAAAATCCTGATGACGATTCTTTCATGTCCCATTTGTTGACATTACCTCCGCCTTACGTGGTAGGAGCCAATGCACCACCATTACAGCCTGCTGCCAATGCGGCCGCTGTCCTTCCTGCACAAATACCTGTCCCTGTCATTTTGCCTCAGCCTCCTTTGCCGACAATGTCTGTACCCCTATCTCCTTTGCCTCAGCCTTCTCCATCTGTCGTTTCTTTCGCTACAGATTCTTCTTCCACTTTACAGAATACACTGTCTCCTGTCTTAGTTTCAGATTCTCCTACAGCTAGACGGCGTTTAGTTGATACTGTCGCAGGTCTGTTATCGCCTTTGCTTGGCCCTCTTTTCTTCTCTCCTGCTTCGTCTAGGAGACAATCTCGTAGTCAGTTTCCAGATTTTGAAGAACGAACTAAATTGGATTCCCTTGCTTCTAATTGGATCATGAGTCGTGTACCGTATGACACACGTGACATATTAGATACTTTTCTTCAATGGAACGCGCCCACACAGAGATACGTATTTGATGTGATGTGCAATACTTTGATTAAAGCGTGGGAAGACGTAGATCTAGACTCGCCTCCTCGAGATTTATTTGACATCCAGGATCAATTTGATAAGGGATTGATCGTGGGTCCTGCTGTGGAACATGCTGTTCAACAACTTGTTGCTTTTAGGTCTACCGTTTTCTCTCAAAATTCTCCTGAATCTGATCTTGTGGTTCGTCGCAAGACAACACAATATCCTATGCGAGAAGTTCCTCCAATATGGAGAGATGCAGTTCCTCAAGCAGGTAATAATCCAGGTGTTCCTGCTCATTTTCAGCGCATATGGGTACATGACCCGTGGAAAAGATCGGAAGTATTGGCTCTTAAAAAGTCTTTACCGGACCCTCGTAAGAATCCTGCTGGATATTATAAGGAGCTGTCCCAGACTGTTGACGCCTGTATTATGAATTTGGCTGATATTGACTTACTCACGGGGAATGTAGTCCCACAAGCTATATGGGCTAAGATTCGTAGACAGGATCATGCAGCAGCTTTAGGTGGTGATTAGGTGGTGATTGGGCTGCCATTACGGCTGCAGACGTAGGTCAAGTAGGTGGGGCTAAACCAGACGCTTTGATTACACTATTACCTGGAAGAATCATAGATTTGATGAAGACTCTAATGCCTGCGATGCGTGTTAACTGGGATAAGTTGGCGGCATGTAAGCAAAAGACGGATGAAAGTGTCTCTGACTTCTTTACTCGTTTTGAGGAGACTTTCATCGATCATAGTGGGCAAGACATGAGCACTGAAGGGGGACAGCGATTATTCGTAGACAAATTTGAATTATCAAACAAACTGAAACAGTCGGAGAGTTCGTGGGCTGTCTCTTCCACTGCCCAGATATTGGCTACTGCTCAATATTATGAGAATAGGGAAAAGGAAGATAAGGAGAAAGCGGAGAAAAAGACTAAAGACTTGAAAACGAAGGTTCTTCTGCAACAGGCTTATCCACCTCGTTCTGCTCAACCTCTATTTTCCCAGCCCCCACAGTTTCAGAGGTTGTTGCAAAAGCCAGTTCCCTCTGTTCCTCGAGCTCCATTGGGCCCCAACCAGTGTGCTTACTGTAAGGAGGATGGTCACTTTAAGAACACTTGTCCGATTCTATTACAACGGTATGGTGGATCGTTAGCGCCACGAGGTCGTGGTGATTCTCGATCCATGTCTAGAGGTAGAGGTCGTGGTGCTCCTCCTCAGGAACAACGTCCCTCTCCTCCTCAAACCTCTGCGAATTATTTTGACCAGCAGACTTCTCAATCTGCACAATACTACAATGATGACTATTGTTACGACAATGAGAATGTTGGTTTCCATACTAGCTAGGACAGCCAGAGACAAAGTGAGGGAGTCATATCAGTTCCAGTAGATCAGGAAGGACCTTATGTTAATGTTATGGCATTAGGTGTTACAGAACCATTTCTCTTGGATACTGGCGCCATGAAAAGTTCTATAATGCGTTCTAAATTCCCTGGGGCACCTTTGTCCGGCTTAACAAATATTTCTGTAGGATTCTCTGGCGCCCCAGTTTCAAATCCTATTTCTTGTCCCTTGCCCATTTCCATTGGTCCATATGATTTGGAAGCTCCACTCCTTCTAACAACAGGTTGCGGAGAGAATTTGTTGGGTTTTGACCTTTTGAAACGTTTATATGCCACATTGTATTGTTCGCCTTCTGGTGTATATCTTACATTGGGTGATAAAACGACTTCTCCAATGTATGTTTCTAAGGAACAACTGCCACCTGAGTTGCAATCTCTTTCCAGCTAAACTTTGGGCTGTGGGTCCAAATGATGTTGGTTTGTTACAGATTCCACCGTATGTCATTACTATCAAAGATAATGTTAAGATGCCACGTGTTCCTCAATATAAGATCTCCAGTGATGGTGAGCGAGCCTTGTTGGCCATTGTTCATGATCTGGTTCAGAAGGGTGTGGTTGAAGAGACTAGAGGAAACGTCTGCAATAGTCCTGTTTTGCCTATTCTTAAACGTACTGATCCTTCTCAGCCACCTATTTATCGTTTTGTCATTGATCTTCGAGAGGTCAACAAAATTGTTGTCCCTCAATTTCCTGTTGTGCCAGATATCACGACTTTGCTTACTATGATTCCTGCTTCAGCAGTCTGGTTCTCAGTGATCGATCTTAAGAATGCTTTCTTTAGCATTCCCATTGCTGCAGAAAGTCGGGATCTTTTCGGCTTCTCTCTCGGAGGTCGAAGCTTCCGGTTCAAACGCGCACCTCAAGGCTATTGTGAGAGTCCTTCAATATACAGTCAAGCTTTGAAGTCACAACTTGATACATTTTCTTTGCCCTCAGGTGCCACTCTTATCCAGTATGTGGACGATCTATTGATTGCGGCTGATTCTGAGACTGCTTGTAAAGCAGCGACTGTATCGCTCTTACAGCATTTGTCTGATTTAAATCATAAAGTATCGTCTTCCAAGATGCAATATTGCCGACAAGAAGTTACCTACTTAGGTCATCTCTTGTCGAAGGAGGGAAGGCGATTGACTTCAGAATGTATTCATGCAATTGCACGAATGCCTGTACCAGTGTCACAGAGAGAAGTGCGTGCTTTCTTAGGTATTACCTCTCATTGTAGGCAATGGATTCCTAATTTTTCCCTTCTTGCTAAACCTTTGTTGGCACTTACACTTAAAGATACGCCTCAGCCTTTGCCTTGGACTGATGAATGCCAAAAGAGTTTTACAGACTTACGTACTTACTGCTTTGTGTTCTGCTCCTGTGCTAGGTACTCCAGATTACAGTAAACCTTTCACACTATATGTGCATGAAAGGGAAGGTTGCGCATTATCAGTCTTAACGCAACGATTTGGTGACAAACAAAGGCCGTGTGCCTATTTTTCTGCAACATTAGATCCAGTAGCGAAGGCATTACCTAGTTGCCTTAGAGCAACAGCAGCAGCGGCCATTTCTATTCGTCAGTCTGCTGGACTAGTGTTAGATCATACTCTTAATGTGATGGTTCCACATGCAGTGGATACTCTTCTGAATAGAACAAAAACTCAGCATTTAACGAGTGTTCGTTTGTCTGGATATGAGTTGACACTTCTAGCTAGTCATATACATATAAGAAGGTGTAGTGTCTTGAACCCAGCCACGTTGTTGCCTGTTCTGGATGTTAATAATGTACAAGATCAGCATGATTGTTTTCTTCGCACTGAAGAAGAAACGAAGGGTCGGATAGACCTTAAGGATACACCGCTTGTGGATCCAGATGGTACCCTATGGGTGAATGGGTCATGTTTCAAGCTCCCTAATGGCGAAACAACGGCTGCTTATGCAGTCACGACGTTGTACACAGTGGTAGAAACTGCACGTATTTTGCATAACTCAGCGCAAGCTGCAGAACTGATTGCGTTGACAAGAGCATGTGTGTTGGCGAAAGGGAAAAGAGTGACTGTCTATACTGACAGTCAATATGCGTTCGGCGTTGCCCATAGTTTTGGTCGTTTGTGGAGGGAAAGAGGATTCTTTACCTCCCACGGCACTAAAATACAGCATGGTCAATTGGTAACGGATCTTCTTGATTCACTTGCCTTGCCTATTCAGATAGCGATTGTAAAGTGCAGTGCGCACAAGAAGATTACTGATGACGTGGGTAGAGGGAATGCATTTGCAGACGAGGTGGCGAAGGGAACAGCGAGGAATGTTGAAAGTCGCATTTATGTTGCAGGGCCTGCTAGATGGGTTGCAGAAGCTGGTATGTGTGAAAACACAGTGGAAAGTGTGAAAGCAATTCAGAAGGAGGCTACTGAGAAAGAATTGAGTACGTGGAAAGAAAGTACGGGAATGTTGGATGATACGGGTTGTTGGACGGAATTGTCAGAGTATCAGCGATGGTTGCTACCTAATGCGTATGTACTGCCGGTAGTTACTATGGCTCATGGACCAGCTCATATTAATGCTCGTGGTATATGCAAACTTTTAGCTCCAGTATGGCAGAATGAGGGTATTCCAAAATGTGCAGAAAATGTGGTGAAACACTGCATTGTTTGTTTGATGCACAATCCAGGAAAAAGAACTCCAACTCCAACAGGTCACTTTGCACCCCCTACATACCCATTTGAAGTACTGCAGATAGATTACATCCATATGGAGCGTTCCAATAATCTCAAGTACGTCCTGGTGGTGGTTTGTGCCTTTTCCAGATGGATAGAGGCCTACCCCCTAAAGGACAATACTGCTTTGTCCACTGCTAAAATACTCTTGAAAGAATTCTTCCCGAGGTTTGGTTTGCCGCGCATTGTCTGGAGTGACAATGGAAGTGAATTTGTAGGCCAAATTATGCAAAAGGTGTGTATAGGTTTAGGCATCAAACAAAAATTCCATGCAGCAAACCATCCTCAGTCAGCGGGTCTGGTAGAGGGTTACAATGGTACTCTCAAACTTAAGCTAGCAAAGATTCAGGCCAGCACAGGCCTTTCTTGGCCTGATGCATTACCTTTAGCACTCCTTTCTACTAGAATGACTGTTCATTCTCGTTTGGGGCTTAGCCCATACGAGATTGTGTTTGGACGTCCAGCTAATGTCTGGGGAGTCCCCAGACCCAAGGAGTATTCAGATATCCCCTATCCACTGTTGATTGACTATTTGCATGATCTCACCACTAAATTGCATGTCATTCGTCAACAGGTTCAAAACGCTTTACCAGAGGCCTCTTCAGATCCCGGACACACCATCCAGCCTGGAGATTGGGTGTGTCTGAAGAAATTCCAGAGGAAAAAGAATTTGGAACCTCGCTGGGGGCCTCCAAGACAAGTCCTGCTTACAACTCGTACGGCTGTCAAGGTCCTGGGAAAAAGACATTGGATTCATGGTGTGCACTGTAAAAGGGTACCATTGCCTTTGCCTTATGACCAGTGGGTCCGAGAAGGCGTTGGTGATAGTGAGTGCGAAAAGGTACCCAAGTTTATTCCATTTAGCAGTGCACACCTGGATTGGACTAGTTCAGAGAAAGAGGACGATGATGTTTTGCAGGAAGCTGTACCTTCTCATCTGAGACTTAATACAACAGATCCCGAACATTTGTTCCAGGACCAAACAACACCCGGAAAGAGACGATACAATTTAAGAAAAAGATCCTCTGAAGACAATTAATTCTAACTTTCCTTTTCTTTACATTCTGCTAATAAAGAAAAGTTTTTCCTTCCCTTATCCATCAAGTTGCAGGGTCGCGGTAGGAGTCTTGAGCTGTGACCTGAATAGTGACTAGGTCAACAGGACTTGCAGTGTCATAGGACGGCTAACAATCACAGCCAAGTGATCTAGGAAGATTATCGTGAGCAACGCTTTTAGAGTAATGGATAGTACAGGGAAAGGAAGTGATGCGAAAATATTGAAGAGAGTTCATTATAAGAAGTTATTATTTGGTCGATGTGGCGTAGCATTGTGTGTTTTAGTAGGTGTGAGTAGTTTATTAGCATGCATTGGATGGCTTATTCATGTTCTACAGTTAGTACCTGTTCCTATTTCTGCCCCTTTGACTCCATCTACTACTGTTTCACCCCATAAATTTTACTCACTCCCAGATCACGAGCAAATGAGAAGAATGGAATATCTTAACAATTCGTTCATTCAACTGTTACACCAGCATCAATTGATTGTAAATATTACTGATTGTTGGGTATGTGGCCTCATACCACATAATACACAAAGAGGAATGCCGTATCTAGTTCTCCCTTTTTCATACGAAGGTTCTGCTTGGGCTTATCTGGCCATGTTTTCCAATACATACCAGAATCTACTCCGATATCCTTCTGGTGGATCCTATAATGGTGGAGTGGATTTCAGTCACAGTTCGTTGATAAAGGGCATTGTAACTATGGCAAAGATTGCTGACATCATCAAGATTCCCAAAGATGAAAAGAGAGCATATGATGGGTGGAATAGAACTCGTTATACTCTTAGTCTCACTGACAAGCTTAAACAGCGGAATTCTGCACCTATTTGGGTACTACCCCAGAAAGGTCATTTATGCTTACAAATAAATGGCCAGAATACGAAATCCAAGCAAGAGAGGAGCAACTGTTCCCACACTTATGTCTATACTCCTTCTACTCCCGTACCGTTAGTGGCATCACAAGGTACATATTTTATCTGTTACGATAAAGCTTATACATGGCTTCCCACACACTTTTCGGGAACATGTTATATAGCCTTTCTCCTCCCTCCTACATATACTGCTCCTGCTGATTATCACAAGTAGAGAGTTACTAGAGGAGTAGTAGATTCGGAAGACACAGCAGGGCAAGAAGGAGGGGATTTTCTGAAAGGATTCCTTCCCTTTTGGGGTCCGATGGCCAATAGTAAAAATATCAGATAGTTGGTCCGTGTGGTTGATGCCACAATTAATGTCACTTCTGGAGCATTAAAGAATTTAACTGCTGAGCTTCAGGCGGACCGACTTATGACTTTGCAGAACAGGATGGTGTTAGACATAGTGCTTGCAGACAAAGGAGGAGTTTGCAAATTGATTGGGTCTAGTTGCTGTATTTACATTCCTGATAACGCCCCTACGGTATACCAAGCCATCTCTAAGCTACATGTCATCTCTGAAACCATACACCAAGATACTGGAGATTGGTCTGTGATGGGATGGTTTTGGGGACTACTGTCCACTTGGGGATGGAAAGTACTAACTTTCCTTGGAATGATTCTAGCACTCGTCTTTTCTTGCTGTCTCTGTCTTCAGTGTGGTCCAGCTGTTTGTGGACTTTGTGCCACGATCTGTGTTTCTAAACCAGTAACACAACAGACTGAACATATTAAGATGATGGTGCAACAGCATCTTAGTGACCTCATGACCATTGACATCGACTCAGATTGACATGGGTTCCTTTTGCTTTGCCAGAGTATGGCAAAAGGAGGGTCTGAGGTTACGTAGTTTTAGCCTCGCTTTGCTACAGTCTCCATTTTACGTTCAGTCGCCATTTTATGTTGCCTCACTCAGGCAGCACGGCTAACGTAAGGAAAATGGTCTTTTCTGCCACTTTCAGCTGCGCGGTGTTTTCCTTGTCGACAAGCAACCTTTGTCCTTGTGTGCAATACTGATGTCAGGGTCCGGCCGAGTTCGTAAAGCCATGTCTAGACTGATTAATCCATGTCTCTACTCCACTGTTTGTGTCCCACCATTCTTCTCTTCCTTATCTTATTTAACTGGCCTTCACTATTCTCTCCGTGTGTTCTCTTGTTACATAGCTCTCCTTTTGAAGCATTCTACACATGTTTTACCACCTGCAAACTGGATTATGGTCACCTGTGTTGATTAACCTGATGGGAGGGGAGCACACGGGGTCTGAAAGGAGGGTGTGTTTTAGACATCTGATACTTGTTTTCGAACTATTCTATTCGTTAGTTTTGTGTATTTTGGGAGTTGTCATTGTAAACTTGTGTTGTATAATAGACTGTGCGCCACAGATTGAAGTGGCAGTCTCTTGAGAACCTACCTGTTGGTACTTCTTAGACAACTGTGCTTAGCTGCAGCTAATAAAACTACTTTTCTGCGCCTAACGGAGTGTCCAGTGTCTCTGTCGGTCAAGGCAGGTGAACTCGGGGATCTTAGGCGTGCCCTGCGCCGCTTGGCCCATAAGGCCAGGTTCTCCAATTTGCGAGTTGTTGGCCCCAGTGTGGAAGAATTCAGGGATTCCCAAGTGTGCAGAGAATGTTGTCAAGAATTGCATGGTATGTCTGAAGCACAATCCTGGTAGGGGAACCCCAACTCCAGCTGGTCATTTTGCACCTCCTACGTATCCGTTCGAGGTTTTGCAGCTAGATTTCATACACATGGAGAGGTGCAACAACTTAAAATAAGTGCTCGTTGTTGTTTGTGCTTTCTCAAAATGGGTAGAAGCATATCCCCTGAAAGACAATACTGCCTTGTCCACAGCAAAAGCCCTTGTGAAAGAGTACTTCCCCAGGTTTGGAATGCCTAGAATGGTCTGGTCTGATAACGGAAGTGAATTTGTGGGTCGTGTGATGAAGAGAGTGTGTGAAGGGCTAGGTATTAGGCAGAAGTTCCACGCTGCAAATCACCCCCAATCAGCTGGATTAGTAGAATGTTACAATGGCACGCTTAAACTTCAATTGGCCAAAATCCAAGCGAGCACAGGTCTTAAATGGCCTGACGCTCTGCCCTTAGCACTCCTATCCACCAGAATGACTGTGCATTCGCGAGTGAAACTCAGCCCTTACGAAATTGTCTTTGGCCGGCCAGCCAACATATGGGGAGTGCCTAGGCCCACGAAGTTCAGCGAGCTAGAACACCCTATTTTGCTTGATTACCTGTATGAATTGACGGCTAAATTGCGTGTTTTGCATCAACAGGTACATGACTCCCTGCCTCCGGCCTCTGATACTCCAGGACACCCCATAAACCCTGGATCCTGGGTGTTGATAAAGAATTTCCAAAGGACTAAAAACGACCAGCCCAGGTGGACGGGACCACACCTCGTCCTTCTCTCTACCAGATCGGCAGTTCGAGTGGAAGGGAAGAAGGCCTGGATCCACGGGGTCCACTGTAAAAGGGTACCCTTACCTCTGCCCTATGACCAGAGTAAAGAACCTGATGCCGTGCCAGATACCGTCCCTTTTAATGATTTGCGTGTAAAAGGAACTGACTATGAACAAGAAAACGAAAACATTTTGCACAAGGCTGTGCCACCATCCAAACGAGTGAACATTACAGAGCCTGACCTTTTGTTCCCAGATCAGACAATACCTCGGAAGCAACGGTATAATTTGAGACCGAGAAAAACGAACTAATAAAGTCATTTCTTTTGCAATTTGAGACTAAGATCCATGGACAAATAAAAGATACTCCTTTTTCCCCCAAGTACTATTTTTGAAAGTGCAGATCTCCCATCTAGGTAACTTGCTTATTTTTGTTTTTCGAACCGCCATCCGGGTTCCGCTGCTAGGGCCGCGGTTGATTAAAGTCTTCGGGGTGCAGCTGGCGACGTTAGGTCGGTAGTTCTGGTTGGTCCAAGGGAGTTGCCCTAGACTGACGGAAGCATCCCTTAGCAGAGGCAACCTTCCACCGCGGGCAGCACTTTAGAGAGGATGGAGTTTCCCGATGTGGAGAGACCTGCCAAACAAATTAACTTTAAGCAGAGACTGTGTAACACGATGACAAAGAAAAGTTTTATAATATTGTGTATTTTTGTGCTATTCAGCGTAATGATCTTTTTGATAAGTTATGTTTTATTCTCTTTCCATGTAACATTTGCGCCCACTGCATCACATATACCTCCTCCTACTGTTTCCTCTCATTCTTTCCACCCTCTGCCTGACCACGAATCAAATAGGAGATTGGAGTTCGTTAATAACTCCTTTGTTCAGTTGTTACACCAACACCAACTTGTAATGAACACGACTAACTGTTGGGTGTGTGGTCTTATGCCTCACACAACGGATAAAGGTATCCCCTATTTGGTCCTGCCATTTAGTCACAATGGTTCTGTATGGGCATATAGGACAATGTTCATATACGCACACGAAATCTACCCCCTGCGTTCTATAACAGACAATCCTAGAAAAAGTGCTCTAGTCAAAGGTATAGTTGACATGATTAAGGAAGGTATTTCTTATGAGACTATCCCTAGAGATGAGACACTATTATACATAGGATGGAACATGACTGGGTATGGAACTACTCTAAGTGAGAAACAGCAAGCTAAGAGATCGTCCCCTATTTGGATTGTACCCCATCAGGGTCATCTATGTCTGCAAGGTAATGGCACGAATCCCAGGGCTCAGTTAGGGAAGAGTGTCTGTACTGAAACGTATATGTTTGGATCTCAGACTTCCCCTGCGTTTTTAGCAGCTAAGGGTACTTATTTCATCTGTCACGATAGAGCCTATACATGGTTGCCCCCTGACTTCTCGGGCTCCTGTTTTGTTTCCTTCCTGTTACCTCCCACCTACACAGCAGCGGCAGACTACCACCGGACAAGGATAGTAAGAGGTGTTTTGAGTGAAGAAGGCACTGCAGGTCAAGAATTTGGGGACTTTGCAAAGGGTTTTCTGCCGTTCTGGGGTTCCATGGCTAACAGCAGGAACATAAGGCAATTGACAAGGGTAGTTGAGTCCACCGTGATTGAAACTGCTCGTGCCCTTAGTAACCTGACTGCTGAGCTCCAGTCGGATCGGCTTATGACCCTTCAGAACAGGGCCGCTTTAGATGTCATCCTTGCAGACCGAGGTGGAGTATGTAAATTGATCCAATCTAGTTGCTGCATTTTTATCCCAGATAACGCTCCAACAGTGTACCAGGCCATCTCCAAACTACATAAGATTTCCGAATCTATTCATGTGGATAAAGGAGATTGGTCATTGATGGGATGGTTCTGGGAACTGATATCCGCCTGGGGATGGAAAATTCTAATGGTCATTGGGATGGTTTTAGCCATTCTTTTCCTGTTCTGTCTATGCATACAGTTTGCTCCTGCAATATGTGGCCTCTGTGTTACATCATGTGTAAGGAAACCTGTGTCAAGAGATGAACTAAGTACTAGAATGATGTTACAGCAACATCTCAATGACTTTAGGAATATAGATCTGGACTCAGACTAACATGAGAATAGATTAATTGCCTATGTAAGGGCAAAAGGAGGGATTGTGGTTCTGAAAATCTGGATTCGTGTAATCGTTCTGGACTCGAAAATTAAAACTTCGTCGAAACATGACGAATTTGGTATCAAAAGACCGAGAATGACGAGTACATCATGCACATATATTTTCAGCATATTCGAGTGACGATTTCACCTCGAAATCGTCATTTGCGTTCTGAACCCTTGGCTTCCATTTATGTGTTGCCCTTTACATAGGCCTTAATCCAGTTGAATTCAATTCCACAAGGACACATACTCCTTAATCGACTTTTCCATGACCTGTGCAAGTTGGAACCATTGCCCCAGGCCAAACTCGTTAGGTCAGTTCCCCTCCCAGTGGCCGAGCAAGATAGCATCTAGGCTCAACAAGCCATAAAACCATTTCAGCACGCACACCTGCCGTATCTTGCTCACATCTGTCTCTACTCTTTTGCTTCACTTACTTTATGATGGGGAGGTGCCTGTTTTTATTGGGGGTCCACCGATATCTGATGAAATGTTGGGCCTTGCCGGATGATTTGTTATGGGCGGCACGACGTGAAATACGTACATGTCATCATGACTCTGCTTCCCTTTTGTAAACCAATAACTGTAAATGACATACCACAAATTCGAAGAATGTTTGCCTGAAGCTGAATATTCTGTATAAAGAGAGAAGCCTGACTTTGTAAATTCGAGCAGTCTCCTGAGAACATACTTCCCCGTGTTGTACTTCTAGGACACTTGTTACCTTGGTTGCAGCCAATAAACTAATCTTTGACTTCACCTAGAAGACTCTGAGTTTCTGTGGTCTGGATCAGGAAGAACCCGAGGTCTCTGGGTGTACCCTGACACCGCTGGGTTACCGGTGTCTGTGCCGGTTCTGAAAAACCCAGTACCTCAGCAGGGTTGTCCTGGCAACTATACCCACTTGACAGGCCCAAACCTTCCCTTCCCTTATATGTAAGGCACCCCTAAGGTAGGCCCACGGTACCCCCATGGGCAGGGTGCAGTGTATGGGAAAGGTAGGACATGTACTTGTGTGTGACATGTCCTGATAGTGAAATACTGTGTAATTCGTTTTTCACTGTTGAAAGGCTACCTGTCTCATAGGCTTATCATTGGAGTTGCACTATAACATTTTTACATGTGTAACTTGCAAGAAAGAAAATTACGTTTGGACTCTGAACTCAGAATTTATTAATGCACCTTTTGGTGAAGATGATTTTTAAATCCTGTGTTTGAAAATGCCACTTTTAGAAAGTGCAAATCCCTATAGGGGTTAAGCCCAATGGACCGGGGCCAGGTAGGGCTATTCAAAATTCAGAACACAAAACAATGAACCCGGCTCCGTACTACCGTACACTCCTACTACTCATGGAGTAACAAACAGTCAACTCTTTTATCTGTCCGAATGGAATTTTTATTAGACCATTCCTGTTTCTTATTAATTTAAAAATTGATCAAAACAATTTTATAGACTGAAAAATAAACACAGACTTATCAAATTCACACATGAACTTACACGTATATACAATTCACATTAACATACACTTAAAGACAAAAATGGACTTAGACACTGTGAAAAAATTATTGGCAACAGCTTGCAACATGACAAAATCAGCAAATGAATTCATACATTAATCTGATGCAAAACACATTTTTAGAAAAATGTACATCATATACAAAATTTAGTAATAAACATGAAAATATCCAATGTTATGAACCACATGTGTTATTCCAACTCCAGCGTCTGAATAGTATATCAATCCTTTATTCAATAATTTCCTTCAACGTGTTTCAAGACCCAGGCGAATAGTACTAGGACTATCATCAGGGCTTCATATACATGGACCGGATATTCTGTTTTCTAGAGATGGAGCGGCCGCTCCAGCTTTTTTACTCCAAGAGTTTTTACTGCCTGTGTGAATTTGATAAGTCTTTGTTTCTTTTTCAGTCCAAAAAATTGTTTTGATCAATTTTTTAATTAATAAGAAACAGGAATGGTCTAATAAAAATTCAATTCGGACAGATAAAAGAGTTGACTGTTCGTTACTCCATGAGTAGTAAGAGTGTACGTTAGTACGGAGCCGGGTTCATTGTTTTGTGTTCTGAACTTTTAGAAAGTGGGCATTTTCTTACTTTACCATTCTGTGTGCCTCTGGCTGTTTGTGTACTCAGCGTCTGGTGTGAGAGTGACAGGTGCTTACATGTACATTCACTCTAAACAGTCAGTAGGGAGGTTTGAGGTGTGCCCTGCCTTGCATGGGTGACTCATTGCAGGCCTGAATAGACCTGGTCTGCATTTAGAGTAGTGGGAGGAGCTGTGATTACACCTGAATAGGCTGTGTCTCCTTTTGCACAATGCTGTCTCTGCCCCCTGTGGTCATGCTGCACCAGTGAATGCAGAACTGGTTTGGACTGGGTTCAGAGACCCTTGCCACAATGAGAGCAAATACATTTTGGCGTATAAGTATTAGACCTAAAACCCCAGAGATTTGGATCACTTCTAGGAACAAGAGGACCCTACCGAGAAGAGCGGATGAGCTGTAAGGAGGAGTACTGCCTCTTTCCTTTGTGCTGTGTGGGGTTGTCATGCATTTCCTGATTCTGCCTGTGTTATGATGCTTTTTGCCCTGCAGTGGTATCCTGCTTGTGAAGAATCTCCAAGGGCTTATGTGTGCTGGCCTCCTGTTGAAAGTTTCAGGTGTACAAAAGATTTTGTGGAAAAAGATCCTTGCTGGATCTACAGGTAACCTGCTTGTTGAGGAGAAATCTGTGGAGGGCGTGAGGGTTGAGGTTCTGTGAATTCTGAACCCGTGGGTTCCATTATGTGTATGGCAGCCATTTTGTGGTTGCCCTCACATAGGCCATGATTGTGGCTGAAACAAGTCTTTTAAGGACATGTAGACCTTAGCTTGAGTTTGTGCTGACTCCTGTTTGAACTGAGTGAACTGACCCTGTTGCCTGAAGCTGACCTTGTTAAACCAGTTCCTGCCCTTTAGCTGATCAAGATTGAGGATCAAAGCACAGTACATTGTAGAGTTTGGTATACACACACACACCCCTTATCTGTTTTCTGTTCCTTCTTTTATGGTCTGTTTATGATATGGGTTGTGGTCCTTTTATTATGGGTTTGTCCGGCTTGTGTAAGAAGGAATGTTAGGTATTTTGCATGCTTGCAAAAGCTAGGACTGCCCCTTACTTGTATGCTGAAGTTTGTAACCCTGAGAGCATATAAAAGGCCTCTGTTCTCTGTATTCCTCAGACTACCTCATTCAGTTGCTACGGCTTCTGTGTGACGTGGCCTCACTTATTAAATTTAATAAAGATGTCTTTTCATATTTTCAGCTTCTGTGCCAAGTTCTTTTTATTAGTAAGTATTCCCTGAGAATGAAGATTACAGTTCTTCAGGGTGCTTCCCTCGTCATTCCCATAGCCTCAAAACCAAAAGCGCGTGTGAAGTGTTTCTTATGCTGTTCAGAGCATGTGAGTGCTTTCGTTTGTGCTACCATGCCGCCCTTTTGCTACTGAGGGATGGAAGGGGAGAGCTGAGACAGTAGAAGCGCTCTTCCTCTCCCTGGTGGCCGACGCATACTCTGGCAGTAACTTGCAGCCGGGGCTCTGCTATGTGGCCTCAGGCTGTAAATAATCGCGCCTACAAACCACCAAGAAGAATGAACCCCGTGTTGCTGAGGCAACGCCAATGCCAGGAGAGGTCATGAGGTAGCCCCGCCCATCCCCTGGAGTGCGAGGGCTCTGCCCGGAAGTCACTGCAGCGGTCTGAAACTCAGGAGATGCTGTCACCACCCGGCAGCCCAGAGCCAGGAAGACTGCGCTGCGGGCAGGGCCGTAAAGGGAGGCCCACTGGTTGTGTGGAGACCGGGAGCCCTGTGAGGGCCTATGCGCTTGTGCACACCATCTCCTCAGGGACCAGGCTGCCCAACCTCATTGCAGCTGCCCTGGAGCTCCTTGCTTGCCATAAAGCTCACAGCACTTTTTTGGCTTCGCAGCCTAAGGCCGCCGTCTAACACGCTCAGTCCCTTCCCGGTGATCGGTGAGTTAGGACTAAGATTCATTACATGGCAGCTGCGCCGTGTGTTCGTGGGCATCTGCCCTACTAATTCGGAATGGATTGGGGGGCCGAGTTCCTGGGTCGGTGCGGAGTGCCTCCAGAGTCACGCAAGGCCCACCAAGCTACCGGAACTCTGATAAGGGGAACGCAGGAGTTCCGGTGCCCAAGGTGCTCATAGGGTATTACTTTATAAAGTGATGTAGGGTTGCAGGGAAGCTGTACCCTACATGTCCATGATATGGATGGGGTGATTTGCACACAATATGATCTAATGATTTATATGGACATATGACTACATCATTTTGTGCCCTACTGTTATGGTTGATAGCAGTTACTGGCAATCATATGATGACAAGCATTCCTTTCAGACACTGCATACTTTGCACAGTGATGGTGTAGGGCGTTGTGTTTATAATGTTTTTATGACGTGCACCTTTTAAGTATTTACTCCAGTACACTACATTTGATATGATAATAGCCTGTTGGCAAAGGAGTAGATACATTTTATTGCATGATTAATACAAATCTTACTATTAGAACAGTCTTAAATAAACAAAAAACAATTACAAACAAATATTTTTTTTAATTCCTAATAATCTCAAAATAATTTTCTCCAAGGTTTCCGGAAAATAATTTATAAACATTGCATCAGTTCATCATTTTTCCAGGGCTTAATATGGATAGAAACAATTATTATTGTGTTACTTGTGTGCAATTTCATTAACAAAGTACGAAATTGTATCCCTAATTGTTTTAAACTTCCAGATTTACTGGGCTCAACTCACAAGCATCCAGTTTCCTTTTTACAAGTATCAAAAATTTAGTAAAATTAGCGTTCATTTTAATATCCGTTGGTCTAAAAAAAACTACCATAGCATGTCTGCATGTCTGAACACCTCAATGTCAATGAAGCAGTTTTTCAGTTATTGTTTTCTATCAGCCATCAGTACTGCACATGTACAAACCAAATGAATAATACTTTCATCCCATAACTTGCATAGTCTGCACAGAGTCGGCATAGATGGTCTCAGCCAAGGCATTGCATGTTTTAAGCCTGGTAAATTGCCAAATCTTGCTTTCATAAATATGTTTTTGGTTTGTACAGACCATGGTATTTCTAAATACGGTTGTACCTTAAGACTTGTATATTCCTGGACCAACCTCCATGGTCGCTTAATAAACAGTTCCTTGTCTTTCAAAAGAGCTAAATGTTTAACTGATGTTTAACTGATTTATTAATTATTGTCTTAAAACTTTGTGCTGTTAAGGACATTTCCCAAATCACAACAATTGACAGTTCTTCAAGAGCCTTTTGCAAATATTTATAGAAAGACAATTTTTCATTATGTTGCATCTCTTGCCACAGTAGACCATACATTGGGTTATTAATATTAGTTTTGATTTGTTTCCAAGTCTGAACGTACTGACCCATTCTTGCATGCTGTTGATTGCAAAAACCGAATTCCAGGCTGATCTGTGCAGGCGATACATTGGATGGAAGTCGAAAAGAGTGTTTAAATGTTTTTGTAATAGCATTATTTAGTAATGTAGAATCCAAACCACTAAGAATTTCACTTCCATATGTGAGGCTAGGGAGCAATTTTGCTTTTATTACTTTTATTAATGGGGTATAATTTGGACCTCCCAAGGAGCTGTAATGTAAGCGAAAGGCCCCTTGTAAACTTTTGGCTCTTTTTTTCATCTCTATTTCATGGTATGAAAAAGATCCATTCTCATCAAACAGTATCCCAAGATATTTATAGCATTGAACTTTTTCTAGCTCCCGCTTTTGGAGATACTATTTATATTTACTGCACTTCCGTTTCTTGGTGATGACTTCCATTACTTTTTTTTTGTTTAATTTATTGTCATTTTATTCTCAATTGAATACATCAATGTTTTATTTCTTAATCGCTGCAGCCCTAACTAAGGGGCCGATTAGGATGGCGGACGGATTGCCCCCGCTGGGCTGGCGGTAGCCACCGCCGGACCGGCGGGGGCAATCCGTCCGCCATCCTCACTCAAAGGACCCTCCGCCACATTAGGATGGCTGGGGGGTCCCCGGCGGACAGGAAGACCATCTGCCGCTTTGCCACCGCTGTCGGAAAGGCATACGGTCTTTGCTTTGGGGGGCCTTTGTGGGCCCCCAGGGTGAAAGGGAGGGTGGGGGTGCACATGGGGGGTACCTATGGTACCCCCTGCGTTTCAAAGTACAACATGGCAAGCACCACGCTTTGAAACGCACATCATGCATTTTTAGCATTGCGGCGGGCGGTGCTTTAAGCACCGCCCGCCGCAATGTTAAAAATGCGGGATGCACCCGCCACTGTGGCGGGTGCATCCTAATTCGATGCACAGGACCTCCGGCATTATGGCGGACGGTCCCTTGCCACGACAGAATGGCGGACGGACAAAGTCCGTCCGCCATCCTAATCGGCCCTCTATTTTGACTTAGCAGGATGAAGTCATCAGCATATAATAAATTCAATATTTGTTTCTCAGCCAGCTTTGGTGAGTCTGCTAGCTCATTATTCATTGCAGGCATAAAATCAGATAAAAATAAATTAAATAAATATGGAGCTAAAACACACCCTTGCTTTAAGCCTTGAGTTGTATTGATTTTCCTAGCAAGCCTTGAGCCATTCCCTAGTCGGACTCTTGTCCAGGTTTCAGTAAATAACAATTGAATTGCATTTAAAAGGCAGTAAATAATGACATAAGGATCCAGTTTCCTCCATAAAATGTGCCTAGCCACACAGTCAAAGACAGCTTTAAAATCGACAAAACATAAATATAGTGATTGTTTTTTATTTTATATTTGTCCATTAGAATTTCCAGTGTTAAAATATTCATTGCCGTCTCTTGATCTTGTACAAAACCCGATTGGTTTGGCGGAATTAAATGCTTTTCATTTGCCCAGTCAATTAACTCCTTAAAGTTTAGCTTCAATATCTTGGTGCATGATTAGTCTATAGTTGGATGGGAGAGCTCAATTCCCACTTTTATAAATTGGAGAAATTATAGATCCCTTCCAAGACTCTGGGACTGATCTTGATTGCAGAGCGTGATTAAATACTGGTGTTAAATAGGTCGACCAATATGATGCTTTCTCCTCATACAGCACCGCGGGAATCCCATTTGGGCCGGGAGCACCATTGGATTTCTTTTTCTTTATAAATTTGCATACTTGGTTGTCCGTTATCATTATAGTGTTAGTATTCTTTCATCCTCATACTTCATTTATACTCCAGTTAGTGGTGTTCATAACCATGTCTGGAATAGGATTCAGGTGGATAGCTAAAAACGAAACCCATTCAGATTCAGTTACTGTTGAAGAAGTAGGTTTCCTACTAGCTCTATTCAATTCTTTTAACTAAAATCCAGAAGTCTCTTGTATTACTTCTTTTACAAGTATATAACGCTTTCGCCCATAACAATTATTTTTCTTGCATTTTATCCTTCCAGATCAGTTTCTTTACATCTGCATTTATGCTTTTACATTTTTCTCTATAAATTGGATTACCTGGGTACTTTTTCACCAATCTGAGGGTTCTGTTGCGTTCTTTTTAAAAAAAATGACTTTTCAGACAATATTTTCAATGGTGCTTTTTTTCTCCACCGACCTTAATTACCATATTTTTGAGACTGACTGGAAATGAATTCCTTTATGAAAAGGTACCATTTTTCAATAGCATTCGAAAAATCTCCTTCAAAATATGACTCAACAATTGCTTGTGCCCTACCTAAGATTGAATCTTTGATGTTTTCCGACCAATAAAGTTTCTTGTAATTTACTGTTACTATTTCTCCCGGAAGTTTCGTATAGTTTTCATATCTTAACCCGTTTAAGTTTAACTCTATTATTTGCTGATCATGTTCACTTCTATCCGTTCTCCCTATCTGGTATGACAGAATTTTGTGAAATAAGTTTAACGATGCTATGGTGTAATCTATTCTGGATCTATGATCACCTGCTTGATACGTCCATGCAGGTGGCGAGTCTTGCAGAAATCACCCATTTAGCACCCTTAGGCTTATAGTTTCTAATTCTTTTACAAAAGTCTTACCTATTTTTTCATTCTTTCGCTCCTTCAAATCCATTGTAGATGAAAAACTGGGGATTGACTATAAGTAATTTTGTTGTTGTAATTCAACATCTCTAACAGAAGACCACAACATATTCATGTTAAAGTCACCAGTAATGATGATCTCGGGTTGGATGTCATTGTCCAGTTGCTTCAATATCATACTCAAACAGTCAGTCATTGTTCTTTGTGAACTGGTGTGAGGGTAAATATATATGTTAATTATTACAAGAGATTTAATTATATTGTGTTCCTTGTAACGTATTTTGACAATGAAACAATCCTTTAGACTTTGCACATCCATTTCACTTTACATTTTTAGATCAGTTGATATAAACCCCCACAGGATCTGCCATAGTTACTTGTTTTCTTGGCCAACGAATAGTAACCCTTATAACCTTCCAACCTGAAAGGAACTAAAGCCCAAGTCTCTTGTAAACAAATGATTTGAAAACAGCACAAGGTGGATAGTTGCTTGTTCTAAATTTTTACTTGAACACCATTTATGTTCCAAGAACATATTCTAATCCTTTCAT
This sequence comes from Lissotriton helveticus, assembly GCF_964261635.1. Classification (NCBI taxonomy): domain Eukaryota; kingdom Metazoa; phylum Chordata; class Amphibia; order Caudata; family Salamandridae; genus Lissotriton; species Lissotriton helveticus. The sequence goes on along the minus strand of NC_136061.1, from coordinate 1,635,724,845 downwards.
TCATGATTGCTGACCCCCTTAACGGAACATCGGTTGGAGTGTGTCAATCCTGCCTGACATTATGTAGGGCTGCTGTTAACCAACCCAATTTTACAGTATCAAATAAGTCTCCTTTATTCTCCTCTAATGATCTTAAGACATGCCCATTAGTCATACCTATGGGAATTTTTAGTATTGAGTATTTCTTATTGTTATCTGTACTTTTTTGCCTATTATTTTGTAATTTTGATGAAACAAAAGGGCTAGGATAGGAAAGTTGGAGGGGGTTGTTATTTTTATTCCCCATTCCAGAAAAAAGATTATGTTCTTGAATAATAAAACTAGCAGCAGTGATGTTGTCCAGGTTACTAATGTTGATTCTTGATTATTGTTATCGATCACGAGAAATTCAATTGATTTTATGTTGGTTCATTTAATTTTCTTCAATGAAGGTACTGCATTACACAATTTTAATACGTTTCCACTGTTCTAAATATCATTATTACCCCTAGATTTATATTCCGGCGTAAAAATTACCTGCATTGCTCCCTCTTTTTGATCAGGATTATTTAGTTTAATTTGTTGCAGGCTATTTTCGTCTTTTTCTTGAACAGGCTCAGTTAACTTCCCATTGTGATCACTGACAGTTTGAGACCAAGATTGTTGATGTTTATGTAACTGCTTTCTCTCAGTTCCCAGATCCTGTGGTAATTTAATATCCCTCCAGTTTTCTAACAAATCACTAATCACTTCAGCCCCTCTAGTAATCTCACTCTTTGCTCTTTTCTTTTCCAATTGTGATAGCTTACTTTTCACCTGTTCCTTACTTTCTTCCACTTGCGCCGTTTCCGATGTCTGGTTTTTTTCATCTATCTGTTTTGTACTATCAGTTTGCTTGTTTAAGCTTTTATTTTTTATAACTGTTTGTACTTCCGATAGATTTTTATTAAATAAAGGGTAGAAGGTTTTTATTGGTAACATTTGTTTACATTCTTCTTCACGATTTAATATTTGATTGTGGTTATTTCCAATAGTCGGTCTCACTTCATCCAAGGCTATTGTATTTTTTATACTTTTAGAAACTTTATTTCTCGCTTTCCTTTGTTTTTTTCTCTGTATTTTGGATAGATGAACTTCTGGTACTACGTCTATTGATGTTGATTGTGTCGAGCATAGGTTTTTCACTTCTTGTTCATTTGTTTTATCAACTGTTTTTTCTTTAACAACAATATTGTCTTTACGTTTCATCGTATCTTTAAAGGAGTAATCAATTGCGAGGTTTTAAAGAATTGATCCCAAGTTGCTCCTGAGTTCCTGCTTCCTAATACTTGAGTACCTGGGCTATGGTATTTATAGATGATTGATCCTTATACCGTTCTTTTACAGGTCCTTGATGATCATGACCCTCATCACTTACATTATTAAATTGTAGCCTACTATTCAGAGCATCTTTTTGATATGGAGTGCTCCAACACAGCAGAATTTCTGGGTTACTATTATATTTGTCCATATTAGTTTGAGATCTGTTATTGTGTTTACAATTCTCCTGGTCCAACTTTTGGGAAGTATTTGTTGTAGACAGATTAAAATCCGGTTTCGATAGGGTATTGTCTTCCCTTCTAATTTTAACCCCATCATTTACTTCTTTTGGAGCTTCTTGCTCTGGGTGATTTGTTTGGACCAAAGTAGGTGGGTCCCCTACACCATTAGCTTTTCAGATTTTTAATTTCACTTCTATTGGCATTGGCAGCCCGGTTGATAATAGTTGTTGAGCATCTCCCATCATTTGACTCATGCAGTTTGGAGTTTCTTGTTGCAAATGACCAGTAAGAGGAATAGTTAGCATCTCTAAATCCGTTATTTGACCCCAGTGGTTGCCTAAATTCTCAGTTGAATTTAACATTTGCTCAACTTCTACATCCAACTCAGGCTGACCGGGATCTCTTATTCCTTGCTTAGGGGATGATATAGTTGTTCCGCCCAATGGCTTAATTTGCGTTTGAAGACCACATGAGTTAGTTAGCAACGTTAGCATGGCACTAGTTGGATCTTTCATAAAGTCAAACTTTGATGGCGATTTTTCTGGTTTCCCAAATATATGGACCTTAGATGATTTAAGAGACTGGATGTCACCTGCCTGTTTTATTTTGAACTTGTCTAATGTTGATGTTTGTTGTATTTTTTTCTTCCTTTTAATAGGAGGGAAAGATGGCCGCTCCTTCCCCGACCTCGTAATACACACTTTACAAGGTGAAAGTTGTCTTTCCTCTTTAGAGAATCACAGCAGGCAAGTGAACAGACCAACTGCTTTTAATTGAAATTGGAGACAAAGAAGTATTGAGTAATATTAAGCACACTACCAATTGAAGGAATTTGCAACTGTATGTGACAGTAATGGCAGAAAGTGTCCAGTGATAGGTGACTCCACAGACCAAGCAAGGGGTGCCCTTGCCCACTGATTGCGGCCACCCACCGCCAAACCACCACCAAAACACCCCACAACACAAGCTGCAGCTAGAAGAAGCAAAAGCAGTACCGGCCCTTCAAAGAGCTTCCTGATCACTGCTTACTCACTGCTATTTCAATGCTGGCTCAATGTGGGTTCCCCGTCAACAGCGGCAGTCACCGTCCGGGAATATCAAAAAGCCACCATACTGGCCCGTTGGAGACCGCTGAAGACCTCGAAACCTGCCAACAACAGGAGCACAGTACTGCCAGGAAATGGTAATTTCGGCACTCCACTCAGTCCCAATGACTTCCACTGCAAACCGCTCTCGAGCCTCAATACACACCCCTGCCTGTTTAGCAGTAACCACTACAGCTTCAGGTGCTTTAGACACTTCCACAGCCTCAGCCTCAGCCCCCGCAGCCGCTCTCCAGAGTTACTCCGCAGTTACAGCCATAACCCAGAACCGCGGGCTCAGGTGACTGCTCAGGTGACTGCTCTCCTGTGTTACCGCAGTTACGGGGGCTCGGCGCTGACCAAGATCAGCGAAATCTGCCTGGGCGGGACGACACTGCTTCCTTGAAGATTTTAGAAGTTTTTCGAAGGTTAAAGCGTTGAAACTGGTGGAGATCGAAGATCGAAGAGCGGCGAACTCCTTCCCTACTCCTTCCCCACTGCAGCTTCGACTACACTGACTGCGGGCTCTCTGACCATGTGAGCTCTCACGGCCAATCCCTGGGCACGTGTTTGCAAGCAGTATATGATCTATGTATTGTATTTTTGACCTACTACCAAGGGATGTATGACGGTACAATGCGTACCGTTTCAACGCGTGCCTTTACAACGCGTCTTTAACAACGCAAGTCGTTACAACGACTTGCGTTGGGGGGGGCGCGGATAGTGAATAGTATAATTTACTATTCTAACACCAGTCCCCGTGGATAGTAGGGAAGGTATTGGAATAGTAAATATACTATTCTTTATCCTTTAGCGCCCTCCAGCGCAAGTCGTGGTTGCGACTTGCGTTGTAAAGGACGCGTCGTAAAGGCACTGCGGGGTAACAACCGCTTTGAAAAGGATGTTCCCCACTACCAAGTGGTGTATGATTGATGCATTCTCATGACCAGTGCCTAGTGGCACAGTAATTCATGTAATTGTGGTTTGATGTGCTGTATGTGCATCTTTATGACAAGCGCCTAGTTGGGCAGTGACTTATGTAATGTGGTCTATGTGCTTTACATGCTATGAAGTGATTTATGGTCTAATGTGTTTCTATGTATAAATACAAAGGATATTTTTGATATCACCTGTGTGCAGTCTCTTTTTGTGGTTTTGTGGTGTGCCTAGTGTGTCACTGGTGTATGTGTGTGTTGCGAAAACACTTCACACATTGCCTCTGGGATAAGCCTGACTGCTCTGCCAAGCTACCAAGGTGGTGAGCAGGGATCATCTTGGGTGTGTAACTCCCCTGCCCTAGAGTGGTGGGTTGTGCCTGGCTTAGGTGTATACCCTAGCCAACCAATAACCCCATTTTTAACAGGGACACATGTGGGATGGACAGTATTAGTGCAAAAGAGGATGTGGAGGGCTGCCTGGAAGCCAGATGATATTGGAAAATAGTGGATGAAAGTGCACAGGGAGATGCAGGGTTTTTGTAAGGACCATGTGCTTCTATCACTCTCAGCCTGCGCCCTCTGTTTTATCCCTCTCTTATCCCTCCTCAGGTATCTCTCTACCACCCCACTCTTTGAGTTGGATTTCTTTCCCTGGTCTACACACTGGTAATTGATTTATTTTCTCCCTTTACCCCCCCTCATTGTTTCCAGCTTCTCTCCCCCTTGGGTTCTGATCCTTCTCCCATTCCTCCTATGCAGCACTCTGAGGTTCTGTAATTCTCGAGACTGACTCCATTTTATATTGTGCCACCATTTTGTGTTGCCCTCACGTAGGCCTGTGAAGGTAGCCTGGCGAACAAAGTGGCCTGTCCTTCTTAGTCCATGTATACATTAACTTGGTTTCTTTCTCACTCTGGAATGAACTGTAAGAAACTGACCTCTTCACCTGAAACTGACCTCGCAAAGCTAATTTTCCTGATCGATCTTTGTCTGAGATTGCCAATCAATGTTCAGGACATCGTTAACTTTTAGTTTCCTTGCACATATTTTATGTTGTTCAGCATCTATTACTGTTTCCTTTATGTTCTGACATTACATGGGTTATGCTTTCAATTATAGGTTTGTCCGGCTTTTGGAGATTGAATTTGGGACATTCCTAATGATTAACTTTTGGGTTGGGATACTGTACATGTAATCATGCCATGCCCTGCAGTGCCATCTAAATCAGATTAACCTTTGTGAACTATGTAATTATAATGTTTTGCCCATATCCTGCTAAATTCCCAAAGGCTACTCACCTGCGGACCCTCCAGATTTTCCATTTGTTTAGGAATGTAATTGGTACAACTCCCTTACATGCCTGGGGCAGGATAAAGAGTATATAAGATGTGAAGTAAGACCATTCTAGCAGACTGCCTCATTCAGTTGCTAAGGCTTCTGTGTGACGTAGTCTCACTCATTTGAGTTTAATAAAAATGTTCTCTTTATATTCCAGCTTCTGTGTCAGATTCTTCTTTTGTATTAGTGAGACCCCTGAGAATGAAGATTTGAGTTTCTTCAACTCCCACAAATGTGTAACCTGGTCCTGAAGATGACCTGCATTCTGTACAGGTCAAAACGACATCGACCCACCAACACAACCTTTGGTGCTACTTTTGAGGTTCAATGAAAATAACTGTACTCCTAAATATGTACTAATATATGGGAACCACTGAGTCTTCTATATATAATGAAATTCATGTTTGTCTTTTTCCTGCGCCTCCTTATTGTTGTATATAGTATTTTATTTGTCACTTGTGCTTCACTTTATTAATTTAGTGCTGCAGTATTGTCCTTTCTGATTTATGCTATCCCTGCTTAATGCTAGTACTTGCATTTGACTGCTATAACTACTATTGTCTGCCTGTCTCCTTCCTTTTTTACATTTTTCTGTGCATACTTTTTTAAAAGTAAAATTGTCTTCTACTAATACCTGTTGAAACATTGTTGCTATACTTTTAGAAATTGGGCATTTTCTTGCTTAACCATCCAGTGTCTCTGCCTGCTTGTGGATTCATCCAATTTATGACTGACAGGGGCTGTTTGTGCATTCACTCCAGACACTCACACAAAGGGAGTTGAGGTGTGCCCTGGACATTTTGATGGGCCATCCTGGGCTAGAGTGGTGGGAGGAGTTGTCACTGACAGCTGAATAGGCTGTGGCTGCTCTGCACAATGCTGTCTCCACCCTGTCTTGTGTGGCTGGACCAGGGAGGACAGAACTGGTTTTTACTGAGCAAGAGGGACTTTCTGCCAAAGACTTCAAAGAGAAAAGTAGTATAAATATTGTATCCCTGATCCCAAAACTTTAAAACACTTTTGGAGTAAGGACCCTGCCAAGAAGAATAGCTGGAAGAGCTGCCAGGAGGAGTACTACCCCTTTGCTGTTTGTTGCTATGTTGGGTTGGCCCACAGTTGCTGCTTCTGTCTTGGGCAGTGAAAGGACTGGACTGCACTTTCTTGAAACCTCCTGCTAAAGTTTCCCCAAGGGCTTGAAGTAGAGCTTGCCTCCTGTTGGAAGTCTCAGGCACACCAAAGACTTCACCATCCTTGGGGTACCTGTGCCTGGAACTGTGTCTTTCAGCTGCCACAGATGCAAAAAAGCAACCAGACGCCATCAACAATGCCGCTGTTGGCTCCATGGCCTATTGGCCCCGCAATGAGCACCACTGCACTTAACACCAAACCCGTCGTCTCACCAACACAGTCCAACGCTGTCACTGAGCCGTTGCTTGCACCGTGACCTGTGGGCACAGCATCACCTTGCTTCACATCACTGCCCTGGTCTCATCGATGATGAATCTTCAAGCTTACCTCGACACCACTGCCTGTACCGTGGCCTGGGGGCACCGCTCATAAGTTACACTACACACCGCCCCATCCCACACTGCTGCCTTGGTCCACCAATGCCAGCGCCATTGACTCCAGATCATCTCGCAACGACAGTGCTTCAGCAACGATAATGCCACTGCTTGCTTCGTGACCTGTCAGCACTGCAACATGCACCGCCCCACTTCTCACTGCAGCCCTAGTCTCCCTGATGCCGTAGGAGGCTGTCACCGAGCCACTAGCTGCACCACAACCTGAGGGCACCGCACACCGCACTGCTCCACTTTGCACTGCAGCGCTGATGCCTGCAATGCCAACACTCTTGACATCAACCTCACAGAGTTCAATCTGCAACATGTGTGACTTCAAGGGTCTGAAGATTCCTGCACTGACCTCTAGAACCAAAGCCTGCCAATGCTGCCGATGCCACCTCTTCGGAGCTCATCGCAAGGGCCATGATGCCCTGCATTACCAAGGTACTGTTTGCAGGTCTTTCCCGACACCATAGCTGGCCCGCGATTTCGCAGTCGTCCTGAACTGTTGGATTTGTTTGTTCATGACGCCATGATAACCTCGGACAGAGCTATTTACTTCAAGGAACTGTATTTTAAGTTGATTCTTGCAATATTCAAATCTTTATTACTGTATGTGAGATTTTTTATCATTTTGGTCTTGTTTAACACAGATAAATATAGGCTATTTTTCTAAAACTGGTGTGGTTACCTTTTGTAATGTTTTCACTGTATTACTGTGTGTTATATGCAAATGCTTTACACATTGCCTCTGAGATAAGCCTGACTGCTCGTACCAAGCTACCAAGTGGGTGAGGAGGAGTTATTTTAGAAGTGTAAACCACCCTTACCCCGAATCATCTATTCAGGGTCCCTACTTGGGCAGGGCACAAACATGCGAACCAGAGAGGGGATTAGGCTTGCGTATAAACTTGACCTACAGTGATTAGTGTACATATCGCAAACCACTATGTACCACATCCTGTATTTGTTACTTTTTGGTCTATTTTTGATCTTTCCATGTGTTTGAACTTAAATTTCCTAGTGCATCAGCATTGTCAGTTGCATCCCTAAAAGTGGCTTTTGAGAAGGAGAGGTTGGAAACCTACAACGTGAAGGAGTTTAAGGCTATTTGCAAAAACCTTAAAGTCCAAATCAGAGGCCACACTGGAAATGAGGAGCTACAAAAGGTGCTGAGGGTCTGCGAAGCAGCCAGAGATGCCAGTGGGTATCCTGCAGATCTTAGTGTGGAGACCGAAAAGCCTATTCCAAGGGATGATGTACTTTTGGGAGGGGAGGGACCCTCCAGACAAGGCAGCAGTGGTCTGTCCCCACAGAAGCTGGAGGATAGGAGAGAAGCAAGGAGGCATCCAATAGAGCTTGAGAGGCTCAAAATGGAGTCACAAAAGATGATCTTATACCATGAGTGTGGTATCAAGGAGCTGGAGTTGCAGAGTAAATCCAGCACAGATGGTGGCAGTAATTCATCAGTGCACTTAGCTAGATTAGTGCACATTCCCAAGAATATGGGGCATGCGTACCACAAGAGAGATGACATACAGGGATGGTTTCAGGGCTATGAGGCATCTATCCACATGAATGAGGTCCCTGAAAGAAATTGGGTGGCAGGATAGTTGAACCACTTCACGGAGGAGGTGAAGGACACATTGTTAGTGTTAAATAAGGGGCTTAATCTCACCTATCGTGAAATGAAGGAGGCCCTCTCACCTGGAATGATCTCACTCCTGACAAGTAAAGGGATCAGTTTAAGCAGAGTAGGAAAACAAATTCCCTCACCTGGTTAGAATGTGTAGATTCTTCTTTTTGCAAGCCACTGGATGATTCGGTGAGAAGCAATAATGTTACATATTTTCAGGGGCCGTACAACTTGATTGTGTGGGAGCACTTGTCCAGGCTGTGTTTTGCAGAGCTGCGTGAGCACTTGACAGATGGAAAGCTGACTGATCCCAGGAAGCTTGCTATGGAGGTGGACCACTGGGTTAGTACCGGGGTCCACAAGAAGTCTATGGGGAAGACTCTGCGAAAGGTGGGCAGGATTCCCAGCAAAAGAGAGGGGGGGGGGCAAGAGAAAAGCAAAGGAGTTCTCAAGAGAGCCCCAAACTAGTACCCAGGTAAACATTTCTGCCACAGGAGATAAGAAACCATGGGTCTCTATAAGAAAACCTGCAGGGATGAGACCCCATAAGTGCTTTGCATTGGACCAGGTGGACCACATTAAGGCAATCCTAAATGCCCCAAATGGGAATAGCCACCCAGCGGTGGGCAGTCCACAGTGTTGGCTAGTGTAGCACTTGGGGAGGATTTGGTCCCGGGAGTGGATGGGGACCCTATAGAAATGACCCTTGTCTCACTAGGGGACAGTGAGATGGTACAGGGAAGCCTAGTGCCTGCAAACACTAAGAAATACAGGTGACCATCAATGGGCAAAGGGTAGAGGTTCTCATAGATACTTGAGCCAGCATGACATCAGTCCAGTGTCACCTCGCATCAGAGGAGCAAGTAGACCCCAGTGCATTCCGTCAAGTAGTTGCTGTAGACAGCTCACAGCGCCAATGTAAGGTGGTGCAGATTCCCTTTGAATGGGGTGGTACCAGGTCCCTTGAGGGTGAATGTGAACCCCACCATGCCTAATGATTGTCTGCAAGGTAACGACCTGGAGCAGTCCTTGTGGAAGGATATGGAGCTCAGGTCTCACCTGGAGATGTTGTGGGTTGCCAGAGTGGGTATGCATGACCACTCGGTCCATGGCAGCCAGATCGGGTGATCAGAAGGACCTGGAGCCTGAAACAGTGACCTAGGTGCCTGCCAAGAGAAAGGGCAATGAGTGTGAGAAACCCAATCCTGAAGTTCCCATGGTCGAGATGGAGGCTAACCTTGAGGGGGACGCCCCGGGACTGACAGGGGAACAAGTGGCTGAACTGGGAGACTCATATGAGCTGATCCATTGGCAGCACGAAGAGGGGCCCAACGGGGAAGATTACTGCAGAGAGAATGCCCTTCTCTGGTTGGTTTGTGGCAGCAGGCTGCAAACCAGGCAGCTTGTGGTCAGTCTGGATCACACTGGATCTATTGGAGAAGGGTCTCCTATAAAGTGAGCCTCAGGATACAGAGCCTGGGTCAGCCCATGTGCTGGTGGTACCTCAGCGCTTCAGGACTTTCTGACTGGATCTGACTCATGTTGTGCCTTTGGCAGAACATTTGAAGCAGGACCAAACCTTTGACAGGATTGTCACCTACTTCCTTTGACTCCAAATGCGAAGGCAGTCTAATGCACACTGTAGCCCTTGCCGAATATGCAAGGCAAGTGATAAGAGTGGGAGAAAGTTTAAGGTTCCTCTACAACCTTTTCCAGTTTTAGGCACCCATTTTATGAGAGTGGGATGGACATTCTGAGGCCTCTGGACCCAAGACAGTCATGGACTACATGTACATCCTGGTCTTGGTGGACCATGCCACCCGGTACCCACAGGCTATCCCTCTCAGGACAATGATGGCACCCTTGGTGAACCAGGCTTTGATGGGTATCTTTTCCAGCATGTGGTTCCCCAGAGAGGTGGTATTTGACCAGGGTACCAATTTCATATCCAAGTATATTAGATCCCTGTGGGAGGAGTGTGGTGTAACCTACAAATTCACCACTCCTTACCACCCCCATGGTAATGGTTTGGTGGAGAGATTCAACCAAACTCTGAAGGGCATGATCAAGGGTCTGATTGGTCCATGAGGCATATGTGGACGACCTCTTGCCATGCCTTCACTCTGCTTAAAGGGAGAATCCGCAGAAATCATTAGAGCTCAGTTCCTTTTGAGTTACTGTAGGAGCATCCTGTGAGAGGACCTCTCAGTCTGGAGAAAGAAAGCTGGGAGATAGCTCCCAGGAAACCCCCCAGGATGTATTTAGCTACATGCTGGCCTTTAAAAACCAGACTGCACGCTTCAGGGGACATGCTCAGGTGCACCTAGAAGCCAGCCAGGAAGAGATGAAATAGTGGTACGACTAGAATGCCACTCTGGTAGAGATTCAATCGGGCCAGAAAGTGTGTGTTAGGAGTCCAGTAGAGCCTTCCGCTCTTCAGGACAAGTGGACTTGGCCTTTGAGGTGGTGAAGGGCAAGAGTAATGTCACCTATCTGGTGAACTTGCAGACTCCAAGGAACCCTTTGAGGTTATGCATGCTCTTGGTAATAGATGATAGGGTGAAAGAGGAAAGTGAACCTCTTCCTGGCCTCGTGTCTGTCAAGGAGTAAGATGGGTCAGTAGAAGGTGTGAACCTCTCCCCCTCACTGACCCCATAGCAGCAGAGTACCTGTCACCAGCTATTGGATCAGTTTGACATGCTGTACTTCATGACCCCAGGTGTCACCCCCTGGTGTACCCATGATGTGGACACTGGGGACAGTCCCCCTGCAAAGCAAAACATTTACGGGTTGACTGACATGGTCAAACACAGCATCAAAGAAGAGATTTCTAAGATGTTGGAATTACGGGTGATAGAGCCCTATAACAGTCTTTGGGCCAGCCCAGTGGTCTTGGTCCCAAAGGCTGCTGCACCTGGTGCCACTCCTAAACTTCGGTTCAGTGTTGACTACCGTGGGCGAAATGAGACATCAGGACTGATGCGCACCCCATCCCCAGAGCTGATAAGCTTATAGATCGGTTAGGAGCTGTCAAGTTCCTCAGCACGTTTTATTTAACATTTGGGTGCTGACTGATTGCCTTTACTGATGGGGCCAAGGAAAGGTCTACATACTCAACACCAGAGAGGCACTACAAGTTCCGGGTGATGTCCTTTGGGTTCTGATGCCCTCTGTGTGTAAGAATGCCCCTACCACCTTTCAGAGGTTGGTCAACCAGGTGTTGGTTGGACTGAAGAATTTCAGTGCTGCCTACCTGGATGAGAATGCACTGTTCAGTTCCATCTGGTAAGATAACTTCCTCCACCTCAGTGAAGTGATGAAGGCTATGCAGAAGGCGAACCTTGCTATCTAGGCCCGTAAGTGTCAGAGAGGGCATGGTTCTGTTGTGTAATTAGGACACCAGGTAGGAAGCGGCCAAGTGGCACCCCTACAACCTAAGATTGACCTCATCACTGGGAACAGGATGAAGGAGGATCAGGCCCTCGCAGCTACGAAGGAACAGTGCAGTAAGCAGGCATCACGTAGGGGAGTCCGGGCGGTGACAGCGGGGGAATCGCCAGGGGCATACGGCGGAGGCGGTGATCCAGCAGCTCACCAGCAATAGGTACTCCAATACCATATACTCACCTGGGCCCATAAACACACACACTCACACAAACTGGCAATAAACCGCTGGAGTCAATTTTGTATGATTTTCTACCATTTCAAGATTAGTCACCTCTTATTCTCAACTAATCTTTCACTGATCAAAACGTTATTTCCTCTAGTCAATGGACCATTAGTTGAACTAGTTGATGGTGAAATTACATAAATTATTTCTCTTTTATAATGAAATAACCATAGACTCAGGGAAAGTTTTAAGTCTTTATCTAAATTAATTTCATGTGAATCACTATCAAAGTACAGTACAACCTCCGTCACTCATAGGAAGGAAGATTCAATTAATCAATCATCAAACACATATTTCACAGTATTGCAATGACTTATGCTCAGAAAGAGAGAAAAGGGCACCTGCACATTCACAGAGAGGATATTTACCTAGGATGGTGTGAAAAACAACCCCCTGGCCAAGATGCTGGGAAGGGTCCCCTGGGAAAGATCAGGCGACAAAGGCTTCAGGACAGGAATCCGGATAGGATAGAGGACCTCTCTTCCACCGATGCTTGCATAGCACCCCTCTCTGACACTCTCTTCCACCTCGAGATTCTTCTGCGATCTTCTTCTAAGTAAATTAATAAAAGTGGCTCTGCATTTGATTCTTCATTAGCATCTCTCTGTACTGCGACAGCATTCCAAGCTCTGCAGCATTCAGCAATAACTCCGTCTATACCTAAGTAACTAAGACTACCTCAATTATACCCTACAATATTCATGTACCAACTATTAATGTTTCAATATCATGAAACTACTAACTCTGATTGGACAGGCAAGGGGGGGGTCATCATCACACCATGCTTATTTTTCAATTTAGTCTTTCAGTCCATTTTTAAAAGATCCCAACCCTTAATTTTTATTCATAAAACGTTATTTCCACCCATATTCACATCATATTAGAAACATATTTGTAATTTCTCATGTATTTCCATTTTTCCAGAGGATTTCAATACTGGTTCCCAGGGTATGTATCTTTTTTGTCCTTGGACTGCGTTCAAGAGTCACATCACTTCTTCCGGCTCAGTCACAACACGCATGTGTGTAGGTCAGGTGGTTAACAGGCTTTGGATTCGTACGAGAGGCCCAAATGCATACTAATAAGGAAGTCAGAAAGACAAATATTACTTTCAAAATAAAATGATTTCACTGTATACCATCTATCTCTAGTCTAATCTCATTCATTTATTAATGCTTTCCCTGCATTAGCATCAGTAAAATAGCTCATGTTAGTTTCAGCAAAGTAGCAGCTCAGCATATGAGTTCTCAAGCAGCCATTTTAATAGCATCTGCACAAGGGCTAGAAATTCCCTCCAAGCGACAGCTCGTCATATTGCGTAGATGCAGCTGACGCATGTGCAATAAAGATTTCCCGTTAGCAGCCATTTTAGAATTTCGTTCGATTTACTTATTAGTAATACACATTTATTTAATTTTTTTTTAATTTTTTTTTATTGAGCACTGCAAGTAACATTCAGGAATATACAGTAAATCGTATGCATTTTAAAAGCAATACCGAAGGGTAAATTGGCATGTATCGCAGTCACATTCCGAAGCCGAGCATACAAGTAGTACAAGGAACTTACAGTTGGTGCTGCATCGCTTATAGCACAAGTGCGTAAAACTGTACATTCGAACCGATAAGTTAGGACACTAAGAAATGACATCCGGTGCAGTACCCATGACATCCCCCCACCCCAACATAACCGTCCCACCCAATACCCCAACAAAAACAGGTAACTAAGGTACCGCTACGTTGACTACACACTGGTTCAATGTTTCTTTGTCCGGCGTGTGTTAGGCCTGAGAAGCCCCAGAATGGGGCATGTACTGAGAGGGGGAGAGAGAGGGGGAGGGGGGAAGGGAGCCGATGAGGAGGAGCAGGAGAGAGGAGAGTCTAATGGGAGGAAAGGACTAAGTAACAAAGCCGGGGGTAAGGGAGAGAAAGGGAGGCACTCAGACAGTGTATGGGCAGGCATGAATCTGCCTACTTCTAGACGACTGCACCACTGTCCCGCATGCTATACTGTGATTCTCCGGGCACAGCATCCTCCATGGCTTTAAATTGTTCCACCAAATGCGCCCAATCCAGCAAGTTTGGTCGCTTTCACAGCCCCCTGTACTCTTCACGGTGTAAAGCCTCCCTTTCAGCAATTGCCCATCTGACCACTTCCTCAGGCCAAGCGCCCACCCTTGGCGCCGGAGCAGTTTCCAACGTCGTGTTATCATACGTTTTGCCAGCATCAGGGCTAGCCCTGCAAATCTGCGTAGTAATTTCGACTTCTTAGGGAGGGGGAACAGTCCCAGAAGGCAGGCCTCAATTGTGCACCCCTCTCTGACACTCTCTTCCTCCTCGAGATTCTTCCGCAATCTTCTTCTAAGTAAATTAATAAAAGTGGCTCTGCATTCGATTCTTCAATAGCATCTCTCATCACTCCGATAGTATCCCGAGCTCTGCAGCATTCAGCAAAAACTCTGTCTCAACTAACTAACTAAGACTACCTCAATTATACCCTACAATATTCATGTACCACCCATTAATGTTTCAATATCATGAAACTACTAACTCTGATTGGACAGGCAAGGGGGGATGATCATCACACCAGGCAATTTAGTCTTTCAGTCCATTGTTAAAAGAACTCACCCCTTAATTTGTATTCATAAAACTTTATTCTCACCCATATTCACATCATATAAGAAACAAATTTGTAATTTCTCATGTATTTCTATTTTTCCAGAGGACTTCAGTACTGGTTCCCAGGCTATGTATCTTTTTCGTCCTTTCGTTACTTTGGTTGCTGTCTTATGATGTTGAAATTTATGGAAGTCGGAGATAGCTTCTCTAATTTTTCAAGAGGCATCTGCACTAGGTATCTGCTAAGCTGTCTAAGCTGTCTAATTCTAAAATAGATTTCTCAAGTGCTAGTATTTCCTCCAGCTCTTTCTTGCTGAGATGTTAATTGGCACTAGTTGCACTTCACCGCCAGTTACCGTCTCTTCCTCTCTGTACTCACCTTCCATGAGGCGGAACAAAATTCGTCTCCACTTCTAACGCTCTAACTTCTTAACCTGTCAATCATCGCTTCTTTAGAATAACCTCATTAATTCACAGATTAGATCTGTAAGATATACTGTTTTTTAATTGTGTTTTACGTGTTAAGATATACTGTTTTTTAATTGTGTTTTAAGTGTTCTTCTCTGGACCATTGTTTGATTTCTGGTTTTCTTCTCAATAGATTCCACCTGCTTACACTTGTTTCGTCCTGATGATGATTTCACTTTAATGAGATCAAAACGCTGTCGACTTTTACAACCTAAACGCTGTCGACTTTTACAACCAAAACTCCACTACTGCATTTAATTAATTTGGAGTTTTGTTTATTGTTGTTGTCAATGCGATGTAAATTTTAATGCCACGAACACCCCTCACTTCACGCACTTACACTTTTTGTGTGAGCACTGGAACTATTACTA
Source organism: Lissotriton helveticus (assembly GCF_964261635.1). Classification (NCBI taxonomy): domain Eukaryota; kingdom Metazoa; phylum Chordata; class Amphibia; order Caudata; family Salamandridae; genus Lissotriton; species Lissotriton helveticus. The sequence goes on along the minus strand of NC_136061.1, from coordinate 1,635,709,644 downwards.
GAAATATACAATGATAATCCATTTATGCTGTTAATAAATGTGATGTCATACCAAATCTTGTGTCCCAGCATACCATGCGTAACCAGTCCCGCCTGGACTTCCCTTAATTATTCCTCTTGATTAACGCTGTTCTAAAGAAATTTTAGTAGCCTAGGCTACACCAGGACCCTATTGGCCTCCCACAGACCCTTGTTTTTCCAAATACTTAATTACCCCAGGTCTTAATACTGGGGTTCCCCTGTTCTTGGAAACACTGCTAGTCAGCGTGGCCTCATCACTCCACGTGCCCCCACATCAGTTTTGCTGAGCCTCCCTCAGCCACCGCTGCTACTGGTGGCGTGGCTCCTCTTCTACAAGGATAGAGATCACGTGCTGAGCCAGGCGCGACTCAAATGTCATCTCAAAATAGATAACAGCACCGTTCGGATCTTCCCAGATTTCTCTAGAGAAGTGCAGAGACAGAGAGCTTCCTTCGTCATAGCTAAACGAAAACTGAGACAAATGGGGATATCATACTCTAGGATTTTCGCGGTTAAACTCCGGATAGTGTCAGCAGAGGGGTCCAAGGGGCATATGTATCAAGCGATTTTGTATTCGCAAATGCTGCGATTCGCAAAAAAACCAGCATTTGCGAATACAAAATCGCAAAACTCGATGTATGAGTCCTTTTCGCATTGCATTATTGAGGAATCTCTAATTTTGCGATTCCTTAAATTTCCGTAAGCATTTAAGGAATCGCAAATTGCGATACCTTAAATGCTATGTAACAAGCACCCAAGTTGTGCTATTTCTCCTTAAGAAATCGCAAATTACCACCAACTTGAAGTTGGTGGTAATATGCGATTTCTTTGAAAAATGCATTTTTGTCATTTTTCAAAGTGCCATGTGGCGCACATACATGCCCTTAGGGCATGTATGTGCGCCATATGCGCACACATGCTCATTTTAGGGTTGCATCAGGGTGTTCATATGACACCCTTGCACCCTTGAAATTATTCTCAATTTGCGATTCTCTAATTGCGAATTGCAAATTGCGAATGACTTCCCGTTCATTCCTATGGGCCTCCTGGCCCATAGGAATGAATGTGAAGGTATTCCATAATTGCGATTTCGCAGTTTGCTAATCGCAATTAAGGAATAACAAGAAATTTCAAAATATTTGCAAATGTTTAAATACATCCCGTTTTGCGATTCTCAAATAGTGATTCTCAAAAAATCGCTATTTGAGAATAGCAATTACGGATTTTGATACATATGCCCCCAAGTTCCTCACTACACCTCAAGAAGTGTGGGACTGGATTGAAGAACAGGGGCCACAGGAACGGAGAAATGAAGGACGCGAACAGCCCGAGAAAGATTCCAATGATGGAGGAATCTCAAAGAGACAGGGAGAGAGCAGTGGCGGCGATAGCATCCTTTAGCGCCCATGGCACACGCTGCACCTCCTCGCTATCCGGGGAGGATGCAAGAGACTCAGACTCTGACGCCAGCTTGAGCATAGTGGGGATGCCAGCCAGACTCTTCCTGAAGTGATGCCCCAGGACGGCGAACAACATGATCTGATGAAAACGTAACATGCAAGTGCCCACAGGACTACTGAGCAGGGGGGGGGGTTGAGATGACCAGACTAGGGGTTGATACAAGCGAATGAGGGACCCGGACGGGTGATATGATGTTCAAACACTGGATGGGGAGGATCAGGGGGGCTGGGGGAGAAGGCTTTCCTCCAGGTGAGCACTAGTCTAGTCACCACCCAAACCTTGGACACTTGTTTTGTTTACACGCCAGAGCGTAGTTTGGATGGGGGAGAGTTTGTCACTTGTCCTGGGGAGGGGGTGTTGGGGGTTTCTATAGTTATAAGTTGGGGGCACTGCTGTCTACAGATGAAATGGTACATGAGCTACAGCGGGAAGGATCACTCCACCCAGAATATGTCGCCAGAAGTAACACGAGTGAGAGGGGGCCAGGCGGAAAGGGGGAGGACATACTGTAATGCAAAAACAGACTATATATAACCTACTCTCTTGGAATGTCCGGGGGATGCACCCCATGCGCAAGCGCTACAAAATTTTCTCCCACCTGAATAGGCGAGGGATTCATATAGCAATGTTACATGAAACGCACACATTGGCCCCTGAAGGGGCGGCATTACATTGGAGATGGAGAGGACAGGCATATTATACCTCATTCATTTGCATGGGGGGTTCTGATACGGGTACAGGTGGGGGTACCTTTCCAGCACACAGGACACAAAGTAGATCCAGAGGGCTGTTCTGTCATAGTGACAAGAAGACTCGATGAGCAGGATGTCACGCTGATAAAGATATATGGCCCGAATGCAGAACAAGGGGCCTTCCTAGAAGAGATGTTTGGGATTTTGGCACCACACATGACGGGTCCAGTTATTATAGGGGGTAACTTGAACTGCATTGCAGATCCGGATCTGGACGGGTCCCACCTACCACTCCCCGATTCCCCGGTTCACAGGACGGCCAGAGTTTTTAGGGACTGGCAAACTCAATGGGGGTTGGTGGACCCGTGGTGACGCACACACTAATTAGACAGGGAGTATTCCCACCTCTCCTATGTACATGACTTGCATGTACGGCTAGACACCTTTTTATGTTCAAAAGACATGCATGCACTGCTTCAGGGCACGGAATACCTAACACGTACTGTGTCAGATTACAACCCGATACTGTCTAGACTACACTGGGGGACACAGCAGCAACCCATCCCAACATGGCGCCTTAAGCCTGAGGCCCTGGAGTACCAAGTGTTTTGCACAAGATATGGGGCCATATTGTAACATATTTTGAGGACAATGCCCATTCCACGGACTCCAGGGTGACAGAATGAGAGGTCTTTAAGGCAGTAATTAGGGAACAGTGCATGGCAATGTCTATTGGGGTACCTGGATGTGGAAAGGGCAGATCAAGTGCTGAGGGAGATTGAACTAGGATGCCTGAACCATCCCGAACTCTGCCAAGAGTTGCTGGAGGCGAAGGAAGAGGTAGCCGTGCAGGAAGAAAGGTTGAGGTATTTTGACTATAAAAAATACACCGACAGGACTCACGCTGAGAGGGATAGGGTGGGCAGACTGTTGGTGTGGCTTGCCAACCCCACTCACAGGGGGAATACAATAATTGAGATAGCGGACCCGGCGGGGCAACCACTATATAGACAAGATGCCATAAACAATAGATTCCGCAATTATTATGTGCAGCTTTACAAGAGCTCTGGGCCTGGGAGGGATGGGGAAATAGAAGAGTATTTGTCGGAGCTTCCTCTCCATGCCCTGACGGAGGAGGATGCAGACCAGCTTGGGGCAGAAATATCTGAACGTGAAATCAGAGTGTCTATTAAGGAGCAGGCGAGGGGGAAAATCCCGGGCACTGACGGGCTCCCTAAGGAATTTTACGCAGTGTATGTAGAGGAGCTAGCCCCTAGGCTAGCAGAGATGTATGTGGGGGAGAGGGGACACCTACCAAACACCACCAGAGTGGCGGTTTTAATTCCTCTTTTGAAACCTGACAAGTCTCCTCTTGAGTGAGCAGCGTATAGACCCCTGTCGATGCTGAACCTCGACTTTAACATTTTAAGTAAACTAAAGGCCACGAGGTTGCTCCCACATATGACATTCCTGGTACACCAGGATCAAGCGGGCTTCATCCCAAGCAGAAATATGACTCTAAATATACGCCGTCTGCTATCCATCATGGAGCTAGGTGCGACAAGGAACAAGAAGGGACGATCCTCGCATTAGACATAGAAAAGGCATTTGATAGCCTTGAATGGGAATTTCTATAGGCCGTCTTCTCCAAAATGGGGATTGGGCAGGGGTACCTGCGATGGGTGCAGCTGTTATATGCTGATCAGGTGGCAAGGATCCGCACGGGGCGCAAAATATTGGAGCAGTACAGAGTGGAGAGGGGTACACGCCAGGGGTGCCCCTCTCCCCACTACTGGTTGCACTGGCCGTTGAACCTCTACCGTGTAAGGCACGATCTGGGAAAGGCTATATAGGACTCCAGCTGGGGGAACAGGGGCACCACATAGCATTATATGCTGATGACCTTCTTCTCTTCTTAAAACATGCGGAGAGGGACCTACCGGGGGCAAAGACTCTGATGGAAGAATTCGGAGCATTGTCGGGACTAAGGGTAAATTGGCAGAAGTCTGGATTGCTCCCACTAGAGAAGGTTATGCTACCACCTGAGGACCTAGGTGATCTGCGCTGGGAACCCCGATGCTTCCGATACCTGAGAGTGAGAGTATTTCACTCCATTGCGGATGTGTAAGAGGGGAATATAGGAAGTGCACAGCGGTCGCTCAAGGACAACATGGCATTCTGGAGAAAGCTCCCCCTTTCGGTTATGGGCTGTTTCTCTCTGTTAAGAATGGTGACTCTTCCCAGGTTGCTGTACTTTTTTACCACGCTGCTGGTGTGGAGATCGCAAGCTTGGTTCTGTGAGCTGGACTCATGTATCCCCGCATTTATATGGGGAACGGGTAGACGGAGGGTAGTCCTTACCACGCTGAAAGGGACGCAGTCAGATGGGGGCCTCGCCGTGCCTGATATGGAAGCATATTACCTGGCGGGGTAGTTGCAGAAGTTCACGCAGTGGGTGGTGGGGAGCCTAGCACCGGACAGTGGTGCGCCTCCCTTCACCCTGGACAGACAGAATGTGTTCCGCACCCTACTGGGGACAGCAAAACCACAGGATGTCTGAAGCAACGAACATAGAGTGATACGCAGGTGCTGGGGTAGGTGCCTATGGAAGACTAGGACACGACGCCCATATTTACTGGAATTGCCGCTGATGCTACTGGGGGCATTCCCACACAGGGACAATAGAGGGGGTTCAATGACTGGGCACAGGATACCGAGACGGGGAGCAACTCCCCTTTGAGGAGTTCAGCACAGAATGGGACATCCCACAGGGGCACTTTCTACTTTACAGAGTGGTCACGGGGCACTGAGGCGACACTGGGGCATGGGCACGACAGAACAGCCACAACATGCCACCTGTGAATACATAGGACTGGCAGGGGGGACCATAAAAGCTGTAACATGCCTAACAGGGCAATAGGTCGGGACTCTGCTCAGCCACTGGATCGGTTGCTACATTAATGGGTGGAAGACATTGGTAGACCGCTAGACGACAAGGACTAGGAAAACAGGCTAGTATGGACAACTAAAGTATCCAGAAATGCACACTTTAGCCTCATTAGCTTTTACATGCTCCACCAAGCATACATAACACCAGAACGCATTAACAGGTCTTTGATAGACAAAATGCCAAATGCCCGAGATGTAATGAACGAGGGAACCCCTTTTATTCATATTATATGGAGCTGCCAGTCCCTGACGCACTATTGGCAGGAAGTAGCACGGGAGACAGCTAGGATAATGGAAGGTAATCTCATGTATACCAGCACACGTCTTGATCAGTCTGTTTCCACACAAACCAAAACTAAGACCACAGATAGGTTTTAGGACCTCACCTTTATACTGGCAAAGCGAGAAATCACTAGCAGATGGAAGGCGCCAGACGGCCCCAGCATCCATTAATGGAAGCGAGAGTTAGTGAAATGGTCTGGAAGTGAGGGCGGAGTCTTGCTTAGAAATGGGAAAAGGGACGTGGGCAAGTTGGAGAGAGCTCGGGCATGGGAGGTTTTGATGGAAGAGGAGGGATGACCGAGAATCTGAGGCCTCCACTCCTGAGAGACTGTCACAGCAGGAAATCCCCCAACGGCAGGACCAGGAAGGGGTGATGGAGCAGGCCCTGAGGAAGGGTGATACATAGCACCCTTGGCACAGAGAGGGATTGGACTCGGAAGGGAGGCAACAGAGTAACACAGACACACAACATAAGGGACAGTGGAAGTGATTCAAAGAGCTCATCAGCCGACTTTAGGAGACAGCAGTGCTGGGGGTAGGGGGAGGAAAGATTGGGTTGTAGTTGCCTTGATGAGTGTGGAGGGGGGAGGAGGGAGTCTAGAAATTGCATAGAAGAAATTTCATTTTTTGTACTATTGTGACTGTACAATGAGTGGGCAAGATAGACTCATGGACAAACTGTCATGTATATGTAATGCACGTAGCGGGATACAACGAGACTGAGAATGTTAATATTTACCTGGAAAGATGTCAGAGCAATATATGAGAGAAATGTTAAAGGCAATAAAGTTTGTTTTAAAAACAAAATGGTTGATTTTTCATGATTGGCATATTTGATGTACTAGTAGGTTCCTAATACAGTGCACTCTGTGTTCCAGGGCATGTAAATGAAAAGCTACTAGTGGGCCTGCAGCACTGGTTTGCCACCCACACTAGTAGGATCTGAATGGTGGCTCAGACCGGCCACTGAAGTGTCTGCGTGCAGTTTTAACTGCCACATCAACCTCGCAAGTGCACCCACTTGCCAGTCTCTCATTTTCCCTTTTATTTCATATAAGTCACCCATAAGGTAGGCCCAAGGTAGTCCCATAAGCAGGGTGCAGTTTATGTGAAAGGCAGGACATGTGTTGGTATGTTGTACATGTCCGGATAATGAAATACTATGTATTTTGTCTTTCACTATTAAAAGGGTGTCTTTCCCATCGATGATCATTGGACCTGCCTTGTAACATTTTACAGGTGTAACTTTCAATTGGGAAAAGATAGAGAAATTGAGTTTAGGTTCCCTGAGCTCTGAATATAATACATCTTTTAGCAAAGGTGGTTTCTTGCTTAACCTTTCTGTGTGCCTATGCCTGCTTGTTGATTCACCATCTGGTTTTAGAGTGAGAGGGGCTGTTGGTGCATTCATTCCAGACACGCAATCAAAGGGAGTTGAGGTGTGCCCTGCATATGCTAATGGGCCACCCTGGGCTAGAATGGTGGGAGGAGTTGTCACTGACACCTGAATAGTCTGTGGCTGCTATGTATGAAGATGTCTCCACCCCCTGTAGTTTGGCTGGACCAGGGAGGACAGAACTGGTTTTTACTGAGCAAGAGGGACTTTCTGTCAAATACTTTAATGAGAAAAGTAGTACAAATATTGGGGTTCTGACCCCAGAACTTTAGAACACTTTTGGAATAAGGACCCTGCCAAGAAGAAGAGCCGGAAGAGCTACCAGGAGGAGTACTACCCTTTTGCTACTTGCTACATTGTGGGGTTGGCCTGCAGTTGCTGCTCCTATTACTGCAGTTAAAGGACTGACTGAATGTTCTTATATCCTGCTATTAAAGTTTCTTCAAGGGCTTCCCTCCTGTTGGAAGTCTTAGGCACCCCAAAGACTTCACCATCCTGGGTACCAGCACCTGGAACTGTGTGTTTCATTTGCCACAGAGAGAAAAAAGCAACCCAACGCAACCCAATGCAGTCAACGATGCCGCTGCTGGCTCTGTGACCTGGTGGCCATGCAACGACATCGCCGCTCTTCGAACTGTAATCCTGGTCTCACCAACTCCCTCCGACGCCGTCACTGAGCCACGCTTGTACCGTGATCTGTTGTCACCCCTGACACACCTCCTTGCTTCACATCGCTGCTCTGGTCTCATCAATGATGACGCTCCAAGTGGATCTCGATGCTGGTGCCTACACCGTGGCCTGGGGGCAGCGCTCGTAAATTACACAATGCACCGCCCCATCCTGCACAGCGGCCTTGGTCCACCGATGACATTGCCATTGACTCCAGATCGTTTACCGATAACAGTGCTTCAGCAATGACGCTGCCACTGCTTGAACCGTCACATGTCAGCACCGCAGCCTGTCAGCACCACAAAAGCACCACCCCACTTCACACTGCAGCCCTGGTCTCCCAGAATACAGTCACCAAGCTGCTGCCTGCACCGCGACCTGAGGGCACTCCACGCTGCATCGCACCACAATCCCGACATTTGCCCACGCCAGCTAACCTGACTTTAACCTCACAGACTTTGATCTGCAACACGTGGGACTTCAAGGGCCCAGTGGCTCCTGCACTGACCTCTGAAACCGACACCTGCCGACTCCAGCAGAGCCACCTCTTTGGAGCTCATCGCAAGGTCCATGACGCCCTGCATTTCCATGGTACCATTTGCAGGTCTTTACGACACCGTAGCTAGCCCGCAATCTTGTGGTCAACCTGAACTGTTGGATTTTTTTGTTCACAATGCCGTGATAGCCCCGGACGAACCTTTTGACTTCAAGTAACTGTATTTTAAGTTGACTCTTGCAATATTCATATCTTTATTACTGTATGTTGGATTTTTATTGTTTTGGTCATGTTTTACACAGATAAATATTGGATTTTTTCTAAAACTGGTGTGGTGTCTTTTTCTAGTGTTTTCACTGTATTACTGTGTTGTATTGTGCAAATGCTTTACACATTGCCTCTGAGATAAGCCTGACTGATTGAGCCAAGCTACCAAGGGGGCCAGCAGGGATTATTTTAGAGGTGTAAACCGCCTTACTTTGACTGGAAGGAAAGGGTACAAACCTGCCAACCAGAGACCTCCATTTTCAACAAGGAAAATCAGTTGCTTGTTCATCAGGATGATGTCCATATGTAGGTTTTCTGGAATGAGTATCATTGGTTGGAGTTACTATTACCAGTGGTAGACTTACTAGGGGAGCAACTGTGGCATTGATAGCTATTCACCATTGTTTGTGGTTACACTTAGTTGTTGTTATGATGGGACAGGAAAACTCAGGGTCAGCAGGATCAATTCTTGCTATGGGAGGAGCACATGGTGTAGGAGCACAGACATGTAAGGGCGGGGCTATCATCAGGAGAGCAAGATGAATGGATTTGGTAAAGTTTGACAGCGAAGCAAGTGATGACATCAGTGGAAAATAATTGTAGGCCAGGTTGGGTGAGTGAAAGGGAGGAATTTATAAGGAGGGGGGCTCTTGGAATTTAGTAAAGGCTGTGGATTTTGTTGAGGTAATTTATTGTCTAGTGAGGTATTCATTTTGTAAGGCAACATTTTTGCTTGGGTAGTTTATGACGTTTTAATAAGTACAGGCCTGTGTAAATAAAGCAGACTTTTACCCTTATATTTTGTGGCAGAATGTGACTTTTAAGTGTTGTCTCACCTGATCAGATAAGCGCTGTGACAAGGAAGAGTAATAACGTAACAATCATCACGTCTAATTCCTCACCCTCTTCTTCCACCTCACATGTCTCTCTCAGACTTCATCTATTTAGGGGTTGCTTGAAAGTGGCAGGAAGTTAAAGGTGGAAGGTTTTGGTTACTTATAGCCTTCCATAAATTGAGGCTCTATCTTGTGAAGGACAAACACCTTAAAAGACAAAGTGTGAGACAAAGCCTATGTAGGGACGCTCAGGCACAGTAACCAGGCACTGAGGAGCGGGAGCTAGCGCTACATGTCCCCGACTGCTTTGCCCTTACAAGCAGCAACGTGCACTGCAGGAGAACCTTATCTTTAGCACCTGGGCTCCTGCAGCAAGGGACGCGCCCGGGCACGGCCCGGTCCAAGACCGGGCAAAGAGTGGGCCCATCTGCGGCCGTCTAAGGCTGGGCTGGGCCTATCCTCTTGATTTTTGTCGTGTGGCCCCTGGGACGGCAAGGGCTGGGAATGGGATGCGTCTGTTCGAAGGAAACCAATGCCTCCGAACATTGACTGAACCCGCGAGCTAGTAAGTGATCCACTGTGAGCAAGAGCTGCTGATATCTTATTACAGGTGCCTCTGAGATCTGGCTCTCAGTAGTAAAATGGTTAAATGCAAGGCTGGAGGTACTAAATCATCTGTTGATTCAAGTACCGTTGTAAAGCAGGCTACCATAGACTACTTTTTAGCACGCCCTGTGGGAGCCATAACAAAAGAGACAGATTTGGCTGAGCAGCGCCTGTCAATAGAGCGAGGGGAAATTGAAAGGCTGGCATCCGGTTGAAGAAATGAAATCTTCATTCTCAGGGAATACTTACTAATAAAAAAAAGAACTTGGCACAGAAGCTGAAAATATGAAAAGACATCTTTTTTAAATTTAATAAGTGAGGCCACGTCACACAGAAGCCATAGCAACTGAATGAGGTAGTCTGAAGAGTACAGAGAACAGAGGCCTTTTATATGCTTAGGGTTACAAACTTCAGCATACAAGTAAGGGGCAGTCCTAGCTTTTGCAAGCATGCAAAATGCCTAACATTCCTTCTTACACAAGCTGGACAAACCCATAATAAAAGGACCACAACCCATATCATAAACAGACCATAAAAGAAGGAACAGAAACAGATAGAAGTAGGATAAGGCATGTTTGTGTGCAGTAAAACTTTTTGATGTCCTGTGCTCTGATCCTTAATCTTGATCAGCTAAAGGGCAGGAACTGGTTTAACAAGGTCAGCTTCAGGCAACAGGGTCAGTTCACTCAGGTCAAACAGGAGTCAGCACGAACTCGAGCTAAGGTGTACATGTCCTTAAAAGACTAGTTCAGCCACAATCATCGGCCTATGTGAGCGCAACCACAAAATGGCTGCCATACACATAATGGAACCCACGGGTTCAGAATTCACAGAACCTCAACCCTCACGCCCTCCACAGATTTCTCCTCAACAAGCAGGTTACCTGTAGATCCAGCAAGGATCTTTTTCCACAAAATCTTTTGTACACCTGAGACTTTCAACAGGAGGCCAGCACACATAAGCCCTTGGAGATTCTTCACAAGCAGGATACCACTGCAGGGCAAAAAGCATCATAACACAGGCAGAATCAGGAAATGCATGACAACCCCACACAGCACAAAGGAAAGAGGCAGTACTCCTCCTTACAGCTCATCCGCTCTTCTCGGTAGGGTCCTCTTGTTCCTAGAAGTGATCCAAATCTCTGGGGTTTTAGGTCTAATACTTATACGCCAAAATGTATTTGCTCTCATTGTGGCAAGGGTCTCTGAACCCAGTCCAAACCAGTTCTGCATTCACTGGTGCAGCATGAACAGGACCACAGAACCTCACGGTGGGGTAACTTAGTGCCGTATTGTCTGTCTTATTTACAGTGTTGATACAAGAAAAAGAGATATGAGTAATATGATGTCATGAGGGAAACCAGAAAAGAAGGTTAAGAACAGAGAATTTGTAATGAGGTGAGAAGCCCAGCGAGTATCTTTTTTTGGACTGGGGATATTGGAAAAAGGTCAGGCCAGGGGGGCATATATTGATTGACAATCTCATGGCCATTTATTTGTTTAGGAGCATCATCCTATGCGGGTGAATATTAGATGGTTGACGTTGGTGCAACGGTTGGAATAAATAAAGACGATATCAGGAGATTACATTAAGTAAGTCACAGGCCATTACTGGGTACTATGATCCACCATCTTGGTGGGATCTTGATTATAATGTGGTTATGTGTATATTTTTCATACCGCTCATTATTCAGGAAGCGTCAAACGGTTGTGAGGCTGACATTGGCATTAATAAGAAGAGGATTGCTAAGGAGAACTCATGAAGTGGAATACAGGTAATAATGGTTAAGAAAGAAAGAGTTGCCCTGGGAGTACCTTTTTGATAGCACGTCACTGGTGTGGGTTCATGGATATTAGATCTTGAAGAAGCAAGAACACCCTGTTTTAGTCCCTGTTTTAGGAATGATTATCAAACTCATTGGTTACCCATCTCTGCATTTTAGATCTTCTACATAAATTCAAATTTTGAGTCGCCTTCAGAATATCTGCGAAAGGATAGAAATTCTTGACCAGGTCACATACTGGCTGTAATATAGTGATTCAAGGTGAGCCATTATACAATGTCTAGGTTGTATATCATGAAAGTAGTTTTGAACAATATGAAGCTCAAGAGGGTGCAGCAGTGGAGATGATTATTGTAACTGGTAGAGAATGTGTAGCCTTTTTTTGCCTAGAATGTTGATTAGGCAGTGGTATCTTGTTGTATCCGTAAGTGGTTATGTTTACCAATGTATTAATTTTATATGGAAGTGATTATATATTCTGCTCACCATGCTGATTATCAAATAACGACATAATTGTAGGAGTCAGCTTATGTAGATTTGTTTTGAGATGAATATGTTTGTGATTGTTTGTTTACATTTTTCTTTCACAACCCTGAGGACGTCCCATCACGGGACGAAACGCGTCGGCTGTTGAATTTGTACTGTGATCTTGAAACCTTTGGAAAATACAGAAGACGTCTCTGTGGAGAAGTGTTATTGTGAATTGGAGTTATTATGTTCACATTGTATTACTAGTACGCTCCTTCCTAATTGGATTAATTGTTTATTTATAGGGAGGTTGGGCGGTGCCTCCGTGGGGGGTAGAGCGTAATATTGCTCGTGAAGTGCGGCCAATTGGGTGACCCACTTATCACCAAGTTCGTGTTAGTAGACCTGTCATTGAGTGTGCCTGGGACAAATGGGGCAGACAAACATTTGGCACCTGTTGTGGAGAAATATCCTGGAGTATCTAGGAAATAGGAGTGCTTGAATATTGTACCCACTCAGGTCCCAGAGGGTACCCCTGCCTACCAATCATTTACTACTTCTGAGTAGTGGTACCCTTGTCACCGCAATGCCAGACTTCCAAGCCTTCAGCTTTACCACCAGCAGCAAAACACAAACGAAAGTCTTAGAATAATGTAACTATAAATGCGAGCTCTCCTGACCTCGCAGTTCTTCAGGGTACTGTTGGCCACACTAATGATATGGACAAAACATCTGGGCACTGTTCTGGGATAAATGAACAGTTATTATAAATATAGTATTATTGCCACTTAAAAAGAAACTGGAGAGGTTGGAGGGTGAAATGGAAAATATTAACTCCTGTTGTAAGAAATTACCCAGTACACACTTAGTAAGGGATGAGGTGTTGCAGCCTTCCAAATGTAGGCTGTCAAATGTTGCTAAAATGTTGTCCCCTCCCTTTGAGGTTGCAGACTAACTAGGTGTGTGTACAGTTTCTAGTCAGACCCAGATGAATAATAAGGATGGTCAAGTGCTGAGGTCTACAAACATTCAGATATTTGTTGTGGGTCAAACCCACCCAACCGAAATAGACAAACATCTCTTTCACAAATACATACACCGTGAAGAGCTAGCAACTATTAATCTCCCTCCTGCTTATGTGGAAGTTTTGGTTATTGTCCCCCCACTGATAGCAGGAGTCAGGGAGACCCCTGAATGTCTAAAAAATAAGGTCGTCCACTGGCTAAACTCTAAATGCTTGTTTTCACCAATTAGAGCACACCAAATTCTATTCACAAGGAGAGTGAGATAGATTGCCCCCCCTAACGAAAAGCTTTGAGGGAGATTGTATAGTTATTAATTTCCAAAATCCTAGCTGGAGATATTAATGCAAAGGCAGTACCACCACCATTGGCTGATCGACACATGGCCACTGAGGTATTTATACCACCACTTATGAAGCCGTAACCACATCCATGCCAGTGCGCAAAATGTGCAGACATCAAGGCTGCCCCCTCCCTTATTTCCCTTATCTCTATTTGTCAAATAGATACCAGGTATTAAGCACCATAGAAGATAATGGCTAACTCAGTTGCAGTAAATACAGAGTAGGGGATGCTGCGAATTACCATAGAAAAGGTGTATCTAAGGGCCAGGTGCGCAATATGCCCTTCATTGTTGCTGATTATGTACCTGGTTTGGTAACGGAGCATAGAGTGGTGATACCTATGTCTGGTAACATAAATTGTAATGACTGATATAATCCCAGTAGCCCACTTATAGTTGCCCCAACCAAGAATCCATCCAGCAAGTATGTGGAGGGAAGATTTAGTTTGTCACATGGAACGTGAATGGGCTCACGAACAAAATAAGGAATATCGACTGGATTAATACTATTTCTTGTTTTGATATTATATGCATGCAAGAAACCTGGTGTATGAGCCCTGTATTTGTAGAAGGGGTTTCCTCATATTTTTTAGAAGCAAGAACATCACAAGCTGGGAAGTCAAAAGGTGGGCTCCTGAATCTTGTCTCTAATAACATCTTGGTGACTGTTAAGAAGACCTCATCAGTGAGTCCATACTCTCAAATATTGTGGCAGAAGGAAAAGGGAGTGAAAGATCTGGTCAATTTAACCTTTATAATGACGTTTTTGATACTACACGCAGTAGAGTGGCAACGGCACTTGACCATAGTTTGGAGTTCTTTTTAAGCTCCATCCATTTGAATGTTGTATTACTATGGGCAGGCGATTTTGATAAACAGGCCTGTGCACTATCTGCTAACTAGGCATGCAGCCACACTGATCAGGATGGGGTGGAAAATGACCACTTTTGCCGCAACGAATATAGAGAAGCTTTGAATTTTATTATCTCCAAATACGATGTACAGCTATTGAGGTGTGACCACAACACTAATGGGGAGTTAGCTCCACTATATATTTGGAGAAATTCGGCCACAATAATTGATCATGGATTGGTATCTGCACCAGCTAAGGCTATGTGTGGTTCACCTATTACTGTTCTGACGGTCTTAAGTGACCATAACCTAATTTTATTACCATTCTATTTCTGGGGTAAGAGGTATGACTTATTTCCTACAGTGAATAGCATTACTTCAACTAGGACTAAAGGTGTAAGAAATAAGTGGGAAGCTATTGATCCTAGCAATATGTCATGGAAAACAGTAGGGAATAATTTCAGGGAAATTGGCAACTGTCTCCAGGAAGCTGTTGTACCAAATATGGTCGTAAAAATGTATTAACTCCATAAAATTATTCCTGACTTCCAATCCAATTACATAAAGGAATAACAAAAAGGGGTGGTTTGACAATACCTGCACTAAAGCTCTTCAGTCCCTTAAATATGCCATGAGTAGTTCCCCTCAGGATACTTTTGGTTATTAAGTCCCTGTGTACTAAATACAAACAGGCCCTGGCAACAAGGATAAAACGCTCCAGAACGAAGCATGGGAAAACGTTGCCTTTCCTGCAGAGAAAAAGAAGACTAAGTTGTTCTGGGATACAGTGAATACACCCATTTGTTTTTTTTAATGACGATATCTCTGAGTTCAGTTCCTTTGTTACCTGTGACAGATGGGTGACACATTTCTCTGAAATTTTTAAACAGAATAACGAGGGTGCCACAGGGTGTTCTTGGGGGTTGGTATGCGACTGGGAACCCATTACGTTGGAAATTATTAACAAAGAAGTCATGCAGGCTATACAGACCAGTGGTGAAGGACAGGCCCGTGGACCAGACGGGGTACAGGTAGAAATATTAAAATCTGCTCCAGACTTCTGGGGGCTTATTTTGACCAGGGTATGTAATGCAGTCACAGTAGACATGATTCCACCATCCTGGGGATCATCTACTATTGTACCCATATATAAAAATGGGGCTAAAGCAGCCCCTACAAACTATTGCCCTATTTCCCTTTAGGACTCCTCAATGAAAGTAATGAGTAGAGTCCTTTTCACAACATTGCAGGAATGAGCGTACGAGCAATCTATTTTGACCCCAGTGCAGTTTGACTTCAGGAAGCAGTTGGGGAATGTCGAACAATGTGTTAATCTTGGCCTTTTAATCAGTAAATATACCAGGGCTAAGGCATGCGCCCTATACCTATGTTTTGCTGACCGAAGCAGTGCTTTTGATTTGGTCGACCATAATCTACTGTGGGCAACCCTGATTTCCTTAGGTGCACCTAGTCCAATCATTTGGTTTCTTTCACGCCTCTATGAGAACCTATCTAGCCAAGTTTGTTTTGGTCACAAGGGGAAGGTACCACTTGGTTTAAAGTGGGGCATGGAATTCATCAGGGTTGTGTGTAAGCCCATTTACTTTTTTCTCTTTTCATTAACGGGGAGGCTAGTCTCCTACAGTCTCTGCAGGCCAACGCCCCTCAGGCTGCGGGACACGCTATACCAGTGCTGGTATATGGTGATGATGCACTACTTTTAGCGAGAACACCCGTGGGCTTGCCGAGACTGAGGAGTGATTTCGCCAAATTCATGGCCTCCAAGAAAATGGTCATTAATAAATCTAAAACATTCACCATGGTCTGTGTCCTAACGCTGAAGACATGTAGAACTTTTTTTACTGATAGCACCCCAAATGTTTCCGTAAAATCTTTCTGCTATCTGGGGATTTTATTTGCGGGTAATGACTCATGGACTTAATTGGGCAGTCACCCCATTAAGGAAATGGTTCCTCTATAGAAAGCAAAGGTGTTACCACTGCCTCATATGGGGCAGGCCTCTAGGTTCATACTAAGGGTTCTGCTATGCAAATAGAAGAAAATAGATTTTTCAAATGGCTTTTAGACCTACCATCTTCTGCTTCAAATACAATTTTACACAACGAGGTTGGTCTGCAGTTCCGAGAAGAACACCTTTCGCGCAATAAGTACAATCCACAATTGATATTTGTAGCAAAAAGGTCACTATTTATTTAAGACAGTCGAAACAGATCATCCTGATAAAAACACTTAATCCTAAATAATTGACCATTGACACATTATCCAAAACATTTCCTTAATATTTGTCTATAACCAAAAACATTCCCAACAATTTTATAATCCCAAATTCCCACAAAGTGTACCAAAACCAGCATTGAGTTATGTCATCATTTAACCACCATATTCATCATTTTCCTCCCCTTCCTCCACCCCCAGAGGGAAAGGATAAGCCGCTCTAGCCTATCCCAGACCCCCACACAGCGCCTAAATAAATATAAATAATAGGATAACCGTAAACTGTCCTAAATGTGACGATTCCTTTTAATTCTTTTTTTTATAAAATAAATAAAATAAAATAAACAAAAAGGGAAGGGTGGGTGGGACAAAGCTCCGACGCCACCTCTAAACCGCCTCCCACTGACGTCATTCCCGCCCTCCTCCCCTGCCTATAAGCCAACCCACTAGACCCGCCCCTATCACCTCCCTAAACCAATCGCACAGGGGATTGCTCCCACAACGCGAATCCTCCCAGGGGGACACCGGCTCGCGCCCCGGTCCCCCTGGGTCCCATCGCGCAATAAGGACAATCCATAATTGATATTTGTAGCAAAAAAAGGTCACTATTTATTTAAGACAGTCGATACAGATCATCCTAATAAAAACACTTAATCCTAAATAATTGACCATTGACACATTATCCAAAACATTTCCTTAATATTTGTCTATAACCAAAAACATTCCCAACAATTTTGTAATCCCAAATTCCCACATATTGTACCAAAACCAGCATTGAGTTATGTCATCATTTAACCACCATATTCATCATTTTCCTCCCCTCCCCCCACCCCCAAGGGGAAAGGATAAGCCCGCTCTAGACTATCCCAGACCCCCACACAGCGCCACCCAGGAAAACCAAAGAGTTTTCCTGGACCCACCCAGAAATTAGACAACATGAAAGAAACAACCCTATTTAACATTGCTGTCGCACCATAAATTCTTCCCCCAAAAACTCGCCAAAAGATCCCTCAACTCCATTAAGTAGTAAGCCTGACCCATCATTGATAAATGTACCCCATCATCACGAAATAAATGTTTTTCAACACCTGTAATGAGTCCATGTGATAAACCTTAATGCCCGTAGCCGGACAATAAAGTTTCATTGCTCTATTTAGTTTGCGGCGCGCTTTTTCAACGGCAGTGTGGCTTCTAGCTCCTCTCCAGCAATGGCGAAAAATAAATTCCGTCCACACCACAGATGTACCTGACCAGTTATCTTTTAACACAGCTAAGTCCAACTTCATTTGTTTGATAAGGGTTAAACCAGAAAGATCCACTAAATCATTCTCACCTAGATGAATAATCAGTAGATCCGGAAACCCCCTCTTCCTGGATAAGTTGGAAAGCACAGGGAACAACGCATCCAACTTCATCCCTCCCACACCTTTCCAAAATACCTCATGACCATTCCCATGTAAACCTAAAGCTCTGCCACAAAGCTGCTGTTCCGCAAAGGTGGCCGAACACTTAACAAAGGAAGTCCTACAATCCAAATCCTCATTTTTCGTGGCAGAGGATTAACTCGTCCTGTGGTGACAAAAAGAGAATATTAGACTTGCATAATGAAAATAAGACAAGCATTCATGACCTAACATATCTAGAACAACAATCAAATTTCCATCTGCCTATTCGTTGTATCTCATCCCTGCCCCAACCCAACCTTGCAGCTTCATTTGCAGCCCCAATTCTGAAGGAGTGAGTTCCAAATCATAAAGGGTTTTGACCGGCCAGAATTAAAACTTTCTTCAAAACCGCCAGTAACTGTAAAGATGTAATAATGTTTCCATCCTGGTGACAAAAATTATTCCTTGACGAAAGACCTTAGACTGTAAGAAGGAAAGCCATTCATCTAAAGGACAACAACCCACCACCCCACTCCCACGCAAATGAAACCATACTCCTTTCCCCATTTGATCTGTTTTCGACTGTCTCAACCATATTCTCAAAGCACCGTGCTGTATCTGAATATCAGTTGTTGGTATGCCCAATCTAGCCCTCAGCCAAAACAATTCAGACACTCGGAATGCCCCAAAGAATAACTAAATCATACACATCCTAAAACGAGAGACCTCCCACCCACTGAAACAACATTGTGGCAAACAATAACAACTGTTGCAAAAAAGAAAAAGTAATAGGTTCCCGCAAAGGCAAAGAATGTGTCCTCAATTTGCTGAAACCTTTCAACATTCTCCGTAACAAAAACCCACCCCCAAATTCCTTCCCCAAAAATAAATCATCATAAAAAGAAATGCCCGACAGTTTACCCGCAATCGTGGTATGTGACAAACCCTGATCCATCAAATATAATACATACTGCAACATGAATTCCTCGTTACCAACCGCCATACAGGTCTGATTCTGAGATTCAGCATAAGTTACAAACTCCGACCAGGCTTTCTGATAACAGCGTTTGGTGGACAGCGCAATGGATTGCTCTACCAACTCGATGATCCTTACTCTCCCATTGCCCAAACATCTGTAGGTACCGCTGATTTGCAGTTGTCCGCCCGTGGTGCCAATAAACGAAAAGCCTGCCAATTAAAACAGGATAGTGTGTCTGCTATTGAATTATTCACACCTGGAATGTGTCTTGCCCGGAACACAATATTCAGTTGTAGACTAAGCAACATAAACTTTCGCAACAGGCATAACACACGCACATCTCTTGCCCGTTGTCGATGGACCAGCTCCACCACAGACATGTTATCAATGTGAAACAAAATGCATCTGTCCTTAAATTCCTCACCCCAAACTCTCAACGCTACTAGAAGCGGAAAAAACTCAAGGAAAGCAATACTCCTGCCTTGTTGCACCCAATGCTCTGGCCATTTCTCAGCGCACCAACGTCCATCCCAAAATATACCACATCCATGTGCCCCTGCTGCATCGGAAAAGAGCTGAATCTGCCACAAGGTGTTATCTTCCAGAAAAAAGATTGATACGCCATTGAAATTCTCAAGAAACTGTAGCCATATCCTAAGATCCTCTTTGACAGCATTAGTCAATCTTATCCTATGATGCGGCAAGTAAGCACCCGACATGGCAAAGCCCAATCTTCTACATAACGTTCTACCTGCTCTCACCACCCGACACGCAAAATTCAAATAACCCAGCAAACGCTAAACCTGCCTGAGCTCCATCTTACGTCTACCCAACACTTCCAACAAGAAAGATTTAATTTCCAGAACCTCATCAGCCGGTAAGCGAGCCATCATCAATTCTGTGTCAATCTCAATACCTAAGAAGGTGAGCTTTGTAGAAGGGCCTTCAGTCTTTTCCGGGACTAGCTGCACGCCAAACTCTCTTGCCATCTCCTGAAAACATTTCAAAACTGCGCTACACTGACTAAGTTGTGCCTGACCAATAAACAAAAAATCATCTAAATAATAACACACCGATGCATTCTCACTTCTCTGTACCAGGCACCACTGCAAAAATTTACTAAATGTCACAAACAAAGCACCAGAGATAGAACACCCATCGGTAAAGCCCTATCTACATAAAAAGCTCCATCAAAATACATACCAAGTAGCTCAAAATCTATTGGGTGAATCGGTAACAAACGAAACGCTGATTGTATATCGCATTTCGCTAATTCAGCACCAGTCCCAGCCACACGCACCAACCTTAAAGCATCGTCCACTGATGTATAAGTGTAATTTAACCAGGCAAAACCACCCACCTGTAAGTGTGCCCTGCGAATTATGTCAATATATTTAAACATGGCCAAAGCCCTATCAGGATACCTCTCACAATACACGCTAGCGTAAATGAGAAAGGCAGCCGTCCAATTCTCAATGGACTTAGGGACTCTGGGGCGATGTGACGGTTCCCATTCCTCCTCTTTGGAACCTTCTCTGGATTGAATATCCCTATGCAGCAAACGGAAAACATCCACAAATTCATGATTCCAAATTTTTAGTTTAGTTTTGTCAGATAAATGTATACCAAGTGGCATGGCCAATCCCATATAAGGAAGCTTTGTACGCATTCCACTAACACCTGACACTTGAACAGTCAAATCAGATGGAACAGCCGCAGAGCCTTCCGTATCAATAACCTGGACATGTGACACAGGCCGTAACTTAGGTACAACAGTAGGAACGTATTACCCAACTCCTGTAGGTTTAGAAATCGCCACCTCAGCCGCACCAGCATCCAACGCATTGCCACCCGCCAAAGGCCTGGACCAAGCAGTCCACCATTGAGGCTTACCTGTCGTGAGCTGCGTAGCCCGCTTCTGAAACTCCTTAGGATCTTCTTTACTCTTCCGTCATCGATCTTGAACCGTCGAGAAGTCCGCTCGAGACCTCTGTAAAATACTAGAAGACATAAATGCACCCCGATCCCCCCATCCAAATCCTTAGGGTAAACCGAAGGAGTCGTCTAGTGTACCACATTTCCCACCATAATATCATCAACCTCATTATCGATATCATATAACGTACCATCCTGTGGCTCAGAGCCATAAATATTCAAAGCACTAGTGCTTGGCATCTGACCGTCTCCAATGCCTCCGTCATAATCTCTCTAAGAGGTCACGGGCCTCCGCTGAGAGAACCTGGCCGCAGAATCAAAATCCGCTCCAGATCCGCCATGATGAGAAACCGCCTCCCCAAAAGCCGCACTTTGCTTCGCATAAGGGACAGAAAAAACATTGGAACCCTGCCCATGAGCGGGGTCTGCCACTAACTTCTTACCGCTCTTGTATGAAGTCGCTGATGACTTACCCAGAGAAGACTCCTTTGAGGAACCTGACGCTGTAAACGCCGACATATCCGAATGTGCTACCCAACCAATTGCCCATTCTGTGGCCCAAAATCCGAGTCAAAACCCACCTGAGAATGGCAAGGCGGAGGGCGAGATTCTGCAAATAGGGAAACAATGTTAGCACGAGGAACACGTTCACTTACACAGTCTTGCACCTGGTCCCCCAACGGCCAAAATTCTAAGTCTTGGCCTGTAAAAAATGTACCCTCCTTATAATTAGCAGGGACCATTCTTTCCGTATAAAAAAACCCTATGTTCATCACCTAATGTAGCTTTGGACCTTGGTGGGCCTCTAGGCTTTGGCATCTGAGAATAAGTAAAACTGACCATGCCCCCGAAGCACCCCTTTCCACATCCTGGCAATTCTCAGCAGTTGTCTGTGGTAAAGTGTCTGCAACCTCCATAGCTCCCTCCTCCTCCCCTTCCTGTCATCTGAATAATCTACCAACATGGCACAGTATCTGTCCTCTATGACAGGGGGGGCAATGTCAATCTGTACCACAGCGCTCTGTACATGTAAGCCAGTCTGTGGAAACTTATGCTCCTCTACTCCTCCTTCCTGATTGTTGAAATCATCTGCTGTGGTCAAAAACTGTGCAGTCCCCGGCTGATGAGACATTGCCAGGCCCCTCCCTCGCATTGCAGACGCTGGTACACTACTATAGCCCCCAGAGCCTCTCTTAGTGCCTTTGAGAGCAGCCCTTCCAGTGCGCTGCATTTGAAAATTACCATACTGCCCTTGTAGAACTTCAGGCCGTGACGCAGCTCGCGGCCTTGCACTCCTAGCTCAAGTGCTCCTCCCCGCAGGGCGCTCTTTGCGCGGCATATTAGGCTTGTCCGAGAAATTAACCACCTGTTTAACAAGCATTTACAATGCAACGGTTTCGCCTTTGGAAAAGTTTGAGCTATCGGCATTGTGAATTACAAACTTTTTATTTATGTGTTGGTTTTGAAAACAGATAAATAAATGGCATTGTCATTTACAATGGCAATAGCTTAATCTCTCGCAAATGCGATTTGTATTGCATTTTCAATGCAATAGGTCACGTATTTAAGCAAGTTTATGCTATTGACATTGCAAATAATTCGTTTTATTTATGTTTCAAAAACCAAAACATAAATAAAAGGTCTCACACTGCTGTCTCTCTCACACTGCTGACTCTGCCTTGAACACACCCACTGCTGTCTCTCTCACACACACTGCTGTCTTTCTTACAGACACTGCTGTCTCTCATACACAATGTCTCTCACACTGAAGGTGTGGGTTGTTTCCAGCTCATCCCGGCTCCCCAGGTTTAAAAAAAAAAAATCTAATACGATATAAAGGGCTTTAATGCTTTTGGGTCAAGTTCCCGATATAAAAAAAAATGAACAAAAAAAAAAGTTGCATTACCACCTAAACAGAAAACTCGCTACTACTAATATATGAGGAGGACACTACCAATTCTAGTAAACAAAAAAAACACCAACGCTCCAATTTAAACAGAAAATACACCCCCCCCCTTGCATGCAAATAGAAAACATACACGCTAATACAGCACACTTCCACTTATACGTAAACAGAGCACACACTACAGCTTGTATTTAACCAGAACACACACCACTTGATTGTGAACAGAAAACACACAACCACCAGAATGTAAAACAGAAAACACACAACCACCAGAATGTAAAACAGAAAACACACAACCACCAGAACGTAAACAAAATAAATACTGCCAATTGCGGCTAAACAGAAAACCCTACCATTTGACTGTGAACAGAAAACACTACCACTTGCACGTAAATAGAGGAAACACTACCACTGGCAACAAAATACAGAAAACACTACAACTCGCTTGATTGCCAACAGCAATCCTGAGGGCCCCGGGATTAAACACGTGCCAAGTGAGTGCTGGGTGAGTGACTGAGCGCAAAGATGGAAAAGTGAGGGGATAGATGGGCTGCTGGACTAGTGGGTGAGAGCATGAATGGATGAACAAGGTCTAATAAGTACAACTCTCTGGGGTCTACCTTGTCCAGCTTTCTGGCGGTGATATTGCTATAGGGAGCACAACGAGAACCTGTGCAAAAGTACAGTCACCCAAGAACAAAGGGTACAACAGTCTCCTGAGGCAGATGTATATGAAACTAGATCCCCCAACAATAGTACCCATCAGCAGGGACACAAGGGACTAGGAACCACACATTTTCAAGGGGCAATTTGAAGTTGTGGGTATTGGTGTATATTTAAAAAGAAAAATATCATGGTCTGCAGGCCTTCAGCATAGCCAATTTAGTAATTCTAGAAGTACTAATGTTGTAATCAATCTCCAAAAGTGCCACTTGGTTGTAGCATGCAAGTACATTTTGGTTGTCA
Source organism: Lissotriton helveticus (assembly GCF_964261635.1). Lineage (NCBI taxonomy): Eukaryota > Metazoa > Chordata > Amphibia > Caudata > Salamandridae > Lissotriton > Lissotriton helveticus. The sequence goes on along the minus strand of NC_136061.1, from coordinate 1,635,686,096 downwards.
CCAGAATCTCTATTAAACTTCACAAATTGCTTGTAATCAAGTGGTTGCCAAAGAGGACAACCTTTTTCTTCTAATGAAAATTGATGCAAAAAAACTCTAAAACCCCTAGGAGAGGCAACAAAGCAGCTCCAATGGGGTGAAAAAATAAACAAGAGAAAGGGCTGTGATGTGTTCTGTACTCTAGTGATGATGTAACCACTGTATCATCAATAAAATGCTGACAATGAATGGGGAGACGGATTCCAGTTGGAGATATCACGAAGAGCGGACCTTTGAGCAGCTTCTGGTGTGGATGAGGTCTCAGTTTTTTGCGAACCTAAAAAAAAGGGTTTTGGACTTTTGCTGCTGTTGTAAAAGACTCAGTTGGATCCTAACAGATTGCTTTAAACCCTATCACCAATGTCGAATACAACTGCACAAAAGCAATTCTGGCTGCAGAGATGCCACACACTAGCAAGAAAAACATACACCTTAGTACCCACAGCATCAACCTACAGAAATCATGCCCTGGTGTGTCAAAAAAATTCAAACCCGGGGCAGAGAGGAAACTACAAACAAAGAGCCAGAAAACATCACTTGCTGGTTTTAACGCTATATTTAACTATGTAATTATGTTTTACTAAATTTCATGGAAGTTAATAAAACTAAATTACTATTAGTCAAGCAAGATACGGCAAACCACTTTTTTTTGCTATTTTAACACCAAGTCATACCGCCTACATAACTGCTATGCAACATACCAAAAGCAAAAGAGTGGCCAGGAAAGAAAATGTCTCTGCGATACATTTTTGGGTCACAATTGTCTCCTGTATGTGAAAATGACGCAAAATGGCATAATGCAAAATTGAGAAGTTTTGCCTATTTCGCGTAATGCAAAATTCAGGAATTTCGCCATAGGGATTTCAATTTTGCCCAGGCTTAGCTTTTTACACCCTTGTTAAATTCTTAACTCCCATACAAACTTTTAAGTTTATGGGACTTGCCAAGCATTGCCAATGTCAATCATTTTGATTCCTCTATACTGAGAAGGTTTTCAGTAAGCTTAACTAACATGCAAAATAAGGGCAGCACGAACAGGTAAAAGGCAGGTGGTGATAGCAGCAGCTCAAGATTGTACAGAAATAGTTTATAAAAAGCCGAATGCGTACAATTTGGGCTGCACAGGAATGGCAGGCAGAAGTGCACACTTATTCAGACACAGAACAGTTACTCAAGTGCGAACTCCCTTGCATACAAAGCATAATAAATGCCTATGATGTGGAACTGCTGGCATCCACAGAGAGAGGGAAAAGAGAAAGGAAATAAGGAAAAGAGAGTGGAGGGTAGGAAAATAAAGCAAAGAATGAATAGAAACAGTAAGTAATAACGTGATTTAAAAAGAGACTGAAGTAGCATTGTCAGTGCAATATCTTGGTCAATGAGAATCCACACATGCACACGCACACACACACAAACACACACCCATGCACACACACACCCACACCCACACGCACATGCACGCACACACACACACACACTTTCTCTAAAATACATTTAAAGTGGTTTCTCACAAATTTTCTACTTTAAGTTGACATTTGAAAGTGAAAAATACCCCCTTTTGCTGATTTTGTCCTATTTAACTGGCCTTAACAAAGATATGCTGGCTACTCAGCTAAAATGTGCATAAGAAACCACAGTAAGTTCGTCAATCGATGGCGGCCGTGATGTCAGCCGTGTAAGCTGGTGTTTGACTCCTCTGGTCCGTGACTATCCTCCTAGCTCAATTTCAATATTCCTTTCCCTGAGCACTTTAAAGGATAATATGTGTGCCAAAAGAACATGCTAATAGAGTTTTCTGTACTTTATGGCGCTTATCTGCCGATTGAACTACGTGAGATTGGGACTCACCGTTAAGCTGCTCTGGGTGTGGCGGGCGGCTCCTCGCTTCTATCTCCGCACACCTGGGTCGACACCCACACAACTCCACAACTCCACAGACCCGAGGAAGTGATTCCTGTTGCGAGCAAGGCACCTCGCTCGACAACATGCCTCCGAAGCCCCAAACAAAGGCGGCTGGTGCAGCGTTGAAAGCCCGCGCCTCGGCTCGGGTGAACACAGAAGCTGAGCCTAAGGCGGCTGCCCCTGCAGATGCGAGTGCGAAGGGACGTCCGGCAGCTCCCACGAAGTCTCTCTCTCCAAACATGATTCCGGCGGCAGCTATGGGAAAACAAGCACCTACGAAGACACAGGGGGCGGGGGAGGACACGGACGGCGGGAGGAGGACGGGAGAGGACACGAACGGCGGGAGGGGGGCGGGAGAGGACACGAACGGCGGGAGGGGGGCTGGAGAGGACACGAACGGCGGGAGGGGGGCGGGAGAGGACACGGACGGCGGGAGGGGGGCGGGAGAGGACACGGACGGCGGGAGGGGGCGGGAGAGGACACGGACGGCGGGAAACGTGCACAGGACAGCGAGGGAGGGGCGGGGAGGCACACGGAGGGGGCGGGAATGGACAGCGCATCTGAATTCACTTTCAGTGAAAGGGGAGGGAACGGGAAAAAACGTAACTCCGCCCTGGGAAAAAATCTCGGGAACGCCCCCGAATCTGGTCCGGCCTTGACGGACAGATCCGGCACTCAATGGCTAGCCTCCATTTATGGAGCTAGCCAATGAGAGCCGGGGGACGTTCCCGAAGTGCTTAGTGTCGACATAGGATTTCACCTGCGCTGAAAAGCTGCGCAGAGCGCAGCCTTTCGGCAGGCGAAACCCAATAAAGCGGTTAGCGACTGGCATGCAAGCCGCTACCGCACTACTCACCCCCAAGGCTGCCGAGCGCCGCGGGCGTTTCAAGCCCGACTCCATTATTAAAGCTGCTCTCCGGCCTCAGAAGGTCACCGCGCCCCGCCTCAATGAGGGCTCTCACCGCGTCCTTGACAACACTGCTGTTGTCCATGCTGACGAAAGAAACGCCCCTCCTCCTCTGAAAAAAGCCTCCTATCACCTACACACAAACGCGCTCCTCACAAAGCTCCGACGCCACCTCTAAACCGCCTCCCGCTGATGTCATTCCCGCCCTCCTCCCCTGCCTATAAGCCAACCCACTAAACCCGCCCCTATCACCTCCCTAAACCAATCGCACAGGGGATTGCCCCCACCGCGCGAATCCTCCCAGGGGGACATGGGCTTGCTCCCCGGGTCCCCTGGGTCACATTGGTGAAACCTCTGTTATTATGGGTTTCGCTATGGCAAAGTCAGAAAACAGCTTCACCAGAACTATTATCCTGGACTGTTTAGCAATATAATGTTCTAAGTATTCCTTGGCTTTTCTATATTAATTATCTTCTTGGTAGGTTGTTTAATCTTTCAATTTAGTCAGACCCTACCCAGATTATATTACTAAGAGTAGGATTAAAGGCAACTTCCTAAAATATAGACTAGACAAGCGTGGGGTAGATAATGGTAAACAATTGGCAGTCGTTTTCTACAAGTCCCTGGAGCAGGAAGAAGGGGGATAGAAATACTTATTACATGTGACAAATATGCAGCACCGATTTGTGCTAGTAAGATTGAGATGTGTCATCGTGCATCATCTAGTTGCCTTTCCTAACATGAAGACTTGCCCCCCTAATCCGGCCTTCTGCCCCTGCGATGGCCAAAGTAAGCAAAGCACACTGCACTTTTTTTTATTATTCTGTAAATTATAGCAGAATTTGAGGTCTTTTTTATTTGAAACCTATGCGTGTTGCCCAGAATATTAGATCACATAAAGCAGCTATGAAATTCTTGATGACTCTGAGTGACCCTTCGGTGTGTTATAATGTAGCCCTTTTTATATTGAATGCTATTAACATCATGAAAGCATATTGAAATAAGTAAGCAGAGCACTGCGCACTTTTCATTGCTTCGTAGATTTTTAACTGGACTCAGTTGTTTTACCTAAATTGATGGTTGTTGCATAGAATATTAAATCATATAACGCAAGTATGACATTTTAGGTGACTCTGACTGTACCTTTCGTATGTTATAATGTCACAATAGGGTAGCAGCTGAATTACACTACTGTGTTTTTATGTATTGTATGAAATGGAGCCTTTAACGATAGGACAGTGGGACATTTTTTGTATCTATATGCATGTGTAATTACTTATGCACTTTTAAGGCTGTTTGTATCAAGCCGAATAAAGTGGCATGAATTAATGGATGATTAAGTAAATCAGTGTAATGCTGCTGCGTGATAGAGAAGCAAATAGATGCAAGAAGCAGTTATTTTTTTTTACTTCAACGTTCTCCTCAAAGAGCAAGACATACATGAAACATTTTACTGACTAGAGCACAGGTTCCTTGTATTCCTATTTTACGTATCGTCATCGACTATCAATATTTTTGCCTCAAAAACTATATTACCACACAAGACATTTATTTCAGTGCACCGATTTGGCGAACAAAACCTACAGTGCAGCCTTCGTCATATACCGGTCACAAATAATTAAAACAAGTTGTGCACTTAAAATGTATGAGGAGCAGAAACATTTCTCTGCTTCAATAATAATTTCCAATTTGAATAAGGATGCTATGTGCTCCTATTTGGTTCTCGGAAGTCGGTGCAAAAGGGGCCCTTTAAGAAGAGGCCGAGTGATTTAGCTATTTGAGAACAGCTTGCAGCCCCACGCAACGCAGGGTCAGTGCATTTGTGATTTTTTTATTTGGGCAGCTGGCCTGGTGGCACGGCAGCCGGATTTAATTTGAATTGAACGCACTGCTAGGGCCGCTTCAGAGTGACTCTTTGTGTTTTAATTTCCTAGGGGATCAACACCCCAGACTTCCATTTTAGTGATAACTTCTTCAGGCCTGAAGAGCCAGTCCGTATTTATTATTTTTCTGCCTTCTCCTTAAAGGCCTGCTGGTGGGCTCGCGGAACTTGCTGACGGCGAGCAAATCAGCCAAGTGTGAATTGCTTCGCTGCCTGTCACCTCCCTCATTAGGCAAGTGAGGCAGGGAACTATGACCCTCTCCCCTCACTGAGCCATTATTAGACAAAACACACACATTATACACTCTATCTGCATTCAGGACAGACTAGCGCTACATCTGCATGTTTGCCAGGCTGCTGCTGCCCCCTGACTGACTCAGCTTGTATGTGACAGTGGGATTTTCTTCAATGGCTGTCGCTGCAGTGTTTTTATGTATGTGAAGGTATCATTGGTGCACTTGGGACGTTAAAGAGCCACCTTTCAAAAAGCAACTTTCTGATTGGCCCATAGGATCGTCGTGTGTGGTTTGTAAGCATGTGGAAAGTTGCCCACTGATATCTCGTAATCATGCTTGCTGCCAAGAACCCTTTTAAATTGGGGAAACGGCCATTACAACGAGGCCGTTTCAACGAAAACCATAACCACGCATGCATTACAACGCATGCGTGGTTACAACGACAGCTTTTACCACGCATACTTTTACTACGATGTACGTAGTAAAGGCATGTGTGGTAAAGGGTAAAAATTAAAAAGGGGGGGTTGGTGGGGCTTGCCCCCCCAAAAATAAACCACTAACCTTTAGAGGAGATGTGCAGGAAATCGGCGGCGCAGGGGAAGGAAACGGCCGTTTTTTTTTTTCATTTATGACGTCACCACGGAAAAAACGTGGAGAAGGAAAAGCGTGAAAATAGTATTCCGTTGTAACGCATGCGTGGTAAAGGCATGCGTTACAACGGAGTTCGTTGTAAGATCATACAACCGTGCCATGCCACTTGGCGATAACAAGAGTCTTATCACCAGACATCAGAACAAGCATTAGCAATGTCAATAATTTTGGCTTTCAAGGAATGTTGTATGGTATAATACTAGTTTCGGTTCAAAGGTCATATCAGAGTTGCACAGTTAAGCCAGACCTAAACATCCATGGAGGTTAATCACTGCCCTCCTTTCATCCATGCTGCTCCCAGAGACACAAAACATATATTATCTAGTTATCTAAGACACTTTAATAGCATTGTAATGCCATATGGGTGCCCCTGAAAGTTCAAGCTCAGGCAGTTGGATAAATAAAAACAATGATCACAGCTGTGTGGAGGGCAATACCTTTTTTGCAGAAGAACATACCTTATGCCCAATCAAACCATGTACTACTGGCTCCAAAAATGTGGGCAGAGCCAAGGCCCCTATCTAGTGCTGTTCACATAAAAAGGAGGGATATTTTCATGCTCTTTGTTATGTGTTCAGTTTCTGTAGATCACGCCAATGCTATAAAATATTGTTTTGACCACTGACACTAGTAGTTTTAGTTTTTTTTAATAAAGAAACCCAGATTTTCCTCCTTCCACGATATGGAAAATCAAAATTGACACAGAAAGTAGTCCTAGGTCTGATGGTTGCTGCTTTGCAATTTGACAAGCACCGCACTGTAGATTCCTTTCTAGGAGATTGAGTCATAAAAGTAATATCATGTCAACAGTTTTCACTCTGAAGGCAAATGTATTATCTAGTAAATTCTTAAATGTCCATCTCATTTGGAGTCCAAGTGTTAGTGCCCTAATGGAACAAATGCCTGTAAGTCAGAATATCAAGGGCAGTCCTGCAAATATATTCTAGCCTAAAAACCAAAACCAAAATATTTTGAAGCTATTTCTAGGTAAGTATAGATGTATTGTTCTTAACCTACATACTATGAGGATATATAGATTGTCAAAATGGACCAAATGCTTGCATGTCATGTTGCGGGGAAACTAAGATAAAGAAAAAGACAAGACTCTGCTTGGCAAGGCAAACAGCGTTTTACTGTCGCAGCAAGGAGAGTTGCTATCCCACACAGGTAAACAGCTGGTCTCGATTTGCGGCTTCACAGGCAGCCACTTATATAGCAACATGACCAATGCTTATTATAAAAGGTCAAATAGTAAGTTACTTTATAGTTACATATTGGTTACCGAAAACATCTTGTCACCTGTGTCCCTAACCTCTTAACATATTTCCTAGAGATTCTTCATTGTAATTCTAATAATGCTTAATAAGCCATTTATTTACTTCTTTTGGATGCATGTATATTTGTGTGTTTTTCATCATTCTGCTCCCAAGACTTCTTATCAGATTCTGTGTACTCTTGGCTAATTCAATCTCCTGCTCCTATTCTTCAATCATGTTTTCAGTTTACTGGGACAACAGTATAGTGCTTTTGCCAAGACCATTAATTCCTTCAAGCTTACAAACACATGTTATCCTTTAACCAAGACCTTGCAGGTAATGCGCTCTATTTTCTAGTGAACTCTTCACCGCTTTTCGCATCAACATGAAACTTGGGCCTAAACTGCTCTTTCACCACATATAATTCTATATCGCTTTCTACTGTTGTCTGATGTGGCGTAATTTCTTCACATTTGATTTCCTCTCCAACAGTTAGAATATTAAGGGCAGTCCTACAAAAATATTCTCCCCTAAATAACACAAACGAAAATATTTTGAAGGTGTATCTAGGTAAATAAATTTATTGTTCTTAATCCACTTCATCAAACCTTCAGGATAAATAGATTGTCAAGGTACATGTATTGCGGAGAATAGTAAACCTCTTATATACCTAGTGTCAAAATAATTTGATAATATTTAGGCCACAATAGTTTTGTAGGATGATATTTCATCTACAGTATTTTGGTAGTATACCGGAAGCTCCAGGATACAAACCCATGAGTTCCTCTCCTTTAGAAGTTCCTTCCTTTTTCCAGTATCTTCTCAATATTGTCTTGTTACAAATCATTAATTTATACAGTGTGTATTGCATATGTAAAACACATTGTAACGTTCAGGATTATTCTTGCATGGACATTACTGATGATATCACCAATGACATCACTGGTGGTGTAATGTAACACTTCCTATACTATAGTTTACAGTTTCCTTGCAGTATCGCTTTTTTATTCAAAAGTTACAGTTTTCTTTCACTGTCCTCGTTTTATTCTTCGATACTCACTCTTAAATTTTATCAGGTGAAATCCTGTGCCAAGAACAATGGCTCAGATGTTGAAAGGATTTTAGCATTTGCAAACTCTATAAATCAATATATCAGAGGGTCTGTGAATGCTAAAACCACTTTTCATATGTACTAAACAGATATAGCAATTTTTCAAACTTTTCCCAAAATGCTAAATGTGGTTAGAAATGGATGTCCATTTCTCTCTTCTACTCCCTGGTAGGTTGGTAGGCAATGGTCAAGGCTCCTGAAACAGTCGAGCCTGCCAATCCTGCTTGCAGAAGGCTTCTCCTTGGGAGGTAGTGTGGAGGAGAGTTATGAGATCCTTAGTCGGAAAATCTCTAACTCATTGGACGAATTGGCTCCCTTGCGGAAAATCAGGGACAGGGCCAAACCTGCCATGCCTTGGTTTTCCAAGGAGCTTTTCCAGCTGACGCTTCAGTGTAAACGTGCGGAGCGTGCCTGGAGGAAACAGTATCTTGAGCCTGCAAGACTCTCTTTATACAGGCACTGCTGGCCTACAAAACACAGATCAAGGGCGCCAAAGCCAGTTTCCTTGAGGAGACGTTATTGTTAGCGGCGAACAACTCTCAGGCCCTGTTCAAGATAGTCAGGGATTTGTCTCGCCCTGTCTGTGCTTTCTATGATATCCCGGCTTCTCAATTGCTTTGCGATTCCTTGGCAAAGGCTTTCGAGGACAAGATCGTCTCCATCTTGAGCAATCTAGGTACTCCGGCCATCCCTGTTCCCCAAACCGTGCCTAACTCTGCACTGGGGACTACCCTTAAGATCTCGGAGATGGACGCTAGGCATGCTCGGCTGAACAGCTTCCCCCCTTCCTTTGAGGATTTTTGCTCTGTAGCTGACGGGGTCTCTTCGGGTTCTCCCTTCGACCCGTTACCATACAAATGTTGGAAACTGTTCCATGAGGACCTCTTTCCCCCTCTTTATGCCATCTGCTGTCAGTCCTTCAGTACCACTCGGGTTCCGGACTGTTGGAAGCTGGCCATGGTATCACCGCTTCTGAAAAAGGATACATTGGATCCAACTTGTTCAGCGAACTACAGGCCTATTTCACTGCTTCCTTTCCCAATTAAGATCTTGGAGAAACTGGCTACAAAACATCTGTCCAGCTTTATAGAGACTAACATCTGCTTGGACAAGGCTCAGTTTGGGTTCAGGCCAGCCCACGGTACTGAGTCTGCATCGGTGACCGCTTTGGATGACCTTCGTTCGCCTGTCGACCTTGGTCAAGCAGCCTTTTTAGTGCTGCTCAACATGTCGGCCGCGTTCGACACGGTCAGCCATGCCATTCTGGTCAGGAGACTAGAGGAGATTGGGGTATCTGGCCTGGCCCTGGATTGGTTGGTCTCTTACCTTGGTAATAGACACCAGGTGGTAGCCTTGCCGCCCTACCGTTCTGACATTAAGAAAGTGGGGCAGGGCGTACCTCAAGGGTCGGCCATTAGCCCTATTCTATTTAATCTATACCTCCGTCCCCTGGTCAGACTGATCAAGTCCTTCGGCATTGCGGTCATCAATTATGCCGATGACACGCAACTTATCTTCTCGTTCAAGTGTAGGGATGCTGTGTCGCAGGAGATTTTCCATCGTTGTATGACAGCTACCGCAGAATGGCTGAGTTTGAACTCCCTGCAATTTAACAGCTCAAAAACCGAGGTACTGCACTGCTCAATGGATCGCATTCCTCTGCCACCGGACTTTTGGCCTTCTTCCTCCCAGGGCACTGGGGCAGCGGCAGTCTCAACTCGGAATCTGGGTGTGATGTTCGAATCTAATCTACAGCTAGACGCGTTTGTCAATAAAACCGTGGCAACGTGTATGATGCTGCTCCGAACATTGCGGAAGATTCTTTCTTTCCTCCCGGTCCATGCCCGCCCAGAGGTAGTGCGTAGTATCATCTTCAGCAGGCTTGATTACTGCAACGTGCTACTTCTGGGTGCGCCAGCTATCCTAGTGGGTAAACTGAAGAGAGTGCAGAATATGGCTGCTAAACTGGCTCTTTCTAGACGGCGTCTTGATTCCTCTTCCTTGGCGCTTATGGATCTCCACTGGTTGCCAATTGCCCAGCGTATTGATTTTAAAGCACTATGTCTTGTTTTTAGGACCCTCCATGGCCAGGGGCCGTCTTCGCTGCAGACGATGTTCTCCTGGTATATTCCTACCGGACCCCTTCGTTCTTCATCAGCCTGTCTGGTGGTAATCCCTAAAATTGTGAGGACTCGGATGGGCGGATACTCTTTCAGATTCGCCGCAGCTAAGCTGTGGAATGCTCTACCCTTGCCCTTGAGAAGTAAGGAGGATTTCTCCTCCTTCAAAAAAGGATTAAAAACACACCTCTTCCCCAGGATAGCATAAAGATTGAGGCAGCATAACATCGCGTATGGCTGGTCAAGTCAAGCGCCAGGATACCCTTTGGGTGACAGTTTTGCGCTATATAAATATGCCATACAATACAATACAATACAATGTCAAATCGGTATTTGGAAGGGGCTTGTTTTGGGCTTCCCTTGCAAATACCGATATGGTAGTTTGTATATGAAAGTTTTGCAACTGAAATTCAGTCACAAAACATTACAAAATTAGTTTGGGGGGGGCTATTAGTACATAGGTCGGTTCATAAAAATATTTACTGGTCGTAACACAACTAGTCACAAATTACAAACAGTTTTTAGTGACATGTTCTTTGCACATTTTGCCCAACATAGTTGAGGGAGCAATAAGTGATTGGGATGATGTGAGAGAGTAAATAGGTGATTGAGAATTTGAGTAAGAGAATGAGACAGCAGAGGGCTTCAGCATTACCTAGTGGCTGAGGAGGTGAGTGGATGGTTGTGTGAGACAGTCAATAGCTGAGCAGATGGGTGGGCGAGTCAGTGGCATGGTCACTGAAGTAGCAAAAATAGTTGTTCCATGAGAGGTAAAGGCAGGTAATTGAGCCCAGAAGTCCACATAATCCCTCCATCATCTCAACTATGGAGAAATTAATAGCCCCACATTGATGAATAGGTACTCATTGCCGTTGACTGGAGAATTTCGGGATCAACTTCCGTGTGTTCCAGTAATAGATCATAAAAGCAAAGTTGGACCATTTTGATTAAAATGCCTCCACTTTTGGCCTTTGGAATACTCATGCTTCATTATAGAAATGTGTGTTATTTCGGATGGAAACATTTTGGCTTACTTATGAGTCTGGAAAGAACATTAACAACATGTTTCAGAAGCAGTGCAAATGACACCATAACAATAATTTTTTTGCTAAACTGGGAAATCAGAATTCCTTGACAGTCTTTTGAGTTTTGTTATGTATCCTGGAAATATTACAAAGGATAGTCCTAAAGTACAAGCAGTGACTGACTTACAGAGAAATAAAACTGTAAAGGATGTTCAGAAGTTTGTTAGACTTTGGTATTTTCTACGGAATATGTATTGATCACTGCTTATCTTTGATAGAACCATTGACTTATCTGGCTGGACGGAATATGACATTACTTTTGAATGGCAACATTGATGAGTCTTGATGGAAGATAAAGGAGGTGTTTTGTTCTGCAGCCGTGCTATAATAATTACTTTGTTGCATATGGCTTCCATGGGAAGCCTTTATCGCGAACAACCAGGTGGAAATAAGGTTATAATAATACAGAATTTCTAAAGCGCGATCAGCTACCTCAGCTAGGAGGTGTCCCGGCGCTACAGTAACACATTTTGACCATAAGGACTAAGAGGGATTTGCAACTAGCGTGGTTGGGTAAAGAGCCATGTTTTCAGCATGCGCTTGAAGCAAGGCTCGGAAGGAGCCTGCTGAAGAGCTGGGGGCAGGGAGTTCCAAAGTGTTGCCACGTTTGCTGAGAAAGTCCGTCCCCCCAGCCGAGCTCTTTTTGCTCGAGGAACAACAATCTGAGCACGGCTGTTGGATCGGAGGGAACGGGCTTGGGTGTATCTCGGTAGTCGGGCTCTCAGATAGTTTGGGCAAGTGCCATACAGGGATCTGAAAGCCAGTGTGAGTGCCTTAAACTTGATTTGGCTTGCTACCGGTAGCCAGTGAAGTGAGAGGAGATGCGGAGAGACCGAATGCTTGAAAGGAATCCGCATTAGTAGTCTCGCAGCCGCATTTTGGACCAGTTGCAGTCGCTGTACCAGGTATTTGGGAAGGCCCAGATACAAACCGTTAGCGTAATCCAGCCTCGATGTTACTGTGGCATGGATTACAGTTTTTCGGCAGTTTACCGTTAAGAGTCTCAGAATCTTACGTAGGTTCTTCAACTTACATAGGCAGCAGCCAGCTGTTTGCTGGATGTGTAATGCAAAGGATAAACTGTCATCCCACCGCACTCCCAGGTTTTTTGCCGAGTGGTATTCAATGCAATGTGGTTTACCACGTTTGTGACGTCACTAGGGTGAAACGCTCTGTCAGAACACTATTCAGAGGGCCATGGGGAAAGCAGGAGTTACTGGGCCTAACCATGGGGGATGAGGCCTTTCACTCAGAATCTCTCAGGGCCCTATCTGCTATGAATTCTGAGCAATTGGACCAAGGACCCCTTCAGCACTTGACTTTCAGCAGTAGCGTGTGTTGAGTAGTCCAATGCTTCTCAGGGGGTAGGCAGATACAGAGGGTGAACACAGCCTCACTACTGAAATTACTTGCAGTAGTAGTAATAAATGATAGCCAAGTCAAATGTTTGCTTTTATGAAAAAAAGTATTTATATGCAAACTCAAACTAAATTACAGCATTCACAAACAATACACACAGTCCCCTCAGGTCAGGAGTCTAGTGTTTTAACAGGTGGGTCCCTGAATCCCACTCCCCTTTCGCTAGCGGTAGTAGGGATTCCCCATTCACTAAAGGCGACATTGAAGTTAAGCTTCAATAGAAGCCAGAGTCTCCAGAGTCGCACACCGACTCTTCATTAAATTCAAAAGAGTTCCAGCGCCGAAGCTCTATATGGTAGATAAGTTCCCCCAGGGCCGTCTGACCCAAAAATAAACCTTACCCGTACTAGCATGATCTGAACGACCAGAGTTTACAAGCATGCTCCCTCCATGGGTGCTGAGGCTGCGGGGACTGCCTGTGGTAAGTTCTTCATATGTGGGGCAGTGGTCGGATGTCCTTCAGTTTTTCACACAAAGTCTGGCAGATGTCATAACAAGGGGTATGCAATGCTCTTCCGATGCTGGTAAGTTTCTTGGGATCCTCCCTTCAGGCGGGGGATGCAACACTCCTGGTGCTGAGGTTCCATGAATTCTGAACCCGTTCCATAAAGGTCATGGTTTCGTTACGAATTTGATATTAGTGAACCGGAACTAGTTATTGCGGCAAGTATGAGTGTTTTCATCACATTAGACCGATGGATTCACTACGTATTTAGGGATTTCGTTCTGAACCCTTGGGTTCCATTTTGTGTATGGCAGCCATTTTGTGGTTGCCCTCACATAGGCCGATGACTGTGGCTGAACTAGTCTTTTTAAGGACAAGTACACCTTAGCTCCAGTTCGTGCTGACTCCTGTTTGACCTGAGTGAACTGACCCTGTTTCCTGAAGCTGACCTTGTTAAAGCAGTTCCTGCCCTTTAGCTGATCAAGATTAAGGATCAGAGCACAGGACATCGTAAAGTTTTATTGCACACAAATATGCCTTATCCTACTCTCACCTGTTTCTGCTCCTTTCTTTATGGTCTATTTATGATTGGGTTGTGGCCTTTTTTATTATGGGTTTGTCCGACCTGTCTAAAGAAGAATGTTGGGTTTGACTGATGATTGATCATGGGCTGGGCAACTGAAAAGTGGGTTTTACCGTCATGCAATACTTTTGTTGTGGAAACATGTGATTGGTTAAACTGTAAACAAGGAATGTTTGCCTGAAGCATAATGTTTGGCATAAAAAGGGATGACTTGCTGTGTAAAATTGAGCAGTCTCCTGAGAACTCATACCGTGATGACTTCTAGGACTTCTGTTACTGGCTGCAGCCAATAAATTTGATCTTTGACGCCACCAAGAAGTTTCCGTGTCTCTGTATTCTAAGGTGGAACCCGAAGACTTTGGGTGTGCCCCAGGCGCCGCTGGGTATTAAATACCCCGGTTCTTCAGTGCAGGTCCTCATTTGGGATTGGGCCCGCTCGTATCACTATGGCAGGTCTGGACCACACCATGCTCTAGCCCCTCTCTGACATATGAGGTCACTGTCCTCACTCTGTTCACTGGCTCCACCCTGATCAGCAGCAATCTTCATGGCAGCACCACCCAGCATACCAGGTCACCAACTTCACAGCTAACATTTACCTGCACATAAGCAAAGTCCAGATCGGTGGAGCATCTGCCTCCTCGCACCTCACTACAGGGATCCAATCGCCAGGATCCCCCACTGGACCTTGTTCCCTCCAGCTCTACTCAGAGAGGCGTTGCTGCTCCATGCTCCATGCTCCAGGGGCAAGTGGTCTTGGATCCCTGAGTGATGTGGGTGATGTCCAGGTGATGTCCCCTCACTTAGCTGGGAGACTGGCAGGCCCTGGACCCCAGCCTTGGTCACAGGCAGAAGTCTTGCAGAGCTTCTCCACGCATAGTCCAACTGTCTGCTTAACAGTTGACAATTTTGGTGACTTATAGTCCATTTCTAGACATCAAATGTGATTTAGAGTATTTGAAGTTTATGTTTGGGGTCTGCTTCCTTTTCAAGTGCCCTCATCCTCCCCTGTCCTTCCACCGTAAAGCAGTCTGTCACTGGGGGAGTGACTCAAAATCCGATCACCCCACAACACAGGCCACAGGATGTTAGCCACAGTGATATGTGTATCAAAAGTTTACCCTTGGGTCTCAGCCCTACTCTTTATGATTCTCTTATCAGCCTTATCTCCTTCTGGCATGTGCCCAAACCATTTCCTCCTAGTGACCTCCCTCTCTGAATCAAAGAGTGCCCTCTGAAGTCTACTGAAGAGCCTGGCTGTCCCTTACTCCACTGTATCCCACTCAGTTCACAAGAATGCAGCAATAGGGGAGAGGAGTTGGCCTAATGGCTAGGGCGGTCGACCTCGAATCTGGGGAACTGGGTTCGAGTCTCGGCAATGATGCTGAACTTCCTGTGATTCTGGGCAAATCACTTAATCTCCCCGTATCTAACAAAAATGAATGTGTCCTCATGTAATGCAACTGGTGCTATGTAAAACGATCTGATACCAGATTTGGGTCAAGTTTGCGCTATATAAAACTCGGTAAAATAAAAATAAAATCCACAAATCTGTCTGGGGAGATTCCTCACGCTCCTCAAGCTATCCCTGGGTCTCCCAAAATGGACCTTACAATCTTCCATGTATTGTACCAGGCACACAGACATCTGGCACATGCATATAGCATAGACGCACTGCCAATACACAGTGGCTGGATGTGGATCATGCAAAACCGATACACAGATAGGAGTGCAGGGCCAGGGTGTATTGGGTTGAGTTTAAAGGAAATGTTTTTATGTCAGTTGTTTGGACTAAAGAAAGTCACTAAGTTGTAGTGATTGTAATATCTGCGGATGTATTCTCTTGCATTGTAAGAATTGTTTCAGAACTACCCACACTGTAACAGTATTGAAGTTAAGTGTGCTACCTTAAGCAGTGCAAAAACGACAGATGATGGGCAGAATGCAGAACAATGTCATACATTCACCCCAGTACAGAGATCTGGGCCTAAATCCATCGTTTTGTTGCTCATGCATTCCAGTTTGAACCCAGCCACATGCAAATCAGTCTTAACCCTGTGCTCCATGGAAACAGTCCAGCCCGACCTGCCAAGCCAGGTCCTTCCTGGACTGGAAAAAAGCATCCTAGGACTGGTTTCGGGCTTTCAGCCCTCATCAGCCAAGATAGCTTGATTCCAGTGGCATGGAGAGCACGGGACTCACGTCTGAGCATACCCGTCCCACTCGGGGTGACAAATGCAAAAAGAACAGTTGATGGACAGTATGCAGAACAATGTCATACATTCACCCCAGTACAGAGATCTGGGCTTCAATCCATCGTTTTTTTGCTCACCATGCCATTCCAGTTTGAACCCAGCCATATGCAAATCAGTCTTGACCCTGTGCCCCATGGGAACAGTTCAGCCCGACCTGCCAAGCCTGTTCTCCCTGGACTGGAAACAAGCATCCTAGGACCCGTTTCGGGCTTTCAGCCAGGATAGCTTGATTCCAGTGGCATTGGGAGCACGGTATTCACGTCTGAGCATACCCATCCCACTCAGGGTGACAAATGCAAAACAACAGTTGATGGACAGAATGCAGAACAATGTCATACATTCACCCCAGTACAGAGATCTGGGCCTACATCCATCATTTGTTTGCTCACCATGCCATTCCAGTTTCAACCCAGCCATATGTAAATCAGTCTTGACCCTGGGCCCCATGGGAACAGTCCAGCCCGACCTGCCAAGCCAGGTCCTCCCTGAACTGGAAACAAGCATCCTAGGACCAGTTTCGGGCTTTCAGCCCTCATCGGCCAGGATAGCTTAATTCCAGGGGCATGGAGGGCACAGGACTCACGTTTGAGTGAGAGAGCGCCATTTACAGTGAAATTTGTAGGGGTGCAGCATATGTACAAGTAGTCAGCACCCGCATATATAGAGTACTTTTAATCATGGTTAGATGCAATGTATGACGATGTACTAAAGTAAATTGGTATTAGAAAATGTGCAGAACCAATGTTATAAAGTGCAAATTCATACTTGTTGCAATGTAGAGATGCTTTTAAAATGAAATTTTCACTGATGATAAGAGTGTTTAATTGATTTACTAATGTGCCTTCAGATTGACTAATGGAAACGTATAATCATGCTTTATGTACTTGAGAATTAGTCGAAATTAGAGAAAATGCATTTGTTGTTAAGGTTGGAGGCCTAGTGAACCCAGAGAATTGCTCATGTAAACGTGAGGCCTAAACTCTAGCAGAGGCCTAGTTCATGGAAAGGGGGCAGGCCTGTATGAAAATGTTTTGCTTAAACATATAACCGGTAGAAATGCTTATGGAAGAGGTTTTGGAAAATATTGCAACATTGATAGAATGTGAGCCTATTGCGTATATTCTTTTGCAGGTGCACCATCAAGCCGATAGTAGAGTAGAAGGGCCCACTGTGTATGAGAGTTAGAAATGCTAGACTCAGACATGGAGGAGTAGACCAGGAATTTGAAGATACAACTGGAAGCGACAGAGAGTCTGAGACCCAAGGACGTTTAACGGATAAGAAGGCCAAAGTGGAAAACTTCATGTAACCGACACCTTCGAGAGGGCGTACCTGAAGGCGTGTCATTCACATTTTGCGGTTTCGTATTAGGGACAGCACCCCGAGGGGAGAAGCAGAGCAGATGGGCTGAGGAGCTAGAGAGAGCGGTTGGATGGTCAAGGAGCTTAGCTGTGAGGAAGGAGTCTCTAGTTAAGACAGAATGTGGGCGAACTTCTTTGGGAAGTCACCACAGCTGACACCTTTTGCTGACTGTTGTTAAGTAGGGATGTCACCTAGTATAGAGCAGGGACAGACTAATTAGAACTTATGTCTATTATCCCAATGAGTACCAGAAATCAGGTTATAGCGATTCTGTTCAGTCTGATGATTCTGGAATTGATCCTCGTACTATTCATCAGTCGCTTGAGACTTTTCCGTGGGATTATGTTTGTATTAGTGCCTGTTTACCTTTTGAACCTCTTGCTGAAGCGTTTGTATCTGCAGTTATTTTTGGTTATGTAATAAACCTTTCAAACTTAGTTTTGGTCAGTGGTTCTTGGGGGAAGTTATTGGAATTTATAAAATTGTTGTTGATTAATTAGACAGGATTGCCTAATTCACTCTATGACAGGTAAAAAGGTCTAGTCGACCTGTGACGGGATTCTGGAGAATGGTAAGCAGACTCTAGAGGTGAAATCCCGCCGTTCCAGTTGGTAGCAGAGGATGGTTTACCTTCTAGAGTGAGGGTAATCCAGAAGTAGGTTGAGATTTCCCCGAGGCCCATAGAAACCAAGGATGAGTGTCCAGAGAATCGCGGAAGGAGGACGGCGTTCCACGGAAACTGACGGAGAGTGACAGTGCGGCAGAAAGCAGCAGGTCGAAGGAGAGTGAGTATGAAAAGGGTCATGCGTTGTTAGATTGCGGTTATGTTGTGTTGTTGTGTTGAGTTGTCTGGCGGAGTTGAATGCCTGTAGTGTGAAAGGAAGTCAGGTTGTGAGCGCGCGCAACCGGAGAAATCTTAAGCTCGAGGGGAGTTTAAGTGATTCGGGTGTATCGAACACCCAAAGTAATTGTCGACCATTGTTAAGGGGGTCATGAGGTACCATTGATCGCCCGCGGGACCGAGATAGGGGGAACGGATGTGTGAGAGTGTGGGTAACGGACGCTGGTCGGAAGTTGCCGTGAGTTTGTAACCTATCAGTGAGGCGATTGTCCGGTCGTTCGCGGACAGACATTTGCCAGTTCTGGTGACAATTACAGTTAGACTGTGGCCGTACAGTCAGGGAAGTGGTTGCTTGGTCGGAAGTAATCATTTTCAGTGTATGATTGGGACGCATGCGAGACCGCGAGAAGAACGGAGAGAGGAGGGGAACTGCTGCGAAACGGAGGCGAGTGACGTCAGAAAGACGGGACTGGGATTGGTCGGTTGGCGTGGAGCCGCGCTGAGATAGGGCGGTTAGTGTGAAGCCGCGCTGAGATTGGTGGATTGTCATCAGGAAGTAAACGAGTGCTGTAAACAAGGAAACGTTGTGGATTTTCATCATGAAATGTTTTAAAATATTGCGGAAATGTTTCAAGGGCGAAAATAGAATAGAACCTCGGGGTGGGGAGGAGGCTCCACCCGAGGATACTCCAGCTTATTATATGGCAACAAATGTTGGGTTACACACCATATTGTGGCTTAGTACCTGGTGTAAGATGACAGACGGAAACGAAGAATTGACATTTCCTAAATACAGAACGTTTAGATTAGAGGTGCTGTATCAGTTGAAAGCGATTATGGCTGCGTTGCGACCTTTGCCCAGGCCAACACAGTTTGAAGCACTAAATGCATGGATCAGGCAGCCCATGAACGGAACCGAGATAGGAGACAAGAAAGAGTGAAACGATCAGTTAGGGCGGTCCAAGACGCGAGATGGGATGCATTGGCCAAGAGATGGAGGGTACAGACCATAGAAGGGGATAGGTTGTACCCGTTGTTGGAAAAGACAGGGGATGCACAGAGGAACAGTACGGAGGATGAGGACAGTGAGACCGACGATAGCCTAATAGAGAGGCTGTTGTCAGAGAGACCACCTCCATACAATCCCGAGTTGGGGGGCACGCCAACATCAGCCAAGAACTGGGAAGTCTCGGAAGGGGATGATGGGGCCCAAACGGTGAGTAGGTTGAGTACCTCAGGGGACAAGTTTTGTCCAGAAAAAGGAGAAAAGGCACCTCCACCCTCCCCAGTGACGAGAGTAGTGGGAAGATTCACAGTACAAAAAGTTCGGGTAGAAGAGGGTGTCCACTCACAGAAATTGCCAGATGCTCTTACGGTACCTGTTACCATAGGTCCCATAGTATCGGTGTACAACCCAGAACAGAAACAAGACGAGAGTCCGGTGCTAAGGGGGAGCGAGAGATGCGCCAGCGAGGACAGGAGTAATGGGATAGAAGGGTGGAGACAGTTGCCAACGCCTGTAGAAAGAAGCACTCCTTTGGTGGCATCGGCAGACTCCTCGGAAGAGCAGATGGGTTGGAGGGGACCAATGGATCTGAGGGGACCAAGGCCGAGGTCGATGAGAGAATTAAGGCCAGACTTGAGGACTTGGGAAACCATCGTGGACACTCAGAGTGATAGATCGAAGAATGTCTTTGGGTCAGAAAATCAGGATACTAGGATGGTGTCTCACGGCGCACCTAGCGAAAGCCGGCAAGAATGGGAACGAGAAGGGGTGGGGAATAGGGGGGCGTCTCACCACACCTCTAGCGATAGTAGACGGGAGTGGGTTCGAGAAGGCTGGGAGAATAGAAGGGTTCCACCTAACACACCTGAAGAAAACAGAAGAGAGTGTCAGGACAGTGGTGGGAGGGACTCTAATGAAACTACTAGCCAAGGTACATTGAGGGCTGCAATCAAGGCAAGAAGGATAGATGTACTAAGGTTAAAAACAGAAGTGGAGGAGATAGTGGAAGGTACATTGCCACTAGAAAGGATCGAACTCTATGAACCAGATGAGCTACTGTTTGTGGCAAAAGATGTTACACGAAGGGCTAGGACAGCTCATGAGAAGCTCTCTGAACTAGCGAATAAGTATACTGTAGACTTGACGAAAACAAAAGCACTGCAGAGTGGCCACCGGTTACAGTATTCAGATCAAGATTTAGAAGAAAAGAGGGTGATCGGATTGAAAACTCACATTAGGGAACTGATTGCGGGAATCCGAACGTGGACCCCGTTGGAGAAATGGGAGGAAAGGTGGTCTAAGAGAAAGAGTGTTAGAAGGAGCGTTCTGGAGACATCTCCGGGAGGAGGGTTGATGCATACAGAGGCATACCCCTTGCGGGAGGTGGCTCATGGAGGTTATGTACATGTACCCTGGAGTAGGAGAGATCTGGCTGCCTTTACGAACACATTTCCAAAGTTGAGGGAGAGTCCAGTGGAATGGTACAAACAGGTGGAGAGGTTCGTTAAAATCTCAAAGGTGCTGTGGATTGATTTGAACACACTGTTTTACATCGTGGTCCCAAGTGACTTATGGATAGCGTGCAAGGTTAGTGTTGAATGGCCCACTGCGGAGCCAGAACGAGATTCGGCCACGAATGGGCCGTCACCCAGGGTGATGGCAAAGTATGAGCAGGCGATCACGTGGCTGAAGACTAAGGTACCACCACAGGACATAGACTGGGTGAAAATAGATCGGACTAGACAGGAACCAAAAGAGACAGTGCATGAATATTACGAGAGGTTACTGCAGATTTTTAAGCAGTACAGTGGGTTAGATGTGATGGACCCAAAGGATATGGGACAGTTCGTATCCAAGTTTGTTCTAGGACTAAGGCCTGATATTTGCCTTATGATACAGCAACATTTAATCTGTTAGCAAAATAAACCCCTGGATGAGATTTTGAGGTATGCGAGGTATTGCAGTGATGAGATAGATTCGAAGACAAAGAAGCTTAAGGACAAATTGATGTTAGTACAGATGCAAGCAGGAGGACAGGGTCAGTCCGCTAATGGCACACTGGGAAGGAAATCAGGGGGACAAAAGAGGGACAACGAGGAAGGTCCGAGACCGAGGATAGATATAGCGACCCTGAAAAAGACGACCAAGTGCCATCAATGTCACGAGGTAGGGCATTGGAGACACGAGTGTCCCCATAACCCTGACAATCAGGTACAGGAGGAGGAGGAGGAGGAGGAAGTACAAGCCCCTCCGGTACGGAAGGTGACAGTGACCAAATTCCAGACGACGAAAGGGGGGACGTCAGCCCCTAGGGCTCCAGTTCCCCAGGCACCGAAGATTTCAACAGGGAACAAGGTATATAAGCAGATGCCTTTCATAGTGGAAGGGGACGAGTGTTACCAATTTGATCCAGTGACAGGACGGTACGTGGATGGGAGGAGGGCTGTACTCTTGCAGCTGTACTGGAGGTAGATCAGAGAGGACCGTTTGTAGAGGCAGATGTAGATGGTCATCCCACCACATTTCTGGTTGACACTGGTGCCTCTCGCTCCACTGTGCGGTCTGCGGTAGTCCCCAACTTACCCCTTTCAGGACAGACCATCCAAGTTGTAGGAGTTGGAAACAGAAGAATGACAAACCCCCTGACTGAGCCAGTCCCTGTGAAGATCGGAAGTTTCAGGGATAGACACCAGTTCGTAGTGTGTGATTCTAGTCCTGTGTGCCTGTTAGGAAGGGATCTTTTATGTAAACTAAATTGCACCATTTACTGTACCCCAAAGGGAGTGGAATTACAGACTAACGATGATGATGCTGACTTTAAAGTTGCAAATACGCATGTGTGCATTGAGTTGTACCCTGCTATAACTGTGGAGGAACTCCCTTGGGACTTGAGAGACTCGGTCTCCCCAGAAGTCTGGGACTTCACAGGAGAGGAGATTGGACTGATCAAAGGGTTAGAGCCAGTTAGAATTCAGGTGAGACAGAATGTTGAATTCCCTCGAACTCCCCAGTATAAGCTGACCCCAGAAACACTTGAAGGTATAAAACCTGTGATTGAGTCCATGATTAGACAGGGAATTCTGAAGGAGGTTATGGGAAGTCCCTGTAACTCTCCGATAATGGGGTTGCAGAAACCAAGTGGGAAGTTCAGGATTGTGCAGGATTTACGAAAAGTTAACAACATAGTTGTTCCATGCTGTCCAGTGGTGCCGAATCCATCAGTGATACTGTTTCAGATACCGTTCCAAGCTGAATGGTTATCTGTGATTGATTTGTGTCAGGCTTTCTTTTCTATCCCATTGCACGAGGAGAGACAATTTCTTTTCGCATTTAAAATAGAGAGTTGCGTTTTAACGTGGTGTCGTATCCCCCAAGGGTATACAGAGAGCCCATCGATCTTTAATCAGTTGCTGAAAAGGAATCTTGAGAGTCTAGTACTGCCGCAGAACTCTTTTCTTGTGCAGTACATAGACGACCTCCTTGTTGCGTCAGACACAGAAGATGCTTGCAGGATTGATACCATTGCCTTGTTGAACCATCTGGGAGAGAATGGACACAAGGTGTCCCCCAGTAAATTACAGTACTGCCTGCAAGAAGTGCAGTATCTGGGACACAGAATAGAGAAGGGAAAGAGAAAAGTGTCACCTGACAGGATTGAGACTATCATGAGAATGAGTGTGCCCTCGACTCAAAGAGAGGTCAGGATGTTCTTAGGTATGGTTGGCTACTGCCGACAGTGGATTGCTAACTTTTCTCTGAAGGCGAAACCACTGCAGAAACTGACGCACAAGGACGTGAGTGATCCGGTACCATGGGACACAGATTGTATGATGGCCTTTCTCGAGCTGCGAGAGGACCTGTGTCGCGCTCCAGCTCTGGGAATGCCCGATTACACCAAATCATTTGCATTGTTCTGCTGCGAGAGGGAGGGGTGTGCATTGGCAGTCTTAGTGCAAGATCATGGAGGAGTCCGTAGACCAGTTGCATACTTCTCGGCTACCTTAGATCCAGTAGCCGCAGCGTTGCCCGGATGTCTCAAATCCGTTGCTGCAACAGGTGTCAGCATTGAAAGGTGTGAAAGTATTGTGATGGGATATCCACTGACAGTGCATGTACCTCATTCTGTGGAATTGTTGATGACCAGGACCAAGACGCAGCACTTGACCAACAACAGGCTCATACGCTACGAGCAGGTTATACTTGCTGCGGAGAATGTGACCCTCAGGAGGTGCTCTGTCTTGAATCCTGCTACTTTGTTGCCATTACCTAATGATATAGAAGATGATTGGGAAGACCATGATTGTCTTGATGTGACTGAACTTTGCACCAAACCTAGACCGGATATTGTTGATGAGCCATTGACCGACCCTGACGAAATTTACTTTGTGGATGGCTCATGTGTAAGAGACAATACTGGTCAGTTGAGAGCAGCATTTGCTGTCTGTACTATTTCTGGAATAATCGAAGCAGCTTGCTTGGAAGGAGTACACTCCGCGCAGGTGGCTGAGATAATTGCGTTGACGCGTGCCTGTCTGGCAGCCAACGGGATTCGGATCACCATATTCACTGACAGCCAATATGGATTTGGGGTGGTTCATGACTTCGGTCAATTGTGGTCTCAGAGGGGCTACATGACATCATCGGGTTCCCCAATCAGGAATGGCGAATTTATCAGGTTATTGCTGGAGGCCTTGCAAGGTCCTGCAGAGATAGCCGTGGTAAAATTTACAGCCCACACCAAAGGAACAGATTTTGTGACAATGGGGAATCGTTATGCTGATGAAGTCGCACGATACTGTGCGGAGCAGGGATACTCCTTTACTGAACAAACTATTGAGGGACCAAGGGAAAGAACCGAACTAAGCATGATGCTTGAAGTGGCAGACACATGGGAGGAGTTAAGAGACATGCAGGGACAAGCGTCAGATTATGAAAGAAGGGTGTGGGAATTGGCTGGCTGTGTCAAGGGAGAATTGGACATGTGGGTTTCGGCTGATGGACGAGCTGTGTTGCCAAATGTGCTGGTGAGCACGATGGCACGACAGATACACGGTCCTGTGCACTTGGGAAGAGATTCGATGATGCGTGTGTTCAGACAAACGTGGTACAACCCGAAATTTAGGCAGGTTGCGGAGGCAGTATGTCAGAGATGTGTAACCTGTCAACAGCTGAACGTTGGGAAATGAACACCTGTTACCTTGAGTCACATTGGGAGGTCCGGCGGACCTTTCTATAGGATGCAAATAGACTTCATCGAGATGCCGAGGTGTAATCGCCTCAGGTATGTCTTGGTGATTGTGTGTGTGTTCTCAAGATGGGTTGAGGCATATCCCACTCGTAGGTGCGATACACTCACAGTAGCTAAACTATTGTTGAGGGACCTAGTGCCACGATTCGGGGTTCCGACCTCTTTGGAGTCGGACAGAGGGAAGCACTTTAATAGCGAAATTGTGAAGATGCTCTGCTCTGCCCTGAACATAGACCAGAGACTGCATTGTAGCTACCGCCCAGAGGCTTCTGGCATAGTGGAGCAGATCAATGGAACGATAAAGGCCCGAATGGCAAAAGTGTGCTCATCCACATCTCTGAAGTGGCCCGATGCGTTGCCGTTGGTACTAATGAGTATGCGGAGTACCCCAGACAGAAGGACAGGGCTCTCACCGCATGAAGTGCTGATGGGGAGGGCTATGAGACTGCCATCTATCCCGACAACTGACTTGCTAAATATCACAGATGATCTGATTCTCGATTATTGCAGGGGACTGTCTGACATCATCCATTCTGTGTCTCTTCAGGTGCAGGCTGCTGAAATCCCGGCTTCTAGCGACCTTTGTCACGACCTGTGCCCTGGTGACTGGGTCCTGGTGCGGAAGCACGTGCGGAAGAGCTGTTTGGATGTACGTTGGAGAGGGCCTTTCCAGGTGATTCTAGTCACTACTACTGCTGTGAAGTGTGGTGGACTGCCAAATTGGATCCATGCTTCTCACACCCGACGAGTCCCAGCACCCGCGGAGGGAACAGCTCCTCTCGTAGATGAAAATAATAACAAAGAAGAAGATTCATCAGAGGGGGCAAGTCAAGCTGTGGGGGTGCCTGTAGAACTTGGGGACTCCCCTGATCAAGCAGGAAACGGCCGAGACGAAAGTGACACGGAATCTGCCTCAGAGGGAGGAAGTGGCGGAGAAGGCGATTTGAGCGCAGAAGAGGTCGAACAGGGTGTGCGAACGAGAAACAGAAGGGCAAGAAGTGCAGAGGATCATTGGCCCGAGAGACGGAGGCGAATGAATGTGAGATTGGCTTCCGAAATAGATCTTGCCCCTGTGTCCGAAGAATCAGATCCGGAAGAGGGAGAACAAAGAGCTGAGCAAGGGGGTCCGAGAAGGTCAAGGAGGGTGAGAGTACCTTGCCAAAGATACGCCACTCCAGAGTGGACCTACCCTTTTACAAATGCCAGGAGTACTGAGGTCCGGGAGGGTGAGGTCAGTAGCAGTGACCAGTACGATCCCCAATGTTAAGCTGGAAGTGATACTGTTGGTTCCTGGACTTGAAATCGAAGGTAAACTGACACTCACCATTCCCAATCCCCCTCTCCTGAGCAAGATACGTGATTTACTCCTGGATAGACTGATTTTTCCTACATTTGTTCCCGACATGCCAGCATATGATGAAGTTGTGCTCCGCATGGAACTTTTAGATTATGTGTTGCAGGCAATCGGATCGAGTATAATCATAGACTATTGAGAACTTTGAACTTTGAATTTGCTTTGAAAGACTTTTGAAAAGACTTTGCAAATAACTGTTGAACTTAACCTAGAGCCGAGTGGAAGAAGAATCAATTTAGGGACTTTCCACAGAGGAAGGAGAAGGGTTAAGGTTGTCTGTTGTTGAAACAAAAGAAGAACTGAAACGGGACTTTCCGCTTTCCAAGGTGGTTCGAGAGACTCAAATAGCACAGAAAGAGACTTTTGGGTGCTTTCCGAGAACGAACTACTTTGTGCTGAGACCATGGCGCCTGGAAACCCGAATCGTAGAGCCAAGTGTATAGTAGGCACTCTTTTAGGAGGAGTGATACTCCTTATAGCTCTAGTAGTTTCAGTTTCTTATTTTGCACCACACGAACAGGTAGAGAAGGCTGTGGGGACACCGACACCTATCACCCCTAGCCAGAAAGAAGACAGAGAGCGAAGAGAGAAAGCCATACTGGCTGCAGAAAGTCGTAGGCTACACACTGATCTGTCTAAAGGAAATTTTGGGCAGAATGCGTATGCAAAGCTGTTGTATGAATACATTGAGGCGATGGATGCGAAGGACTGTTATGTGTGTATGCAACTGCCAGCTTCAGTAGATGAGGGTATTAGATACCATCACCTTCCATTGACATATGGAATATCCTGTAGTTTGCTGATTAGTATCCTTTATGGGCGAAATCACTTTGAATATTTCTTTTCGAATTATGATTCTGTGTTACCAGAAGTCCCGAATTACAAGCATTTGAACAAGTGGGATTATTATAAGTCAGAGGACAGACTTGGATATTTTTTCATTCCCACTCAAGAGCTAGATACCCCGTATGCACACCGACACAACCTGACATGTTTGTTATCTGATACAGAAAAGAAGTTCAAGGAACAAGTAGAAGATAGGTACACGAAACAGAAAAAGTTGCGAGATTCAGGGCAAGGCAAGGTAGATTGGACCGAAGAAGAGAAGCAGCATAAGTCAAGAGGGAGTTATGGTCCAATAGCTCTAGATGAAGTACAGAAAGGGAAGTTGTGTCTTCACAGACCACAGACGTATTATGAAAATGTGTATGTGGGTCAGACTACGTGCGACCATACCTTCACATTAGAATACTACACAAAGGATTTCTTGAAGAGCGTGGTCCAGGTGATTCCTACCATGTATTTTGTTTGTGGAAGGAATGCGTATGTGAGGTTGCCGGAGAAGTGGTATGGAACTTGCTACCTAGCAATCATCTTTCCCAAGATTTATCATACGGAAGATTTTGCACTCTTAGGGGTGAGGGCCTCAAAGGAGGGTAAAGCGAGGGAAAGTGCTGGAGCAATTGTGGGGGATGTGTTTGGAGCAGCGATACCTATGTTGGGTGTCATTTTGAATGACATAAAGATACGGCGGTTGGCGACTGTAGTGGATGAATTGTCGATGAATACAGCTAAGTCATTAGTGCTGGTTGAGGGTGAGATGTTGTCGATCAGGACAATGGTTTTACAGAACCGTCTTGCCTAGACGTCATTCTAGCGAAAGAGGGCGGGGTCTGTAAACGTTTGAAGGTCCAAGAATGTTGCACTTATATACCAGACAACTCTAAGGATCTGGAGAGATATATAAGCAACATTACTGCAATCCATTATGAAATTGAGGACTTGACACAAGAGAATGCGTGGGAGACGGTTGGCAAGGGATTTGGGAAAGTTGGAAACTGGTTTGCCAACTTGGGAAAGAGTTTCCTTGGATTCGTACTGAAGCCCCTTATCATAGCAGTGGCATGTGTGATTGGATTGTGGGGTTTAGTGAGATTGTACAAGTGGTACAAGTCCAACAGGTTGGCGAGATCAATGGGAGCGCAAGAGGTACGAATGGAGAGGCTGCAGGACAGTCAATACCGCAGCTTGAGAGCGTTGGAAATGCTCAAGCAAGGGAAAATGGCCACAAGCTCGGTTTAGTCGGTTCTTACCCTGAAGATGATGTGAGGGTGGTGATGACACGGGTCATCAAAGGGGGGAACTGAGAGAGCGCCATTTACAGTGAAATTTGTAGGGGTGCAGCATATGTACAAGTAGTCAGCACCCGCATATATAGAGGACTTTTAATCATGGTTAGATGCAATGTATGACGATGTACTAAAGTAAATTGGTATTAGAAAATGTGCAGAACCAATGTTATAAAGTGCAAATTCATACTTGTTGCAATGTAGAGATGCTTTTGAAATGAAATTTTCACTGATGGTAAGAGTGTTTAATTGATTTACTAATGTGCCTTCAGATTGACTAATGGAAACGTATAATCATGCTTTATGTACTTGAGAATTAGTCGAAATTAGAGAAAATGCATTTGTTGTTAAGTGCACCCAGAGAATTGCTCATGTAAACGTGAGGCCTAAACTCTAGCAGAGGCCTAGTTCATGGAAATGGGGCAGGCCTGTATGAAAATGTTTTGCTTAAACATATAACCGGTAGAAATGCTTATAGAAGAGGTTTTGGAAAATATTGCAACATTGATAGAATGTGAGCCTATTGCGTATATTCTTTTGCAGGTGCACCATAAAGCCGATAGTAGAGTAGAAGGGCCCATTGTGTATGAGAGTTAGAAATGCTAGACTCAGACATGGAGGAGTAGACCAGGAATTTGAAGATACAACTGGAAGCGACAGAGAGTCTGAGACCCAAGGACGTTTAACGGATAAAGATGGAAGAAGGCCAAAGTGGAAAACTTCATGTAACCGACACCTTCGATCCACGATAAATATCAGTCTGTAAGGATCTTGGTGAAACCTTTATACAAGGACTAGCGAGGAGCCCGGGGGACACTTCTCACTGTATGAGCAGTGCTACCTTCAGCATTTTTCACGCCCCCTGTCGGAGGGTGATACTCCGGAGCACCTCACAAACTCTGAAATTACCAACAAAAGCGCTGTGCGTCCATCTATACCCTATTTACGTTTCATTTTTCTGACACAGTTTGGACCAGCACGCCTATAAACATGGATGAAATAATACGTCTTACAGACTGATATTTATCGTGGATCTTGGTGAAACCTTTATACAAGGACTAGCGAGGAGCCCGGGGGACACTTCTCACTGTATGAGCAGTGCTACCTTCAGCATTTTTCACGCCCCCTGTCGGAGGGTGATACTCCGGAGCACCTCACAAACTCTGAAATGACCAACAAAAGCGCTGTGCGTCCATCTATACCCTATTTACGTTTCATTTTTCTGACACAGTTTGGACCAGCACGCCTATAAACATGGATGAAATAATACGTCTTACAGACTGATATTTATCGTGGATCTTGGTGAAACCTTTATACAAGGACTAGCGAGGAGCCCGGGGGACACTTCTCACTGTATGAGCAGTGCTACCTTCAGCATTTTTCACGCCCCCTGTCGGAGGGTGATACTCCGGAGCACCTCACAAACTCTGAAATTACCAGAACACACATATTCCTCATTCACACTTGACGATAAAAATCATCATCAGGGATCCAGACATCCTTACAGTTGGCGCACTTAGTACAGGAGTGCACGTCCGTCACCATGTGATGGACCTATCTTGGCATCCTGGTCTCCACAGGCTCAACAGAGGATGAAGAATGTAGGCGGTGCTGTGCCTGAGCCTCAGACCCATGCTGACAGGAGAAATTAATCTGAGTTGTGAGTGGGCTGCTGTAGGCCAGGAATGTTTTGTTTACATTTGGGAAAGGGAAGAAAGGCTATGTTATGTAAGCCTCCCACATCACTTCTCTGCCTCCGTGTAGCTGTTAAAAGCAGGGGCAGAGGATTTTGGGCGTTGCTCTAGTTGTCTATTTAATGTCACTCAGCACCCCTTGGTGAAAAACATCCCCATAATTGACTGTTATCTGTTTATATTTCTATATGTAATATATACACATGCTCTCTTTGAGTGCCACTGGCATGAATACCAGATTTAAAACCTGGTTGTTCACTGCTGTGCTGTAACAGTGGGAAATAAATGTTTTGCACATTTGCTACGTCATAAATAAATTTCAGGCTGCTCTGACACAGCTCTCTGTGAATATTTCAGTGCAGGGCTGTCTCTATTCTTTTATTGAGAGACAAGAGCTTTAGGAGGGAATGGAAGGCACAGAGAGTGGAGGAAGTGGGTAACAGAGGCCAAACATGTGTTTTACATTTGAGATAGCTATGAGAAACCAGTGCAAAGCATGGCCAGAAATAGGAATGGCGAACCTTTAGAAGGCTCCAAGATTGGCCTCACCGCA
The DNA here is from genome assembly GCF_964261635.1 of Lissotriton helveticus. NCBI lineage: Eukaryota > Metazoa > Chordata > Amphibia > Caudata > Salamandridae > Lissotriton > Lissotriton helveticus. Next base: position 1,635,656,018 of record NC_136061.1, on the reverse strand, counting down.
AGCCATCTTGGATCATGTATGGACCAGTAGGTTCAGTACCCTCCTGGGGTAGAGGGTGTAGAGTGTCTGAAACAGCTGCACAACTGCAATGTTGGAAGTGGGGCATCTCTACTGTCCCTGAAGGCTACATCATCCTCAGTGGCCTAAATTACCCATCACTGAAAGGAATCGCTGGACGCTCAGCGTCTGACCCCCTGCGCATCACCGGAGTCTTGTGAGGATGCCTAATGCAACCTGCTGCTACAGGGAGAGATGACCTGCTAGGGCTGTTTGAGGGGTGCTGGTGCTGCAGTTGCATGCTGTCGCAGCAGCAAGCCACCCTCCCAACTCTTGCTTTCATCTGAGTGCTTGTGCTACCAGGAAGCAGGGCCTGCTTGCCTCATCCTTCCCACCCATAATTGCAATCACCTGTGCCCTGCTCGCCTTCAGTGACATCTGACCTTTGCACTGACACTGGGGGCTGACACCAGAGACTGTAGGTGACAGCCATTTTGGTTTGGGAAGACTATATGGAAGTGCATTGCTGCTGAGCAGCAGATGAATCTCATTGCTATTGATTATTAACATTATCTAGTGGCAGAAGGACATTTCATCTGAAACAATACTCCTAATACCATATGCCTAACTTTACTATAGGGTCTCAGTGTCTTTTTTATCCAGAACAACTGCAGCAGCTTTAATAATGGATTATTAGCGTTATGGCATCTGCATCTTTGTTACTTGACTTTCAAAGATATCAATGATGAGGGTAAGGTGTCCTGGCAGCTCTCATTCAAGAAGAAATCCAGTCAGATGCTCCCGGAAACTGCTATGGCCACAATAATCTTAGATACCCAGATGACCAATCTCAAAGACATTAAGGTATCAGTAACCATAGAGGAATCCTCATTGGACGAGACAATACAGCAGCTGAAGTTGATGCGCACCCAACTGTCCCTTTTCAAGGCCCAACATGGTCGTTTGGAGAAATGCATGGAAATTTCGGAATAAAAGAATGACTAAACATTAGATCGAAGTACCAAAGTGTGGCACTTACAAAGAAAGATCACACACCTGTAGATAGAGAGACAATATTAGTCTACACAGTCTTCCTGAGTCAGAAGACAGGGAAGATATGATAGGAGTTTTAATTTCTAAATTTTTGCTACATATCTGGCTCAAAGATTAAAGAAAGTCATAACCTTCTTAATACATAAATCTCAGGTGGGGTTTGTCAGATGCGGTTTACCTGGCAATCATATGTGATCCCTACTACATTTGCTTTGGACTAATCATCACGACAAAGAAGGAAAAGTGACCCTCTCCCTTAACATTGAGAAGGCATTTGATAAAGTGGAGTGGGGTTATCTATTCCCTGTGATGGCCCGAATGGGCATAGATCCAACCTTCCTACAAATCTCAATGTGGCTCTACAACTAACCACGGCTGTTGCTAACTGTAATGGTTTTCTGACAAATAACATCGCCATAGGCTGTGGCACCAGAAAGGGATGCCCTCTGTCACCCCTACTCCTCTTATTGGCCCTGAAACCCCTCACGGTTGCATTATGCCGTTCTGACAAAATGAAAGGCATTGATACTCTAGGCTGCACCTTTAAGATAATACTGATTAGCATCAATGTTCACGTGATTATTAAAGACACCACATTAGTGTTAATTAAGCAGATGCACAGAGACTTTGGAAATAGAGCAAACTGCGTCTATCATCGTTGGGTTGTAGTCAAACAATAAAAATGGTAGCGGATCCATGATACAATTATTCCAGTATGATGCCACCAACTATAACCAAATCACAACTTCCACTAGTTTACGTTGCTATCAAACGCTACATTTGGCACCAAAATTAGCCATCTCTGCGCTACACATAGCTACTGTTTCAGGTGCTTTATGCCTCCCTAAAATAGAAACCTACCATACAGCATAGCACCCTTTGCAGCTAGAATACCAACTTGCCTCTGATATGAAGCACCAGACTGGGTGACTATTGAGAATGACCAACAAATTGCTGCGCAAGGACCACTGGTGTTATATATTTGCATCAGTTTTCATTAGAAAGAAAAGGACAGTCATATCCTATCAGGATTCAGCTAAATTTGACAAAAGCCCACAGATCACTTAAACTGAATATCCCCTATGGAACAATGCATCTATATTTCTAGCTGTCAAACTACTGTATTGGCAATTGTGGATTCAAAAAGGGATAACAACAATATACCATGTACTTACCAATGGGTCCTTGAAACCCTTTATAGTTCTCTGCAAGAAATTAATTCTCACACCGCTCAATTTCTATGCTATTTAGAGTTAAAGTGATTCCCCAACAGTAGACACCAGCCATCTCAGATTCTACTATTCACTTTTATCTTCTAAAGTATGGTAGCTATAAAAAGCTAGTCACTGGCCTTTACAACACGCTGATTGAAATTCATTCTCCAGACTTATGAAATAGATGGCAAACCTATATCCAGAAGATATACATTGACCAAGAATGGTCTGACCTTCTGGCTAACCATGACAAGAACCTACGGAAAGCCCATTTGAAATTCAGCTTGTTCAAAATTCTCCATGATTGGCATTGGTTGCCATAATAATTTACATAAAGCAAACTTAATGACAAACGCTAACCAGTCTGACAATTAACATTATACAGAGGTTGTAATCTTTATTATTGTTATTAAATTTAGAATCAAACAGAATCTAGTGTACTAAAAGTGTATTTATTGTTTCACGGAACCTAACCAGTCAGGGTCCTGAGAAGAGTCGAAAAGTAAGAAGAGGTTTAAAACACGTTGATGGACACACTTGGGGAGCATTATATTTGAACCTAATCATTATTGCAGGCAATCACAAACAATTGGAAGGCCTACTTTCATAGAGTGACTTCTTAACCCCCAAGAGACATTTTAATTAAGAGGTTAATATATCAAACAATAATAATGATTACAACCTTTGCGTAATGTTCACTATCAGACTGGTTACAAGTGAAGAGCACTTTGTGAGCACTTATGTGTTTTGTACTTAATGTTTTATTGTATTATAAGTTTTGTAATGTTGTGTTTACTCATATTTGTAAAATGCAATAATGTACCTAGTATTCGAATGTGGTTTGAAAGATATGTTTAAGTGCACATAAAATACTTGCATAATAATAGAAATATTTGTGAATAAGTACATGGGCCAAGGCAATTAATTTACTTGTCTCTGAATCAAAAGTGTTGACTCAATAATTTTAGCTTGGGTAAATATACTTTAAGGAAGCCTAACCCAGCTGTCCCGAATGGGCCCATCCCCTTAGTAGGTACTTTTAGAAAGTTGGCATTTTCATTCTGTGCCTCTGCCTGTCTCTGAATACACATCTAGGTTGGGTGACAGCTGGGCTTTGTGCCCTCCCTCTAGACAGGCACTCAGAGGGAGCTGGAGTGTGAAATGTTCATCCCGATGGCCCATAACCAGGCTGATTGGCATTCCTGAGGTAGGCTGGGAGGGAGAAGCTGACACTTGCACCTGAATAGGGCTGTGCCTGCCCCCACACAAAAAGCTACATAGGCACATGTAGTGAGTCTGGAGCCAGGGCAGGAAAGGCGGAGACCTTGTGTTCTTTAAAGGCCTCTCTGAAGTCTCCCCCATTTCAAAGGCACACTTGGGTATACATACTAGACCCCAGACATCACCAAATCAGAACTTTGTGGAAACCTTGGACATTATGACTGGAAGAAGAGTTGCTGTACTGTAGGAGGGGCTGCAACTTTGCTAACTGAATTGCTGTATTGGCCAACGTATTGCTGTGTTGCAAGAGGTGCTGCCACTTTGCTAATGTCGCTGCTGTGTTGGCATGTTGCTCCTTGCCTGGGAGTGAGAAGGACTGGACCTGTTCTCTACATTCTTGAACCCAAGTTCCCTGAGGGCTTGCTGGCTTGCCTGCTGTTTTCTGAAGTCTCAGGGACACAAAAAACTTCTTGCAACTCTGCAGGTGTGGCTGCACTCTGCCATCTGTGAGTCCTTCCCTTTGCCGAGGTGCCCCCTCCAGTCCTTGGCCTCAGAAGTGGGTTCTGCAGCTCTTTTCTGCAAAAATCATCACAGTGACCCCTTTGTGCCAATCAGAACCGACGCAGACACAGTGCCAAATCAACAACGATGCAGGTCTCAACTCCTAGGTTCGACGATAAAGCAGTGCCAACCTGAAGACGCTGCTGCGAGGTTCGACACCGACTCAGTGGTGACCCTGCATCATCGACTGCAAGTCTTGAATCCGACGCATCAACCTGACGTCCTGAATCAGAACCTACGCACGGAGTCCTAGATGCCGACGCTTGCTCCATACAAGGTACTTTTTCTGCTGGCCCTGTGAGTGTCCTGTAGCCGACCTGCCCTTCATCGCGGTCTGCCTGAATTTTGGATTTACCCCGGTCATTTGCAACCTCATTTAACCTCTTAGCACAATTGACTTCTAAGCACTGTTTGGTATTTCATCTTTAAAAATATATATCTCGACTTCTACTGATTGGGTTTTTTGTCATTTTGGTCTTGTTTTACTAAGATACATATTCTCTATTTTTCTAGACTGATGTGAGTCTTTTAGTGTTGTTTTCACTGTGTTACTGTAGTTTAAGTGTTGCACAAATACTGTATACATTGTCTCTTAAGTTAAGCCTGACTGCTCTGTGCTAAGCTGTCATAGGGTGCGCACAATTTAGGTTGTGTATCTGACTTACCCTGACTAGAAATGTGGTCCCTACTTGGGCAGGGTGCAAACCTCTGTCAACTAGAGACCCAATTTCTAACAGCCATTATATAATCTGACATAAATATTGTGTCCTTAATATATTTTACATAAATATCACCCCATTGGTTTAATAGTATAAGACCTACAACTACCGGAGCAAAATGATTAAGACACAATATTTATGTCGGATGATATTTCTGCACAGAATATTTTGACATATCACTGCACAGCTGAGGGTGCTGATTAAAAATATACAGAGAGGGGCTGCAGTATGCAGAGCATAGCGCAAAGGATGCAAAGCATAGGTAAATAAGTACATAACATGCCTGTAACATGCAAAAATCCTGAACGGTCGACTCAGCCTGTCATCTTCCAGAGATTGATAAAAGGAGTATCCAGGAGTTGGGTAACAATAAACATCTGTACTTTCGGCGCTAAGCAACCCAAGAGAGAAAAGCTACTTGTCAAATACAGATATTGTGTTATGTTAAAGGCAGATCTTGGCTGAAGGGGAGCAGTTTATCACTGAGTCCATGGAGAGTCTGTCTTAGGGTGTGTAGGGCGCCACTTAATGAGTGACAGGTATGATGGCTGGGGTATTTCAGAGCACGTCTGAAGATGTGCCAAGAAGGGAGGAATGTCTTGAGTGCATGAATCTGAATGTGAATTAACAATATATATCCAGCTCAGAGTTTTGTATTCAGTGCAATAATATCTGGGCTCCAAAATGTTGCTTCGGGCTCCTAGAGTAAAGGGGGTGCTTCTGTTTTCCCGGGGCCAACTGCTAGATGGTCTCAGCGTTTTCATGGAAGTTTACGCATATCTTTCTATCATAGCCGAAGAAAAGTATTTTGAAGTAGGTAATATGCTTTTAAAAACTGGCGCATTTATTAACAGTGATGACTGTCCCTATAGACTTGAAAACGTTGTGTTGAAAATTAGTACGTTTTGGTGAACATTATCTGCGCCATCTTGCCTCTTCCCCTGATGCCACACTTTTGTCGTGCACACCCGCCATTTTAAGATGCCCCGATCAGAACGAACCCTTTTGCATGCCGCTGGCCCCTGACATAGCCCTTCGCCTTCACTAAACCTGCACGCTGACCAACCCCCTGCTTGCACCTGCCTAGAATCATAAACCCCTCTTCGGCGCTGCTCTGCCCCAGGCCCTCATCCTGTTCCCAGCGCGACACCTCCCTTCTTCCCTTTCATGATCTCCGGCCCTTAGATGCAAATCCCCTTTTTCCCCGTGTGCCCGTTTGTCTTCCCCGTTCCCAGGCCGACACCCAGCTCTGCCGATACCATTCCTTGCCCCTCCCCGTACAATAGAAAGCTTCCCCCATCAAAGGATCCCCGGGTTGATCAAAGCCCCCACTCCATGAGATCCGATCAAACCCCCCACGTTCCGTGAATCGACGGAATATCCAGCTGCGCGATACTCATCACCTGGTGTGACTAGGGTGGGGACTTCAACTGTAAATGCGTGTGGGAACGGGCCCAAAGGGGAGTTCCGGGAATGTCTTTTCCATACATCAAAGTTTTAACATGAATATGTAATCTGCAATAAAGTCATAAAACAGTGTATAAGAGGCCAGGCCTCAGAAATGTAGTTAGAGCACCTCAGAACGATACCTTCTGCCCGTTTTGTTGTTTTCTCCTCCGGAGAGAATAAAAACCTTGTTTCCTGCCTTCCAGTCTCCAGCCCTGCCTCTTCATTGATTAAATAACTAGAGGGTCACAGAGGCAATACCGCCGGGCAAATACCGATTGTCCCCGACCCACCCAGGTTTCAACAATTGGCGTCCCAAGCGTGGGGCCCATCAGCGACTCGTGGATCCAGTGGGAAAGGTCCCGACGACAGAGTGAACGACTGCAACGATCGGGAGAGCTCTTGCCCAATAGACCCTCGTCTGGCAGCCGATCATCCGAACTTCACTAGTTCCGAACAGACCTCTCTCGAGTGATCTACGGTCCTGACTGGGGACCATTAGGAGTGCCGTGAGAAATACGAGAAAAAGAGGACGATCGGGCGCTGGATTCGGAAGACAAGAAACTGTCCACATGGTCCGGGTAAGGTCGTGTAATCACGACAAGTTGCGAAATGATTGCTTGATTGTTTGATTGCTTGATTGTTTAAAAATACTAGTATTGCTCTTTATTTATTTGGAGATTCACTGTCTACAAACGGAGAAACAACGGGCTCTCTCTTTGCAAGCAGTGGAGGATAGGTAGGGCAGCAGCCGTGCTTATTTTTTTCTCCCCCACTCAATAATTACTTGAAACTGAACTGTTGTTCGCAAAACTATTGTTTCCTGGAGATTCCCTGTCTGCAAACAGGGAAGAGACCACCCTTTTTGCAGATAGTGAAAAGGGTAGGTAACGCAGATCTTTGCGGACCTACTCATTCTCCCCATTGTTATTTATTGGTCTTTTTGTTATTTTTGATCCATGAGGTATTCACTGCCTGCAAACAACGTAGAATAGAAATATTCTGTCCAGTCTTTGCACCTAGTGATAAGATAGGCAGTGCTGACTTTTTAGTCCCTCGTTACGAGCCGTCATGTCTGTCTTCTCCCCACTGATTAGTAGCCTGTTTAGCCCGGACCGTGTATTAGAGGTGGACCATATAGCTCCACTAGAAGGCACCCCTAATAAGGACATGTTCATAAACTATGGATTAGTCACCATAGCCTATAATAAATTGTGGCACAGGTATACCGAAGAAAGTCAAGACAAACAGTGGCCACTGGCAGGATCCTTTGACCTTGATAAAATAGAAACGTTAGAAATAGCCCTTCGAAATAATAAGACAACGCCAATTATGCTCGACAGTCTCGGTATGTGGCGCAGAGAGGCTATGCAACGACAGAGAAAAGACGAGGACAAACCAAGTAGAGAAATATACCGACAGGACAACCCCAGGACACCGCTACCCACAACTTATCCCCCGACACTATGCAAAAGACGACCAGACTTAGGGCCAGACCAATGCGCTTTTTGTAGGTATGTCGGACACTGGAAAGCCCAATGCCCGACTCTACTGAGCGTGAGTAAAGGCAAAGGGCCGACAGGAACGACAGACCGGCAGTACGAGAAAAAGCGCGAGACAAAGAAGAACCCGACTTACATAGACAGACCAGATAGAACCACCACGTTTGATTATGCCCGATGGCACAGATTTCGCCAGGACAATTTCAGCGGCATGCTCAAGTTCTCCTAGGTCGGGCAACGTCAAGACGGGAACCCAGCCTCGCTTTAAAATTCACGGACGGACAGAGATAATTATGACCAATAACTGTTTTTTATTCGTCTTGGGTCTTTGTATGTCGTATTTGTACTGTCCCCCCGTCTGAGTTTGTGTGTATGTAATGTACGAATCTGCGTCATCCCTCTACACGTGTTTTCGTGTTACTCAACCTCTGTTAAGCAGAAACTTAGCATAAAAGCAACCTGGAAAGAAAGAAATGGTACAACAAAATCCGTAGACCATTGATGAACTTGAACTTTTAATTTAACACAGCAAACAAGAAATAATAACGGTAAACTGTAGAAAATGGAAGTCAAACAGAACATTCGCCCCCCCCCCCTTCTGGAACCTTCCAAAGTAGGGCAGGGTTACGGCTACGCCCAACCAGCGACAACCCATATAAGGCGGGCCCCGCTGCCAACTCTTGGTCAGGAAATCTTAACATATGGGGAAGCCGGAGGAGAGGCAGGGGCCAGCGGAGTCCAGCCGCAGCGGCCCTGGACAGTTGCAGGCAGTCCCGCCACATGCCTCCTCAGTCCAGCCGCAACGGGCCTGGATAGACTTAAGTAGTCCCGCCACATGTCCAGAGAGGGACGAGACACCTCTTTCTTTTCCCTTCCGTAACAGCCGCAGCAGCTCTGGACGGCGGGATGTCCTGCACGTACCTCCACAACAATTTGTCCAAGTTGGGCTGGGAGGGAGAGGCGACGCGGACGAGCCTCTCCCACCTCCACCGATAGGAGGTCTCCCAGCCCCCGGCCCAACGCCGAACACCCCCAGTCAGGCGATGGTGCCAATACTTCCACAGCACCGAACACACCATGGTGGCGCCCCAGTATTTGCGCAGCACCGAACGTGCAATGGTGGCCATATTTTCGGAACACCGAACCTGCAATGACTGCACTGATACTCGTGCCGCGCCGAATGCGCGCCACAGGTGGCCATACTCCCACAGCACTGAGCACAAGACTTGGGGAACACCGGATGTGGAGAGACCTTCATGCGGGGCGATGAAAAAGAACAGCATGGAGTGCACCGGGAGAAGGAGACGGCGCGAACGAGTCTCCCTCGCCCCCCCAGGTGGGGGCATCACAGCTGCACCCCAGCTGAACGTCCCGCTTTCACACAACAGGGACCTCTTCCTTTCACTCCGAAGGATCTCTTCCGCTCTTGCAAACTCGACGAGAGTGGCCCCTGTAGGGCCTCAAAATGGCGTCTGGGTCCGCTGGAAGGCGGGCCCCGGCCACTAGAGTAACTTTGACCAGCAATATAACTCGGACATTTGCCCACAGGGGCACGAGCCCCCATCTCCGACAGCATCTCCGCAGCCTTGGAGACCCTACAAAAGTCCCCGGCGGAACCTTCGGCCTCTGCAGGCTTCCGGTAAGGGACGGCTGCCTTGATCACCAACGAAACAAACATGACATTGCCACTCCTTCTGTTAGCATGAATTCTAGAACTGCCGAAAAGGACTCTGGTCCAAACTGCCAGTAATGAGAAACATTTCCCCCTGATGCTGCTTCCGGACTGAGCCGGCCCCGCCCAAAATGGCGCTGGTATCAATCGGAACTTACGAACACCTCGTGGTGTTCCTTCGCACTAATATAAACTTGATGTTCTGAGACTTTATATGATCCTTTGTACACTTGGCTAGAAAAGACAAGGAGAACTCACTCGACGAACAGTATGAAAGGATCCCCGTTAAAAATGTTGATTACAAATGTACAATGTATTATATTTTTATAGCTGATGTAAACCTCATTTACGACGCACACGTACGGTATGCATATAGGAAATCTGATTGCAACTATTATGATTATGCTTCTAAATTATGAAAATAAATGCCCCCGAACCCCCAGCCAATTAATAGACGTTTTAGTTTCTTACAAATGAATGAATACAACTTTCCGATGTTTTTATTGCTGCAAACGACACCCCCCACTGTACGCACTTTAGCCATTGCCACGACCGGCCAAATACGACCGCACCCTCATAATCCACGTGCTGAAATGATTTTGCAAAATAAAGTTTTTTTGAAACTATGGACGGGTATCGCATGCTTTATTTTAAAAAAATGTGGGATCGGTGGGAAAGTTCTTTTCTGTGCACCCTACTCTGCTCTCTCTTTAAGGTTAAAAGAAGATGGTTTCCCAGCCCTGGAGGACGGATCGGATCGACAACACGACACTCTGCCTTCAAAGTACGCGACTGACTCATGAACTCTCGCGTGGAGGAAGACCTTGACTTCCAAGGATGGGTAAAACGAACGGTGTAAATGAGGGAATGTAAAAGGAGGGTGAAATGAAATGATGTAAATGTTATAAAGTACAACACTCCAAGGTATCAGGGAACGGAGCTGACCCAAGAACCGAAGAACCTTAGAACGCCACAGCGTTGAAAGAGGTTTAAGGATCCCGATAGTGAGATACATCCTTTGACTAGATACCTCGCACTAGGCACCTCTGGTTTCCTTTTTACGTTTTCCCCGCACACGACCTATAAGGACACACTGCCCCTCTCCCCTCCCGACCCCAGAAACCATACCCCCGGGACCCTGCCCCGAGGAGGAAAGACGAGTAAGAGGTAAGTAAAGGACTTATGAATCCATGTATCTGAATATGCGCGAATGCTGTCTCCCCCACCCCCCCCCTTTTTTCCTCCCTCTGCAGGTTACATCAGAGATTACGGCCGAGGTGTGGCGAAGATCTGAAGCCTTGCCATGTCTAATACACGAAGCAGACTAGCGCCGCAAGGTGGTGCCTAAGCACGCCTGCAAACTACTCACGTGTCGAACAAACCCGAAAAAAAATTAACACAACCTGATAAAAAGTGATCGCCCTTAAACCAGACCGGACGAATGAACCCATGTCACGTATGATGCGAAACTATGAGAGAATGTGTGTGTGTGACTGAGGTGTTGACCCAACTGGTCGAAGGACCGAGAATGCGAGAAAGTGCGACAAAATGGTACCTCCTTTCTTCTTTCCTTTTTCTCAAGGCACGTCCCCTCTACCCTGTCTAATGCTCAAACTGCATGATTACAAGATTCTAACGCAGACCCGTGAATGCCCTTTACTGTGTAATGCACTAGATAGCCTTTCTTGAATACACTGCCACCCTCTCTGTTGCACGTGTACTATTTAGCCTGCCGTTGCGCTCTCTCTCTCTCTCTCTCTCTCTCTCTCTCTCTCTCTCTCTCTCTCTCTCTCTCTCTCTCTCTCTCTCTCTCTCTCTCTCTCTCTCTCTCTCTCTCTCTCTCTCTCTCTCTCTCTCCCTCTATTTTTGCACTCCCACTCTCTTCCGAGTGATTAGCCCCGAAATTGGCAGACTGCCACCCCTAGCGCACCACCTAATTGGCTTCAAATACCGTCAGTATTTGCACAAAAACTTGTCTTTAATACAATCACCCTGAGACCGTGTCATTACCTCTCCTTTTCCGCTAGAAGCCAATGAACCGAGGTTGGGCCGTAAGGGAAAGGACAGGTAAGACGACAGAGGTTCCCTAATCTGGCCCGTAATAAGGGAACTACATGTCAACGGCTCCTATGGTATAAAACAAGGACCCCAGAATACGCGACCCTCCCCGCCCCGAATTGTCGCAATACCCAAACAGGAAAAATGATCGCCCCTGTTAAATCCCTTGTATCAGCCGCTCCAAATTGGAGTTATGAAACTACCCCTCATTCCCGGTTGTGAGAGATGGGTCGATTTACGCCCTTACCATAAGTTTTCTATGTCCCTAGGTGTCTTCCGATGAGACCCCTGTCTTCTCTAATTTAGTAATCCGGCCGCGAGAGGCTGCATAGGGACCAGAATGATGTTTTGCAAAGTTTAAGATTAGACTGGAGCAAAGAAAACCATTACACTGTACCATGCCGAAAGCGAAAATGTTTAGTTGAAAAGCAGGAGGCATTGATAGAAAATAAATGTTTAGCCTATGTCCGTCCATCAGCAAAATATCTGTTTAGTACCATGTCGATAGCACACAGTACCCTTGGTAAATATAAAGCCCTAGAGAACGGCACATCTTTGTCAAACCCGTCTTACGAAGGTGGGTCACCATCAGATGAACTGTCGTGACTGTAATAAATAATTGTGAAGGAAAGTCATAGTAAATCCAACAGGCTCGTCACCGGTCATTCATATGCCAGTTGTGAACATTAATATAACGGACATTTTCATTCTTTGCCTGGAGCTGGGAGAGAAATAGACTTTTTGATTATCTTCATCTGCAAATTCTCTAAAGACTGTCTTTGCAAACTTGTTTAAGGGTACTGCTGTTGGAGGAGAGAAGGACCGGATGTGGGAGCACGAGGCCTGACCGCAGACTAAGGAACACCTGCGACATTAGCCAAGGCGAGACCACGACAGAAAAGAGCTGCAGGACGAGGCACTGTTTTCGACAACATGAGAAGAAAGGGCCGACCTGATGCCCCTGCTCGATGTCCAGTGTTTGCCGACAAGTCCCCGCTCTCTGAATTCGGTCACACGCCCGCCTATCTGAAGTCTCTCGTTCCCCTAGTTTGTTCCTAATTTGGCCTTGCTCCATCCCCCTTTTCCTCCGACCTACCCTATGGACTGTTTTGTACGCTTTTCTTCCATCTGAACTTTCTGACAATCACCTCAAAGGACACAGGGCGAAAAGGACCTTTCCGACCAGGAATACGAGGGAAAGATCGTGCCCTGCAACGCGAGACCTAGAATAGAGCTGGACCCGTGGCTCCATCGCCGGTGTTCCACCGCGCCAACGAAAGACAACAAAGAATAATGAGAACTCGTTAACTTCGAACATTTTGACATCCTCAATCACCGTTTCTGCTATGCCTCATTTCTCTCCCAGCCGCCATTGTATTGATCATGCTCCAATCCGAATCTGATATATGTAATAACCTACCAGTTCACGTTATGAAATGTACTTGCTGCTCTCGCTACAGAATCGTTTTTTGTATTACATTTTTATGACTTTCCTGCTAAACAAATTGATCAAAGTTTATCAAATAGGTCCACCTCCTAAAAACTAGAAATGTTAAAATGTATTGTTTACAACTCTTTTTCATCTAGGGTTCCTACCGTTTTCTTTCTCATGCCCACCACAATAGAACCGAGTAGAAAATGAACCAGCAAGATGTCTTGAATATGTTAAAGGGAGGACTGTTGAAAATTAGTACGTTTTGGTGAACATTATCTGCGCCATCTTGCCTCTTCCCCTGATGCCACACTTTTGTCGTGCACACCCGCCATTTTAAGATGCCCCGATCAGAACGAACCCTTTTGCATGCCGCTGGCCCCTGACATAGCCCTTCGCCTTCACTAAACCTGCACGCTGACCAACCCCCTGCTTGCACCTGCCTAGAATCATAAACCCCTCTTCGGCGCTGCTCTGCCCCAGGCCCTCATCCTGTTCCCAGCGCGACACCTCCCTTCTTCCCTTTCATGATCTCCGGCCCTTAGATGCAAATCCCCTTTTTCCCCGTGTGCCCGTTTGTCTTCCCCGTTCCCAGGCCGACACCCAGCTCTGCCGATACCATTCCTTGCCCCTCCCCGTACAATAGAAAGCTTCCCCCATCAAAGGATCCCCGGGTTGATCAAAGCCCCCACTCCATGAGATCCGATCAAACCCCCCACGTTCCGTGAATCGACGGAATATCCAGCTGCGCGATACTCATCACCTGGTGTGACTAGGGTGGGGACTTCAACTGTAAATGCGTGTGGGAACGGGCCCAAAGGGGAGTTCCGGGAATGTCTTTTCCATACATCAAAGTTTTAACATGAATATGTAATCTGCAATAAAGTCATAAAACAGTGTATAAGAGGCCAGGCCTCAGAAATGTAGTTAGAGCACCTCAGAACGATACCTTCTGCCCGTTTTGTTGTGTTCTCCTCCGGAGAGAATAAAAACCTTGTTTCCTGCCTTCCAGTCTCCAGCGCCTGCCTCTTCATTGATTAAATAACTAGAGGGTCACAGAGGCAATACCGCCGGGCAAATACCGATTGTCCCCGACCCACCCAGGTTTCAACAGTTGGGGCCTTTGAAAGAAATACGTACTGCTACATGGCACACATTCTCTACTAAAGTTCGATAAACTCAGTTTACTTCTGTATTCCGGAGAAAATGGAGTAATTTATTACATATTATGTCTATTCTAAACCCTAGGAGGTCATATTTGGGAGATGTTACACTGCATAAATCTCCATGTTGAGGGGTCGCCATGTTGTGTTATGTTATCGTAACTATGACGTGTACAGTGCGTTAATCCTTCATAAAGATGCGTCACAGCTCCTGCATTTCATATGTGCGTGTGTGTGTGGGCGTGTCAGCGTGCATGTGTGTGTAAAATGCGTTATACCTCTCTGAGGATGCGTCACAGCTCCTGCATTTCATGTGTGTGTGTGGGCGTGTCTGCGTGCGTGTGTGTAAAATGCATTATATCTCTCTGAGGATGCTTCGCAGCTGCTGCATGTCATATGTGCATATGTGTGTGTGCGTCTGTGTGGGGGTGTGTACAGTTCGGTGTAACTCCCTGAAGATTCTTCGCAGATTCTGCATTTCTTATGTGTATGTGGATGGGCGTGTGATTTATTATTTTTTATTACGAGAGCGTAATCTGATTAAAAATAAATACTTGGTTTTGGCATCTTTCGCACAAGGTCTGATTTTCCAAAGCCTTTCAAGTAAGGTTAGCTCGAAGAAGATCAGGTTAGCGGACCAAATGTCTCAGTTTTGTATGTGTGAAGGTGGCGGTAAAACTGGTGTGTGGTGTGGCAAGGGGCAGCAGAGCAGATTTTAAAGTATGATATTTTTAATTTATTGTTTTCTATTTTGAGCAATGGAGAAGTAGGGGGCGCGTCTGTACTCTATGTTAAATTATGAAAATAAGTAATAGCTTGTAACGTAAACCATGATCGGGACTTTTAACACAAGTAGTAGAATTAGGGGCCCGATGTAGGTAAATCCCATTTACCGATTTTGAAATACCGAATCTTACCGATTCGGTATTTTAAAATCGGTAAATGGGATGCAGGTCCCAACATCTGGATTCGTTACCGAATCCTTAACAATTCATTAATTACCGATTGGGTAAATACCGAATCGGTAATGCCCATTCTTTCCTATGGGCTTTGAAGCCCATAGGAATGATTAGGCATTACCGATTCGGTATTTACCCAATCGGTATTTAAGGAATTCACAAGGGTGCAGGGGGTGTCACTTTGACACCCTCTAGCACCCCCAAAACGGCAATGTGTGCAATGTGGCACACAGACATGCCCTAAGGGCACGTCTGTCTGTCACATGGCACATGTGTACATGCACAGATGTGCATGTACACAGGAATCGGTTTTTTACCATGGATTTGTATTCCATGGTAAAATACCGATTCTGTAAGCCATGTGCTGCCGGAACATAGGCTACCTACATCACATTTTCGGTAATTTTACCGATTCGTTATCATTACCGAATCGGTAAATATTACCGACTCGGTAAATTTACCTATTCGGTAATGATAACGAATCGGTAAAATTACCGAAAATGTGCCCCTACATCTCCATGGCCCTTTACCGATCGGAAACGGCCGAAAATCGGTATTTTCGGCCGATTCCGATCGGTAAAGGGCTACCTACATCGGGCCCTTAGACACGGGTGAATCTGCAGTTTGTTATCCTGGTGTAATATGTAAACATCTTTGCATCTTTTGTCTTTTATGCATGTGAAAATTTTACGTGAAATAAACCCTAGTTTACAAAAACATGCAAAATACCAGCTTAATGCATCGTCCATATCGTTTCTAGAAGATTGTGAACGTTGCTAACAAAGCGCATGCCCGGTTCCATAAAAATTCTCCCGAGACATTTCCTGTAATAACCACAACCAAATGTTCTAACAGCTAAAATTACGCGTAACACATTAGAAACACAAACATTCCGAGACAATCCAATTTCATTATTTGTGACTTTAGCAACATTTCGCTCACTTAAAAAAACGTACTTAGTAGAATTACACAAGGTCATATAACATCATGCCAAGTCCAACCCTGAGGAAGAATGAGGAAAGTCATGAAGTCTATCCTTGACTGCCTGTCCAATGCCTTGCTGCCTGATTTGTTTTGTCGTGGTTTTTTGTAGAACTTTATCATTGGGAAATCTGCCACTTCCGACAGTATTAGCACAGAACTATACATATATATATATATATATATATATATATATAGGAAATTCACATAAAAAAACATAGGTTTCAGGCCTTATATAGTTAGGAATTAGCATTTTAAAAAACCATTGAAATTGCTCCTATATAGTTAGTTGTACTAACTATATTTCGCGCACTCGCAATCCACTGCTGATGATGTCACATATTACATCATTCATGACATGGTCAGTGACATCACTGATGACATCTCAAATGACATCAATGATGACATCACTGATGACATCATCCAGTGAATGTAGTTTGCTTCGTTATTTAAATATGCATTATATATATAGCAATTAGCATTGAAGTATGAGTGGATATATAAAAATAAATATTTGGATGGAGGACTTTAACAATTTATAGTGTCTCACTAAATATAGTGGATAGTGACTAAACTGTGTGAATATCTGTATCACTTTGTCAGTTGTTGTGTAAACTGGTTCTCCAGTTGGTTACTAGCTATGTGAAAGTCTGTATTAGTTATTGATTAGTTAACTGAGTATTTGTATGGGAGAGTGAATGTGTGTGTGGTTCGGTAGAGGGTGTGTGACTGCCCCAAGATGTGTGAATAGTTGATTCAGTAGATATATGAAGTTAAAACTACATGTTCTAACAGTTGTTTGGGTGAATGAATATCTTTATGGGTGTGGTGATGAGCAAATATATTTCTCAATTTTACATGTCCAACAAACTAGAAAAATAAAAGGCAGTGTATGTGTTAGTTGTTGTATATAAATAAGTATACATAAGACTCAATGATTGTGTGAGTGACTGTATGGATAACTGTATACTTGTAATAATGATTTTATAATATACTAAATATGACTTACTATCTAAATGAATAGATGAAGTGGTGTTTGTATAAGTGTGTAGCTAAGTAAGTATGTAAGTATGATCCATTGTTTGCATAAGTGAGTAGGATAACTTCATATGTGAATAGGTTGTGTGCTGGTGTGTAATGTTGGTATAGGTGTATAAGTATTTTTGATAGTGTTCTATTGTTCATTGACAGGATGTATGAGTGATTCTACAGGTAAGTGATTAGATCTGTGTATACATCTAGGAATCAATGAGTGGGTTTTTAAATACTTGTATTGCTGTGTCCATGGATTCAAATATGATACTCTGTATTTTACAAAGAGTGATGAAAGATTTTACTAGTGTATGAAAAGATGTATGTGATTGTCACGTGGATGATGTCATCAGTGATGTCATCATTGATGTCATTTGAGATGTCATCAGTGATGTCACTGACCATGTCATGAATGATGTAATATGTGACATCATCAGCAGTGGATTGCGGGTGCGCGAAATATAGTTAGTACAACTAACTATATAGGAGCAATTTCAATGGTTTTTTTAATGCTAATTCCTAACCATATAAGGCCTGAAACCTATGGTTTTTTCAGTGAATTTCAAAGGTTTTTTATATGCTAATTCCTAACTATATAAGGCCTGAAACCTATGTTTTTTTCAGGGAATTTGCAAGGTTTTTTAAATGCTAATTCTTAACTATATAAGGCCTGAAACCTATGGTTTTTTCAGTGAATTTGCAAGATTTTTTAAATGCTAATTCCTAACTATATCAGGCGTGAAACCTATGTTTTTTTTCAACAAATTTCAAAGGTTTTCTAAATGCTAATTCTATTAGCGGATAACATTTAAATATGTTAATATCCTTGTGGGACCACCTGAGCAGCCCTAGGGGGTGAGGATGTTTCTACCCTGCCCCCTTTTTGCATTCTACACGTTTGTTTTTCTGCTTCTTTTGTGCCTCGGTCTACCGAGCACAAGATGACTGCCCAAACTTCCTGGTTTGGAGTGTTCACAGCCAATCAATGCAGCACATGGTCGGAAAGGTCTGCGCGCACTCCTGATTGGCTGGCAGTAGTCTGTCAACATTCCAAACTGTCCAAACCAAGAAGTGTTGGCCACCATCTTGTTTCTCAGGAGAAATGAGGCACAAGAGAGCCCAAAACAAGAGTTGAAAATGCGGGGTATGCGTTTTCGAAACTTATTTTTTCTGGCCCTTGGGGTTCTTCTGGGACCCCCTGAGAAGGGCTAGATGTCCTATGGAAAATTGCATGGGGAAAAACACGTTTTGGGACCCCCTTTTTCACTGTTTTCCCCTGTTGTACGCTCAGGGTACGTGTACGGGTAAACGCACATGTACGCGTACGGGTAAACGCACATGTATGCGTACAAGTAAACGCGCACTGAGCATACTCCACGAAATAAAAAAAATATAGCTTTTTTGCTTTTTGGGGTCCTCCTAGGCCCCCCTGAGAAACCTAGGGAGTCAGGGGGTCTCTAACCTGCCCCCTTTTAAGGTTTTTCCCTTTTGTTTTTCAGTTCTACCGAGACACAAGATGGCGGACTCTCCGGACCGTTTGGAATGTTCACAGACACCCGAGAGCCAATCAGCTTTCCGCTCGCGCACTTCCGTGACGCGCCGGGTGCGCTTACCGGTATGCGTACCCAAAGCGCGCATATGGATATATATATTTTTTTAAGTTAATTTTCTTACAAACCACTGGAGCGATTTTCACCAAATATGGAAAAGGCCCTACTGCGTACCAGTCCCTACCATTTTGCAAAGTTTGGTGTAATTCCATTCAGCGGTTCGGGCTGTAGCCGTGTCTAAATGTCCTATGGAAATTAACATGGGAAAATCACGTTTTGGGACCCCCCTTTTTTCTCGGCCCCCGCTTGACGAATCCCCCCGAAACTTTCCAACTATTAACACATCTTTAGACAGTCACACACCCCCCACCGAACCACACACACTTTCACACTCCCATACAAATACTCAGTTAACTAATCAATAACTAATATAGACTTTCACATAGCTAGTAACCAACTGTAGAATCAGTTTACACAACAACTGACAAAGTGATACAGATATTCACACAGTTTAGTCACTATCCACTATATTTAGTGAGACACTATAAATTGGTCAAGTAAACAGTCAATTACACTGCTACTAAATCCTCCATCCAAATATTTATTTATATATATCCACTCATTCTCCAATGCAAATTGCTATATATATATTGCATATTTAAATAATGAAGCAAACCACATTCACTGGATGATGTTATCAGTGATGTCATTTGAGATGTCATCAGTGATGTCACTGACCATGTCATGAATGATCTAATATGTGACATCATCAGCAGTGGATTGCGGGTGCGCGGAATATAGTTAGTACAACTAACTATATAGGATCAATTTCATTTTTTTTAAAATGCCAATTCCTAACTATATAAGGCCTGAAACCTATGGGTTTTTCAGTGAACATATATATATTACCTACTGGCGGTCGCCAGTAGGTATATATAGTTAGGATTTTTTCTCTATGGGTTTTTTGAAAATTCTATGTCTAATAACTTTGGCGTTTGTGGACGGAATCGGCTGAAATTTTCAGGAAAATGGCACATTTTGTTTCTGAGCAGCCCTTGAAAATTTGGGGGGGGGTTCGTCCAGTGGGGGCCGAGAAAAAAGGGGGGTCCCAAAACGTGTTTTTAACATTGAGTTTTCCATAGGGCGGTTGGCCTCACTTTTAGCCCGAACGGCTGAATGGATTTGCACGAAACTTGGCAAAATTGTAGGGACTGGTAGCCCGATGTGCCTTTTGTAGGTCTCAATATATGTGCTCCAGTGGATTTTGAGAAATTAACGTTTAAAAAAAGATATATATCTGTAACAGCGGACCGGTTAGCGCTCTGGTTCGCGGACTTTTCGCGCAACGGAGCTTTGTGAAGCGAAGCTGATTGGTTCTCCGGCGTCTGTCAACATTCCAAACAGTCCGTAGCGGCCGCCATCTTGTCTCTCGGTAGGATCGAGAGACAAGAGGAGGTCAAAACAAAGGGGGAAATAACTATAAGGGGGCATAGTAGATCCTCGCTGACCCCCTAGGTTTGATGTGGAGGTTTTAAAAGGGCCCCGCGGGGCAAAAAAAAACCAAAATAATAATAATCGAACGGCTGAATGGATTTGCACGAAACTTGGCAAAATATTAGGGACTGGTAGCCCGATGTGCCTTTGCTAGGTCTCAATATATGTGCTCCAGTGGATTTTGAGAAATTAACGTTGAAAAAAAGATATATATCTGTAACAGCGCTCCGCTTCGCGTACTTTTCGCGTTACGGAGCTTTGCGAAGCTGATTGGTTCTCCGGCGTCTGTCAACATTCCAAACAGTCCGTAGCGGCCGCCATCTTGTCCCTCGGTAGGATTGAGAGACAAGAGGAGGCCAAAGCGAAGGGGGAAATGACCATAAGGGGGCATAGTAGATCCTTCCTGACCTCTTAGGTTTGATGTACCATTTTGCCAAGTTTGGTGTAATTCCGTTCAGCCATTCAGGCTGTAGACGTATGTAAATGTCCTATGGAAAATTGCATGGGGAAAACACATTTGAAAGTGTTGAAATTTAGAACCAATTAAAATGTTACTTTGGTTTTGTATTTGTGTGTGATGAAAGTTAATTGGTTATGTATATATGTCAAATGAGAGGAAACCACAGCCATTTTGTGATACTACTGTCTGAGGTACATTTGTGAGGAATTTTTGGTGGTGAATTTCTGGTGTTTGATTTACACAGTACTAACACTTCTGCTACTTTTAAAAAGGTGAGTTGTTAATTTGTATGGGGAACTATGTTGTACACTTGAAGATAATTTGAAAAATGTTTTCTGTTATTTATTTGCAGTCCTTCTGTTATACTAAATACTTGATAAAGTTAGTTTTATATTATGTATTACTAAAGACGATAAATGAAAGTGATTATTTTTTTCTGCAATTTACAGCAAGCAATTTCAAAATAAAATGGCTCACAATGAAGAGACCGTGGCAATTTCTTTTGAATTGTCCAACACATTGATTGAAATTGAGAGCACCAATAATGAAATATTGTCACAAGGAGGACATGACTTGTATGATTCCATTAGATTGATTGAAATGGACAGTACCAAGAATGAAATATTGTCACAAGGAGATGACTTGAATGATTCCACTACATTGATTGAAATTGAGAGCACCAATAATGAAATATTGTCACAAGGAGGAGATGGCTTGTATGATTCCATTAGATTGATTGAAATGGACAGCACCAATAATGAAATATTGTCACAAGGAGGAGATGACTTGAATGATTCCACTACATTGATTGAAATTGAGAGCACCAATAATGAAATATTGTCACGAGGAGATGACTTGAATGATTCCACTACATTGATTGAAATTGACAGCACCAATAATGAAATATTGTCAGAAGGAGGAGATGACTTGAATGATTTTTTTGATCAATCTCTTGATGGCGAATTTATCGAGTGTTTGGAGACCATAGAGTTACAAGAATCATCATTGGAGACTTTTAATGATGACATTGCTGATGAGGACATGTTACTAGTTCTTTCAAATTTAGAAAATTCTGAAGAATAAATTTATATTTAGAAATCAAAAATTGTTTGAGACATTATTCATTTTTATTTTTAATTTATGAGGTTGTAGCGAAGTGATTGTAGTATAAAATGAGACTTATAGTATAGAGTGCAACATTTTTATGTTACATGGTAAGTTTACTCATATTTACTTCCCTTCTGCCACTATATTATCTCCAATGTGTATTTGACATGTCTTCTTCATCTCCGGCCTCCTTTCTCTCACTGTGTGTCTCCGATGCATCTTATCGCTGCTATTTTGTGTAATTACAGAAGAGAGTAAAATAAAATAGTTCGGAACGTGAAAAGGGGGCAAAGTAGAGTACTCCTCACCCCCTAGGCCTTTTTAGGCGGTCCCAAAAGGATCAGTTTCTGCTTTCCTGAGAGATTATGGTATGAGTTCCATATACCACAATAACTTGCATTACAACATGCAAGATATCTATCTCCTATTACCAACTTTTGGAGATATTCGCGCTAAGCGCGAATATCTCCAAAAAGTAACCCCTGCCCTGAGCAGTTCTTAGCCATGTTATCCAATGGGAGGTGGATAACATGGCTAAGAGTATTAGCTCGGTAATGCATGAATATCGCTGAGTTTTTAGCGATATTCATGCATTGCGGCCGTTTATTATCGCATTTGCGATGAACCTTGATAATAGTAAGGTTTATCTTCGATAATTTCTGACGATGCTTAGTGGTAAAAAATTGGTTGGTAAGCATCGTTAGCGATAAATATCGCTTAACTTTGGTAATATGCCCCAACGTCTGTTAACGTTCGATTCGAAGGAAATGAGGAAGTGTTGAAAAACATTGTCTGCGCCATCTTGCCTTTTTTGAAATGCCACACTTTTGTCGTGCACGGCAGCCATTTTAGATGTCTTGACCAGACCCACTCTCTGCACGCTGTCGATTCGTAGCATGGCTCCTCACCCTCGTAAGCATCTCCCCCAGGCACTGGTCACCACCGCTCTCTGTCTTATGCATGGGCAATAAACCTTCCCCCATCTGCGCTGCTCTTCCCTGAGAATCACACTCTGTGCCCGCCCGACACCTCCCTTTCGCCCTATTCACTACCGCACCCTCTGACACTCCTCTTCCTCTGTGTCCGATTGTCCAGGCTATCAGCTAGCCCTGCAGATGTAGTTTATGGCTCCAGCTGTAAAGATTCACCCCTCTTCAAAGGAGTTATAGTAGATCAAGGCCCACACCCGATGAGATCCGTCACACCACACGTGTTCCTACTATCTGAAAACCATCCTGTATTGTGATTGGTGAGGGGACCGAGCCTGAAGCGGAAGATTCTAGGAATGACTCTTTGTACATCAAAGTTTTTACAATTATGTGTCACATTAAAAATATATAGCACTCCAACAAAGTAGTAGGAATATAAAACTTTAATAACATATAAATATATACAACAAAACAAAAACAGTAAAAACATTTAAACAACGAAGAGACCGTGGCAATTTCTTTTGAATTCCTGATGAGGACATGTTACTAGTTCTTTCAAATTATGAAAATTCAGAAGATGTTGCCTGGGGGTGGGTCGTCAGTAGCAGTCTGTTGTGCGAATAGTTCCAAGGCAGCAGAACGCGCTGAAATCTAGATGGCACGAAAGTGATGTCTAGTAAGTTGCCGCCCAGCAAATAACGGCGTGGGGCGCCGCGGGGGTGAGTGAGTCCAGTAGGCACCACAGCTATTCTTACCGGCATTGCAGAATTACTGCTGGGGACAATGCCTGTGCTGTAGCAGGGTCACAGCAGAAACAAAAAGGATTCTGTTGAAGATGTTGTTGGTTTTCAATTTGAAAACAGTTCTGGTGTCAACTGCTATGCTAATGTAGTGGTTAATGTTTTGTTTTCTCTAGAAAATGTAAAAGAGGGGGAGGCAGTCCAAAGTTCCGTTAAAAGGGCAAAGGAAAGGATCGGTGGTTTGAACTATCAGTCAAAAAGGGGAGGGGGTGCAATAATTTTTCCTACCGGGTCACACTGTGCTTTCACCGGAAGTGAGGTCTGCAGGATTGTAGTAATTCAAAGTGAGGCTGGCGCCAGCATGGGAGCGCCGACGTCCCGCGGATACAGTTTCGTCACTCCACGGGCGATCATGGCAGTCATTCCCCATCGGGGGTCGGAGACTCCCGCGGCTCCTCTAGAATCTTCAAGGTCGTGGAGGACTACGGTGGTGGAGTCAACCAGTGACCGGGCCATTTCTTTATGTTGGGCCCGCTCTTGCCAGGTCGACCGCCATTTTGAGAGTTCGGCAGCTACCGGCGATCGCGGGGTCACATGAGCGGACGGGCTCCACCCTGCCGGGCGAGACGTTGCAGCATGGCCACAGTGGAAGAACCGTTATCTAGGTCGTTCCGAAACTGTGCAGCACTGTAGTTGTTAGGATGCCACCGCCTGGAGCGCTGAGGGTGCAGCTGGGAAGCCTCCACCTGGGGAGGCGGGAGAGGCCTGTTCGCACCGTCTCTCCCTCCCAGTGCACCCCACGGCGTCTCGCTTGAGATTTGTTATGGCCGGACCAGGCGATGAGGACGAGGGGGGGGTCGGAGGCATGTGCAAGACATCCCCCTCCAGTGTTGTCGCAGCCATTATAAAAGAAAGAAGTGTCCCGTCCGTCTTCGGGCCGGGCTTCCGGTGGATGTCGGCCGGACGCCCCTGGCTCTGGCCCCATGAACGGGTTTCTTGGTTTATCGGCTGCAGCCGGATCCCGTCGGCCTCGGCCCCCCGACCGTTGGTGGTCGGACCGGAAGAGCATGTGGCGGGACTACCTGCAACTCTCAAGGGCCACCGCGGCCGGACTGGGAGAGAGAGGGGAGGGTCGAGGAGACATTCCCCCCCCCTGCAACTGTTCAGCGTTGTAAAGGCAATCCCCTGGCCGGGTCCCGCTGGTCTCGGCCTCTCCTCCGGCTACACCCTACGTTAGGATCTCCTGGCCGAGGCGTGGCAGCAGGACCTGCCTTATATGGGCTGCTCCCGGCTGGGCGTAGCCGGAACCCTGCCCCACCTTGGAAGTTTCCAGAGTGGGGGTGGATGTTCTACTGACTTGCATTTTCCCTAGTCTATCGATTTTTTTGGCGTGGCAGGCGGTGGGACAGCGAGGGGTGATTTGGTTTCTCTTACTGTTTTTCTGGTCTCTCACCACTGGCATATTTTAACGTTTTCTTGTTTCTAGGACATTAATAGGTTTTATCATTACGTTATGTTATCGTTTCTTTGTTCGTTGTTTAATAAAAGTTCATGTTCATCAGTGGCCTACTGATTTTCGTTTTCCTATTTTTTTCTTTCCAGGTTGTTTCATGGTAAAGTTTCTGTTAACAGGATACAGTGATCACTTCGTTATTATTGCATATGTCCTTTTCACTAGGGGTGCTCTCTGGTCGGGCCAGATGACGTATCTCTAGTAAATGGTCCGGGTGAAAAAGGTGCATCAATCAGTGGGGAGTAGATAGGCATGACAGATTACAACGGGGGAGAAAGGTCCGCATTACATACCCTTTCACTACTTGCAAAGATTTTCCTACGTTTATTTGCAAACAGGGAATACCTCCAAAAAGAACTAATTCCCAAACAGTCAATGTTCGGACAATCAATCAATCAATGAGGAATGAAATAGGTACGACGTGTTAAAGGCTTGCGTTACCTACCCTTCACTATCTGCAAAGGGAGATAGAATATTCCTATTCTTCCTCGTTTGCAGGTAGAGAAGATCGTTAAGAGAATTAACTTCGAACAATTCAATGCTCGATTGAAACAATCAACAAGGGGTACTGTGAACACAAATGAACGCCGCTTATATACATACGCATTGCTATTTTCAACAGGTTGTTCCTAATGTTTCTATTTTAGCGAGGTCAAAAGAGATCCCATTAGTGGCCTACTGATTTTGCTCGATTCCTTTTGTTTTTTTACACGATTTTTCGCTATCTGCAAAGAGTAAACAGAGTATTGCGACTCTGTGCTTGTTTGTAAATAGAGAATGAACCAAAGAGAACAATCAATCAAATGGAGAGAGAAGCAGGCACGACGGATTACAAAGGGGGAAAGGGCTGCGTTAACTACCCTTCACTATCTGCAAAGAGAGAGTACTCCTAATAGAAATGAGGGGTGGGGGGCAGCAATCAAAGCAGATCAGTGTGCATAAACACGAAAAAAAAAATTCTTACCACGTACTTGACATTCGACAGCTTATGATATTTGCTATTAAAAAACCATTGAAATTCACTGAAAAAACCATAGGTTATAGACCATATATAGTTAGGAATTAGCATTTACAAAACCTTGAAAATTCACTGAAAAAACCATAGGTTATAGACCATATATAGTTAGGAATTAGCATTTAAAAAACCTTATTTTACTCACACAAAACCATTGAAATTCCATATATAGTTAGTTGCACTAACTATATATTGCGCACCCGCAATCCACTGCTGATGATGTCACATATTACATCATTCATGACATGGTCAGTGACATCACTGATGACATCACTGATGACATCTCAAATGACATCACTGATGACATCACTGATGACAACATCCAGTGACTATGTTTCTGTAAAGTTAAAATATGTCTTACATATTGAAGAATGAGTGGATGTATAAGTGTCTGGACGAAGGATTTAGTAGGTGCATGACTGAATGTATGAGTGAGTGATTAAATGTGTCTCACTGAGTGCATGGGTTAGTGACTAAACTGTCTTAATTTGTGCATCATTATGTCTGTTGTTCTGTAAACTGCTGCATGTGTTGATCAGTAGCTATATGAGTAACTATATGGGTTATTGATTGATTGCCCAAGTATTTGCATGGGAGACTGAGTGTGTGTGTGGCTGGCTGGGAGGTGTGTGACTCTGTACAGATCAATGTGTACTTGTATCAATGATTGTATAAGAGAGTAAGTATGTGTTAGTATATGGTTGAAAACGTAAGGTGCTCTATGTTTAACTGTATAGAGTAGAAAATGGAAGTGTGATTGATTCTTTACAGGACTGACTAGGTGTGTGAGTAACTCCATGGATGAGTGGCAGAGTGTGAGTGTCTGTATAGGTGTATGAGTGCATATGATTGTGTTGTAAACATGAGTGATTGTATGTATGAATGATTGTATGGGTGAATGAGTGAATGTGTGTGTAGACGTAGGAATCAGTGAGTACGTATGTAGTAACTAGTATTGGTGTGTCAATGGTTTCAAAAATTATACTCTGTTTTTAACACTGGGTGAAACAGAGGTTATATTAAAATGTGAGGAGATGCATTGTATTGTCACATGAATGATATCATCAGTGATGTGGTCATTGATGTCAAATGAGATGTCATCAGTGATGTCATCAGTGATGTCATTTGAGATGTCATCAGTGATGTCATCAGTGATGTCACTGACCATGTCATGAATGATGTAATATGTGACATCATCAGCAGTGGATTGCGGGTGCGCAATATATAGTTAGTGCAACTAACTATATATGGAATTTCAATGGTTTTGTGTGAGTAAAATAAGGTTTTTTAAATGCTAATTCCTAACTATATATGGTCTATAACCTATGGTTTTTTCAGTGAATTTTCAAGGTTTTGTAAATGCTAATTCCTAACTATATATGGTCTATAACCTATGGTTTTTTCAGTGAATATATATATATATATATATATATATATATATATATATATATATCCCACTGCCAACAGTTCGCTTCAACTCAAGCCGCTTTCGACGGTGGGCCTTGGAGGGTCAGCGACGCCCAATATTCCACAAAATCCGTTGGGATCCTGTTTCCACGTACAAAAACAACGATCCACGGCACCACAACTGCTTTCAGAAAAGTTTATTTAGATGGCAAACCCTCTACGCGTTCCGGAAAACCATGTTTCCTTGCTCACGAGTACGGGCCATATGTCACATGTGAATAATGAAAAATAAACAGTGAAGACAGATCTATGCCAGCACGTTCAAAACAAATTCATTAATACATTTCAATTTCATTCGTATTTTCCATTACTTGTTGATACCTAATAAATTATGCATGGGCCGAACATTATACTCTACAGGTGTTTAAGCGGCGTTTATGAACCATGTGGTAGTCAGTAAATCATTGCTTACTTCTACAGCGTCCCTATACTGAATGGGGTTTGGGGGGGGTGGCCGACCACCGGGAGGCCTGCCATCCCCGGGGGGCTTTGGGGCCTGGAGGGAAGGGGGGGATTAGGAGACCACGGGGGGTTCTGGGACTGTTGGGCTGGTTGGGCTGTTTTTATGAGGGTTGGGCTCCCTTGGGCTATCTTTGGGCTGGTTGGGCTGTTTAGGTTTAAGTACAGCCATCTTGGATCACTGACCACCATTTTAGTGGCAGTGACCCAGCAGCCGGAGGGGCCCCTGGTCTCGAGTTGTTTCGGGTTGTTTAGAGCGTTAGAGCTGTGGTTGTGCGTCGCGTGGCTTGGAGCAGCGGAGCTTCGTCGGTTACCTGGTGTCTTTGGGCGCGACATGGCGCGTCTGCAGGATCCCCGCGTTTTGGAAGCGGTGAGGCTGCTCGGCGGGGCGGCTGGACCTCCTGCCCCGGAAGTCCAGGTACGGCCGCCGCGGCTCGCTGCCAACGGCGCCGCGGCAGCTGTGGTGGTGTGCGAGCCCCCGCGGTCTCTGCTGCGGAGGGCTCACGGGGCCGGTGGGAGGGCGGGAGCGTTGTGGAGGGAAAGCGGGGAGGCCTCGAGCGGCAAGGACGGGGCGGGAGCGGGAGGGGGGCGGGGGGTAAGTCGGCAGCGAAGGCATGAGTGGGAAAGAAGGAGAAGGCGGCTCTGTATTTTGTGGAGGGGGCTGGGGGGGAGTGGGTGGAGAGGCTGTGGCGGTAATGCCCCAAGGGAGAGAGGCGGCGGGTGAAGCAGTGCAGCAAGGACAGGGAGAGGAGCTGAGATGTGAAGGAAGAGGAGCAGTGGGGGGTGGGGGAGGAGAGTGGGGGGCACGGGGGGGAAGGAGGTGGGATTTCACCCTTACTAATTGAGGGGAGAAGAGGAGGGGGGTGGCAGGGAGGGGTGTGGGGGGAGGGGCATCGGGGGAGGCCAGGAGTGACTGGGGAGGGCGTGGGGGGTAGCCTGGGGGTGGGGAGGAGGTGGGGATTGGAGTGGCCGGAGCGCGACGGGGTGGGGGGCCGACTTGGGGGGTTCCAGGATGAGGGCCAGGGGGGATCCGCGGCAGGCGCCATGGGAGGAGTGGGGTGGGAGGGGATGGCGGGGCCCGGGGGATGTGGCAGGACTGGCCGGCGACGCGGGGAGGACATTCGGCAGATTAAGGGAGGGGGCCACGGAGGAGATGGGGCGAAGGGGGAGACGTTGGGGGGCAGGGGGGCATTGTTTCCCGGCATGCTGCACTCCACGTTCTTTCCTTGGCAGGAGCAGTGGGAGAGGCGCTCAGGTGAGCAGCTTGCGGCTCCGGTCCACCGAGAGGATGGGCCTGCTCTACCTTTTACGGGCGGTCACGCTCCAACGTGGGACCTGTTAGGAGAACGCGGCAGGAGCCAGGGCGAGAGGTCCCCGCCCACCCCCAAAGGGTCGCAACGGCCTCCGGGGGGCGGGGTGCACATAGCGAGATGGTGAACACTGAGCGAGGGTCATGTTTGGCTGCCAGAAAGAGAGTGGGCGGAGATCTGGGTGCGATGATGGACGTATGTAGGGAGAAGGCGGGGTTGAGTCGAGTGGAGATCCCGGTGAGTGAGCACGAATGGTGCGGTGATGGAGGGGGAGATTCAGAGGAGGAGGGGGAGATTAGGAACGGGGGGGTAGTAATGATGTTGACTGTAAGTTACAGGTTCGACCGCAGCTGGACGCGCCCAGGGTGATGGCCCCCTCAGCTCCACTGGATAGGCGGCGGGATCCGGTGAGGACGCCGACCTTGACGCCAGGTAAGATGGGAGACGGAGTGGGGAGTGGTTTGGGCAGGAAGCGCAGCACGCAGGTCTCGGTGGGGACGGAGGCACAGGGGGAGGACCCTGTACGGTTAGTAAAAGGGCGCTATGTGACGGATGCGGGGTAGGCACGGACGGGGCGCCACCGTTGGTGGAGGCGGAGGCCGCCGGAAAGAGTGGAAAGAGGAGCGCACCGGCGGGGAGCGCACTGGCGGGCACGGTCGCCGGGGGGAAGGAGAGTTGCGTGGTGCCGGTGCGTAAGCTCCCATACATGGGGGCACATCTCTCCATGGCGACGAAGGAGAAGATATGGAAGGGGGAGTACGTGGAGATGTTGAAGCTCCTGCACAGGGAGCTAACGGCCAAGGAGGGGTCTAAGGAGGAGGAACAGGAGTTGGCCAAGCGCCCTAAGGTGGCGCTGACGATTGACAGTTGGTCGGCGGCGTTCCTTATATACGCTAGCGTATACTGCTAAAAGTATCCGGACAGGTCCGTGGCATTGTTCAAATATATGGACATGGTCCGGAGGGCGCAGGTGACATATGGTGGTTACGCTTGGTCAATGACGAGAAGTTCCGAGCGCGAATGGTGGCGAAGTGGGGAGAGCTGTGCTCCGACTTGTATCAGCAGACGATGGAAGGGGCGAAGTTTGGGTGCACGGTGTATATGGCGAGCGGGCTGCCTCTGCTGCTGACCCCCTGTTCGGCTCGCCCTACCCGGGGAGGGGTAGGGCAGGGGGAGAGCTCCGGGCAGAGCTTAATTGGAGCTTGTTGGGATTTCAACAAGGGGGCATGTGGTTGGCAAGTGTGCCGTTTTCGGCACGAGTGCTCTAAGTGCGGACGCCGGCACCCAGTGTTGCGCTGCTGGGGAGTTGGAGGTGCGTCGGGACAGCAGTATGCGGCGGCGGGACAGCAACACGCAGCGGCAGGCAACCAAGCAGGGGGACAGGGATGCAGGGGGGGCAGCAGCGGTGGGAAAAGGCTCATACGCCGGTTAGACTGGACAGGCTGGAGCCGTTGCTGGCGGCATACCCGCGGGCGGACGATGCGGCCGTGCTGCATTGGGGCTTTGGGGAGGGTTTCCGGTTGGGGTACGAGGGACCACAGACTGCTCGCTGGGCGGAGAATTTGAAGTCGGTGCGCGCGCGAACAGGTGTGGTGCGGGAGAAGCTGTTCAAGGAGGTAAAGGAAGGCCGGATGGCAGGCCCTTTCACTGAGCCGCCGATGCCGAATATGATCCTCTCCCCAATTGGGGTGGTCCCCAAAAAGGAGCCGGGGCAGTTCCGGCTGATACAGCACTTGTCGTGGCCAGAGGGGGCGTCGGTGAACGACTTCATATCGGCAGATCTCACGTCGGTCACGTACTCGTCGGTGGATGTGGCGCGGAAGATTGTGCCAGCGGTAGGCCCGGGGGCGTTGATGGCGAAGTGTGACATCAAGTCGGCTTTCAGGTTGCTCCCGGTGCCCACCGAGGATTACCAGTTGTTGGGAATCCAATTTGACAGCAGCATATTTGTAGACAAGGCGCTGCCGATGGGGTGCTCGATTTCATGTGCGTTGTTTGAACGGTTCAGCTCTTTCCTGCAGTCGGCTTTCTCCTGGCGCACAGGCTCTGAGACGGTGACACACTACTTGGTTGATTTCTTTTTTGTGTGAATATCTGTATCACTTTGTCAGTTGTTGTGTAAACTGGTTCTCCAGTTGGTTACTAGCTATGTGAAAGTCTGTATTAGTTATTGATTAGTTAACTGAGTATTTGTATGGGAGAGTGAATGTGTGTGTGGTTCGGTAGAGGGTGTGTGACTGCCCCAAGATGTGTGAATAGTTGATTCAGTAGATATATGAAGTTAAAACTACATGTTCTAACAGTTGTTTGGGTGAATGAATATCTTTATGGGTGTGGTGATGAGCAAATATATTTCTCAATTTTACATGTCCAACAAACTAGAAAAATAAAACGCAGTGTATGTGTCAGTTGTTGTATATAAATAAGTATACATAAGACTCAATGATTGTGTGAGTGACTGTATGGATAACTGTATACTTGTAATAATGATTTTATAATTAAGCATGGGCGGATTTTGCGGATCCACGATTCACGAATTTGCGTATTCACGGATCGTGGATCCGCAAAATCCGTGGATTTAGCGGATCGGCGGATTTGGGGGCGTGGCTTCCATGCCAGGACCATCGTGCCAGATTGAACCCTGCCCTTCGTATTTATTCAAGAAGACGCCACCGTTTTGTGCCATACCTCTACTCAACTGGAGTACTTTCTACTGGATAATCAGTAAGTGCTACCTCGTTGGGTAAATGTATAGTGCTTTTACTACACTACAGCTGCTTAAAGTGGCAGAGAGTTGTCTACAGCGGCCAGGTGTGTGGTACTATGCAATCGCGCCGAAGGGCGCAGGGGTCCCTTGAGTGATCTGCCCATCATAGTGGGTAAATGGCGGGAAGACGGTGCACACCGCGAGTGTGTGGGCGGGGCCAAACGGACGGCGCTTCCATGCGAGTGCACATGGCTCTTGTGTGTATACAAGGTCAGAGACTGATCAGAGCAGCAGATGTAGAGACAGAAGCCCTGGTCACATAACAGCACGGGGATTGCGCTCGTGAAGGTCAAAGATGCAAAGGCCTTTGTCCAGCGTCACAGCTGATTTTCGACGGTATATTTGGGAAGAAGGCACACCTGCCCAGCCTCCACAACGGTATTATTGCATTCCTGGTCTGTAGTAATTAATTTACGATGGCGCCGGCAAGCTGCCAGCGCCATCCTAAGATAGTTACAAAATTAGCTTCAACAGGAAGCTCTAATAGATTAAATAAAGCAGGCGCTCGATGACCTGCTTTATCTTATCTATTAGAGCTTCCTGTTGAAGCTAATTTAGTAACTATCTTAGGATGGCGCTGGCAGCTTGCCGGCGCCATCGTAAATTAGTTACAACAGACCAGGAATGGTTGAACTTTTGCCCCCGGAATCCGCCGCTCGCAAATTGCGAATTTTCGGCAAATTCGCGAGAGTTCGCGGATCGCGAATTTACCGAAAATTCGCAAAATCCGCGATCGGAGCGGATTTAGCGCTCATGCTTATTTATAATATACTAAATATGACTTACTATCTAAATGAATAGATGAAGTGGTGTTTGTATAAGTGTGTAGCTAAGTAAGTATGTAAGTATGATCCATTGTTTGCATAAGTGAGTAGGATAACTTCATATGTGAATAGGTTGTGTGCTGGTGTGTAATGTTGGTATAGGTGTATAAGTATTTTTGATAGGGTTCTATTGTTCATTGACAGGATGTATGAGTGATTCTACAGGTAAGTGATTAGATCTGTGTATACATCTAGGAATCAATGAGTGGGTTTTTAAATACTTGTATTGCTGTGTCAATGGATTCAAATATGATACTCTGTATTTTACAAAGAGTGATGAAAGATTTTACTAGTGTATGAAAAGATGTATGTGATTGTCACGTGGATGATGTCATCCGTGATGTCATCATTGATGTCATTTGAGATGTCATCAGTGATGTCACTGACCATGTCATGAATGATGTAATATGTGACATCATCAGCAGTGGATTGCGGGTGCACGAAATATAGTTAGTACAACTAACTATATAGGAGCAATTTCAATGTTTTTTTTAATGCTAATTCCTAACCATATAAGGCCTGAAACCTATGGTTTTTTCAGTGAATTTCAAAGGTTTTTTATATGCTAATTCCTAACTATATAAGGCCTGAAACCTATGTTTTTTTCAGGGAATTTGCAAGGTTTTTTAAATGCTAATTCCTAACTATATAAGGCCTGAAACCTATGGTTTTTTCAGTGAATTTGCAAGGTTTTTTAAATGCTAATTCCTAACTATATAAGGCCTGGAACCTGTGGTTTTTTCAGTGAATTTGCAAGGTTTTTTAAATGCTAATTCCTAACTATATCAGGCGTGAAACCTATGTTTTTTTTCAACAAATTTCAAAGGTTTTCTAAATGCTAATTCTATTAGCGGATAACATTTAAATATGTTAATATCCTTGTGGGACCACCTGAGTAGACCTAGGGGGTGAGGGTGTTTCTACCCTGCCCCCTTTTTGCATTCTACACGTTTGTTTTTCTGCTTCTTTTGTGCCTCGGTCTACCGAGCACAAGATGACTGCCCAAACTTCCTGGTTTGGAGTGTTCACAGCCAATCAATGCAGCCCATGGTCGGAAAGGTCTGCGCGCACTCCTGATTGGCTGGCAGTAGTCTGTCAACATTCCAAACTGTCCAAACCAAGAAGTGTTGGCCACCATCTTGTTTCTCAGGAGAAATGAGGCACAAGAGAGCCCAAAACAAGAGTTGAAAATGCGGGGTATGCGTTTTCGAAAAAAAAAATTCTGGCCCTTGGGGTTCTTCTGGGACCCCCTGAGAAGGGCTAGATGTCCTATGGAAAATTGCATGGGGAAAAACACGTTTTGGGGCCCCCTTTTTCACTGTTTTCCCCTGTTGTACGCTCAGGGTACGCGTACGGGTAAACGCACATGTACGCGTACGGGTAAACGCACATGTATGCGTACATGTAAACGCGCACTGAGCGTACTCCACGAAATAACAAAAAAATAGCTTTTTTGCTTTTTGGGGTCCTCCTAGGCCCCCCTGAGAAACCTAGGGAGTCAGGGGGTCTCTAACCTGCCCCCTTTTAAAGTTTTCCCCTTTTGTTTTTCACCTCTTGTGTCTCAGCTCTACCGAGACACAAGATGGCGGACTCTCCGGACCGTTTGGAATGTTCACAGACACCCAAGAGCCAATCAGCTTTCCGCTCGCGCACTTCCGTGACGCGCCGGGTGCGCTTACCGGTACGTGTACCCAAAGCGCTCAAAGCGCGCATATGGATATATATTTTTTTTAAGTTAATTTTCTTACAAACCACTGGAGCGATTTTCACCAAATATGGAAAAGGCCCTACTGCGTACCAGTCCCTACCATTTTGCAAAGTTTGGTGTAATTCCATTCAGCGGTTCGGGCTGTAGCCGTGTCTAAATGTCCTATGGAAATTAACATGGGAAAAACACGTTTTGGGACCCCCCTTTTTTCTCGGCCCCCGCTTGACGAATCCCCCCGAAACTTTCCAACTATTAACACATCTTTAGACAGTCACACACCCCCCACCGAACCACACACACTTTCACACTCCCATACAAATACTCAGTTAACTAATCAATAACTAATATAGACTTTCACATAGCTAGTAACCAACTGTAGAATCAGTTTACACAACAACTGACAAAGTGATACAGATATTCACACAGTTTAGTCACTATCCACTATATTTAGTGAGACACTATAAATTGGTCAAGTAAACAGTCAATTACACTGCTACTAAATCCTCCATCCAAATATTTATTTATATATATCCACTCATTCTCCAATGCAAATTGCTATATATATATTGCATATTTAAATAATGAAGCAAACCACATTCACTGGATGATGTCATCAGTGATGTCATTTGAGATGTCATCAGTGATGTCACTGACCATGTCATGAATGATCTAATATGTGACATCATCAGCAGTGGATTGCGGGTGCGCGAAATATAGTTAGTACAACTAACTATATAGGAGCAATTTCATTGGTTTTTTAAATGCTAATTCCTAACTATATAAGGCCTGAAACCTATGGGTTTTTCAGTGAACATATATATATATATATATATATATATATATATATATATATATATATATATATATATCAAATCACACAGAGTTGTCCCCTCAAAAACGCCACAACACAGGTAGGTGAATTTTCAGGTTTAATGGCAAGGCTACAGCAGGAAGGTCGGGAACACCACCCTGTCATCTTAGAGCCGACGCGTTTCGTGCTTCTCGCACTTCGTCAAAGGGCTGAATGACTTGCAGGCACCAAGCAGGAAACGAGCACCTGATGATTAAAAAGACCCGCCCCAGTGGGCGTAGGCAGCACTGCTGTCCGATGGTCTTTGTAGTGCTTGTAAAGTTTTACTCTTGTGAGTCCGCTTGTGTGTAGCAAAATGAAAGTCAATTAAAAAACCCCAGTGGGTGAGTGAATTGTCCCGTACTTGCCAAGCTGCACCATCTGACCTTTGCCGCCACACCTCCTGTCCTCGTACTTCAGCGCCGGTTGGCGTTGAGACTCCATCCGCTGGAATGCGGCGGGGCGCTTTCCCGGCAGGACTGGCCGGTAAACATCAAATCACACAGAGTTGTCCCCTCAAAAACGCCACAACACAGGTAGGTGAATTTTCAGGTTTAATGGCAAGGCTACAGCAGGAAGGTCGGGAACACCACCCTGTCATCTTAGAGCCGACGCGTTTCGTGCTTCTCGCACTTCGTCAAAGGGCTGAATGACTTGCAGGCACCAAGCAGGAAACGAGCACCTGATGATTAAAAAGACCCGCCCCAGTGGGCGTAGGCAGCACTGCTGTCCGATGGTCTTTGTAGTGCTTGTAAAGTTTTACTCTTGTGAGTCCGCTTGTGTGTAGCAAAATGAAAGTCAAATAAAAAACCCCAGTGGGTGAGTGAATTGTCCCGTACTTGCCAAGCTGCACCATCTGACCTTTGCCGCCACACCTCCTGTCCTCGTACTTCAGCGCCGGTTGGCGTTGAGACTCCATCCGCTGGAATGCGGCGGGGCGCTTTCCCGGCAGGACTGGCCGGTAAACATCAAATCACACAGAGTTGTCCCCTCAAAAACGCCACAACACAGGTAGGTGAATTTTCAGGTTTAATGGCAAGGCTACAGCAGGAAGGTCGGGAACACCACCCTGTCATCTTAGAGCCGACGCGTTTCGTGCTTCTCGCACTTCGTCAAAGGGCTGAATGACTTGCAGGCACCAAGCAGGAAACGAGCACCTGATGATTAAAAAGACCCGCCCCAGTGGGCGTAGGCAGCACTGCTGTCCGATGGTCTTTGTAGTGCTTGTAAAGTTTTACTCTTGTGAGTCCGCTTGTGTGTAGCAAAATGAAAGTCAATTAAAAAACCCCAGTGGGTGAGTGAATTGTCCCGTACTTGCCAAGCTGCACCATCTGACCTTTGCCGCCACACCTCCTGTCCTCGTACTTCAGCGCCGGTTGGCGTTGAGACTCCATCCGCTGGAATGCGGCGGGGCGCTTTCCCGGCAGGACTGGCCGGTAAACATCAAATCACACAGAGTTGTCCCCTCAAAAACGCCACAACACAGGTAGGTGAATTTTCAGGTTTAATGGCAAGGCTACAGCAGGAAGGTCGGGAACACCACCCTGTCATCTTAGAGCCGACGCGTTTCGTGCTTCTCGCACTTCGTCAAAGGGCTGAATGACTTGCAGGCACCAAGCAGGAAACGAGCACCTGATGATTAAAAAGACCCGCCCCAGTGGGCGTAGGCAGCACTGCTGTCCGATGGTCTTTGTAGTGCTTGTAAAGTTTTACTCTTGTGAGTCCGCTTGTGTGTAGCAAAATGAAAGTCAATTAAAAAACCCCAGTGGGTGAGTGAATTGTCCCGTACTTGCCAAGCTGCACCATCTGACCTTTGCCGCCACACCTCCTGTCCTCGTACTTCAGCGCCGGTTGGCGTTGAGACTCCATCCGCTGGAATGCGGCGGGGCGCTTTCCCGGCAGGACTGGCCGGTAAACATCAAATCACACAGAGTTGTCCCCTCAAAAACGCCACAACACAGGTAGGTGAATTTTCAGGTTTAATGGCAAGGCTACAGCAGGAAGGTCGGGAACACCACCCTGTCATCTTAGAGCCGACGCGTTTCGTGCTTCTCGCACTTCGTCAAAGGGCTGAATGACTTGCAGGCACCAAGCAGGAAACGAGCACCTGATGATTAAAAAGACCCGCCCCAGTGGGCGTAGGCAGCACTGCTGTCCGATGGTCTTTGTAGTGCTTGTAAAGTTTTACTCTTGTGAGTCCGCTTGTGTGTAGCAAAATGAAAGTCAATTAAAAAACCCCAGTGGGTGAGTGAATTGTCCCGTACTTGCCAAGCTGCACCATCTGACCTTTGCCGCCACACCTCCTGTCCTCGTACTTCAGCGCCGGTTGGCGTTGAGACTCCATCCGCTGGAATGCGGCGGGGCGCTTTCCCGGCAGGACTGGCCGGTAAACATCAAATCACACAGAGTTGTCCCCTCAAAAACGCCACAACACAGGTAGGTGAATTTTCAGGTTTAATGGCAAGGCTACAGCAGGAAGGTCGGGAACACCACCCTGTCATCTTAGAGCCGACGCGTTTCGTGCTTCTCGCACTTCGTCAAAGGGCTGAATGACTTGCAGGCACCAAGCAGGAAACGAGCACCTGATGATTAAAAAGACCCGCCCCAGTGGGCGTAGGCAGCACTGCTGTCCGATGGTCTTTGTAGTGCTTGTAAAGTTTTACTCTTGTGAGTCCGCTTGTGTGTAGCAAAATGAAAGTCA
The DNA here is from genome assembly GCF_964261635.1 of Lissotriton helveticus. Taxonomy (NCBI): domain Eukaryota; kingdom Metazoa; phylum Chordata; class Amphibia; order Caudata; family Salamandridae; genus Lissotriton; species Lissotriton helveticus. The sequence goes on along the minus strand of NC_136061.1, from coordinate 1,635,618,114 downwards.
ATTAAAAAACCCCAGTGGGTGAGTGAATTGTCCCGTACTTGCCAAGCTGCACCATCTGACCTTTGCCGCCACACCTCCTGTCCTCGTACTTCAGCGCCGGTTGGCGTTGAGACTCCATCCGCTGGAATGCGGCGGGGCGCTTTCCCGGCAGGACTGGCCGGTAAACATCAAATCACACAGAGTTGTCCCCTCAAAAACGCCACAACACAGGTAGGTGAATTTTCAGGTTTAATGGCAAGGCTACAGCAGGAAGGTCGGGAACACCACCCTGTCATCTTAGAGCCGACGCGTTTCGTGCTTCTCGCACTTCGTCAAAGGGCTGAATGACTTGCAGGCACCAAGCAGGAAACGAGCACCTGATGATTAAAAAGACCCGCCCCAGTGGGCGTAGGCAGCACTGCTGTCCGTTGGTCTTTGTAGTGCTTGTAAAGTTTTACTCTTGTGAGTCCGCTTGTGTGTAGCAAAATGAAAGTCAATTAAAAAACCCCAGTGGGTGAGTGAATTGTCCCGTACTTGCCAAGCTGCACCATCTGACCTTTGCCGCCACACCTCCTGTCCTCGTACTTCAGCGCCGGTTGGCGTTGAGACTCCATCCGCTGGAATGCGGCGGGGCGCTTTCCCGGCAGGACTGGCCGGTAAACATCAAATCACACAGAGTTGTCCCCTAAAAAACGCCACAACACAGGTAGGTGAATTTTCAGGTTTAATGGCAAGGCTACAGCAGGAAGGTCGGGAACACCACCCTGTCATCTTAGAGCCGACGCGTTTCGTGCTTCTCGCACTTCGTCAAAGGGCTGAATGACTTGCAGGCACCAAGCAGGAAACGAGCACCTGATGATTAAAAAGACCCGCCCCAGTGGGCGTAGGCAGCACTGCTGTCCGATGGTCTTTGTAGTGCTTGTAAAGTTTTACTCTTGTGAGTCCGCTTGTGTGTAGCAAAATGAAAGTCAATTAAAAAACCCCAGTGGGTGAGTGAATTGTCCCGTACTTGCCAAGCTGCACCATCTGACCTTTGCCGCCACACCTCCTGTCCTCGTACTTCAGCGCCGGTTGGCGTTGAGACTCCATCCGCTGGAATGCGTCGGGGCGCTTTCCCGGCAGGACTGGCCGGTAAACATCAAATCACACAGAGTTGTCCCCTCAAAAACGCCACAACACAGGTAGGTGAATTTTCAGGTTTAATGGCAAGGCTACAGCAGGAAGGTCGGGAACACCACCCTGTCATCTTAGAGCCGACGCGTTTCGTGCTTCTCGCACTTCGTCAAAGGGCTGAATGACTTGCAGGCACCAAGCAGGAAACGAGCACCTGATGATTAAAAAGACCCGCCCCAGTGGGCATAGGCAGCACTGCTGTCCGATGGTCTTTGTAGTGCTTGTAAAGTTTTACTCTTGTGAGTCCGCTTGTGTGTAGCAAAATGAAAGTCAATTAAAAAACCCCAGTGGGTGAGTGAATTGTCCCGTACTTGCCAAGCTGCACCATCTGACCTTTGCCGCCACACCTCCTGTCCTCGTACTTCAGCGCCGGTTGGCGTTGAGACTCCATCCGCTGGAATGCGGCGGGGCGCTTTCCCGGCAGGACTGGCCGGTAAACATCAAATCACACAGAGTTGTCCCCTCAAAAACGCCACAACACAGGTAGGTGAATTTTCAGGTTTAATGGCAAGGCTACAGCAGGAAGGTCGGGAACACCACCCTGTCATCTTAGAGCCGACGCGTTTCGTGCTTCTCGCACTTCGTCAAAGGGCTGAATATATATCCCACTGCCAACAGTTCGCTTCAACTCAAGCCGCTTTCGACGGTGGGCCTTGGAGGGTCAGCGAGGCCCAATATTCCACAAAATCCGTTGGGATCCTGTTTCCACGTACAAAAACAACGGTCCACGGCACCACAACTGCTTTCACAAAAGTTTATTTAGATGGCAAACCCTCTACGCGTTCCGGAAAACCACGTTTCCTTGCTCACGAGTACGGGCCATATGTCACATGTGACTAATGAAAAATAAACAGTGAAGACAGACCTATGCCAGCACGTTCAAAACAAATTCATTAATACATTTCAATTTCATTCGTATTTTCCATTACTTGTTGATACCTAATAAATTATGCATGGGCCGAACATTATACTCTACAGGTGTTTAAGCGGCGTTTATGAACCATGTGGTAGTCAGTAAATCATTGCTTACTTCTACAGCGTCCCTATACTGAATGGGGTTTGGGGGGCGGCCGACCACCAGGAGGCCTGCCATCCCCGGGGGGCTTTGGGGCCTGGAGGGAAGGGGGGGGATTAGGAGACCACGGGGGTTCTGGGACTGTTGGGCTGGTTGGGCTGTTTTTATGAGGGTTGGGCTCCCTTGGGCTATCTTCGGGCTGGTTGGGCTGTTTAGGTTTAAGTACAGCCATCTTGGATCACTGACCACCATTTTAGTGGCAGTGACCCAGCAGCCGGAGGGGCCCCTGGTCTCGAGTTGTTTCGGGTTGTTTAGAGCGTTAGAGCTGTGGTTGTGCGTCGCGTGGCTTGGAGCAGCGGAGCTTCGTCGGTTACCTGGTGTCTTTGGGCGCGGTATGGCGCGTTTGCAGGATCCCCGCGTTTTGGAAGCGGTGAGGCTGCTCGGCGGGGCGGCTGGACCTCCTGCGCCCGGAAGTCCAGGTACGGCCGCCGCGGCTCGCTGCCAACGGCGCCGCGGCAGCTGTGGTGGTGTGCGAGCCCCCGCGGTCTCTGCTGCGGAGGGCTCACGGGGCCGGTGGGAGGGGCGGGAGCGTTGTGGATGGAAAGCGGGGAGGCCTCGAGCGGCAAGGACGGGGCAGGAGGGGCGCGGGGGGTAAGTCGGCAGCGAAGGCATGGGCGGGAAAGAAGGGGAAGGCGGCTCTGGATTTTGTGGAGGGGGCTGGGGGGGAATGGGTGGAGAGGCTGTGGCGGTAATGCCCCAAGGGAGAGAGGCGGCGGGTGAAGCAGTGCAGCAAGGACAGGGTGAGGAGCCGAGATGTGAAGGAAGAGGAGCAGTGGGGGGTGGGGGAGGAGAGTGGGGGGCACGGGGGGAAGGAGGTGGGATTTCACCCTTACTAATTGAGGGGAGAAGAGGAGGGGGTGGGAGGGAGGGGTGTGGGGGGAGGGGCATCGGGGGAGGCCAGGAGTGACGGGGGAGGGCGTGGGGGGTAGCCTGGGGGTGGGGAGGAGGTGGGGATTGGAGTGGCCGGAGCGCGACAGGGTGGGGGGCCGACTTGGGGGGTTCCAGGATGAGGGCCAGGGGGATCCGCGGCAGGCGCCATGGGAGGAGTGGGGTGGGTGGGGGATGGCGGGGCCCGGGGGATGTGGCAGGACTGGCCGGCGACGCGGGGAGGACATTCGGCAGATTAAGGGAGGGGGCCACGGAGGGGATGGGGCGAAGGGGGAGACGTTGGGGGGCAGGGGGCGTTGTTTCCTCGGCATGCTGGACTCCACGTTCTTTCCTTGGCAGGAGCAGTGGGAGAGGCGCTCGGGTGAGCAGCTTGCGGCTCCGGTCCACCGAGAGGATGGGCCAGCTCTACCTTTTACGGGCGGTCGCGCTCCAACGTGGGACCTGTTAGGAGAACGCGGCAGGAGCCAGGGCGAGAGGTCACCGCCCACCCCCAAAGGGTCGCAACGGCCTCCGGGGCCGGGGTGCACATAGCGAGATGGTGAACGCTGAGCGAGGGTCATGTTTGGCTGCCAGAAAGAGAGTGGGCGGAGATCTGGGTGCGTTGATGGACGTATGTAGGGAGAAGGCGGGGTTGAGTCGAGTGGAGATCCCGGTGAGTGAGCACGAATGGTGCGGTGATGGAGGGGGAGATTCAGAGGTGGAGGGGGAGATTAGGAACGGGGGGGTAGTAATGATGTTGACTGTAAGTTACAGGTTCGACAGCAGCTGGACGCGCCCAGGGTGACGGCCCCCTCAGCTCCACTGGTTAGGCGGCGGGATCCGGTGAGGACGCCGACCTTGACGCCAGGTAAGATGGGAGACGGAGCGGGGAGTAGTTTGGGCAGGAAGCGCAGCGCGCAGGTCTCGGTGGGGACGGAGGCACGGGGGGAGGACCCTGTATGGTTAGTAAAAGGGCGCTATGTGACGGATGCGGGGTAGGCACGGACGGGGCGCCACCGTTGGTGGAGGCGGAGGCCGCCGGAAAGAGTGGAAAGAGGAGCGCACCGGCGGGGAGCGCACCGGCGGGCACGGTCGCCGGGGGGAAGGAGAGTTGCGTGGTGCCGGTGCGTAAGCTCCCATACATGGGGGCAAATCTCTCCATGGCGACGAAGGAGAAGATATGGAAGGGGGAGTACGTGGAGATGTTGAAGCTCCTGCACAGGGAGCTAACGGCCAAGGAGGGGTCTAAGGAGGAGGAACAGGAGTTGGCCAGGCGCCCTAAGGTGGCGCTGACGATTGACAGTTGGTCGGCGGCGTTCCTTATATACGCTAGCGTATACTGCTAAAAGTATCCGGACAGGTCCGTGGCATTGTTCAAATATATGGACATGGTCCGGAGGGCGCAGGTGACATATGGTGGTTACGCTTGGTCAATGACGAGAAGTTCCGAGCGCGAATGGCGGCGGACCCGGAGGCGAAGTGGGGAGAGCTGTGCTCCGACTTGTATCAGCAGACGATGGAAGGGGCGAAGTTTGGTCGCACGGTGTATACGGCGAGCGGGCTGCCTCTGGTGCTGACCCCCTGTTCGGCTCGCCCTACCCGGGGAGGGGTGGGGCAGGGGGAGAGCTCCGGGCAGAGCTTAATTGGAGCTTGTTGGGATTTCAACAAGGGGGCATGTGGTTGGCAAGTGTGCCGTTTTCGGCACGAGTGCTCTAAGTGCGGACGCCGGCACCCAGTGTTGCGCTGCTGGGGAGTTGGAGGTGCTTCGGGACAGCAGTATGCGGCGGCGGGACAGCAACACGCAGCGGCGGGCAACCAAGCAGGGGGACAGGGATGCAGGGGGGGCAGCAGCGGTGGGAAAAGGCTCATACGCCGGTTAGACTGGACAGGCTGGAGCCGTTGCTGGCGGCATACCCGCGGGCAGACGATGCGGCCGTGCTGCATTGGGGCTTTGGGGAGGGTTTCCGGTTGGGGTACGAGGGACCACAGACTGCGCGCTGGGCGGAGAATTTGAAGTCGGTGCGCGCGCGAACAGGTGTGGTGCGGGAGAAGCTGTTCAAGGAGGTAAAGGAAGGCCGGATGGCAGGCCCTTTCGCTGAGCCGCTGATGCCGAATCTGATCATCTCCCCAATTGGGGTGGTCCCCAAAAAGGAGCCGGGGCAGTTCCGGCTGATACAGCACTTGTCGTGGCCGGAGGGGGCGTCGGTGAACGACTTCATATCGGCAGATCTCGCGTCGGTCATGTACTCGTCGGTGGATGTGGCGCGGAAGATTGTGCCAGCGGTAGGCCCGGGGGCGTTGATGGCGAAGTGTGACATCAAGTCGGCTTTCAGGTTGCTCCCGATGCACACCGAGGATTACCAGTTGTTGGGAATCCAATTTGACAGCAGCATATTTGTAGACAAGGCGCTGCCGATGGGGTGCTCAATTTCATGTGCGTTGTTTGAACGGTTCAGCTCTTTCCTGCAGTCGGCTTTTTCCTGGCGCACAGGCTCTGAGACGGTGACACACTACTTGGTTGATTTCTTTTTGGTGGTACGGCCCAGGTCGACGGATTGTCAGCGGCTGCTGCACAATTTTCAGGACTTAATGGGTTACCTGGGGGTTCCCCTGGCACCAGAGAAGACGCAAGGTCCGAGTATGGTGCTCTCATTTCTAGGCATAGAGCTCGACTCCGCAGCCATGGAAGCACGCCTGCCGGATGACAAGAGGGCAGCAATGCTGGCGTTGGTGAGCGGCATGTTGGACAGGCGGAAGGTGACGGTGAGGGAGGTGCAGGTGCTTCTGGGTCACCTGAATTTTGCGTGTCGGTTGGTGCGCGTGGGGTGGACGATTTGTCAGTGATTGGGCTTGGCGTTGTCCGGCCTCACATTGCCTCATCATCACGTCCGGCTGTCGGCGGGGACTAAGGAGAACTTGCGGATGTGGCTGGCATTTCTGGGGCGGTTCAATGGGGTGCCCATGGCGCCTCCGGAGGACTGGGAGTGGGACGTCACAATGTATTCCGATGCGGCGGGGGTCGGTGGTTTCGGTTTGTACTGGGCGGGCCGCTGTTGTGCAGAACAGTGGCCGCCCCAGTGGCATGCGGGAGGCCGGAGCATCGCCTTTCTGGAATTGTTCCCGTTGGTGGTGGCGGTTTCGGTGTGGGCACGGGAACTGGCCCAAAAGCGGGTCCTGTTCCGAGTAGACAACATGTCGGTGGTGCAGGTGGTCAACAGGCAGTCGGCGCAGGACGCACAGGTGCTGAAGCTGTTGAGGGTGTTTGTTCTGTGGTGTCTTGAGCATATTATATTGTTTCAGGCCCGACATGTGGCGGGGGTGGACAATGACGTTGCGGATGCTTTGGCTCGTTCACAGTGGCAGAGGTTCCATGGGCTAGCCACGGAGGCGGAGGAGACCAAGACGCCAGAGCCGGGGGAGATGCAGGGCCGTTCAACTGGTGAGGGCGTCGGTGGCGGCGTCCATGTGGAAGGCGTATGTTCAGGCCTGGGAGGAATTTCAGCAGTCTGGAGCAGTAAAGCAGGGGGACCGATGGCGGTGGGAGGAGCAGGTGGTGCGTTTCATTTTGGCCTTGATGTATAAGGGCTTGTCATGGGTGACAATTGCGGGGAAGTTGTCGGCAGTGGTGTTCATGGGGAAGATGTGGTGGGGGTATCCCCCGTCAGCGGGAGAGTTGGGGGCACGATTGTTGGAGGGGTGGGCACGAGAGAGGGGTGCGCGGGTGAGTCAGAGACGGCCCATAACGGAGGAGATGCTGGGGGGACTACTGCGGGCGTTGCAATCGGTGTGTCACGATGAGGGGGAGACGGTGCTGTTTGCTACGCTCATGTCTTGGCTGTTCTTTGGGGCTTTCCGAATTTCGGAATTGGTGGGCCTGAAGGGAGGAAAGGGGGTGCTCTGGGGGGATGTTGAGGTGCGGGCGAGGGAGGTCGCGGTGCGTTTGCGGTGCTCCAAGACGGATCAGCGAGGGGTGGGGACATGGGTGGTGATGGGGCCGGGGAGACTGGACGGGGTGTGCCCGGCAGCGTGTGGTGAGCGTTTGGCGGTTGGGCGAAGGACGTCGGGGGGGAGGTTTTTGGTCGCGGGTCAGATGGTAGGGTGACGGCGGGTCAGGCATTGTGGGTTCTGCGGCATGCCCTACGGTTCATGGGTGAGGACCCCAAGGCGTTCAGAATGCATTCCTTTAGAATAGGGGTGGCGACGGACGCGGCGCGGCAGGGGTGGGGGGCGGAGGACATCAAACGACTGGGGAGATGGAAATCGGATTGTTACAAGACGTATGTCCGGTTACGGGGGGTAGGCGGGATGCTGTAACAAGGACGTTTTTCCGCCCTCTTACATGTGTGTCTTTGCAGGTGCTGTGGCGGAACCGGCGGCAATGATGCAGATATAAATTGTGGGGCATTCATTTGTTAAGAGAGCGGAAAGGGCTGAATGGGACAGGCATTGGAATCTGAATTTGGAGCTGGACGACAGACTGTTTAGGTGTCATTGCCGGGGCAAAGGAGGGATGCGTTGGCACGAATTGATGCCGGTTTTGAACATTGTGGTGCGAGGGGGGAGTGCCCGGATGTGGTGATGGTACACGTGGGGGAGGATGATTTGGTGGTGAGCAAAGGTTTGGCCTTAGTGAAACAAATGAAGAGGGACCTCCTGGAGATTAAAAAGAGGTGGGCGGGGTGTCACGTGATATGGTTGGAGTTTATCCCCAGGAGAGTCTGGAGGGGGGCGGAGCGCCCAGGGGCTATAGATAGGGCACGGAGAATAATCAACAGGGACATGAAGGACTTTTGTATGAAGGAAGGGATTGGGCGTATGGAGCACCCAGAGCTGAAGTACGGGGCGGTGTATTTTTTCAGAGAGGACGGGGTTCACTTATCTCGTTAGGGATGGAGCTGTATAGCGTTCAGATGAAGGAGGCTCTGGATTTGGCTTTGGGGGTGCGTAGGTATCCAAAAGGGGGGGTTTCCTATGGGGGGTCGAAAGTCATTAAGTGGCTTTCGAGTGGCGCTTTTCCTAGAGTTAAAAGGGGGTGAAGGATAGGAGGCCTGGGCTTGTTTTGATAAGGGGTGGGGTCACTGAGGTCAAGGAAGGTGCAATTTGGTAACGAGGCATGTTTCAGGTGGTATGGGGTGGATATGTTGTGGGTGTTGTGTTATGTGGAAATGGGGAAAATCATTTAGGGGAGGGGTTGGGGGTTTGGTCAGGTAAAAATGTATTTAGTGAGGTGTAGTTTTGTTCGGCACAGGACAGGTTCGTTTATTTAGGATGCACCTGCTTCCATTAAAGCGGCCTTTGTCACACTTTATCACTTGTCTGTGGTCGTTGCCTCCCCCCCTGCCCTCCTGGGTAGGCCCCAATGGGGTTTTGGGGGGCGGCCGACCACCGGGAGGCCTGCCACCCCCGGGGGGCTTTGGGGCCTGGAGGGAAGGGGGGGATTAGGAGACCACGGGGGTTCTGGGACTGTTGGGCTGGTTGGGCTGTTTTTATGAAGGTTGGGCTCCCTTGGGCTATCTTTGGGCTGGTTGGGCTGTTTAGGTTTAAGTACGGCATTCAGTATTTGTGGAAGAAAGATTGACTTGGGTCTAAATCCACTTGGTTGACCCAGATCCAATCGAATATCTTCATTCATCAAATTGAGATAGGGGTCATCATTACAGTCTTCATCTCCCTCTAATTGATGAGTGTCATGTAGCAGTGTAATGTCATCTATGCTCAAGGCCGTGGACCATTGTTTTTGTACGTGGAAACAGGATCCTAACTGTGTTTTTGGAATATATACATATATATATATATATATATATATATATATATATATATATATATATATATATATATTACAGTTCATCGTTGCACGATTCCTTCCTGAAAAAACTAGCACGGACCCAGTTTTGTGCGAGTTCAGTTATTTATTTCGCCACCAAAGCTAGCTGCCATGACGCGTTTCGGCCGTCCCTCGACCTTGATCACATGACACGGCTCATGCTGTGCTTTTCATTTTCAAAGTACTAGTGCCGTGTTTTTGCTTTAATGATCATGAACAACATACAATGGTCACGTTGTAAATAATATCGAATAAATATATAAATATGCATTAGACAATTCACAATGTGCAATAATAGAATGTAATAACAGTATAATACATTATAAAACCTAAACAGATCCATGCAGGATTTGGATTTGTATCAATTGTTCTGTTCCTTATAGGTCAGGGTAAATGTTTGATAAAAGCTTAAATGCAATTACTCCATACCTAAACCTCATAGGTCTATTGTAAGTGGGCACCTATTTAATGTTTCTAAAAAAGTGTATATCGTGATGTCCCCTGAAATTAATGTGTAAAAAGTGCACATATTAATAAAATTGTGACAAACGTATCTTGTTAATAAAGTGATGTGTGCTATACCAATTCATACATCATTATCTTTTTCTCTTTTCAGTGTGATGCATTGATCCTTAATTTTCATTATGATGTACTACTACTCAATACAATGATTTAATTCTTAAGCATCTAGTCAAGTTACTAGATGCTTATTGATGCTTGAGCCCCCCCACACAGGGTATTTTTTTTTTTAAAGGCGTAGGGGGGTGGCAATCCCCAGGGTTGCAGGGGGCTGTGAGACCCCCCCCCATTGTTTTCTTTAAGCTGCGGGGGATCAGTGTGCCCCCGCAATGTTAATTAAGTAGAGCCCCGGGGATGGCGGTACCCGGGTCTCAGGGGGACCTTAGAGGCCCCCCAACTATTAAATGATTAAGCCCCAGGGGGTGGCGGTCCCCGGGGCTACGAGGGGGGCTGTGTGCCCCCTGCAATTATTCATACTTTGCCCCGGGGTGTGGCGGTCCCCGGGGCAGTGGGGGGGGGGATTGGGCCCCCTCCACACTTTTTTTCAACATGCTCCCAGGATTTGCCCCCCCGGGGGCTAATTAGCTTGGAAGCGCGGGAGCCCCCGCTTTGTTGTTTTTTTTTATCGTCAGGATCCGCGCACCCCGCGTAATAATATTTTTCGGGGGCCCTGGGGGTCCCCATGCAGGCCTAGGGGGTCAGGGTGTTTCTACCCTGCCCCCTTTTTTAATTTTGTGCGTTTTCTTAGTAGGTTTCTTGTGCCTCGGTTCTACCGAGGCACAAGTTGGCTGCCAACACTTCCTGATTTGGAGTGTTGACAGCCAATTATAATACAGCTCGTGCGCGGCTGGGTGCGCTTAGGGTGTGCGGATGGATCACTGACGTAATATCGAATACACAAATATAGAATTACCAAAATATCGAAGAAGAAATATAGAATGCAAAAATATCGATTTCCTATCTACAAACAGGTAAGTACAAAAATATCCAATCAAAAATATTGTTTTAAAAAATATAGTTAGTCAAAATATCGAATTTTTTTAAATGTCTTAAAATTAATTTAAAAAATATCGAATTCCTATCTACAAACAGGTAAGTACAAAAATATCCAATCAAAAATATTGTTTTAAAAAATATAGTTAGTCAAAATATCGAATTTTTTTAAATGTCTTAAAATTAATTTAAAATTAATGAAATAATAAATATAATTAACTAAAACATACTTATAAATACTTAAATAACCTTAAAATTATTAAATAATTAATGTAAAAACATATAATTTTATGTTTTAATACATATCTATATATATATATATATATATATATATTAACATATTATTAATAAAAAGTATACAATATTTTTACCGTATGATAACGGGAGGGTAACATTTACTATTGCCACTCCAGTAAGTGCAACAATAGGGAAAACGTTGGATAGCGTAGGGGAAAAAAATACTATTCCCACTCCAGTGAGTGCAACAGTAGGGAAAGCATTGGATAGCGGGAGGGTAGAAATTACTATTCCCACTCCACTGAGTGCAACAGTAGGGAAAGCATTGAATAGCGGGAGGGTAAAAATTACTATTCCCACTCCAGTGAGTGCAGCAGTAGGGAAAGCGTTGGATAGCGGAGGGTAAAAATTACTATTCCCACTCCAGAGAGTGCAACAGTAGGGAAAGCGTTGGATTGCGGGAGGGTATAAATTATTATTCCCACTCCAGAGAGTGCAACAGTAGGTAAAACATTGGATAGAGTAGGGGTAAAAATTACTATTCCCACTCCAGAGAGTGCAACAATAGGAAAAGTGTTGGATAGCGTAGCGGTAAAAATTACTATTACCACTCCAGAGAGTGCAACAGTAGGTAAAGCGTTGGATAGCGTAGAGGTAAAAATTACTATTCCTACTCCAGAGAGTGCAACAGTAGGGAAAGCGTTGGATAGCGTAGGGGTAAAAATTACTATTCCCACTCTAGTGAATTTAACAGTAGGGAAAGTAAGGATTTAATATATTAATAAAAATAAATCAAATATCAATACCAATAAAATATTAATTAAAATTAATTGCCAATGTAATATTATGTAATAATTAATCAATTATAAATACAAATAAATATTAGTTATTCAAATGAATGACCTATTCATAATTAATGAACAACTAATTAATTTTCAATAACAAAAAAACTAATTAATAATAAACATTAATACCAATTATTAAAATTAATTACCTATTCATAATTAATTAACACCTTATTAATTTTCAACAACAAAAACTAATTAATAATGAAAATGAATACCTATTAATAATTAATTAACAGTAAATTAATTATCAATACACAAAAAGTATTTTAAGATGTAATTAATTACAAGTGAATTACTTCCTACCCTATTCCCCTATAAACCCACAATCCGCTACTGAAAATAAATTGACACAATTATCGTAATTATCAATCAATAAAATACAAATGAATTACCAATTAATACAAATTAATTACCAATTAACAATTAATTAACAATAAATAAAAAATCAATACCAATAAATAAATAAAAATGATTTACTTAATTACAATTAAATTACTTCCCATCCTATTCCCCTATAAACCCACAACCTGCTACAGAACTAAAACGCAAAATTAAATTAAAAATAATTAGTAATTTCTACAAATGTATATTTGATTTAATATAATTAACGTACTTCCCACCCTATTCCCCTATAAACCCACAACCCACTACAGAATTAAATTACGCAAAAATTAAACAACATATAATTCATTACTTAAAATAAATTACAAAAATAATATACACTTTTCACTTATAGACTAACATACAAAACACTTTAAAAAATTGGATATTATTAAAAATTCGATATATTTTAATACCTATATTATATACTTCGATATTTTTACTTTCTATATTTAAAAAAAATCGATATTATATTACTTACCTTTAATACGATATTTGTCACCACTATATTCTGTCCATTCGATATTTTGTCCATTCTATATTTTGACTTCGATATTTTGGTAATTCTATATTTTTAATTCGATATTGTGTCTTGTTACTGTTCGGATCGACCGCGGCCATAGATATATATATGGTTTTGATTTTCTCATGAACTACTGAACGGATTTACACAATTTTAGCAAAAGGCACAACTCTGAACCAAGGTCTACCTCTTTGCCATATTTGGTGCAATTCTGTTCAGCCGTTCGGGCTGTAGCCCCGGCTAAAGGTTCCTATGGGCAATTGCATGGGGAAAACATGTTTTGGGACCCCCTTTTTTCTCGGCCCCCTCTAGACGAATCACCCCAAGACTTTCCGGATAGGAGCATAACGGAGCGCCCCACCAGTTTTGAAAATTTCGCGAAGATTCGTCAATCGGCGCCAAAGTTATTCCAAATAGAATGTTGCGGATTTCCTATGAAAACTAGGTCCTAACTATACCTACTGGCGACCGCCAGTAGGTAATATATACATATATTTTTTTTTTACATAGGTTAAAAGTACAAAATACATTGTTCGTCTAAAAAAACTTGCATTGCCATGGCAGACCTGGCACATGGAACTACTTTGTGTAGATGTGCTCTTGTGAAAGAGCAAAGTGCCATCACTCACAATGAAATTAGCCAATTGCTGAAGTGGGCTGACCCATGCTGTAGTGGGCGAAAGAAGACTTATTGACACAATAGACATATGGATGAAGAGGATAGAGATAAGACTAACACCAGGCCTAAAAAATAATGTCTATAGGCATTTCATGATCAAACAAACACATCCACTACCAGACAGCAGAGATACGAAATCAGCAGCAGCCACAGCATCGACCTGCCACAGCATGTGCAAACATCTTGAAGATGATTGCCTCGTGTGTGCATTATATGCTTTAATTTGCCGTGCTGTTAGCAAACATGGTAGCTCATTATTACAGATTAGCACAGCCCAGCGTTCCAATATCAGTCATTACCGCAGTCACCGCACTATCCTCCGTTCGACTGCATCTCTTTCCACGGGGATGCGTTTTTAAGCAAGCAGTGCTGTTCCGAGCAGTATCACGTTTCCCGCGCTTACCACAGCGGTTGCCCAATCTGTCATAGTTAATCAACTCTCATCTCTTAACACCGGCTGCAGTTATCAATGAGGTGAGGATTAATATTCTGGGCGAAACAGATGATAAATCATTTCTATATAATTAGCCAACAGCAAGGTTACAGCTGACATGAATTTTTATCTTAATTACGGGAGAAATTTGTTCCATTAATTTAATTTAGTTTGCATGAGTGGCCAGACGCTTAACAAAGTTAATCTTACACCTGTCATTAGAACATTAGCGGCGGCTGAGTTTCAACCTGTGGAAACAGATACTCCATCAAACGGGGATAATGTTGTTAATTTTACAGTGAGGTGGAAATAGATGGCCGCGGAGGAAAGGTGTGACGCCTGTTTCCCTGAGATCACCCTTGGCGACTTTTGAGAGAAATATTCAGAGTGCAGTGTCTACCGGATGTACAGACAGCAGGATTATCTCTCCAGGTAAATGGTACGATGGACTTCCGGTGATCTTCATTCCATGCATTTACTCCAGTTTCCTTGTGGTACTTTATTACTGAGGTGTGATCATTAGAGGGGGCTATGTGAGAAGCTGGAATTAATTGATATTGTTATGGCTTCCAAAAAGAGCTTAAGAAGGAATGCATGAGATTTAGAGTAGTTTATCACCAGTTTTTGATATACATTTTGTTATTGATTCTGCAATTTATAGGGCTGTGTCAACTGTACTGTACTGTTATTGCTCTTTTATATGATGCACGTTGAAGGTTTTTAATTTAAGTTTACTTGACTTTTTTTTTTAACCGAATGAAGTGTGACTGATTGAGTCGTTTATGTACAGAAAGGCAGGTAAGCCGAGGTGCATTTCTATAAATAAGGGATGGACCTAAGTTTCATTGAAGATCAAATTTTCACGCAGGATTTTAAGGAATATACTAGTTGGAGATTTTTTGCATTCAGTCTGTGGGTGTCAACCTGTTGAAAAAAAAACAGTTTTAAATTCTGCTCTAAAGGAATGTAGATTTTACGATCTTTCTGGTACTGAAAAAGAAGCCCATAGCTTGTTGAGACCCCTTTACGGTATACACCCGTTACAACGCATCTTTTACTCCGCACTACCATTACAACGCGACTTTTACTCCGCATACCATTACAACGCATTGCGCTGGGGGGCGCTCTAGGATAGGGAATAAGTATAATTTACTATCCAACACCTTCCCTAGGGTCCACGGGGACTGGAGTTAGAATAGTAAATTATACTTACCACTATCCAGCACCCCAAAGCGCTATGCGTTGTAATGGTATGCGTTGTAAAAGTCGCGTTGTAACGGTATGCGGAGTAAAAGTATGCGGAGTAACATGGTACATCCCCCCTTTACAGGTGACTGTCAAACCCTAAGATATTTACGCACATCCCGTCATCCGTAAATACAATTGGAGAACAACGCCAGCCCCCCTCTCTATGCAAAGCAGGCAATACTTTCAAACCCAGAAAACCCTTTGATGTGGCTACTACAACAGTACATTCAATACTACAAAGTATTGCTAATGGTTATGCGAATCCTTTGCACCATACATAAACTACACCGATAAATCATGTTATGTAAACACCCACCAACTTACTATAACAAGGCAATTGATAAATACATTGCAACCATCATTAGTAAATTCAGTGCATGCTCATGACCCAGTCAATAGCTGGTTCTGAAGATGCCTTCCCTCCCTGGAAAGCACCAGGCCCAAGAGAACAGACACCATGTCCTGCAAAATAGAAGTGCCTGAGGTCACCTTGATGCTCCAGCATCCACCTTGCCTCTTAGTGAAGAATGCCTGGGCCACCACCATACCCATTGCTAGTAAATTGATTTTAGATTGTTATGAATGACAGATGACGTACCCTAATGAATTCCCAGCACACATGTGTGTATGAGTGGGTGGGTGTGTGTTGAATGTGGCCTGAGGTCTAAGCAGACAACTAAAACGCTCTGTAATCAAGACTTCAAATGAGAAATAGAAGAAATGATTCTGTGTGGATTTTTTCCCTTTTCCCTTTTTTTTCGTGAAGCCGCAAGTGAATTGGCTGTTCAGAGCGGTGTTCACGCATAGCATGTAACAAAGGTCAAAGTCTGTGATGTGTTATGTAAGGGCACCAGACTACAAAAGGCTATATATAAGTTTTATTCTGCCATCAATTCCTAATTGATGTTGATGATTAATAGTGTCTGGATTC
Source organism: Lissotriton helveticus (assembly GCF_964261635.1). Taxonomy (NCBI): domain Eukaryota; kingdom Metazoa; phylum Chordata; class Amphibia; order Caudata; family Salamandridae; genus Lissotriton; species Lissotriton helveticus. Next base: position 1,635,602,404 of record NC_136061.1, on the reverse strand, counting down.
AACCCCTGATGGTGATTGAGCAAGCCTTCCTGATATTTTAGAACACCAAGTACAGGTGAACTCTGAAATAATTATCCAGGCTGGTAATCAGATATATGCACGATTGATGGCAAAGGTGTGGCTGTTTACCCAGACAAGTATGCTGTTACTCTGTGTACTTTGACCGTAATTTGTTGTAAGCATGAGCAAGACAGATGCATAAACTACAGTATAATATGTATGGCCTTTTCTGTGTCCTGAAGGTTTTGTTTGCCTTGGCAGTACAATGGCAATTAAACAAATAGCAGCAAGAGTACAAAATTCAAAGGAATAAATACCTTCCTGCGTATTCTGCTAAGACAGCTTATTGATGCTGGAAAAACATAGATCTTGAAAGCTGCTTAGCTGGTTTTTGATTCTATGAATTTGATCAGACTGTTTGAAACCACATGCACGCATGCTTAGTGTGAATGGTGCCAACATGAGAGTACTGGTCTAACATTTTCAACAAATGTGTTATTTTCTGCCCAGTACCTCCTGAGGTGCTTGTACTGCGCTTTGGATGGCACAGAGGTGCATGAGAGTCATGTTTGTGGTCTGGGTTCAGAGCGCAGCTATCGCCAGACAATTATATGAGAAATATTAGAAAGGTGCCCTTGCTCCACCCAGGAGGTGAGAGCTAGTGGTACTTGTTTTGATTGGGCAGAATTTGTCAGCTTCCCCAAAGAAGTACTTGCCCTCTACATTGCTGTGATCATTTTATTTATGTATCCATCTGCTTAAACTGGAACATTTAGGGGCACACACAACATTGTAAAGCTATTAAAGTGTCTTGGATAAGTAAAATATTCATTGAGTTTTTCTTTGGCAGCAGCACAGATGGGTGTTGGGCAGTCATTAACCTCCATGGATGTTTATGTCTGGCTTGAAAGTTCAACTGTCACCTGACCGTTTCACTTTAACCAATCTTATTCTACAGTTCTTTGCTTCCACACAAATACATATCTATTCCCATGTTATCTATTTCTAATGCTTCACATTACTATACAACATTCCATTAAAGTCAGACCTATTAGCATTGCCAATGCTCGTTTCAGTTAGTGCCATCTTTCATAAGACTGCATAAAGGTTGTCAAAAAGTACCCACTGTGCTGTAGTGTTTTTAAGTAAACAAAGTTAACACAAGTCTTTAATGAAGTTGTAGAATCAACATCCTTTCGTAAAGAGATGAAACAATAGCAGGTACTACTTGTACAATTGCCTAGAAGAGATCATCTTCAGTGTGAAAGCTACAGACCATTTTGTTTTTGCAGTTGTATATAGCACAAACTCTACCTGAAGATATTGGAGCACTTTGCATAAGCAATTTCGTTTTTGAACCCTGATGAGAGAAGTTCAAAAAATGATTTGGGCTGGTAGGTTCATTTCAGTAGGTACGTAGTAAAAAACAAATCAAACTGGTTTCATCAGGGTATGAAGAGCAGGCAATATACTACACCACATACACCTCATACAAAAAGCCACCAACGAACATGAAGACTATGTGGTATTTGGGCTAGATGTGGAGAAGGTCTTCAACAATGTATACTTGCCATATCTTTTTGAAGTAAGGAAATAAACTTTAGCTCCAAATTCTGGCATAGAATCAAAACCTTACCTTAAGAATCTGGGAACAGCATTAGCATAAATATCCTTTTATTAAAAAAAAGATATCTGATAGACACTTCTAGCCACAGAATTCTTACCTAGTATATATTCCCAGGCGTCAGACTGGATCCAGATTTTTTTAGCCATCCCCCTTGCGCGCTGGTAAGTGGCGTCATTCAGCTCCACATGGCTTAGCTGGCATCATCCGCACTGGAAGCGGCAGGTGAGTTGGCTATATAGGCGCACCCCAGCGGCCGGCTGACCTCAGTTCCTTCTTTTCCATGCCATCAGCTCAGATCTGTATTGAGCTCCCCATAATCATTTTTTACTTGCTTTGACCATTTTCTCTATGAATGTTGCGCCATTTTAGTGTTTTTGATGGAAATGTCTTAAAAAACCCAACCTGGTTCAAGCGTTGAGGAGCATGTCCTCGACCAATGTCGGTGACAGGCCTCACCTTGGTCTTTTTATGGTGCCTTGTAAAGGACCATGAATCTGTGCTGTGTGCCGAACCATGAACTTGAAGGCCATAGGAGAGAAAACTTTGAAGCTTTTGACTGCTCATCACATGACCCCATGCCGCTCTGTGTGGGAGGTCTCTGGACCGCTCCCAGAGTTGTTTATTTCAGTCATCATCCTGCTATAAGGCTTCTTCTGGTAAGTCCCACAAGAAGTCCTAGAAGTCAAAGCACTCTGTGACTTCTCTGCATCGCTCCCACTCTTTGGACGATGCAAGTAAACAACATCACAAGTCCAGACCCTGCACGCAGGTGGTTCCTGTCCAGCAAGTATCAGATACTGGGTCCGCTCCAGGCTTCCCTGAATTCCCCAGAGCAAGAGCGACCCCCACTCAACTCTGAGAATTTTGTTGAGGCAATGAGCCTCATTTTTGGGTAGTCCAACCCTTTGGAGCACCTTTGGGTCCCACAGGTTCTGGAGAGTCTTCGACTGGAGCTCCACCAGCGGGTTTGCCCTTAGCTACAGTCGAGCCCTTAGAATCTGTTGGTGGATCTGGATTGTTTACGACCTCCTCCTGGGACCATTCCAGTGGCATCATTCCCTGTGTCACCAATGCCCATCGGCGGTGCTGAACCCATCATGGTTCCTGGCTCCAATACAGGTCTGGACCGGCGTTGCAATGACGTCGGCTCCAGCACCGACTAGGCCCACATGGCCTGAATTGGAGACAGAGCCCTCTTATACTGAAGGGCTCACGGAGGAACACAATGAAAGGCATCTGAGGATCCCTCTTCCTATTCTGACCATTTAGCAGCGTCCATGGCCAATGACAACTGGTGTGAGGACCTGGCTGATGCTGATGTTCTGGTTGCCTCACAAGACAGTGGCCTCCTCTCTTTTACCACAGTGGCTATGGAGGAAGGGATTTCCTTTGTGATGGTGGTCTGGAGGGCAGCTGAGGTCCTGGACCTACAGCTACCCACAGTTCAAGTCACAAAAAATATTTTGATGGAGTTGCTTCAGTCTGGGGTATCGACATTAGAACCCTTACTGTCCTTCAAAGAAGCCTTCACTGATGTCCTGCCAGGGCCTGTCCAAGCCTCTACACTCACTGCTGTTCACTGGACCATTGCCCACCACCATCACCCTGCACCGGGGGACGCAGCCTTTCTCTTCTAGTACTCTACCCCTGAGAGCTGGTGATCCAGGCCTCAACTTCCCAGATGAATCCTGACGCGTTCCCAACTACTCCTCCGGATAGGAAATCCAATACGCTGCACACCTTCGGAAAGAGAATTTTTTCTTCCCCAAATATGGAATGTTGTCCATGAACACGCATGCTCATTAGGCTGTTATTCCCATACTCTGTGGGATACGGTTGTGAAAGTGCTGCCCACGTTTCCTGATAGAGCCCAAGTCATACTTTGCCAAGCTATTGCTGATGGTCAAGAAGCAGGAAAGTCCACAATACAATGCGGATACAACCAACTCACTGGTCAGAGCATTTGCTTCTTCATGGCTCAGAGACGTCACTCCTGGCTGAGGACACTAGCTTTTCGGCGGATGGCCAAACCTCACTATTGAATATGCCCTTCGACAAAACCGGTCTCTTTGGAGACAAGGTAGATTCGGCCTTGGAACGATTTAAAGACAGTAGGTCCACTGCTAGGTAATTGGGGCTCTCCTTATCCCCCAACAACTGCATTCTACCTTACACCCCTTCTGCGGCTATGGTAGGGGTTATCAGCTGTATCCTTACCCATCTAGTCACCATGGGCAGCAGGCTTAGTCCTTTTGTAGCTGTGGACGTGGCTACCACAAGCCTTTTGGGGCACAAAGCCAGAGGTCTGCCCAATCTGCTCACCCCCCAGCAGCCGTGTAATAAAAGCCTCTTTAGTTTGCCCTAAATACAGCATGGGGTTGGTGACAGAATCCAACAACATCTGCACCAGTGGTGGGATGTAACATCGGACAAATAGATGCTTCAGATTGTCCAAACCGGTTATGACCTCCCATTCCAACAAACCCCACTGCCACTCCCTCCATCCCCAGATTGACTGACAGAGGACCACCATGCGCTCTTGGAGAAGTATTGGCCTCTCTGGCAAAGAAGCTATTGAGAGGGTACCATCATCAGAAATAGGTTGTGGTTTATATTCCTGCTACATTCTGGTACTAAAGAAGGATGGAGGCCTCCGTCCTATTTTAGACCTTTAGCCTCTGAACTACTACTATGCCCTCAACACTGGAGACTCGATGGTAGCATTGGACTTGCAGCACATTTATTTTCACATCCTGTCCTGCCTGCCCACAGACTTAAATTGTGAATCACGGTGGGCCAGGAGCATTATGAGTACGCTGTGCTCTCTTTCAGCCTTACCAGTGCCCAATAGTGGTTGGTGGTGGGAGTAGTTGCCAGGCGGTGACATGGGGAGGGGGAGGGGCAGGGTGGGGGTAGCAATCTTTGGATTACGGAGGATTACAGGTAAGTAAACATATAAATAAATAAAACAAATTTTGTTGTGCACACTGCATCCCCAAATGCGATGCAGTGCATGCAACAAAATTAATTTGATTTATTTATATGTTTGCTTACCTGTATTTCTCCGTAATCCATAGATTACTACCCCCCACCCTGTCCCTCCCCCGCCCCACGTCACCGCCCGGCAGCTACTCCAACCACCGACCGCTACTGCCAGTGCCCCTCTGGTACTCATCAAGGAGATGACAGTGGTTGCAGCACATCTGTGGTGGTTTGGGGTTTCAGTCTTCCCCTACCTCGACAATTGGCTGTGGAAAACGGACTTGCCCCAGAAATCCATTTCCCACCTCTAGACTACGGCAAACCACTATCAATGTGCCGAAGTCTCACCAAACTCCCTCTTAGTTGTTTCCTTTCTTTGAAGCTGTTCTGAACATATTGCAGTTATCCTCTGGAACAGTGAGCCCAGGATATTTGGGCTATGATTCCAATGTTTCAGCCTCTATCCTGGATTTCGAAGGGACGTACCCTTGGGACTGCTGGGTCTCATCGCATCCTGCATCCTGTTGGTAAAACATGCCCGTTGGCACATGCAGGCTCTGCAGTGGGAAGTGGTTTGTTTTAGTACTGTACCACTAATGAAATAAAGGAAGCACAGTTTATTGTACATGTGATATAAGGACAATGTAGTGATGGTGTTTTTTCTAAATTGCAATTTGCAGTTACCCCTGACAAAGGGTTTTTAAAAGCCCGAAATGCATTGGGTTGAACATAAAGAATACTGCCTAGGACCAATAGTGCGTTTTTGTCGTGTTCTTGAAAGAGGTCCGGATGAGCACATCTTGAGCATTGGAAGCTTTTGAAAAAAGCAATATACCTTACATGTGTTTTTTATAAGCATAACTAAAAGCTTTTAAAATATTGGAACTTCAAATTGATTTAATGGAGTAAAATGGATGAGTGTATCACGTAAAAGCAGCATGGTATATTTACGCTCTCGCTGTGCGACTAGAATTAGGGTGAAATGTCACCTCACACAGCATGGGTTGTTCTAACAAAACCATCTATGCCTGCTGTTGGGTCAGGTTTGTGTTGTGGTGTGCATCTAAATCTGTTAACCATCTGTCTGCACCCTTGTCGAAGTCCTCCTCGGAGTTATCCCTGGCCCACAAGCTTTTGCTCTGGGTACAGTGAAATGATATGTGTTTACCATTTCTGCTTTTCTACGGCTGCCGGATCAACCATCCCTGTTTAAGTCACCTATCGCAACTAGATTCTTTAAAGGATTGCAAGATATGTTTCCAACCTCCCACTTCATTATGCCCCAATGGGACTCAAATTTAGGGGCCGATTATGATGGCGGACGGACCTGAGTCCGTCCGCCACCATAGAGCAGGAGGGAACCTCCGCATTGCATGCGGAGTTCCCTCCTGTGCAATTAGGATGTGACCGCCACCCTGGCGGTCACATCCTTTATTTTTACCATTGCGGCGGGTGCGGCTTCAAGCTGCATCCGCCGCAATGGTAAAAATGCATACATTGCATTTGTATGCAGAAAGCGGCAGGCACCGTGCGGTGCCTGCCGATTTCTGCATACAAATGCAGAGGGGTACCATAGGTACCCCCCATGTGCACCCCCCACCCTCCCCCTGCACCTAGGGGGCCCGCAACGGGCCCCCGCAGTGAAGTTACACATGCTTTTCCACGGCGGAAAACCCGCCGAGGAAAAGCATGTTTTAAACCCTTCCTAATATGGCGGACGGTGTCTGAGAGACACCGCCACCATATTAGAGCTTTTCCGCCACGGTTGTAAGCCAACCGCGGCGGAAAAGCTGCGGACGGTAACCAGGACCCACCAGCCATCCTAATGTGGCGGTGGGTCTTTGGTGGGTCCGCTGCGGTTTTTCCGCATCCTCCGTGCCGGCGGTGGCTTCCGCCGGCCCGGAGGATGCGGAAAAACCGCAATCATAATAGGCCCCTATGTTTGAACTTTTCACATGTGTTCGCCTTTTGAGCCAATGCACATCTGCCCCTTAAGGTTTCTCACCATTAAGACTGTCTTCCTTTTGGAGATAATGTCTGCCAGGAGGGTTGCAGAGTTACAAGTATTTCTTGTTAAACTGCCATACGTGTCATTGTTCCAAGACAAGCTGGTGTTAAGAACTCAGGCATCCTTCCTACCAGAGGTAGTGACAGCATTTTCACATTGGGCAGAATATCACCCTGCTTACTTTTTTCTCCCTCCTCATCCTTCAAAGAGGCAAGACTCCACTGCCTGGATCCCCCAAAAACATTATCGCACCAAAAATTTCTGGGTGGATGATCAACTCTTTGTTGGATTTCCAAGGGCAAAGAAAGAGAAGGGAATTTAAAAAAGAGCCATCTCCTGATGGATCATTCTCGGCATTAAAATCTGCCATGTAATAGCCAAGAAACAGCCCCACTCTGTGGACTGATGTCTCTAACTGAAGAGATCCTTCTGGACCTCACTTTTGGTAAACTTGTCACTCTTCCTCAGCTTGGCTCCGTGCTTCTGGAGCTTAAAAAATAGTACAAAACTGAGGTCAACATGCTGGGGTTATGTCCATATAGGCACACCACATGTCACGTTCGGTGCTGACGATGCCACCGACACCCATGCGGACTAGAACAATACCACTTATTGGTGCAAAAGGACAATTGTTAAAAAAAAACTCTGAATCCAGTCTGACACCCCGGAATATTGTAAGGTAAGGAATCTGGCTAGATAGAGTCTCTACTAGAAAAAGCGTTATGAAAGGTAAGTAACTTGTTCAACAGGCAGCAAAGGACAAAATAATGTTGTCCGTTATCCCCTCTGTTGTTCAGTTTACCTCTTGAACTCCATGTATGGCATTAAGAACTGCTCTGAGACATTCAAACATATTTTACTTTCAGACCACGTGCAACTCATGCTATATAACCCTAATAAATGAGTCGATAATTTACTATCATTTAGTAGATACAATTGTCAGCTCCTTAAGTTATTAAATAAATTAGTGTAAATACATTGTAATGGCCATTTCTAAATTGGTTCAGAAAATAAAATATGCTTCACTTCTATTTAAATGAAAATACAAATAAATATAATATTGTTGGAGTGCCAACCCACAATGTATAGTTGGAATAAAGTACCCACTGCTGTACTTTATATGGATATTGCAAGTCATCAAGGAGTTCTGTGACTATACAGAGAAACAAGGCCAAAGGCTGAGTTACTTTTTAATGGTCATGGAGCTCTGAGATTATTTGTAATAACTTTTTAACATACAGCAGAGTGTATTTTATGCCTTATGATAAATGGTCTGACCATAATCTTTCCTACAAACTGGTTAAATATTTGGGGCATCATTAGGATGGCGGGCGGACATCCTGACGTAGAATGGGACCGCCCGCCATTAGTGAGGCGGTCCAATGGGGGTCATTAGGAAGCGCCCGCCACACTGGCTGGCGCATCCTGCATTCTTGACATTGCGGCGGGCGGTGCTGAATGCCAAAAAGGCATGTCGTGCATTTTCATGCACAACGTGGCAGGCACCACACGGTGCCTGCCATGTTGAGCATGAAACTGCAGGGGGGTACCATAGGTACCACCATATGTACCCCCCACCCGCACGAACACCCTGGGGGCCCGCAACGGGCCCCCAGAGACAAAACCGCATGCCTTTCCATGGTGGGTGCTCCGCCATGGAAAGGCATTCCACCGCCATGATGATAATATGGATGGCGGTGCCTGCAAGGTACCGCCACCATATTCCTGGGCTTTTCGGCCCGGTAGGCAATCGGGCAGATTACCGGCAGAAAACCCCGCCATCATAATGTGGTGGGGGAAAAGTCATGCGGGCGGTGGATTTTGGCGGGTGAATTGCCACCGCCATAGGGACGTTGGCGATCCGCCCGCTATCATAATGACCCCCTTGGTGTCTTGCTCTTTCTTTTGAAAGTGCGAGTATAGTTGCAGACATGAAACATAAAGGTGGGATCTCTGGTGTGAAATTAAACACAACAAAAACTGTTGGTAATTAGTTGTAAAATATTGGAATATTGGAAATTACCATCTTTTTTGTGGCATTCCCCTTAATTTCTGACTTCTTTCACCGAACCCAGTTTTGTTGGCCATAGAACTCTGCGCACTTTACTCCTGCTAACCAGTGATAAAACATGTTAAAATTGGCATATTAGTAATTGGAATATTTAATTTACTAATGAGTCCCTAGGAGATGGTACAACATGCACCCAAGGCCTTTAAATTAAATGCTACTAATGGGCTGCAGCACTCATTGTGCCACCCACTAACGTAGCTCTATAAAACAAGTCTTCAGACCTGCCCTTCCAGCCTGAGTATGCAGTTTCAAACTGCCATTTCGACCTGGCACAATAAACCTTTTGCCAGGCCTAAACCTTCCTTTTTAACACTTATACATCCCCCCTAAGGGCTCACAGGGCAGGGAGCATAGTATTTTAAAAGAAGAACATGTTTATTTAATGTTTTACATGTCCGGCAGTGAAAACCCAAAAGTAGGGGGCCTATTAGGATGGCGGATGGACCAAGTCCGTCCGCCATCCTGTCTGGGGCAGGGACCGTCTGCCAGAAGGGCGGAGGTACCGTGGCCCGAATTAGGATGCACCCGCCACATTGGCGGGTGCATTCCGCATTTTTAACATTGCGGCCGACGGAGCACCGTCCGCAGCAATGTCAAAAATGCATGTTGTGCGTTTCACAGCACAACATGACAGGCACCGCGCGGTGCCTGCCATGTTGTATTGTGAAACGCAGGGGAGGTACCATAGGTACCCCCCATTTGCACCCCCCAGCCCCCTTCACCCTGGGGGCCCGCAACGGGCCCCCAAAGCAAAGCCCGTATGCCTTTCCGTGGCGGCATTGCCGCCACCGAAAGGCATCTGCATCCGGCCATCGTAATATGGCTGGCGGTGTCTTACAGAACCCTTTTCCGCCCCGGCTGCAAGGCGACCGGGGCGGAAAAGTGGCGGACGTTTTTTCTGTCCGTCGCGGTCCACCCGCCATTGTAATATGGTGGGGGGGAAATTGGTGGCGGACGAGCACAGATGGCGGACGGATCGCCACCACCTGCATGGCGGTGGCGATCCGTCCGCTATCCTAATCGGCCCCTAGGTTTTTATTGTAGGAAGACTGGCACTCCCATAGAAATGCATTGGTTACATTATAGCAACTTATAATGCTTAATTTCATTTTGAGAGCAGCTTGAACAATGATTCAAGGACTCATGTTAATAGTAAATTAAAATCCAACTTAATGGTCAAGACAGATTTTATATCACTCTTTTAGAAATGGCAATTCTAGAAAGTTGGAATTTCTCTGTTGAAGCCAAAAGGGCCTTTATAACAGTGTGAAGTGCTACCTGATTGCTGAATGGCTCCCTTGTGGTGGGATATGGATTGCTTCCAGACAGGGGAAGAAAGGTTTGGGTGTGGAGAGATGTTTTTCTTTCTTTAGCAGGCTGGCTTTTTGGTTGTACCCAGACCCTTCATCAGCTTTAAAGGGTGTCTCCTTGGTCAATGGCATATGTAGCTCACACCTAGGGCCTAACCCCCTTTGTCCTCCTAGTCAGTTTATCTCCAAACCCAGTGGGAGGAGGAAGATGCCCCAGAACTGGTCTGGAGTGAGCACAAGGGTGGGCACAGAGAGCTCTGACCAGGGGAAGAAGGGTTCTGGCATGTGGATTTAGGTACAGAAGGGCACTGTGGGATAATTTACAATAAGGAAGACATGAAGTGCTGCAAAAGTGGGTAGGGTCACCCCTGGGAACTTTTATCCCATTGGTTACAGAGTGGGCAGGAGTTACCCACACCCACAGGCTGGCACAGTGCATAAACATGGCATCCCCAGTACTCCACTCAGAACTTTGCCGGACCTTTGAAGATCAGTAGAAAGACTGCCCCCTAGTCACTTTATTACGTAGGCTGCATGCATCCACCACGGTGTCTATACGATATGGTCCATGGGGTAAAAGAACGGGACCCATTGTCTCTACGGAGGGACTACGTCAGGGGAGTATACTGGCCCCCTTCCTCTTCCTCTTGTGCACTAACGGCCTTGAATCTGCCCTGAAAAGCAAGGAGTTAGATCTGCCAAGAATAGGGGGGAAGCCAATTCCATTGTTTTCATATGCAGATGACACGGTCTTAATGGCCTTAACCGCGAATAGCCTACAAAAGTCATTGAATGTTTTTAATAAATTTATGCCAGCCTTGGATCTAAAGGTAAATTTTAATAAATCTTATATTATGGTCTGTGGTCCTTAGTCAGACCAAATCAAGAAAGTTTATGGTAAACGATAAGAAAATTGACAAGGTTTCAAATTTTAACTATTTGGGGAATCTTTTTAATGATAAATTGAATTGGGAATGCTTATCAAATTCAGGGTCCAGAACACTAGCCGTGCAGTGGAGGGTCTCTTCCGCTTTGTGAGTAAATTGGGTCATAAGCCGGTAGTGGAACTGATAACTTTATACAGATCAAAATGTTTGTCTATTGCCACTTATGGGGTGGGAGTATGGGGATACTATAAAAGCACAAAACTTCAGATATTAAAGAATAAGTTCCTAAAGAGACTACTGATGATTCCCCAAAGCACCCCTTCAGTATTTTATCACACTGAGCTGGGGGTTGATTTTATTTTGGATTGGAGTAACATTGCCCCATTAATCCTCTGGGCAAAAGTTTGGCTGTCAGAAGACTTAACGCTAACAAAAGAAATTGTCAGGGAATACATGATGTTGGACAATGCCGAGGCCATTCCATGGCTCAGTTACGTAAAGGGAAAATTCTAAGAAATAGGCATTGGGCATTATTATGACAATCCGGACAGCATAGACTCAAACGCAAAACAAATCATTAAAAATGCTTTTCGCAATGAGCATGATAAACCCAGGAGGATAGTAGGGCTGCAACCATAATGCATCCCCAATTTTATCTATCTTTTACCACTAACACACATTTTAGATTTTTCTTGACTAGATTTCGGCTCTGCACTTTACACTTTTTAATGGCCTTCCCCAAACAGGCTGGTTGGTGCAATAACATCACTCCTTCTCCGTGTGACAATTCAACAAAACAAAACACCTTGCACCTTATTCTATTCTGTGCACTTTATAGGGATCCAGGAGCCCGGTTCCTTATTCCTTTGTTTTTTTTTTTTAAATTGATCCTTGCAACTACCAGGAGGGTTTTAATCTTTTATTATCCTTTTCGAATGAAGCAATTTGCACTGTAGTCATAAATTTGATCAGGAATGCTTTCATAATAAGGAAACAGTATATTTGTAGAATTTTAGAGTTCTGTATTCTAATAATTTTATGAGAAATTGTGGTTTATTTGAGTCAAATGACATATTATGGTATGAACTTGAGATGAAATATTTGCATATATTGTGTATGAATGGCTAACTTTTATGGTTTATTTAAACCGAATAATGTTATTTCACTGACTAACTGCCCACTGTCTGAATCTTGAAGTAAGACGGGATCTGCTTGCCTTGAAACTGGGACCACAGAAGTGACTCTAATTCTCAGTTGTCTGTCTGTCTGTTTGAGCTACCGGGACACATCAAGCTTCCAGAGGCCTTAACCTGCAACTGCCCAGCTGATCAGTACCACCTGGATCTGCCCTGAACCCAGCAGCTGGCCACTGTTGGAATGTGTCCTAACTCCCAAGTGGTGACCCCCAGTTCCTGGATCCTTGACTGGTGTTAGAGTGTATTCCTCCTGTCCCCATACCGCAAGATCTGGGAAATTACAAATTTGTTAAATTAATACATATAATATACCCACTACAACTCATAAATAGTAGACAACGTTTCAAACTCAGGAGGTGTAAAATTTACAAATCCCACTACAGTCAATGCTACAGGAGGTAAAGTGTTGGATGTCAGAGGGGTAAAATTGACTATTCCCACTCCAATGAGTGCAACAGTAGGGAAAGTGTTGGATTGCGGATGGGAAAAATGTACTATTCCCACTCCTGTCAGTGCAACAATAGGGAAAGTGTTGGATTGGGGAGAGGTAACATTTACTATTCCTACTCCAGTCGTGCTATAAATTAATACAAATATTATTTTTATCAAAATACCAAAATCTATTATCAAAATAATAACAACCAATAAATACAATATTATTTATAATTAAAAATCATAGCACAATTAACACATGCAATATTAAATTACAATCAAAATGTTTTACCTCTACAGGCTCCACACCACACATCTAAAATGTATATTAAATGTATAATATTTACACATTTTACATGAATTATTAGCTATTAAATTATTAATAGGAGTTAACTACTGATAAAACAATTACATTTAGTTACCTTTCCACCCTTTATCCTTACAAAACAAACAACCCACACCTAATATATAAATACATTTCTTTAGAGTATTTATATAATTAATCATCAATTAAACAAGTAATATTACTAATTAACTAAGAATAAATTATTTATCTTTAATTCCCTTCCTATCCTATACCCCTACAAAACCCACAACCTGCACCTAAATCTTAACTAAAAAATATTAATTTTATAATGAACATAAACAATAAATCTATATTAATTATTTTTAATTAATTTACTTCCCACCCTTTTACCCTACAAACCCCACAACTCGCTACGTTTCTAAAAATAACAAAAAACTATTAAAGTAAATTTAAAAACTACTATTATTTTACAAACCATATTAAAAAAGTAACAATATTTAAACAAACATTTTAAAACATATACAATTAACAGATATATTCAAATACACATAAATTATCTTTTTTTTTATTTTTTATTGCAACTCAGAAAAAAAACATTTACAGCAACGCAATAGCATACACATGAATCATTCAGCGATACAGGAATTATCATTGCATAAAAAAAGAAAACAATCATTATAATGCACAACAGAATACATGATAGGTTTATATATCCTGAGGTATTGCAGGTAATAAAAGGATCATTCTAGTTGAAGATAAATAAAGGAGTAAGAATAAGAAGAGAGAGAAGTCATATAGGGCGAGGGAACAGGTTTCATCAGGAAAATGGCCATCAAAGACCGAGAGGTCCCCAGATCCTTTCGAACCTCAATATTGACTTCGGACCCCTTAGTCTAGCTAGGGAAGATTCCATACTAAATATTTCATTTAGCAAAGCCCACCACTCAGCAATTAACGGGGGGTTAGGGGAAATCCAAGCACGTGCCATTGTAAGTTTGGCGCAGGACAGCATGATAGTGATATTATCCTTATGTGGAGAGTTAATGATATTAATATCCAATAGGACTGAGGAAGCTGTAAGTGATAAGAGGCAATTCAGTTTTTGATTAATTATCTTACCCAAAATACTCCAGAACTCTAATAGCATTGGACATAAGTACAACATGTGTACCAAGTCCGCTGCTGCCAGAGCGCACTTAGGGCATTTAGTTCGTTCATTATTATTTGATAGGTTTCCAGCCATTTAGAAATTCTTTCTGGAGTATGATAGAGCATGCAAGTTGTTCTAAATTGTTGGAGTCTTAAACTAGATGAAGAAACGGCATTGTTAATATTGCACAATGAGTTGTTAATCATCGCCGTTGTGATGTTACTATCTAGCATTTTGCTCCATTTTTCTGCAATTTTATTGCATTCAGTATTTTTTATAGGTATTAAGGCATTTATAGCCAGCGCTAATTAACCTCTTTTTTATATAAATAAATACAGTCCCAAAAATCCGAATCCGAGATATTAAAAAGTTTCATCTTTCGTATAAGAAAGTCATGCATCTGTATGTATTTATATCTCATGCAGTCTGTGGCTTTATAAAGAAGTTTTAATGTATCAAAGCTCAGGAATCCCTGTGCTCCATATAAGTCTCCTAATGTCCTTATGCCAATTGATGACCAGGTGTTTATTGCACCAGTACTGAAAATTTCCGGAAGTCCCGGATTGCCCCACAGTGATAATTTAGGATGGAAAAAAGAAGTATGACAAAAATCCAAGATGTTCCACCATATTTTAACTAAATCCCTAGCAGTCTTAAACCTGACCCTTTTGAAGTAATTGGGATCATTCACCCTCCAGAGAAACATATTTGAGTCCATGTCTAACATAAAAGTAAAAAAATAAAATTGATTGTCTTCAGCTATTAGGTTAATTAGACATCGAAGACGTTCAATGAATGTTGACCAAAAATATAAAAAGTCCGGAAAGTTTAATCCCGCTACATCCAAAGGCCCTTTTAACAGAGCCATTGAGCGCCTAGCTTTACGGTAGCCCCATATAAAGCTGCTAAATAAGCCATCCAATTTTTTAGAAAAACTGTTATTGAGAGTCAAAGGGATAGAACAAAATAAATATAAGAATTTGGGCAGTATGACCATTCGATTCTGCCTGTGATGTTTAGAGGGATCTTGTGCCATTTTTTTAATAGTATACCCGTGGTTTTGAGTAGGGCTTCGTAATTTATTTTGATTATACTCTTTATATTATCAGAGATTTGAACCCCTAGATAAGTTGCAGTCTGGCATAGACCTGCAGTTGGCAGCACTGGTTTATAGTTCGATACAATTTGAGTTTTATTTAAATTTAATTTATACCCGGAGATCTCTCCGAATCGATTGGCCTCCTCTATGATACCCTTCATTGCTTCTGTAATATCAGTGGAATAAATAGCAATATCGTCGGCATAGGCCGTAATTTTTAATGTGTGAGGGCCAAACTCAAAAGGAGGGATATGGGGTTGAGATTGCAAAGCAGATAGAAATGGTTCCATTGTCAAGGCAAATAATAATGGTGAGAGGGGGCATCCTTGTCGGGTGCCCCTAGCTATTGAGAATGGAATTGATGTAATACTGGCATAGCTAATTTTAGCTGTAGGGTTGTCATATAAAGATTGAGTCCATTTCATAAATTTGCCATTAAAGCCAAAATTAGTCATAACCTGCCAAAGATATCCCCACCCCACTCGGTCAACAGCTTTTTCTGCGTCCAGCAAAATCATGCAGAGTGGGGTGGATTCCTTGTCTGCAATATCAAAGGCAGTTATTGCCATGTTCATATGTGCCGTAGTATCTCTGCCCATTACAAAACCGTGTTGGTGTGGGCTGACAATATATACGGTATATGGTATATATGGGGCCAGCCGAGTGGCCAGTACCTTAGCAAATATTTTAGCGTCTGCATTAACTGATGAGATAGGGCTGTAAGAGCCGCAATTATCAGGTGGTTTCCCTTTTTTCAAAAAGAACACATGATTAACCCTATTCCAGGAGCAGGGTGCTTTCCCGTGGTCCCCGATGTAATTGCTAACTTGTTGGAGTAGGGGAGTCAATTCGTCCGAGCATAATTTGTAAATCTCAATTGGTATTGTGTCTTCACCGGAGGCTTTTCCGGATGGTAAAGAGGAGATCGCTTGTCTGATCTCCTGTTGGCTAATAATATTAGACAGGTGTTCCAATTCAAGGGGTTCAAATGTTCCTACATAATAATCCAGATATTTTTGAATAGCTGCCGAGGTGGGACATACTTCTGGTGTATACAGCTTTTCATAAAACAGCGAGAATTGCTCTAGAATTTGAGATGGTTGGTCACATATTATATTATTAGGGCCGCTAATGTATTTTATCCGAGTGCTAGCCTTTTCATCCGCTATTTTATAGGCCAACAGTTTCCCTACCTTGTCTCCGCTTTCATACTGCGAGAGACGTGTTTTATGTAGTTTTAAACAACTCTTTTCCCAGAAAATCGTTTTAAGTCTTGCCTTCAAACACCCTAATTGTAGCCCTAATGTAATCACATTTTCGGGGCACGAGTGGATAGCATCGGCTAGTTGAAGTTGTACATTCATGATATCGTTAACCATTATTTTGTCTCTCCTTCGGCGCTCAGTGTTTTGTTGATATAGAAACTGCTGCGTGAACCCGCGAATACTAGCCTTATAGGCGTCCCACACAATGAGGCAAGTGGTAGAAATAATATTAAGCTCAATGAAGTCTAGAATGTGCAGTTTAACTTGGGAGATAAATAAAGTATTTGAACATAAATGCCTGGGGAAGAAAAATGCTCGGGGCGCTGCGCGGTTCTCTTTAGTATCGCAAGAGAATAAGATGGGGTTGTGGTCAGAATTTATTTGTGGACAAAGTTCTATAGTACTGTCTTTCAACAGGTTATCTGTTGTCCAAACCATATCAATCCGTGTACAAAGCCTATGGGGAGCGGAATAATATGTGTAACCGGGCACGTTGGGGAAAGCACTGTGCCAAGCATCCTTGATGTTATTAATGCGGCCAAGCTCTAATATGGAGGCGCGGGTTCTCCGCATTCGTTGGAATGAGTTATGCTTAGTAGTGTCAATCTGATAGTTCATAATACAGTTAAAATCACCCATGATGACTAATTCCCCTTCCCACTTTAGTAATTCCAAATTTAATTGATCGAAAATAAATGACTCGTCGGAGTTTGAACCATAAACCACACAGAGAACCAGTTTGCATTTTCCGACTAATATTTGCGCTAAAGCCCATCTGCCATTCTTATCACAAGCGGTTCTACATATCTCAATCTTAAAGCGTTTGTCTTTTAGGATAGTGACCCCTCTTATTGAAGCATTAAAAGTGGAACAAATAATCACATCATAGCCCAATTGACCAAGTAACTTCCTGTCTTTGTAGGCTATGTGTGTCTCTGACAGAAAAACAAAATTTGGGTCATGGAGGGCTAATTCTTCCTGGACAAGTCTTCTCTTATTTCTGCTGTTTAAACCTGCAACATTCCATGCAAGACATTTTATGTGCTCCATTTATAAAAAAAGATCAAATAAATCTTGTCATTCCGCAAGGCTGAAGTGTATGATAAAATGTTTTTGAAGTGAAACCATAGTTTCGCTATCTGAGTTGCTTTTCCCATAGTATACTGCTCCCCCCACCAACCCCTCCCAATCCCCCCAGAACCCCCACCCCCTCCAACCCCTCCCCCCTCTCTGGAAGCAGCCCCCCCCCAGAACACCAGCTTCCGCTAGAATGGCAGCCAACCTGAGGAGCAGCCAGTGGTTCCTCCCCTAGCCCCACCCGAACAAAAAGGCTCTACATGTGTCTAAGAAAAAGAAAACTAGTGCGTGATTCAATGATAAAGAGAGAGGAAAAAAAAGCTATTTATAAATGGATACTTGAGTCTAGAATATTATATTACGAGATCATTTATAGTTCTCTGTAAGTTTAGGAAAGTGAAGCGAGAAAACTCTCTGCTTCCCTTACATCTGTAAAGAAGTGAGTATGGCCATTTTTGATTATCTTGAGCCGGGCGGGCTCCTGTAGGAAAGCTTGTCCACCATGTGACTTAAACAGATCTATAAGTTTATGTACTTGCCATCTCCTGTCTATGGTAGCCTTACTAAGGTCCGATTTGACAAAAAAAGATAGATTCCCTACTGAGAATGGTAAATTCGGTCTAGCTTTTAATGATACTGCCTGCCTTAACAGATAGTTACCAAAGTGGATAAGGAAAGGGCGAGGACATTTGTTATGCTTGTTCCCCTGAATCAATGGTAGCCGGTGGACTCTCTGAAGTTGGGAGTCCCAATCCCAATCAGAGAGATCCGTGAAGGCTTTCTGGAGTAAGTCCACCATAAATGCCCTCCGGTCCTCCCCTTCAACCCCCTCCGGGGTACCAAAGAGCCTTAGATTAGATCGCCGTTGGCGATTCTCCAAGTCCTCAACTTTCAATTGAAGGGCCAAAAGCTAGGATTCATGTTCGCTAACCTTAGCATCAGTTCTAGCTGAGCCCTCTTCCACCTGAACCACTCGCTGTTGCAAACCCTCCATTTCCTGGGCTATCCCCCCCATCTTAGATGTAATGTCGAGCATAGCACTCTGGAGTTTGATGTTATCATCTCGCAACTGTAAGAAATGTTCTTGCGCTTCTTTCCTGTGTCCAGTCAAAGTCTGTAAGATGATGTCCAGTGGGGAGTCGTGTGATTCTATCTCTGACTCTGAAAGTTCATTAAGAGTAGCTATGCACTGAGGGATTGTGGAGATAGATATCGGCAGAATCGTAGGTGATTTTATCCTGACAGGAGAGATATTAGCAGTAGTCATATTAGCCATAGAGATGCTATTGGGCAAGGTCTCAATCGTTGTGGAAGCCAGTATGGGGTCTTTCTCTCCGGGGACCAGATCCTGGGGCCCAGTCAGGTCAGTTACGCTCGTTAATCCAGTTTCTCCAGCTGAGAGCGGCCTAAGAATAACTGCTGTGTTTACTAAATCCTCCGGAGATAATGCAGGAAGGTCAGTACCATTAGGATCGGAAGGGCTTGTACCAGAGAGCCTTAGTGTCATATTTTTCACCAGCCCCTTAGCTTGAATCCATTTCCTAAGAAGAGGGCTTTTCTCAACCAAAAGATTTTTCCTTGTCGATGGGTTTAAACTTACTACCAAGCCCATGGTTTTCGCCTTCTTGCCCCTTGTTTTAGACTTAGACTTAGCCTTGTCCCTCCTGTTCGAAAGGTATTTCGCTGTGTCTGAGGGAGAGCCGGTCGTTGTTAAGTCCTCAAATTCATCATTTGATATTTCACCCTCTACTGTACCCTCCGCAATACCCTCTAAAGCTGCCAACTCCTCCACTGTGCATAGTTCCCCATTCGGAGAATTATTTGTCTCCGCGCTACTAGGTAGTGAATCAGCACCGGGCCCCTCTCTAAGGAGAGATCTTCCATGGAAAAGTCAACTGAGTGGGCTCTCATAGTACCAACTGTTTCTCCTTCTATTGCTTCTGTAGGACCCCCCTCCAGAGACCCCTCTGTAACTTCAGTATAGACAGCCATATTGATTAAGTTTTCCTCAAACTCCACTACGCTCTTTCCTCCTTTCAGTGGTTTAGCGTTAATATCATTGGTAGCATTAGTAACGTTATTTGTGTCATTTGTGTCAATTTTAATGCTACAGTCTTTTGCAGGAGCTGGTAAGGGCGAGGGCAGAGGTACAAGCAGGATCGGAGGTCGCAGAACTTTCTTACCGTGTACTATGGAAGCTGAAGAGGGGATAGCAGCACCGACTCCCCCTCCTGGAGATAGCACGGTTTCTCCTGCCTTATCTCCTGCCTTATCAGAATTGGCTTTAATCCCTGCAGGAAGAACTCCCTTTCTCGATTTTCCATGGGATGTGGGGACTTGTGATGTAGTTGTTCCTTCACTCGTTGGTACCCCCTCATTGTTAGTTTTGTTTGTCCTGGTCGATCTGGGTGGGTTTCTTGGAGCCATCTGCAACCCAACCAACTTGTGCAGAGTCTGTGATCCCCTGTGAGCCAGGACGCAGCCCAAGGCCAGACCAGCTGAGAGCCGAGCCGCTGATCAGCCGGGGAAAGAGATGGCGAGCAAGCAACCGGTAAGCAGTAGCAGCCTCTGCATTAGTGTTAAGTTGTAGCCCAAAAAAATTATGTACGTGGATAAACTCAGAAAATGCTCATAGACTCGAAAAAGTCATAATGCGCTTAATCTAAAAGAAAAGTACTTTGTGCCGTCTAGGCCGTAATAATCGCTTCCCCCGTTCCTCCGTTTTGATATGTGACAGAGATCTCCGTCGATTTCCCTTCGGCTTCCCTGAGCGGTAAATTTCCTTTTCTTTTTTTTTTATCAACACAGGAGACAGCACAAGAGACACACTGTTGACGCTGCAATCTTGTAAGATTGCTACTTTGTTTCTCCGTAAATCAAACTGGCTGTAGCACCGAGCAATCCAAGAGACCATACCGTTCTCAGGGAGAGCCGCAGAGCCGCACAGGTGGTATCACAGTGCCTGCAGAGACCCCCGCAACTACAATCAGCATTCCACTCCGCCTTAAGCCAGGCGAGGCCTCCGTCGATACCCGCCCGGTCGCACCAGGTTTCAGCACGTCCTCCTATACACCCGGCAGCCCCAGGTTAGTTGAGTCGTTGAAAAGCCAAAGAATCACTCCATTTCGGGCAGGGTCGGGGAGCTCCTGCTAGCCGCTACAACTCAGCGGCGTCTTCAGTCCACCATCTTGCCGACCGACTCTTAGAGTAATCATTGTAACCTTCTCGTAAAATACACATAAATTCTCAAACATCAATATTATTAAAAACAATATTTTAATATTGTTATTACTGACCCTAAAATCAATACTCGTATGCTAGATATTCTTGCTCACAATATTTCTGTCACAATATTTCCTACTAGATGTTGGATGAGGACGGAGGAAGATGGCGGCCGGCTAAGACGCTCGGTCGTGAGCTCCAGTGGTACCGGTGAAGCAAGACGGCTTCAGCGTTTCCCCAGAGAGAATACATGGTGAATTACAGCCGATAGAGAAACATAGTCAAGGTAGGAATCGCCCTGAACCCCAGTGGTGACATATTAATGCTGATATTGCCAATATCCTCAAGAGGCTGTTAAAAGATTAGAGAGGCGGCGCTTACCTGGGGACTACGGAGGCAGCGTTGACTGGTGTCGGCGGTGACGGCAACTGTGGTGATTGTAGCGGAGCCTGAAACCGCTTGTGGAGTCCGCTTCCTGCGACTGAACCCCTGTCAGGGGGGAGACTAAAAAGTAAAATAACAGCGGCTGCGGCGGCGACTTGGAAAACTTGCATGCTGGAGCGGAGAGAGAGCGGGTTGTATGCGACGCCGGTTACCGGGTTGTGGGCGAGAGCGCAAGACGCCGCCCGGAATTATAAGAACACCAGAATCCCTGACTAACTGGTGCTGGATGAGTAAAAAAGGCCTCCAACCGCCCGAAACAGTGGGTCTCCCCAGAAGTGAAGAGCTATCACAAAACAAACTACCGTACACGGCAATAAGGGAGGAGAAGCAGATAAGCGTGCTTAATAATAAAGTGCTTAAACATAAAGTCCCCACAGTAGCACATTCCTCTGGTTCACATGGTGATTTTAAACCGCAGTATCCAGCTAAAGCTCAAGATATTAAAAGCACAATTGTTTACGCAACGAGGTCAAGGAAATTACTAGTAGAGAAAACAACGCCATTAACGCCAATAACTACACGAGACCAAATAGAAGGAGAAGGAATTAGGTCAGTGTATAGCTTAAGGAACCGAAATTTACTCAAACAAAGCACAATATCAATACAAAAAAAAAAGTCTACATCCCCAAGAAGTACAAAGAAGAAGAATTTACCACGATCAGAAGCACTGTCTGAGAGTATAAAAATGAGAGCCTCCAAAGCAAAAATCAAGGGGCAAAAAGTAAAGATAACACCATCCTTAAGATCTTATTTTAAGGTGCAACAAGTACTACAGATAAGGAGTGGCCAGTCTGTGGCGGGTGATATTGCCTCTGAATCAGTCTCAACTTTTTGTGAAGGGGAAGGTGAAGGTGTAGCTGAAGGTGAAGAGAGGTCTCCAAATTCTACGTGGGAGGACGAGGAAGAAGAAGAAAGAGAAGAGGAAAGGGTACTTGCAGTAGATTTCTTGGAAGGTGCCACAGAAGATCAAGGAATAAATTCACCAATCTTGGCTCAGCCAGTACAAACACTAAACAAACTACCTTTAAAACCAGTAATGAGTACCCCAATGGCACAACCTATAGGAAAACAGGCAGACGTAGTTATAGCCTCACAAGTTTCAAGCGCGACGGTGTAGCAAATTGAGGTAGAAAATGAGGCAGATATCCATGAGGAGACATCGGAACAGCAGGATAAAGACCAGAAAGGTACAAGTAAAATGGAACTGGTAATGGAGATGTGTATGGACAAAATGATGGACAAAATTCTGGGGGAAATGAGAGAGAAATTCTCGATATCCGAAGGAAATCAAACAAAGATCCAAGAGGTAGTTGAAAACTTAGACCAGAAATTAAACGAATTAGGGGTAAGAGTAACGGCTGTGGAAAATGAACTTGGCTCTTTAACCAAAAAAGTGGATACAAATCAAAAGGAAATACGACAGTTAAAAGACAGTGAGAGGGCGATTAAAGAGAAACTGGAATCCCTGGAGAATCAGGGAAGAAGAAATAACCTTAGACTGCTGAACATCCCTGAAAACTCGGAGGGGTCGGATATTAAGACGTATGTTATATCCTTATTAGAGGAATTTTTCCCCTGGGCAAAAGATAGCGACTTAGCAGCAGACATTCAGCGAGTCCACAGGGATCCGTTCAGAAAAAGTAAGGAGAGAAAAGCCCCGAGAAAAATTTTGGTGAATTTTAGGTCTTATTCCTTGAAAGAAAAAATTCTAAATGAAGGATTAAAAATCGGAATCATCAATAAGGATAATTGGTCGTTCCGAGTCAGATCGGATACATGCAAAGCTACACAGGACAGGCAATGGGAACTGGGCCAATTTATGCAGGAATTAAAAAGTTTGGGAGCAAATGTTCAGTTGAAATTCCCTGCGGCTTTGCGAATAATGTGGAGAAATAAAATGCATAACCTAAGGGAACCAAAAGAGGTAGAAAACCTTATCCAACAAATAAAAGATCAAATCGAAGTAGAAAAGACTAATAAAGAGTAAGATCTCAGGATATATATCTGTATTACAAAGAAGGGATTACATTTTTAAGAACAAAGAGCGTAAAAAGAAGGGGAAACGCTGGTATAACAAATGTTTAAGAAGTGAGATAACTGGTGAAATGGAGTCCGAAAACGGGTGGAAAACCACCTGAAAGAAGAAAAGGGAGGCTTCCTCAGGGTGGGACTCTAGATTCACACTGTACACTAATTATGTAAGATATATTTGCACGAGGGTGGGGAGCAAAATAGGGGAAAAAAAATCAAAAAATAACCTCAAAGTTGGTAAACGAAAGGTATTTGATGAGGACCAGATGGTTCTTTCGATTTCATTTTCAAAACAAGATTGTTTTTAATACGGAATGGCAGGAGAAAAGATGGTAAAAATACTCTCATGGAATGTCAATGGACTTAGAACTCCTAAAAGAAGAAGAAGAATATTAGAATATCTGAGAGAAGCTGAGAGTGAGATTATTATTCTCCAAGAAACCCATCTGGTGAAATCAGAATGGTCTCAAATGGTAAAAAATTTATGATGGATAGGCTCAAGTATCCATACATCACAAGATTTTAATATAAAAGGGGTAGCAATCATTATAAAAAAATCCCTGAATGCTAAATTCGAGTCTGAAGTAGTGGATAGTAAGGGTAGATGGGCAGTGGCTAAAATCAGGATTGAAGGATCTATATTTGCGATCGCAGGATATTATGGCCCAAATATTGATGATTCTGCTCCTCTTAAGAAATTATATTCAGAACTTTTGACATCCTCAGCCCCGATAGTTGTAGGAGGAGATTATAATATCATCCTAGATCCGAAAGTAGATAGACTGCCTCCTTCTAAACAAATGAACTCACCAAAGATGAGGGAATGGCTGGGAATATACAAAAAAGACTTAAATCTGGATGACATGTGGAAACAAAAAGGAGAGAAAACCTACCCTTTTACTTTTCACAATAAGAAGCTAGGGCATAAATCCAGAATAGACTTCTTCCTAATAAATAATTTGCTTCGGGATAAGGTTAAAAGCATTGAGCACCAACCGGCACACTTATCGGACCATTCAGCAGTCCTATTAAAACTCTTATTACCACAAATTCCAACTCCGACTAGATGGACACTGGACCGGTCGATACTAACGGTGGAAGATATGGTGAATCAACTTTTAACATCCACCATCAATTATTTCGCTGATAATGATGTGGGAGCTCCTAAAAGAGTAATATGGGATGCATACAAAGCGGTAATTAGAGGTAATCTACTCAGCTTGGGAGCCTATAAAAATAAGCGAAGAAAGTTAGACATTAAAAAATTAGAAGTAGAAATCAAAGAAATAGAAGTACAGCTAGATGATGGGATATCTTCGGAGTTAAGAGAAAGACTAGGAGAGAAGAATCGCAAGTTAAAAGAGGACCTGACAGATTATCTGGAGAGTATTGTTCAAGAGAAATGGGAGAACAGTAAATTGGCTAACTATGAGTACGGGGAAGGCTGCGGAAAGATGTTAGCATGGAAACTGAAAACGGACAAGACAAAAAATACTATATTAAGTATATATACTAAAGACCAATCAGCATTATGTGTGGATGATGTCTTAATAAGACAAGAGTTCCTAGATTTTTTTTCAACGATATATAAAGAAGACACAAACCCCACAGAAGAAAACATCAAGAAATATTTAGATGGTATACTTTTGCCAAAATTGACTGAAGAGGAAGTGGTTTTTTTGAATAGCGAGATAACAACAGAGGAAGTGAGAACTGCTATAAATAGTTTAAAAAGGGGGAAAGCTGCTGATCCCGACGCACTCCCTAATGAATTCTACATAGTTCTAAAAGAGCCGTTAATTGCCCACTTGACAGAGGTCATGAACAAGACCTACATGGATTGTGAAAAGATCCCTGATTCATGGAATGACGCTACAATAAGTCTAATATTAAAACCAGGGAAAAATCCAAAGCTATGTGAGTCTTATAGACCAATATCACTACTCAATTGTGATTATAAATTGTTTATGAACGTAATAGCAAAAAGACTATCAAAAGTAATACCGAAACTGATTGATCAGGATCAGAAGGGTTTCATAAAAGGCAGACAAATTCAAGAAATTACACATGAATTATTAGCTGCGATTGATGTAGCTATCTCGGAACAATTACCTCTTACAGTCATTACGTACGATGCGGCGAAAGCCTTTGATCGTGTGAATTGGACCTTTCTAAATAACATCATAGAAAAAAACAATCTAGGGAGTAAGTTCAGTCACATGGTGAAGGAAATCTATATGAGCCCCAGAGCAAAAATAATAGTGAATGGAAATCTGACAAGCAATATTACTATTCAGAGGGGCACGAGGCAAGGTTGCCCCTTGTCTCCACTGCTCTTCAATTTATATATTGAACCACTGGCTTGTGCGATCAGAAACCATAGACAAATAACACCATTTAAATACCGGAATTGGACAAAGAAAGTGGCACTATATGCAGATGACCTCATGGTGTTCACGGATAATTATAACTCCTCAGAAAAAGCAATTAATGAAATAATGACTAATTTCGGCAAGGTCTCAGGATATTTGATAAATAATAGCAAGACAGAGGCAATGAGTTGGAATAGCAATTCAAAGCCAGCCTTCTCAAAGGATAAAATAAAATATCTAGGAATTACGCTAACCAAAGACCTGGAGAAAATACCACAACTAAATTTAAATATAGTAGTAAAAGAAATGAGAAGACTTTTTAAAATCTGGTCCGGTGTACCATTACATTTTTTGGGTAAATCAAACGCAGTCAAAATGACAATCATCCCAAAATTTACGTATTCTTCAATGCCATTCCGTTGGAATTTAAAAAAGTAGCTCTTAAAAAAATACAAGGAGAAATATCCAGCTTTATTTGGTCGGAGAAAAGCACAAGAATTGCTTGGAACAAACTTAGGAAAAGAAAAGAACAAGGCAGCATAGCAAGCCCAGATGTGTTTGAATATTATAGAGCTTTTCAGTTTAAAAATTTCAGAACTCTGCTAAGAAAACACTGTGTATACCCAAACTTCCTACAACATCTTACAAATGGAGAAGACTATTTTCTCTTCAAATTTGGCCATCCAAAATTTTTTAAGAAAGTAAAACTGAAGATTCTAAATAATGCGGTCAAATTATGGACTCAGATTAGAAACGTAGTGAAGATCCCATATTACAGCAATATGGCCCCAATATGGGACTCACCTGGGACACCGGAGTGCTTAAAAGATGCATTAGCAAGACCATTCAGACAACTAGGATTTGAAAAATGGGGACAACTTCTATTGGAAAACGCCTTAATATCTTGGGAACAACTACACACAATAGCGGAAGGGAAGGTTTCGAAATTTAAATATTATCAATTGAATAGCTGGGCTAATACCATACCAAAAGAAGCAACAGATAAGGGTAATTTTGAAGAAGAAATGGTAAAGGAATCTACAATAAAAAAAGAGGTATCAAAATGGTATTGGGCGCTAATTGAGGCTGGAGATGAAGATTTATCAATATCAGAAAAAATTTGGAGAAAAGAATTCCCTAACGAAGATATTGACTTGAAAGTGATTTGGAAAAAATCTTCGGAAAAATGTTGGGCGTGTGTGAAATCGGTAGCTTTAAAAAGAAATCATCTGCTCTCAATTCATAGAGCGTACTGGACGCCAAAAAGATTATCGAAGTTTAAAGGGGCACCAGTAAAAGCATGCAGTAAATGTGGCGAAGATAAGGCGGATGACATTCATATGTTTCATCGATGCCCGGCCCTTATGTGTTATTGGCAAGAGATTGGTAAGACACTATCGGCGGTATTGGGAACACCAATAACTGTAAGTATGCCTTTAATTATCTTTGGGATCCAAACAGATGTCCTAAGGCTAAGCAAACTTCAAGAAAGCCTAATTTTTGTCTTGATATTGTTAGCACGAAGAGAGATTTGCATAAATTGGGTAAAACCAGTAGCACCGACACATGAGTACTGGCTAAATTCTGTTATTAAAGTATGTAGACTAGACAGGAAAGGGAAACGTACTAAAAGATCGCTGTTCTGGGAGATATGGGAAAACTTTACTACCTCTAGTTGATAACCTAGATTCCTTTGTCTTTCTCTTCTTCTCTCTCCATGCTCTTTTTCGTTCTTTTCTTTTTCTTTGTTCCTTTTCCTTTTTTTTTTTCTCTTTTTTTTCTCTTTTTTTTCTTTTTTGTTTTTCTTTTGTTTACCAATGATTAAAGCGGAGACAATAATTTCCAGGCAAGATCGGAACTCTGCCGAGTAGCTATATAGCTAGCTCATCTCAGGAACATTGGAATTATTGTGTAGGATAAAGGTATAATGGAGTACGTTGACTGGTCCCAAGTGACAGCTGGGAATCGACAACCATATGGGGCAGTGAAGGCACACAATTGGAAAGACCGTCAAATCTCTCAAATACCTTTTTATCTACTCTCTCGCAAATATGAGGTATAACAAAAAAAAATATATATATATATATATATATTTCCTACTAGATAATTGTGTCACTCAATATTACTGACTTGATATTTTGTCTGAAAACCGTTTTCACTTTATTACGTTTTGAGTATTGTATAATTACTGTTGAGTAACTACATAATTTTCTTTCTACATGTGCCTAGAGATGTCTGAAGTTCACTATAATAAAGAGATTAGAGACCAGTGCTTAATTTGAGCCAGTCGTTTCCGGTGCTCAGCACCGGCACTTAATCATCACCACTAGCTTTTTCATGGGCACCAGTTAACGACACATGAATTTAACGGGATATTTAGTGATTTGCCCAGAATCACAGGATGTTGAGCTCATGCTGAGACTTGAGCCTGGTTCCCTAGTTCTAAAGTCTGCAGCTCTGGCCATAATACCACATCCTCTCCCCACTTTCATGATTAGCAGTTGATTCTGTTTTAGGTGGCGCTAACAAGAGAAATGGGCTGGTGCAAGCTACCTCCTGACAAGAGCCCCGGCACTTATTTTCTTTTACAAATTAACCACTGTGATAGACTATCTTTTATATAGGGATTGCAGACTCCTGAGTATTTTATAGTACATTATAAAAACTAATCTAAAAAAGTCCATTAAGTTATTGAACAAGAACTCCAGACTCAGCAGTCTTACACCTGCGGGTGTGGGACTGAAAGATGGAATAAAAATAAGTGCTCTGCAAAACCTTTATTCATTTTTCAGAACATAGTTCTCTCTTTGTCTTGAAAATGTACCAGAGGATTTAATTTGGTCTCTAGAAAACAAAGCTCCAAGTAATGCAGACTGTCACGGGCACCAGGTTATCCTCAAGATCGGGCTGAAGCTAGGTTGGGTCCCCCTCTCGACAGCCCCAAGTCCAGCCAGAATGAATTTCTCTCGGACTAGTGGGATGGTCAAGCGGGGGAAGGACAGGATAGGAACAGCAGGGAGGGAGATCTGGGAAGAGACAAAGAGAGACAATTTGTGTAAGTACAAACAAACCCCAGAACCTGGCTATAATGCTTCCATAAGTTATAGATAAACAAAGTCACATTCTACCTGTAAAGGAAAATATGGATAGCTGTATATCGGGTGAGAGGTGAGGGTGATCACAGAGTATCAGCACGCTCCTAGCAGCTACACATGTAGGAAACAAATATGATTAGTTCAGCCTGGGTTAAAATACACAACCCATCGAAGTGATGACTTAAAGAACAAAGAGTACCTACATGAGGACTGTACTATTCTCAGGAAACTAGGAGCACTCAAACTGGACCCCCTCAACAGTTTTCCCATAAATAATGAGAATTGACACAAAGTTCTGTATCAGCTTTAAATCAGGAAAAACCACAATAACTGCTTAGTATTCAACAATCCAATCGTTTAATAGTCTCTCTCTTCCTCTATCCTCGAGGAAGGTGAGTTTATCGTGCAGTTCCGGAGAAAGCCACCAACTGATCCCAGCAATTAGAGAACAGACTTTCCCAATGCATACAGCCGCCAAGCAATCAGAAAACAGTTAGCACTCCCGTGTTGAAATCACAGCGGGAGTGTAAATAACAGGGATTCCTTCTAATGCCTTAAAGATATCAGAAACCTCCTCCTGCATGAGACCGCAGCAAATCCTCAGTCTCTCCAATGGGAAGAGAACCGGGTAATCCTTTCCTAAGCCTCAAAAATGCCAGCTTGAAAACTAGAACAATAGCTGGTGCGATCACGCACCCTTACCCGACCAACGTCCAGGTACTCCAAGGGGACACAGGATAATCGGCTTCTTCGTGTAGGCGCCATCTCCAGATAAACATTTCCGCTGACAGCACGTCGGGCGACATACACGTCAGCACGTGTGTGGACTACGCAAGTGGATGATGGGTGTTGTAGTTCCCGTTCTCCTTCCACGTTTATGTCAAAGTGCTCGCGCTCTGTGTGACCTGACACAGACATACTAGAGATTCCATTTTCAAAAGGAGGCTTGATGTGGGGGACATCTGCTAGTCTACAGATCTCCGAGGATATGTCTTTGTATAATTTCAGTCGACCAGTTATTACTTGAGAATCAGATCTTCACTCTGTTGATGTTTCTGCATACACAAAATTAATTGTCTATAACTGAGATGATGAATTACAACACATTTTAAGAATACCTTACTACATAGCTCCTTTTTTCACAAATTTGAGGAAGTTGTGGCAATATAGATTGTTCAGAATTAATTTATTACCAAACCTTTCACAAATCAGTTTCTCAGTTTCTGTGATATACAAAGTCATAGCAAATGACAACTTCACTACCACAGAAATAAAGTAAGGGCTTGGAAAACATTCCTTATTATGCTATTCCTATTGTTTTATGGAACACCTATCTGATGTCAAATAGGAAAAAGAGCATCAATATTGTTGAAAAGTACAAAGGAATGATGAAGGAGCCAAGAGCATAAGTAGAAACTCTGGTCATCCACTCTCCACCAACCCTCAGTATCACCAACATTCTAACATCAACTCCAGAACATACCATAAGCTGGAGGGAAGTGGTGGGGAAGGAACGTACCAAGGTGAACCACGTAAGGTAAGGGAAGGGGGGGTTTAGGTTACAACACATCTCCCTACTAGGGAGGGAACCAAACATAATGAAGCTTATCAGTTCAACTATCCTTAATCAGCAATTACGAGTGTGTCCCCATTCCATGTCTGCCCATTCTCCAGGGGTAATTTGAGAAAAGAAGTGGGGTTGGAAGCGCACACCAATTAAAGGTACTCAAAAGGTAATCAAATATTGATAACAAATAAACAATCTTAACACGATTGGTGCAGCAGTGTAACCCTCGCTGTCTAACAGGGGTCAATAGACAAAAGTGGAAAAATGCTACCAAGACAGTCGCAACACTGCGCACTATCCACAAATGGTCACAAGTGACCGTCTAGGTCATTGAATACAATTTAACAACCCTATATCAAAAATGAATCACAAGAATAGCAAATATACTTGTAAATGTAAATCTTTACAGTTAATTGTTGAAATCCCCAAACCATTTTTTTTACATTGATATCATTTTTGAGTTGCATTCACATAGAAATCAAAAGCATGAATTCCTTATACATGTATCTTGAGAACATTTACAAAGAGACAGATAATCAATTGTTTACGAAAAAACTTTTTAAATGTGGGCCCGATGCATTTCGGGACCTGAGAGTCCCTTCTTCAGGGGCCAATCTGTCTGTCCTGTGGGGAGACCTTCTGAATAACCTCGGATAAGGTAGACAGTGGAGTCTTCAAAATCTATAACGGATACCGGCAATTTTCAGGTGATGGTCTCCACCTTGCACAATACTTTTTATTTTTATTTTTTTTTATTTTTGGAAAACCTTTATTTATAAAAAGGTGCACACAGCTAGTCAGCCAAACATCCCGAAGGCATGGCAGCAGAATCGAGAACCAGACAGGTACGGCACACCCAGGAGAGCAGTACAGGATAAGAGAGGTTAATTTTTTAAATAAAACAGGATATACACGATAAAGACGTGACACAGTTCAGTACGTTAACAAGAAGAGCAGACAGAAAAGGAAACCGGAGGGGACCGGCTACGGGATCTGAAGTAGATTCAATCATCGGGCAGGCAGAGAAGCAAGTCCAAAGTCAGAGACGACAACAATTGTAAGCGATCATTATAAGCAGGCAGACCAACCCTGGAGACTCCCGACTTACGCCCCCCCGATGAATCCAATGACAGGAGAGACTTAGCGGCAACAGTCCCAGCCCCGTCCAAAGAGTCCTAACAATAACCCGACACACAGGTCCCAGACCCAAAAAGAGAAAAAGAAAAGATAATCCAGTCCAACTAAAAGAATAGAAAAAAAGGCCATAGAAACAGAAAACGGAGAAACAAAAAAAAAAATACCCCACCCCCCATCCCTGCACCCCTGCAGATGGCTACGGCCTACCCCCCTAGCAGCGTGCCTATCGCCCAGCGACCAAAAACCCGAAATATAGGAGAAAAGAGATCTATAAAAAGGGGGAAAAAGGAGAAAGTAAGAAAGGAAAAGTTAAGGGAGGAGGAGAATCTCACATTCCCCCCGCCACACCACCCCCCCCTGTGACGTAAAGCCCTAGTCATTGACCAATCAGCAACAAAGCGAGTCATATACGGCAGTAACCAGGGAAGACGTCCGACCCCGCCCCACCCTCCAATGCAAAAGAATGGCAGATCCCGGGTCCTTCACAAATCCCTAGCATCCGAGACGATCACCAGTCTCACCCTTGACCTCTACGAATGTTAACTCCGAGTTCCTCACACCGCACCAGCACAGTCACAGGACAAATCAAAGGTCCAGCCAGGCCACGAATCTGTGCGGCAAGTCCAACAGAGAACCTCAGTCCACCACAATCCACAGCCGCCATGACACTCGCCCCGGCACGACCAGATCCCGACCACTTCAGGCCCCACCACGCCACACAGCTCACATGGTCGAGAAATGTTTGTAGCCTCCGTCGGGTCACAATTTCAACAAAGTCAATAAGGGACGGGCACGTGAACACATTCACAGGCGAACTCGGCAACGTTGGCGGGCGACACGCCACGGCGGCGGGTTCAGCCGCACACTGCGATCCAGACATTGTTATCCAGGCTCCGACACTTGATGGGCCTCGGTCTGTAGATTCCCGGGCCAAAGCGGGGGAAATGGCCAGCTTAGGGGGACCAAACAGAACTGAGTCCTTGCGCGATCGGGCAGTTTCGGTGTCATCCGCGATCGTCTCGCGGGACAGAGCAACCATGTAGGAGCGCAGACCCTTAATGGCGGCCATCACGGTTCACAATGATAGCTCTTCATCACCCCGCAGACATCGGTGCGCCCTTCAGGTCACCCGATTCTCCCAGGGACCGAAGTGCGAGTAGGGCAGGCGGGGGCAGGAGGCACACTGACCAGCGACACCGGGGCCTTCCGGACGGGGGCCCCACCCCGGCGGGCGGGCTGCACCGAGAAGGGGACCCCCGACCCCTCAGCCACTCACGGGACCATTACGCCTCCACAATGCAGTGAGAACCGCTGCACTTCACCAATCCAGGAGCAGGTCGCTCTGCACGTCAATCGACCGGACCGCGTCAGGGTCCCCCAGCCGCTGTTGTTGTACTGTAACCCGGCTAGGTCAGTACTCAAGGTCCCGGCTCTCGGACAGCGTGAGGCCAAGAACTTCCACTCGACGTAACTCCGTCAATCCAGGCTGTAAATTTCCCGGGATCACACCGCCAGTATCAGCAACGGGTCACACACACGGGGGTGAGGCGAAAAAGCAGGATTTATAGCAGGATATTTAAGCCGCAGGAGAAGGTCGACGGAGCCGAAAGCTTATGCGACCATCTTCGTTCGTCGCTAGGCTCCTCCCCCCACCTTGCACAATACTTAACCACCAGTATTGTGCAAGGTGGAGACCAGCAGCGTTTCTCTTTCAGAAGACCCCCAGACTGTTGTTTCTTCTCGCGGTTAGAACCGGGAGTCTGTTTCCAACAAAAGACTTTGAATCAAAGTGGTGACTGTTCGTGTTTTTCTCACTTGCATCACCTGAAAATTGCCGGTATCCGTTATAGATTTTAAAGACTCTTAGGGCCAGATGTAGGTAATTTTAATTTACCACCTCTTAAATACCGATTCATACCGAATCGGTATTTAAGAGGTGGTAAAATAGAGGGGGGAGATGTAGGTATTTCAGATTCGGTAAATACCGAATCGTTAAGATGCGGTATTTACCGATTCTGTAAATACCGATTCTGTATTGCCCATTGATTCCTATGGGCCTTGCAGCCCATAGGAATCAATGGGCAATACCGATTCTGTAATTACAGAATCGGTAAATACCGATTTTAGCAAGGGTGCAGGGGGTGTCACTTTGACACCCTCTGGCACCCCAAAAATAGGCATGTGCGCCATGTGGCACACAGACATGCCCTAAGGGCATGTCTGTGTGTCACATGGCACAGGTGTGCATGCACACATGTGCATGCACACCTGGATTCGGTATTTTACCACCCAATTGGATTGGGTGGTAAAATACCGATTCTTAAAGCCCTGTGGCACTCTGACATGTGCCAGCTACATCTGCATTTACAGAATCGGTATTTTACCGAGTCTGTATTTACCAATTCGGTAATTTTACCGAATCGGTAAATACAGAATCGGTAAAATATCGATTCTGTAAATGCATGCCCTACATCTCAAAATCCAATTACCGGTCGGTAACGGCCGAATTCGGCCGTTACCGACCGGTAATTGGCCACCTACATCTGGCCCTTAATCTTTTCATTGTGTGTTGCATTAATCTCTATCTGAATTCTTAAATTACAGTATTAATTGTTAGTTCTAAACCTGTGTAGAGTTTGCTTTTAAAAAAAATGTTTTTTGGTCCGCATCTGTGGTTCATATTGCTGTACCGCTACAGGAGACACTAATAAAGCGAAGGGTGGGCTTTCCATCGGAATCCATTATGCAGACAACTCAGTCAGAGACGTTTTAAGGCAAGGGCAAAGTGGACCCTGACTCAGGGTCCCAGCTTTTAAGGGGGACCTCTGATAGAGCCAGCGCTGTCCGGCAGAGTCTCTTACCCTTATTTCCCTAAATAATTCTTAAACAGATTTTTTAAATATCGTTTTCCATTCATTTGTTTTTAATGTGGATGATGTCTGGATGTCTATTACAGCCATTTTGCTGGAAAATGTTTGTTTTTCAATACCATGCTAGAGCCATAAAAAGTGTTCCTTTAGATCAAAACTGGGAGTCCCACATGAGAAATGGGACGGGGACACAAAAATGATTTGAAATAATATTAGTGAGCTGCTGTTGCATTATAATATTTCACCCTTACTGTGCGTCGGACGGATGGTAGTCGTCCGACGTCACGTGGGCGTGTGCGTCGGACGGCTGCCGGCTGTCCTAGCACCCATCCATGGGGGAAGCATGGCGTTTCCCCCGTGGGCCACCCTTTATGTTGCCCCGACCGGGTAAGGCAGAGGAAGCCTTTCCCCTGCCTCCCCCCCACTCCCCCTTCCACGTCATCTAATGACATCAGCGCGCCTCGCACGCAGATGTCATTACATGATACCGGATGCGCTGGAAGCTATTTGCTTCCAACTCGTCCAGCAAAGAGGAGGTGAGTTTCTCCTCGGGAGGAGGGATTTTAACAAAAGAGGCATCGGAGAAAGGAAAGGGTTTTCCTTTCCTCCGGTGCCTCTTTTAAGCATTCATGCTGAACAATCGAGCAACCGTGCAGCAGTAATGCCCACTAGACATCAGGGATTTAAAAAAAAAATTTAATTTGAAAAGTGGCCCCGTAGGCAAAGGTCTCTCCCCTTTGGGGACAATGTTTTTGGCTGCGTCTTCCCCCCTTGGGGGCAGATCTTGCTATTTTATTTTAAAAATTGGGCCCATTAACTGTTTGCGGGGAGCGGCCCCTTAGGCAAGGGTCGCTCCCCTTTGGGGAAAATGCATTTGGCTGTGTCTGCCTCTGGCAATTTTTTGAAAAATTGGGCCCACTAGACCACCAGGGATTTATTTGTGGGGAGGGGCCCCTTGGGCAAGGTTCGCACCCCTTTGGGGAGCATTATTGTGGCAGTTTCTGCCCCCCTGGGGGGGGCAGATCTGCTGATTTTTTTTAAACAGTTTGTGTGGCCCTCTACTGCACCAAGGATTTCAGTTTTTTTGTGTTTGGATGTTGGAGTGGTGGCCCCTTGGGCAAGAGTCACTCCCATTTATGGGGTCATTCTTGTGGCTGTTTCTGCAGACCGGCCATATGTTTTCAGGGCCATCTGTCCCCAAGGGGGGCAGAAGCCACTAGACACCAGTTTTTTTTAAATGTTGTTGGGGACCGCCCCCTTGGGCAAGGGTCGCTCACCTTTATGGGGGGAAGATTGTGGCCATTTCTGCCCTCTTTGGGGGCAGATCAGCCATATGTTTTTAGGCCCATCTGTCACCAAAGGGGAAAGAAGCCAATAGAAACAAGGTTTTTTTTAAATGTTGGTTTTGAGGAGTGGCCTTTTGGGCAAGGGTAGCTTCCCTCTTTCGAGGGTAAATATTTTGGGTGTTTAGAGCAGCCTTATACTCTTAGGCCTACCTACCCCTTAGCTTGGCTGGTGGAGTGTGTGTGGACTGGTGCATTATTTACCTATGTGATTGTAATGTTTTATTTTTATTCTAGTGCAAAGCTTTTACTTCTTATTTGTGGTTTTGGCAGTGGTTGGTCTGCAGTTTTGCGTAGTTGCATTTATTTGGTAAGAAAAACAATTTTGTTGAGTTTACTCTATTTTTAAAACAAAAATGTTTTATTGTATTGCTCCACAGTAACAAACATCAACATGATAAATTAACTGTTTCGCAAGTTCATGTGGTCACAGAATGCCGCCCAAATACACAAAACAATCTTGCGTTTCCTTGCCCCCTTTACCGAATACAAACTCCATTCTAAATTAAATAAATTATACATTTTGGCTCGCCAATACTCAAATGCGGGGGGCTCAGATTGAAGCCAATCAGAGGCAATACACAACCGGGCCACAGTCATTGCAATGAAAATCAAATATCGATGTTTATACAACGGGGTCCCCTTTTCGACATCTGACCCGATCCCTAATAACATTATAGCGGGCGTGATACTCATCAGAGCCCAAAAAAATCTTAAACATCGAAGGGGCCCCTGCTGTGTTAGCAACATCCTCTCCCATCAATAATACACGCATCTTTAACAAAAAGCATACATAAAAGTAAAGAGCAAAATCAGGAATAGCAAGACCACCTCTCTCGATTGGTAGCGTCATAAATCTGGTAGTCCGCCTAGGTTTGCCGGGGGCCCAAAGGAACTTGGCACACAAAGATTGAAGGTGTTGAAGTTGGGCCCCTGACACTTCCAAGGGAATAGATCTAAATAAATATAAGACCTTAGGTAGGATATTCATTTTTATAAAAATGCTTCTACCTATTAATGTGAGGTATAATCATCCCCATCTGTCTAACAAATCCTTGATGCTACGTATAATCGCTGTCCAATTGGCATCTACCACTTCAGACATCGAAGTCCTAATTTTAATGCCCAAGTACGTCACTTCTCTTAAGACCCTGGCGTCATCCAGTACAATATTGTCAGTACACAGCATTTGTGTTTTAGTTACATTAAGTTTATAGCCAGATACCTAACATAATCCTAATGCTAAACGCTCAATCTTTTAAAGTGCAGAAGATGGGTCAGCCGAAGTCACAGCTATGTCGTCCGCATAGGCAAAAAATTAATATGGAATATCTTGTACAAAGAAGGGCTTGATCAAGGAACTGTTACCCAGCTTCTCAACAAACGGATTGATGTATAAAGAGTCTGATAATAAGCCCATTGCAGCAATCTTGGCGACCGGTTAAGTGTACAATACCTGTAAGGCAGTCATAAACCCTTTCCCAAAACCCACTCGAAGCATCCATTTCTACAAGTACTCCCACTCCACCCGGTCGAATGCTTTCTCCGCATCCAATAAAATTAGCCCTAAATCCCATTTCTCCGTCTGAGCTACGTCAAAAAGCGTCACCACTTTGTTCACAAGGGTGACTGTCCCTCGCGATGGTATAAACCCATGTTGATTTTCAGAAACTAGTGAGCTAATAATATTTGTTTAGTCAAGATGTTTCCCTGCGCCTCATCCCTGGTGGTCCAGTGGACCTCTGTCTCCTTTCTTTCTTTCTGCTCCTTCACTCGTTTTTCTCCACTTTCTATCTTTCACCTTTCTGCACCTCTGCTCTTTTGCGCCTTATTTCTGCCCATTTCCCTTTCTCTCCCTCTGCTCCTTCACTCGTTTTCACTCGTTTTTTTTCCCCCTTTCTATCTTTCACCTTTCTGCACCTCTGCTCTTTTGTGCCTTATTTCTGCCCACTTTCCCTTTCTCTCCCTCTGCTCCTTCACTCGTTTTCACTCGTTTTTTTACCCTTTCTATCTTTCACCTTTCTGCTCTTTTCTGCATCTCTGCTCTTCTGTGCCTTATTTCTGCTTATTTTCCCTTTTTTCTTTATCCCTTCTTTCCTCCCTTTACCGTTCCCCGCCGCTGCTGCCCCCGCGGCCCCTCCCCCCCCCAGCACGACCGGCCCAATCCAGCTCCCCTCCCCGCTCCCGCCTCCCAGCTGTCCAGCCCTCCCCGACCCCTACTTAATGGCGGCCACTGCTGCACCGAAGGCGCGTCAAAGGCAAGCACGTCTGCGCCCGTCTGCGACCCGTCCGCGACCAGCACCAGGAACCCTGGACCTCCGCCCCGCCAACGCTACGACCCAGCAGCACTCCACGCACTCAACCCAGGCTGCAACAACAACTGCAAGCTAGCATCACCAGCCGACACCCATGAACCCTTCAGCTGTCACCGCTGCCGGCACACCTGCAGCACCGCCAAGAACACGGATCCAGCACAACACGCCCACAAGAACACAACCGAACCAAAGACCCTGCAATGCATCCTCCTCAACGTCCGATCCCTCCACAAACACGCCACAGAAATCTGGGACCTCCTCGACAGCACAACCCCAGATGTAGCATTCTTCACCGAAACCTGTACCAACACCACCTCGGGACCGGACATCGCCATCGCCATCCCCCAAGGATACAAGATCTCCAGGAAGGACCGCCCCATCCACCCAGGAGGAGGAATCGCCATCGTCCACAAATCCAGCTTCCGCCTGAGCACACTCCCTGACGAGTCCACAGAACTGATGGAACACCTTCACTTCAAGATACTGGCCAGCCCCACCGCAGCCCTCCGAGGAACCCTCATCTACCGACCCCCTGGACCCCGCGGACCCTTCGCCAACTCCATCACGGACATTATCTCCCCGCAGGCCATCGCATCCACCAACTACACCCTGCTGGGAGACCTCAACTTCCACCTCGACAATCAACTGGACCCCTACACCACATCCCTCCTGGACAACCTCCACAACATTGGACTCCGCCAGATCGTGACCGAGCCCACGCACTCAGCAGGACACACCCTCGACCCCCTCTTCACTACAGGAAACTCCATCACCTTCAGCCACACCACCGAACTCCCATGGACCGACCATCGTTGCGTCCACTTCACCTTCAGAACACCCACCATCCACAGACACCAGCACCTGCTTCCACAAAGAAACTGGACCAAAATCACCGATGACCAGCTCACCTCCTCACTCAACAACTCCACCCCAACCATCGCGGAAAACGACGACCCCAACACCGCAGCCCGAACCCTGCATAGATGGATCTCGGACAGCACCAACACCATAGCCCCCCTCAAGAAAAACAACAATACCCGTGCCAAGAAAGCCAGATGGTTTACCACCGAACTTCGAGAGTCCAGGCGCACATGCCGCCGCCTCGAAAAGGCCTGGAGAAACACCAAATCCACAGAAGCCCACAACAACTTCAGAGCCGCCACCAACGCCCACCATCAACTCATCAGAGAAACGAGAAAAAAAGCGATTGAAGACAGAATCTCCACCCACGCACACAACAGCAAGGAACTCTTCAGCATCATCAAGGAGTTCGCCCAAACCACCAGCGAGTCTACCGTCATCCCTCCCTCACAAGACCTCTGCGACAAACTCAGCATCTTTTTCCACCACAAAATCAAGAGCATCTACGACAACTTCGACGAAGACAACCAACACACTGAACCCTCACCAACCACCCCCGACACCCGGAAACCAGCGATTGATGACTGGACAGCCCTCACCACCGAAGACACACTGAAGACAATGAAGTCAATCAACTCAGGGGCCCCCACGGACCCCTGCCCCCACCACATCTTCAACAGAGCCGCCAACACCATCGCACCCATGCTCCGCCAAACCATCAACCGCTCCCTGGCGACCGCCTCATTCCCTGACGACTGGAAACACGCCGAGGTCAACCCCCTCCTAAAGAAACCCTCAGCGGACCCCACAGACCTCAAAAACTACAGACCCATCTCCCTGCTCCCGTTCCCAGCGAAAGTCATCGAGAAAGCCATCAACAGCCAACTCGCCACATTCATTGACGAACACAACATCCTCGACTCCTCCCAATCCGGCTTCAGAAAAAACCACAGTACGGGAACCGCCCTCCTCGCCGCAACAGACGACATCCGCACCTTACTGGACAAAGGAGAAACCGTAGCCCTCATCCTCCTCGACCTATCAGCGGCGTTCGACACAGTCTCCCACCGCACCCTAATACGCAGACTCTACGATGCAGGAATCCAGGACAAGGCCCTCGACTGGATCTGCTCCTTCCTCTCCAGCAGGACGCAGCGGGTCAGACTCCCCCCTTTCCTCTCGGACCCCACACCTATCACCTGCGGAGTCCCCCAGGGCTCCTCCCTCAGCCCGACGCTCTTCAACATCTACATGGCTCCACTTGCCCCCATCGTCAGAACCTACGGACTCAACATCGTGTCATATGCAGACGACACTCAGCTCATCCTCTCCCTATCCAACGAGCCCAACACCGCCAGACGCAACTTTCGAGAAGGCATGGAAGCCGTCGCCAAATGGATGAAAAACAGCTGCCTACAACTAAACACCAACAAAACAGAAGTACTGATCATGGGCCCAAACCCCGACGCCTGGAGTGACACCTGGTGGCCCACCGCCCTCGGAAACCCGCCAACCCCCACAGACCACGCACGCAACCTGGGAATCATCCTGGACTCCGAGCTCAAAATGGACCGCCAGATCAACTCTGTCTCATCTTCCTGCTTCCACACCCTCCGCCTCCTTCGTAAGACCTTCAAATGGATCCCCCTCGAACACCGAAAGACAGTCACTCACGCCCTGGTTACCAGCAGACTCGACTACGGCAACGCACTCTACGCCGGAATAAACAAAAACCTCATCCGCAAGCTACAGAACATCCAGAACGCCGCCGCAAGACTGGTCCTCAACCTGCCAAAACACTGCCACATCTCCCAGCACCTGCGCACACTCCACTGACTCCCCGTCGAGGCGAGAATCACCTTTAAGATGCTCACCCACGCACACAAGGCCCTCCACGGCACCGGACCAGCATACCTGAACAGCCGACTCAAATTCCACGCACCCCAAAGGACCCTACGATCAGCCCAGCTTTCCTACGCTGTGGTCCCCCGCACCAGAAAGACCAGATCGGGAGGCCGCTCCTTCTCCTTCCTCGCGGCCAAGGCATGGAACGCCCTTCCGCTCCACCTCAGACAGACAACATCGCTCCCCATCTTCGCAAGAAACCTCAAAACCTGGCTCTTCGACAGACCCCCTCCTTGATGGAATGGAACCTGCACCCCCCCAACTCCCCCCCACCCCTAGCGCCTTGAGACCCTTACGGGTGAGTAGTCGCGCTTTAACAAACTCCTGATTGATTGATTGATTGATTGATGTTCGAATATATTTTGCTGTCACAGTTTAACAAAGAAATCGGACGGAATGATCTGACCAATTCAGGATCTTTGCCCTTTTTACTATAAAACACAATAGTGGCTTCTGCCCATGACTTAGGAGCATATCCTGCCTGTGCAACCCTAAAAGTGGCCAGCATTTAATCCTTTATTTGGTTAAAGAAGATCTTATAAATCACCCCCGGTAAAGTTATCAGGACCCGCGGCCTTCCCTAATGCAAGACTAACTGCCATTTCTAGCTCTTCCATTGTAATTGGACTGTCCAATTGTTCAGACTCAGCAGGATCTAAATATGGTGTAACCCCCTCCAAAAATACATTATTATCCAAGACCACTCCTTCCTGTTGTGTATACAATTCAGTGTCAAACTGATGCAAGATTGATAAAATCCCTTGAGGGTCCTGACATAATGTCCCAGACTTGTCTTTCAGTGCCACAATACAGCAAAAAGTTTCTTTCATACGCAGTCGTAGCGCCAGAGACCTGCCAACTGTTTCCCCATACTCATGATTTTGCTTTTTATAGACCAAATATTTTCTCACATTCTCTATATCTATATCTAGCAACAGCATTTTCTAGCTCCAAAATATTATCTTGTTGTGTTATTCCCTGAGTTAGTTTACCTTCCACCTCTCTCAGGGCAGAATAGAGTTCCTGCATCTCTAGTTTGATTTTTCTTTGTTGGTATAGCCCAAAGTTTAATACTTCACCCCTGAAACAAGCTTTAAACGTGTCCCAAATGATTGCACTATGAGCAGGCTGTCTGTTATTATCAAAAAATTCCTTGATCCAACAGGACATATGTTCTCTAAAATCATCATTTAAGCAAAGTTTCCGATCAAATGAAAAAACTCTTGGTTGCACATTACGGCCGGGTGCCAGTATTTCTAAAACAATTGGGGCATGGTCAGATGAAATCCTAAGGAATATTTGGGCTGAGGCCATACTGAGAAATCGTTAGAAACAAAGAAATAATTCAGCCGTACCAACTTTTTATGGGGAAAAGAATAAAAAGTATACACCGGTTCCACAGAATTTAACTTACCCCATGCATCGACCATACCGTGGCCGTTCAACAGGTTATATAAAGCATTAAACACCCATGGTTATATCTTAGTGGTCCATCCTGCAATTCCTGATTAGTTAATTTGATATTTATATCCCCACATATTAACAACGGGGTTCCTCAAGATGCTAACTCTAAATTTAAATGCTTTAAAATTACTGCCTCATCTAGATTAGACCCGTAGATAGTACACACTGTGTATGTACTACCCCCAAACCCACACCCAGCTATCTCCCATCGGCCTAACTTATCTGCCAAACAACGGCCAGTAATCTGTACGTTTGATTTAGCTAAGATCGCAACTCCACAGGTCATTGAGGACTGCTGAGAGGCCTCCACAAGTGAGACCCCAAGTTCTTTTAAAATGTGCTGTTTACTCCAAGATATATGCATCTCTTGGAGACATACCAGATCTGGTTGAATAGTTCGCAATTCAGCAGCTACCCTCTTCCTCCTATTCCAATTATTAAGGCCTGAGACATTTAACAAGCACATTTTATCCCTTTAGAAGTAATTTTGGCACCAAGAAGAGAGAGACTCCAAATAAATACCATAACCAATATGTTAACATAACAGAACACAAGCACCCCCTTCGATACTGTATCAGTGCTTTATTTTTATTCTTCCTGTTTGTTACTGTGAAATGTTCCCCTTTTTACCCCACCTAAGTGCCCCACCATAACCCGCCCCTGCCCCAGTGTCCCTTCCCCCCCTTCCCTGTAACAAGGCTTTTGGACCCATGGTCCTGTAGATGCAGGCTTCCGTGCTTACCCTGCCCTTCCTTACAATCCCCTCCACTCAGGGGAAAGGGAGAAGAACTCCCCCCCTCCGGTGTTAGACGGGAATACAATCACAAATTCCTATATAAAGGATAGAAGGAATAGAAGGAGTATATCCTCTTATTGACAAAAAAAAGAAAGCAGAACTCTGGAAGAGAAAAATCAACGATAACCTTGTAATACAGATTCATTAGAAGGTAGTATCCCTAGATAGAATTCAGGAACTCCTTGGCAGGTCCTTCATTAGTAAAATATCGTGTACCCTCATAAAAAATCACTTTTAACTTTGCTGGATTCATTAAATATGCTTGTGTCCCTTTAACTTGAAATTGTGTAATCAACTGCCGAAGCTGCCAGTGGAGCTCAACAGTATGGCAGCAAAAATCTGGCCTCACAAAAAATTCAAAATCTTCCCCAGCTCTTTTCTTATCGGGCGTGCTAACTGAAAAACCGCCTCTCGAGCCAAAAAGGTATGGAATGAGATTAGAAAAGCTCAAGGTTTAGCATC
The DNA here is from genome assembly GCF_964261635.1 of Lissotriton helveticus. Taxonomy (NCBI): domain Eukaryota; kingdom Metazoa; phylum Chordata; class Amphibia; order Caudata; family Salamandridae; genus Lissotriton; species Lissotriton helveticus. Next base: position 1,635,559,109 of record NC_136061.1, on the reverse strand, counting down.
AGCTTGACCTGCTCGAAGACAGATATTAAAAGGGAACCTATGAGCACGTTCAATCTCTCTGTCCTAGTCCCACCTGGTCAGTTCAGGGAATGCTTTTTTAAACAGTTCTACTATAAATCTACATGGATCCTGCCCTTCCTTCCTGTCTGGGATCTGGAGCACTCTCAAATTATTCCTGCATGCCCAGTTTTCTATGTCTGCCATCTTCTATTGAGTATCTTCCCTGCTGGATTGAATTGCGTTTCTGCATCGTTGAATCTTGAGATAAAATCAGCATGAGATTTAGTCATTCGCCTAACCGAGTTTTGCAGCTTGCGACACAGATTTTGGACTCTCTGGCTCTCCTCTCGAGCTTCATCCCGATGGTACATGATCGATTGATATATTAACAAGAGAGAGATATCTTCTCCAGCATTTTGTACGTGGTCAGCCATTTGCTGTACCTTTGCCATATCCCCCTTACTGGCATTCAACTCCAATTTTTTCAGCACGATATGGGGGCTGCCCTCTGTAAGTTCCCCAGACTCCTCCAGAAACAGGCTGCTATGGTCACTACCGTCAACCACACTCATCTGTGCAGCATATTGTAAAGCCAAATCACAGGATGACGTAGATTACTCTGACAAAGAGTAAAAGTCCCCTGATTCTGAGTCTGGTAAAAGTGTTAGTTCATCTCCCAGAAAGTTTGCAGACAAATTAGGTTGTTGAATACCGCCAACAGCCCGCGTTCTATACCTCCGCTACCTTCCGTGGCTCTGCTGATGCTGATGTCTTCAGAGACAGTAGGGGTGCCTCACGAACTCCCAACTACCACACTTAACCGAAGTCCCTTGTTACCCAACATGACGTCCTCCCCTATTGCTGGGTTCAAAGTTAAGTGCAGATATTCCACATTTGGAGGACCCCCGTCAATCATCTCAGCAGAGTCAGAGCCCCCCTCCATAGTATGCGCAGCCTTTTTCCCCTTCCGCTTATTCTTCGCTGCAGAGAAAATTGCCGGTATCTTTTTTTTTAATCGATCACATCCCCCTTGGTTTTCACTGCAACAACATCAGTTTTACCGGGCTTGCCCGAGTAAGCGAGGCTGCCCTGAATTTTCTCTCTCACCTCGGCGACCGCCTCGACATGTTCAGTATTATCATTTTCTTGTCCACGCGGTCTCCCTTGAGCTCCTTTTGGGGGCATTTCCAACGACAATTCCAATCCTCCTTCACTCTCACAGGACGGCTTCCAGGTGTGCCGTATCCTGCCTGCCTGAAACGCCCACCGGCTTCGTCAGCACTTGGTCAGCCCCGCTACAAGTCCCAGTAGAACCTCCAGCATCAGCCGTTAACGGCCGTCAGCGGCCAAATGCCTCGTATTTCAGACCAATTAAAGTAGCATGAAAACTTGTTTCAAGAACTTTTGAAGAATTACAGCACACTACTGTAGCACGAAAAACGTTTCTCCGTCTCGCTTCCTCCTTCCAACATCAATTTCACAAGGTCAGACAGGAGCGGGCAGCTTACACGTCCACTGCTGCGGATGCCATCTTGCCTCTCGGTGGGGATGTTTGCTCCAAATGAGTATTAATGTCATGCATGAATGAATTTTTTGTAATTGGTGTCATAATGGCAGCATATTTAGTTAGTGTTTTGAGAATGAAACTTTGTGATGTGTTTTACATTGTCTTATGTGTAATTTATTTTTATTTTTATTTTTTAGTATGATATTGTTGATCCTTAGTATGTCTGTGCAGAGTAGGTGGTGGTGAGTCTAGCTGCTTCTGACAAGTGAGTAGTATAGTTTGGGAGTATATAGGTCTTTGTGACAAAGTCACATTTAGTTATTACTTATTTTACAAAGTGATTGTTGTCGTTGACTTGTTTGACAAGTTACCTTTATTAGTAAGGATTATGGCTAGCCATAGAATTACTGCTCAACAGGTGGTTGGTATGCTTTTTGAATCTTCCTCTGAGAAGGATTATGAGACTGACAGTGCGTCTGAGGGAGAGGAGGGAGTGCAAGATTCTGGCAGTGAGTTTTCTGTCCATGAGGAATCCTCTGATTATGAAGCTACTCTCAGTGAGGATGAAGCCGTTTTTGAGGAGGACACTGATGTGTCGATGCTGCAGCAAGAGACATCGGGATTGCAGCCTCGGGCTGCAAGGAATCCTACTGGAAGTGCTGGACTCTGGGTTGATCCAAATATGGTGCACCTGGTTATTGCCTGACTTTAGTGATGATGCAGGGTGTAGAGTGAATTGTGAATATGTTTTACCTATACCGTTTTTTCAGTTGTTTATGGATGATGTATTTTTGGCTGACATTGTTGAGCAGACTCATTTGTATGCTGAACAGTTTTTGAGGGACAACAGTGCCAGACTTAGGCCTTGCTCTAGAGCTACCTGGTGGAATCCCACAATACTGGATGAGATGAAGAAGTTTTTGGGTTTGACTTTTTTGTAAGCTTGGGCGTAGTTCGCAGAGTTTTGCTATGCGGAACTCCCCGAAGTTACAAAAAAACTCAGCGAACTTCCGCTTGTGGCGGAGTGTATTGCGAACTGTTGTTCGCGCTGGTCTTCCTGCCGCGCCGGCAGAAATTCTATCCGTGCCGCAGCTTGTGCTCCCGAACTTACCATTCGTAAGCGCGAGCTGGGAAAATACTCAGCTGCACTACGCGAAGCAGAATTTCTGCACTCCAAAACTCAGAGGAGCGCAGAGTTCAGAAAACTCCACAAACTCTGTGAACGGAGCGAGGTTCACCGCCCAGGCCTACTTTTTTGATGGGCTTGATAAGGAAGCTGTCCTTGGCTTCATATTGGTCTACCAGTCCCTTGATGGCAACAGCCATATTTCTTTCAATTATGAGTCGTGATCGGTATTTACCTTTGCTTTGGATGCTGCATTTTCTTGATAATGCTTTGGCGCTGTCACGAGATCACTCTGACTGTGACCGTGTTTTCAAGATACAGCCAGTTCTTGATCACTTTGTAGATTGGTTTTCAGGGATCTATACTCCAGGGAAAGAAATAGCTGTTGATGAGTCTTTGGTCCTGTGCAGGGGCCGTTTGTTTTTTAGGCAGTATATTCCTAGCAAGAGGGCACGTTATGGAATTATGAAGTATATATTGTCTGAGAGTAGGACAGGATATGTCTATCATTTCCAGGTGTACACTGGTAGGGATTCCACTATTGACACCCCTGGTTGTCCATCCACTTTTGGAGTTTCAGAGAAAATTGTGTGGGAACTTGCTAGAGGACTGTTTAACAGAGGTCACCATTTGTACCTTGATAACTTCTACACTGCTGTGCAATTGTTTAAGGAAGTGTTCAAAGTGGACACTTTTAATTGTGGCACAATCCGCTCTAACCGTAAAGGTTACCCAAAAGTGCTTGTTTGCAAAAAGCTTCAGATGGGACAGTGTAGCGCCTTGCGTAGTGAGGAACTGCTAGCTGTGAAATTTGCATACAGGACGGATATGTACATGCTGTCTACCAACCATAATGACAGTACTTCTCCTGTGTGTTTGGGATCAGATTGCTGAGGTGCGCAAACCTGTGTGCATTGTAGACTACAATAAGCACATGGGTGGTGTCGATAGAGTGGATCAGAGGTTGGAACCTTACACTGCTGTTCGTAAGGCTTACATTTGGTATACGAAGTTGGCCATTCATTCATCTCTTCAATTTAGCAACTATTAAAGCTTTTGTTGTGTTCAAGGAGTGTTCTCCTGCTTCAAAGATGACTTTTGTTCAGTTTCAGGAGTCTGTGATAGGCAGCCTTGTTTTAGTGGAACAGGCAAGTGCTCCTAGAGTTGGAGTGGAGGAGGATGTGGCTAGATTGAAAGATTGCCACTTTCCTAATTTAATTCTTCCCACACCCCAAAAAATCAATCCTTGTAAAAGATGTAGAGTCTGTTTGCGTAGAGGTATGCGGAAGGAGAGTTGTATGCACTGTGCTGATTGTCCTTCAAATCATGGCCTGTGTGTGCCTACATGTTTCAGATTGTATCACACTCAAAAGAGTTTTTGGGAGCAACTGTGAGTCTCATAGTGTACTGCCTGGTCTGTATGGTTTTATATAATTGTTGTTCAGTTTCAGGGTTGGCATTAGAATGATGTCTTTAGTTACCACTCTTGTTTTTGTAGTTATAGTTTTGTATCTAGTTCCAATTGGTTTGTGTTTTCTTTCTTGTTAAAACAAATTTGATGAGGGTGTGCGTGGACTGGCGCTTGACTTGGGGTGTGCGTGGACTGGCGCTTGACTGGTGGTGTGCATGGGCTGGCGGTGTGGCTGGGCTGGGGCTTGGTGGGTGATGTGCGTGGGCTGGCGCTTCGCTGGCAGTGTGTGTGGGCTGGCAGTATGCATGGGATGGTGGTGTGGGTAGGCTGGTACTAGGCTGGTGGTGTGCATGGGCTGGCAGTGTGTGAGTAGTGATTGCTGCTGGTCATTACACACTCTGCAAGTCGAACGCAACTGCACACACTGTCAACTAACAGCCGGTGTAATTGCTGTGTCAGTCATGTGGGCTTATGAAAGTGATGGGCCCTTGAATGATGCTGTCTGTTGATGTGAATGTTGTAATGTGCTGGGCCTGCGGTTGGTGGTGTGAATGATCTTGTGTGGCACATATGAAAGGTGTGTGAATGGGCTGTAAATAGGATGATGGTGCCTTGGCTTTACAGCTCACAAGCTGTGAGTCATAGGTTCAGGTCTTTAACCTTTTAACAGTGCATTTTGTTTTGGTGAAATCTCTTGTTAGTAGAATTTTATGCTCTGAACCTTCACTCACCCTCATGCCAAATCCAACCAGTATGTGTGAATACTTAAGGAATTGTTCATTTTGACGTAATATTTGTCATTTCTGTCTTCTCCCCCAGGGTGCACATTGTCTCCACATTGTCTGTGGATGTGAGTGTTGTAAAGTTCAGGAGCCGTAGCTGGTGGTGTGAAAGTGTGTGTCGAGTAAGAAAGCTGTGTGAATGGCGTGTGAAGAGGTTGGTGCCTTGTCGTGGCTTTACTGCTCAAAAGCTGTGAGTCATTGGTTCAGGTTTTTATCCTTTTAATTATTAACAGAGCATTTCCTTTTTGTGAAATCCCTTGTTAATAAAATATAAATGTTGAACCTTTCACTCACCCTCGTGCCAAATCCAACCGGTATGTGTGTGTACTTGAGGAACAGATGGGTAGGCAGTCATATTTGTCTCATCTGTTTTCCTGTGCTAAGGTGTAGTCTGTCTCTAGGGAAAATTAACCAACTTTAGGCATTTCTCTCATGGATCACACCAATTTCTTTTACTCACACTGCCATGCAAGCCGCAATGTGACTATAGGCACACATTTTTCTTGCATTACTGTGTCATAATATTCTGGTGTCAGAAAAACCACAATTTTCCTACCATACAGCATTCCCCCTAGGTCTCCCAATACAAATGGTACCTCACTCGCGTGGGTGGGCCAAGGACCCGCAACAGGCAAGAGCCCAAAACATATTGAGGCAACATCAAAATTACCTGGGCCCAAGATGGCCGCCGAGCCCGGGGCCAAAAACGCAGGTGACCTTCCTTGCAAAACCAGGTTGTTGTGTGTTAGGTAATTTTGATGTCTCCTCAAAACGTTTTGGGCACTTGCCTGTCGCGGGTACTTCACCCACCCACGAGAGTGAGGTAACATTTATTGGGAGACTTTGGGGAAAGCGGGCTGGGTGAAATTTTGTGGATACACGAAGATTCCAGAACTTTCCATCACAGAAATGTCAAGAAAATTTGTTTTTTTGACGAAGTTTGAGGTGTGCAAGGGATTCTGGGTAACAGGACCTGGTGAGAGCCAGAGAAGTCACCCCATCCTGGATTCCCCTGGGTGTCTTTTTAAAAAAAAATTATAGGTTTTCTAGGTTTCCGCAGGTGCCGGCAGAGCTAGGGTTCAAAATCCACAGCTAGGCACTTTGCAAGAAAAGGGTCAGTTTTCACTGTAAAAGTGTGGTGTGTCCACGTTGCGTTTTGGGCTGTTTCCTGTTGTGGGCACTAGACCTACCCACACAAGTGAGGTAACATTTTTATCAGGAGACTTAGGGTAACACAGAATTGTAGAGCAACTGATATTACCCATTGACTTTTGATGCAATGCTGCCTTACAAATGAAAGACAATGTGTTAAAAGGAAGACACTATGAAAAATAGCCTATAATTCTCATGCTAGTATGGGTACTCACAATTTCGGAAATATGCAAATAGCTACTGTTTCTAAACTCCATATTTTATTCCAATTACATAAATACATAGGTGGCTTTAATCCCGATTTTTCACTGTATATATTTTCCTAAATGAATTGCTATATACCCGGTACACAATAAAAATAATTTGCAAGACAATGCTCAGTTATTTGCTCTGGGTTCGTCGGGTTCTTGGTAAACCTACAAGTCCTATATAACCCCACAACCAGTAAGGCCCAGCGGATGTAATGGTATATTGCTTAAAAATATCTGTCATACGTAGAAGAAGTTACAGGTGAAAGGGTTGGCACTAATGGCTGTTTTTTTTCAACTCATTTTCAATTTTTCCTATTTTCAACTGTTAGTTTCTATAAAGAAACCTTGAAGGACCTACACAAATGACACCTTACTAAATTCAGAATTGTATCTACCTTTCTAAAATGTATAGCTTTCCAGGACCAAAATATAATCAATCCTAGAACGAGTTTGATGAACATTTGAAAAAAAAGTAAATTCAAGGGAGTCAGGGTTACAAGTTTTCCAAGTATCATATAATGAACGAGAGGCAATGGCAGATTGAAAGGCTTTGTGGGATTTGTCCGGATTAAATTTACACTTGGATAATCTGTCAGAAAAAGGGCTATCCATTGATTAAAATCACCAGCAATTATAATATTTGGACAATCAATGGAAGAAAGTGAAATCTTGATAGAATTCCAAAATTCAGGGTCAGGTCTAACTGGGCCATAAATGTTCAAAAGAACCAATTCTTTATTTTGTATGACAACTTTAGCCATTGCCCATCGTCCATCAATATCATTTTGTGTAGACAAGATTTGCACATGTAATGATTTATGAAATAATATCGCCACCCCCCCTTATTACCAGATGAAGAAGTAAACACAACCTGACCCACCCATTGACGTTTTAACTTGAGCTATTCTGTGTCATTACAATGCGTTTCCTGAAGAAAAGAAACCTGAACATTTAATTTTGATAGATGAGAAAGTACCTTTTGTCTCTCGATGGGGTGTCCAAGACCACAAACATTCCACGTAACAAAATTACACATATTGGAGGGTTGGAAGGGTAGTATATGGAAGGAAATGACACACTGCAAGGAAACAGCCGGAAGGAGATAAACACCATATATGAGATGAAAACAAAAAATACATCATAAAACAATGAACAGCACTATTGGACACATGCGACACGTAAAATATTGTCAAAGAAGATATGCATACAAAACAATAATGGTAAAAAAAGAAAAAAGGAAGAATAAATAGAAGAAAAAGAAGGTAGATCAAGGAAAAAGATCCAGATCTAAGAGGAAACAGCAAAAATTGAAGCATGAGGCGCAACTGCACACACAGAAGATGAAACGACAAAGGAGAAGAAAATAAGAATAGAATATTTAAAAGCCCTAGTAAGAAAGAAATGAAACAGATACAAGAAATTTAGTAACGATGGGACTAGCGAGTAGCAGAGGACAGAGAAAGATTGTGAAGGAAAGATCTCAATTTAGTAGGGTCATCAAAAGAGTGTGTGGAACCCTCATGAGTTATTTTACAAAAGCAAGGATGGGGAATGCCATAACGAATATTTAACTTTCTCATTAGGGGACGGAGAGCTAAAAACTTCTTTCTCAGTGCGTTAGTAGCGTTGGAAACATCCTGTGACAGATAGATGGTATGACCAGACCATTTGAGACGGTGTTTGGCTTTAGCTGCTGAGAGTGTCAGCCATCGGGCCTCTTGCACCCTTTTCTTCCCTGGTAGACCAAAGAACTAACAATCCCAGAATGCTTTGTGAGAGTCCTTACCTTGTATGCTTTCCAAGACTGCTTCGATGCGATCAGCTGACCCATTCCATCATATAGGCAGTCAGCTTACAACATTGAGTGCCTGGCTTCTCTTCCTCTATGGGACCACGCCCCTTTTCCTGTTGGATCGAGTGATTACTGGAGACTTCTCTGCTGGAGACTTCTGTGTCGAACCTGCTTCATATTATTTCCCTCTTTGGATTGAGTTCTGGCTTCTCAGCGCCTTCCCCTGCTTACTTTTTGGATTTACAGCCTTTTTACGCTGCTTATTTTTCACTTTTTGATTGTGTCTTGTTGCCTGCTCGCGTTCGGCATAATGCGATTATTTTCTTGAACACGAGGCTGTTTCCCAGACTCCGCCTCCAACCGCCTCGGACGCGAGGCGAGTGTTGCTTTTTTCTTTTCTTTTCTTCTTTTGTGCTGACGCTAGTCGCGTTCTGCTTTTTTGGATTTGTTCTCTTCACTCGCGAATTTCACTATTACTGCGGAGTATTTTGGAAACGCTCCTGAGCCTCAGGTAATCTTTTTTTTTCTTTTATGCATGCATTTATTTATTTATTTTGAGAGTCGAGCATAATACTAGTGTTGGATATTAGATATAATGCAGAGAGGTTTTTAGTGTCAGCAAACCAATGGGCGCACTGCCAATAGTAGAAGCATAAAAGAACAAATTAGGTGGTGCAACTAGGTGAGTGGAAAAACCCAATAACCACTCATAGGTTAAACCAGCAAGCTGGTGAAACACAAACATTAAAAAAAGCAAACCCTATGCACACACATATGATATCCATGTAAATGTAGGTATTTAAACATGCGACATGAAATAAAGGTAAAGCTGCAGAAAGACAGTCGTATTCAAAAACAAATGTAGTTTTCCGTTCTTTAATTTTCGTGTGCTTGAGAGCAGTCAGCCTACACGTGTTTCATCGCTCACGCGAATCTTCAGGGCTCAAGATGACTGCGTATATGCCAAAGGTCGCTCTGCCGGTGATACTTCCGACCCGGTGGGGCCCTTGACCATTTCAAGTGACAGTATAGAAGTAGAGACGGACACTGCCGTAGACGAGTAATCTGACAGGGATCCCGGTAGCTTAATCAGATGACCGGTAGTGGAGCGGATAACCCCAATCTACCATCCAAGTTGGTAAGTTGAAACGGAGCGATGGGTAGAGAGAGATCGCTCTCAAACCCATTAAATATTTTTCATGCGATCAGAATCGCGATGTGCGCGCCGATGGTGTAGTTTCCGGGTCACCGTGTTCCTGTCTGTGGATATTATGCGGACCTTAATTGTTTTTGGAAAGGATTAAGTTATCCTAATATAAATAATTTCCTGCTACATTTGAAGGATTGACTTTAATTTTTAAACATTCTAATTTCTTGGGAAGTCCTGTGCTTTCTTCATATTGGACTAGGGCCCAAAACAGTCCTTTTGGTTGAAGTGGATTTCTTGAATTTTTTTAGGGAGAGACAGTCACTCATTATGCCCTGCCCACATATCTGCAGCCCTCTTTCCTTGAAGAATCTTTCAAGAGCCTTCATCATCTCCATTCGGCTAAGAACCTTTTCACTTGCTCAAAGAAACGAACTCCTTGGAAACAGTGCCTTTATACGAGGTGTTACGGATTAAGTACCATATTGCCAAAGGTGTCTAGGCATTCAAGCTCTTCATCGCCAGGTGATGGCTTGTCTGGGTTGGAATACAACATGAGATAACATTTATGTTGCACAATTATGTACGCCAGATTAATTTCCTTTTTCTCTCGCCCTTCTGCAGGATTGCTCTTCCTAGACTCACCTCTCCTGAAAGAATGCCCAGGTGGTCCTTCCTTGTCTCTCCACTCCTTGCGGTGGTAGTAGTATCCTCAGTTGGTCTCTGTGGTCTGAGGTGGCTGTGCCCTATTGGAGTGAAGAGACGACATCTTCGCTCCCGTGGATTTTGGGTTACCTTGTCCTAACGCTCGGGATATAATTACAGGACCTGACAGAGAGGACACGCATGAGGTCTGTAAACTCCAAAAATAACATAATAATTCCCCTAGCCTGAATGCATTAGGTTGAAGATGACCAAGTCGACGTGCATGGTAAATATTTAATGAAGAGGCTGAAGGAAGTGCTAACAGTTCTGACAGGAATTTCTTGGGGAAAAGAAGCATATCCGGGCCATCAATATTTTCTGGTAAGCCACACAGGCGTAAGTTATTGCGTCGATTATGATTTTCAAGGTTCTCAGTGTGGAGTTTGAGACGATGGATTTCCTGTTCCAAGACTGTCATTTTAGTGGATACATCATGTAGATCACTAACGCGTTGTTCTAGATCAAGAACTTTAGCTTCCATATTAATCCATCTGTCTTCTATCTGTTGAAGTTTGTCATTTGTCTTAGACATAAAGGATTTTAACCCCTCACTTCATCTAGAATAATGTCCAGCACAGGATTCTGAGATGATAAGATTGGAGAGGGAGGGTCATTTTTAGCTCTTTTGGGCTTGTTACCTGTAGACGAGGCTCTAGCTGAAAGTGGCGCTTGATTAGCCATCTTGGAATAACGTGAGGAGTGAGATGCGATTCTTAATGAAGATTTCAGCCTGCCCATATACTCAAAAAGAAGACATCACAAGTTAAAAAAAGCGTCAAAAAAGAGCAAGAAAAAAGAAATGTGACACTCTACGTTCGCATATCAGCACATGTTATAAATTAGCATTTAGTGGATCAAATGCCTATATGCGTTATGAGCTGGCAAACATGACAAGAAAAAGATAGTATTCATCTTCCTTGTGCAAAAACGCAGAGGAGAACATTCAAAGAGAATGGTAGCATTTTTCATAAGAGAGTTCCATAAAAATAGTGTAGAGACTGTTGCATTTGCTCAGAGAACATATTAGAATGAGCTTCAGCGCGGAAGGGGCAATAAGCTGAGGAGCGCTTCACATTCTGAATAGTAGAGAAATGGAGATGTTCCTGTAGCAAAGATCACATACCAAAAAATATATATATATATGCAGCAGGAATTGAGAAGTGAGATAGGAATATGAAGAGTACTGTTGCTGTGCTTTTAATATAAATAAAAAAAACGCTGGTTTACCTTGAGAGGAGAATCAAGCGATCGACGGCCGAAACAAAATGGCGGCTGCTTGCGTCAGGAATGAAGAAAATTGCCTCTACTGCTGCTGGCTCACCCGGGGTCTGAAATACGTTCAAAGCGGCTCCATATACCGCCTCGACCCTTTAGCCAACAGGGTCCTGCATCTGCCTGCTTCAAAATGCGGTAATAACGGCTTTAATTAATGTAAGAGCTCCACTCAAATCGGAGCCGCCATCTTGCTGCGGCGCGAGACCACCCCCCCCCCACCAGTTTGTTGTTTAAACATTGAAGAGTGTGTAAATTTTGAACTAAGGGACTTTCACTTCTCCTTATCCATCACGAGTACACCCCTCCTTCCCCTTTTCTTGGACAACCCTTCAATTACCTTGATGATAAATAAATCACGTTTTCAATCAACTTTGAGTAAACTCATGGATATAAAGTTAATATACTGAACGAAAGTGTTGCCGCATACTTTGTTTCACATATATGGTATGTTTTGAATTATTTTGTTTTCCCCTTCCAGGATATGTAAATTGCATTCTAAATAGTATTGATTACTAGTGGTTGACTGGTATGGCGACACACATATGACAAATTGTAATTTGATTTTCTAAAAATCAGTGAGGGACCAATTTTTTTCATATCTCATTGTACCCAGGTCTTCTGGTGATTATTGGGTTACCCCATTATTTTGTAATGGTTATTGAAAAAGCAATAACAGACATGGTGGTCTGCTGACCCCAGCAGGCCACCATCCCTGTGAGTGCTAGCCATTCCCAATGAGGTCGCAAATTGCGCTTGCCTCATGAATATTGATAGGGCATGCCATTTGCGACCCCATTGGGAATCGCAAACACTGTCTGCGACACTATAGTACATTGCATTTTGTGAGTCGTACATCTGGCCCAAAACTATCCCTGGAATGCGACTGACACTTTTAAATGGCTTGTTAGCCCAAATTTAAAGCATGATTCCTCTTTTTTAAGAAACTTTCTAAAATCCAGTTTTTAACAAATCTATTCTGAAGATTTCATCATAGTGTTGTATAAATTTCAGTCACCTCGTTTACTACTCAGTAAACTTCCCCAGAGACCTGCTTTATAAGGAAGTGAGATATTATAAAGTACGTTGAGAAGAACATGTTTATGCCATTGGGATAAAAACAGCATTTCAGGGTAATTCACAACAAGCCTACCTCCAACTGGCATTGTTTGTGAATAGAAACAACTTCTCTTTCCATGGCTGTGAATCAAGTCCATTCACGTCTAGAAGTTAGTATTTTGTGAGAAACATCCTGGGTAAGGTCTGCTTAGCTTTCTAAGAATGTGTGCACCTTCATTGTTAAAATTAGTAATGTCTTTGTAAAACTGGGTTCCATTAAAAGTAGACTGAAAAATATTTAAAGAAGCCACCTTTTACAAAGGACCTCTAAACGTCTGCAACACTGCCACAAATTTCCGCAGCTCAGCCATTGCAACCCTGGAGCCAGGTATAACATTATTTGACCACTTACTCCACTGTGTCAAATGGAGAGGGCAGGAATGCGCCATATTTACTGACATATGGTGCATTGCTGCTCTCTCACTGTGCTGATGCACTATGTCCTGCCTAATGCCAATGCAAGCACCCTTGTGCTATGGTGCAAGACTGTCCGCATTGCAGGCAGGATTGTTTTTGTGCAGGAAGGCACACCTTCCTGCACAAAAACAATCCATAGAGGATGTTTCCTCTTTCTAAGTGTGCTCATGAATTCTGCAGCATACAAAAAGAATATCTTTATTTCTCCTTGCATTTTCCTATCAGGAGTATGTACATTGTTGATGCAGTCCCAGGTTTGCTACACTTGGTAAATCTGGGAATGCAGCAAAAAGCATGGGTGGCATGGTAACAACCATGTTCCACCAATGTAACGCCTTTCCAGCACAGTTTAACTCAAGGAAGTGACTTGCCCTGCCTTGTGTTACTCCAGATTTACCATGCCACACAGGGCCTATGCAGGGTGGCTTTGCATGTCTTTGTAAACCTAACTTAAGAATTGTGTTGCCCTTGTGTCATCCTGCATGATCCAAGGGCAACACAATCCATCCTTTGTTAAAACTAGTCCCAGGTACCTTTGTTCATGTCACATCTTTCAATCTGCTTGGTGACACTGATCTATTTTATACAAACTTCCTGATAGTATTTCACCCTTTGGGACAAGGACAGCTAAAAACAACACAACCTTTATCCATATTTCAAGTTAATACATGGGCAGTGGCGGCTCCTCCGCTATGGCGGAGGAATGTCACCCACTGCTTTTAAGCAGTGCGATGGAGAGTTACTATCATTTCATGCTTCCTGCTGCTTTGCCCTGGACTACTCTGATCTCAGAGCAGTGCAGGGGAGGAGTGATTTTCCCACTCCTAAGTGCAATGACTGTTTGGTTGGCCCTCTCGGGCCACCCGAACCAGGCATGCACACTTTCCACGTTCTGATGGAGAACATGCCCAGGCCCCCATTCCCAGGTTGAGTGTCGAACCAGGACACTCAAAACCAATCACAACGCTGCATTGCAGTGTTGTGATTGGTCAGGAAAGCCAGGGTGCCTACCAATCACAATGCTGCATTGCAGCGTTGTGATTGGTCAGTGGGGCCTGGCTGTGCTTCCGTCCGAGATGGAGAAGAGCAGGAGCAGAGAACCGGGGCCCGGCGCAAAGGTAAGTTGATTTCCTTTTTTTAATGTTTTATTTTTAATATGCGTGACACCCAACCTCCCCACCCCCCCCCCCGCGACACTCCCCCCTCCCGGTGGCCCCAGCCACCGGCGAGCCTTGCCGGCCGCCCCGGTACATGGGCAGCACTTTGCCAATCAGAACAGCACTCTCCAAATGCATAAATGCAAGTTAGCAATAAGAAAAAAACATTCTGGAATAAAAAAGCTGAGTGTGAAATTGAATAAATGCACCCAGCTACATTATTATCGAAGTAGCTCAGGCTAATGTTTTTCAGTATTCCTTCGCAATTAGTAGTGGCAGATTGGGCCTGGGAGTTTAGTGGGGCGCATTATCGGAGAGATTGTTTTAAAAACAAGATCTGGTTCAACCCAGCCGCGCTCTTCACTCGTGCTGCTTGGCATCTCCATTACCTGAATGATTCGCAGTTCATTATTGGAGCTTCCATGATAATAGAAAGTCTATCTTCTGTAATACAGACGCACCAGGCCCGAAAATGGGAATATGTCACATTGAATTTCACCTGGCTGTCACTTCATCTCTTCATGGAATGTAAAATTTGCTCTTGTCAGTGCTGAGATTATCAATCGGGTCTGATAAATGAATATAATTCCTTGTAAAAAGTAGATTTTTGCCCCCATATGTTTTGCAAAAATGTATACTATTAGCTGGAACTATAATGGAATATTTAGGCTGATTCCTTGTTTTTAGTTTATCATTTTCAAGTTCTAGAAATGCCTTGGTAAGATATAGAAAGTTACAGTGGTAATTTCAATATGAATAGGATTTTGAAGGTGGATTTGGGAGTTGTACTCTAGATCAAGTGTTAACACCCATATACCAGACGAGAAAGACCCTTTCCCATAGGCACATGCCTGGCCACGGTGGTACACTGTAGGGTGTGGATGCTCGATTTTCAGGGTATGCACAGATAATACATTTCTCTAATTCGATTGTGGACAAATCTGTACAAGAAATCCTGGCCAAATGGTTAAAAGTGAGCATTTCAAATCATGCTTTGCTTTCGATGTTTGGTAACAACCACAAACATATGTTTGTGGGCATTCCCAAAATATTCTCTGGCCCCTTTCAACCATGGAAATGGTTGGAGATTTACTCCATCCTAGTGCTAAAGTAACTCCCCTTCCAGAATGGGTAAGGGAAGGGATAACCCCCAGATCTGTTGGGGTAAAAGGAAAGGGTTTCCCTAAGAGGAAAAAACACTTTCAACACAAGAAAAAAAGTGTATTTTAATTGGACGGGCCATTATCCGGAGCACCACTATGGAGAACTCTGCACAGGATGAGCAGGCGCCTTTATAAAATCACATGACATTCCAGGAAATAGCGCTGCAAGTCACAGCTTCTTGGCTTTATTTCTTGGACTATTTATGAATAACAAAATCGAGCACATTTGCACCCGTTAATAGGCACTTTTCCTGCTCTGTTTTTTTAGTGAGTTTCAGTTTCATCAACTTTTATTCGATTATAAAATTTGTATAATCATAAAAAGTACAGTTTTAAAAAACACAAGAATAATACGAAATCAAAAAGAGGTCAATGATATTTGAACACATACAATATTAAAAGACGATTTTACGACGAGTTGATGTTACTATTTTTAAAAAGGTCGCTATCAATTTTGCTTCATGCGGGGATTTCGGCAATTGAAGGTAAGCTAGTGCTGGGTATGATTGTCTGAGTCCGCTTAAACGGAGGAGAGGCAAAATCCATTTTTTCCTTGCTAATCTGTAGTATTTACAAAACAGGATGGCGTGCATCGTTGATTGTTTGGAAACTCCGTCGCAGGGGCATCGCATCAGGTTTCGAGACCAGTTCTTCATTTCAGGAAATGAGACTATGCGATAGAATAGATCGAACCGTAGTCTTGTCAATAGAAATTTTTCATAATTCGAAAGGAAGTACGTCAGGTAGGGCTGTATGAGTTTCTCCGTTTGCAATGTGCAGATTTTTTCATTATGTGTTTTGACAATCTCGACTTGATTGCGGAGCTCTCTTAAATGGCCCATGCATAATTCCTTCAACTGTTTCTTTGAAATGTCTTCTATTGAAGGTGGTTCTAAAAAGTATTGCTCACGGTCAAGTCTTGGAAAAATTTATGGATGTAATTGAGCCACGGTATTTTCCTCCAGTACGCTAGGCCAAGACATTCGGTAATGAGGGAACGTGTTATGTGGCTTTCGGGGTTACACCATATACGGTGCCAGAGTATCAGAGGCTGGCATCGTATGGTATCGGTCACGTATTCCATACCCAGCTCCCGATGTGAGGCCAAGATCGGGGAGCTTTGAGGGAGGCTAAGATGTATTTGATGAAAGCATTCTCCGTGATCTGGAGTTGGTCGATACATCCATAACCCCAGATACCTGCTCCATATGTAGCCACACTGTGGCATTTTGCATAGTATATAGTTAGCAGTTCCGCTGGGGCCGGTTTACCTAGTTTCCTAGAGAAAGCACTTAGTGCTGACACTGCTCGGCGAAAGTTGAGATTTCTGGCTTCAATTGCCTTGTGCCAGGTCATTTTGTCTTCCACTAATATGCCCAGGTATGGATATACCGATGTTTTTTCCAATCTGCTGTTACTAATGAATATGGGCTTTGAAACTCCACGTTTTGGTCCAATAGTCATTGTGAAGGTTTTTTTAATATTTACTTTTAGCCCCAGGGAGTCCATGAATGACACGTATTTGTTCAACTGCCGCTGAAGTTGGTTAGGTGTCCGGGCCAGGATGACCGAGTCGTCGGCATACAGGAGGATGGGTATCGGACGGTGTGCTATCTGTGGGAGATCCTGGCTCCCTTCCAGCATAGCCTGTTCAAGGCCGTTGGTATATAGATTAAACAGGAAGGGAGCCAGTACACACCCTTGCCTTACTCCCCGTGATATTTTGAAGGGACGTGATAGTTCGTCGCCAATGCCGTAGCGAACTCGGCCTTCCGCGTTGGTATATAGCTCCCTCAGGAAAGCTAATATGGGTGGATCCACTCCAAGGTTTGTCATAATCTGCCACAGCTTTGCATGCTGTACCCAGTCGAATGCCGCGCTCAGGTCTACGTAGACCAAATAGATGTTACCTCCTTTCGCACATGTATACTTCCCAGCCAGGAGGGTCAGGTTTAGGGCCTGTTCCACCGTTCCAAGCCCCTTCTGGAAACCATATTGCAGGTCTGTGATGGTATTATTCTCTCGGGCCCAAGATTGTAGTCGGTCCAAGAGTAGTCGACCTGCAATCTTGCCCGTGGAGTCCAGAAGGGAGATCGGTCGGTAGCACGCAGGGTCGTTGCGGTCCCCTTTCTTGAATATTGGCAATAGGGTAGATGTTGACCATGATGGGAGGAGTCCAGTTTCAGTGACTGCAGCCATTACCCGGGTAATTATTAGTGACCAATAATCAATGTTATATAAGAACAAGTCCATAGGTACCCCATCTGGGCCGGGGGCCTTGCCAGTTTTTGAGGCTTTGATAGCCTTTCTGACCTCATTAAGGGTGAAACGCAAGTTAATGGGGTATATGTTATTCTTTGCTTGTTCCTGGTCTTTTGTTTGGGGAAGGTCCGTTGGTATACCAAAGATTTTTGTGAAGTGGTGGACCCAGTCATTCTCAGTTATTGCCACGTCTAGATGATATGGGTCAGCGATGTTATCCAGGAAGGGTGATCTTATAGTCTGCCAAAATGCAGTACTGTCTTTCCTTAATGCGCTGTCATGTAATTGATGCCATAGATCTTGCTTTATCTGCTGCTTGCGATTTTTCCGGGCGTTGTTGTATGTTTTCCTCCGTTGTGAAATTATTTGGACGTCTCTTGGTTTCTGTCGAAGAGCTTCTTTGAGACATGTAAGGGCCTTTCGACACTCAGTGTCGAACCATCTCGTCATAGGGAGTCTGGGTTTGTTTGCTGTGTTTTTAAATAGCTCTTCCCTTATTGCTCCTTGGATGTTATTAAAGGAGATAATGATTGATTCAGGGGATGCCTCTGCAGACAGACAGTCCGCTAGCCATAGGCTTGTTTTTTCAAATACTCTTTGTGTTGTCTCTTCAGGGTCGATTTTTGACCATTTAATCGCATAGCCATTTTTCTTCTTTATGGCCAGCGAGTGTTGATCGAGGGAGCTGGCTTTTATTGAAGGTGGACCTGTTTTATCCATGAGGAATTCCACGCTAAGGGGATAATGATCACTAATTGGACTAGACCCTACTTTGTAGTTTTTTAATAGTCCTTTGCAGGTGTTTGAGGCTAGGATGTAGTCAATGGTTGTCAGACAACCTCGCCCATGGAAGGTGGGTTGAAATTCCTGCACAGGATTGACTAGTTCGTTAGCGAAATCGAGATCCAGGGTAAAGAGGATTTCGTTTAGCTTATTGCCACCCGGGGTATGTGCAAAGTGAGGGATGGGGTTTCCAAGTTCATTCTGTAGTCCACAGATCCCATTTTTGTGATTTGGACATAGTGTCTGGTTGAAGTCACCTCCCCAGATATAATTAAGTGTTGCGTTTTGGGTTATTGTTTGTAGTGAAGATATATATGCTACCATTTCATCTAAGTGTGAGCAGCGTTCCAGGGTACCAGTGTTATTGTAATAGTTTATGAGTATGAGTAAATTTCTCTTTGTTGCCATCTCGTGCGTAACTTGAATAATTTGGTAGATGCATGTTTCCTTTAGTAGTTTTACAGTAAGTGGAACGGTGTTGGAGAAGTAGATCGTGAGTCCACCTTTTGGCCTTCCCATTGTACTAGGTGTTGCTTTGGTAAAGATTGTTTTGTAACCCACTAGATGGAGAGGGGTTGTACGCCAGGTCTCTTGCAGACACAAGATTTGTTTGCTCCTTGCTGTGTTCAGCCATAAGGGGCATGTTATTTTTGCGGTTAGGCCTGCTACGTTCCAATAGGCAATACCTATACCCATGGACTGTGTTTCTTTCACGTTGGCAGATGTTATCCAGTTGTTAATATTAACTGTATTGATTGCATCTTGCTGGATGCTTGGTCCCAAGTTGGTATCCGCTGCTGCTGGAGAAGTACTAATCAAGAGATTATTTGGGTATGTCGATGATATCTCAAAGATGTAGGAAGACTCTAGAGATGCTGTGTACTGTTTATCGGATGCAGAGTGTTGTATAATGTCAGATTTATGGTAGCTAGATTTATCCAGGGATGGTCAGTCGACCATTTCGAGGCAATCAAAGCGATTATGGGTTGGGAAGCCCTGCCAACCTTCATATGCTTGATAGGATCTGTCCTGCCGGTAGGGCATTTGACGTTCTAAGTACCCTTCTCTCGATCCGCCCCTGGCTATGTATTCGTGTGGGTATTCCATCTGATTCCATGGCGCTTGATACCATGGCTCCTGATTACGCGAATCTTTGGGGTGATGGTGCCATGCCCAGGGTGGTGGGTTACGATATTGGTTCACTGGGGGGTAGAAGAAGGAGAGGTGTCGGGCGTCAATCCCCCCTTTTTTGTCGAGTTGAGGCCAAGCACAAATGTGATCTACGGTTGAGGGATCTCTGCATGTTACGATGATACAATCACCGCGTATTGATTTTTTCGTTTTGCCTATCCAGGCTACCCTGCGGGCTGTAGTGATCCCACCCGAGAGATGGGATTCAAGGGGTCTATTAATGCTTAGCCACTGCATGGCTTTGTTTTTAAGTGACCATGCAGTTTCTGATGTATCATCTGTTAACTCGGGTACTCCTGTAAGGACTATTGTATAGGGAGTAGCTTCCGGGGGCAAATGGGCAGGACGTCTAACTGAAGGAGGTTTTTTAGGTGTATTTTTAGGTGTTTTTTGAGGGGGCGGAGGTTTCGATGAAAGAGATTCAGACTTATTTTCTGAACAGATTCTGCTGGAGTCTATGTTTGTTGCTGGACCTGGGGTATCTACCGTATCTTTATCTGTGGTTACAGTTTGCTGTACTATTTTGGGAGGTGGTTTCTCTTTCTGGGGATGAAGCGTGTTTGCTGTGGATTTGGGTAATGTAATGTTTTGTTTTAAGTTTTTCTGTACTGAAGATGTTGAGTTTGTATGATTTGCTGTTTTCTGCGTGTGTGCTTGATATTCTTTTTTGGATGGGTGCGAGATGTTGCGCTGCCCCTTTATTTCTATACGAGTGTTTGAATCTAGGAGGGTGGCCGAAATTATAGTTAGTTGAGCTTCAAGATTTCTGATGCTCAACTGAATAGGCTTTAGATATTGGTATAATAGGTCTTTGGTTGTAGTAAGAACTTGCGAGGTGATTCTGCAAGTCTTGCATTGGTTAGTGATAGTGTCATTGGAGATTGCCTTGTGTGGAAGGGTGGTTTCGGGGAACTGTAGTATACTGTGGGTCGTTGAGGAGTTTGAATGAGTTGTTGTATGTTCCTGACACGATGGTCTAAGTATTTCTTCACTGTTTGCAGGACGAGTTTTCGGAATTGCTCCTTCTCTCTCGCCTTGCTGAAACGCGATTTCAGAGGGTTGAGCGTCTCCCTGGGTTTGACAACCAGCTAGATCGGGAGTTGCTTCCAGATCATCAGATGTTATGGAAAGATCCAGTTCAGAGTGCGTGACTGACAGGTCTACTACCGACGGGACAGTATTTAAGTCTGGTACTGACAAAGTCACTGGAAGAGAGCTGTTTTGAGTGTTAAGATTAATTGGAGAGGTGGCATTGGCTATAGCGCCTAGTGAAGAGCGCTTCGCGTTTGCACTCATGAGATCTAATGATACTCTCCTCTCCATCAAAGCTATGCTTTGGTTTATCGTCTCATGGACCCGCGATATAAATAAGTCAATAGGGCCTGTTACCTGTGCTACCTCCTGCGCATGTTTGGATTTTGGTTTGGAGGTACTTCTTGTTTTGGGTGGCATGTTTGTTTGTTACTGGGTCGTTGATGAACGAGGAGTGGCCCGGTCCGGACTCTATCGGGCACTAACGGGCAACAACGGGCCCGCCCTTGGCCCGGGCTTTGCCCCGGGCTGCGTCCCGCGCGCGTCCCGCGCAGCGGATGCCGCGAGGTGTTGTAGCGCTTCGCTGGGGGCGGGGCACTGGAAGGGGGCGCGGCTCTCACAGGAAGAGGACCAGCTGAAGGTGGTGAATGCTGGTCCTCGCAGTCCTGGGGCCGGCGCCTCGTCCTCCTCTGCGGCCTCGCGCTCACAGTCACTCAGCGGCGCTCTTGAGGAAACAGCTATGCTACTCCTGTAGCAGGGATCAGCAGCAGGAAAGGGAGTCTAAGCAATATCAGGCGGTGAGTCTTTCTCCACGAGTGGCACCCGAGCAGCGGGTGCCGTGAGAGATGTTGTAGCGCTTCGCTGGGGGCGGGGCACTGGAAGGGGGCGCGGCTCTCACAGGAAGAGGACCAGCTGAAGGTGGTGAATGCTGGTCCTCGCAGTCCTGGGGCCGGCGCCTCGTCCTCCTCTGCGGCCTCGCGCTCACAGTCACTCAGCGGCGCTCTTGAGGAAACAGCTATGCTACTCCTGTAGCAGGGATCAGCAGCAGGAAAGGGAGTCTAAGCAATATCAGGCGGTGAGTCTTTCTCCACGAGTGGCCTGTTTTTTTAGTGAGTAGGGCTCAGTGAATATAAATAGAATTTATTTGCATAGTTAATGTTATCGTGAAAATTTTACTTTGTTATATTATACTTGAGTGATTTTGAGACACATATCCTAAGAACTAAGAATTGTTGAAGTACGGTTTTGTTTAAGCTATACATTTTTCTCATAAATATTTTTTGTAAGTTTATGTAAAAGCACTAAGATCAGTCTTCACACAGTGAACATATCAGTATATGACTTTACCAAGAAATAAGAAGCATTGTTTGCTATTTTAATTAGATTTTCCATAGTTTTGAGGTAACTAGACAGACACTGTAAAACATAACCGTTTCATTATCCTATACTTATGCCCACTTCACGACATCACAACAAGAGATGCTTGGGGCTCCTTTGCATTTAGTTGATTCTATCAGTACATATTGAGGGCCTAATTATGAATTTGTCGGGGTGGGAGCGGGCCGCCATGGCACCCCCAAGCAACGAATTTCGTTGCCCACGCTGCATCACATTTGTCGATGCAGGGTGGGCAACGAAATTCGTTTTATTTATTTTTATCGGTACTTACCTCCAATGGTCCATATCCCGCATTTTACAACCCACCACCCTGACCCTCCCCTGCCTGCCTGACATCACCGCCCCAGTATAACGCCCGGCACGGGCCGTGCCTGACTGAGTTACATATGGACAGATGACACCCGGGGCTGGTTGTTGCACTGGACTATTCTTAACTTTATTGCTGCACTCTCTCATCTTATATTTGTTTTTTCTACTTCAGGGAACTCTCAATAAGCATCAGAAACATCAGTTAGACGTATAGGATTTGTGACTGCCACTTTTCGGGTCTACTCTTCTTATTATTATCATGGCTTAATCCAATTTGAATCCTGATATTTCTTTCGCCACAGGGCTACTCTGCATAACGACAAGATAGACCTAACAGGCAAATCAGAGGCCTGCCCATCATTTTCTGCTCAACACTTAATTGTACTATTTGGCCATTCAGTTCCCTCAAATGGCTCAAATACCTCAAGTTTAAGGTAAGATCAAAGTATATTTCTGCTTTCTATACACCTCTTATTTATAGGCACCCCTTCCAAGAGGACGTTCCCCGCTCTAAGATGCCTGACCTCATTGCATCTTTTACTTTGGAAGCCCCAAATTTCTCAATTATAGGAGATTTCACCTACCATCTAGAAGCTTGAATGTTAGAGACTCGGGCAACTTTACTGAGGATATTAAAATGAATGGCCTCTATCACTTTTTCAACATCCCTACCCACTTAGCTGGCCACATTCTAGACTCCCTTTTTACACTCTTGGAGAGTACAGTCATTTTGGCACCTCTGTCTGGAACATGGTAGGACCATTTC
The DNA here is from genome assembly GCF_964261635.1 of Lissotriton helveticus. Taxonomy (NCBI): domain Eukaryota; kingdom Metazoa; phylum Chordata; class Amphibia; order Caudata; family Salamandridae; genus Lissotriton; species Lissotriton helveticus. The sequence goes on along the minus strand of NC_136061.1, from coordinate 1,635,536,367 downwards.
ATAGTCCTGTTTCAATGGCTGATTATTTGGGGTCCTACTGTCCTAACATCTCCTCCAGCCACAATATAGCTCAAGGCTGGATAGAGGTTTCTGAGAAAATTATTTTGCTTGCCTAGCTTCAAAACATCACCTGCCACCAAAACTTGGACCAATGGGTTACTAACCCTTTAACACCACCGGTCCTCTAAGGACATGTTATTTCACCTGTAAATTGCCTCATTTTGGCTTTCCTTGCAACACTGAAATTTCTGTTGCTGATAGAATAAAACAATTACATAGGGTCAGATGTACAAAACCATCTTGTGATCACAAACCCTTCAATGCTCAAAATCACATGATTTGCAACAGCAAAATGGCTTTTTGGCGTGCATTAAAGTGATGTTGCACTTCAAAAAAGCATTTCTGACTCTCAAAGTGGCTTACCTAATCACAATTAGGAAGGGTCGTGAAAAGGGCGTTTCCTCTTAATTGTAACTCGGTATGGTATATATAAATGGTTGGTAATCACAATTGTTGCAGAAAATCATTGATCAGTTACTAGCACCTCAAAGCAGGTGGTAATTGAGTCCTTTGGATAACCATTCCCTTTAAAAATCGTGACAGCCACCTCAGAGGAAGCAGGCAGTCGCCCCATGGGCCACTGTCTGCTACCCATGACATTTTTCCAAAGGGAAATATTTTTTTTGTAAGCAGCATCTGCTTCTTTAAGGAACACAGGCTGCTTTAATAAAACGTTTTTTGTTTGGGAATGCAAACATAGGGATGGTGGCCCACTGTTTCTTGCAGGACAACATTTCGGCGTTTGTACACAATGACAGGGGTCACACAAAGCGATCTGCCTCAGTTTTTCAATAATTATCTATATTTACTTTCATTATTTGATATTTCTCTCAGTATTTGCCCCCTCTCCTTCAAATTGTTTTCCATTTGTAAAGAAGGACTTGCTTATCCTGTCACCCCCTTTCCCCTTTCTCTCTTCCCTCACTTGTTAGCTCCTGTTTTTATTTTTTATTTATTCATAGAGTTCTATATAGTGCGAACATGACCCCTGCGGGTATAAGAGTCTTTACAGTGTTTAAGGAGATAGGTTGTATAAGATAGGTAGTATAAAGAACAACATCATCATCAATGCCAGAACACAGTATGAAAGAAGCCCTAAAAGAGACCATCATAGGGTCCAAGGAATAGAACGTGTGAAAGGTAAGCAAACATGCAAGACTAAGGGAACCCATTGTGTTCATCCATGGAGATTGTGGATTTGAAGACAGAAATTTGTTAAATCATATTACTTGAATTGAGCAGTAGAGGGGTTCAGTCGGATTCCAGGGGATAGGTTGTTCCGGATTCTTGGGGTAATACCTGAGAATGCTTGGTTATTTTTTCTTTTGATAGAATTCTTGTGGTTTCAGCTGTAAGGTGCTAGTAATTTTAGATGATCTACAGCCACCCTAAAGCTCCAATTTGTGTGCAAGGTATCTCAGGTTGTTGAACTGAACTGTAAGGCTTTGTGGGTAATACAGGCGATTTGTATGTGAATCCTTGCCTCATATGGGAGCCAGTTTAAGGATTTTAGGTCTGAAGTGTTTATGATTGTGCTTTTTGATTCTGTGATGAGTCTTGCAGCAGAGTTGCAAGAGCCCCTTAGTAGCGCCAGCTTGCATTTTCGAAGTCTACTGAGAGTTGCACTTCCATAGTCCAATCTGGGAAACACTAGGGCTTGGACAGATGACTTAAAGTCATCAAGTGGAAGGGAGTGTTTTTCTTAAGATGTTCAAGTGAAAGTTTGATCATTTGGTTATAGAGCTGATGTGCTCCTGCGTGTTCAGGTTCTTGTCAAGCTTTATTCCTAGAGATCTCATTGAATTTATGATGTGTGTTGAGTAGTTAAGAGCTGTTAGTTGTTTCATCCATTCTGCGATATCTGATGGATGTTTGGGTGGAGCAACATGGGGAAAATCAATTTTGAGAGCATTTAGTTTGAGGTGGTTACAGCTTAACCAGGTTGCGGTTTTTGTAAGGTTGTGTTGAGAGAGCTAATATCTTCAGGGGAAGTGATTTTTAGGTACAGTTGGGTGTCATCAGTATACATGTGACAGTGGATATTAGAAAAATTCAACAATTTAGTTAAAGTTTAAAGAGAGTGGGGGATAGCGAGGACCCTCGTGGGACCCTAGTGTGACCGGTGTAGTGTTGGATAGGGACATTTTGACTTTTATTCTTTGGGCTCTGTTGTGGAGAAAAGAAGTGAACCAGTTAAAGATGGACTCTGATAAACACATCCTGTTTGACCGGATCGAAGGCTGATGAGAGGTCGAGGAGGATAAGAAGGCAAGATCCATTCCTAATCCAAAATTTTTACAGTATCATCATCTATGTGATTGAGCGCCCATTCAGTACTTTGGCCCTAGCGGCAGCTGGTTTGGCATTGATCCAGGAGGCTGAATTGATCAATGTGGTTGCATAGTTGTACCTGGACACAATTCTCTAGGAGCATCACCAGTGTTGGCATATTAGTGATTGGGCAGAAATTGTTTGAGTTTTTTCAGAATGGGGGTTATCTGCCCAGTTTTAAGGCAGTCCGGGATCAATCCTTGGAGTATTGAGGCATTTACAATCTTGGTCCGGAGAAGGAGTAGGGACATTTGACCTCTCTAAATACATTCACTTTTAGAGAGTCACTAAAGTGGTTTGAGGGTTTTAGTGCTGTTAGTATTTTGAGAATGGTGCTTTCATCAAAGGTTTTGAATGTGCTCTATGAGGCATAGCTTTTATGGGTGAGAGCTGAGAGACAAAGTGATTTAGCGATCCCGAGCGGAGGGTGCTAATCTGATGTGTGAGAGGCTCGATAACTGTGCTCTGGTCGCTTTTGATCTTTCTTGTCTTTTCAATGAAGAAGGAGGCAACATGTTTACAGTTTAGCTGTGGATTAGAGCCTGTTGGGGCAGGGATGAGTTGACCATTGGATTGTTGCTTGAGAAGTTTGAAAAAAAAATTTGGACCATATCTAGCATTTTCTAATTAGTTTTGAAAGAAATTCACCTTCAAACTTCTAATACGTTTGTTGTAAGTGCCCCTCAAAGATCTCAGGTATTTGAGATATTCAAGGGAGGGTGAGACTCGCCACCATCGCTCAGCTATTCTGAATTTACGTCTACATGCATTAAACTCTAGAATACAATGCTGTTTTTTGAGTTTTGTTTTTTGACAGTTGGAGGCCTCTGTTCCTGACAGCCGCTCTGTACTATGTGCCTTATATTCTGCATTTACATTTTCCATTTACCTAATCGTGTCTGCCTCAAATTCTCTACTACTATTTTTGATCAGTCATCTGTGCTTTATTTTTCTTTTGAAGTTTGTGATTGCGCTGCATGACATTGCTGGGGCTGTAGCTTCCTTTTCCAAATGGTAATAGGGCTTGGCATCATATTGCACGACCTATTTAGCCGCCAATGGATGTTAGCCAATATTTGTGAACTGTTAATGACTCATATTCAAACTATCTGAAATTCTCATATATTTGTGTTCCAGCTAAAACTTGGTCTGCTGCCCACAGTGTACAGACTTACATTTCAAAACCAATTTGACTTTATTTTACTTGTTCACAAAAGCTAAACTGAGTCGCTGGGTACATTTAACTATACGTGGTTTTAATAGGTGTCACACAATTAGAATGTGTGATGTGTCCTATCATCTCTCCAGACTCTAATCTGAATAATGGCCCCATGCTCCACTGCCAGGCAAATCATCTCAGCCTCGCATTAGGAGTAAAAGCAGAGTGGTATGACTGCAGTTCATTACCGAAACGGGCAACTGATGAACTGAAAAGACAAAGGGCATTGTTAAATGAAATGTCATTATTAGAACTGCTCAGGTTTAACAAATGGACTGTGCGTTAATTCAGGATCATAAAGTTCAGTTTTGTCTGTGCATCTCAAATCAGGCCTTTCTATGTGGAAAAGGATTTTCTTGCTCTGACCTTGTGCGTTTTTGTTTCTATAGCGATTCTGAATTGGATCCCAAATTGTTACCTTGGTACATATGACCCAATTGAGAGAGTATATACTGCTGCTTCCCTACTACATGTTATGTCTGGCCTTTGAGATAGCTTTAATGTCTCTACAGAATATTGTTATTTAAAAATATATATATAAGGCATATGCACGTATAAGGACTTTTTGGCAGTGGTCTTCATTGATTGGTCTGTTAATTTGCCATTTACAATTTGCTTCCACCCACCAGAGCATATAACATGGGCAATAAGCCAGGCCCCTGCAGCCATTGGCTGCCCTCACTGTGAGTGACGTCATATTGCTGGTACACAATGTTCATGTCACAGAAATAGAAACCCTTCAGTGCCAGGGCCTGTAGAATGTTGTGTGTGTGTATATGTGTGTGTTTTAAACATTGCCTATTGCTTTTAAAATAAATGACAATATTTTTATTTATAACTTTTTTGAGGACCTAGCAGATCCTCAGGCACTGCTCCTCTGTGTGGCTAGAAGTGCACAGTACCTTGCCCGGTCACAGCTATTTTTCACTGCATCAGTCTCATTGCTGGTTTTCCTCTTTCAATAGTACGAAAAGGCATCATGAGAGTAATGCAGAATGTAGAGGAGACCATCTTCTTTAAGCTTGTTGCTGTACAGGGCAAACAATTTGGTTCAATGGCTATATGAGCGTTTATGAATCGCAGCGTCCATGGTTTGATCCCAAATACTGGACTATAAGGAGTTTTCCATGCCAATTTTTGTTCCAACAATATTTTTTGTGCTGTTAGGACAATCCATGCATTTGCTTTGTTTTCTAAAAATGTAATTTGATTTTTATTACCGCTTGCATGTGCCCGGCAGCTACCTGCGTACTGATATTGAGCCCACTGTGTCTACTGAAGTGCACGACATACCATGCCAGGCATAGCTAGATTTCAATGCAGCAACCTTGCTGATTATTTTTCAGCAGAATGGAAATACAACACAACAGCCATCTGGAATCCGAAAAGATTTGTTGGCTTTAGGCTTATGCTTATCGTGTGCACCAAGCACATCATATTGTTTAGGGCAGCGATGATGTTTTCCACTCATGAAGTCACTGGTTGAATGAATGAATGAATGAAGTTGGATCTTATAAAGCGCGGACTTAGCCCAAGGGCATCAAGGCACTAAAGCAAACTATACATGATGGAGGCAGAGAGAGTTAAGCTACAAACTGAGTGAAGAGCCATGTCTTCAGGGCCTTACGAAAGAGTAAATGAGAAGAAAGTCTGCAAAGATCATGAGGAAGGGAGTTCCAAATTTTGGCAGCAACCAAAGAAAAGGCACGGCCTCCCCATCTAACCTTGCTAAACCATGGCACTATAAGCAGGTTCTTATCCGCCGACCTGAGATTCCTAGAGGGATTGTAACGATGTAAAAGCGTCTTAATACCCTCTGGACCAGAGCCAAAAAAAGCCTTGTGAACCAGGCATAAGGTTTTAAAAAGAATCCTGCGGTCAATGGAAAGCCAGTGCAACGCCCTAAGAGAGGGGGAGATGGAATGACATTTAGGTAGGTTCATCACAAACCTGGCCCCGGCATTCTGCACCAGTTGCAGCCGCTGTATCAGACCTCTGTTAATGCCCAAATAAAGGGCATTACAGTAATCCAATCTGGATGACACAAGTGCGGCCACAGCCTGTTTTCGGGAGTCCACTGAAAGAAAAGGTGAAATTTTCTTTAAAGTTCTGCAGATGCCGAAACAGGTAGAAACTGTCCTGCTCACCTGCCGACTCATGGTAAGAGAGTTGTCCACCAAAATGCCAAGATTTTTTCCAAGTGAGACAGGGCAGGGTTCAATCATTATAATACTTATCACTGCCCCTTATGCTGACTGGCATGTATGGCAGCAACAAAATACCTCTACTTCTGTCTGTGTTGGCCACGTTTCTGTGCAGTTCCCTAGCTGTGGTTCATTTTTGTTTCCACAGTTCAACTCCAGGTGTTCTTTGGCTGGCGTCTCTTTAGCCTGCCTTTAGGGTCCAGTGAAGACCTCTTGTGATCGAGTCGTGTTTTCTTCTGATGGTGTGTCCTATCCATGTCCATCTTGTCCTGATAATGATGGTGATGAGTAGCAGCCAGAAAGTGTGCAAGATTCTTCTCACGTTATGGTGTGGAAGGATGACAGTTTTGTGATATTGCTTTTCATCATCTGCCAGCATTCTGATCCATACAAGAGTATTGGCAGAACACAGTTTTGGTAAAGCCTCTGCCTGATGTTGTTGCTGTACTGAGTTGAGCATTGTTCAGCATCCTGAAGGCATTTCTGGACTTGTTCAGTCTGCTTGGATGTTGAGTGGCATGACTTCTGACTTATTCATGTTGATCTTCAGGCCCACTTGCTGTGCATAGACATTGAGGTGAGACATCTTTTCCTGCATATACTGGTGTGTGTTTGAGATAGCCGGGCTAGGCCATCTGCATAGTCATGGTTCTCCAGGTAGAGAATAAAGTCCATCTGATGCCTCTGGCTTGGTCTTTATCTGTGCATCACATCACCCAGACAATGACTAGGTTTGAAAAACATCACTGACATCCCGCACCCCAGTCCTAACTTTGTAGCTATGCTCACTATCTCCCATCTTGCAGGTAAAATGATCATATAAGCTCTAGATTAGAAGAACTATTTGCTGCGGTATGCCATAGACTCTAGACATATACCAGAGGCTGTCTCGGTGGATACTGTCAAAGCCTTTCTCAAAATCAATGAAGCTGATGTATTGTCTTTTCTTTCGTGCTCTGCTTTCTGATGTTAGGTAGAGTAAGTATCTGATCAACACATCTTCTGCCCTTGCAGAACCCAAGCTGTTCTATTCTTAACTGCTTGTCCACAGCATTAGAAATGTGCTGTACAATGACTTTTTTGAAATGGCCTTTCTTAATCAGAATAGAAAAGGTACTGATCAGCCATTAACAATATGTTTTTTGTGTAGTGCTTCTTATCACAGGGTCTGACATTTAGGGGCCGATTACCATGTCGTGCGGAAACTTTCCGTCCAACTCCTTGTCTGATTCAGTTCCGGCAGACTTGTAATCGGCAGTCCGCACAACCAATTATGATGCTTCCGAACACCGTTCGGAAGGACTCCCATTGACTTCAATGGGAGCCTGTGTTCCGACTGAAAACACAGTCTCCTATGGGGAAAAATTGGTGTCTGCGGAAACCCTTGCACCCTGTCATGGGTACCCCATGGTGTCTGCCACACAGTGCATGGTTTACAGGGGGGTCCCTTGGGTACCCCTCACCCCAAACCGTAGGCCTCATGATGAAGGGGGGCCTGCTAGGGAACCCAAAAGTAGTTTCCGACATCCTTTTTGTGTCAAACAGACCGAGTCAGAAAGGCTGTCAGAATCCCACATTGTAATTGGTCGGAAACGATATCCGTAGAGCTGTACGAATCGGCTCTGACCAACTCAGACTGTCCGAGTGCTGGTCGGAACCGATTCAAAATGACCAAATGGTTTCTCTTCTGATTGCAAGCATCACAGTCGGTCGGAATTGTTTCCGACTGAGGGACCGATTACAATGCGCCATCGCGGATGTAGCCAGGACCGTCCACAATACATGCAGCGGTCCCGCACACCCGATCAGGATGCAACCACCACCATGGCGGTTGGATCATGCATTTTAACATTGCGGCGATGTTAAAATACCATGTTGTGCATTTCACTGCAGTAGGTGGCAGGCCCCACACGGTGCCTGCCACGTGATGCTGTTAAATGTAGGGGGGTACCATTGGTACCCCCCAGTGTACCCGCACCACCCCCAGACACAAGGGGGAGCGGCCCACAATGGCCCCCAAAACCAATCACCACCAGCCTTTCAATGGCAGTTGAACAACCACAGAAAGGCTGGCTGGAGAGCGCATCGTAAGTTGACAGGCGGTGCCTGCTAGGCACCGCCATCAGTTTACGGATGCAGACCACGCCGCCAGGCAATCCGAACGATTGCCTTTGGCGGTTCTGTGGCGGATGGTCTGTGCGTCCGCCGCGGTTCGAACCCAATTCCCCCCATCATCGGGATGTGGTGGGGGGAAAATCGCGGTCCGATTGCGGAAGGACCGCCACTGCATGGCTGGCGGTTGCGGTCCTTCCACTATCATAATCGGCCCCTAAGTCGGGCAGATGGGTTCCGACAAGGTTTAGGAGAATCCGACTGTCGGTCAAAGGCTTTCCAAACTACATCGTAATCAGCCCCTTATTATTTCTGTAAATGACTGCTGTGTGTTGATTCAGCATCATTATTGCAAACCTTAATATTATAGATGTGCATCAGTTGCCAAGTGTTTTGCAGGAATATTGAAGTACATTTTAGGATGAACATATTCATGCATAGTAACATATAAGATATTGTTTTTTCTTTGTGTACACTGTTTCCAGTCTACAAAATAGTAAAACTAAGACAATGAACTGAGTGCCGCACAAGCTCGAACTGTATATTTTAGATAGAATATTTCTAATGAGATTAGTTACTTCGTGTGTGCAAGCAATTGCCTTTTGACTACAGTGATGTAGTAGATTGTGGTTACATTGATTACACTTCACATTTCAGGCTAGCAAGATACTACATACTGCAGATGTGCATAAAGGCTAGACCTATTGGCTTTACCAGATATATTGGCAATACCAATTTTTGTTATTTGGATGCTGGCATGCAAAGATTGGAAAAAACACATTTTGAGACCGACAGAGTAACACATTCTGGACTTATTCACAAAGTTAAAATTACACATATAAGTTCACTCTTGTAAATGTGCTGCTGCACCTAGTAATTACTTTCCACTTTTTGGAGAACCATTGGTAATATGTCGGCATTCACAAGCAACCAGGCATGTATTTTCATCCAGGGCCCCATCTATTAACGCATGGTAGACAGGGCATTGTACCAAAGTTGGGTGCCTCCTCGTAGCAGGCATGACACTGAAGAAGTTTTCTTTTCTCAAAATGTTTCCAACTTTGTTTGTGTGTTATAATGTACAGCACACAAACTAGCTTGGACAATTTTTATTCTACATTTAGGAATAGTAGTTTATACTTGAAGGGCACCCTTTCTATACAGAACATATACTAGACACTCATCCTTGCACTATTGTGCAAGCCTGTTTGCATGGCACAATGCAGCCTAAAACGCTTTAGTGTTAGGAGAGCCAATAACAGTGGCATATTGACTTAATTGATATGGCGTTGTCCTGCTCTCTCCTTTTCACATACTGCAGCACAGAAGCTTTGGTTGTTGTGCTCTATTATGTGACTTCGTAGTAAATTTGCCCCTATGAATCTAACTGGGCTCGGAACCCACCCACCCATGTGGACTATTTTTAAAATGTACTTTACTGTAAAGGATATATGTAATTATCCTACTCTTTTCAATTACAACTATATAGAATCTTAAAATAATGCTCTATTACTCTATTAATTTAGTGAATGCATTTTCATTAATGGGCATTCAGATTATCACAGGTGTTCATGCAAACCTGTGTTTTCCTAGCATCCCTCTTTTGCTACTTCCTATTCTAATGTCATCATGACTACCTTCAATCCATCCTCTCCCTGTAAGCATTTTTTCAAAGCACGATCTAACTCCCATAAAATTCTTTATCCGCCTAACTAACCAAAAAAGCACTAACCCCTTCGCTGCTAGGCCTTTTCCCCTCCTGTGCTAAGCCTTTTTTTGGCTATTAGGTGTAGTACGCGCTTAGGCCCCTGTAACTTTTTTGGCCACATGAGGTATCCACGGCAAATTTCCGCCTTTTTTTCCAGCATCATGGGGATTCTAAAGGTACCCATGGTTTGTGGATTTCCCTAGAGGGGACTCAGAAATTAGCCAAAATACAGCAATATTTTGTTTTTTGGGGGAAAAATGCAAAAAAAGGGCTACAGATGAAAGTGTCTGATTTTTCCCTGCAAATGGTATCACAAAAGGGGTTGTGGTGCTGAAATCACCCTCTTCCCATCTTTCAGGGAAAAGGAGACCATTGTCAGAAAACCACATTTTGTACACAGTTTTGGCATTTTTCTGGGATATTGCCTATTTTTTCTATTTTTTGTGCTTTCAACCTCCTTCCAGTCTATGGTAGACATGGGTATGAAAGCAATAATGGACCCAGGAAAGGTATACATTTTAGAAAAGTAGACACAATTCTAAATTCAGCAAGGGGTCATTTGTATAGATCATTCAAGGTTTCTTTATAGAAACTAACAGTTAAATATAGGAAAAATTTAAAATTAGTTGAAAAAAACAGCCTTTTGTGTCAATGTTTTCACATGTAACTTCTTCTAATTATGACACCTCTTTGTAAGCAATATACCGTTACATCCACTGGACCTTGCTGGTTGTGGGTATATATAGTACTTGTAGGTTCACCAAGAACCTGACGAACCCAGAGCCAAAAACTGAGCAGCAACTTGTTTATTATGCACCCTGTATATAGCAATTATTCTGGGAAAATGTGTACATGGAAAAATCGGTATGAAAGACACTTATGTATTTCTGAAATGGGAACAAAATATAGAGTTTAGAAACAGTAGATATTTGCACATTTCCGAAATTGGGAATACTCATACTAGCATAAGAATTATCGATCATTTTTCAAAATGACTTCATCTTTCAACATTGTCTTTCATTTGGAAGGCAGAAATGCATCAAAGTCAATAGGTAGTAACAGTTGCTTTACAAATCTGAATTATCCTAAGTCTCCCGCTAAAAATAGTACCTCACTTGTGTGGGTAGGCTTAGTGCCCACAACTGAAAAACGGCTCACAACGCAACGTGAAGACACCACATTTTCAACTATGAAAAATTATCATTTTTTGCAAAGTGCCTAGCTGTAGTTTTTGAACCCTAGCTCTATTGGCGCCCAGAGAAACCTAGCAACCCTATACATTTTTTTAAACTAAACACCCAGGGGAATCCAGGATGGGGTGACTTGACTGCCTCCCACCAGGTTCTGTTACCAAGAATCCCTTGCAAACCTAATTTCTTTTTTTTAAAAACACATTTTCCTCCCATTTCTGTGGTGGAAAAGTCTGGAATCTGCGTGGATCCACAAATTTCCACCCACCCCGCGTTCCCCAAAGTCTTTCAAGAAAAATTGTACCTCACTTTTGTGGGTAGGCTTAGTGGCCGCGACAGGAAACGGCGCAAAACGCAACATGGACACTCCACAATTTCATAGTGAAAAATGACCCTTTTTTGGCAAAGTACCTAGCTTTAGTTTTTTTAACCTTAGCTCTGCCGGCACCTAGGGAAATCTAGCAAACCTATAAATGTTTGAAAACTGGACACCCAGGGGAATCCAGGATGGAGTGACTTGATTGCCTCTCACTAGGTTCTGTTACCCAGAATTCCTTGCAAACCTAAAAAATTGTCAAACAAACCATATTTTCCTCACATTTCTGTGCTGGAAAGTTCTGAAATCTTTGTGGATCCACAAATTTCCACCCACCCCGCGTTCCCCCAAGTTGTCCGAGAGAAATGGTACCTCACTTTTGTGCGTAGGCCTAGTGCCCGCGACAGGAAACGGCGCAAAACGCAACGTGGACACACCACAATTTCACAGTGAAAAATGACCCTTTCTGGACAAAGTGCCTAGCTGTAGCTTTTGAACCCTAGCTCTGCCTGCACTTAGGGAAAACTAGCAAGCCTATACATTTTTAAAAACTAGAAATTCAGGAGAATCCAGGATGGGAAGACTCGACTGGCTCTCACCAGGTTCTGTTACCCAGAATCCCATGCAAACCTAAAACATGGTCCAAAAGAAAAACGTTTTCCTCACATTTCTGTGGTGGAAAGTTCTGGAATCTGCGTGGATCCACAAATTTCCACCCACCCTGCATCCCCCAAAGTCTTCCAAGAAAAACAGTACCTCACTTGTGTGGGCAGGGCTAGTGCCCGCAACAGGAAACAGCGCAAAACGCAACGTAGACACACCACAATTTCACAGAGAAAAATGACCCTTTTTTGGCAAAGTGCCTAGCTGTAGTTTTTCAACCCTAGCTCTGCCAGCACCAAGGGAAACTTAGCAAATCTATACATTTCTGTTACCCAGAATCCCTTGCAACCTAAAACACTGTCAAAAAAACAAATTTTTCTCACATTTCTGTGGTGAAAAGTTCAGGAATCTGTGTGGATCCACAAATTTCCACTCACCCCGCATTCCCCAAAGTCTTCTGAGAAAAAAGGTACCTCACTGACATGAGTGGGTCAAGGACCCGTGACAGGCAAGGGCCCAAAACCTATTGAGACGACATAAAAATTACCTATCACAAACCAACCTGGTTTTGCAAGGGAAGTCGCATGACTTTTTGGCCCTGGGCTTGGCGACCATCTAGGGAAACCTACCAAACCCACACATTTCTGAAAAGTAGACCCCCGGAGAGTCCAGTGAGGTATGGCTTGCGTGGGTCCCCTAACATTTTCCTACCCAGAACCCTCAAATTTAGCTGACAAAATCACTTTTTTCTCAAATTTAGGTGCGGGAAAGTTCAGGAATCTAGGTGGATCCACAAATTTCCTCCCACCCAGCGTTCCCCCAGGTCTCCCGATAAAAATTATACCTCACTCGCTTGGGTGGGTCAAGTACCCACGACAGGCAAGGGTCCAAAACCTATTGAGGCGGCATCAAAATTACCTATCAACCTGGTTTTGCTAGGGGTGTCCCATGAGTTTTTGGCCTCGGCCATCTAGGGAAACCTACCAAACCCACACATTTCTGAAAACTAGACATCCGGGAAAGTTCAGCAATGTATGGCTTGTGTGGGTCCCCCAACGTTTCCCTACCCAGAATCCCCTGCAAACCTCAAATTTAGCTGAAAAAAATCACTTATTCCATACATTTTTGCATGGGATCACCGTGCCGGCACAAATGTCCTACCACCCATCGTTCCCCTTGTTCTCCCAAGTAAAATGATACCTCACTTGTGTGGGTATCTAAAGCAGAATTTGCTAATATATAGATATATTTTTTTTAAATATAGCGCTTAGAATTCTCGGTGCTATACTCTAACAGCCAAATGCATCATTCTCGGCATTTGCGATTCCTTAATTGCGATTTTTAAGGAATCGCAATTAAGGAATCGCAAATGCCTATGCATTAAAAAATCGCATAAATATTTGCGAATCGGTATTTTTCCTTAATTGCGATTCACAATTTGCGAATCGCAATTAAGGAAAACCTTTCCATTGATTCCTATGGGCCAAAAGGCCCATAGGAATCAATGGGAAGGCATTTACAAATTGCGATTTTCTTTTTGCGAATCGCAATTTGTTAATGCATTTCAAAGGTGCAGGGGGGGGTCCAAAGGACCCCCCCTTGGATATGGGGGGGTCCAAAGGACTCCCCCTGCACCCTTGAAATGTATTTGTGAGTACAAGTTACACACACACATGTCCCAAGGACATGTGTGTGTGTAACATGAAGGTTTCAAAAATGCATATTTGTGCATTTTTTTTAATTTTTCGCAATTTAACACGAGGTCCAAGCTCGTGTTAATTTGCTCCCTCTAATTAAAAAATCGCAATTCTTTAAACATTCATGCATTGCATTTAAGGAGTCGCTAAAATGCGATTCCTTAAATGCAATCGCATTTTAAGAAGTCGCAATTAATAGCGATTTCTATTGAAATAGATGATGCATCCCAAAAAGCGATTTAGGAATCGCAAACGGCCGATTTCTGCGAATCACACTGGTTGCGATTCCTAAATCCTTTGATGCATGTACCTGTAAATCCCTATGTTTGGGGCTCTTCCTAGCCAAGGGCCTTTGGCCCACCCACACAAGTGAGGTATCATTTTACTCGGGAGAACACGAGGAACTCTGGGTGATAGGACATTTGTGCCGGCACGGTGAGCATGCTCATGAGCCGTCATGAGCATGGAAGTGGTTAATAAATTCAAGCATAAACTTTTAAGAAAGAACATTGAAACACCAATTGCTGTTCAATATCACGGTGCAATAAATAGGAGTGTAGAAAACGACTAAAACTTATTTCCACTTAATAACCCCCTCTGGATCAATATCTCTCAAAAGACAGGGCTTGATTAGGATGTCGGTCGGAGTTTCCTCCAACCTCTGGTCAGTGGTCCGAAACCGCAATTACGATGCGACTGCACATGGTGCAGTCACAGACTCCCATTTCCCTATGGGAGCGTGTGCGGCGGTCCGAAACCAACTGCAGCACAGGTTCCCATAGAGAAATGGGTGTCACTGTAACACCCTTAAACAAATACAGGAGTCTTTTCTGTTTTTCTTCATTGTGCAGTGGTTGGTGAGGCAAATGGCACACCTGAAAATGTAAGATTATTTAAATGTATTTTTTAATACAAAGTCAAGATTTTTCATTGGGTGTCATTGATTGTGGAAGTGCATGTTTAGTTATTGAGAGGAAGTTGTGGTGTATTTAGCTTTGTTTGTGTTAGGGCAATGTCTTTAGTGTTTTATAAGAAGTTTGGTCGTGCATGTACGTTTTTGAATATATTTTTATTATATTTTTTATACTTGTTCCTTGATTTTAGGTACATTAAGCAATGTTTCTGTTTAGTGCAGGGATGGAAATTGCGTGTCATTTTATACACAAGGGTGAAGAAAACTGCAATTAAGGCTTTTTTGCATCCCAATTTTTGTTTCTCGTATTTTTAAGGGAATTGTGTTCAATTTGTTTTAGGTATAACCTTTTTGTTACAGCAATTTCTTTTATTTTTCAGTTTACAGACATTTTAAAAGTATTGTTCTTGCTTTGAAGTTTGGACTTGCCTATGAAGTTGATGTGAGGATGGACTATAATTTTTTTCAATGGTTCTACTTTTGCAGGTTTTTTTAAATAGCTCTGTGTGAATTATTGTCAGTAGAAATGGATGTTAGTTGACGCTCTACTGCAACACAATTGCAAGTAGATTTAAATATACAAGTGTGTATGGGGAGGATAGTATGGTGTGTTTGATGTGTTAGTTATTATTTTCTATGTTTTCACTTTTCATTATACTTTAGCACAGGGAGACTCCACAGTCAGGGTGGGAATCTTCCTCAGGTAAGGAATTTAGAAAATTAGAAATATTCATTAAAGTTTATGAATAATTAGCAAACATATTTTTATGTTAATTATGAATGTAAATATTTGTATGTATTTTATATATAGAACAAACTTAAAAATGCTACAGCACTATTAACTTAATTTTAAATTAGATCTTTAATTCATTTAAATATATTACATTTTTCTGAAGTTTAAATTTAAAAGTTTCCAACTAAAGGAAAAAATATTTTTTACTATGCATTAAAAATTCTTAAAACTGATTTATCAAAATAATTAAACTTGGTTTAATTATATTTTAATAGAAATTAATGTTATATTCATTTATAAATTCAAAAAGTTTGTTAAAATATTTTGTAAAATAAAAATATGTTTTATTAGTAGATCGTTTTGAACATTAAATTATATTTATGTAGATGTTTAACTATTTTAACTATTTTAATTTCAATTAACATTATTTCCAAACAAGTTTTATTTTAAGTACTTTTGAGTAGCTTTACACTCAAGTTTGTTAACAGCCCAAAGTAGTAAAGTTACTCAAAAGTGTAAGAGTAAATTACTCTTGCAAATTTATCAGCTTTACACTCAAGTTTGTTAACAGACCAAAGTAGTGAAGTTACTCAAAAATGTAAGAGTAAATTACACTTATAAATTAATCAAAAGTATAAGTTTCCTTTGTTAATAGTTCAGATAGTGTGTTCCATGCCTTCATAAGAAAGCTATGATTGATCAGCACTACTAATACTGATATGCAAGTGTTTGAGGGACTCTACTTCACTCAATGCGATAGAGCTTGGGACAGACGAAAGAATCAATTCTAGGTTGGACAGCTCACACTAACTAGCCCATTCTTTATCTGTGAAACCACAAATAACCTCACTTCACTCTGTATCAATCTTAGCATTTTCTTGTTTAATATGAAGAAAAAAAATCCGGATCCACAATCTGATCAGTAGTGTAAAAATCATTGAAGACAAGATTGCGATGATAAAGATGAATAAAGCCCAACTGATTTAGAGTTAATATATTGCTTACAACTAGTATAAACTATCAATGTCTATTTTTTTTTTACAATTTGAAGCAGCAAGATCTCCCTCCTCTGCCTCAACTGTGTTGGCCACTCTGCTTGATGAAAGAAGATCACCTGCCTTCACTGAGAGCAGCAGTCCTGCGCATGAGGATGATCTTCAAGACTAGCCTTACTGAGAACGTTTGCGTGGATCGCACCCTATTCCTCTACCTGTACCTCAGGAGACAAGATCTACTATATCCATCAGATTCCTGTCCCCATTATGTAAATCAGTGCCCTCACATGCCACCTGTGGCCCCACTCCTCCAGCAACTGTGCCACCCCTATCCCAGCTCCTGTGACAACAACAACCATAACATCTGCTAAACAGCCAGGACATACTACCCCTGTGGCTACCCATTCAAGATCTCAGAGTGATTTGGAAAGGGCTAGGATAGGAGGCTTAGGGTGCAGTTTCCAATGTCATCAACATGAGTAGAGACAAAATGCTGCAAGTGGACAAGCTGGGCCACATTATTGAACTTCAAGGGACCCAAACTGATTTTACCAGGGCCCAGAATGGGATCCAAAAGGTCCAAAATGATCTTCAAAAGAACCACACTTTACATTCTGGGGTGGCGCAGGATGGCTACAGAACATTCACTGTAGCAGTGTCTTATTTATCTACCGAATTTTATTGGTCTAGCACCACCTGCTTCCAGTTCGATCACAGAAACATCTTCAGCTCTCCCACGAAAACCAGGGCACTTTTGCACAGAGAGCAACTTGTCCCCACTCCTCTATTGACAATCAGGCTGCTTCAGTGGCCATTCAGAGGGGTCATTTATGTGGCCCAGTTGAGGACAACTCTCAATAACTTACCACCAAGAGACACAAAAAGTGATGTCCTGATGTGAAGATAGTCTCTATTCACCTTATCTAAGTTATGTCCACACATTTCCAATTCATTCATTGAGAGTGGCTCTCTCGGCATGTATAAGTCTCTGGGGGTTTTTTATTCTGCTTTTTAATGTGGCTTGAATTTGTGGAGGGTACAGGATTGGGGAACAGCTAAAAATAAATGTTTACCCACTTCTGTTCTTTGGGCTTGTGCAATTTGGGGAGGGCTTGTGCAATGTAGGTGAATTGCAATCATGTTTGGTTCTACCACAGAGGCAGCATTTTTACTAGGACGTGCTCTAGTGGTTGGAACCCAGATCACTCATTACAGATACAATCAGGAGATGCCACTGACACACTGTGGCTTCTCAGAATATAAAAGTCTCTGTTTTAAAAACAAACTCTGATTTTTAATGCTGTTTGAAATTGTGGAAGGTACGATATTGGGGAGAAACTAAAAATAACTTTTATTCTGCTGATTTGTGCAATTTGGAGAGGGCTTGTGCAATTTTAAGATAAAAGGAGGAGATGCCACGGATGCACAGTGGCTTTCTTGACATTTAAAAAAAATCTGTTTTTTAATATTGTTTGAATTTGTAGAGGGTATGGAATTGGGGAGCAGCTAAAATTAACTTTTATTCTTTGGATTTGTGTAATTTGGGTAGGGCTTGAGCGATTTTGGGGCATTGCATTACTGTTTAGTCCCTTGTTGTATCTTGAGTCTCCCTGCTGCTCAGCTAGAATGAATGTGATGTAGAATGTTGGATGAGTGGAATGCATCATCCCTCCACAGATGCAACATTTTTACTAAGACATGCTCTAGTGGTTGGAACCAGCCTCCCTCATTACAGATAACTGTGGGAGATGCTGCAGACGTCAAAGCCAAGCATATCTGCACCCGTCCGTGCCCGGATCTCACCCAGCATCAGCCACACTGCTGGGGAGTCTTTCTACCTTGTTAACCTACTCTAAAACTGGCCTGATGTGCATTCAAAATCAGCTAACTTCATTGCATTGCAGCCACAAATTTAATCTAAGCGTTTTATTGAACACTGAGGCTAGGACTATCTGTCCATTTTGTGGCTTGTTTTTCAATTCTTTAGATGTAACCAATGACACACTTTACTTAAATGCTTTTTATTTTTTATTTTATTGTTTTATGCAAGGAAATACAGCAATGGACAGTCTCAAATTCAAAGATACATGTCATTACGAATCATTACTAGCACATGGATCATAAATCAATATTTAGATCCAATTAGCGCCCACATTTTAACTCCAAAAGCCCTTCTTTTGGCCCCCTTAAATTTATACATAGCGGATTCTATATTATACATAAATAATAATCTTTCCCTCCAGCTAAAAAAAGAAGGGGGATCCGGATTAATCCAATCCCTAGTAATACAAGCTCGGGCTACCGCCATACAAATAAAGAGAAAACAAATTAAAGGTTTAGGTCTTGGGGTGCCTGAGTTTACCAATTAACACCAGCTCTGCGGTTACTGTGACCTCAGACTGAACAACTGCAGCCAAAAAGTTCTCAATTTGTTGAAAAAACTCTCCAAGCTTAGGGCATTGGAAAAACATGTGTACACCATCAGTTGCATACAAACCGCAGCGATTACATTTTGTCCCCACTGTCGTACTCCATTTTACAACTTTGCTGGGAGTGTAATAAAGATTGTGTATGCACATAAAATGTTGAGATTTCATCATCCCAGTTATTAAAAATTCAGAGGCAAGTTTAACAGACTCATGAACATCAATTTCAGGAATCCCCAGTTTAGTTACCCACTTCACCTGACATACATCTAAATCATCCCCAAATTCCTGCATCAAGCTTAAATACAAAATACCAATTGGTGCGTTTTTTTGCAAATGATCCAAGAGGGGGACTCTATTCATGCTGTTAGCTGAGACAGATAAAGAGTTTTGGAGAAAACTACGGATCTGGAGAAATTAAAAAAAAACATTTGTACTTAAGGAGTACTTGCTCTGTAACTCCTGAAAAGAGGCCAAATGGCCTTCGCAGAACAAATCACCCAGATATCGTACCCCATTTACATTCCACCTAATGGCTGACAAATCACAAAAAATTTCAGAAGGTAGTAGGCCAGATCCTTCAAAAGGTGGGTGTGCATTCAATTTAGTTAGTCCCAGATGTTTCCTAACTTTTTGCCATACGCCAAATGCTGCATTTAGGGTCTTAAATTTCGTTTTTTTGTAGTAACTAGGTTCTATCAGCTTAAGAAAGCAAGCTTTCATCCCTTCTCCCATAATCATCTCATAAATAGACGGAGTCCTGCAAGAGGGGATTCGGGCTCTATCCCCAATTATCAAAGGGCTAATATATTGCAGGGTGGCCGCAAAGTAATAGAACAGAAAATACGGGACATTCCACCCCCCACAATCTTTACTAAGAATAATTTTTTTAAGGGCTTTCCGCTGTCGTTTATAGCCCCACAAGAATCTTGAAGTCGCCCTTTCTAAGTTCTTGAAACAAGTGGGGGGGAATTCCAAGGGTATTGAGCGATACATGTATAGTACCTTAGGTAGGATTAACATTTTTAAGACATTAGCTCTGCCTTGCAGAGAGAGATGTAAGTGGTCTAGACGTTCTAGAGTAGAGTTAATTTTAGCTATTACTGGATTCATATTTCATTCCGGAATACATGATATAGGTAGCGAAATTTTGATTCCAAGGTACGTAACCTCCGAGACTGTCGGAAAATTAATCAAGAGGTCATCCCCTGACCACACGATCTGAGTTTTCAACAAGTTAAGTTTGTACCCTGAAAATACTCCAAACTCCGAGGCTAAATCATTAATTGCCGGCACCACAGTCTGGACATCGGTTGTGACGACAACAATGTCGTCAGCATATGCTAATCCCCGATATCTTACATTAGCCAGCAGCACTGGCTTGATCTTTTCTTCCAAATTAAAGTGATTAACTAACGGATCAATATAAAGTGCAAAAAGTAAAGGAGAACAAGGGCACCCTTGTCGTGTGCCCCGAGTAATTGGAAGAATAGAAGAGACCTGCGCATTAATACGAATACGAGCTTAGGAGCAGAGTACATGGTCTTTAATGCCGTTAAAAAACCCTGACCAAATCCTTTTCTAGACAAGATATCCCACATATAGACCCAGGCAACCCTATCAAAGGCCTTTTCGGGATCTAATAAGATTAATCCGATATTTGATCGGGATGCCTGGGCCCAGTCTAGGAAAGTAATAATTCGGCGGATGTGATCAACCGTGTCGCGTGCAGGAATGAAGCCATGTTGGTATTTGGAGACCAATGGGGTTATGACAATGGATAGTCGCGAGGCCAGGATCTTAGAAAAAAATGTACTATCTGCATTTATCAATGAGATAGGGCGGAACGAAGATGGGGCATGGGGAGGTTTGTCCTTCTTTAAGAAAACCGTAATTATTGATTCTTGCCAAGAAGGAGGGGCAGTGCCCTGCTGTGCTGCTATAAAATAGTAACACTAACTCGGACTTTAAGATAGTTCGAAAATGCTTGAAAAACTCCAGAGGAATAGCATCGGGCCCTACTGCTTTACCAGATGCTAGGGACAAGAGGGAGGATTCTATTTCTTCCCACGTAATGGGTAAATCCAACTGCTCCCTTTCCTCTACTGATAGCATACCATTTACCACAGGGTCAATAAACTTAGTAACCCTGACTTCGAGATTCGACCCAACATCCTCTTTATAAAGCCTAGAGTAAAATTCACGAAACACCGCAAGTATCTCTGTGGTATTGTTGAAAATTTGCCCTGCATCGTTCTTTATTTTCTCTATATTAGAGAACACAGCCTTCTGCCGCACTCTCTTAGCCAAGTGTTTTCCTGAATTTTCCCTGACTTCATAAACCTCGGCACGGAATGCAGTAAGTTATTGAGAAAGTTTCGTGGAAAAGCTCTGATGGATCCTCACCTTCTGCATCAATAGGTCTTTTAGAATGTTATCAGTATCCAATCCCCCCTTGCATGCCTGCATAAGTTGTATCACAAGGTCTTTCAATTTATTCATCTCCACTTCTCCCTTCTTCTTATACTCCCTCTGTTTTCTAATTGAATAGCTCAAAGTTTCGCCCCGAACCCCGCACTTAAATGCATCCCATACTATCTCAATAGGGGCTGATCCCCTATTATTTTCGAAGAATTCAGGAATCCATTTATTCATATGTTCAATATAGGATGGATCATACAGGAGTTTGCGCTCAAAAGACCAAGGTTTAGGATTTTGTGGAAAATTTAGGTC
This sequence comes from Lissotriton helveticus, assembly GCF_964261635.1. Taxonomy (NCBI): domain Eukaryota; kingdom Metazoa; phylum Chordata; class Amphibia; order Caudata; family Salamandridae; genus Lissotriton; species Lissotriton helveticus. The sequence goes on along the minus strand of NC_136061.1, from coordinate 1,635,515,127 downwards.
AAGGCTAAGAACAATAGGGTTGTGATCAGAAATCACCTTAGGGAGGACCTTGTACCCTAGATTTGCACAAGTGTTAATAAGGCTTGTAGTGACAAAAAAATAATCAAGCCTAAAGTGTTTCCGATGTGGGGCAGAAAAAAAGGTACACTCAGGTGTCACCCCAGAAGTGAGATGTCCTACATCAACTAATCCGTATTCCTGAACCATACTTTTAACAGCTCTATAGACATTCTTCTTCCTACCAATGTAGGGATCACTACTGCGTAAATCAAATGTCTCTTCTAAGTGTAGATTAAAATCCCCACACATTACTAGCAAAGGCGGCCATAGAGCTAATTCAATACTTAATTGAAGTAAAACCGAGGGGTCGTCGGCATTAGACCCGTAAACTGAACAAATAGTCAGAATTACATCGCCAAGCTTTAATTCAGTTATTACCCATTGACCCTGTGGGTCCTCCTTAGTTCTTTTAACCTGCCCCATCCCAAATCGTTTCAAAATAGCAACACCTCTTATTGTAGAAGTCTGTCGCGAACAGCCAACAACTTCTAGTCCGAGATCCTTAAGCCAACCTCTATTCTTCCAGGGCAGGTGAGTTTTTTGAATGCATATTATATCAATGCACATAGTTTTCAACATCTGTCCCATTATGCCCCTTTTTCTTTTATCATTTAACCCGCACACATTCCACAACAGGTCAAAATTTTACCCATTATCCTGTCTAATTAAGAACCCATCACAGACCATGAAAGTAACATTGAATATGCTGAATGTATTACAGCGACACAACAAAAAAACAAGCACACTTTTATTCTTAGTTGCCTTAGACTGGCCATTTACTGTCTTTCCTTGCCCCCAAAGCACCACCCCTTCCCTCCCCCTCTCTCCCTCCTCCCTTTCCCCTCCCTCCCCACCCTCAAAGAACCCACCCAACAGAGGCGTAAGGACAAAAGTCCTCATTGATGGTGAGTGGTCGTGAAAGAAGTCTCCCTGCCTGTGCTGCCCGGCCCGCTTCACACCCTAAAACTGAATGACCCATGCAAAATAGAAGGAAGAGCACAAAAGAGAGATGCGCAATCAATTACTTGTTCCTATAGATAAATCCTTCCCTAAATAAACTTACATTGCGTCTGCAAATTGCTGCGCTTTAATCTCTGAAACAAAAAAAATTGTTTTCCCCTTATAAACCACCTTTAATTTTGCAGGATTTAGTAAAAAAACCTGCCCCCCTTTGCTTGAATGGGCGATATTAGCTTCCTGAGCCTCGTTGTTGCACCGTTGCCTGACAAAATCAGGACGAACGAAAAATTCGTGCCCCAGACCCTTCCTAGTTTGTAAAGGTCTGGCTAGATCATACAAGGTTTCTCGGAGAAGATAGTTATGCAAACAAATAAGGATAGCCCTAGGTTTCCCGCCCTTATCTTGTCTCTGGGTAAAGGGAAAAAGATGAGCCCTTATGATCTCTTTGTCCCAGTTCCAGTCTTTGAGGTCTGGAAAAGCTGCTGTAAAGAGATCGACGACAAATCGGCGTACATCTTTTCCCTCTGAATGTTCTGGTATCCCCAATATGCGCAGATTATTTTGGCGTGCCCGGTTTTCCAAATCTATGAGCTTCCAATCTATGTCCTGGCCACTTTTTTGCATCTCATTGATTAAAGTTTTCTGACTGGAAAGCTCATCTTTGACAGTTGACACCCAGGTTTCTACTTCCTGAACTCTCGTGGTAGTTTTGGTACAAGATTTCGCTAGTCGACGGACCACATTTTGCAGCTTACGAACAGCACCCTGTGTCCGCAGCCCTTCCGCTTTCGTCTCCTCTCTATGAGCCATAATAATTGTATACATAGATCTTTGCAAATTATAAATGGATTTCAGCGTAATTTCACCTTCTCCTTCGGGGTTATCATGAGCATCTCCCTGGTTCTCTTGAGATTCTGCCCCCCCCCCCATTGTAGTTGGACCATTATGCAAGAACTATTAATAAGGGGGGATTCTGTATTTCCGGAATCTTCCGAACTGTCCCGAGAACCTCCTGGCTTATCAGAGAGTTTGAGTTTGAGATGCCCTCTTCTGTAGATAAGTTGTCGTCTGCCCAGTCGCCTGAAAGAGAAAATTGCTTGTTGTCGTTGCCATCACCATCCTCTCCTTCTGATACTATAGAGACGTCCGACATAGAGTAAAACTGCCCCCCTGAGCCAACAGATTCTCCATCATTTGCAGCGGCCATTAGCATATCTCTTTCCTTGTCCACGTTATGCTTAATTAAATTGGCGTTAGTATGCAGCTTATCTGCCGGGGGACCTCCATCATCTGGTGAAACTCTGACTTCTCCAACAGCCTAGCAGAGATCTGCCAGCTCATCCTCAATATCTTGTTCATGAGGAGTACCCACGCCTCCAACTACATTTCCAGGTAGCTGCGAGGAGCTCGATAATAACTGCTGATTTATGATTGCCCCTGAAGGGTCGGGAATGCCATGCCCATTAGGCTGCTTAGAGGTGAGAGTGAGAGGCGTTTGAATAACACTCTTAGGTACGTTCCCAATAGCAACAGTATTTTTCTTTTTAAATAAATCAGGTACAATACGCTCTCTTATACCCCCATTGTGAGTACGGACATTAGAACTGGGCTCAGGAGTGACTGTTACATTCAGATTTGAATTATTAGACACAGGATCCTCACTGCGAACGGAGGAGGCAGCCACCATGGGTGCAACTACTGTATCTACTGTAGCAATTGTGGCATTAACATTGGTTCTAACGTTTTACTACTAGGTAATTGAATCTACACATAGATGATCCTACCTGCTCTTAAGCTAAACATTTCCTCACAACTTTAGGCTAGTCACACAATTGATCTTATTTTTTCTCATTCCTTAAATATTCAGATGGATCTTGTCCTTGAATTAATTTGGTCGGGTCACTTTCTGGTTCCATTAAAAATGTATGGGGTCTGCCCTAAAATACCCAAGCTCCCCATTCAGAAAGTTTCTAGGTCTTGCAGTCAAGCCTCGGAACCGCAGTTCTCAGAGGCATTATTGGCATACATGTGCGAACTTTCAGGTGCAGTATGTCCCGACCTAGACAGAATGAATAGCTGGCTGTCCTTGGTTCTTGACCGCATCGCTCCTTTAAAAGCAGTATCACAACATAGAATTAAGTTCTTAAGCGCCTTGGCTTACAGCCATTTTAAAATAAATAATAATCACACAGCAAGCATCTTGAACACAGGTGGAGGAAATCCTACAACTTAGAGGCTAAACAAATCAATAAAAGTACTCTAAATAACTTTCATAGTGCAGTACGCAAGGCGCATAAAGAGTTTATTTCATCCTCTATTGCCGCTGCCTCTAATAAACCCCATGAACTCTTTAGGATAGTGAACTTTTTTTTGATACCCACTGCCTCTCAAATCAATCTGTCTCCTTCTGTTACGATCTGGGAGGAACTCTTGGATTACTTCTATAAAAGATTCAAATGATATATGACAAATTCGCCCCAAGAGTCTCCTACTCTTATAATGGATAGAAATAACAATCCAGGCCCAATGCTTTCTAATTGTGATCCCCATACCCTTGAAGACTTGTCTACTCTTCTGACCAGTTGTAAATCTGGATCACCACTTTCTCCCCAGATATCCTCAAATTGGAACAGAGGATCGATACCATTTTTAATAATTTGATTGACACATCGCTGGAGCCAGCTACAGTGTCACAGACCTGGAAGCAAGTCATACTTCTAACTCTACTAAAAACAGCTAATGTGGATCCCAAGGTGTATAGCAACTTCAGGCCTATTTCTCTGCTGTCTGCTGCCATTAAAATGCTGGGGAAGTAAGCCAACTGACAACTTTCCCGTTTTTTGGAAAACAGCAATTTGCTCCATGACACAATTCCGAGTCTGGCGTTCCACGGACCGCAAGACTCGTGGGGTTGCAGAAGTGGTGGTCTGCTGACCACCCTATTATAAGTCCGGCGGCAGGACCGCCACAGCCTCACTGCAGCATCCAGGGAATCACCATTCCCTGGCTCTGTTACAGCGATCATGAGGCAGTACTATGCTTAGCGGGACCACTATTGTCCCGTAAGCATATTACAAGTTTCCTTTCCACCAGGGTTTTCATGGCGGTTCCGCTGCCATGAAAAGAGTGGTGGAGAGAAAACAAAGGCGGCCCTATTGTAGGGCCCCCTGGTGGGTCATGCCATGTGGATGCACACAGGGGGGCTCCCTGTGTGTGTGCATGCACACCAGCTCCTGCATGGCATGGACTTTTCAGTCCATGCTGTGCAGTAACTGTTTTTGGCCTTCCCATTGTGGTGCCCATTTTCAGGTCACCGCCATGGGAACGTCAAAAACGAAGCCCGCCAGACAGGTAGAAACTCCTGATCTGGAGGGTGGCCTGACCACGGCTTTGGCAGTACGGCAGCCAGTGGGACCTGGCGTCCCACCCCCAAAATCGTAACCAGGCCCTCAGTGGGAATGTCATGCTAGATACAGCATGGAAGCGTCACTCCTGGAGGTCACTGAATTAATCGAGGACAATCATGATCAGGAAGCGGTAGCCATAGCTGTCCTTCTTTGTTTGTCAGCGACCTTCGACGTGGTCTCCCATTCCATTGTTCTGAATAGCCTATGGAACGCGGGCGTTCAAGGCCGAGCTTGAACCTGGACTAAAATCCTATCTGGAAGGAAGATCACAAATGGTTTATCTCCCCCTTCATGTACTCCACCAAACCACTAGTGGGCAGGGTACCCCGGGGCTCTGCCCTGAGCCTGACTGTTTTTTTAATATATATTTAACCCCCCTGGCTAATCTCTTGGAGGCATGGGGCATAAGGGTTATCTCATATGCGGACGGCACATAGTTGATTCAGTCCTTTCCAGGAGAAGGATATGGGAGCATTGTCTGTGTTCAAGGGTTGTCTGAAGGTTGTCTGTCTATCGATGGATTAATGACTTAAACTAAACTATGACAAAATGGAGATACTCTTCTTTGGCACTGACTGACTCTCAGGTGCTTCCAACTAGTAGCCCTCTGAGCTAGCCTCTCCCCACCACTTCATCTATATTTAGGAATATTGGGGTCAAATCGAACCTCAACTTGTCCTTCAAACCGCATGTGAGGACTGTGTCTGCCAGTTGTTTCCTTACACTGAAATCAATCAGAAAGATGATCCAGTTGAATCCTGGGGAAAATCGCAAATCCGTCATTTATACACTGGTAACCTCAAAACTTGTTTTAGCAAATAGCCTCTACCTAGGTCTGCCTTCGTATCTGGATTACCATCTGCAGATCATTCAGAACGCTGCAGCTTAGTTGATTTGCAAGATTCCGTCTCGCACCTCGGTTGCCCCCTCCTTGCGCAGTCTTCATTGCCTGCCCATTATGAGTCAGATCAAAGTTAAAGCCCTGATTTTTACATATAGAGCTCCATCTAAGAAGAAGATTGCTCCCCTACCAACAGGAGAGATCAGTACGCACCAATGGACAAAAACTTTCTGTGTGTTGCATTGGATTGCAGGGTAAGAAGAGGGGGTCGATCCTTTTCCTTCCTGACCGCCAAACTCTGGAACTCTTTGCGCCCACTGATTCAGTCATTCGTAAATTCCTGAAGACCTATTTGTTTTATATATATAGGCCTCCTGTTCAGGACTTTGATCAATTGCCTCCTGTACTTCTTGCCGCTAGCGCCACGATGCCTCTCAGATGCAGCCCTGCGCAGTATAAATCTTATTGTTTTGTATTCATTGATTGTTGTCTGGGCAACTACCCTAAGCAACTGCCTGCTCATCTTTAAATCCTCACCAAACATACACGTTAACTTATTTTCTGAGAATCTTAAATGGTTGATTATTTTGTTCTTTGTAAAACAATTATTAATGACTACAAATAATGTGTGTAACACTTCTCTTATTAAATTTAAATACATCTAACATTAATCATGAAAACATGCATACTTACATATTTCCCAACCATTTAATATATATATTTATATATATATATATATATATACATTACTCATTTCATAAGAATACAACATTGTAATTACTGCCATCTCAGTATGTACACGTACACCTTTAGTAGTTTGTTAAATTAGCATTTCTTTAATCTAAAAGTGGAATACATCCAAAAGCCCAACGAAGGAGAAAGGCAAATCAGCAATGTCTACAAACACTCGTCGACATGACATACAGACCATGCAGAAACGACTCAACATTAGAAAGTACAAACTCAACATAAAAAAGGTGTATGAGACATAATGACACAGAAATATATGACTTACACAATGAAAAGAAGATAATGAGTTCACCTATTGTGAAGATATAAAGGCAGTGTTAAATTTTCTTAGCAACAGCTCGTCCAAATACATTAGCAACAAAAATGTTAGTCTTCAGACACACATTGGACTGTCCTCATGTTTTACAGTCATTATGCTCAAACTAAGATGTAAACGACACCAAATGTCAACACATATGCTACAATTAGCACCAGCAAAGTCTGATATTTCAATTTTGACATACACAAAACAGGTACCTTATTTGAAACTCATTTGCACTGTAGATCTCTTAACAACCAGAATCTATGCAACACTCAAACCTATCCACTTATGACTTGGTAACACCCCAGCAGATGACAGAATGGCATGACCTAGGAAGGAGTAAGTATAAACATGAATAGTTTGTGACAAACATATTGTCATTTGTAAACGAAAGACAATTTGTAATAATTAAACATCAACAGCTGAAAAACATAACATGCTCATCATTACATGTAAGATACTGGTAATGTACTATTGCACATTCAATATATAACATTTAAAGAACAAACACTTTGAATATAATGAAAAATAAAACAATTATCAAATGTAATTAGTAGATTATTAGCATTAATTCTAAAAAATGAAATGCCAATAGGGAATACAAACAAATTACATTTTAGTTACAGTTACTTACTGTCAGGCCAAGATATTTTCAACGGGTTCATGCCCAAAGGGCAATGTTGTGAAACATACAATATAACTATTGTATAGCCCTTCCCATGAGCTTAGAGGAGAGTACCTCAGGTCTTGTCCAGACACCTAAATGGGGTATTCAAAACCCAAAATGCCACTCTGCAGGGCCCTACTTGGAAAATGGGCCTCATTAAAGTGAATTCCTGTGGCATTGTTGGGTTTTTCAGAGGAATTCAAAGTCATGCTCGACTTAGATAAGTTGAGTCCCCAGAAAAATATAATCACAGAAGCAAACATGATGAAAAGTATGTTTGGAAGGTCTCAACCTAATCTTTGATACAAGCCAGGCCAGGATCACTAGCAAGTCATGGGTGGAACCTGGAAATCTTACAAACATACACGCACACACACAGGTGATGTAGAGATCTGCTGTGCAAACCATCTACACATTTATAGAGTGAGAATAATAATAATAATAATTCCAGATTTATACAGCATGACTTATGACCCCATGGGTATCCAGGTGCTGGGGGCCATCTGAGAGATTATGTGAACTATTGCCCAGGGTCACATGACACTGAGCTAAGCTGCCACCAGCAATCAAACCGTGAGCCCCGCGCTCCGAGTCAGACACTTTGGCCGCTGCACCACACCTCTCTCCAATGTTTCCTATTGTCGTACACTTACACCTGGCACCACTACAATATGGGATCCATCTATAGCACCAACCACATATGATATTGCCTCCCCGTCCATGTAACCTGGCCTAGATGTTGTACAGTGTTGCATTATCTGTTGGATATTGGATGCAGTCGTTCATAAATTTCACCATACCATCCACCTTGACCTTATTAAATATGTGCCTGGAACATTAGTCTGTGATTGGTTAACAATTTTGTGAATCACTTATGACTGATTTTTTTAAAATAAAACATTTTATTGACTTTCATACAAATAAAAAACAGATAATCAAACAAGGTTTGAGGCAATATACCTTGACAACTTCTTTATAATAATTCACAAGCTTTACACATCAGTTGGTACAAATACATTCACAACACTTTCCTTGTATTTCTATGACCACTAACTTCAGCGTCGACAGACCAAGGTTTAAGTCAATATGAATCTAGTAAGATATTGGCACCAGTCTTTCCAAATGTTCAAATGTTTTTTGTGCACTTTCTACTCAAGTAAACAGGTTTCTCATTGCTTATACAATGACTCAGTCTTGTTTTTCATCCCTCTAGTGTGGGGGGGGGGAGGGGATGTATCCTTCAAGTGTCTGCCAGTATCTGGCAGTATCTCTTTTGGTGATGAGGAGAATGTAATTTTGTATCTGTTCATGTCTTGATCAACATCGATATATAAGTCAGCCATCTTGGGCTCTACAGGCAGTCTTCAACCCAACACCCCACTCAAACAGGAAAACACCCCTCCCCGCAGAAAAATACAACTACCCTGCAACTCCATGTTGTTTTATAAGATCATCAGTGTGTGATTTGCACCTTAGGCAGAGTGGTAATGCAATTGTGGCAAATTTCCATGGCCTATTTAAAGTGAGGTAAGTGCAATACAGACACTTAAATTATATCAATTAAAATTGTGACGCAATGACCGATTCTCGTGAGGATGTCTGGGCCTCCCTGCTATCCTCATCAGAGAGTGGTCCCAGATCATGTTCCCAATCGCGATGCAACTGGCCAAAGGAGTCTGGAATATGTATAAGTAAAGAGTGATGAATTTGTGTTACCTTATGAGACTTCAGCTTATCAATCAATAACTTATCAGTATCAGTGCAATGGTAGGCACCCACAAAACCCCAGAAAGGGAGTTGTCAACCGTGGATTCAGATCTCAGAATCCTAAAAAATGCTGCGCTCCAGGACAACGCAGTAAATGAGACACTGACTGCAGCCAGGGGCTACTACGGGACAATAGTAGAGATGCTACGGTGCATATACTATACAGACTTTTTATGCCACCAACACACAGAGGGTGACAAAGCGGGCATGTTACTGGCCTAGATCTTCAAAACTCACCAGGGAGACTGAATCGATACCTAAATGAGAGACTCACATGACATCATTTGTTGTTCTCAGTCTAAAAAAAAAGAGGTGTTCCTTGACTATGGCAAAAGGAGGCCTGAGCAAACTATAATGGATTTGGTAAGGTTCTCCGCTGGTGATAGGGAACAATAGGGAGCTGCAATAACGGAACCTGAAACCTGAGCGGCAATCAAAGACCTGGCCTAGGGTAAGGCTCCTGAGTCCAACAGTCTGTCAGTAGGGTTCTATCATACAAATTCAGCATTCTGGTTTCACACCTGGCCAAACTATATACCACTGCACTGGAGAAAGGAAACATATCACCATCTGTGCATGAGGTGATGCTGGTGTTGCTCCATAAGCAATACAGAGAGAACCCATAGATAGATCTACAAAAACTGTTTCTCTTGACCAGACTACAAAATCTTGAGCAAAGTATTGGCCACTTGACTGCCACCCTTGATGACTGGCCTGATCAGCCCTGATCAAACAGGATTTATCCCTGGTAGGAAAACATCGGTGAATCGTAGACGCCTATTTAGGTGCTAGAGGAAACACCGAGAAACAACAGGGCAAAAGCTATGGTAATGTCAATAGACCTTGAAAAGGCGTTTGATACCCTGAGCTGGGACTTTCTACAGGAGGTCCTCTGTCAAATGAACATGGGAAAGAAGTGGACCCAATGGAACCAGTTATTGTACGCCAATCCCACTGCAAAGATCCGCACTGTAAACATTATTTCCTCTACTCACAAAATCTTGAGGGACTAGACAGGACGGCTGATCTCCCCAATGCTTTTTGCGTTGGCAATGGAACTCTTTGCGTCAATAGTTCACATGATGCACACATGCAGGGGTATACGGTTGCACGACAGGGGCATGCATTCTCACTGTACGCAGACAATATTATCATTTTCTTTCAAGACAACAGTGCAGACCTTGAGAGAACACTGTCTTTCTTGGATGAAATTGAGACCCTGACAGGCCTACGCACAAAGTCGGGTAAAACATGCTCCTTTCCAGTGGACTCGGGCAACATCAACCCCCCTGAGCAGATGGAACTCAGGGGCATCGAGCGGTGCCCCATGTATTCCAATACCTAGGGGTATTTGTCTGAAGCCATGATGGACAGAAGGTGCAATGAAACTCCCATCCAGGAGATGCCTATCAAAGTCCCCAGGCAAGTCACCCCAAGCCACAGATCTAAATCTTAAGTGCACTCCACTGAACTGCCAGCCCTCAGGGCAGCCAAACCCAATGGCAGTGGTACCAGCAGTTGGATAGTCGTCCCAGTTGAGTGCATGAGCTTCCTCAGTAGCAAGAGGTGTCAAATGGGGTGAGGGCTTACAATCACAAGCCGGAAGCAGCATGAAGTCAACCCGACCTCTGATGATAAGCCAGGGGCACGCCCAACAATGCAAAGCCACTTACAAGTGCCTTCCCCAGCCACTGCAGCAGGAGTAGGCTTAATGTTATGCCCCTTCACCACTCATCTGGGCCAGACAGTTAATTATGCCAAGTCGGAGATCTTTAATGGGCTTACCAGTCAGCCAGAGTCTATGTGCTTGCAATGCCCAGTCTAAAATGCAGAGGGGGCTAAAGTGGACACAACTCTTAAAGTTTGCACCCTCCTTCTAACCCGCCACACCGCTCTCATTTATATGGTGTGCTGCCCTTGCTCTAGGTAGGCTTCATGAGGAACAATCAAGGAAATTGGGGGGCATGCCAATGCACATGCATGCGGCACTTAACAAGGGTGTCACTAAGCATGTCATGTTTTAGCTGGAATGCTGTTTTAATGTCATGGCACTGTCAGATACAAGGGAGCCTATGGAAGTTCCCTTTCCAACTGCTAAGCCAATATGGTCATATGATGACATTGATAACGCTCTTTTTTGTGCACAGGGCACTCCATGACAGTTGGAATGAAGTGCACTCTGTATAAGACACAAAGTTACTGAGTTTCTCTTTGGCAGAATGGCTACTCCATCACAATCTAACATAGCCCCTACACATAATTAAAAATCAAAAACTCCATAGGGTACTTCTAATAAAGTAGACAGCCTATCCTTCACATCGTCTTGGAAGAACTTGTCAAAAAAGTCATTAATGTGGCCTTGGGTACGGTTAATGCTTAATTTGAACGGGTGGTTTCCGGTGCTCAGCGCTGGCACTTAATCATCAACACCAACGCTCTCCTTGAGCACCAGTTAAGGACTCATTAATTTATGGTCGGCACAGGGAGATTAAGTGATTTGACCAGAATCAAAGAATATTAAGCCGCGACTCGAACCTGGTTTCTCAGCTCTGAAGTCGGCAGCTCTGGCCCTTATGTCACATCCTCTCCCCACTTTCATAGTTAGAAGTCAGTTCAATTTTAGGCGGCGATAACGGGAGAAATGGGCTGGTGCAAGCTGCTTCCTGATGTGAGCCACTGGGTATGGCCACACAGCATGGAGTGACCCCCAAAGTAAAAATACCATACATTTTTCACAGCTATATTGAAACATAACAGTAGTCATAATTTCTAAGTTGTTTGACATTTTAAGCCCTCATAATGTTAGATATCCCATCCACCTCAGTACACTTGCAATAACTTGGACAGTATTTCTGTATCAGTTGAGATTCAGTAACACGTCAAACGAAATCTAAGTCAGCACCAAGATAAGGTCATTAAAAATAAAATTATATTAACATAAGTAGGTTTTATAAAGTGTGATGCTTAACAAAACATGATTATTAATGATTTTATTTTTATTTTATTTTCATATCTTGCTCTGTGTAGGTCAGACCCCACAACAACAAGATCTGGTGGGCCATTGCAAGGCAAGTGCAACAACAGTGGGTCTTGAAGCGCCACAGCATCCAAACATTGGGAGGACCTTCAGCGGTGGACCTGTCACATCGCTGTGACCAAACTTGGAAGGTCATTACATCAAACAAAAAGGGTGAGGCGACTGTGACCCACATAATGCAGCGTATTCTGGCAGTGACCTACCCTGACTTGGATGAGGAGCTGAAGGCCATGGAGCAGGGGCTAAGGGGTAAGTTTATTCACATCAAAAAATATGTATAATGTTTTTACCCATTCTTTCCAATTTGCAGCGAAACGTCACACTAATAAAAATTATTCTGAAGTTCCTAGAGTGCCAGAGGATATAACAGACTTTGTGTCAGATTTAGAGTTTAGTTTACAGCTACTGCATCACAAGTGTGGCACATATCTCTCCTCCTCATTAGAGGTGTCATTGTTTATAATGCACTTGTAGTATGGCGGATGTGATATACTTCACATTTGTGACACAAATCAGCTCATTGTCAATAATATATTTTGAACTTTGCTGGTGGGATATCTGTTATTGATGGAGTATGCTCTGAAAAAAGGTGCAGCCTGCCATTCTATCAAGTGGTTTACGAGACGTACAGTCTTATGGTGTATGCACATGATCATAACAATATTAAAGATGATGGGCCTATTCACAAAGGTAAATCTACAAGTATAGATTTACTACTAATAAATAATTGTGTGTAACTTTACTACTTTGGGCTGTTTACAAAATCCAAGTGACAAGGTGCTCAAAAGAGTAAACTTACATGTCTCACCAACTGAAACAGGTGGAGGAGCCAAATGTAAAGTTACTACTGCCAAAAAGGAGCAGTAATAAATCCAGCAGCATCCAAGGTCAACCACTGATATAGCAACACCCACAGAAAGTAATGAGGGTAAGGACTTATAATAAAAGCCAATAGAAATAATGTTCATTTGTTTAAACAGTTAAATATATACCTATATTTAATTCAATGTTTAAAAAAATAATTTAAAAATAAAACATTTTCTGATTTATTTTAACATATTTTAATAATTTTTTTAATTCAAAATGACTGTAAAAAATTTATGAAATGAGAATTAAATTATGTTAATTACTATGGATTAATTCTATACATCACTTTTAATATGTTTTAACACATAATAAAAAATATATCTTTTACATCAGGTAGGGTTTTTTGTAATTTAAACTTCAGTAAAATAATTTTCATTTGATTGAATATGTTTACAATAATTATATATTCAATCCAAAATTAAGTTAATATTGATGTGACTTTTTATTTTGCTCTACTTGTAAATAAATATATATCATTAATTTAAGTTCATGTTTAAAATAAACATATATTTTTTTTTAAATTCAAGCTTAACAAAACTGTTAAAACTTTTCCTATTTACTTACAGTTCATCATAAGGAGATCTCCACCTTGGTGCCCTGTTTTTTGCATGGAAAAAGACAGGACAGGTGGAGGCACATTGTTGTGAATCACATTTTTTATATGTTTGTACTGTAACTATAGTACTAAAATACATAATACACAGTGGAGTTTGTGAACATGCCCCATAATGTTTCCACGAGTGTCCTTTTAGCTATATTCTGTGACAAATATAGTATTCTTTGGCCATTACTTTAAGCAATATTTCGTCTTGCCCATCCAGGTCCTGAAAAGCATTATTATTTTAAAGGTGGCACGGGCCTTGCGACAGACACATAGGCCTTGACAAAGACAGGCACGCACACACACAATCACACACACACTGAGGTTTAGTTACAGGTCAGGTCCATATAGCTGTGCTGGGCATGGGCTACGAGTATACACAGTGGGAAGAACATTATTGTTCACATTAATGTTAAGTAAAAAACAAATACCAAGATGTGTCTGATTTTGATTTTCCTAAATGGAACAGTTCTTAACACATACAAAATGTACCTATTGCATTAAAGCATGTCTAACTTCGAATGGTTTGACTAATATTTATTTCACGTGTCTGATAGAGTGTCCTCCTACACAAAACTGAATAGATGTGAACCACTGTTTAAGATTGGCTTACAACTGTACATACTTAGATATTTTATTTTCATTTTAAATTAATTCACTAACAGATATGATACTTGATTTTGAGGTTTCTAGATGGTTAGTCTCTTACAAAAGTGACTCATATTCCATCTTCTTTATTATAAGTATTTGATAATATAATGCATTTGAATAAAGCAGACAGAATATTTACGACATTTGTGATGGAGCAACCGGTCAGCCAAAATCAAAATCTGGCTCTTTATGATGTCCCATAGTGCGCCCATAATTGAGATTAGCATGCTATAATGTCTCATTTTTATACTCTTTTATCTGGGTACCTTTTGCTATTGACCTCTAAACTATGTAACTAATATGTAAATATGACTGATTTTAGCTTCCTCGAGAGCAAGCAAGAAAGACGTTTGCCAGTAGAGGAGCCATTGGGAGTCAGAAGGTGGAACCGCCAACACCAATGAACGCAGATGCAATGAGTGTGATGGGGCTGGCCAGGAGGCTACTAGTTTGTCTAATTCTTCTACTCAAGCCAGTCCTTGGGGTGGTAGCCAAAACAACGTAGGCCATAGCATCTGTTCCAACACCACTACCACTACCACCAGTACCACTCTCACTCCTATTTGGGACGCCCATGGGCAGCCATGCGCTCTATAAATCTGTAAAATAAAAATAAATAAATAAATAAATTAGCACTTTGTTCCTTTCCACTTGCCCTCATCCTGCCTTCCCTAGTGTCAGAGAATGCACTGGAGGTTCTAAAAAACTCTCCCTGTGGGGCGGACAACATTGTTACATGCTGCCCAGGGTGTCAGTCAGCAACTCTCACAAGTAACTGACATTGAAATGGGCGTACTCTGACCTGTATGCCTTAGAGAGCGGTCCTGTCTCTGCTAGTGATTCTGCTAACACAGTCCTGAAGCCCACTATAGGCTGTGATAGGATATTATTTTCCATTTCGCTAACCATAGGCTTTACTTCGAATCATGATTTTTTTATTGATGTTAAAATTCTCAGAGCAAATAGAATTTCATTGCCTTTTTTGCTTTTTCATTTCCAAAAATGTTTAATTCGATATTTTGTGTCTATTATTTATTTGTAAACATGTTTAGTTTTGCTAAATTGATAATGCTTGCTTTAAGTGATTGTATATTCCAATAAGTTACGTATTGTTAAAAAGTTACTTCTTTTTCCAGGTCAAGTGAATTCCTATGTGTTGCATTGTCAAAGTTGTAGTTTGGTCACTTTCCTATGTGTGTTAAAGGAAGTGGAAGTGTTGCTTTGAGGGCCTAGAGTGTGTGGCAATTACAGAGGTAACATGGGTGACTACAGGTATTAATTGTGACTAAATTTATGAAAGTATCAGGGACCCCCTGTTAAGGATCGACTCCTGGGTCAGGGAAACAACAATTTTTTGAAAAAGCATACACCCAGGCAGACTTTAGCTACAAGGAACTGGCTAAATCGCAACACATTTATGTGAACAGCTTATGATAAAAACACACAAAAAAAACCAATTAGTACAACAGACTGTTATGATATCAAAAATATATTTTTAATTTCAATTTCTTTTAAAACATTATAAAAAGAAGGGTTAGTAAATATCACTGAATATATATGATGTATACAATCACGAATTTGATGCATTGATTATGAATGGCAATTTCATGATACGTTGATAAAACCAAAAACAGAAAAGAAAACAATAAAAAATCAGTTTCAGAGTTATTTCTCCAAACTTTTGTTAGACTTGGGCTGTGTCAACGCGTTTCGACAAATCTTTTGTCTTCATCAGGACTTTAGAATATGCAGCCACTTTTTTTCTTCCATAAAAAGAAGTTGGTAGTAACCTTCCACTGTAAACTTTCTTTTGGGAGACTGCACGAAAGACAGGGGTTGGGAATGAGGCACCTTCTTTGTATTAAATGTGAGCGGTATGTGATATCTGAGAAAGCAGTGTTCCCTGCATACTTCTCATTCCCACCTCCGTTTGTTCCTCGTTAGTCTTCAACATTAACTAAGGCCAAGCGTCGATTTCTGTAGCCGTAGGCAGAGGAACAGTCCACTTGATAGTTTTTAGCGGGAAAATTCCTCATTTAGTACAGTTGTCCTAAACCAGACAGTGCGTGCTGATGACCCGGGACCTTTGAGGAGCTGTGGTCTTTGGGGGCGTTGTTCGGCTCTGCCGTCCCCAGCGCCTTACGATTGATTATAGTCAAGCTTAGAAATAATAATTGAACCCGACAGAATGTTTCTGGGATAACAAAATAATTATTATTTCTAAGCTTGACTATAATCAATCGTAAGGCGCTGGGGACGGCAGAGCCGAACAACGCCCCCAAAGACCACAGCTCCTCAAAGGTCCCGGGTCATCAGCACGCACTGTCTGGTTTAGGACAACTGTACTAAATGAGGAATTTTCCCGCTAAAAACGATCAAGTGGACTGTTCCTCTGCCTACGGCTACAGAAATCGACGCTTGGCCTTAGTTAATGTTGAAGACTAACGAGGAACAAACGGAGGTGGGAATGAGAAGTATGCAGTGAACACTGCTTTCTCAGATATCACATACCGCTCACATTTAATACAAAGAAGGTGCCTCATTCCCAACCCCTGTCTTTCGTGCAGTCTCCCAAAAGAAAGTTTACAGTGGAAGGTTACTACCAACTTCTTTTTATGGAAGAAAAAAAGTGGCTGTATATTCTAAAGTCCTGATGAAGACAAAAGATTTGTCGAAACGCGTTGACACAGCCCAAGTCTAACAAAAGTTTGGAGAAATAACTCTGAAACTGATTTTTTATTGTTTTCCTTTCTGTTTTTGGTTTTATCAACGTATCATGAAATTGCCATTCATAATCAATGCATCAAATTCGTGATTGTATACATCATATATATTCAGTGATATTTACTAACCCTTCTTTTTATAATGTTTTAAAAGAAATTGAAATTAAAAATATATTTTTGATATCATAACAGTCTGTTGTACTAATTGGTTTTTTTTGTGT
Source organism: Lissotriton helveticus (assembly GCF_964261635.1). NCBI lineage: Eukaryota > Metazoa > Chordata > Amphibia > Caudata > Salamandridae > Lissotriton > Lissotriton helveticus. Next base: position 1,635,498,274 of record NC_136061.1, on the reverse strand, counting down.
GTTTTTATCATAAGCTGTTCACATAAATGTGTTGCGATTTAGCCAGTTCCTTGTAGCTAAAGTCTGCCTGGGTGTATGCTTTTTCAAAAAAAAGACTAAATTTATGAATACATTCAGATATTGGGGTTCCCATATAGTCCGTGCTATACATTATGTATGCCTACACCTAGCCTAAGTATATACGTGCAATGCCTGGCATGTGAGTGTGTACCCTGCCATTGATATTATGTACTATATTTAAAAATCTAACATATTAGAGACTGGATAGTGGAAATATGTACTTTGGGTACCTGGTTGAATCATATGATTGGAGTGTATGAGAAAAGTTGGTAGAGTGGGACGAAGGGTACGTTCAGAATAGTTGTATGATTTATGTTATACACTCCCATTTGGAGATATACTATTAGAATGTACTTATTTTGTAACTGTTGGAAAGTGGATTATTACTAATAATCCACTTTCCAACAGTTACAAAATCTATCTACCACTGGTATAAGGCCACCACTAACAGCATGTAGGGCTCAGAATAAGTCTCAGAAAATTATTTCCATGCTCAACCCTTGGTAACTTGGCTGCGGGTGGGCAGGCTTAACTTCTAAGACGTATGTAATGCATTTAAAAGCACCAATTCAGTAAATAATTAAGACACAACACACACTAGAAATCCAATACCAATTTATATAAACATAGGAAATATTTGTATCTTTAAAATGGCACCAAAACAAATAAAATCCAATGTAGGGAACCAGGGACATGATTTTTTAAAGATGTATCACTATGTAACATACAGAAACCTATAGCACCTATTGGGACATCTTGTCACGCTAGCCTGGGACAAAGTTTCAGGCCAACCGTGTTGGAGTGTTGTGTGGCTACCCCTCATGGTAGGTCTCGTCAAAGTTTTTACCTTCTGACTTAAAAACTTTTCTGGAGCTTTTGCTCCTGGGGTCCCTCGAAGCTCTCAGCCAGACCAGATTTTGTGAGGGTTCACTGGCTGGCCTTGCAATGAGCTTCCATTCAAACCTGTGGAAGTCAGACTTCTGGAGCTTTCCAGCGATCCAGGATGGCTCGCGGTTGAAGGTGGGCAGCTTGACTCTTGCGGTTGGTCTCGCGTCACCTTTTGTACGTTTGGACTTAGAAACTCTTACAGGGCTATTTCTCCTGGGGTCTCTTGTGCTCTTCATCAGGCTGGATTCGGTGAGAGTTTGCTGGCTTGGGGTTCAACAGCTCCCGGTCAAACTCTAGAAGTTGGTCTCCATAGCTTTTCAGCAGGACGAACCTGGAGGGCAGGCAGGCTCGCGGTTGAGGATCGCCGACTTGGCTGGCCAGGGTGAGTCGTTCTACTAATGGAGTTTTTTCAAAGTTGTTCCAAATTTCTCCAAACTTCTAGAACTTATTCCTGAAGTTCCTTTGAGGGTCCCAAAGAGTTCAGAACGTACTCCAAGCATCTTGAAGCTCCAAGACGTTCCTTGGAAGTTTGGGACTTCAATTCCCACAATCCACTTCGACAAAATCCTTACAAATCCACTGGTTCTCCTCCAGTCTGGGAATTCTTGGTGATGATGGTCCAGGTGAGCTCTGTTAACCTGTAGCTTGCAGGGAGTTCACTCTTTAGTCTTTTTGAAGCAGATTTGATCCACAGGGCTGTAGTTCCAGATTGTGTAGCAGGCGCAGTCAGTCAGGGCTTGGTTGGTGCAAATCAAACTTCCAGCATGGACCCTTCTTCTTCTTTTAGTTTCAAGCAGCAGATCTGAGAAGCACTGCCCCTCTCAGATACTTATTTAGTGTTCTCTGGGGTCACATAGGAGGGCACTCCTGTCCAATGAGGTGCAGGGCAACACCCAAGAGCATGACCATTTCCTCAAAAGTATGGCACAATGGTCTTCCAGATAGCACTATTTCTCCAAAATCCAATAAGGCTGAAGTCTCTTAGCAGAGAGAGGCAAAAGCTGGCTAAACCAACCTTTAGGATGGTGCATCTCCATAGACTCCCTCCCCCTGGCATCTGCTCACTCCTTCCTTAAGCCTGCAATCTGGCTGGGTTCAGAGGGTAAAGGTGTAAATTAAACTGGCTTCTTCTGCCTGTCCTCTCCTTCCTTTGAAGATCATTTTTATGACCCCCTCCCCCTTGCACTAGCATTCCTATGCAGCAGAACATACTCCACCCAGATTGGCTCTTCGCCCCAGGTGCCCCTTATCACTTCATCACAGCGGCATAGCTACTCCACTTAACTCTGACCAATCAGAGCAGAGCACTGGAAGGCTGAATTTTGGCTTGCAGACAAGAAAGTCTTATAGTGTATTGTCTGCACAGTTTAGAATAAATTCAACAATAGCACATTGTTGGATTTATTAATACCATTCTACTGAGTCCTTGAATTATATTTTTTGTGTTTCCTGGCGGGAGTTATTAATTAATAACCTTTTACCATGTTAACCTATGGGCTGGGGATCTGTAATAGGGACAATTAACTGGACAATTTCTCCAACACCAGGGCTTTAAAAACGTCCTTTATAAGGACCCTGCCTATATCTACAGGACCCCCACCATTGAAACACCTAAGGGAAACTTTATCACTTCTGAATATGTAAACATATTGCAGATCCGCACTCCACCATGCGCCTAGCACAAAAGTCGATTTTGGGAAGCACTTTATTACACTGAGGGAAGTAAAATGTGCAATGTCACTATCCCCAGGGCATATAAAACCGATTTTATAAGGGTTCTCTTTATAAGTACCTTACCCCCGCCCACTGGGATATTTAAGAGAGATCCTGGGGTACCTAATATGCCAACATAGTGTAGTGTATTAATACGTGAGTGACCCAAACATCAAAGTTGAGTTTGGAAGTTTGGACACAATTTACATTTTAAAAGCAGTCTTGCAACACAGGGCTGCTTTTAAACTGACCTCAGGCCTCAGCAGCGCACACATGAGAGTGCAGAAATGACTGCTGGCCTCTAAACTGCCATGCCCTTTTATATACCAGGGACTTAAAGGTATTTTTAATCCCCCTGCCGTGTTATGTACTAGGGCTTTACAGGGGAGGTCATGTCAATCATAGGGGTACCTTAACCCAATGTGCACCATAGTATATGGATGTGTTTTCACTGTATTTTAAGTGTGTTTTCAGCATAGCACTGGCCTTGGGTCTGTTTAAACAGAGGCCAGGGACAGTCAGAGTCAGTTACTGCCAGTACCAGTCAGCCCAAAAAGGGGGTGCTCATGGCACAACGATGACATTGCAACAGAAACCCATTAAAATGCTTGGTTATAGAGTGTTAGCATTATGTTTGTCTGACCATGTAAACTTGTTCAAAATGTCCATACACATACTGACTGGGAGGAGGAGCTGGAGGGTTTAGTAAAATTGTATTAGGTGAATATTTAAATGGGTATGTAGTGTGAGCTTTGTAGTTAGGTATGGACATAGTAAATTGCTGTTAGATATAGTATAGTGTTAATAAACATAAGTTTATTACCATTGAAAGTTAACATAGTGCATTTAGAATAGTTTTAAAAGTTGTACTTCCAATCTATTTTTCCATGCATTGCATTCTCCATCCACCACTGTCGGATACAGTCCCAGGGCTTGAAGTAGCAAGGACATGTTGATAGAGTAGGTTATTGTAGTTGTTGTGGCATTGGTTTGGCTATTTATGCTCTTGTCTCCAACACAGGTGTGGAGGATGAACCGCCATGTTTCAGTCAACTAAAATTATACTCTGAATATGGTGGATGGAGTAGTAGCTTTTGATCACTCCCTTATTCTGTTTAAGGTATAACGCCATCAACAGAGGAAGGAAAATGCTGCGGAGACAGCAGACAGTTGATGGACTTTCCTCTGTCAAACCGCCGTGGTGGGCGGACCTCCATTGTGACAGACTGATAAACAGATGGTTAAATACAGCCGGTCCACATCTGGCAAGCTCTAAATCAGGCCCTTATTTTTAAATTAAAAAATAAAGATGACTAATTTTTTATTTAAAAAATTGTAAAAAACATTTCACTAACTTCTATTCATCTAAGATTATTACAATAATATGGGACAACACACCTGCACTGACATAATATTTTATTACATTTTCAAATAATGTTTTTATCTTTAAAGTATAAAATTAATGTTAATTATCCCTCCCATCCCGTATGGTATAATTTGTGTTCATTCTATCACAATCTTGAAAGCTTATTTCATATTATTCAATTTGTGATATAGACTGACAAAAATAATATGTTAGTGAAAATATATGGTATGAAAGTTTTACTATATACTTTAAAAATCAAATAATTCTCCCTTTTTTGCTAAAATATTTATTAATAATCTTACAAATAACCTAAATATATTTTATTTTAAAATCTAAGGGCCTGATTACGAGTGTCTTTTGACTGCCGCACTCACAGTGGCGCAGCAGTGATGGTCCAGTGTAAGGCTAATTATGACTTTCCAAGTCGTACCAGAGGTGCATCAGGGAACAGATGTTCCCTGGTGGTGGCAAAGCTGCGCCCCAATGTAAAATGCTCAGCGGGACTGTGTCAGTCCCCCTGAGCATATTACGAGTTCCATGCACTGCCCGCCATTTCATGGCGGGAGCCCCGCCTTGAAAACGCTGGTGGTGCAGGAACAAAGGGGGTCCTGGAGGGCCCCCATCCTCTTGCGATGGGGATATATTCGGGGGGGGGCGTCTGAATTCCCCCAAAGTTCCAGCACGGCATGGAAGTCATCATCCATGCCGTGAAGGAGCGTTTTTGCCGTTCCCATTGCAGTGCCTAATTTCCAGGCACCGCCATGGGAACGGCAAAGGACCTCCCGCCTTACACAAGTTCAACTCATTATGAGGAGAGCTGTCCTTGTGCATCTTTGGCACAGCTGTGCCGGCGGAGAGCCAGCACAACTGCGCCAAAGTTGTAATCGGCCCATTATTTACTTTCATTAATTTTACACCTTTTGTGTTAGTGTGATTGGTTCATTTCTATGGCAGAGCACTGCGGTACCAGCAGTTGGATATATACGGTGCTTGATTTCCTCCAAGTCTTTACTGGAGTTCATTTGAGCCTGTTATATCACTAGCGCTACTGTAGTAGATGTTAATGTGTATTTTGAGAATCGCAATTTGGTTTATTCTTATGTGGGGGACCATTTGGCCTTTGTATGTTCCTCCCTAAGCGTTTCTTCAACTTCACTTTATCCTTCCCATATCTGTTCTAATTATACCCTTTTTTCCAAATGGCTTACCTTTGTACCATTGCTAAATCCTATATCACTATGGGTGAAGATCTCCGCCATTGTGGTGAAGATCGCCTACATATAGAGGGGAGACATATGGATGGAGATTTCCGGTCAGAGGGTTGTGAAGTGCATTTTTGAGCATGTAAAGGAGTACTACTTTATGTACTCCAGAACAACTTTTCTGGCAAGGTTGGTACCCCTTGGAGCACTGTGACTTTTTGAGGCCTCTTTAAAATCTTTATTGATCTGACATCTCGATCTCTGCTCAACATGGCAAGTGATTGTGGTCAGTAATATTTTCTACTTCATTATTTGGTGTTGTGTGTGCATAGCATCCATTGGAGTAATACTTCATTCATTTCTATTGGCTATCAGCCTGATTCATCAAGCCGAATTGCGCTCGCAAAGGGCCAGATTCAGAGAATCTGGCCCATTGTAAATGTAAATGTAAATGTAAATGTAAATGTATTTCGATTTATATAGCGCACGTTTCACCCAGGGGTCTCAAGGCGCTTGCTTAGGGAACCCGTCCTGGTATTCCCCTGTGAGAGATACCCCGGCAGGGTATTCACAAGGTGAAAGCCAGGCATCCCGCCGCGAGGGGCCGTAGTGGAGATTAAGCAAGCTATTGCCCAGAGTCGCAGAGTGTGACCCCGTGAGTCGAGTAGGCACCGGAGCGAGAATTGTCGAGTCCGTGGAATTTTTGAGCCCGAGACCCGCCGAGGCGGGGAATCGAACCCTGGTCCACGGCTGATCTCAGCTTCCGGGTCTGCCGCCTCTAACCACTGAGCCACACTTCTCCACAATCCATTGCGAGCGCAATTTTTGCATTTGGGATTCATCATCCCAAATGCAAAAATCGGTAATTGCTAATTTGCTAAATTGCGAGGAATTACATTTAAGGAATCTCTATTTGAGATTCCTTAAATGCTATTCATCAACCATTCTTAAATTGCTAATTCGCAATTTCGGGCCGCTATTTACCGAGAGGTCAGACCTCTCGGTAAATAGCAAAAACTTAGAAAAATGCTTTTAAAAGCATTTTTCTAAGTTGCATGTTGCACACACACATGTCCTTTGGACATGTGTGTGCGCAACACCAGTTTCAATTTGCATTTAAGGGGTGCTACAGGGTGTCCTTTGGACACCCCGGGCACCCTTTAAATCGCTATCTTATTTGCGAGTAGCAAATTGCTAATCGCAAATAAGGCATACTCCCCATTCATTCCTATGGGCCTTTTGGCCCATAGGAATGAATGGGGAGTTATTCCTTATTTGCGATTAGCAATTTGCTACTCGCAAATAAGGAATGTGTAGGAATCGCTATTTATTTAGCAATTCCTACATGAATACCGTTTTGCGAGTCCTTAATAGCGATTCGCTATGAATCGCTATTAGGGGCTCGCAAAACGGCCCGTTGATGAATCAGGCTGTAAGTTCTTTACTACTATGTTCTTTACTATAGATATAGCCTAAGTCCATTAGCAATGGCTTCATTTTCGAGAGGTAGTGAAAGTGTGCTCTCTTGACATATTGGGATCTGTATGTGCTTTAAAAGATCTGAAGACATTCCACCACTCTCGACGCCGGTGTTTGCCCTGCATTAATTGCCTCTTTCATTTTATTTTTCAATGTGGAGGTTGCCCCCCGCTCCAAGACTCCCACTCCCCTTCCCAACCTGCTGACAGGCATGTTCTCACCTACAAGCGATGCGCTATGTAATTAGACGCTGTAGTGCAGGCAGTGGTGTAGCAACTCCTTTTGCCGCCCATTGCTGCACTGCAGCTGCATGTAAGAGCGGGGGTGCTGGGATTCCTGCATTTGTCCCGTCGGGCGCAGGTAAGAGCAGGGGCGGAGAAAAGGCCGACGCACCCAAATCTCTTACCTCCAGGGGCGAACAAACCCCAATCAACCTGCCCTTGCTATGACACTGAGTGCAGGCGGCGACATGTCCGTTGGCAGGGACAACGCGATGCAAAGTCTGCGTACCCTTTTAAAATAGTTAAAAGAGGTTTCGTTTGATGTAGTATGCATATTTTGTGTTTAACTTATAATATTGCGTAGATAAAAGTACATTTAGTTTCTCAGTTTGGTATAGAAGGTTTTAGGTTTGGTAGTTATTTTTTTTCTTCTTTAGTTTCAGTTTCTGTTTACATTTAGAGGTAACAATTATAAATTAGTTATTAAACTGTTTTAGCTGAATTTCAATAGTTGTACTTACTTTTTGAAGCAGTAGTGCTTTCTCATGAGGAAGAGTAACAGGCTTTAAACATTTATAGTTTGGCGTATCCCCTAATTATTGACCTTCACTAATTGATAGTTTCTCTCCTTTGTTACCCATTTTTCTTTTAAATGTGATTGAATCTCTTGTTCTGATTTCCTAATATTTTCCTGGGCATTTTCCTTATATGGAAAATACTAACTTATGTAAATTGTGAACATATTTGTTTGGGTTCACAAACAATCTGCTACTGAACGGACTCCTGATCCTAGGGTCATCAACAGTGATTGTTTAGGCAGGTTGATGGTTAGGGTTTTTCCGGCTGAGGTGGGGTGATCGTAAGTTGAGAAAGGTCAGGCAGGGGAGTTTGCATAAGAGATGTTTGCATTTATAGGCTTATATGTGTATTTCATTAAATTAAAGTTTTTGTAATGTTGTAATTTTGGGTGGGGGGCGGGTTCGAGATATGTATTAGGAGTGAGGGAGGGGGATGGGGTTAGGTAAGTCACTGTACTTAGTGAGGCTTAGGTTTGTAAGGCATTTGCCAAGGTAGTTATAAAATGTGATGTGCACCTGTTCTAATAAAGCGGCCTTTTACACACAAGGACGGTGTGGTTTGCTCTCCCCCCACCCCTCCCCCCCAAGGGATGGTGCTGTTCTGCCTCCGAGATTCAGGAGTCTCCGTCGGTCTCTCACACGTCATCGTGTGAATTAGCGTCCTTTGAACCGGGCGTTAAATTCAACCTCCGCTTCATTGGTTGCTATGTGTCATGTAACCGTTGACATCACAACGTGATTCAGGGCGGTCATTTTGGATTGGATTCACAATCAGTTGGACTGTGTACAAAAGTGGCTTCTTCAAGTGGTTCACTCTTTATAATAAGTAACGAGCTGTAGGATTGACAGTTTTAACACTTGCTTGCCTACTTTTATCAGCAAACCGCTCTTTGAACATCAAATTGGCGCTGAATGTTACGTTCTTTATTTTTATCTAATCCAGAATTGTTTGTTCTGTTTTCAAGAGATAGGGGTATATTCTCAGTAACATGGCAAGTGCTCAACAAGTCCTACAACTAACAGCATTTTTACCATTACCTGGAAAACCTAAAAAACCCTGGAAAATTTGGTATCACTCATTTGAAAACGTTGTGGCTGCAATTGTTGTAGAGAAATATTCCCCAAAGAAAAAATGGCACTACTGTTTAGTTATCTGGGCAGTGAAGGACAGCAAACATATGCCAATTTACCACCATTGAATGCACCCTCTGGTAATGCTGATCACTCGAATGTTTACACTGAGGCAGTCCATAGACTGAGTAAGACATTTTTGAACATCCTAGTGTTATGTTGGAGCACTTTAATTTCATGAAGAGAAAGCAGGAAGTTGCCAAAACTGTGGAAGAATACATTTTAGCTCTCAGATATGTGGCATCTAATTATAATTTTGATCCAGCACTTAATACTTAAATTAGGGATTTTTTTTATAGCTGTTCCTCTAAAAAAGTCCAATAGCAAATATTGAGTTGCTGAGATCCTTCACACACTGAAGTGATAGCTATTGCTAAAGGGATCGAACGTACTGTTGTTCCCTCCAAGTATATTTCTAATGATTTGCTCAGCAACTCTGTTGTCAATTTAGTTCAAGATGCTGATTCTGTTAATACTATTTCCTTCAAGAAGAGGGCTATGAAACCTTTTCAAAAGAAATCTTGAATAGTATGTTTCAGGTGTGGGTCTCGTTCACACTTGAGTAATAGTCCCACATGTGCAGCTTTGGAGAAGAGATGTCTCAAATGTCGCAAAATTGGTCATTTCCAGTCTGTGAGCAGAGGAAAGAATGTAGTACAAGTGAGCAATGAACAGCTTAATGATGAATGCTTGCAGGATGAGTTCCACAAGATGGTTTTAACTATTGATACTGATGATGTTTCTCAATTGAGTCACAAATCTAAGGGACTGTTTTGTCCGGTGAACATCAGTGATGTTTCACTAAATATGATGGGGACTCAGGTGCACCTGTCACCATAATTTCAGATCATCTTTTTACACAGCATTTGTTTGCCAAGGTTCAGTAAAAACAAACAGATATTTTACCTACAACTTATGGAGATAACCACATTGATGTTAGACTTCTTTACAGGGAATTTGTCATGTTTGGGTAGACATGTCAAAACTAAGTTATATGTTGCGGTAAAATGCAAAAATATTGTGGGCTGGCAGGATTTAGCACAAATGGGTTTAATACGTGTTCCCGTTTCAGAGAATCCTGTACAACTAAATGACACACAAGTGGCACTTATAGCTAATTTATGTGATAATGAGAGTGATGACTTACAAAACTTTTTGGGAAGTTTTCCTGCAGTATATGAGTCAAAGGTTGGTAAGATCACCAGGTTTGAGCATGTAATTAAGCTCAAACAGAATGTCATTACAATCCTCAAAAGGTCAGATCAATTCCTTTAAGCATAGTGGGTGATCGCAAACACTTGTTCGAAAAGCTAGTTTTGGAGTCAAAGATTCATTAGAGTGGGTCGGCCCAATTGCAGTAGTCCGCAAAAAGGGTGGGGATATTCATCAATGTGCTGGCTTACAAACCCTCAACAAGAATATCATTGTTAACTGCCATCCTCCCCCTAAAATCCAGGATTTACTTGCTATTATGAGGGGTGCCAAGGTCTTTAGCCTCTTGGACTTAAAGTCTGCATACCATCAGATCCCTCTAGCACCAGAATTCTGTAACTTAACCACCTTTGTGACTCCATTTGATGCTTATACATTTCTGAGATCGCCCTTTGGTTGGCCTCAGCTGCAAGTATTTTACAGAAATGTATGGATCGCATTTTGGGAGTGCATTTTGATTGTGTGCAGGCCTATCAGGATGATGTTCTGATATTTTCAAAGACTGTGTCAGACCACAAAGTGATTATAAGAAAGTATTAAATATCTTCTAAGATATGGGAATCATTCTTGGGTGTGACAAGGGCAAATTCTTGACAGACAACTTGGATTTTTGGGTCATACCATAACTTCTATGGGGATCAGACCCAAATTTGCTCTCAATCAAGCTATTGCAGAGATTCCACCTCCTAAAGATAAAGACACATTAAGATCAATACTGGGAATGAGTGAAATTAATCCAGGTTTGTGCCTGGGTATGCTCAAGTTGTTCAGCCTTTGTGTTCTTTACAAAAAAGGATGTGCTATTTACGTAGGAGACCATTTCTAATGAAGCTTTTCAATGCGTGAAAGACTTAATTTTCAATGCTCCTGTGTTGTCATCTAACATTTCTGAGCAAAACAAAATTCTCACTGTTGATGCTAGTCAGTGTGGCCTAGGTGCTGTACTGTGTCAATATATTTCAGCTAAAGAGCATACTATTGGTTTTGCATCCAGAAGTCTCAACCAAGAGGAGTCTCATTATAGTACAATAAAGAAAGAGGCTCTTGACTGTTCCTGGGCTTTGGAAAAAAGTAAGAAATTTTTAAGGGGAACGCTATTTGAGATTTTCACCGACCACAAACCATTATTACATCTTTTAAATGGCAACAGAACAGGAAAGGCCTCTGCTGGATTGGTGAGACTTTTGTCTCATTTACAAGAATTCAATTTTGTTATCAAGTACATTGCTGGTGGACGAAATGCCAGGGCTAACTGCCTTTCCAGAATGCCTTTGCAAGGTACTGAACAAGATGACTCACATGATGCTGTAGAATGCATTGTTGCAAGCATAGAAGATATGTTGTGGTCAGTAGGTTTGGTGCATTAGAAAGACTAGTTGGATGCGACACAAAAGGATGAAGTGTTACAAATGGCGATGGATTTGGTAGGAAAAGGGTGGCGCTCTCTCCCGTTGCCCCTCAAATCTTTTGCACAAATAGCCACAGAATTGTGTATAGTTAGAGGAGGCCTGATGTGTGCTGATGCAAGTGTTCCCCCTGTGGCACTATGCAGTAAACGCATTGAAACCGTACATGAAGGTCATCTAGGGGTGGGTGGAACCTGTAGAATTCTCAAACAGAATTTTTGGTGGCCATCAATGGATAAGGACGTAACACACTGGATTGGTAAATGTCAAACCTGTTTGTTGTCTCACAAACACTGGAAAACCACTCACACTCCTTTGTATGTTGTTCCTATACCTAATGAGGCTTGGAGTAAAGTTGCTTAGATTTCACAGTACCCTTGATGTGATGACAACTAGTATCTCATGGTTTTAATAGACTATTGCTCAAAATGGGTTTACTTTGAATTGACAACTATACCTAACACCATGGCAGTCATAAAGTCCATAAATAAGCTTTTGAATAGCGAGGGAAGTTCAAAAGAGTTGATAACTAACAATGGGTCTCACATCAGGTCCGCACTGATGAGTAACTTCTTGTTATCTCATCATATCAAACATCTTAGAGTTGCTCTTTATTGCCCTTCTTCCAACGGACTTGTGGAACGAATGAATAGGTTCATGAAGGAAGGGATACAAACAGCTCTTGCTGTTAACACGCCTGTGGAAGAATTATTGAGGAGAAAGCTTTGGTCTTATTTGATTTCGCCGCATTTTACCACTGGGATCTCTCCTTTCCGCCTGAAGGAAACCAAGGGACAATTTGTGTGTGACTGACAGAGAGAAAATGTTACATACCACTTCTCTACGACAAAATATGTAAAAATGTTATTTTGATTCTAAACATAAGGTGAAAGATCTAGATTATAGAGTAGGAGATTGGGTTATGATCAAAAGCCCAGTCAAGGTGAGAAAAGGGGGCATCTATTTTTTCATCGCATGTTCAAGTTTTGATAGTGTCAAAAGGTTATTTGTGTTTTTAATAAACGGGGATGGTGGAGTAGGAAGTGGTTGGTCAAACTTTTTCCTGAACAGGCAAGTAGGCTTTTGCCAGTAAAAATGTGCAGGGGAATGAATTAGGTGACATTTCTCATTGGTTTTGCGATGAGACATTGATCCAGGACAGGAATATTAACTCAGTACTTGCTAACACACACACACATCCTAGGTTGCAAACTGCCAGCACGGTAGGTGTACAAAGGACTCATGTGATTCAATCTGAAGACTCTGCAGGCCTTTACAAGACACAGCTGATGCATGATATTCAGTGACAAAATTGATTCAATAACCAGGCTGTCACGTAATGTTGCTATACCTGTAAAGTACAAAGACTTTGGGGCATATCATCAACGGCCAGCGATAATTATCGCTGGCCATGTTTAACGTGCAGAATATTAACGGCGCCTATCGGCGGATTCTATTGCCCGCTGAGCGCACTATCAGCAACGTACGTCGCATGTGGCGATAGAAATTCAGGCAATATCGGCGATAAGGGGCAATATCGCAGGATTGCACAAAAGTGACCCCGCACCCTTTAACAGTTAATATGATAATAATACAGTTTCAATAGTGTTATTCACATAGTTCAATTAACTTTCCAGTCGTTCTCCCAAAAATTCCAAAGTCAGGTTCTTCAGCAAAAAGAGATTCTTTATTCACAAATGATGATTAAAACCAATAGCCAACGCGTTTCGTCCGTAACCGGACTTCTTCAGGGCTTGTCAAAGTTCTCTTTATAGCAAGACTTCACAATGGTCTTCACACTTGAGGTTCAGTTAATTTAAAAAAAAACAATAGGTAATCATAATTCCATGGTATAAGAAGTTCCCATTTTTGATGGATAAAAGCAGTAAAGGCCGTAATAAGAGTGTCGGCGTGTCGTGAAGCGTGTAGTCATCTGGTTGGTACCAGATGAATACACGCTTCACGACACGCCGACACTCTTATTACGGCCTTTACTGCTTTTATCAAGTGTGAAGACCATTGTGAAGAATCTCTTTTTGCTGAAGAACCTGACTTTGGAATTTTTGGGAGAACGACTGGAAAGTTAATTGAACTATGTGAATAACACTATTGAAACTGTATTATTATCATATTAACTGTTAAAGGGTGCGGGGTCACTTTTGTGCAATTTGATTTGAAAACCAAGTTTCTTGGCTTTCTATTATTGGGATCTAGGGGATTGTGTCCCAGACCTCCTGCACCTACACATTCGTATACCTTAGGGACTTCGTCACCAGTGCGGGCAGAGCAGCCTTAATCCCCTGTTCCGGTTTGAATTCAATATCGCAGGATTACCTGCGATAAAAAAAAAAGGGTTAGACAAAAACATTGCTGATAGGGAGATGGGGACTCAGCATAAAAACCCATCTCCAATTATAGACATAGCCAAGTCAGAAAATTAGCAGGTTTAAGAAACCTGCGATAAAGCCGGTTAGCGCTAGTTTAAATGTCGCTAGGCCGGTTAGCGATTTGATTGATGATAGGGAGAATGCCTGTTTGCGATTAATATCGCTGTAGTTCACACGGGAATGCCTACCTCGCATCTCATTAGCGAGGCGAGGCGATAAGATTATGGGCGCTAGGCATGGATTCCCACGTTAGCGTGTCCATGATGATAGGGCGTTAACATTATCGCCGCTTTTCGCCCGAAAACTGACGCAAAAGCGGCGATAATGTTAACGCCGGCCCTTGATGATATGCCCCTTTGTTCTCTATGAATTATTACTGTACAGGGCATGTTTGTTTTATAAGAGGTCAGAAGATGTAAAGATGAGTACTTGGGTAGTCCTTCTTTTATCACTGGCTATTAGTTTAGTTGCACTTGTAATAGAATTTCATGGTAGGGCATTACAGTTATGCTTGTGGCAACCATGTTGTTGTTTAACTTATGGCTCGTGGCTGCTCACTTGAACTGTGTGTTCTGAATGCTCCTGCCAAGGCAGTTTCAGACAGAAAGCACAGGACGAGGATGCACATCCGTGGCTCCTGTATCTACAGGACTGAACTTGGAAAGCAAAGGAACTGCTACTGCCTCTCCAACTTTCATTTATCGCAGCTCCACATTTACATATGATCATTGTATGAACCAAGACAAATGGCACAGATCTCAAGCAGTTCAAACTGAGTAACTGTGTTAACTTATTCAGCTTTGACACTTGTCTTCAACGAAACTCGGTCATTCTGTTCCTTAAAATTACTTCTTTGTTAAAGTTCTTTAATACTTGTAAGTCTCAACTCGTTGTATTTATTATTATTTTGAAACGTCCAGTTTCCTGAATCGCAATACTTCTGAAAGTATTTCTCAACACATTTAAACATTTAAAAAAATCACGTAGTGCTGTTATATATGTAAATATATCACGTTGAATGCGACGGAGACAAATTGATTTGCTTTCGTACATCGCCCTCTGCTGTATATTTAGAGAATGTGCTTCAATCGCAGACTTTATTTTCTTCAGTGGTTTGATGCTCCTTTAGCGGATTAAAGGAAGAACGATTACATTTATTTGTCGTTTTTTATTCAATGATTCTATCATGAATCACGAACCCCACCAAAACGGTGTTCAAAGCGCTGTATAAAGCATATTTAAAACACAGAGAGGGAATGGTGTAGTCAAGGCATTAAGTGGGATGAAAAAACTGGGAGGTCTCTCGAAGGGGCGAGGCCGATGTAATTAAGGGTATGGCTTAAAACACCGAAGCTAAAAATCTGTGCTCAGCATAGTGTGCCACCTGGACTTGTATTTTTCTGTTTCCGTCATTGCATCCAGATATATGATACAACAAGTAACATTATACCTACAAGAAGTCAGGACTGTTGGCTTTCTCAATGGTTGTTAGTTGCATAAGATAAATAACTAACAACTATGGTTTTGTTGTATATAATATTGAAAAGCTTCCACTTAAAGTCCTGGTGACACCACGACAATGTTGCTGCTCCTGAGTGTCAAAAAAGGGAAGGGAAATCCAGAAAGAAAAAGTCTCTTTTTAAAGGATTTCCTTTCACCTTCAACGCTCACCTGGCATGGCGTCATGCTGTAACTTCTTCACTAGTGAGAAGCGAAGCGAGCAGTGTGAGTAGCGCACATCAATGTGCCTGCTGTCACCAATAGCGGATCCTGGAGGAAGTGCTGCGGGGGAGGGGCAGGGTAGAGGGTAGTAAACTCCGGCGTAATGCCGAACGGAGGTAAGAACATAAATAAAACGAATTACATTGCGCACGCTGCATTGCCATTTGGCCTCCGTTCAGCCATACGCCAGAGTTTACTACCACCTAACCCCTACCCTGCCCAGCCACCTCCCCGCCCCGCAGCACCGCCTCCAGGAGCCGCTACTGGAGCCTGTCACTGCAGTCCAGAAAAAACGGACCACCTGTGCCAGGACACAAAACAGAGCCTGATAGAGACCTGTTTCGAGGCCCCCTTTAAAAAACTGCCGATGTTCAGCACTTGTGAGACCCAGCCAACTTAAAGTCCGGGGTGTAGTGCTTGCATTTGCTGTATGATTTGTGACGGATATGCTACTTAATGTAGAGTCCTAGCATGAACACGGGCTAGTGTTCAGGAGTGATGTAACACACTTTACACCCACCCACCACAGACGCCATGGTGTCACATGACGCTGCCAATAAAAGGGGCCGAGCGCACGTGCTCGTGGCCATTCCCACTACCCCTAACTGGTGTCCGTGTGCACGTCATTGCTGCTGTCCACCATGCGGGCCTAGGGCCCTTCCCAATTCTACACTGGCGACGAGGCCGGTAGTGCAGCCCATGCGTGCCACTACCCACAGCACATCCGGAAGAAAAAGGGGAGGAGAGCTGCCCGCCTAGAGGGCATCCCCTGTAGCGAGGCGCAACGCGCCGAGAAGCCGGTGGGCACGTCGGAGCCCAGCAGCGACCGGGAGCCCCACAGCAAGCCGACCGGAGCCCACCCGCGTCGACCGCCACCAACGAGTGCCACCAGAAACAGCGGACCGCCCAGTGCCCACCTGCGACGGCCGCGAGGCTGATACCCCCACCGGAGAGGTGCACGGGCCGGGCGGAGCCCACCCGCCACGACCGCGACGGAGCATCTGGCCCGCCGGCCGAAGGTGAGCTCCAGGGGCGAAGTGCCCGCCATGAACTATGCCAATTATCTAAGCAGGACCAGCGGAGCTCACCCGTGGCCTGCCCGAGTCGTCCCCTGCCCCCGCCGCGTGTGTGCCTAGAAGCGGCAGGGCACAGAGACTGAAGACGGCGTGGGGAAGTGTGGCCGGACCCGCGACCAAGATAAACAACGAGGGGGAGGGAGCGGAGTAGCTAACCGCCTCCCGACCCCCCTCGCAACGTGATCCGGGCCAGCGGAGCCCACCCGAGGCCCGCCGGTAGCACCCCCCCCCCAAAGGAAGACTCTGCAGCGCCAGCGGAGCCTACCCGCGGCCTGCGACGTACATGGCAGGTCTCCGCCGCGCAGCGTGTGCAAGTGGAAGCTGCTGCGGCGGGAGACCGGGGAAAGTGAGGCCTGCCGCACCGGACAATCACCAGCGTCTACATAGGCAGAGCCGGCGGAGCCTACCCGCAGCCTGCCTCAAGCACCCTGTCCCGAGGTGAGTGAACAGAAGGCAACGCGGAGCTCACCCGCCTGAGGAAGCATCAATGCACAACCCCCCCCCCACCCCCCCCCCCCGAGGACTGCCGGAGGCTGCCGCGAGCGAGGAGGGTGGAGAGGTTTGCAAAGCCTGCATGCGGCCAGCGCCGCCGAGTCCAAGTGTGCCCCACCTCCTAGGCTTCCCGGCTGAGTAATGAAGCGCCTGCATGCGGCCAGCGCTGCCGAGATTAGACGAGCCTCCACCTCGTGGGCTCCATGGACAGAATAAAATGCCTGTAAGCGGCCAGCGCCGCCAAAAGTAAGCTGTGCCAATCAAGTCTTCAAAGACTTTACCCCCTGCACATCACTTACCGACAGAACTGCCTCGCTATCATGCCTGCTCACTCCCACCCCAAAAGTACACAAAACTGAGGAGGGACTCACCTGGAAGGCAGCATAAGGCCAGGTGAACAGCAGCATCTCCAGCCCCTGGCGTCCAGTCTCCGGGGCCGGTTCATAGCAGCAGCTCCAACCCCCGGTGCACTGAGACAGTAGAGTGCACATCAGGGGAAGACAAGAGCCACAAGACAGGCTGCTACCAAATCCGGCAACACTGCCACCCAGTGGCCAAAAGCAAAAGCGCACCTGCATCCATAAGGACAAAACAAGCATTGCACAACACAAGATCACTCAGCAGCAGCAAGGGGCAACAGACTGAGTAGCGCCCCCAGGGAAAGCATCTAAACTCCCGCAGCAAGTAAGTGCGCAACAGCGCAGGTGACACCCACACACACCAGCAAGGAGTCGGCGGCTGCCACTCCCAACGCGACGTGGGAAGAGGCGCGAACACCCCACTTAACATCCAAGCACTGACGTCTGGAGGAAACGACTGCCAAGCACTGGAAGAACGTCCAGGGAAAAGACTGCCGCGATCAATGGACGGAGAGAGCAGCGACGCCTTGTGGCCACAGGCGCTCACCGCAGCATCAACTACTCCCGCCAACGGTCCAAAGCATCAAGTACCTGACGACAGCCAAAGCAGCAAGTACCCAACGTCACGCAACAGGCGTCCCAGAACCCTGAACAGTAAGTGCGCAAACAACGCGCCACGTGGCGACGCACAGCCACCGCAAGCAGAAAGAAGAGCGCAAGCAGCGCCACCGCGCAGAACAATTATCGCGAACGACCACACAACGTGGCGTCTCCCAGGAGCCGATCCGCAGCATGATCGCCCATCAAGTGCTGACCCACGACGGGTCCCCAAAACTGTTGTAGCGCAAAGTCTGACAGGACGGCCGAAGGCAACCTGCCAGGCATTGGCAGAAGTGGACCGCCAAACGGTCCAGGACGTTCAACCATGAAAAGGTCTACGGACGTAGACCCACGAACGTCACCAACAAGCATCAAGAAAAGAAAGCATCAAGAAAAGAAGGTTCGCGACACCAACTCTGGCTGCTGAGGAAGAAGGAGAAAGTGTCCCAGACGGGGACAAGACCAGGGGTACACATGCGGAGTGCGCGCACTGCATGGAGGACCCAAGGTCAGGAGAGAAGACACAAGATCGGTCCAAGTGATGTCGCGATGCAGGAGGAAGAAAAGGAGAGATCCGAGTGGCACGTCTGCCACCGCGAAAAGGAAGGAAGAAAAGGAGTGATCCGAGTGGCACGTCTGCCACCGCGAAAAGGGAGGAAGAAAAGGAGAGATCCGAGTGGCACGTCTGCCACCGCGAAAAGGAAGGAAGAAAAGGAGAGATCCGAGTGGCACGTCTGCCACCGCGAAAAGGAAGGAAGAAAAGAAGAGGTCTGAGTGGCATGTCTGCCACTGTGAAAAGGAAGGAAGAAAAGGAGAGATCTGAGTGGCACGTTTGCCACCGTGAAAAGGAAGGAAATATATCCAGGTGGCCTGTTGCCACAGTTAAGAGTGGAAGGAGAAGTCAGTGCGAAGCAACGTCCCCACAGTGAACCAACCAAGGAAAGAGAGAGGAGTGCAGGAAGACCACTCACACTCCCGAAGAGAAGGAAGGCGACAAGTGCCAGGACAACGGTGTGAGGAACACGAGGCCGGAAGAACACCAGTGGCAAAGAAGACCAGCTGATAGACGATGTTTCCGCACACCCAGGATCTGCGGAGAGGAGCAAGCGAGACCGTTTGTGACATCCACCTTTGGGGTCACACGGACACTGGACAAATGCCAGCCGTGGTGACTCAGGGGCAGAGGCCTCCGGGACGCAGTCCCCGCGACGAGAGACGGTCCTCCGACGCCCATCCGAAAGGTCCGGGGAGGGCGAAGACATCGCAAGCAAAGACAGAAACCAACAGCTACCTCGGGACGAGGCTGCGGAATCTGAGATGAGGCACATCGTCTCCTCCATACCCCCACTGACGGCGGCGTAGGAACAACCTGATGTGGCACATCCAGCCCAGCGCAAATCCGAGAAAGAGGACCTCAAGGATATCCCGTGGCAGGGGAACACCGACGAGAGGGGTCATCCTGGTGAGAGGGATGCCTTGCAACGGATCTGCCTTTTGCCAAGTAGGACAAAGACTACTAATGAAGCTAAGGCCGAGACCGGAAATCGTGCATCATTCCCCGGCGAACGACAAGAACTCTAACTGCACCCGTCGCCAGGGAAGTTAGCAAAAGAAGGACTGTGAGGACAAATTCTGTCGCAGAGTCGTCAATAGACTGGTTCCATCGAGCACCCCCAAACCGGTGCCACTGTGAACTGACGTTCCCCGCAGCAGATTGAACATCATCTGTGATTCCAAGCAGCGGCGGATAAAAGGACTCAGCGGAAGTTGAACACTTTACTGCATCCTGATACAGTTTGTTTTCCCACAGGTTGATTTCTGTATGTGGGTTTTTGCGATTAAAAAATGGGAGGGATGTAGAGTCCTAGCATGAACACGGTCTAGTGTTCAGGAGTGATGTAACACACTTTACACCCACCCACCACAGACGTCATGGTGTCACATGACGCTGCCAATAAAAGGGGCCGAGCGCACGTGCTCGTGGCCATTCCCACTACCCCTAACTGGTGTCCGTGTGCACGTCATTGCTGCTGTCCACCATGCGGGCCTAGGGCCCTTCCCAATTCTACACTTAAGGCTAACAATTTTACTGCCCACCTTTTATCCATATAGAGTATAGTTGTGTGACACCTGTCAGCTAAAACAGACACAAAACACAGTAGTGTTGAAGTTCAAGCACCAACAGCGGTGGTCCTACAACATACCGGCAAAGAGTGATCGACAGTCCAAATAGGTCTGCCACCTTCCCCAGAAACAAATGCTGTCAATTGTTCACGTTTTAAGATTTTGCAGAGGCCCAGACATGATGCTTAAATTATAAAACTTAATTGAAGTTGCCCTTGTTCATTTTTAACATGACCTTCCTGTATTGATTTCAAGCGTTCTGCTTATATTTGCTAGTTTTAAAGGTATACTCATAAGAGGAAAAAATACTGGCTGTAGGTGATTTTCATACTTTTTGTACCGACTAGGACATTAAAATACTGGTCATGTCGGCAAAATAAATGCTGGTTATTGGTGCAGCCTCCGCCCCGCTGTCGGTGGTTTCATGGCCGCCAACAGCTCCCCCTTTCTTCAGAAGCGTTTATTTCTAAGCACGAGTACATGAGCCCCAGAAATGTTCGGGAGCGACCCATCCAGAGAGTATGAATACTTTATCCTCGCGGTTAATATAGTGCAAACTTACCGGTAGGCATTTTGCACCAACTACATTACAGAAGAACCCATTTATGATATTACAGGTTCTTAGATTAAATGATTTTTGCCCAGCATCACATGGCTGTCAATCCGGCGCCGAGACTCGAACCAGCTTACCAAGGGCCAGATTTACAAGCCCCATGCACCTCCTTGTACCACCAATGCGTCACTTTTTTTGACGCAACAGCGGCACAAACAATGCGGCCTACTTACAACATGGTACAAAAGGGGGTGGTGATGGACGGAACATCTGAACCAATCAAAAACTCACACCCAGTCAACAGATCTGGGTTTAATCCATCACCGTTCTTTAGCCCACTCTGCCACCCCAGTTCAGACATGGCCATATGCAAATCAGTCTGACCCTGTGCCTCATGGGAACAGTCAAGCCCGAACTGCCAAGCCATGCCTTCCCTGGACCGGAAACAAGCTGCCGAGGACCGGTTTCTGGCATTTCAGCCGTCTTCAGCCCGGCTTGCTTGAATCCAGTGGCAAAGTGAGCAAGGGACTCACGTCTGAGCATACCCTGCCAACTTATGGCGAACAAAGTGGTACAAAAGAGGGTGGTGATGGACGGAGCATCTGAACCAATCAAAAACTCACACCCAGTCAACAGATCTGGGTTTAATCCATCACCATTCTTTAGCCCACTCAGCCACCCCATTTCAGACATGGCTATATGCAAATCAGTCTGACCCTGTGCCTCATGGGAACAGTCCAGCCCGAACTGCCAAGCCATGCCTTCCCTGGACTAGAAACAAGCTTCTGAGGACCGGTTTCTGGCATTTCAGCCGTCTTCAGCCCGGCTGAAGACGGCTGAAATGCCAGAAACCGGTCCTCGGAAGCTTGTTTCCGGTCCAGGGAAGGCATGGCATCAGTCTGACCCTGTGCCTCATGGGAACATTACAGCCCGAACTGCCAAGCCATGCCTTCCCTGGACCGGAAACAAGCTTCTGAGGACCGGTTTCTGGCATTTCAGCCGTCTTCAGCCCGGCTGAAGACGGCTGAAATGCCAGAAACCGGTCCTCGGAAGCTTGCCTCCGGTCCTGGGAAGGCATGGCTTGGCAGTTTGGGCTGGACTGTTCCCATGAGGCACAGGGTCAGACTGATTTGCACATGGCCATGTCATAACTGGGGTGACAGAGTGGGCTAAAGAACGGTGATGGATTAAACCCAGATTTGTTGACTGGGTGTGAGTGTTTGATTGGTTCAGATGATCCGTCCATCACCACCCCCTTTTGTACTACTTACAACATGACACATTTAGGGAGATGCATCACGTTGTAAAGCCCTGCGTCACATTGTACCTGCATCAGGTATAATGTATGCAGGGTTGGTGTTCCCACGTAGGAAGGCCTCATAAAAGTGACTCCGTGAAATCTCCAAGATTTCACTGGCCACTTTTAGGATGCCACTGCGCCAAAACCTTACGCCTGCTTGAAGCAGGCATAAGGAGTGACGCAGTACAGTCAGTAAGCCCTCAAAGTACATTGCTGGAGTTGCGTTGTGCTTGCAACACAACTCCAGCAATGTGTGACTTTTGGGCCAACAGATCCGGGAGAACTTCTGACATATGTGTTAATCCTTGCGCCATGGAGCACTGTATTGTAAATACAGCGCATCCATGGTGGTGCCAGTGCATTTGACGCTTACACAAGTAAACAGACGCATCTATGCAGATGTGTCAGTTCCTTGTAAATCTGTCCCCTAGTTCTAAAGTCGCTTCATGCTTACCCATTATTTACGATTAGCTCCGCTTTCCTCCAGAGGTGCTTATTTCTCCGTGTGGTTTCATGAGCCCAGGCAATGTCCGGGAGCACCTGTAGGTTTCTGAGTATTAGCCTGGTACCTGAGGTTGATTGATGAGCCCGTGTCTGACACGCTCCCAACCATGCCCTTACAATGTGCATTCATTCCGATCGTGTGGGTCCGTCAAGTATCCCTCACAAGTTCAAAGTATGTTGAACCCCCCTCACCTGGCCTTTCTACTTGACCTATGTTGCCGCAAGTGGATTTAGCCCTGCTTTTTCCTTTCCCTCCTATAGTGCTCAGCTGGAATTGTTCACCCGCCATCTCAAGCTACTCCGCCTGCAGGTGGTTAGTTGTTTGCAAGCTTAACCGCTGCTGCCAGGCCTGGCTCAAACTGAATCCCTAAAGAGACAGGTTTTGCTATCCATTTGCCTGATTATTGGACCTACCCTCCAGTTCATAGGCCCAGGCTCCTTTGTCCCTGTGGGGAAACAGCCGATGGGAGCTCACTGAATTAGGTGATTTCAAAGCAGCGCTGTACCTAATGAGATGATGAGTTACTTATATTGCATTCGCCATCTGCAATTGTCAACCCAGTCTGGCCACAGGTTTACTTTCACTGCTTTCAGTGCACCATCACCACCAGGAGCGTGATTGACCTGTAGCTATCAACACTTAGTAATACTTAGTGGGAGAAAACATTTATGCAGAAGAGACCAGCTGCATCGCTTAACACCTAGTGGCCTCAGTTATATCGCCTTTTCGCAATCCTCCGATGTACCCATTTTGGGGAAATTTTGCTCTCATCCTTAACAAGACAATTTGATCTCGAGCAGGGATTGCTGTGTGTTGATTATACCTTGTGTCTCTAGTCTGTTGGGGAATTATGTGTAATTTGAAATCCCCCCTCAGCCTTATTAGGACTCAAGACTAGCATTGGCTGGTACCAGATACTTTATCTACTGCTATGCTGAGGGGATAGCTAGTTGTATGCCTTCTCAGCCACCATAATCTCTCATGAGCACTTTACATTTCAGCGATCTTTGCGCCAGTCCGGAATTTTACCGAACCACTTCGCCTGTGTACCTTCCTTTAAGCATTCAGTTCTCTTGATAAACTTGGGTGGAGTTGGGGCAATTTGTCTGGCTCCCACTTTACATCATTGCACTTTTATGATCCTCATATCTGCCCGGTGTGGTACATAATTCATGTCTCGCACAACTGTAAGCTTCCTCCCTGATGTACAAGGCCACAATTCCCCCGGTATCATCAGAAAATCCCTATTCGCAGCCCCACAAGCCGGGATATACACGTGCAGTCCTAAAAGCGATCTGTCACCAAATTGCAGACGCCTGCCTCAGTTCAAAATTGTGCCAATCAATCCCTTCCAGATGGATTATTTGTGCCAGGCAGGATACCCCTGCTTTAGTCAGTCTAACTCCTTCACAATGACAGAGTAGTATCATGTACATTCCAGCACGAGGTCACAGTAACTTGTACTACTAAGCTTTAGGTCGGAATAATCATGCACAAAATGGCGTCACCCTCATGCACAAGGCAGCCGCTGTTGACTAAGCATGGCAACGACTTCTGTTCAACCTAAACTGATACCTGCAGGAGTAGTAATCACCTAGCTGCAACATGTACAATAAGATCGCCCTGCCTTCGAGGTACCCGGTTGACCGTGCTCTTTGTAGCGTATATCTTGCTTTAATACTCCTAATGTGAATATTGGTGTTGATGTGCACAATGATACATGTGGCATAAAACCAAAATTGAATCACTGTTGTCGATATCACCTGAGATGATCTCTCCATCAACCCTGAGTCAGAAATACGTGGTCAGGCAGGCCCTGCAACCTAAGCCTGAGCAACTAATTGACAGATCACAGGTACAGTGGCACATAACCAGCAGAACAAACATGCAAACAGGAAAAACCCAGG
This sequence comes from Lissotriton helveticus, assembly GCF_964261635.1. NCBI lineage: Eukaryota > Metazoa > Chordata > Amphibia > Caudata > Salamandridae > Lissotriton > Lissotriton helveticus. Next base: position 1,635,473,993 of record NC_136061.1, on the reverse strand, counting down.
TTAGTCCGCCATAGGCAGCGACACCACAATGGTCCTGCGAGATTGGCCCCAATAAAACGCACATGGCCGGAGGAGTGCACATTTCCAAAACATCATAAAATTAGATGCCACATGAAGTTAGAAACACTCAACGAATCAGGACACAGCACACACAGCCCATGCAGTGATCACTCTCTCCCTATGCTGGACATCTGGACACGTTACCCACTGGCCCTCATCGTGTCCACGCAAGTTTGAAACTCACCTGCATTTGTCATCGGGTGGGAGTCATTTATGACTGCATTACTAGGTCCTCATTCCTTTCCGTAAGTAGAATTTGGAATGGTTTTATGATGCTTCAAGAAATGTATATAAAGGCGCTCAAACCGAGGGTACTTTTAGTCAGTCCTTAGATCCATTTCTGTATGCTGTATTCCTGGCCACAGTGTTTAATTAACCCCTTCTACGCTCATGACGATCTCAGCTCGTCATGGGCATAACCTGCGCTACGCGGATGACGAGCTGAGCTCGTCATGTAACGCGGGTTTTTTAAATCGCAGCGCGCAGCGGGTAAACCGCTAGCGCGCATGTGGTTAAGCCAACTGTTCCCATTTTGCCATACTCCTCTTGTCTTTGTTTTTTCAAGGTAAATTCATATTCGAGCAACACTATGATGTAATCCGCCCCAAGTCCTATATGTAATGTAGCACTGTGAAGGGCACCGTATCTCTTCCTGGAGGCAAGGAGCCCTTCGGGAAGCCCTTCCCTCGAGTTCCTACAGAAATCTCGTTGCCTTTTAAAGGCACAGCGTGAATACAGCACACTTGAACAGCACCAGTTCCCGGGCACAAAATGACTTCCCTTAGCCAATTCAAAAGCTAAAACGGCCTACATATCCCCTAGTGAACCCATACTTTATGCAGAAATGCAGTACAATACTCTGCCTAGAAATGTTTCATTAGGAATTGTTTAACACTGCAGTTCTACCTCACGAGCAGTAAGGTAATTGGATCTGTCTGCCACTAAATTAAGCTCTCATGGTGATAGGGTTTTATGGGCTGAATTAGCACTTCAGTTAGATTTCAGACAGACATATGCTACAAGCTGATGATAAGCCACAATTATTTATAGGCTTGGGCAGGGAAAAAGTGCACACCATTTGTTATGATGCAGGATGCGGTCAAGTGTTTAGGAGGTGGAGATGGGGAGCTACAGGAAAGGGAGGAGTTGGAACAGGAAAGTTCAGTTTAGGATAGGGACGGGGTAGAGAGCAGAAGTGATAATAAAGGCTCCATAAACCCAATACCAAGTGTCTGTCGTAATTCCTGGGATGACACTACAGCTGGCGACAAGGGTGGGATGGCGTGCTATGCCACTGCCCGGACCCCTGGAGATGAGTAACCCCGTCCCGTGGAGCATGTGGAAGAAGTCGCCGTCGCGACACATGCGCCCCGAGTAACGCCGCCGCCGAGATTGCAGAGGCTAGCGGTGAGTGCTTGCAGCTCCGTGGCTGGTCCGCCGCGTGGAGCAGTACTGTGGTAGCGCCGTGAGCGCTGAAGCTCAAGTGCCCAAGAAAACAAAACCGCCACCGAGATCGCAGGGGCCAGCGGTGAACATTTATAGATCCGCGGCTGAGCGGAGAAAGCTGTGAGAGCGCCGGCGAGCGCTGAAAGTGGGAGCCTACCCCTGATGCGGGCCCGTGTGCAGGACCGCTGCTGAGACCACCCTGAACTCACCATCCGTCTGGGACCACCGGCTGCCTTCGGTGAGTGTTGGCCGGCAAAGCCGGGGCCGGGAGAGTGAATGAGGCCAAATCTCGTAAGAAACGAGATTTCAACAACGGCGTCCATTTTGGAATCAGGCAGTGGCTCCCAATCCCCATCAAGAACAAAGAGCGGCCATCTTAGAGTCAGGCCAGGAAGAAAGTTGAGTAAGAAACAAGCACGAGCAAAGGCAATCATAAGAAGAAAGCAAGCACAGGCAAAGGCGATAGCAAGTGGAACAAACAAGCACAAGCAAAAGTCACAAATGAAAGATATGACAAACAGGCTCGAGCAAGGACTATAACAAGTGAAACGAATAAGCACGAGTAAAAGCAATATCGAAGGAGACACAATGTCGACATCACCGCACGGACGTGCTGCGGGTTCCACTGTGACCGCACCTACACCAGTTCAAACGGCCAGGACAAGTGTTGCATACTTGCGCACTCCGGAACCACTTACCCTCATTGCTGGAGGAGGAATGGGCCCCAGGTGGGAGGAATGGTTTGAGGAGTTCGAGGATTTTATGTTGGGGTCAAAGGTCACCGATGATGATGAGAAATTAGTGGCCCTGCGCAACCTCGTTAGAAAGGAGGTCTGCAAAATAATCAAGGAACTGCCAACTGCGAGACCGGATCATACACGAAAGTACGAGATGCTCTGAACAAGAAGTTCTTGCACAAGAAAAATGTAGACTATGAACGATATGTCTTTAATTTAGCCTGTCAAGAAAAGGAAGAACTAATGAGTACATTCATAACAAAACTTCGACGACTTTCTAGATATTGTGAGTTTGACAACTTTTCGACGGATGATGCCATCAGATTATGCATTATCGAAGTATGTCAGTCAGAGACCCTCAGGAGGCGCCTCCTACGGAAGAGCCATACCTTAGATGAAATAGAAGAAATGACCAGAGTCCATGACCAAGCAGAGGAACATGCAAAAAGAATGGAGGCGGGACGTGCTGAGAAGCGAGAACAAGCGTACCGACTACAAGCCAGTACCCCTCGTAGACATTTTCAAGAGAGAGAAGACGGACAGTCAGACCTGCTTCCCGTAAACATCACACTGGACACGATAACCATGAGTCAGGTCGTAGAGACAAGAGACGAGAACGCCCACATAAGTGCTATCGGTGCGGATATGATTTTCCACACACGGACGCCTGTCCAGCAATTGGACAGCATTGTCGAAAGTGCGGAAGGGAGAACCACTTTGAGACTGTTTGTGGGGATTATCGTGCGGAAAGACAGAGAGAGGCAACAAGATCGTCTCGCCCCGCCACAACGCGACATCACGCGAGAGCAGTTCAAAGCCGTCAAGGGTCATCCTCTGTCTCTCCACACTCCAGCAGAGAGTCTTGCAAGTCACAATGGATGAGAAGATCACCATCTCGAGAGTCTAGGTCTGCGTCTCCAGTACAGCTGTACAGGGATGAATACATCAGCATGGTAGCTGATCCAGACCAATTGAAGAGATACCCCAGATTGGACATCCGGGTAGGAAACCATGCAACCAAATTTGTGATGGACAGCGGGGCCTCACTGAATTACATCCCAGTCACTGAATACAAGAAAATGCAACCACCACCCGCCCTTAGTCCGGCATATGTCAAGGTATACACCTGAATGTCGCGAAAGCCACTCACATTCCTTGGAAAATTTGCAACCACTCTCACACATAAAGCTGTGTCTGTGCCAGCTCACATACACGTCATTGAGGGGCCAGATGCTGATTGCCTCCTTAGTCTACCTACAGCTGAACGTCTCCGACTGGTTGAAATCCTGTATCGAGTGAGTGACGATCCAGACATTATTCACAAATTCCCGAAGTTGTTTTCTGGACTCGGAAACATGGCCAAGTGTCAGGTTCCTTTGCACATCAACGAGCAGGTACGACCTGTAGCGCAACACCCGAGGCAAGTTCCTTTCCATCTTCAGCAAGCGCTGGAAGACGAAATCCAAGAATTACTGCGAACAGACATCATTGAACGGACAGAAGGCCCAACCCCGTGGGTTTCACCCGTGGTGATAGTGCCGAAGAAGGTTACGCCAGGAAAAGTACGCCTGTGCGTGGACATGAGGGTCCCGAACACAGCTATAGAGCGAGAACGTCACCCAGGACCCCTTTTGAGTGACATGATTTCATCCCTTAATGGTGCGACGATTCTCTCCTAGACCTGAATAAAGGGTACCACCAGTTGGAATTACACGAGAAATCACGCTACATAACCACGTTTGCCACTCATCTAGGATTATTCCGGTATAAGCGACTCAGCTTTGGGGTTTCCTCTGCCGCGGAAATCTTCCAAGAAGTCATTCGCCAGACTATTCACCACATACCAAATGCGTTAAATTATAGTGACGACATCTTAGTATACGGTACAGATGTTCAGGAACATGACAAGGCACTGGACCGAGTGTGTCATGCCCTCCTTGAGGCCAACCTCACACTTAACCATGAGAAGTGCAAATTCCACCGGTCTACCCTGAAATTCTTTGGACACGTGTTTTCGAGTGCTGGGATGAAACCTGATCCCGAGAAAGTGATGGCACTAAACGACACCAAGAGTCCACAAGATGTGAGTGACCTTAGATCTTTCTTGGGTATGGCGAGTTACTGTGCCAGGTATATTAAAGATTATGCGACCATCAGTCATCCGCTACGTACCCTCACCAAACAAGGACAGCCATTCATTTGGACCCCACAATGTGAGCATGCATTCCAAAAAATCAAAAGAGCTGTCAAGTCAGCTGACAACCTGGCTTACTTCAGCCCCGAAAAGAACACAGAGATCACCGTGGATGCCAGCCCAGTCGGGTTGGGTGCAATTTTAGCTCAATTTAACCATGATACGGATCAGAGACACATTGTGGCATATGCCAGCAGAAGCTTGTCGGACACTGAAAAAGCCTATTCACAACCAGAAAAGGAGAGTCTCGCCGTGGTATGGGCCTGTGAACATTTTCATATTTTTATATATGGCAAGCACTTCACGCTTGTCACCGACCATCAAGCACTGGTCACGATCTTTGGAAACCCCAAGACCAAAATGCCACCTCGAATTGAGCGCTGGGGATTGCGTTTGCAAGAGTACACATACACCATACTCCACAAGCCTGGAAAATCAGCCAATCCAGCTGATTACATGTCAAGACATACTCAGGTGTCCCGTGTGTCGAAACCATCCCTGGCCGAAGAATACATTCACTTTGTAGTGGACCATGCCAGAGCACCGGCGGTTCCCTTGGAAGCTATATGTGAAGCCACAGCCCAAGACGCCATCTTACAGACAGTGAAGAGCCGTATACAGACCAAAAGTTGGCATCATGTCAATGAGGATGAAGGTGAAGATGTCAACTTCCGACAAGAGATGCAAGCGTTCAAGCACGTGAGTGATGAATTATCGGTCACTGAAGAGGGACTCCTATTGAGAGATCAGCCTATCGTCATTCCGATGCAACTCCGTCAGGGTGTCATCAATCTGGCACATGAAGGTCACCGAGGAGTAGTGGCCACCAAAAGAGCACTCAGAGAGAGGGTATGGTTTCCTTTGTTGGACCAGATGGTAGAACTCACGTTAAAAGATTGTCCTCAGTGCCAACTTGTGAATCCCGGAGACCCTGCCGCTCCTCTCCAAATGTCACCACTACCCAGCAGCGTATGGCAAGAGCTTGCTCTAGACTTCTATGGACCCCTTCAGTCCGGGAAATACGTCTTAGTCCTCATGGACGAATACTCCCGATTTCCCATTGCCCATTTCGTACCGTCCACCAACGCCACCAGCACTATTGCTGTTCTGGACGAAGTCTTCGCTGCCTGAGGCATTCCGAAAGAAGTTAAGACAGACAATGGCCCACCATTTAATGGCCAGGAATTTGGGGAGTTTGCGAAACATCTCAACTTCAGGCATCGCAAAATCACTCCCTTATGGCCCCAAGCCAATGGGATGGTGGAGAGGTTTATGGCGACTCTAAAAAAGACATTCCAGCAGGCTACCCTTGACAAGAAGGACCTTCAGGCAGCGCTGAATGAAGTTCTACGAGCTTACAATAATTTACAACAAGGGGAGGTGATGGACAGAGTCTCTGAATTAAGCAGAGTACTCTCACCCAGTCAAGAGATCAGGGCTAGATCCAACACCGTTTTTTAGCTCATTGCACCATCCCAGTTTCAGAACCTGGCTGTATGCAAATTAGTCTGTCCCTGGCCCAGTGCATCATGGGAACAGGGCAGACCAGACTACAAAAGCCAATTCTTACACTGGGAAGGAAACAAGCTCCCGGGGACCGGTTTCTGCCATTTCAGGCGTCTTCGGCCCGGCTTGCTTGAATCCTGATGGTGCAATGAGCAAGGGACTCACATCTGAGTATACCCTTCCACGCTTAGGGTGGACAAAATAATTTACAACAAGGGGTGGTGATGGACAGAGTCTCTGAATTAAGCAGAGTACTCTCACCCAGTCAAGAGATCAGGGCTAGATCCAACACCGTTTTTTAGCTCATTGCACCATCCCAGTTTCAGAACCTGGCTGTATGCAAATTAGTCTGTCCCTGGCCCAGTGCATCATGGGAACAGGGCAGACCAGACTACAAAAGCCAATTCTTACACTGGGAAGGAAACAAGCTCCCGGGGACCGGTTTCTGCCATTTCAGGCGTCTTCGGCCCGGCTTGCTTGAATCCTGATGGTGCAATGAGCAAGGGACTCACATCTGAGTATACCCTTCCACGCTTAGGGTGGACAAAATAATTTACAACAAGGGGTGGTGATGGACAGAGTCTCTGAATTAAGCAGAGTACTCTCACCCAGTCAAGAGATCAGGGCTAGATCCAACACCGTTTTTTAGCTCATTGCACCATCCCAGTTTCAGAACCTGGCTGTATGCAAATTAGTCTGTCCCTGGCCCAGTGCATCATGGGAACAGGGCAGACCAGACTACAAAAGCCAATTCTTACACTGGGAAGGAAACAAGCTCCCGGGGACCGGTTTCTGCCATTTCAGGCGTCTTCGGCCCGGCTTGCTTGAATCCTGATGGTGCAATGAGCAAGAGACTCACATCTGAGTATACCCTTCCACGCTTAGGGTGGACAAAATAATTTACAACAAGGGGTGGTGATGGACAGAGTCTCTGAATTAAGCAGAGTACTCTCACCCAGTCAAGAGATCAGGGCTAGATCCAACACCGTTTTTTAGCTCATTGCACCATCCCAGTTTCAGAACCTGGCTGTATGCAAATTAGTCTGTCCCTGGCCCAGTGCATCATGGGAACAGGGCAGACCAGACTACAAAAGCCAATTCTTACACTGGGAAGGAAACAAGCTCCCGGGGACCGGTTTCTGCCATTTCAGGCGTCTTCGGCCCGGCTTGCTTGAATCCTGATGGTGCAATGAGCAAGGGACTCACATCTGAGTATACCCTTCCACGCTTAGGGTGGACAAAATAATTTACAACAAGGGGTGGTGATGGACAGAGTCTCTGAATTAAGCAGAGTACTCTCACCCAGTCAAGAGATCAGGGCTAGATCCAACACCGTTTTTTAGCTCATTGCACCATCCCAGTTTCAGAACCTGGCTGTATGCAAATTAGCCTGTCCCTGGCCCAGTGCATCATTGGAACAGGGCAGACCAGACTACAAAAGCCAATTCTTACACTGGGAAGGAAACAAGCTCCCGGGGACCGGTTTCTGCCATTTCAGGCGTCTTCGGCCCGGCTTGCTTGAATCCTGATGGTGCAATGAGCAAGGGACTCACATCTGAGTATACCCTTCCACGCTTAGGGTGGACAAAATAATTTACAACAAGGGGTGGTGATGGACAGAGTCTCTGAATTAAGCAGAGTACTCTCACCCAGTCAAGAGATCAGGGCTAGATCCAACACCGTTTTTTAGCTCATTGCACCATCCCAGTTTCAGAACCTGGCTGTATGCAAATTAGTCTGTCCCTGGCCCAGTGCATCATGGGAACAGGGCAGACCAGACTACAAAAGCCAATTCTTACACTGGGAAGGAAACAAGCTCCCGGGGACCGGTTTCTGCCATTTCAGGCGTCTTCGGCCCGGCTTGCTTGAATCCTGATGGTGCAATGAGCAAGGGACTCACATCTGAGTATACCCTTCCACGCTTAGGGTGGACAAAATAATTTACAACAAGGGGTGGTGATGGACAGAGTCTCTGAATTAAGCAGAGTACTCTCACCCAGTCAAGAGATCAGGGCTATATCCAACACCGTTTTTTAGCTCATTGCACCATCCCAGTTTCAGAACCTGGCTGTATGCAAATTAGTCTGTCCCTGGCACAGTGCATCATGGGAACAGGGCAGACCAGACTACAAAAGCCAATTCTTACACTGGGAAGGAAACAAGCTCCCGGGGACCGGTTTCTGCCATTTCAGGCGTCTTCGGCCCGGCTTGCTTGAATCCTGATGGTGCAATGAGCAAGGGACTCACATCTGAGTATACCCTTCCACGCTTAGGGTGGACAAAATAATTTACAACAAGGGGTGGTGATGGACAGAGTCTCTGAATTAAGCAGAGTACTCTCACCCAGTCAAGAGATCAGGGCTAGATCCAACACCGTTTTTTAGCTCATTGCACCATCCCAGTTTCAGAACCTGGCTGTATGCAAATTAGTCTGTTCCTGGCCCAGTGCATCATGGGAACAGGGCAGACCAGACTACAAAAGCCAATTCTTACACTGGGAAGGAAACAAGCTCCCGGGGACCGGTTTCTGCCATTTCAGAGCACAACTCCACATGCCACCACAGGAAAATGTCCTGCCACACTCATGTTGGGACGACCGATAAGGACACGGATACCTACTTGGGAAGGTGCTTTACTCCCAGTGTCCTCCAAGAGTGCACATGAAGAACTGGTTGCTGTTGATCGCGAGAGGAAACACAAAATGAAGCTCTATGCTGACGCTAGGCGGAGAGCCAGATCCCCATCCATCCAAGAAGGGGATTGTGTATTAGTCAAGCAGGAACAGCAAAAGAAGACAGACTGCAAGTTTAGAGCTGAACCTCTCGTAGTTACACAGCAAAAAGGGATCATGATAACTGCTGAGTCAGATAACAAGAGGATTACACGAAATGTTTCACATTTTCAACGATGTACTCCGGCTGTGAAAGATGCCCTCTTTATAAAACAAAATGATGCCTTGGACTTAATTAGAACAAAACTTATTACAAGAATGGGATCACTTAATTATCTCATTCTATACTTGATGTATTTGTATGAATCTAATTCTTATGTTTCAATTCACAGATAACCCCGCCCTGCACAAAGAACACCAAATATTTTTCTTTTGATTTTCAATTTATTTTGAAAGGAAAAATAGATTTTTTGTTTATCTTTTAGAGTCTCTTTGTACCTTATTTCGACCAACCAATATATATACACACATACACATAATATTTTTACACAGACATATACAATATATACAACAATGAACAAATACTACAAGGTTTTTTGTAGTTAGCCCAACTTGTTTTACAGGATGCTTTGCTTTTACTTTAGCCTCAGCATTCCTTTTAAACAAAGTAAGTACCCCAAACCTATTTAGCAAGGAGTCTAGCAGATCATATAAAATTTTTGATCTGTCGCAAGTCTTTTTTTACTCCTTGAAAGGTCAATTGTCCCATTTACAGTTTCCCAGTCTTTCGGTTGGGTTCTTCTTTTAAATAAAGGTGTCGACGCGTTTCAGCCCTCTCATTATGGGCCTCATCAGGACTTGGGCCAATACAGTATTTCCGTCTACAAAAAGTGTACAAAAAATCAACATTTTACTTGATGTGTTCGTTACTCAAACTATTTAGCGACAGGGTCCTATATACACTATATACAAGGCACTCATTACAAAACAACCTCGGAGTGGTCAGGCCGGGCAAACATATCTCCCATCTCTATACATCAAATACCATAAGTTTTAAAGTCACCTAGCATAAACCTATCCTTGCTGACTCATTAACGTGAATCTCATAATTTACCTATTTGTGTGAAATATCACCAGCTTCAATAATGCCAACCTTATTTCCCCTCGGTGGTAATAACTCTAAAAATAACGTCACCTAGCATAAACCTATCCTTGCTGACTCCTTGACGTGAGTCTCATATTCTACTTATTGTTGTGCAATATCACCAAACCTCCAAAGTGTCCACCTTATTGCCCATCGGTGCTAATGTGACATGCCACTTGGTGTAGCACTTCCAAAGATACTTACTATGTTGTGGCTTCTCTCAATCCCCAAAGCGCTACTTCCAAGGGAGTTAATCCTCTTTAAAATTCGTCATAACCACATAAGTCTGGGACGACACTACACCATTAACAACTCGCTCCTGGAAGAGATGAAAGCACATATCATAAAGTGCCATTTAAAAACTATGCACTGGGAGCGTGTCCAAGATGGAGCCTATGTAGGAGCTGAGTTATGGAGCTCTGCTGCACCTATGGGCCACCAGCATTTGAAGAGCACTGCGATGACCCGGCAATGGTGGAATTGCGAGACAATGCCCAGAGGGCGTACTGGATGCTCTACCTTCTCTGGAGACCATACAGAGCACTGTGATTTGTTGGGCGAGAAGCGGCACGACAGACTTGGTGCCAATATGGCGGCTCTGACAGCAGACCTGCAGCAGTCCCACTAATCCCTATTGGGATCCACTGGTGCTCTTCGGCCTGCCTGGTCCTCTCCCTACAGGGAGTGATGACTGTAGAACTAGCCCCGGCAACGGCTGGCTTCCCTTGGGACGAGTACCCGGGAGATGATGCTGAGAGAAGCGGATTGTGTGCCGACTAGTGAGAGCGGGGGCCCAGCCGGGAAAACGGTGGGGAGACGCGGTAGGCCCAGACTGGTGGGGCGTGGCTACGTGACGGCACAAGTGGACAAGACATTGCAGAGTACTGCCTGAGCGACTGTAGGGAAGGAACAGGCATCTGTCAGCCACTGTGTCCAGGCACTTGGATTTACAGCAGAGTAGGGTATGGAGCCCGGACCGAGAATGAGCTAGGTCTACAGGGCCTGTGCAGGCCACTGAAGAGGAACTTATAGTGGAGGAGCTGCATCCTAATGCGCCATTGGGGGCCGGTGCTACTTTGCTGAACCAGCGGCCTGCCAGTGGGGAGGCCCTCCTATGGGGCTACTACAGCAGAGGATCAGATATGCGCCTTCCAAATGGATCTATAGTTCTGGGGTGACTGGAATCACCCACATTGCAGAGACAAGGCCCTGACACATGACACTTTGAGGGAGCCCCCCTTAAATCCTAGGGAGCTCCTGTGGCCCCGGCAGAAAACAATGCTTCAGTTGGCTGGACGAAGGGCTGAGCATACAGCCCTCGCCTGCATAGCCACTCTTGTGCCCAGTGGGTCGGTCGGACTGCACTGGGGTATGGCTGGGCCAACCCAGCAGACTGAAACTGGTGAACCTCTGGGCTGGTGTAGGCATGTGCCCTCCTGAGGCCAGGCATGACCCAACAGCCTTTGTCTGCAGAGAAAGATGTCTAGAAGAATACCCGCCCTCCCCTTGCTGTCATGTGGAGGTAACTGTGGTGTACACAACGGGCAGTCCTCTTCATGGAGAACATGACAACACCACGCAACAAGAGAAACCCCACCATTATGGACCTATTGTCCAAGAACGCACTCAGATGGCTAGACCACGCCAATGACTCCGGATCCCCTCTCAGTCCCCTCCCGAACCATCCCAGAACTCAGTGGGAGATGAGGCTCCTGTCAGATGGGGCTTCATGGAGTCTCTATTTATACACAATGCAAGGACATAGCGGTGTTGAAAGAAGAAGTGGCTATATATGCCAGAGAACTCCGGCATGAGATGGGAGAGCTGGGCTGGGCCAGCGAGTCAACACGCTAGAACGAGGAAATGATGCGAGGTAGGAGGAGCAAGAGGCCTGCCAAAGCCAGATACTCGAACTCCGGGACCGGAAACCTGTCCTCAACTACTACCTGGAGAATTTGGAGAACAGGTCTCGTAGATCAAACATTTCAATAAAAGGGGTAGCTTTGCAGGTGGATGTGGGTAAACTAGAAGACTTCTTGCTTAGGCTCCTCCGCCGTATCGTCCCAGACTTAGCAGACAAAGAGCTGGTCATCCATTGGGGACTCCGGGGACCCCACATGACATCTAAACCTGCATGCATAGCTACCACCAAAAGGTACTGATCATGAATGTATTGTGTGACAAGAACTCTATCACCTTTGAAGGTACAAGAATCGGGCTTTACCAGGATCTCTCACTCATCATGCTGCAGCAGCGCAGAGCTTTGAAACTGGCAACCTCACTACTGTAAGAGAGAAAGGGATTTGTTATAAGGGGAATCATCCATTTCGTCTCATCTTCACATGGGAGGGAGAAACACACACAGTCTGCATTCTCCATGAGATGACATTGATCCTGGGGCTAAGACCAGGAGAAGTTCAAAGTCACACATTCCCAAAGCCTGCTACCCCCTCCCCCCCAACACCCAACGCAATGCCTCAGTCTAGGTTCCAGCGGTACAAAAGGGGGTGGTGATGGACGGAGCATCTGAACCAATCAAACACTCACACCCAGTCAAAAGATCTGGGTTTAATCCATCACCGTTCTTTAGCCCACTCTGCCACCCATGTTCAGACATGGCTATATGCAAATCAGTCTGACCCTGTGCCTCATGGGAACAGTCCAGCCCGAACTACCAAGCCATGCCTTCCCTGGACCAGAAACAAGCTTCTGAGGACCGGTTTCTGGCATTACAGCCGTCTTCAGCCCGGCGTGGTTGAATCCAGTGGAAAGTGAGCAAGGGACTCACGTCTGAGCATACCCTGCCACACTTATGGCGGCCAAAGCGGTCACCTACAATATTGTAAAATGTATGTATGTACATAATTCAACTCAACATCACAATTATACAACACACCGCATACATCCAATCCACACCACAGAATTCCACATCATGACACAAAATTCAACATCACATAATTAAACTCCACTACATACCACTCCGCAGCACAAAATATCATTCAACTTAATTACACTCAATGACACACAATCCTAACCAACATAATTCCAGTTCACTTAATACCACATAATTACACCACACAATTCCACACCACACAATTACACAACTAACAATTCCAATCCAACCCACATAATTGCACTCCACACCTCAACCATCCACTCCACTCCATAACACATGGGTAAAAGTAATTTTCATTTACAGCGCCAATAGTTCTAACTCTCCGGCTAAACACTTATAAGGTTCCAAAAGCAAGATCTATTGGCTATGCAAATGCTTGTTTGTAGGTGATGATCATTTAGCAGAGCTACGCAGCTTCCACGTTCACTGGAAAATTATTTGTGGCTTGATGCGTAGCCCTCTGCTTATGTATTGATGTACACTTGATTTTGAAGAATTGCCATGGAGCGGACTTTAACGCCACACAGAGTTTCACCCGCTCATCACAGGTTATGGGAAATCATTCTATGTAGTATTTATATCAGAGTGCATGATGGGCTAGTATACACCTGAAAATTACTTTAAATCAACACAAGGTTTTCATATTCATTTTATCTCCAATGTGTATTATATGCAGAAGTAAAATTATGTTGCTACTTCTCTGCCATTACCACAGTAAAGAACATGGGTGCACGATTCTCATGGAATGGAAGTAGTTTTTATAGAGCGCGATAGCTACCCTGAGGCGTCCTAGCACTTTGGACTGGCGTGTGTGATTGAAAAGTGGAACTGAGTTTATTTATTGAATAGTAGGGTTTTTAGCTTTTTATGAAAGGTTGGGTTCTGATCAGAGGAGAAGGGGAAGGGAATTCCACAGTCCTGCTGAGTTAAAGGAGAAGGTTTGGCCCCCACACCTGGCTCTCCGAATCTTGGGTACTGTGACTCGGAAGGCATGGGCGGATCTGAGCTACCTGCTTGGATGGTAGGGGGAAATCAGAGAGTGGTTGATGAGGGCCCCCTTTCTCCAGAAGGCACGGTGTGCATTACACATGCTCTTGAATTCGATTATTTTCCTAATTGGGAGCCAGTGGAGGTCTCTTAGTTCTGATTTTATGGGGAAGCGAGGGGAAATCTGTAGGAGGGTTTGTGCTGCACAATTCTGGATGACTTGGAGCTTATTTAGGGTTGATTGGGGGCCCGCAATTAGAGGGCATTTCCAAAGACTAAACGGGAGAGGATGAAGCCCTGAACCATGATCTTTCTTGCCTCAAACGGAAGAAGGGGAAGGATTTTACGGATGAGCCTGAGTATACCGAAGCAGGTGGCTGAGAGTTTGACTGCTTGGAAGTTGAAGGCGAGTGTCTTATCCAGCCAGATTCCCAGGCTCTTAATTGTGTCCTTGGCCGTGGGGGAAGGTCCAAGAGAGGTTGGCCATGTCGAATCAATGGAGTGGTGAGGGGTGTTGCCTAACACCATCAGCTCGGTCTTGTCTCCATTTAGTTTGAGACAAGACGAGGTCATCCAAGAGAAAACTGCTTCTAAGCAGCTCCTCATGTCACTGGGCCTGGATTGGGGGTGGTTCAGAGCCACCACTAGCTGAGTATCGTCCGCATAAGAGATGATTTTTACTCCAAATGGGAGAACGATCTCAGCTAGGGGGCTCATATACACATTGAAAAGTGTAGGCCTCAGGGAGGAGCCCTGTGGCACACCACAGTTGAGTGGTTTGCTGGGGGAGGTGATATTGCCGTCGAAAACTTGAAAACTTGAAAGGAGCGGTCCGACAAAAAGGACTCGAACCATGTAATGGCTTTTGTTGATATTCCTAGATTAGAGAGCCTATGCAGCAGGATGTTATGGTTTATGGTATCAAAGGCGGCACTGAAGTACAGGAGTATAATGGCCGCAGTGCCTCCTTGATCTGTAATCCTCCTGGCTTCTTCTGTCACGGTGAAGAGAGCGGTCTCTGTCCCGTGCATGGGTCAAAACCCTGTTTGGGAGGGGTCTAGCAGGTGATTTGTTTCTAGAAACTCTGTCAGGGTGTTATTGACATGTTTCTCAGCGATTTTGCTTAGCCAGGGCAGCAAGGAGAAGGGTCGGTAGTTTGCTAGGTTTTTCTGATCTAGGTTAGCTTTTTTAAGGAGGGCTTTGACCATTGCCTGTTTCCAGCTGGGCGGGACGATGCCAGTGGCAAGAGAGGTGTTGATCAAGTCAAGGATGAAGGGGGAGATCTGTGTGGAGACCGTCCGGAAGGAGTGCGGGGGTGCTGGGTCGTTAGGGGAGCCGGATTTAACCTGGGCCATGATGGATTGTAGGATAGTGGGGTCCAGTGGGGGGAGGGTTTCTAGAAGGACTGAGGGTTGGGATACTGGCTCCTTGGGCTCAGTTTGTGAAGTGGGGGGTTGAACGTGAGGGAAGGAGGAATAGATGGTGTGGATTTTGTTATAAAAGAACTCGACTAGATCATTGCAGCGTGATTGGGCATTGTGAGGATCTAGAGATTTTCCTGGGAGTTTGAGCAGGGTTTTAGCAATTTGGTAGATTTCTTTATGCCTTGAGGCTGCTGCACTTATTTTACTTTCAAAGAAGATGGCTTGTGCACTTCTAATCTCATTTTTGTAAGATTTTATGGCAGTCCGATATGCGGTTTTTCTTGAGGGTGAGAAGTCTACACGCCATTTCCTTTCCAGTTTTTTACATTGGCGTTTCATGTCTCGTAGATCCTGGGAATACCAGGGGGCTGTCCTGGGGCTGCGTTTGGATTCAATGCGTTTAATTGGTAGTATTGAATCTAAGGATTGCATTATCCATGTATTGTAATTCTCATTACTTAAAATGGGGTCGGAGTTGCACGTAGGTATGGAGGATTCCAGGGTGGCTGCCCACTGTGTGATGCTAAGTTTTTACCAGTTGTGGTCTCTCCGAGGAGCTGTGGGAAAAGAGGGGAGCAGGGGGGTTACCCAGGAGATGGGGATCAAGAAGTGGTCGGTCCATGGAAGGGGGGAGGGTGTGCCAACTACGAGGTCCATACAGTTACAGAAGATGGGATCTAGGAGGTGGCCTTTAGAGTGGGTCGGTTTCACTACCAGTTGTAGAAGTTGCAATGCCTCGAGACTGTTTGTTAATTCTATGGCCACATAGAATTAACAAACAGTGTGGCCACATGGCCATACAGTCTATGGTCCGTGGGGGTCATCAAGATGGATATTGAGATCCCCTAGAAGGGTGTAGTTGGGTAGGCTGCAGGCTCTGTTGGCTATAGAAGGGGGCAGGCCATCGAGGAATTGGTCCATAGTCCCAGGTGGGCAGTATATAAGAGTACCTGAGAATATGCTGGTGGGGGAAAAATCTAGGGAGAAGGAGAGGCTCCTGCAATTAGGTATTGCGATGGGGGAGCTGCGGCAGTCATAGCATTCCTTATAGATGATCGCTAAGCCTTCGCCTCTTCCAGCTGGGCGGTCTTCTAGGAGGATTTGATATCCTCTGGGTAGGGCTTGAATGATGTCTGGGTCGGACTCTGAGTGGAGCCAAGTTTCAGTTAGGAACAGCACATCAGGTTCAAGCTCCTCTAAGAGTAACAATATCTCTAGGGAATGTTTGGGGAGTGATCTGCAGTTTACAAGAAACATGTGGCGCTGTGTAGTTGGGATTGGGGGGCCTAGGTAGGGCTGATAACCACAGCGTGGACAAGTAAAGCTTTTTTCGGCCGGGTTCCATGAGGAGAGGCAAGGAGCGGGCATCTTTCCTCTGAGTTTGAGTAATTAGCTGGGGCTGTAGTTTCTGGCTCGGGGGGGGGGACGACCAGGGGTCGTGGCCCCTGGTCCCGGCCGTGCGCGGACGGGCGCAGACGGGCTTGCCTTTGGCTCGCCTACGGCGGGCCACTGGCACGCCCGCTCCGCGTAGCGTGTGGCATTGGGCTTTTATGCGATGCAGTAGGTGGCTCAGTAGGCTCCACCCTCCTCCCCTCTAGCCCGGAAGTGTTGACTGTCCCGCTCCTCCCTCCACAACAATCGGGAATAATTTCCATGGTGGACAGGGGAGAATGAGGGAAATTGCCAGGTGTCAAAAGGTGCAGGAGTGCGGGGTAAGTCTTACTGGCGAGGTTGTGCTTTCTTCAATTAGCAGTGAGTTTTAAAAAGAATATGGCGATTTTAAAAAGACAATGGTGACGATTTGCGGCAGTACCGTGACCAGTTCTGTTTCCAAAGACAGCGCGTGTCCGCTGCGCGAAGCGTGTGGCAGCGGGCATTTATGCGATGCAGTAAGTGGCTCAGTAGGCTCCGCCCTCCTCCCCTCTAGCCCGGAAGTGTTGACTGTGCCGCGCCTCCCTCCACAATAATAGGGAATAATTCCCGTGGTGGACCGGAGAGAATGCGAACAGAATTAATGAAAACCTGTGACACTTTAACGTCAGACCTGTTGGCTTTGCAATTGATTGTGTTTTCTACTTGTGTATAGTAAATGGCACGACGATTTTCATATTTCATGGGTTTCTTTCCTTTGCACCTTATATCATAATACACGCCATCTGGAATTTTTAAATCCCAGCA
Source organism: Lissotriton helveticus (assembly GCF_964261635.1). Lineage (NCBI taxonomy): Eukaryota > Metazoa > Chordata > Amphibia > Caudata > Salamandridae > Lissotriton > Lissotriton helveticus. The sequence continues at coordinate 1,635,456,750 of NC_136061.1, read as the reverse complement.
GTGATACTATGTATATCCTTGCTTTCACTCTTCTAGGTAGCAATGCACAAGCCTACATAAGAGTTGTAGAGTTCCTAATGAGTTGTTAGGTCATATCTAGCAGTCATACTGGAATCGTCCAAATTTGCTTTCAGATTTCTATTCAGATGATAGTGGGCGCTTTTTAAACGTCAATGTGAATATAGTATTTATTCTAGTGTCCTTTAGCTTGCAGGAAAGTGAGTAAAGACATGTATTTACATCTCTGACATGTATTATCACTTTGGCTCTCACATGGGACCGTATTCTATTTTGGATAACAAATTCATGAAATCCATTTTTTGATCTGTTGTGTTGATCATTGCGCATAAATTGATTGAACATGGGTAATGTGTGGTATGAGCTCGTAACCCAGTGGTGCCCAAACTGCTCTGCGGCACCCCTTCTCCCCTAGCTGTGTTTGGCTGGATGTGTCCAACACCAAGCTGAGTGCACTAGAACAGCAAACAGATGCAGTCACTGAATAGCCCGAGGGTGCACAAATATTGTGAAAAAAGAGAAAATAGACATATCCTAGCAGTGCATACTATTCTCCATACCTTCATCCCAATTTTCAGGGATTAAAATGGAAATACTACAGAGGCCGGGCTTACATCCCTCCACCGGACCCACCCCACCCAAAAATATATTGTAATGGCGAGCCTCGGACAACAACCAATTGGTCAAGGGAGTCATGGATCGAAAAGGTGTGCAAACCACTGGATTAGCTTCTTGCAAGGGAGAATGCCAGTCGAAGCTAGGTCAACAAGCGAAAGTGCGAAACTCATTTGGACACTGTCCCCGGGATGGGGAAGAGGCTGCATGTATCATAACTGTAATATTTTATTGTAGGGCTCTTCTCAGCTGACTTGACATTGGTGGAGGAAATTTCTCTCATGCACCTCTTCCAGATGTAGCACTTCTTAATGAACTTGAAGGGTTTTTCCAACATCACTCAACTTTAAATCAGGTGCTAGTCTACATTTCTATCCTGATATATTGGAGAAGTTAAATAAAAAAAATAGCTTTAGAAAAAAGAATCCGATTGTATTTTATTGTTACTCTGTAAATCTTTTTCTTTTTTTTCCATATTCACACATAATCAAGAATATGTGTCATGGGTTTTATATGTGTCTTGATTGCCATAGAGTTCAATACAAGAATCAACAGCCAAACAGAACCTGTGTATAATAATGCAAACTGCGCGGTGACTACTAGGGCATTTAATAGGTACAGTGAGGGCTGTCAGTGAGAATATATGAACAATGATTGTTGCCCTCGATGCAGGTGTGCACTGCTGCCAGCTTGACAGAGCGTGGCCTGATATGTTTTCATTTGCAGAATCAGGCAGGAAAATATTGGCTACATGTCAGCAAGCAAAATTTACAATGGTCTTTCAACAATGGCTTCTTGTTAAGTCAGAAAAAATAGGATGTTCTTTGGTAATCAGTTCAGACGCAGTATTTCTTAAACAGCTTTAATATGTTGTGCAATTTTGTTCAGCCTAAATAGCTACTTTTGTCTAACACATACTGTCTTTATGATGAATAATAAGCAACTCTGTACATTGGGTTTCCTTCCCTACAGCAAACACTCTCCGTTTTAGGTATGGGTTGAAAGTTCAGCTGCCACTGACCTTATGTGATCACCAGCAAGAAGGCTTTAAGAAGCAGGACTCAGAGAGGGCATTTGGATAGTCCCCAATGTAAATCCTTACATACAGATTTTGATTAGGCAGAAGCTCTGCAAGTCTGCTGACAAAGAGTGCTTGTAATGAACTGTTTGCCTTTTGTGAATGCTTATATACTCAACTTATCACAAGTGAGTCTGTTATGGTGACAAGCAACCGATGAAAGCCATAGATCTGTTCTGTTTATTATGTAGAGTCACAGATTACCTTAACAGTCACAGATTTGGTGTTGGTAACCCCATTTGACAAACCCTGTTGGTAGAAGGTGTGCACTATGATAATGTAATGTAAATGTGACTTGTAGAGTGCAAACTCATGGCTGAGGGTGTCTTGGCGCTGTCAGAGGCGGGTCTGGGTGGAGGTCAGTTGGAAAATGAGGCTACTTGCTGGGCTTGAGTGTCTGCTAGTCTTGTGAGAAGAGCCAAGTCTTTAGAGCCTTTCTAAAGGCAAGTAGGGAGGGAGCGGCTTTTAGTGTCAAAGGTAGGCTGCTCAGAGCACTGCAGTGGTCACTCTAGTAATCATTGTATGGCTCTCTTAGGAAGGGTAGTATTGTTGTTGTTCAGATGTAATTGTAATTTTTTTGTAAATACATGTAAAGTTATGACTCATCCCTGGTGATTGCTTTATAGAAAGGTTAATACAGTAGGCCTTGGAAAGGGCGACTAGCCAATGATAACGCCTATAGGCCTGATTGGTTTATTTGAAAGGTTTTTTCAGGTGCCATAGACTTATTATGAGCATTTAGGACAAAGCAGTAGGCCGTACTTTTTTATCATGAAAAGAGTATATTAAAACCATTCGTCCATTACGCATGGATTGTATTTATTCTCTGTTAAAGTCTGGTGACAGGTGTAGCATTATATGAATTCTAATAGATTACCAAGCAGGTAAGGGCTCTGGTGTTGGTTGCTTTTCTGACAAAACCCTGGGGGTGGAAGATTTTCACTGTAAGAATGCTTGTTATTCACTCTTCGGTGTGGTTATATAGTGTTGTTGCAACTTTAAATGGGAACACACATCTAATGTTATGATTATGTACTTGATGGCTACTGTGTAGGAAAGTTTGTGCACAATATTATAGGCCAGATCTAGTTATGGTGATATCCCTATGATAAAGGGTAGGCTAGTATTGCACTGTGTAAGTGCCTGTAAACAGGCATTTGTTGCATGGAAGATCACAAAAAACTTTAGTAAGCAAGGATTTGGGTGTTGATTACTTCCTTTGAAACAACCTGTGGGTAGAGGTTTGCACTGGGATAATCCCTGAAAAAGTCTCTTATGAGGACCGGGAAGGTATAGGTGGCTGCCAGGTCCATGTAATGAAAATCATAAAAAGCTCGACATACTTATACCTACATAAATGTTCTTGAGGGTTACCCTTCTTCTGTCTTTTCAAGGGTAATTAACATTCTGGTTCTCCTCAGGACAGATTACTGCATGGTCATTGGGTTTGCGCATAGCTACCATTGGCTCTATTGACAGCACTATGAATAACACCTTGTCTGATCACATGTACACATCTGCCTGAAAATAAGTGTACTTCAGTGTCTGAGCTGGTGGCAAGTACTTTAGTTTTCCATTTTTTATTTTTATAAGTTTGCTTTAAATTAATTTCTTCTACTAATTCTTCTGCAGTGTGATGCAGCCTGTGTGGCCACTGTTTCGAAACCAGGCAGCCATCCTAAAATGGTATTGCCATTGATCATCATGTTGGGACACATTTTTTGGCCTGCCTTGATAACTACAATAGAGATACACAATACACTTCAGCATTCAGAAATAGCCTCCCTGTGTGATGTTCACTGAGCACCCATCTTGGAATGCTATTGTACATCATTAAATTGTATTTTACTGATCCAAGGTGCCAACAAGCTGCTTATAAATGTGGCAACTATGTTGGAACTCTAAAACAATAATACATCATGTACAATGTTATTGAAGATGGTCACCCGCTGCTGTGTTTCATTTTATGTTTGTGCTGCAAGAATATGCTCACCAAGTTCAGGTGGTCGCATGTTTTCTTTTTCTACTTTTTTAAAAGTGTCTTCTATAGGCCTCCAGATTGTGTGTGTCTGTTTTATTGTCGGTAAGTAGGTGAATTCAAGAATGATTGAATTGATGGATGATTTGATATGATTGACAGTGTGCACGTTTGATTAATAATTAAGCTTAACGAGCCAGTGACGGGAGAGGCACTTTCAGCTATAGGCCAGACCTACTGGCATTGCCAGTGCTCATTCTAGATATAAGTAATCATCACAAATACTAATTCGTCAATAGTGATTTCACTCTGATTTGTTTTCTTTACATTTTATGTAAAATCTAATCTCAATTTCCTAACATTGTATTGCATTGTAGTTTTATTTATATGGTGCATAATTACCCTTTTGAAGTGCTTAGGCTTATCAGCCAATGAGTCGCAGTCTACATCGCAGTGTATGTTTGATGGCAAGACTATTGAATTGCAGTGTGACCTAAGTGGGAAGTGCTTTGGTGTTATGCATGATGACCTGAGTGATACTCTTATCCTAACATTGGCCGATGCACTTAAGAAAGCTGTAGAGAAAAGATGAGCAACATATAGAAAACATGAGTTTAATACCAACTTATTGTTACTTCTATTTAGAAGGGTGGGGGTTATGAGTAAGTGTGGGTGGAAAATTAGTTCCGCTCGCGGAATTTCATGGATTTTCTGCAATTCCGCGATCCGCGAATCTCGCCAAATTGCAGAAAAATCCGCAAATCCGCGAGCGGGACGGATTTTCCAAAACTGAAGTACATGAAGCAATTGCAGGGTTACAGCAGGTGCCCAAGTTGAAGCTAATTTCTTTGTAACCATTTACAAAATGGTTACAAAGAAATTAACTTCAATTTGGGCACCTGCTGTAACCCTGTAGTGCTTCCTGAGCGGCGCCTCCAGAGAGTTCGTTGCCTACTTGCAACTATTCTCTGACCCTGCTCTGACCCTCAAAGCAGGGTCAGAGAATAGTTACAAGTATGGCACAATGCTCCTGTCACAAAAATTAAACCTTCAACAGGAAGCACTTACAGATATAAATAAAGCAGGTGCCCAAGTTGAAGCTCAAATTCAGTAACGTTTTAATCAAACCAAAACATTAGTGAGCACGGTCGAGGCTGGGCAAGTGTGCTTTAACCCCGTCTCTGCCGTCGAAAATTAGCTTTAATACTTCAGGGAGGTCTTTGCATCCATGAGTTTCTCGAGCGTGATCCCCTTGTGACCAGGAGGCTGCTTTCTCCTCACCTGCTGCCCTGCTCGCTCTCTGACCCTTTACACAAGAGGCATGTGAACACGCATAGAAGCCCTGCCCGTTTGGCCCCGCACCACACACTAGCGGTATCAAACGTCTTCCCGCCCTTTCCCAACTATGATGGACAGCTCACTCAAGGAACCTCGCCTATTGGCGCGGTAGCAAAGTTACAGCCACACATGGTCAGTGGAGACAAATCATCTGGCCCTTTACGCAGCTGCAGTGTAGGAAAAGCACTATACATTTACCCAACGAGGTAGCACTTACTGATTAGCCAGTAAAAGTACTCCAGTTGAGTAGAGGTATCTTCGTGGATAACTATGCAGGGCAGGATTCATTATGGCACGAGGCTCCTGTCACAAAAATTAAACCTCAACAGGAAGCACTTACAGATATAGCAGGTGCCCGAGTTGAAGCTCAAATTCAGTAACGTTTTAATCAGCCCAAAACATTAGTGAGCACGGTCGAGGCTGGGCAAGTGTGCTTTAACCCCATATCTGCTGTCAAAAATTAGCTGTAATACTCGAGGGAGGTCTTTGCATCCATGAGTTTCTCGAGCGCGATCCCCTTTTAGTTCCTGTGACCAGGAGGCTGCTTTCTCCTCACCTGCTGCCCTGCTCGCTCTCTGACCCTTTATACGCAAGAGGCAGGTTGACACGCATAGAAGCCCCGCTCATTTGGCCCCGCACCACACACTAGCGGTATCAAACGTCTTCCCGCCCTTTCCCAACTATGATGGAGAGCTCACTGAAGGGACCTCGGTGCCTTTTGGCGCGGTGGCAAAGTTACAGGCACACATGGTCAGTGGAGTCAAATCCTCTGGCCCTTTACGCAGCTGCAGTGTAGGAAAAGCACTATACATTTACCCAATGAGGTAGCATTACTGGATTAGCCAGTAGAAAGTACTCCAGTGCAAATCGCAAAAAAATCCGCGATTTTGAGGGAAAATCCGCAAATTTGCGGATTGTTTTGTGAGGTCACGTGAATTCGCAGACCGCAGATCCGCAAAATTCGCCCATACTTAGTTAAGAGTGTGCTCTATGTGGAATGTGTTTTGATGTCATGATTTATGAATAATAGAATGCACTTCTGTAGAACATAGAAACCTTCTCAGGTCTCTCACTGATAAACCTGGTTCTTTTAAACAAACAAAGAAGAGATTGGCACAGAAGCTGTAATATGAAAGACATCTTTTATTCACCTCAGATGAGGGAGACTATGCCACACAGTACCCTCAGGAAAGTGTATGAGGCAGTCTGAAGAGTCCAGGAAACAGGGACCTTTTATATGCTTAGGTTACATTAGTCAGCATAAAGCCAAGGGGAGGTCCTGGCACATGTAAGCATGCAAAATGACTAATATGGGTATACAAGATTTGCTTGCTCAACAAAGTGGGAGGAGAGTTACTTCTCCCTACATCAGCAAGAATAGCCTGACAGTTCTATACTAGTAGCAGGTGCATTCTACTAGCTAGGCCCCTCTGAGCATGTGCAAGGCTCTGGAAGAGGGAAACAGCACATGGCTGCCAGGTACAAAATTGCTTTGAAGCTCATGCTAACAAATCCCTGCAATCTTCAACAGATAGTCCTTTTAGCATGAGCTAAAGGCATTCCTATGATCTAGTAGGAACACAGAAAATATTTGCACATTAATTTTTATAAATTTATCAATATCCTAATTCATTGCCAAGTGGGCATTTTCCATTTCCATTTCATTAAGCGGGTATATATGAGGTATAAGCAGGAATACAAAGGGAACAGAGCATTGGGTCATAATTAACATACAGATAGCAGGAGAGAGTAATCACTTTTATCACAAACAGAATTATACGTTTTTTTCTTTCTTTTTTTCCTAAGCAAAAAGCAAATCCTAAAACCATTTAGTAAAAACATATTTAGGGCTCCTAAACATTTCAGTGACCATCCATTTCAATTTCAGAATAGCCAACAGCACACATCTAATAAAAACATTTTCACTAGACTTTTCCAGTGTTCGCTTTATGTGGGCTAGAACATCAATTTAATACATTCAAGGAAAGGGCAAAGTCACATTTTTCAATTGCTCAGAAAACCCTTTTTCATGCAGAATGAACAAAACTAATGCAAATATTAAAGCAACTAAACAGATTATTACAAAAACAGTCCTGGCTCCAAGGGACCAGGAGGACCAAACAGGGCCATAGGAATTAGGACCGAGAGCTGCAAAAAACCGTTGTGTTTTTTGTAAACGTGGGACACCCTTTGACGCTGATCTTGCCCGAAGAGGAGGAGTAGCTGAACCAAATCACCGCCTGTTCTTCACCGTTCACTGCCGGTCTTCCCTGCTGCTCGCCGGACCCGCTTCACGGGTCCCGCTTCGCGGTACGAGGAAGAGAACAGAGTCTGTACCTGGAATAGCGCCTGAAGCGCCGAGGATTGGGAGAAGTGAGGGCTAGTACTGCAGCAGGGCTGCGAGCGCTGCCGCAGGGACTCCGACTTCCAGGAGCCCCTGCGCGACCAATTGCTACCACCTGGTCTGCTCTCCCTGCCTGCCCCGCCCCCTGACCACTTCCCACCCATTATAGTTGGCACAGCATACCGCTGCGCGGGAGCGCGCGGGAGCGTCCCGGGAGAAGCCCGGGACAAGGGCGGGCCGTCTGTGGCTGTCCGTGGTCGGGCGAGGTTGGGTTGGGCCACCTCCCCAGGCTCTTTCCTCATATAAAGTGAGTAATTGTGGACTTAGTATCTGTTCCCCTTTTTAGGTCTCGGGATCGAGACCTATTGTCACCGAGTTCGCTCTCAAGGGATACAGAGCGGTGCACGAGCATACCAGGGTCTGTGGACGCGCTTACGCAGGCCGGCCGAAGGCATGCACGCACACACACACACACACGCAGACACACACTCACACACGCGCAGACACACACACACGTGCCAAGCCCCCCAAGCCCCACTTACCGCATCAGCTGCCTCAGCCGCCACTCCTCACTTCTGTTGCCACCGGTCCTCTGGGCCTTCCACTCCGTGGGCGCGGGCTTCTCGCAAAGTCGGAAGTCCCGCCCCACGACAGCCTTGAGCGTGCACATCCCGAAACCGGAAGTTCGGGAGCGTGCACGCTCACGGCTTGTTTGAAGTATGCAGTGAATTTCCTGCCACTTATTAGGCCTCGAGAGCCCCTGTCGCTGTTTCGTGCAGATGCTTTATTTTATATATATATCTCTTGTTTTTCCTGCCTGCCGGCTGTTCTCTGGGCCCGGTGCGGCCCGTCCTCCTCGAGCACAGACAGGGTGCTCTGTAACACGAGCCTGGACAGCCTTCCACCCATCATCCCTTGGGGCAGAGTCTGGATGATACCGATGATTCGGTTAGCTTACAGGAAGTGCAGAAGACCCCGGGGCTATCCAAGTCAAGACTTGACAGCCAAGAAGAAATAGCTGGTCAGGAGAGTACCTGCCCCGGGGACAGTAGGAAACTCCTCGCCCAGCCTTAGACGGAGCTGCTGTCACGGCAGATCTGCTCGCACCAGACTCAGAGGGATACCGCCGCTCAGCCCAGCACATCTCACAGCACGAACGGCTAGGCATCCGAGTCCTCTGCTTCCAACCTCCCACGAGTCCCTGCCCCAGTCCCAGCCCCTCGTCAATCCAGACTCTGCCTCAGAGGGAGACCTGGCCTCGCCATTCCACACAGCACCCCAGACTGAGAGGGAGTCCCCCCAGCCCTGCACATCTCTCTGTGCGCCTTGTGGCTCAGCTTTGTAAAAGACCCCTACCCGCACCTAGCACGAATCACAGCCCCCCAGTTCAGCCCTAGAGGAAGCCACTGCCCCAGACCTGCCCACCTCACAGCAAGCATTCCCTGCCCTGCAGCGTTCACTCCACACACCTAATCAGGGGCAGATTGGCACAGCGGGCAGTCGGGCATTGGCCGAAAGGCCGGTGTCTCAGTGCCCTCTGTGGGCCGTTTTTTTTTCTTTCTCATCCAACAGAGCCAGAGGGCACTGGACAGAGAGAGTAAAGGAGCCTCTCTGGGGGCCGTGTCATATGGCCCTTGGGCGAGGATCAGCGGTGGCCTCTCCTTGTCCCCCTGCCTTGCCAAGCAATCGCCATGAAGGGGGGCTGGGGAGCGGGTGATTGTGTGTGAAAATCAGCCTCCCTGAGGGCCAGGTGTTGCTCACGCCATTTAGTCATTCTCACCTCGGCCCCCCTGTAGCCCACACAGCCCAGAAACAGTGTTCTGTTTGACACATTGGTGGTGCCTGGTACTTACTACAAAGTTTCTTTGCGCCCCCTTGACCTCTTTTTGCACAGATTCTCACACTAATAGGCATAGATTGCTACGAATGCTTAGTGTGGAAAAACACAAACACCGTGATTGGGGTTATATATGCTAATAAGAGTGTATTGATACCTAAAGAAACAGTTTTTAGCAACCTTAGAACGAGGAAAGATTGAGAAAGTTTGCATGCATCTCTTTGATTCCGGTTCATAAGTCACTGTGTTATTGTCGAAGGATTGCAAGTTGTGAATTGCAAGCACCAAAAAACATCTGTGTCAAAACCCACTGGCCTATCTACAAATAAATACAAATCTGCGACAGGCATGTTCCAAGTTGCGCTTTGCAGAAGGTACACTAAACCTCTATGTTACGATTAATGAAAAGTACATTAATCCTATCTTGCCATTATTAATATGCTCTGAAAACTGCTGGACGCACACATCTTTGCAGCATGTGCCTTAACACTGCAAGATATCTTAAAATGCAGCATCTTTGTGACCCACTTAATTAAAGTCAGCAAATATATTGCATAAGAATGACGGGAAATGGGACTTATTTTTTTACATGAAAGAAGCTCCGGCTCAACAGCTGAAAAGGATCCGGACAAAATATACTTGCATCAAGGAATCTGTTTGAAAATGTTGAAAAATCGCCTTTAAAGTCTGTTTTATTTTTCCAACCAGCAACTGATAAAGTTGCAAGCTTCCATGCAGTTATTCCATCCTGCTCTGTGAGCACTAACTTTGTGCTGCACCTGAATGATACACCAGCTTCATAGTCCTCTTACTAGAATCTACATTGTCTTTTGGAAGTGTGGCCATCATTGTTTACCAATAGAAGTGCATGCCTTATTGCCTTTTGTCAAGATATGAAGAATTAAAGCTTAGAAAGCTCAGTGCAATGTGCACCGTCAGAGAGTGAGCAGCATTGTTTTTCTATTTTTTGCAGCAGCTAACCTCAGGCCCCTTGTAGTGCTTGCAGAACAAGCTGTGTGCTCATGGGGCTCCCGCCCCAGGGCTGGCACCAGTAGCTGAGAGGGAAAAAGGTGTCAAGGCTTGGTGGAGGGGGGTTGGGGGGGTCATTCAGGCCACACCTGCCCCCACACACCGGGCGACAGACGCTGGCAGAGGCACTTGATAACAGGAAAAGGGGTCAGACATACGGGGGAGGTGGGTGATAGCCCAAGTACAATTGGAACATGAGAAACTTGTTTTATGTCTGGTATATGGTCCCAATATAGATGACCCCAAGCTGTTTGAACAATTAAGCATTGAGTTGCTTGAGTGGGAGGGCGAAATGTTGGTTATGGGAGACTTTAATTGCGTAATCGATTATAAAATCGATTCCACAGGACAGGGCTCTCCTCGTAGGATGCGCAAGGTTAGGTCTGCAATTCTGGAATTGGGCAGATTGCTTAATCTAAAAGACGTATGGCGTTCTAAATATCCTAACCTTGCGGGGCATACATATTACTCAGCGCCCCATAGATCTTGTTCAAGAATTGATATGGTTTGGGCGACTTACCAAATAGTGGGTAATTGTAAGATCGAATTGTGCCCGAGGATTACATCGGATCATAACCCGCTACTACTAGAGTTTGATAATGGGGATTCGAGGCCGGACGCAAGACAATTCACATTTCCAAGATATTTACTCACTGATTTGGGTTTTGTGACTTCTTTAAAAAAACATATTAAAGAATTTATTGAATTGAACATTAATTCAACTACTATTAATATAGTCTGGGATGCATGTAAGTGCAGTATAAGGGGGTTCGCTCAACAACATATTTATAGAACTAATGCTGAAAATCGCAGAGCTACTATGAGAACTACTTCAAATGTATTACAAATAGAACAGAAATTAGCAGACGCAACCAAACAACTAAACCCAAATACTAATGAGCTAAGAATAGAACTTCTAAAACTGCAATCCTCTCTTAAAAAGATACTAAGAGATAGATATTGTGCTAAAATACACAAATATAAATTAGTTCAATATGAAGGAGGTGATAGAATTGGAAAAATACTGGCTTATAAGGTTGCAGACAAAAAATCTAGAACAAAGATTAAAATAATCAAAGGGTCTGACTCGCATAAATATGACCAGCCAGAACAGATTCTTGATCAGTTTGCCAAGTATTATCAAAATTTATACACTCCTGATAATATTCCCACTCTCGCTGAAATTACTCAATACCTAGATAAATACATGCCCATACAAAGAGATATTGATACAGAAACTGTCCAGCAACTCAGCTCAAAAATAACACAAGCCGAAATAAATACAGCCATTTCAGCTTTACCACCGGGGAAAGCCACTGGAGAGGATTGTTTGCCTATGGAACTGTACAAGACTTGCGCACAGGAATTATTACCTCTCTTAGAATCCGTTATTGACTCCATAGACAAATCGGGGAAGGCTCCTACATCGTGGAAAATATCCAAAATAATTTTCTTTCTTAAAAAAAAAAAACCTCCGGAGGATTGTGGCTCTTATCGGCCGATTTCTCTGCTTAATGCAGATGTAAAAATATTTTCTAAGATATTAGCAAATCGCTTAGCCCCCATCATGCCGACCTTGGTCAATACTCAATAACATGGGTTCGTGATGGGGAGGGATACTACGGCTCATGTGAACACCGCAATTACAGCCTTTGATGTTTCCTCAACAACTCTCACCCCACTCGGAATGGTTATGTTAGATGCAGAGAAAGCATTCGATCGAGTGGGGTGGGAGTATTTGTGGGAGGTATTAAAGAAAGTAGGCATCCAGGGCCAATACTTAGAGTGGGTATGTTCATTGTACGATAACCCACAGGCCAAAATCAGCTATGGTGGAAAAGAATCAGCGAATTTTTTGATAGGGAGGGGAACAAGGCAAGGTTGCCCTCTGTCCCCTCTGCTTTTCGCTCTATCCTTGGAGCCATTTTTAAACGCACTTTTAACTCAAGTAAACATTCTTCCAATTAAGCACGGCAGTGAGAGCTTAAAAATTACTGCTTTTGCAGATGACATCGCTGTATTTACTACAAATTTAGTTAAAGCTACACCTCAAATAATAAAAGAGGCTGCAAATTTCGGGAATGTTTCGGGGTATAAACTCAACGTAGGCAAGACGCAGGTTATTGCCAACTATAAACCTTTGGAACCGATCCCTGGCCTATGTCAAAGTGCGACATACCTAGGTATTAGACTAGCGTCAAGTATCGACAAAATCATAATGCTGAACTATGATTCTTTTCTAAAAGAAACAGAAACGACTCTTAAAAAATGGCACAAGATCCCGCTTAGCTTAATGGGACGTATAAATTTAGTTAAAATGAAGATTTTGCCGAAGGCATTATATCTATTCAGATGTATCCCTCTTCAACCTAGCAAATCTTTTTTTTAAAAGTTAGAGGGTATCTGTAGTAGCTTCCTATGGGGTTATAAAAAGGCACGTAGGGCATTGAAACTTTTAGAACTTCCAATAGAAAAGGGGGGACTAGCGTTTCCTGACTTTAAGCTTTATTTTATAGCCACTTTCTTTCGACGCATACGAAGCCTAATGAAAAACGAGAGATCGCTATTCTACCACCAATTCATGCTGGGACCTGATTGTAATCAATTTTTACATCGCTTACATGACCCTAATTACTTCAAACGAGTGAAATTTAAGTCAGCCAGGCACATTATAAAAATTTGGGACCAAATTCTGACCATTGGGAAAATATCTTTTTACAATGCTGAGGTTAGATTATGGGGCAATCCAGGACTACCCGATATTTTTTCTGACGGAGCAGGTATCCTCTGGGAGAAACATGGTATCAATACATTGGGGGATTTCTATGCCCAGAATGGCTTTTTGGATTTTGACACACTTACAACTTTATTTAATTTAAGGGACAATATGTACTTTAAATACATTCAAATAAGGGATTACCTGCTCTCAAAGATGAAAATCATGGAAGTAGTCGAATCAGATATACTAATATGCTTGTATTCGAATAAAATAAAATCATTAATAAGTCTGGGGTATGGACACTTAGTACAAGGTAAAACAGAAGACAGCACGAAAATAGCGGCCAAATGGTCTTCCAGACTGGGTATGAACATCAACCCTATACAGATCTCATATTCTCTACACCACATAAACCTGATTGTTCAGTCCTCTAGCTTGAGGCTTCAGTCGTATAGAACCATTACACAATTGTACTACACTCCACAAAGAATAGCTAGCTGGGCACAGGATACTCAGCTAAACAACAATAAAACAAAATGTCCGAAATGTGATCTAGATGCTGCAGGCATAGAACACATGCTCTTTTCATGCCCGGCCCTTTTACCATTTTGGAAAGGGCTGACCGATGTTTTAAAAACCAAACAAATTGCTACCCCGCCATTGACAGCACAATTGGTTCTATTAGATATCCAGGAAACCAACTGCCCTTACAAAGATTTAGTAACTATTATTTATGCATGTGCTGGGCTAGTTATAGCAAGATCATGGATATCAAAAGATGCTCCAGATGTTTTTGAGTGGTGGATTTTGATTAATGAAATAAATACTATGGAACTTTCGCTTGCAAGATATAGAGGTCCTAAGGCTTTGCAAAAGAAGGAAAAAATCTGGCTAAATTTCTTTGAACTATGATATATCTGATTTAGAAGAAAATGAGACCAGCCTCAACCCACGTATATAATTTGTAAAACTACATTTACTTTTATTTATCTCTTGTCAAGATATGTACTTGTTGGACCTCTGCTTTCAATGCTCTTTTTTTCGCTGCTAAATTGCTTTCTCATTTTTGTATTGTAACCTCCGTCTGAGATATACATCACATGTGAATTTTGTTTTTTGTTCTTCTTGCAATAATAAAAATATAAAAAAAAAAAAAAAAAAGATAACAGGAAAAGGGATGATCACAACAGCGTAGTTCCTGGCTCCTCCATCAAACTGCTTGCACACAGAGGGCGGGAGTAAAGCAGTACTCAAAGTCACATCCAGTGTTCCTGCACCCAGAAATGCACTGTGTTGCTAGCAGATACCTTCCTCCGTAGCAAGAAGGAACAGGTAGGAACAATCTTTATGGATTTATTTTACCATTTTTTTGCACTATTGAACTAATTCATTTGTGTGCCACTCAACCTTTTAGCTCTATTTTAAAGGCCTCATCCAAAATGCAGACAAGGGACGTATTTCTCCATATGCCAGGAATATTAATTAGTTACTTTCGGTTCGTTTTTAGCTGTAGTCTGGAGGTCATTCTGATTTGACCCTGTTTTAGATCATAGGTCAGAATATGGCAACGTGTGTGTGTGTTAATTTCAAGATATGTTTAAGACTGTGTAATGTGCTTCCTCAAAAGAGAACTGTATGAGCCTTATTCTAAGCTAGGCCATGCTCGAGGCCTAAGCAAAATTTACAAATTTGACACTTCTTTCTCTGTGCAGCAAGATTTTCCTTTTCAAGCATGTTGAGGTTATGTATCTTTTTTACTGATTTTTTTCTGTTTTCATGGTTATTGCCATCCTTATAGGAGCTTTTCTGCATGCTAATTGCCTCAGGTCTCTTTAAGCAAGCTGTCAGTTTTTGGCAGTAAACACCAGGATGAGCATCTGTGGACATTTCTAGGAGCAGCAAGGGTTTCACCCATGGGTGCTTTCTGTTCCTGATGCCACTCACAATGCGCCACTCTTCGTGCCTGCACAATGTACATTTGAGTGCTGAGATGGTGGTTCACTGTACCACGCAGGCCTCCACACCAGAATCTGCAATAAGGAATTAAGTGGAATCTTGGCCCATTCATATTTATGAGCCGGACAGCCTGTGACTCACTGCACACTGTCAGATTATTACAGACAACCTCTTTGAAAATCTGGCCCCTGGTGCCCCTGTGACTTGGAGTAATCTGGTAATGCTACCGCTCGGATATCCATACTATCTTGCTGGTTCCATTGACACATTCAGTTTTGCATCCAGTGCCAGCCTGTGTCTCGCCTCGCCAGGGGTAGGAACACTATATAAATACAATCACTTGTGTATCTTGTAAAGATCTCAAAGCCACAGCCTGGAACCAGCGCATCCACATGGAGGCTTTGGCATCACTGTATCACTAAGTACTTAGGGGAGTGATTTGCTGCTTGCAAATCCTAAATTACTGGGCTTGCAACAGCGAAATCATATTTGCTCATGTACTAACCTCATTTTGAAATTTAGAAAACATTTTTCCAACTCGCAAAATTAATTTAGAAACACATACTAAATAGCAGTTTGGGAGGGGCATGTTAAGGGAGTACCTTCCAAATTGGGAATGTGGAGGGGACCCGTTTGGACCCTTTCCCTATCCGCTGTACATGCATTATCCCACTAAGGTATCTTACCAGTCGCCTTCCAGGCGGCCTGTCTTCCTGGTTAGGGGGCTTGAGGTCACATTGTAATGGATCCTGTGCTTTGAGAGAATAGATCGAGGTGTCCAGAGTCCCTGTTAAGTTTATACGAACTTTAACTGCCACCTTTCCAACTTGTAGTAAAAGTAGATGTTTCATGAAAGCCTGCACGTTGTACCCTGGCCCTCACATGGTCTGGATCGGGCCCGTGGTGAGACTTCATCTAGTGTGTGTCACTCCATTGAAAAAGAGAGTCCCCCCACATTCCAGCCTCTGAAAACCACTTCTAGCTTTTTGCAGTTTTAAAGAAGGCTGAAGTGAGGCTGCTTTCCAGTGGGCGAGACGCTGACAAAACCTTAAGTCATGTTGAATCCGTATGGCTGACGCCTTATTTCTTTTTCTGTCTGTCTCTCTCGCTCTTTCTCCCTCCTCGTTCTTTCCACTCTTTCCTGGCCTTCCCTCTTTTCTCTTCAATCTCCTTTCCCTTCTCTCTCCTGCGCACCCTCTCCTCTTCATGTCTCACTCTGTCGCCTCCTCACGGTCTCCCACCCCCTCAGTATGCCGGGGAGCCCTGTCTCCTGTCTCATCTCCCTTATCTCACTCGCTCCCACACCTGTCCCACAGCTCATCTCTTTCTCTCTTTCTTAAACAGTACAGGACCCCATTCACCAGTCTGTTCCCCCTCACCAGCATTTGTTGCTTAGTGTCCACCCCTCCCCCAATATCTGTCCCTCATACCAGTGTCTATCCCTATGCATGTCCCTCCCCGGACATCTGTTGCCACCTACGCTCATTTCTGTCTCCCGCTACCAGTGTCCACCCTCACCCCTGATGTCTGCCCCAACACCAGTGTCTGTCCTCACACAGGTGTCTGCCTGTTCCCATACACTAGTACCAGTCCCTCAGCAGCACTGACTGTTCCCCTTCACCAGCGTCTGTTCCCCTTCACCAGCATCTGTTCCCCTTTACCAGCGTCTGTTCCCCTTCACCAGCGTCTGTTCCCCTTCATCAGCGTCTGTTCCCTTTAACCACTGTCTGTTCCCTTTAACCACTGTCTGTTCCCTTTAACCACTCTGTTCCCTTTAACCACTCTGTTCCCTTTAACCACTCTGTTCCCTTTAACCACTGTCTGCTCCCTTTAACCACTGTCTGCTCCCTTTAACCACTGTTGGCTCCCTTTAACCACTGTCTGCTCCCTTTAACCACTGTCGGCTCCCTTTAACCACTGTCTGCTCCCTTTAACCACTGTCTGCTCCCTTTAACCACTGTCTGCTCCCTTTAACCACTGTCTGCTCCCCTTCGCCAGTGTCTGCTCCCCTTCACCAGTGTCTGCTCCCCTTCACCAGTGTCTGCTCCCCTTCACCAGTGTCTGCTCCCCTTCACCAGTGTCAATTCCTCTTCACCAGTGTCAGTTCCTCTTCACCAGTGTCAGTTCCCCTTCACCAGTGTCAGTTCCCCTTCACCAGTGTCTGTTCCCCTTCACCAGTGTCTGTCGCTTAGTGTCCACCCCTCCCCAATATCTGCCCTAACACCAGTTCTCTTTCCCTCATACCAGTCTCTATCCCCATACATATCCCTCCCTGTACATCTGTCGTCACCTACACAAGTGTCTGTTTGTGTCTGTTCCCCTTCACCAGTGTCTGCTGCTTAGGGTCTACCGCTCCCCCAATATCTGCCCTAACACCAGTGTCTGTCCCTCATACCAGTACTATCCCCATACATGTCCCTCCCATACATCCGTCGCCACCTACACTTGTGTATGCCTCGCAGCACCAGTGCCCATCCTCACCACTGAGGCCTGCCCCAACACCATGTCCGTCCTTAAACCAGTAAGAGTCTGCCTGTCTCCCTTCGCTGGCACCAGTCCCTCAGCAACAGTGTCTGTCCCCAAATGTTACAGTTTCTGTCTCAGCAAGGAGAGAGCGCATATTTGCAGACTGTAGACATGTGAATAGGTCAGCAGCTGTTAAGTGTCTGGGAACCACTAGGAATCCATTTCAGAAAGGCGCCAATGCCACCAGGAAGGCAACATTTTCCCTCTACATCCCTCCACCAGGCATGCCCTCCACAGACATTTAGGAGCAGTTAGAAGTGTGAGTGCATGGAAAGGAATGTGGGATCTGCCCCTTACGGACACCAACTGCTGGAGTCGGTATCAAAGGGTCGCCTCTTCCCCGCTTTCCAAGAAGCAGACTCAGTTATAGGTGAGACTCTATGTGTGGGTGGCTCTGTGTGTGTGGGTGGCTCTGTGTGTGTGTGGGTGGCTCTGTGTGTGTGTGTGGGTGGTTCTGTGTGTGGGTGGTTCTGTGTGTGGGTGGCTCTGTGTGTGGGTGGCTCTGTGTGTGGGTGGCTCTGTGTGTGGGTGGCTCTGTGTGTGGGTGGCTGTGTGTGTGTGTGGTTCTGTATGTGTAGCTCTGTGTGTGTGTAGCTCTGTGTGTGTGGCTCTGTGTGGATAGCTTTTTTTGTAGGTGGCTCTATGTGTGGGTGGCTCTGTCTGTGTGAGGGTGACTCTGTGTAGGTGGCTCTGTGTGTGTGGGTAGCTCTATGTGAATGACTCTGTGGGTGGCTCTGTGTGGGTGGCTCTGTATGTGTGTGTGGGTGGCTTTGTGTGTTTGGCTCTGTGGGTGTAAATGCAATAGGTCATGCATTTGCAAGCGATTAAGCTATTGGCATTGTAAATGACAATGCCATTTATTTAACGATTAAGCTATTGGCAATGTAAATGACAATGCCATTTATTTATGATTTAAAAAAATAATAATTCATGAGCAATGCCGATAGCTCTGCCTTTAATAATGCCGAGACCATTGCATTGTAAATGCTTGTTGTTTTTTGCCACCAGTTGTTGTCATCATGCCTTTACGTTCCGGGAAGGAACGCTCTGTTCAACTACAGACTACCAAGGGGGTGGTTACTGGCCCCTTGGATGCCTTTATTATTAAGGCGACAGGAATCTTGGAGAAGGAGATAGCTTTTGCTGAAAAAAGGCTCTCACTTGATCTGATTAGTGGGAAACGATCTTCGTTAGGGCCCCTTGCCATGGCACCTAGTCCTAAAGATTCGGCGCCAGGCACTATTCCATCCCTGGTCCCGGTATTGGTGGATATACACTGCGAGGCGGAGGGCCCGTCTTTGTTTCCCTCCGACAGTGATATGAGTTCTAGTGAGTCATCTAGGAGTGTGGAGGGGGGAGCGTACACTTGGTTAGCCAATCCCAATTAGATTCTTCGTCAATCGGGGATTCGCCCACGAATCTACCCGGTAAAAGAAAACGAAGAAAACAAAGAAAACAAAGTAAGGATTGTCAGAGGGGAGGTATCTCAAAAATACCCAAAATAATTGGCTCTCCCCAGCCTCTAATTATTCCTGAAGCCTATACCTGCTCACAGTGTTCTCTGCTCGATAGGGATCCCCTACCCTCCTCGCAAGTTCAATCTGGTTCTTCGGTCCCCTATCCCGTGAGTTGTAGTGGTGATGAGGGCCTACTTGGTAAAATGGAAGTACTATTTAAAACACTTATGCTGCCCCTATTGGAAAGAACTAGACTTATGCACCCAAAATTGGACATCCTTGAGAACCTTGTTAATATTAACACTGGTTTGTTAAAAAGGCTAGTTAACGACCAAATGGTTTTGTCTAATACTATTAGTACTATCAAGCCCAAAACTCAGGGAGCAGCTGTTACCAGCAAGCAGTCTGTCATAGCTCCTGGTAAGTCAGCCACTACTCGGCCAGCTATAAATAACTCTGCTAGTATGGGTCTTGGGGTCAGGAACTGTCATAATGCCATTACCTCTGCACTGGCAGCATGTCTACAGGTCTCAAAACCTAAGAAGGCCAGTTTTAAATCCAATTCCCCGGCCCCACAAAGCAACTCCATACCAACACCTATAATTCGTTCCCAGGACCATGTGAGGGGTGGCTCTATTCCTTCTACAAATTCTAAAACAAGTTTACGGGCAGTGGGGAGTGTAATTTCTAATTCAGTCCCTCCACCATTGAAGGCTAATAAACGGGGACCCCCTCGCACAGACCTACCCATTGAAGCAACCCCATATACGATTGTTCTAACAGGTGTCTCACCTTGCAGGGAGGGTCAAATTGAATCTTACGGGGACCTTAAAAACAAAGTTGTTTTTTGGCTAAATAAAAATCGTCCCCTTCCACCGTCCTCTGTTACAGACATACTGAATGTGAGAAGAGTTGACTGGGTGGGACATTGTGTAAAGGATCTAGAAGGGGATTGTATTATTATAAACTTTAGAGATCCTTGGGTGGTGGACTATATTCGCAGAGAAGCAAGGTTTAGGAGGGTGGGTGATGTGCAGTCCCTGGGTCTTGGCTATTTTTATCCCAAAAGATATAGTGTGCCAGTTGCCAACTCTCTGATGCTGAACAGCTTTGTTGGTAGATCCCATATGGCAGGGTTCCCACATTCCCCTTTTTACCCTCGATTGTTTAATCGTTTTGAACCTCTATCTGGTTTGGAGGGTATTGACTGACTCTATTGTGATAGAGGGAGTGAATGTGACAATTATGTCAGTAGGGGTGATGGAGTAGACAATGTGGCAGCAAGTATGGAGGGAAAAAACATTGAGAAGGGGTCAGTTACAGCCTTAGCAAGTCATGTAGACGATATCCGGCCGGTTGCTTGTCTCCCGAGCATTGTTAGCAATATATGTCCAGACCAGTGGGTTCCGGATCTTGTTGCACCCGTCAGTCAGGGTACGCCGCTTAAAATGGCCTCATGGAACATCGCAGGGCTAAAGGGGCGTGTAGGCTCTGAGGATTGGACAGACTTTATTGACACCTTTGACATTTTAATCTTTCAAGAGAGTTGGGCCCCTGATCCAATATATCGGGTAGGGTTTTTAATTTTTTATAAACCTGCGATCCAGGGTCCCAAAGGTAGAGCTATTGGGGGTCTAGTGATTTGGGTTAGACAGTCTATTGATTATAATCCAACAGAAATTGTAGTGGATAAGCCAGATCTCCTGGGAATTAAATTACGAAAGAAAAATCATCAGGACATAGTAGTTATCAATATTTATGCCCGAGGTCGCCCCGGTGGGCGTTGTCCGGTTGTTGTTAATGAACTGGACTCCTACCTTGATTTCATTGGGAGAGACAAATTAATTCTCGTAGCAGGGGACCTAAACTGTACCTTCGAACCCCTGTTCAGTGAAGAGGAGGACTTGGGGTCCGAGGAAGATGCAGTGTGGAATATCCCGAAGTTGACCCTGAATAAAATCAAGAAGGGGACCGAGGCCCCTCTTCACTGGTCAGGGTTGTGTTTGGAGTGGGGTCTGAGAGCGGCAAACGGCGCTCACCCTCCGACAAGGCTGGCTGTCCCACCTTTGATAATGGGGTTAGCAAAAGTAGACTAGATTATATCCTAATTAAAATGGAATACTGGTCACTCCTGGTCGATATGGAAGTTGTGGTTCGCCCAGAAAGCGACCACAACCCATTGGTCATAAGCCTTAAGCTCCCATGCAATCTGGATAGGCCGTTATTAGCTCCTTGCATTACGACCGAGGCCGTCCTGATTAATGACAGAAGAAGGGTAAAATGGTGTAGGGCCGTGAAGGATTCTACTTTGTTAGATGGCATATCAAAGGAAGTTTCTATGACATTGAGTGCCATGTTGAATGTATCATCCATTTTGGATGCTGCTTCTCAGATCAGTGATCTCCATGAACAGTGTTTCATCAAACTTAAGGCCTTGCTGACTCTTCCGATCAAACAAGGGAAAGAGATGGAAATGGGTTGCTGGAAAAAGTGGTATAATAAGAACTGTAGGGAAGGACATAGCAATCTAATCAAAGCTATTAAATCACGGGCCACCAGTGATATTAAAATGGCACGCAAAATGTATAAAAAAAACTGTGGGAGGCGAAGAGAGAGTGGGACGAGTGTCATTGGTCCAATCTCTTTGAGGCATGTTTATCCCCGAATCAGGCTAAATTCTGGGAAATCGTGAAATGGGACAGGAACCCCGACTCCCAATCTCCAGCAAACCATGTGTCTGTGGAAGATTGGGTGGAATTTTATTCTGGACAGTTTAAGGACCCTAATTTGCAATCTATTAATGGGCAAGGGATGCAGACACCAATTCACCTTAATCATAGCCACTCGTTGATCTTTACAACTCTTGACACTGAGTCTGCTCTCAGTTTGGTTCAATCAGGGAAAGCGCCAGGGATGGACTCTATTCCGGCGGACCTTTTCAAAACAAATCTCCAACTTTGGGTCCCCTATATAACCCTGATTGCTAATGCAATCGCTAAAGGGGCAAGGATCCCAGAGTCTTGGAAAGGGGCGGAAATTCTCCCAATTTTTAAAAAAGGGGACCGTTCGGCACCGGGAAATTACCGCCCCATCAGTTTAATCGACTCACTACAAAAAAATGTTGCCAGGATGGTCCTTGCGAGAGTACAGGGATGGATGGAGATGGAAAACATTCTCTCCCCATTACAGGCAGGCTTCAGATCAGGCATCAGCACCATCGATCAGGTATTCAGATTTACTCTGATATACTGGAAGGTGGTGCTGATGGGCGGTGGATACATCTACGCCGCCTTTATAGATCTGAGGTCGGCCTTCGATCTTGTGCCAAGAGCTAAATTGTGGGTAGTCTTGAGAAACCTGGGATTACCGCTAGACCTACTAGATCTAGTGGTCAGATTACATGAGGGCAATTTTACCAGGGTAAGGTGGGGAGGCCAGGGGCAGGTGACGGACAGCTTTCCTGTAACACGAGGTGTCCGTCAAGGGTGCGTTCTGGCACCCACCCTTTTCCTATTGTTTATTGATCAGGTGGTGACGTTTTTTGCCGACACCCCTACGGATGCACCATGCTTAGGTGGGACCAAATTCCCAATGCTCATCTTTGCAGATGATACTTTACTCCTCTCAAAGACACGCAGAGGGTTGCAAACCGCATTAAATAGGTTTGAGGAGTTTTGCAAGTTAAACGATCTGCAAATAAACGTGGGCAAGACCAAATTCATGGTCCTAACCAAAAATCGTCCCATTAAAAGTTCTGTTATGTTGAATGGTGCCAGTCTTGAACAAGTGGAGGCTATGACATACCTTGGAGTGACTATAGATTATCGCCTCCGCTGGAAACCCCAGATCGACGTGCTCTGCTTAAAATTTGCACGCCTCACGGGCTGTTTAATTTCATTAACTAAACGGGTTAAACCAGCACTTAGGATTCATGAAGCCAAGATTAGTTCTGCCATTTTGTACGGGGCTGACCTATGGGGTTACAAGGACCTTTCTCCATTGATAAAAGTACAAAACAAATTCATGCGGAATTTGGTAGGTCTCCCGCAATCTACACCAATCAAACCACTCTTGCTGGACATGGGCTGCAAAACGATTAACGAGATGGCGCGTTATCGGCTAGTGGCGCTGTGGAGACGGATCTGGACGTCACCGGATTTAAGTCTCTTTGCCAGCGAATTGATGGATGTGAGATCAGCACTGGGTTCTAGTAACATTCCTTGGCTACGTGAGGTGAAATCAATTTTGGAGGACATGGGTCTTAACGACCTGTGGGTCTCTCCGGGGTCCACTATATTTCCGTCGAAGCAAGCCTTCAAAGCACACTACTGGGCATCTGCTAAACTTCCATTCATTGCGCAACCTGATGCTACCAGCTTGTCAGGCAGATTTTTGGCCCATAAATTAGACCCTCTTCTGGAGAATTATTGGGATGTTATTACGAAAACTCTAGATAAAAACCTATACCATCAGTTTCGAGTTCGGTCCCTGCCAGTAAGATCTTTTACTAAAAACTGGTCTAGTCATTCTAATGAGCTCTGCCCCTGGTGTGTTGATCAAAGGGAGAGTGTGGGTCACTTCATTTCTGCATGTCCAGCCTATCATGCCCCTAGAACCAAATGGATTAGGCCTATTTGTCGCAAAATGAAAATTAAAGGGAACTCTGAAGCTTTGTGGGCGCTACGTACCGATACATCAGAGATGGTGGTAATAGGTGTGGCTAAGTATCTGGGGTGGGCATGGATCATCCGAACCAGACACCTGCAGACACCTGCAGTCAGTTGATTGATACATTTTTAGCAGGGTTTTCATACATTGGGTCTTTAATACACTGTTTAATTCTTTTTTAATGATGAAATGTTTTAAGTAAATATGATGTTTTATTCATTTTATGTATCCCATCAATTTTATTGTACAAATTGTCTTTTATGATGTAATAATCGAAATAAAGATGTATGAAACCTGAAACCAGTGACCATCCATTTCAATTTCAGATTAGCCAACACACACATCTAATAAAAACATTTTCACTAGACTTTTCCAGTGTTCGCTTTATGAGGGCTAGAACATCAATTTAATACATTCAAGGAAAGGGCAAAGTCACATTTTTCAATTGCTCAGAAAAACCTTTTTCATGCAGAATGAACAAAACTAATGCAAATATTAAAGCAACTAAACAGATTATTACAAAAACAATCCTGGCTCCAAGGGACCAGGAGGACCAAACAGGGCCATAGGAATTAGGACCAAGAGCTGCAAAGGGCTGCTCCTCCTTAAAAACAGGACGTTCAAAGGCGTACATTATTGACGAAAAAGAAGTCCTTGGAGAAATTGAAGCCGCTGTACAACCAGCCAGAGGGGAGTCTTCCCCCTGTGTCTGTTTGAGCCTCACAGGCAGGATCTTGTTGTTTCCACGGTGGAGCTGCACAACTCGCAACTCAAGTATAACGGCCCAGTTTCAAGGAAAAAGTTTCTTCTTTCAGGATAGGGCAATCACCTCCCTAACTCTTGTATTGCTCTGCTGGTGCACTGCTCATTCCTTGGGGCCACACATTGCATCCAGTGTGCCCAGGTATCTCTTGACCAATAAACAAAGGAGCAAACTTGCATTCACTTTGGGACCAGGAATCAGAGGCCTGATGCTGGGATCTCTGAAGCAACCCTTGTTTCAAAAGGGGTCACCTCAAGCAAAGCCTCCTTGCCGTTCTAGTCGGTCTGTGCCTCTCAGCTGGGTATCAAAAACTTGAACCACGATCTCTCCTTACTGGTTGGTGACTCTGTCTTTCACCCAAGACAGTGCAGGGGTACAGAATTCATCCCAGGGCTTCCGCCTTCACTGAGGTCCTAGTTGCCAGCAGCGCCTGTGCTGGTTACCTTCACCTTGGCTTCAAGCTGGACTGGTGCTGACTCCGCAGGCTGAATCTGATGTCTGGGCCCCTCTGGAAATGGTTGTAAGGCAGTCAATATCTATTGGTGGACAGAACAAAAGGTCTTTAGACAAGGCACAGAAACAATCTATCAACAGAGAGGAGAGTCTCATAATACTTCCTAGTCTTGGGACGCCCCATATATTAGCAAGGCACCCGAAAACCATTTCATTTATCTATGTGAGAGTAAAAAAAAACAGCCTGGACCCATTGGCAAGTATAAAAGGAACTCTTTGGTGAACTGACAAGCGTAATACATCACCCAATCCCAAGCAGCCAAGGAAGTCTGTGTTCGTTTACTAAATTCTGAGGAAAAGAAAAAAACAACACAGACATACCTTAAATCCTTACATTGATGTATTCCTGTGTACTAATCTGAAAACCCTCAAGAAAAAAGGACATGTTCTATACTTTTATTCATAGCTTTTAAACTACTTGTACAGGACTGCAGACACTTCTAAACTGATTCTTCTTAATAAAAGCACCTACATTGTACACTTAGGTCCATGCTCTCATGTTATAGAAGCAACAGGAAAATCTAAAACTGCTAATTTAACAGAGATAACATTTTCTCCAGCAGAACATGTGATGACAAACAAACTCCTATAAAACAATATTTTCTTCAAAAACATATTTGCTAAGGATCACATGGGCACCTTCCCTGCGTTCTACTTTTCATGATCCAAACTATGCAACATCAGCTCTAATAAGGACTGTCAGTTTATTTACACAGACTAGCTAATAAAAACTAGGAATGCCCTTGCAAAACTATATAGCATGAGAATAAAATACAATAATGGTGTTATCACCTAAGAATTTTAGAACAAAAACTACCCACATCTAGTTCCCCTTAAAGGTCAAATAAGGGAAGAGCAATCTAGACTACTCATCTTTTCATAATTTCATCAAACAGGATGGGCAGTAACATAACATATATACTTATTCATTTTATTAATGCTAACAATGTTTAAAATAGTATTACTGAATAGAGAATTAAATGTCTCATAGCTATTTCACAGACAGCTTAGACAGGCTAAAACTAAATTGAGTAAAAAAGAAAGAAAACATAATTTTGCCTACCCTTAATGTGTAGTGGAGCCAGCCTCCTTCCCCCATTTTGACAGTAGGAAACCTGAAACAGGTTTCACTTCTGTCAACACTATCAACCCCTATTTGTAGCAACTGGGCATAGGCAAACTTCTAGGAGGTAAATAGCACATTTGAGAGAGCTAAAGAACATGAATAACCAATCACCAATCCCTTTGGCAAGTATACTAATTATAACATGAGGGCACATAAATTCAAACTAAATTTCATTGCCTCAGCTTTTGTACAGTAATCACCAAACTAAAAGCATCAGTGCTGTATATATATATATATATATATATATATATATATATATATATATATATATATATATATATATATATATATATATATATATATATATATATATATGCAGGCTCAATCCCTCCCGGTCCCGGGTGAGAAAATAAAGACTGCACACACGGTAAAGTAATGGAGGGCAGCGTTCAATCTGGCTGAGGCCACACATATATACACAGAAAAACTGAAAATGAATTTGTTATTTGTTATTTGCTTTGCTTTTCTTTCTGCAATAATTTTTTATATACATGCAATGAATGACACGGGGTATCTTTGGGACTGCTTAATGTATTGGGCTTTGGTAATTGAAAAGGCAACCTGGTTGGTTGCCACAGGCCGATCCACAGCAAGATTTTACTCTCTGCCCACACGTAAGAACATACGAGAGGTTAATTGCCGATTCACGGCGCTAATTGAGAACAAAGTTTTTCATCATTTCGTTTTAAATGTTTGTTCTAATTTTAGAACCGCCATTAAGACAATGTGGTAATGATATCAACTCAGTGCTATGTTATGGTTTACATGTACTAGTAAGATGGCGCTCGCGCGCCTGTCCTCTCTCTATGTCCCATACTCAAACCCGTGTGTGCCTTTTGAAATAAAATGGCGCCCTGGCGCGCGTTGCAATGTAACAACATTGAGGAAGAAGCGTGGCTTCCGAAACGCGTCTGTGCAAGTAAAAGTTGCTGTTTGGAATTGAAGATCCCCGTGTGTGCAGTCTTTATTTTCTCACCCGGGACCGGGAGGGATTGAGCCTGCATATATAGAGCGCGAGGCTCCGACGCGCTTGGACCGCACCCGTCAACAAGAGTGCCACGTATCTTGGGGCAGAGAGCGAGGATTGAATTTACGCTGAGCACCGCCACTACCCGTGGGGAGAAATCCTGGGAGGAGCACATAACCTGAGGTTCCCCCAACCGCATTACGGACAGAGAAGTACTCGGCGCACCCCGACTGAAACAGGGTAAGCTGTGATATACTCTGCTCGCATTTGTCGATTGAACCTGCAATTGGGCTCCTCACTAAACGGGCGGCTGGCTTTGACGAGGGGATCAAGAATTATTTCCAAATACAGCAACGACAAGGGCAACCCGGGAGCGGGGGGCTCGACAACAAATCAGAACTATGTTTAACATCTCGCAACGCCGCGATCTGGCGACTGGAATGTTTAAAAACAAGAATCCTGATATCACCACTCCAGCCGTGACAAAACCAACTGAAGCTCCCAGCCCATTAGCCACGCAATATGGGAAACTTGAAAAACGATATGAGCGTGAGCTCCGCAAGTGGTGGGAAGGTACATCACTTCAAGGATATATAGAAGTCAAAAGAGTGCCGAGGGGTCTGCGGATATTTACAATCCCCGCTTATGAGAACCCGGACCCTCTGCTCCTGGATACATGGGCTGCACACATTGCCAAATCCTGTGAATGGATGCTAGAAATCCTGGTGCAATTCGCTTGGAGTGACAGGGATAAGGTCCTCAAGGAAATTGAAACTATGGAAACGGAACTAGCACTCAATGATGATAAAGACCAGCAGGATCAACTAAGAGCTCAGATGAAGAAACGACTGGAGAAATACGAGGTGAAAATCCGTACACGGAAGCAAGAAAAATTTGACAGGGACGAAAGGGACTATGCCATGGGGCGAGTCCTTACGTTTTCAAAAAAGTATGATCAAACGCGGAAAGATCTGATCAGCAGTAACAAAGCGGCTGGTGCGGCTGCACCAGCACATGTGGAAACATCTGAGTCTGAGGTCACAGAGGGAGAGCAATCAGAAGAGGAAATAAGATATACCCCGAAACAGACCAAGGACACCCCTTTTCAGCAAGAGTTTCAAGTAATCCGAATGAACTGGCTAAGAGGAGGGAAGAACAAACCCCCAGGAAACGGAGGAAAACCAGAAGGGGTGGTCGGAAAAGCAAGGGGAAGAGGCAAAGCGGGGAATGCGGAGGCTCCAGTGCGCAAGGCAAGGGGCAAAAGAGGAGCACGATGGTAGGATCTGAAGGACACACAGATCACCTTACAATCATCAACCTATCTGCAAGAATCCTCTCATCTGAAGAAGAATCAGTACTTAAACTGGGATTAACCTTCTGCCCGGACAACAATCTTGAGTATACTCAGACCAGAATCGACCTATTTCAATTCATTAGAAGGCTCCGTTTGCATAAATACTTCAAAACTAAACCAACTATAGATGAAGCCAAATTGATCCGATCACGCTTCAAAGACACTGATCTTTTAAAGGTCAATGATTTGACATCCCTGGAACTGCTGGAAGAACTACGACACGAAAGCGCAGCAGTGGCAATGCCAACACCAACACCAACAGAAACTCTGACCCAGAGATTGAGGGCAGTGGAGGTGGAACAAGAGGCTCCGAACAGTGGTCTCAAATTGAAATCGAAGTTTGTACCTCCAACACAAACGGATATGATAGACACTTTTTCGGAACTCGTGATCAAGGACCTAAGGAACATGCGCATGCACAAAAAAGTATTTGGACGAAGTAACAACTTGACCGAGAAACAACGGACGGCATTGAAAATATTGGCCGCAGACACTTCCATAGTCTGCAAACCCTCAGATAAGGGTGGCAACGTGGTCATATTATCACGGCAGGAATATGTCCAGGAAGCCATGCGCCAATTGCAAGACGAGACCTGCTATGAATCAACCACTAAACAACGATACCAATCAAGTATCGATGAGCTGCATGATTTACTCAAAAAATGGCGTGACAAACAAATGCTTGAGACCGATGAATATCTTTTCCTCAAGACAATACATCCGGTTACCCCCACCTTTTATTATTTACCTAAGGTACATAAGAGGATGTACAAGCCACCAGGGCGCCCTATCATTTCATCTATGGGCAGCCTCACCGAGAATCTCTCGAAGTTTCTAGACTATTTTCTATTTGAAATTGTTTTGGGTTTGAAATCATACATTCGTGACACTGCTGATTTTATTGAAAAAATTGAATCTATTGACTGGCATCCAGGTTATTGTATATTGACACTTGATATCACCAGCCTCTATACGAGCATTGAGCATGTACAAGGGATGAAGGCGATTGATTATTTTTTAGGAAAGAGACCCTTGAAATACGCCCAACATAACATCATGCTGATGGAGTTAATTGCATTCTGTCTTCATAATAACATTTTTTTGTTTCAGGATGCCTTATTTAGACAGCTCTCCGGTACAGCCATGGGTTCCTGCTTCGCCCCCAGCTACGCGAATTTATTCGTGGGCTGGTGGGAGGAGCAGGAGGCCTGGGCTCCTGAGAAAGAGCAATGGTCTAACTGTATCGTCTCATGGTATCGTTACATAGACGATCTTTGTATAGTATGGAATGGCTCAACCGAGACAGCTCAGCAATATATTGCAGTGCTGAACGACAATGATTGTAACCTGATCTTTACTGGCCAGGTCAGCACTAGTGCGGCAGTGTATTTAGATCTTAAAGTGGAGGTGACGGACAATAAGATTAAAACTTCACTATACAGAAAGCCAACGGCAGGAAATAGCACGCTACATGCGTCTAGTAATCATCCCCAAAAACTTATCAAAAGTATACCCTATGGCGAGCTATTGCGGTTGAAGCGCAATTGCTCAACCAATGAGGATTTCGAGCTTGCTGCTAAGGAGAGCATTGAGAGATTTGAAGCTAGGGGGTACAGTACGAAATTGTTGCAAAATACCCTAGACAGGGTTAGGATACCATCGAGAAGCACCCTATTTTTCAAAAAGAATAAACCCATGACTGACACAGAGAAATTCAGAATGATCACTCCCTATTCCCAGGACTGCCAACAACTCAGAACAATTCTGAAGAGACATTGGCATATTCTGAAAAATGACAATATCATAGGGAATGACATGCCTGATAACCCTCTAATTACTTTTAAGAGAGCTCGTTCTCTGAGAGACACCTTGGTACAGAGCCACCTGTCACCAATTCCAACGAAGACAGGAAAGCTAAAAGATGTGAAGGGCTTTTTCCCTTGCGGACGCTGCAAGGCCTGTGCCAACAGCAAAAGGGTTTATACATATGACATTACAGGGTATAGGCAGAAAAAGAAAATCAATCAGTTCCTAACTTGCAGCACGCCGTTTGCAGTTTACTGCCTGAAATGCCCATGTGGGCTCAAGTACATAGGGAGTACCATCAATCCCGTAAAATTGCGTATTTTGGAACACATGAGGGCCATAGTCAATAGGGACTTCTCATATCCTGTCGCAAGACATTTTTCCATCAAACACAACAGCGACAGAAGTCTCTTGCAGTACTATTGCTTGGACGCAATTTCTGAAAATATCAGGGGAGGAGACAAGCTACAGAAACTCCGCAGATTAGAATCTCGATATATTATAGATTGTCAGACTAAGACCCCTGAGGGACGTAACTGTGGAGAAGAACTAGCAGTACATTTAGGCAGTTAAACAACACGGAAAAAGTAATGGAGGGCAGCGTTCAATCTGGCTGTGGCCACACATATATACACAGAAAAACTGAAAATGAATTTGTTATTTGTTATTTGCTTTGCTTTTCTTTCTGCAATTGATGAGGTATCATTATCGGATAAATTGACGAGATCAATTGATCAAATGAATATAATGCTTGATCTATGTGTACTTCTGGATTTTGTAAAATTTTGTTAACTATACAGTAATTTTTTTATATATATGCAATGAATGCACAGGAGAGCAAGCACAGTAACCAGCTCCATCTCTCCGCATCACCCCCCCTTTTTTTTAATAATACCAGCCAGTGCTTATTAAAAACAAATTTCTACCACTAGGCCAGGTATTTTTTAACATCACTTACTTATATCACCCCTGACCCTACTGACACTCACTCCACTTCACTCACTTAGCACCCACATTAAAAGGTGCTCCTGCGTAGTCGCTAGTCGCAGCACTGCCCCGTCCCGCAGCGGGGCGGGAAGACCCCAATGATGAAGCATGACACCAAGGGCCCTTTTGGTGTGTGAGGGGTACTTTAACACACAGTGTGTATTCCACTAACATCAGGATACACACTACATTCCACGTGAGGTGGACCCTGTTGATTAACTGTACTATTCCCCCGTTTGCCAGTTTAAAGGTAAGAGAATAACTTCTGCTGTTTTTGATACATATTTTCAATGTAAGCACTGTGCAGTATACTTTTCTAGCAGTATAGAGGTCAGCTGTTTGTGTTATACTTGAATGTTTGCATTTACTAAAGCCTCAGGCAGTTTAAAAGCTGCTCTGAGTGGCCGATTTGTTTTCAAATAGTACATTTTACCCAATTTCGACTTTGATATTTGGGGCACTTAAAAATAAATATCCTACAATAGTAACGGCCTATTTTATTTTATTTATTCGGATATTACATTTATATTTATCTTTATTATTCTCATTCTTATGTGTTCAGGTGTGTAGATCTACGTTGGTGTGGCTGCTACTAAGGCGATGGTAACCACTCGACACACCTCCAATACTCTATTAATTGACGCTTTATAGGTGAGGGCTTTTTACGGCATAAGAGATCAGTTCTTCTAGGGTCATATTATTTTGATGAAGATTATTGCCAGTACGCTCTAGAAACCTATGCTGTTTTGTTCTAGATTTACATTGAAGGGGAGGCTGATTACGCTACTCCCTCTGATCGAATGCTACGGAACTGACCGGCTCAACGTTACGCATATTAGGAATTATATATATCTTCTCTCCATCTGCGAACACGCTATTGGTAAGATTATGTACTATGCACTATGCACTGCAATCCTCCTTGCGTTAACTGGAAACAATAATGGTTTAGGTTACTTATCTGGACAATGTTTTACCCTTATTGTTTGGGCAGGTGTACAGTTCTACTGTGGTGTGGCCGCTAGCATTGCGTTGGTCACCACTTGACACGCTTTTGATATTCAATGAATCGACATTTTAAAGGTGAGGGTTTTTTTCACTTAACAAGAGATCAGTACTTCGAGGGTCATGACATTTGTATTAAGATTGTTCTTCGGATCAGATTGCCATTTCTTGCAAATTGTGTATTTTTATATCTTTTTAATCTTGATTACCACACATGTGAGATTTGTGGAAATATAATTCCAGGATCTTGACGCAATGGCCACTTTTTGCAATGACGTATCCTTTTCCTTCGTTATCCTTGATGACTACATTTGTGAGATTTGAGGAAATGTTACTGCACATATGGAAACTATTATGATACTTTTTTTGCTCTGATACATTATATCCTTTTGTCGACTCTCTTAGACCAGTGTTGTTCACCATCAGTTTGCGGATACACGTGGGAGCAGAATTCTGCTTTCATCTTAACTTGAAGAATGAATTGACAGTGGGATTTCTGACCGATCTATATATATATTTTTTGCTCAGGTGAGAGACCTGGGTCTGGTTGGGAAGGCCTTCCAGCTGTCAATACGCAATGGTTTGACCCAATCAGTTCGTGGCTAATATCTTGCCCTTTTATTTTACTTTTCTTATATAGATTCGGAATACGGATCGCATATAACCATTCCTACGTAAATTTAAAGAAATCCCGTACTTCTTTGATTAAGACATCGCGAAATCACTTTATGGTGAGAACCAGAGTAGTATGCGATATATATGACCATCGTAACTTTATGGGACCTTCAACCTTTTGATCTTTTTTCTGACAACTATCTATGGCCTTTTTTATCTATTCAGTTTCTCCACTCTAATCTCTGGTAATTCTTTCACTTTTTACATGTTGTATACAATACCTTTTGTATAATTCTTTCCCTACCCACCATACTTACCTTACTAGTATTGGAATGCATTTTTACTAGAGAAATGTTTTTTAAAATTTGAGGATTGTGTATGTTGTTAATTTGTGTTTTTTTCTGGGCTGTCCATCATGTGTTTTATGTTACGAGTCTTACTTGTATAAAATACGTTTTATGTACTAAAATCCTTTCTTTAAATAAAATTATTTTTGGCTTTTTTGTATATGTATGTAGTTATTGTATGACTATTGATGTTGGCCTTTTTACAATTGTTACAGCCCTGACGAAGTTCCCGTGGCACTGGGGAACAAAACGCGTTGGCTGTGTGCCAGTTTTCTACTGAAAAGAAATTCAATAAAAGAGGAATATCCAAAAATATTATTTTGTTTGGACTTTAATGTTGTACACCTTCCTTTTGGGTTTTCTATAAGTTTAAAAAGGCATCTTTCAGCAGCTGTTGTCGGGAGTTTTTGCACACTTCATTGAATTCTGAAACTAAAGGGGCGTAGGTGCTTGACCGTGGTCTGCTGCTGTGTTCTTATATTTTCATGTTTTGGCATAATAGTCATCCCCAGAATGTTCTCTACACATTCCAGAGATGGGGCATCAGAAATATATAATGTATACCCTTATAAAAATGAGTTTTTTACGCCTGCGCAGAGTGACATTTCACATGCAAGTTTCCTCATTATGCGGTACAACACTACTTACATTTAATTTTAATGCTAGGAGGTCACAGTATGATTATTAAGCTTTATAAAGATTAAAAAACGAATTTACTGCACATCTTTTTTAATATATATATATTTTTTCATATATATATATATATATATATATATATATATATATATATTTTTTTTTTTAATAAAACCAATCATTTTGATTATTCCACATATGAAAAGCAAGCTTCATTCCTTTCATATCATATTTAGACATATTCATTCATAAGCCTAAGCACAAAAGCCTAACTTGAAACATGAAAACATTTGCACCACTTTTTAAAGGACAGTCATTATTTAACATCAGAACCACGAATGTGCTTATGTAAAAAGGCATTAAGAAAGGAAATCCTTACTTTAAATGTTTTCCTGTTATCCAAAATAACGAACCTGATTTTTGTAACTTTTTAAAAGCATGCAAGCCTCTATACCTGTTTAACACTGACTTAAAATCCTAGCTGAGTCAGCATCCCTTTCTCTCCGTGGCCTACAGTCAAAAAGACAGCTGCTTCTCAGCGACAGTTAAAACACAGCTGTTGGAAAGCTTCTTTTTTAGTGTTGAAATGTAAGCATGGTGACAGTCTATTTAAAACTGAGGCATTTCAATGTATCGTTCTATAATGTGTGTTTAGTTCAGCAACAACCAATTTGCTCAGATGATGTGAAATGCCTTTTAATATATAATACAATGTATCTAAGGAAAATGCTGTAACATTTTATATGTTAATCATAATCATTACAAAATACACAATTTCGTTTTTAAGGCCTATTTTATTCCTATTGAATGTGAATTCTAATTTTATCTTTAGCAATTTGCACACATGTATTGTGTCATACTCCGTCAATTTAATAGTAACATGTAGCTATTTAACATATGTTATATAATTTAATTCTGGATTTTTATTTAATATTAATTAAATGACATTTTGCATAACAGAATGATGAAAGCAAAACAAACACAAACAAACACATTGAGCTCATTCCAGACATTTACAGAAGGGGGTCATACACTCACAACACACAATACAGCGCGCTTAAGGCTAGCCATTCTTACATAAAGAGCGCAATTGCTATTTACTCACACAAGTACCACCAATGTGAAACCACAAACCACATAGACATTTAACCACACATTTAACCCACAGATCAACACTTAGGACAGAAACAAAGGACAGCCCACAGACTGTACTTAAAACAAACCATTTGTAAATACTAGTTGTAAGTCATATTTACAAGAAGAGCTCCTCAATAGTATTCCAAAAAACTGTACAAAACAGCCCAACAGACTGTTCCATTTTCAAGAAGTCAAAATACATTCAGTTCACTAGTTTTGGATGGCAGAACACCAAAAATCACTCTGCATCATTACTAAGTACATAGAGCAGGATCCTTGTACATATTTTAATTCCATGGGGTACTGAGTCACCAAGAAAGAAATACATTTTTTTTATACCTAAACCTATTTAGGTATCCCCTCTAGGGGAGCCGGATAATTCAATTCACATCACATTATGGTACCTCCAAAAAGCAACACATTCTTTGATGTGTGCTTGAAACAGACATGCCAAAAATATTGTAAAATATACAATACTATACGCAAAGTAGCACTTACGTAATGTGCCATTCAAATTTTATAAAAAGTAGAGAAAAGTCTCCTCATTACCTGTTACACAAATTGCAATTTCTATATTTCCATATTCCAAAATCCCAAAATTGGCCAATGCAAATACCAAACCAAACAGCAAGCGTCGCATCAAACGAACTTACCAATCCCAAATGTCCAGATTCCAACTGCCAAGTTGTGAATGACCTAACGGTCGTTTTAAGACTACTCACGCCAAAAAGGTTCTCAGTCAGGAGTGGGAAACATGTGGAGGATCAAAATCAGGAAGACCAGAAATATACTGGGCTGCAGAGACAGAGAATCCCCAGAATCTCTGTGCACAGAGTACCTCCTTAGTAGAGACCTGTCCTGCCCTCCTCAGTAGATTCCTGTTTCCTGTCAAGATCACTCCCTTGGATAGCCACTTCTCTGATGGTCCATGTTGGAGCACCATTTGTAGAACATATAATCCTTTGCAGGGGTCTCAATAATAAACCTGGTTCTTTTAAACCAACATAGAAGAGATTGGCACAGAAGCTGTAATATAAAAGACATATTTTTATTCACCTCAGATGAAGGAGACTACGTCACACAGTGCCCTCAGGAAACTGTATGAGGCAGTCTAAGGAGTACAGAAAATAGGGACCTTATATATGCTTAGGTTACATTAGTCAGCATAAAACCAAGGGGAGGTCCTGGCACATGTAAGCCTGCAAAATGATTAATATGGGTATACAAGATTTGCTTGCTCAACAATGTGGGAGGAGAGTTACTTCTCCCTACATCAGCAAGAATAGCCTGACAGTTCTATACTAGGAGCAGGTGCATTCTACTAGCTAGGCCCCTCTGAGCATGTGCAAGGCTCTGGAAGAGGGAAACAGCACATGGCGAGCACATGGCTACCTAAAATGGCTGCCAAGTACTAAATGGCTTTCTGCTTATGCTAACAAATCCCTGCAATCTTCAACAGCTACTGTGTTGCTTTGATCTTTTAGCTGCTGTTACACATGCAGTAGGGTAAGCGATAGCTGTGTTTGTGGTTGTTACTACTAATCTTGACAGGGACAGGTTCCATTTCTTGGGTGAGTGTAGCCCTGAATCATCTGAAGTCCATGTTTTCCTCATGGGGCCAACCTTGTCTGTTTATTGGAAAGTGTGATCTTACATCATATGTTTAGCAAGAGTCATGTCTTAATTTCATTTTTGGAATCCAAGTGATCTTCAATATTTCTTGTTTGTACAGGGAGCAAATACCATAATTTTGCAATTTAAGTGCAGTAGAATGTTCCACTAATCAATGCTTTCTTCTGGTGAGGCCAAATGATGAGGCGATTTGTGTAGGTTAGAGGGTTCAGCACTGTCAGTATATTTGGAGCTTTAATTCAATTAATATGGGCTATTGCTTTGGTTTGACATCTGGGCAATGCGGAGTACTACCTTGAAGGGTTCACTGACAAAATATCGCCCGTGAAAAATTACCATACCAACATATTGTGACCAAAATATTGATATACAAATATCGTCATTCCATAC
This sequence comes from Lissotriton helveticus, assembly GCF_964261635.1. Lineage (NCBI taxonomy): Eukaryota > Metazoa > Chordata > Amphibia > Caudata > Salamandridae > Lissotriton > Lissotriton helveticus. The sequence continues at coordinate 1,635,419,915 of NC_136061.1, read as the reverse complement.
TTATAATGGTAAGTGCAAAATATTTAAAAAATAATATTGTTGTCTATATTATTGTTATATTAAATATCGTTTTTTTAACATATATACATTTACATATTAAATATTATAAATATTAAATAGTAACATTAATTTAAGAAGAAGAAAATAGCTTTAATATACATTTCAACAAATAACCATATTTAAAAAAAGTTAAACAGACATATATATTAATATATATATGCGGCACAATTCACCTTGAACTTTCTTTGCCCAGAAAAGTGAAGCACGGACCCAAGTGATGCGATTTCAGTATTTATTTGGCTCTCGTAACAACCGCTGAAGCCATGACCCATAGTTAAAAAACTATTATTAAACTAATAAATCTAATTTACATTAGAATTTCTGAATTTGTAAACTAATGTAATAATATAACAAACATATACATATATATACACATACCAATAACGTAACATATTTAAATATTTAATATTTAATAAACAAAGGATTTTAATTAGAATTGAAAAGTAAACAACACATATTTCTTATAATGTAATAAACATATTTTACACATTAAATACTTTAATTAAATAAGCAAAAACATAATAATATAAATTTTAACAACATAAAATGAATCATAAAATTTTACATTTAATACATATACTATTATCACTACAATTTATGCAAAAGTAGGCAAAGTGTTGTACTAAGGACATATATAATTTACTACTCCCACTTCAGGCAATGTAACAGTAGGAAAAATGTTACATCACACAGTCGTAAAATGTACTATTCCCACTCCAGACAGTGCAACAGTACGGAAAGTGTAGGATTACGGAGGGATAAAATGTACCATTCCAACTCCAATAACTTCATCAGTAGGGAAAGTGTTTTTATTACGGAGGGGTACAATTTACTATTCCCACTCCAATGAGTGCAACAGTAGAGAAAGTGGCAGATTGAGGCAAGGTAAAATTTACTGTTCCAACTCCAATAAGTGCAACAGTATGGAAAGTCCTGAATTGCGGAGGGGTAATATCTACTATTCCCACTCCAATGAGTGCAACAGTAGGGAAGGTGTTGGCTTGCAGAGGGGTACATTTACTATTCCACTCCAGGCAGTGCAACATTAGAAACAAATGAATTCTCTTCAACACAAAAAATAATTTAAAACACATCCTAAATAAATAAAATTATAAATATGTAAAAAAAGAAATACAATTATATTTTATATAAAAATGAATAGTATTGTAATTAAAATACAAAAATAAATTAATTTAAATAAATTATTTTATTTAAAAATCATTCAACAAAATATATTTATTAAATACTTTTATTTTAGTTACTGTCCACACTATACCCCTACAAAACATTCAACCCGCACCTAAAACATAACTTTAAAAAACAAATTATTGACAATATTAACATATTTATCCATAAACTAATTATCATTAATGAAAAAAATAATTAATTAATTTACTTCCCACACTATACTCCCAAAAACACACTACACGCTCCTAAAATGTAATTACATAATTAATTAGCAATTTAATAATTAATATCAATTTAAAAAGTAATTATTACTTAATTACAATTATTTCACTTCCCATCCTATACCCTATATACCTATATCCTAAAGAATATATTGCGCAATTACCATAATTAATTATCAATTAAATATTTATTAATGAAATCCTGAAAATTAATTACTTATACTTCATTTTCTTCCCACCCTGTACCACTATAAACCACACATTAACAATTAATTATTAATTTATTTGAATTCATTTACTTCCCACCCTGGACCCCTTATAAGCCCCACAACTCGCACCTAAAATGTAAATTTAAAAAATGTAATTGCACAATTAGCATAATTAATTATCAATTAAATAAATAACATTAATTAAAAACAAATCATTACTTTATTATAATTAAAATACTTCCCACCGTGCACGCCAATAAACCCACAACCTGCTACGGTAGTAAAAATCACAAACAATTATTAAATCAAATTTAAGAATCGATATTACTTACCTTAAAATAATTGTTCTTGACAACAATATTCTTGCAGATGATATTTCCATATCACAATATTTTGGACACGATATTTTGGCAGAACGATATTTTAATTTCAATGTTTTGTTTAAATACCACTTTAAAGGCAGAGTATCAGACCATAGTGATGCAGTTGGAGTACTGACATGAAATGTACTCCTGAGATCAGACGAGATCTCAGGAGTACATATAAAGAAAAAATGGTTTGCCAGTAAACTTTCACACTATGGCGTCGATTCCGATCCGGTAAAATCACCGTCCGTACGAATCGTACACACAGGACGAGATTCGTACGGCCACGTCAGGTAAGGGCGAGTCGTACGGAAAAGCACACAAACACATACACACTGTACGGTCCGTACACCCCATGATCGCAGGGGTACGGTGCGTACCCCTGCGATCATGGTGTGTACGAGCCGTACCCCATGTACGATGGGTGTACGAGCCGTACCCCATGTACGATGGGTGTACGAGCCATACCCCATGTACGATGGGTGTACGAGCCATACCCCATGTACGATGGGTGTACGAGCCGTACCCCGAGCCGTACCCCATGTACGATGGGTATACGAGCATACCCCGAGCCATATCCCATGTACGATGGGTGTACGAGCCATACCCCATGTACAATGGGTACCATCATACATGGGGTACGGCTCGTACACCCATTGTACATGGGGTACGGCTCGGGGTACGGCTCGTACACCCATCGTACATGGGGCACGGCTCGGGGTATGGCTCGTACACCCATCGTACATGGGGTATGGCTCGGGGTACGGCTCGTACCCCCATCGTACATGGGGTACGGATCGGGTACAGCTCGTACACCCATCGTACATGGGGTACGGCTCATACACCCCATGATCACAGGGGTACGCACCGTACCCCTGTGATCATGGGGGGTATGCACCCTACCCGGGGGACCGTTCCGTATCTGTTTCAGCGCGAACTCTGCTTTTACGGCTGTTTTCAGCTCCCGTAGAAAAACAGTCGTACGGTGCGCACCCGACACGTATCGTACTTGCTGGGTCGTAAAAACCAGCCGGGAACCGTACAGATGTCACGTACAGCGGGTTCCGAGGGAGAATCGTACGGAGATTAGAGTCGTACGGTCTCTGTACGAATCGTAGGGAGTACGGCTCCTGGTACGAATCGTAGTTCGTCGTACGTATGGGGAACGTTGCAGGGTACGATTCGTACGGGAAAAATGCTCCGAACGGCTATTCGGAGCGGTTTTTCCCGAATTGGAATCGACCCCTATGAGACCAGGAGGGACCTAGCACGGAACTCAATAAAGGAACTAGTCTTGGAGGGGTCAGGTGAAAGCTGCTATGATGACCAAGATATTAGGAGTGCTTTCATTGATTTGTTTCAAAATCTATACAAGGAAGAGACACTCTTGTCTGACAAGCAGTTATCCACTTGGATCTTAGAAGACCCTTTACTAAAACGCACACAAGACAAGAAACTCCTTCTCAATAGCCTAATAATACCCAAAGAAGTATCCTTAGTAATAAAAAGCTTGACAAATGGAAAAGTCCCTGGGGCTGATGGAATTCCCAGTGAAGTTTATAAGGCCTTAACAGGTTACATAACTCCCGCATTAACCTCATTACTTAACTCATTATACATAAACAAAGAAGCTGTCCCGGATTCCTGAAATGATGCCACAATAACCCTTATTCTGAAACCAAACAAATCCCCCCACAAATGTAAGTCTTACAGAACGATATCCTTACTTAACAACGATTATAAGCTGTATACACACATACTGGCTAAAAGGTTAGATTAAGTATAAGAAGACCGAATTGGCACCTCACAGAAAGGGTTTATGAAAGGCAGGCAGCTAAATGACCTCACTCATGACTTGGTATGCGCCATAGTCCTGGCTACAGACAAATACCTTCCATTAGCCATTTTGACTGTTGACGCCGCCAAGGCATTTGACAGGGTTGGCTGGCCTTTCCTTTATGCTATAATGAGTCAGAATGGGCTAAGGTATAAATTCGAGAATGCAATAAAAAACATACACAGATGCCCAACAGCAAGGATATGAATTAATGGATCCCTCACTCAACAACTGAGGATAGGTAGAGGCATGAAGCAAGGTTGTCCCCTCTCCTCCCTACTGTTTATACATTGAGCCTTTAGTCAGGAGATTCAGGAAACAACAGAGGATTCAAACCTTCCAACAACAGGGCTGGTTTAAGAAAGTGTCTCTCTATGCTGATGATTTAATGATATATACACAAAACCCTATAGAATAATTTCCGATTATTATGCACATACTTAAAGACTTCGGTAGAGTAGCAGGATATCAGGTCAATGAAGAAAAAACTGATATATTGGCTTGGAATGTACAACTTGGTGCCACCCTGGGAAAAAACGTGAAAAGAGAGATAAGATACCTAGGAGTCCAAGTGGTCAAAAAATTTGATGAAATGGCCCTGATAAATTTTCTGTAGCTTACGAGAAAAAGCAAGAGGCTTTTACAACTGTGGTCTCCCCTACATCGATCGATTATTAGCAGGGTAAACCTGATTAAGATGATGATTCCCCCGAAGTTCACCTGTATATTTAATGCCTTGCCATTGTACTTTGAGATAAAGTGGTTTAAGAAACTGCAAGGTGAATTGACAAGTTTTATTTGGGCCAGCAAGAATTGCCTGGCAAAAGCTACGCAAAAAAAAGATAGAAGGTGGGCTTGCCCTCCCAGACTGACAGTTATACTGTTGGGCCTTTCGGCTAAAGAACCTTAGAATATTGCTAACCAAAAATAGTCAATCAGTTTGGCCATGCTATGGAGCTCTAAACATATGACCTTGCTGAACAATGAGGTTATTTCCTGTTTAAATATGGGCAACCCAAATTTTTCAAAAAGGTTCTCCTAAAGGTTCTGAGCACGGCGTGCAAGCTTTGGATTCAGGTCCGGAGAATATTAGGTTTACCCTATTAGAGCCAGTTGGCTCCAATTTGGAAATGACCTGGGACTCCTCTGTGTTTACAAGACTCATTGTCTATTCCACTCTTAGAAGCCGCAATTGAGAAATGGGGTCAACTAGCGGATGAGCATAATGTAATTTCCTGGTACTATTTATCGAAGAAAACCAGTAACCAGCTGTCCAGATTTAAATATTTGCAACTAATAATTGGGCTCAACACCAATCACAGGTGGGAGGCTTAAAATATTTGGGAGACAGCATTATGTGGCAACCCCCTACGAAAAAAGAGACCATTAAATGGTATTGGATGTTGGTTCAGGAGGAAGATTGTCATAACACACCACTGGAGAATAAGTGGGAAGATGTCCTACCCGACGCTGGCTTAACATCGCTTTGGCAAGTATCCATGAACTCACTCAGGTTATTTGTTAAATATGCTCCACTAAGAGAGAATCATTTATTCACTTTATATAGGGTATATTGGTCTCCCAAGAAACTGTCCAGGATAGGAGGGAAAATCAGGTTTTGCCCGAAATGTGGATTGGCAAAAGCAGACAATGTATACATGTTCTGGCAGTGATCTGGAGTTCATGCTTATTGGCTGGATGTGGGTAAGGTATTAACAGCCAATTTTTTAAAAGAAAAATTGAGGTAAGCTTATCTCTGATTATTTTTGCAATCCTGGATAACGCTGGCTTTATTGGGAAGAAAAGAAAATTTTTAGAGCCACTTTTACTAATTCTGATCATAATTGCTCGTAGGGAAATATGCATCAATTAGATCTCTAGCAATTTGCCTTCTTGTACTGTCTGTTTAAGAGCAGCTGGGCGATTTGGTAGGTTGGACTGCATAAATGGCTTGGAGAAGAGAGTCCGCACTTGGGGAACCTCTTGCAATTCATAACTCAAACCCAATTAGGTAACAGGTGGTCAATGGTCTAAGGACTAGGACACACTAATCCAAGGGGAGGTAAGTGGGGGTAACCTCACTGCATCTAAATAAAGGTTGAATGTAGGTGTATTAGGGACAGGAAATATCCAGCAGGATGTGGGCGCATGCTTCAATTCCAGATCCTGATTACACCATAACAAACACCTTTCGTTGGATTGTCCCATATGAGGACTAAAAATAAAAAAATAAAAAAATGAAACATACTCCTAGGTGAAGGGGAATACACTGCCTCCCATACACATTTTGGATCCTTTGAAGTCTTTAAGATGAAAGAGCAGGGTCTGTAGCATAGTTGAGTAGTGTAGTGGAGACTTTATATGTGTGATAGTCGCATGTAGAGTCAAATGGAAATCTAGTTTAGGTTTCTTGTGACTAGTTTCACTTGAGGGTCAAAGGTTGTAGTCCGTAGTTATGCAAATAAGTCTTAGTTCAGCTGATGTCGCTAGTGGAGGGTCAAGTTGCTGGGGCTAGATGTAATTTGGCATTTTATTCATTCTCTTCAGGTTAGGATTTCAGCTTTGAAAGAGTAAAGCTTTGGGTGGTTACTGAGTATACATTCTTCAAGTACTTCTACTTTAGGTGAACTTGAACTCTTCAACATAACCTCCCCATATCTAGGTTTCCAATAGACAATGCACTTTCACCCTTGTAATGTCTCAATTATACTACTCAAATCTTGAATAATCTAGATCCCTCAGGTTTTCCAATTTTAGTGTGATCTGTGGATCATAAGCTTAGTCTCTCTGCTCCCTCTTACTATGTATTTGTTCGTAACTACTCATCTAGTCATAGTCCATTTGAGAGTCACACTCTTGGAGATGAAAACAAACCTGGCCAGCCAGAACTGAGTTTTGGCCAAATAACATTTTCTACATGGTGTTGGTTTTGAGAATAAGTTTCCAAGTTTGGTGAATTTATTGTAGCAAAAACTAATTTATGTGTTTAAGTTTGATACAGTTTAATGTACCATTGCACTAAAATTTTAAACTAAACATTTTTATTAATAAACAATATCGTTTTTTGAACAATAAAAACCTTCGGGCTTCATATGCAGTTTGGGCAGCACAACGAGTTGTTCACCATGCTAGAAGAGATCTCATGATACAAATGGTGGTCTTTCCCTAGGAGGAACCTTGACTGGCAGGCGAGTCAGCCCCCAGTGTATAAATGATCATGTTAGTCCTGAATGCACAACATGTATGTGCTTCTTAGGCCTGTCATCCTTAGGGTAGTCTACCCCCAACTTTTTACCTGCTTACCTCCACTTTTTGCTGTATCTTTCTGTTGGCCTTGACACTCTGAACACTTTACCACTGCTAACAAGTGCTAAAGTGCATGTGCTTCTCTCCTAAACATGGTGACATTGGTGTATACCTGATTGGCATATTTAGTTAACCTGTAAGTCCCTTGTAAATTGGTATATCATATACACAGGTATATATATGCTACTAGTGGGTCTGTAGCACTGGCTGTGCCCCCCTCACAAGTAGCCTTTCAAACCTGTCTGAGGCCTACCTTTAATGCAACTTCGACTTGGTAATTAAAACCCCTTGGCAAGCCTTAAACTCCTATTATCTCTTTCATTATAAATATGTCACCCTTAAGTAGTATGACAAAAAATTAAAGAAACTGAATATTTAAAATTTGTTAAATGTACTGTGACAACTTATACATACCCTAGGTAGCCCTTAGGTCAGGGTGCTGTGTAAGTAAATGGTAGGCCATATACTTTTACATTTTACATGTCCTGGTAGAGACAAACAGCCACATTTGTTTTTTAGTACTTTGAGGCCTACTCTTCTTATAGACTAGCATTGGGAATTCCCTAAGACACTTTAAAGCTGTACTTCCTGCTTACAAAGGAGTAGCTAAATCATGTTTCATATCTTTGGAATGATAATGATAAATCTCCTTTAGTAGTAAAGTGGAGTTTGATATTCCTATTTTATAATGCTCACTTTTAGAAAGTGGACATTTCTCTGCTGTTAACTTACTTCTGTGTGCCTGCAGCCTGTCTCCAATACATGTCTGGGTTAGGTGACAGCTACACTAGACAGCCATAAGCACAGGAAGGGTAGGTGTGACAGAGCACACATCTGCATTCATCTGCCTCCTGATAGCCTTGCTGGGCAGGAAGGGGGAGAGGGAGCTGACACTTACATTTGAATAGGCTGTGTCCTGTCCCCAAGCAAAGGGCTGATTACCCCCCACAGATAGCCTAGCAGACAGAGCTGCTTTGAAGTCACCCCCCACTCTGAAGGCACATTTGGGTATATGTAATGGGGCTGTGACCCTACCAAATCAGTACTCTAATGGACCTGTGAAAAACTCTGTGAAGAACTCTGCCAGGAGTCAGGACCGCTGTGCTACAAGGATTGCCACACTGCTTGATTGACTGTTCAAAGGAACTGATTCACTGCTGTGCTGAGCTGCTCCTGCTACATGCTGCCTGCTGTTCTCTGCCCTGCTAAGGATGAACAAATACTGGACCCATCTCACTTGAACCCAGAGTGACTCCAAGGGTTTGCCGGCTCCCCTCCTGTTTTGTGAAGTCTCAGGTTCATAAAAGACTTCCTACACCTCTGCTGGTGCAGTTGGACACTGCCATCTGTGAGTCCTATCCTTGGCTGAGGTGCACCTCCAGTCCTAGGCCTCAGAAGTGGCTTTTTGCAGCTTTTTCTACATTGACATCAACACAGCTGTGACTTTGCACCAATCGGAACTGACGCATCACCTTCAATGCTGAAGCAGTGGCCACTCAACAACAGTGATTCTACAGCTGGCACCGCTCAATGCCAATGAACAGCATGGCTCGACATCAAAGTAGGACCTGCATCTCAAAGGGGTTTGACACCAAAGCTTCCATCAACAGCGTGGATCAGTGTTGATGCTTGCCTTCATACATGGATCAACGACGACGTGGCACCTAGTTGACTCCTCAACCGCCGTGCAACCACTCCGCCACATTCTCCTAATTAGGCCCTTAGTCTTTTATAGAAAGTGCAAAACATAGTAAGGTGCAAAGTGTCCTAGGCCGAACTGCGGAACTGCTAGTATGTGATGTATTAAGTCAAATCTAAAATGAATTAGCAGAACCCGATGGTTACCAGACAGATTAATTAAAAGACATGGTTCTATTGAAAGGGTGGTCAGTAGTGGTAAAAATGTTTCAACAGACAAGTTTTTCTTGACCCAGGATATCCTCTCCCTATCCCTCCAAGTTGTAAAAGCTTTTAAATCCAAGAGTAATCCTCACTCTGGTTGATAAAAAGGTTCTGGATGACCCAGCTTAATAAAACAATTCTTTACATAATTAATCCAATGAATACTCCTAGCTTGCCTGACCGCCAAACAGCCTTTTAACAACAATCAGTTTAGCTGTTTGTCTGGCAGTACCCACACCGAGACCCATAAGAGTAAGGGCCATAACATCAACATCTCTTCTAAAAAGTCAGTCCCCAATTATTCATGGATAATAAAAGAGGATATGCTCCTTGGGAAGGAGAGAAGCTTCCCTAAATACTTGTTCTCAAGAACTTGTAAGGAAGACACATTCGTATACCCCAAAGCTTGCTACCATAAGCAGCCACAGAAACACACTTCACCATATAAATGTCAACCAATGATTTAACATACTTGCTGCCATACCTAGATGCAACGTTGGACACAGAAACAAGGCTTCTAGTAAACACATACCCTCTAGCAGATGTCAAAGGGGACTAGGACAAACAAGAATCAAATAGGATGCCCAAATAAGAGAAAACAGAAACGCTACTAAGGGTATTGCTTTTAATATAGTATGCCTTTGTCTGGGTGGATCGCTGAGCTTACATGGGACTTAGAAAAGTTTAGGCTTAATTCAAGACTTTCCATAAATACTGAAAATGTGTTAAGCAAAGCCTCTAACCCCACTGTAGTGTGCAAGATAAGAACGGCATCATCCATGAATAGCAGAACTGGGGCCAATTGAGAACCTATTTTGGGCATGCCCATACCAAATTCAATCAGCTCCTTTTCCAAGCTGTTAACATAAATTGTAAATAAAAAGGGGGCAAGTTGCAGCCTTGATAAATGCCATGATTTAATTTAAAGTGCTTTGTGCATTCACCTCCGTCAGGATTTCTCACAGATGCTGAAAGGTTGAAATGAAGGTCTTAAAACAAGACGAGCAAGGGATCTTCCCCCATCTCAAGCATGATGGCCAAACGTTTCTCCCTATTCACCTTATCAAATGCTGTGCTAAGGTCTATGAATGTGAGACATAACTCCTTGTTTCACAATGGTATACTTGGTAGCAATGAAATACAAATTAAGGCATTGATCAGTAGTGCCTAGGCCCGGCCGGAAGCCGTACTGAATATCAGTTATAACATTCTGCTTTGATGCCCATTTGACAAGCCTGTACAACAAAAAGCGTCCAAATATTTTAACTGAGAAGCTATCATTATCCTGAGGGTCGGAGAGCCTCTGTCCGCAGGTCGGATGCTTTCTGAGTCTCATCATGGGTTCAGTTTCGACCAGCGTATTACAATGAAAGCAGTCAAAACTGGAACCGTCTGGTCATTCCAGCTGGATTCGGATGGGCTCAAGGAGTCCATTGTCAAGTCGGAGACCGGCAAAAAATCCCTATGGACGGCATTTCGGCCGTAGGGATTACAATGTTGGTTACCGACAAGCTCTCCATGTCTGGTTTCTGACATGGAAAGCATGTCGGAAAGAGACATTGGGGGCCCCTAGCAGGTCCCCCTTCATCCTGTGGCCTCTGGTGGGGGCCGAGTGGGTACCTATAGTGCTCCCGGTTAATCCCTGCAACTTTTGGCAGGCACCTGTGCCTGCCACGCAGTTGCAAAGATGAACAGATTCTCCCATTTGTCTATGGGAGCTTGTGCTATTGCTGGTATACGGCCGTAGCACAAGCTCCCATTGACATATAAGAGTATGCGACCGCACCATGTGCAGTCGCATTATAATCGCGATCCGCCCAACATCGTAATTAGACCCTTGGCAACTGCGCTTTTTGAAAACAGTGATACACACTCTCACTACTGTATTCAAACGTAATATTAGAAGAGGAGGACAAAAATATAGGTTGGACATAAATAAGTCTAACAGGACGCAGCTGTGGTCTGTGCAGGTAACAGCCATGTAAGGGGGGATTTCGAGGGACGATGCTGAAGGAAAATTAATTTTTTATTTAATTTTCCCTTGGCATCCTCCCTTCAAAATCCCCCCTTACCCGGCCCCACCGCTGTCACCTGCATGGACCGCAGCTGACAGGACCCCATCAGGGCAGAGAGCCTTGTTAACAAGGAGCACACTTAAAGCATCTCATCTAGTGTTTGATAAATATACCCTAGAATTTTAGCTTGCATCCTAATAGTAAAAGATGAGGAGGGCATATCATCTATAGATTGCTCAATCCAAATGCCAGGCAGACTGGTAGACTGCAAGGCAGGTTCCAATGAGGTCCTAAATAGTGGATGATTAACAATCTCCCTGAACTTGGCATTATCCCTCAAATGACTCGCAGTCAACGACTGTTGCCAAGCATCATCTTTTAATGCCCTCTTCCATTCTTCTACGGTACTCTTATAAGAAGCTTGGCATTTTGCAACCCAACTAAGGTCACTAGGCACATCCTTGACTGCCCTACAAGGATACAGTGTGCGCGACTTAGGGTGTTTGAAATTACTCGCTCTTCAGCAACAAACAGCTATATACTGCCAAGTACGCATTAGTAAACCGCTGTTTACTGCTGAATACGCCAGGAGGATGTAGGAGACATGACGAGTTACACTGCGAATTGGACTCTGTTCTAAAGCCTGACAGTGTACTATCAAAATAGTAGTACAACAAAGAATAAGATTATCTACTCTGTAAGGTTTCTCAGTGCAGGGGTATCACATAAAGACAAGAGGATATCACGCTAACTCAGAAGTGGTAGTGCCCATTCTCAAAAGGAAGAATATCTTGGAAGAATAAGTAAAGAAAATTATTTTTGCATATGCAGGTCCAACAGAACTCTATCCTAATAGGAGCTATCCTGAGCTGATCCAACAGACTTATCCATAGCTGGCTAAATTGAAAGGCGGCTTCCATTTGAGTATTTCGCTTGCATCAGTAGTATCTGGTGGTAAGTGGGCAGTGGCAGTGTCCCTACCGCTTTTTACTGAAGCGCTCTAGCGCATTTCACTCGCATGTTGACCTAGCGTGTGAGCTCATTTTAAACTTTTAAAGCTTCTTCTCCTCACCTGGCACTGTGGTGAGCCAGCGGGTGTAAGCCGCTTTGCATTGCGTGATTGCTGTGACTTCCGCATTTTGCTCGGCTGAGCCTCTCTAAGCAGACAAGCAGGTGCTGCTGCCTAGCAACGGAGTGCTGGACTCGCCCCTCCCTCCCGCCTCGTTCTGATGCCGGTGACTAGCACCGTTTGAGCAGAGGGCGTGGAGGGTCCGAGCCAGACACTTCCGGCAGATACCAGCAGCGCTCTAGTTGTTGGGACGCTGGGGGGGATATAAGGCGGATGTGTTGTAGGCAGCGCAGCGGACGAGCGCAGCGGGCGCGACGAAGGCGCGCCGGAGTTGCGCCTGAGTTAAGCCCATCTGCGCCCGTCCGCGACCGCCAGCGGCCCAGGGCCAGTCCCCCTGCCCCTTCTTTACATCGCACTAGCTGGAGTCGAGATGAACTTCTTCTCCTCCGCAGTGAGCTTTCTGGACCTTGTTCTCATAGCATTGAGGCAGGACATTACGTGGGCTGTAGCCACTGTAACTTCACCTTTAACACAGGAAAGGCTCTAATCAGAGGCCATCAGGCCCTGGTATGCGGCTTGCTGAACGTACGCTCCCTACGTAAACACTCTCAGGACATCCACGACCTCCTCAGCGGAAAGCAATGGGATCTGCTTTTCCTCACGGAGACTTGGCTAGACCAAGACTCCATGCTGGAGATTATTGAAGCCATCCCAGAGGGCTATTGTCTGCAAAGACTAGACAGAATACGGGGGGGAGGGGGTGGCATAGCCATTGTTGTTAAACAAGATTACCAATGTCAGCTAGAACGCACTATGATTGATGATAGTGAAGCAGGTGCGTTTTCTATCTCAATAAACGGCTACCTTACCCTGAAGGGCCTTTTGCTCTATCGCCCTCCGGGCCCTACTGCAGCTTTTATTGAGAAGTTAGTGGAAAGTGTCACAGAGGCTGCATTATGCACGGACAAATACCTAGTCTTAGGTGACCTGAACTTGCATTTAGATACCCCTACGGATAAGGTGGCGAGTGATTTCTGTCAAATAATGGCAGGTTTACAGTTTGAACAGAAGGTACAGCACCCTACCCACCAGCTGGGCCACCTCCTTGATCCGGTTTTTGCAAACTGGAACCAAGTGGATGCCCAAATTCCAATCCCCATCCCATGGTCTGATCATCTCCTCATCCCATTTACCATCGGAATGCAGGGACCACGCCCCAGTGACCCCCCCGCTGACAAACATCCTAGGCGGAGATGGGCGGCGTTCTCCCAAGCCAAATTCAATCTGGCGCTAACTGAGAAGGGTCATCCTGGGGGTGATGGGGTAGATGAAATTAATTCTAACTTAGACCAACGAATTACGGAAGCCCTGGATCTGTTGGCACCACTTGGTGTGGTAAAAACGGGGGGCCGAGCACATAGATCGGCTCCTTGGTATAATGAGGACATGCGGATGGCCAAAGCCGCATGTAAACGTGCTGAAAGGCAATGGAGAATTGCCTACTCGACCCCCGCCAAAACAGAGTACATAGATTGTAGGCGCAATTACCACAAATTGATTAGGAAGGGTAAATCATTGTACTACTGCAACAAGATTGAAGAAGCTGAACAGTCCACCAAGGAACTCTTCTCAATCTATAAGTCCATTGCGGTAGAGAAACCCGCTGCGGTGCCTAAAAAACTCTGCACGACGGAGGGTTGTGACCGCATTGCTGAGTTCTTTGCAAACAAGGTTATTAACATCTACAATTCCTTTCCTCAGAGGACAGATAACGGTCCTAAACACCCGGAAGCCCCTAAAACCAAAGGGGAACAACGTTTAACCACCTTTGTCACCCCCCCACTGAGGAACTTCTCCGCATTTGTGGGTCGATAAAATCCGGCTCGCCAAGAGACCCGACCACTCCTAGTCGGTTGAAGGGCAGCCTGCCAGTACTTGAGCCTTATGTTCGTCATTTACTGGATACCTCCTTTAAATCCCAGGTTGTCCCTAACGCTTGGAAGCAAGCAGTGGTACTTCCCCTGCAGAAGAAAGCCAATGTCAGTTTTGAAAAACTCGACAATCTTCGCCCAATCTCCCTCCTGCCCTACATGGCAAAAGTGGCGGAAAAAATAGCCAATGTACAACTTATGCAGTTCGAGGAGGCGGCTTCGCTACTCCATGACTCGCAATTTGGCTTCCGCCCCGTCACTCGACGGAATCGGCACTCCTCGTGGCGGTTGAAGCGCTACGACAAGGTGTGGACGAGGGCCAAACCATGGCATTGATTTTACTCGACCTAAGCGCGGCATTCGACACTGTAGCACATTCCATCTTGCTACAGTGTCTGAATGAAGGCGGGGTTACAGGAGCAGCGCTTGGCTGGATCGGGTCCTTCCTGTCTGACAGGTGTTTTCAAGTCAGACTGGGTGAATGCTACTCGAAGGAGATTGAGTTGGGCCAGGGCGTGCCTCAGGGCTCGTCCCTGAGCCCAACCCTATTTAATATCTATGTCTCCCCCTTGGCGGCCATCGTGGAGGGATACGGTCTACGCCTGGTGTCCTACGCCGACGACACGCAGTTGGTCATCTCCCTGTTGCGTGCACCCGGCCTCGCAGCGGACATCTTCAGGAATTGCATGCAAGACCTTGCTGCCTGGATGTCCGCAAACTGCTTAAAACTAAACGGCAGTAAGACCGAGGTGCTCGTGGTGGGGGGAGGGCCATCTGCCTGGTCGTCGGCGTGGTGGCCGCCCTGTCTGGGTGAAGTCCCCGCTCCTTGCCGTGAGGCCAGAAACCTTGGCGTGTGGCTGGACAAGGACCTTGCCTTTGGTCCCCAGGTCAGTCGGGTGGCGGGTATATGCTTCGGTGTCCTGAGAGCCTTAAGGAAAGTGTTAGATCTTCTCCCGATTTCCGCTCGAAGGACGCTGGTGCATGCCCTCGTCACCTCACGACTTGACTATGGGAACTTGCTTTATCTGGGGGCCACAGGCAAGGCCATGGGTCGCCTGCAAGTCCTTCAAAACGCTGCAGCGCGGCTTGTACTCAGGCTCCCTAGGAGGTCATCCTCCAAACCAGCTTTGCGGGCCCTCCACTGGCTTCCCATTGAGAGGAGAGTGGAGTTCAAGGCCCTCACTACATGCCATCGCATTTTGAGCGGTAAAGCGCCTGCTCCGCTCAAGAGTCTGGTAACCCACTATGAGCCCACACGCAGTCTACGGTCCTTGCAGACTGGGCTGCTAAAGGTCCCCAGAGTATCGAAGGCGCGTATGGGAGGCAGATCTTTTAGATACCTCGCTCACAGGTGCTGGAATGCCCTCCCTTTGGAACTGCGACTAGAACGATGTGAAGTTCTGTTCAGGAAAAAACTTAAAACATACCTTTTCAGCAGGTAGCCTTCTGTGGGAGGGGGGGGGGCAGCCATTTCACTTATCACAGCGCGGGGGCACGCCAGTGGCGTAACCAGGCGCTTTACAAATGCCCAAATAATAATAATAATAATTCCCCTACCATTAGGTGAAGAATATTTGTGTTGTGAAGGTCTTGAAGAAGGTGGTCTACACTTTCCACTATATGCACCCAGCCCACGACTCGGTTATGGAAAGTTATAATATCCATTTCCCTTTCTGACCAGGATGTTTTTGTATTGCTTTGGGGTTGTTTGCCAGTTTGATTGGTGTGAGTGAGTGTGAATGTGATATTGTTTACGAGATTAGAGTGGATGGTTTTGTCATAGGGGTCTAATGATGAGTATCAAATTGATTGTGTACATATAGATATAACACTGTTAGTTCAAAAGAAAAAAATTATAAAAAAAGAAAAAAACTTGAGATAAAGAAATGTGTTTTATGAATATGTATGCCTTTTAAAAGAGAATTTTTTTTCACATTTTTGATATCATCAATTTTTCAAAATGAATAGATATAATTTTTGAATAAAGTGAATGTGATTGTATTCAGAATGTTTCAAAAAATGGTTATGTAACCCATTGAGATTCAAAAATAGAGGTCTAGAGGGAGACATAGTATTCTCTGCATCTACCAGATGATAAAAGGAGCAAGGAGGAAATTAGGCCATCCAAAGATGTAGTATAAAGATAGAAAAACAGAGGACTCAGTACTAAAACCTGATCATATTCTAAAATGTCCATAACCGGTGCTTGCTGAGTGACTGTGCTAAACTGCAGTACACTGCTGTTCTGAATTATTATCGATTAACAAAAACTTACTTTTACATTAAGAACAGACTCTTTCAAAGCATGCCTCAAAACCATTCAGTAGTACAACAAAAAAATAAAGAAACTGAATATTTAAAATTTGATAAATGTACTGTGACACCTTATACATACACAAAGTTTGAATTTATTGATAATAAAACCTTTTATATTTTTCTATGGTGATGTTAGACAATCATATACAGTTTTTTATTTCATACACATAAAGGAAATTTTATCTGTGGTAACTTGATCCCCATGGTTCATCTCTGGGTGCATGGCCTCGCATTCTGCTGCACCTTTGGAAAATGCCCCACTTGCTCTGGGTGCATAGCCTTCAGCCGTAATCAGCCAGCTCTGGAGGCCAGGCATGTCCTTAATCTTGCAGAGTTTTGGAGCATCTAAAAGGGACTCAAGAGTTCTAAGTTGTTACAGGTGAGTTGTGACATCATAACAGTTACTGCCAACAGACAGTGTCGATAGCAGGTCAATGTATAGATTTACTTTGTTTAAGCAATTACAAAGTACCATATTACATCTATTATTCCGAACTATTTCTTCCTAAAAATTCAAAATCATTACCTGGTAAAAAGGCTTTTATGGCAATACACAAACCTATCTGCTTGCTGGAGTTCTTTACAAGAAACAGGGCGTTTTCTGTATTGCCCTTCACATTTTAAACTGTAGGTCCTTTAAAAAGGGGAAGACTAAATTGCTTAAGGTATGTTTTCAACCAATTACCAGCTGCTTACTTATTTGTTTGTTTTCACTAAACAGACTCCACATTTGCTCTTTTTTTTTAAAACTTTATTTTTACAGTTTTCTTAACACTGTTGTTCAACCTCCCTCCTCACCCCCCCACCCACCCCAATACAGGCATTTTTCAAACGATATTAATATCCATATCAGCTGACATTAGGTATACTAAACATAATGAGTAGCTATTACAAAAAAATATACTATTAATATTTTCAACAAAGTAATTAAAGACATTACTGTTCTAGACTTTCAATCCAATGCGCAAGTGGGTACCAAATTTCTAATCCCCTCTTTTTCTTATTCATACCCTTCCTGCTATAAATTGCTTTTTTCCAGGCAATATGTCGATGGTAATCGTGCCCGCCATTGTTGAAAAGATGGAGGAACGGTGTCAAGCCAGGCCGAAGCCAGGCAAATTCTAAGCACGGCCAATGAAACAAACAGAAGTCCCTCTCTGTTATCAGTACGATTCTCACTGTCTACCCCCAATATTATTTCTGATGTGGTGATTTCTATTTGTGTCTCAAATATTTCAGAAAGAAAGGTAGATATCTCACATCTAATAGTACAGAGTGCCCCGCATGTAGCAAACATATGTATTAAATCTGTTACTGGCATCGCACATCTAGGGCAAAATGTCCCTTTACCTGAACTCCATTTGGCTAACTTGTAGGGAGTGTGATATAAAAGAAAAAAGTTTTATAGAATTGGGCTTGCAGTTTAGAGGACATTAATAGCGACTGAGATAATTGGAATGCATTCTGAATAGCAATAGCTGGGGTTCCAAGTTTATGCTGCCAATTGTGAGTGTGTTTATCCAAGTCATCCGGAAAGCCAATGATTAAATTATTGTATATTTCCCCAATTTTAACTCTACTACACTGTACAATTGTTTCGATTACCTCAATTATCTGGAATACTGCCCTACCACCCCCCTTTTTCATTATATAATCCCTAACCTGTAAGTATTTGAAAAAATCTCGGTGCTCCAAACCAAATTTATGTTTTAAAGATTCAAATGAGGTAAAGCTAGCTGGCTCATACAGATTGCCGAATTGGACTATACCTAGTCTGATCCACCGAGACATACAGATATCCGAGAAGATCTCTGGGAGGTTTTTATTGCTGATAAAAGTCGTATAATATGAAAACCTACCAAGCCCCAGAAGTCTGCGAACGTGATTCCAGGCAGCGTAGATGCCTTTTAAAGTTTTGAAGTGCACCTTCCTAAAATGGCAATCATCTGTCAGTCGCCACAAATGTGCGCCCGCTTGCTTACCAAGAATAAGTTCTTGAGGAGTTGGAACTAATCTCTCAAGGGTATCATCCTCGTTTGAAGTTAACAGCAATCTACTGTATTTAAGGATTGTTGCCCACCAGTAAGCTTGAAGGTTAGGAAGTGCGAGACCTCCTCTATTTGTTGGTAGGGTGATGAATCTATTAGCTCTCCGGATTCTTCCGTATCCCCATATAAAGCGGGAGAAGATACCATCAATTTCCTTAAATAATAATGGTTCAAAGTTTAAACAGATTGTACGAAAAAAATAAAGAAAGTTTGGAAATATAACATTTTAATTAAATTGCATCTTCCTATAATTGTTAGGTGTAAATTATGCAGCTTTTTTAGACTTTTTTCCGTTTGTTTCATTAGAGGTTCCATGTTAAGTTTTACCAGATTATTTAAATTAGCAGTAAGATTAACACCGAGGTACATCGCCTTATCCGTCACCCTCTCATCTACTTAATTACATTTGCTATTGATTATAATTTGAGTTTTATTCTGGTTCAGTTTGTATCCAGAAATTTCGCCAACATTTTTTGCCTCTTGTTCCATTGCATCTACAGATTTGTTTGGGTCGGCTGTGACTATAGCAATGTTGTCAGCGTATGCAAGGGATTTCGTTTCCCCATTAGGAGTCTTTAATGGCGTTATGGATGTATTCATTTCTAATCTGTGGATGAAGGGGTCGATGAATATAGCAAATAGCAAGGGGGAGCATGGACACCACTGCCTTGTTCCTCTAGATACTTTGATTGTAGCAGAGTTTTCTCCATTTATCGAGACCACTGCTTCTGGATTGGCATACATGATGCGAACCGCATTAGTACATGCATCCCCGATCCCACTCCTTGACATAGCGGTCCATAGATATTTCCAGGAGACCCTATCAAAGGCTTTTTCGGCGTCTACAAGTATTAATGCCATAGGGTCTCCTGTTACGTCCGCTATGTCAAAGAGTGTGATCACCCTCTGAATGTGATTGGTGGTGGATCTACCAGGGACAAATCCGTGCTGCCTAACGGAGATAATTTTGTGAATTACTGGAGCAAGTCTACTAGCAAGTAATTTGGAATATATTTTGGCGTCGTTATTTATCAATGTGATGGGGCGTTAGGCCCCTAATTCCGTAGGATCTTTATTCTTTTTTGGAAAGACGATGATCTTGGCCCGACCCCAGGATTCAGGTTGTCGTCCACCCTGAAAGACGTGAATCACCAGTTTAGTTAGAATTTCTTTTAGTTGTTTGTTGAATCTAGCATAAAATTCCACCGGAATTCCGTCTAGGCCTGTTGCTTTACCAGTTGGTAGACTAATAATAGACAGGAGAATTTCGACCCATTGAGGTGTCTCTGCAAGGGTAACTTTATCAGTTTGGGGTAATTGAGCCCCCATACCGAAACTCAGATATGTATCTATTTTAGATTGACTCTTCCCGGACTTAGTATATAGATCCTCATAATATCGGTAAAACGCCTCCCTAATCTCTTTGGGGTCACTAGTAAGACCATTAATGGGGTCTCTAATTTTTATAATGGTATTATCACTAATCTGGTGTCTTGTGCAGACGGCCAATTGATGTCCAACCTGCTCATTAAGCTCATAAACTTTTTCCCTTTTCAGAGTGGCTTTGATTATAGCTTTTGTAGTAAGCGTTTCCGTTATTAGGTTTCTTGCGATTGCAACATCTCTTACAGCTCCTTCTGTGTTAATATCTCCTCTCGATATATACAACCAAAGTACCCCTTTCTTATGAGCGATCAAGAGACCAGTGTTTCAAAAAATAAGGTTGGGGAAGGCAGATGCCTTGACTAATAATAATAATAGTCATGGCATCTGCCTTGACTCGTACAGGTTATATGAAATGTATGCCATAATTCCTTAACTTTAAGAATGAACTGAACCTTAGGCTTAATTTCTCTATATGGTCCCATAACTCCTCATTGTTTTGCAATATCAGTATTATGTAATATACTTAATCCCTTATATAGTTGCATTTAATTTCCCTGTGCATTTTCCAGAAATATACTGCCCCCCCCAACGATTTGTTGAGTGAGTATTTAAAAAAACAAAATATGAGCACTAGCAGTGTGGGGCATTAGATGGCGCACTAGTGTATAATTGTAGTCATTATCTATTATCTCTATGCTCTACTTTTCGTGACCCCATTGCTTCGAAGTCAAAATTATCCAAACACTGATAATCACCAATGAAAAGAAGCATACAATTACATAATCTATATCGCTTAATTCTAAACATTAGTACACAAAAACAAACAACATTCAATGATATTCCTCAGGAGTCTTGCACATGAATTTCAAATCCACTTTATTCAAGTTTTTTTACATTTACACATCAGCCCACCCAATGCGTTTCGTCCATAAGGGCTTCATCAGGGTTGTTTTTTTCTTCAGATTATAATGTCTCACAGTGTAGGAAAAAATAAAGTAGCAGAAGTCCAACTGAGATTCCAGTTCCGATATGTAGAGTGGTAAAGTACCCTCTTATTCAATCTCACTCGTCTGTGTCTGTATTACAAATCACAAGCAAACGACCTGCAACTAAAATCCCTTATATAGTTGCATTTTTCCTGTGCATTTACCAGAAATGTACTGATCTCTAAGTTTTGTTGAGTGATAGAACTGCGGGTCTCTCGTTGGCTGAGGTAGGTACCTTAGTCCAAATAGGGACCCTTGCTTCTAAGTTAGGGAGAGGAAGGACCCCTTCTCAGATAGCCCCTGCTCACCCCCTCTGTAGCTTGGCACTAGCAGCCAGGCTTATCTCCAAGGCAAATGTGTAAAGTATTTGCAACCACGCTCTCAGTAACCCAGTGATGAAACCACAAATGGACTCCACACGAGTTTCATAAAAAAACAATTATATGTTTATAAAAAAAGATATACGATGAGATCACATGATAAAAATCCAACATATGCGTATTTGTAATATTTCACCTTGCTGATTATTAGACCAGCAAGCCCTTGTAGGTTCTTGCAGTATTAATGAGCAATTCTCAATGATCCAATGCAGTCCTAATGCAATGCTATGCAGTTCGTAATGCGAGAATCAGGAGCTTTGTAATGTAAAAATAATGCAGTTCATAATGCAACAATCAGGCAGTTCGTAATGCAAAGATAATGCAATTCGTAATTCAACAATCAGGCAGTTCGTAATGCAAAAATAATGCATTTCGTAATGCAACAATAAGGCAGTTCGTAATGCAAAAATAATCTACCCCGGCACCGATTGCGGTGCTCTGGTCGGTCCCTATGCCACTCTTACTAACTCGCAGTCAGCTATTGCCAAAATATGCCCCCAACTCGGTTATGCTGGAAAACAAAGTGCAGCTCCACACTCCGGCCCCAGTACTGCCACTCCTCAGCAAGGACGGGCCACGATATGGATTTGAGCGGAGGCTCGCGCTGCAAAGATGGGAAAGGCCAAGAGCATTTCTCTCATAGCCCACACACCGCCCCCGGCGTCGACACACGCATGCTTGCTGAGTGTTACCTGTGGGTTACGATCTCACTCTCCTCTCCTTGCGGCTTGGGTCTCTGATGTGACTTCGTTGATCTCGGGCAGTGGAACTCGGACCCCCGACGGTGATGGTTCGAGGTCTCTCCTTGGCAAAGGCAGGCTCAGGCCAGCGGCGGTGAATTCTAACAGCTCCTCTGGGGATGCCGGTCCGGGCGATGGCAATGACAATCGCAGCACTTCTGGTCACGCTGTCGATCGAAG
Source organism: Lissotriton helveticus (assembly GCF_964261635.1). Taxonomy (NCBI): domain Eukaryota; kingdom Metazoa; phylum Chordata; class Amphibia; order Caudata; family Salamandridae; genus Lissotriton; species Lissotriton helveticus. The sequence goes on along the minus strand of NC_136061.1, from coordinate 1,635,397,776 downwards.
CAGAGAACAAGACTGTTCCGCGTCATACAGTCACGGGTCAATTTCTCACGAAGGTCTCAGGCTGCAACCGGGCACATGCACACAGCGTCGCTGAGACTCACTTGAGCTCGTGGTGCACACGATCATAGGGCAATCCTCATGAAGGTCTCAGGCTGCACGAAGAACACGCACACAGCCTCACTGAGACTCACTTGGACCCGTGTTCACACGATCACAGGGCATTCGTCACGAAGGTCTCAGACTGCATGAAGCACACGCACACAGCGTCACTGAGACTCACTTGGACTCCGGGTGCACATGATCACAGTGCAATCCTCATAAAGGTCTCAGGCTGCACGAAGCACACGCACAAAGTGTCGCTGAGACTCACTTGGACGCCGGGTGCACACGATCACGGGGCAGTTCTTACGAAGGTCTCAGGCTGCAAGAAGCACAGGCACACAGTGTCGCTGAGACACACTTGGAAACTTTTATGTTCCTGAGTTTCCACAACAGGGAGCCAGCTCTCCTCGGGCCTTCGGGGACAAGTTACTTTAGGACACAGCGCACAGCAAAGTCCTTTCAAGCAGGGGAACACATCACACAGCAAAATCCCTTTGCCTCTCCTTAGTTAAATCAGCAAACTGTAGGCCAGCCCCAGAACACACAGCTAGGGTCAGTCCTTCTCTTCAGTCTCTTCAGTTGTTCTTCCTTGGCAGGGGGTATTCTTGACCACAAAGTAGTTTCAATCCTTTTCAGTCTTGATCATTCCAATGTTCAGGGGTTTCAGCTCTCATAGTTATACCCCTCAATGTCTTTGAAGTCTTTGGAGGTCATTAGGATGGCTTTTGTGGATTGGGACCGCCACCATTGGTGCGGGGGTCCCGCTGCAGACATTAGGATGCGCCCGTCACACTGGCGGGTGCAGCCTGTATTCCTGACATTGCGGCGGGTGGTGCTCTCAGCACCTCCCGCCGCAATGCCAGGAAGGCATGTCGTGCACTTGCATGCACAACGTGGCAGGCATCGTGCGGTGCCTGCTATGTTGTGCATGGAACTGAAGGGGGTACCATAGGTACTCCCCATGTGCACCCCCCACCCCTACAATCCCTAACGGGCACAACCCCGTATTTATGCTAATATGGATGGCGGTGTCTCCCACACCATGTTAGCTGCTTTTCTGCCCGGTTGACTCTGCGACCGGGCGGAAAACCGGCGGACGGTCTTTCTGTCCGCCGGGGTCCTCCTCGCCATGGTAATGTGGTGGGGGTAAATGCAGAGCGGGTGGTGGTTTTTAGCGGGCGGATCGCCACCGCCGTATGGGAGGTGGCGATCCGCCTGTTAACCTAATGACCCCCTTAATGTTCAGGGCGCACTGAACCCTGTCCAAACAAGTTCTGGGTGTCTCTCTGCCAGTGACACCATCTTCCTTTGTTTAATGGGGGTCTGGATCCTCAATCACTCAGCAGGAGATAGAGCCATTGTTTTATGGCAGCAGCTCAGGCCTCTTCACCTCCAGGGGCTACTCCTTCCCCCTACTCTCCAGCTGCAGATCAGCCTGTTGCTATCTTACCTCCTCCCCTGGGTCAAGACATTTCCCAGAGCCCATCACATTCAAATCCAGACAATCAATCCACAACCAGCCACTTCTAAAAGCGTGGTTTCTAAACACGCAATTCAAAAACCACCTTCACAAAAAGAAGTGTTATTAAATTGTGAGTACAGGAACACTAAATGTCACTTCTTCATCTTAAGCCTATGGGAAGATAGGCTGGAAACATATTACACAGCCTCCCCGTTCTGTCCTTTGGTCAAGAAGGCCTTGCAACAGTGAAAAAAGAAATGGAGAGTATTTCACTGTCAAGACATGGTACACATCTTAGTACATGCCCTACCTTTCACATACAATGCCCAGGGAGTACCTTGGGCCTACCATAAGGGTGTCTGACAACAAGGCAGTTTAACAAACTGCGCGCAGGCACTGCAGGGGCAGACCTGAGTTCTCTCTATGGGGCTACTTATGTGTATGGCACAATTAGTGCTGCAGGCCAACTAGTAGCATTTGTATTACCAGCCCTGGCACACATAGTGCACTTTACATTTACATTTACTAGTAAGACAAACATGCCAATTATGGACAACCAATTACCATAACACTTTATACAGAGAGCATATGCACTTTAGCACTAAGCAGCAGTGGTAAAGTGCCCAGAGTCCTAAAACCAAAAAAACAGGTCAGAAACAATACAGGAGGAAGGCAAAAAGTTCAGGGATGACCCTGCAAAAGGGCCAAGTCCAACATTGAGTATTTAAAAAGCACAGATTAAATCCAACAGACATCTTACCAAACCCAACTAAAATCAGCTCCTGTACCCTATTTATAAAATATTACTTTTAATGGGGCATGGCCTGATTGGGAATGGAGTGAGTCGCAGACCGTCTGAGGTCCATGTTCCCGTGGGCCCTTACAACATTTGAAGGCCAATTCACTGGGGCCCGCATCCAGCAGGTGTCACCCCCGGAGGTACGGAGTTGGGCTCCACCAATGATAGCAACCTAGGGAGTCTGAGACACCGACAACAGCTGGTTTACCTCTCGGCGCTGCCCCCTATCCGGAGGGGAGGTGCCATCTTGTCCCCATGCTGTACCACTGCTGATTGGCCACCCCGGGGGCGAGGCCTCTCATGCGTCACCGGCACCCTTGGAAGAAGTGGCAGACTGGGCGGAGTGTCCCCTGTGGTGAGCTGACTGCCCAGACGGATCGCTGCTGGGGCCTCTTTCGGAGGTAAGCCCCCGCAACTTGCATCGTGAGGGCTGATAGAACCCCAGTTCGCTGTCACCGCGTGGAGGGGGGTCACTTTAGCATCGTGGCAAATCTCCCCTGGTGACCACCCAGCGACAGTCCGGCCCTGGGAGCCCTTGAGCCCCACACTGCGAGTTGTAGAAAGAGCCTGAAGAGCTAGATTTCAGATGCCGCCTGCTGCTCTGCATGGGCCATCTTCCTGGAGCACTGGCCTGCCCTGATGCAGGCCTCAGTCTGCTGAGCACTGCAGTGAATGCCTCCTGCTGATCCTGCCAAGCCAGGCCCTTTAAAGCACACATCTGCGGGAGAGCACTACCTAGCTCAGGGGACTCCGATGGACTAGGACTCTCTGGGCCTGCGGATAGAAGTCTGCAAGGTAGTGATCACTTATCTTTGCCTTTGTGGGTCCTGGGGACTGTGAGGGGGCCCTGGGGGCCCATAAACTTCTGTGAGTGCCCCCCTGTGCTCTAAGACTGGGGACAATAGACTTTTTTCCCCCTCCTGATTCTTCCTGTGCATGGACTGGCATGGTCTTGGGGCATCTAACATCTAACCCACAGCAGAACGCTTGGCTCGCGGGCCTTGGCCTGAAGGCCATCCCAGGCACTGGGGACTCTCCTGCTCACTCTACGTCCACACTCACCGGTGCGCTCTGGAGGAACATTATGCCACGCTCCTGCAGAGATGTGCCGGGATGAACCTTGGCTGCAACGGTGACTCTGCTCCTCCCTGAGTGGGCCTAACTGGGCGAACCATGACTGACTGCCCCCCACTATGCCCCGGGGTAAAGCAACCAAGGATAGCTGGGTGACTTCACCCTGATCTAAGCCTGCTGCAACAACCATGAGTGAAAAGCAGGAGCCACCTCTGACGACTGCCACTCCATCCATCAGCCAGGACTATATGAAGCAAAGCGATTTCTTGGAGAAATCTGCCAAGAAATTTCCTCATTGAAAACGGATTTCAAAAGCTGCCTCAACGACCTGCGTAGGGTCATCACATCAGTGGGTGACAGGGTAGATGATCTTGAGTGCACTATGGACTCCCAGGATAGAGATCAGGAAGCACTATGGACACAGGTGAATCCCCTAGGAACAACACATAGACCTTCAGGTGAAACAGGAGGATGTAGAAAATTGCGGATTCCATAATAACATTTGCATAAGGGGTTCTCACATGGAGCCGAAAATAAGGACATTTTGACATTTGCCAGGGACCTCCTTACCACCATCCGGGGGTGGGGGGTGGAAGGGTTGATGACGGCCAACCTCTAATCCTAGACAGAGCACCCAGGGTGGCACCATCAGCCATCTGTCCAGACGCTCTCCTGAAACACTGACCCAAGTTCACTTTTTTTAGGAAAAATGAAGCCATTCACAAGGCGGCGCAGGGTAAGGCTGATCTAGTTTTCCGAGGACACACAATGCAAGTGTACCAAGATCTCTCCCCATTGACACTCAAAAAGCGATGCGATTGAAACCCATTATCTATAAATTGAGGGAGCAAGGCATCAAATATCAGTGGACTCATCCCTTTGGCCTGCTATTCTATAAGTGCTATAAGTGGAGAAGTGTGGCCACTGGTTAGAGGCGGCAGACCCGTAAGCAGAGAATAGCCCGGGACCAGGGTTCGATTCCCGACGCGGCAGGGTCGTGGACCAGGGTCAGCGGACTCGATAATTCTCGCCTCGGTGCCTACTCTAGTCAGAAACCACACTCGGCAACTCTGGGCATCAGCTTGCCTCATCTTCACAACGGCCCCCCCGGACCGCCGGGGATGCTTGGTCGCACCTTAGAGATACCCATCAGGGACCATCTCTCAGGGTGAGCCAGGACGGGTTCCCCAGCGGTCGAAGCGTGGAGATACTCCTCCGGGAGTCGATTCCTAGCGCTATATAAACCCGCAATCAATCAATCAATCAATCAATCTATTCTAGCAGAACGGCAGGAAACGGATCCTTCATTCACTACAAGAAGCAAAACGCATGCTCAAACTGCCAGTCCACCAACTCCTGCAACTGGAAGCCCACTTGGACATCCGTCCGGAGGAGATCCTCGAACCGTAGCACTGAGGATGCAGCCTACCACTCTACAAAGGAAGAAATCATTGACCATCTCCACAACATGAAACAGGAATTTCCGAACTCGCCTGAGGACTAATGCTTCCGCTGACCCCAGCTATTGACTTGATCTATCTATCTTGGCAGGCTACACATCTACATGATGACCCCTCAATTTCACGGATGGGCCACGGACTGGAGCCTGGCCCATCTTGCTTAGAGTGTTGTTTGATCTCAGTAACTATTTCTTTCCCTTGCAAGCTGTTCTTTGCCCGCGGATTGACCGGCCAGCTCCAACTTCTGTTGGATCATTCTCCGTTGAGGGTTACTCCACAGACTAGATAGGGATGGCATCTCTGGATGGAGTGGTCCCCATGGTTGGGCCCTGTTGGCCCTTTAGTTTTTCCAACACCCCACCCCTCCCTAGCAAGTCACTCAACAACCTTCCATGCCCCAGGGGACCACCCATTGTGGGGTTTAGACCCTCTGGCTGCAGAACCAGACCTCAGGAGGATGTTCACCTTGGCATAGCACAGCTCTCCTCCCTCTCACATTTATGAGTACCACTGAGCCAGTGATCTCATTTTAACTGGGCACTTAAACCATAATCTAATGGGCTCCTCGTCGGATGAAGAAGTGCTTCTCAACCTCAAGCGTGTAAACAAAACAAGATAGGACAAACGACCTTGGAGGACTTGGAACACCTCAACCTGAGGGCTCTAAATGGCAGATTGCCCGAAGACAACCCTTCTGTAACAACATACAGCTCCACAAAAAGAAGCTCAATTCTGAACTACACCTTTGTTTCCCTAGGCCTTTTCCAGCAAATTGCATCTTTTCAGTTGGGCAATAAAGGCAATAGCGATCATCGGCCCCAAGAAATAGTACTGAGAACAGTCACCCCAACATTCGAACGCTGTTGGGAGCCTCAGGGACTAACCACCACCATCAACCTAAGACAAATTAAATTCAAAATAGCCGCAGGCAGCGAGTTGCTGGAAACCGCAAAACAACATTTTGCTGCGAGGGTCGGAGATGGTGAAGTTGAGAAATGGAAAACCTTCCTATCACCGATGGAATCATACGCGACTAAGACCAAACCACTAAACCAGCAAAGATTTAGTGGCACAAAGCCCATATCATCCACCGCAAAACAAGAAATCAAGCATGCAAAAAAAAAGGAATTACCAACTTCTGAGACACCTTCGGGACAGACCCAGCGACAAAACGCAACTGAAAGCATTACAAAATCAAAGGGATGCAAACAGAGCTAAGGAGGAAGATCTCTGGGCCAAACTACATGCCGATGTCAAACACAACAACAGCACCAGATTTTGGAGCACTATAAATCGATGTATCCATAACTACCACAATGGTATCTCCTCTAACATCTCAGAGGAAGTCTGAGCAAATTGCCTCAGGCCCATTTCCACCAAGGTAACGACCGCAGAAAGCAGGGTCAAGCATACCAAAATGAAGCAGACTGCCAAACGACACCTAAGGCCTGGGCCGAAAACAACCTCGCTGACTCTGGGAACTCAGGGTCAGACTTACCAACTGAGGACTTCCAAACACACTATATAGGAGCCATCAAATGGCACATAGGAAAGGGGAGAAGAGAAGGCGCTCCTGGCCCAAATGGAATACCACCAGCACTATATAAACAGGAGGCAATCTTCTGGGCAGAAGCTCTGGGCCCACTCTTCAGAGAAATTAGAATGTTGAATATTCTGCCTAGCTCATGGAGAGGTTCAATCATCTTCCCAATCCATAAATCTGGTGAGAAGTCGGAACCACAAAACTACAGATTAGTGGCACTATTAGATAACAAAGCTAACATTTTTGCCGGCTTGTTACTGGAGGATCTCCAGGCATAGGCGGAAGAAAAATCTGCAATTCCCCTACAACAGACTGTCTTCACAAAATCGGTCGGGACAATGACTAACATTCTAAGCATGGCTATGCTTATGGATAAGGCTGAGGCCACACGGACGTCTTTACATCTATGCTTCATTGATTATAAAGCTGCCTTTGATCACGTCAACCGCATCTGACTCTGGTCCAAATTGCACAGCTGGGGGCTGCCTCAGCCCTTACTGAAATTAATAATACATTTGCATACGAATACGTGGCTACAGGTGAAGCTGGGCAAAGGTACGCATCTGTCGAGGCGCATACCCACTGAAAAAGGGTTGAAATCTTTATATTGCTGATCTAGTCCTGTTGCCAGGGCCGGACTGGGAACTGAAACCGGCCCTGGCAAAGTGCTCGGCAGGCCCCCCCTCCCCACTAGGGGGGGGGGCTGGAGGTGCCGCCGAGCACTTCGCTAGGGCCGGTTATCGGCCGATTTTGTTGCAGGGCCGATTTTGCAGCTATGCTGCAAAAACGGCACTGTAACAATATCGGCCCCCAGGGGCTAAAAACCGGCCCCCACCCTTGCGGCGCACCGGGGGATTGCCCGGTGCCCGCTATGGCCAGTCCGGGCCTGCCTGTTGCTAACCAGCTGCAATTCACATGCCCCGAAAATAGGAGATATCTCACTACCCTGTCTCCTCTACGCAGATGACATAGTCCTGATCAGCAAAACAAAAGTAGGGCTACAATATCTCTTAAACTCAACGCAGGATTTCTCCCAAGCTAATGATATAACGATTAACTTTGGCAAGACGACAACAATGACAGTCAGGAACAAAAGGCGACAAACCGCTGCCTGGTTCGCAGGAGGGACCAGAATAGAGGACACAGCTGAATGCAAATTTCTAGGCGTGAAGCTGGATACAGGCGGCCGCTTTGTGGCACAGAAGAACAGTTTAAGGCACAAAAGTCTAGCACTAGCAATCTCCCTAAAAACATTCAACTCTAAATTAACTGGCCCATCGATCCTGCCGCTCGTTGAGGTTGTACGGGCAAAAATTCTGCCAACAATCACCTACGGTAGCGAGGCACAGAAAGGCAAGGACTCAAAAACACTCGATGCCACAGTAACAACAACATATAGGGTTATTTTTGGGCTGCCGAAATACACTTCACCTGCACAAATCAGACTTGAATTTGGAGTCTTGAAACAATCACTTGGTAGACAAGGGGCCTTTATCATTACATGGGATAAAGTACGAAAAGCCGAATGGGGTACGCTAAACGAACAGTTGTGGAAGGAGTTACAATCGCACCCCACATTACCAGCTGCAGAATATCTACATAGCTGTCTACACAAATTGGGCTAAACCAACTTTGGGATACACCGACAACCACCCCAACCTTTACAAAATAAGGGGCCTATTAGGATGGCGGACGGAACTGCGTCCGTCCGCCACCCCAGAGGTGGAGGGACCGTCCGCAGGGGCAGCGGCGGTCCCTCCGTGCAAATTAGGATGTGACCGGCATCCTGGCGGTCACATCCTGTATGTTTAACATTGCGGTGGGTGCTGCTTGAAGCAGCACCCGCCGCAAGGTTAAAAATGCATGTTTAACATGACCATGCACAAAGCGGCAGGCACCGCGCGGTGCCTGCCGCTTTGTGCATGTAAATGCTGGAGGGTACCATAGGTACCCCCATGTGCACCCCCCACCCCTACACCCTGGGGGCCCGCAACGGGCCCCCAAACGCCAAAGACCACATGCTTTTCCACAGCAAAGCATGTTTCCCCATGCATCGTAATATGGCTGGCGGTGTCTGATAGACACCGCAACCGTATTAGAGCTTTTCCGCCGCGGGACCGCGGCGGAAAAGAGGCAGACGGTATCCCCCTTCGCAGATAACCCCCCTGCCATCCTAATCTGTCTGGGGGTCTTTTCTCTCACCGCAGCGGTGAATCTGCATCCTCCGGGCCGGCGGTGGCTTCCGCCGGCCCGGAGGATGCGGATTCACTGCAATCCTAATCGGGCCCTTAGTGTGGAAAACAGTGAAACTCCTCTCATGGCTGGAGGACAAGCATGCACTCTCAAAGAGAGCCCACGGTTGGATGACCCTGAATACATATACGAAGCCGGGCGCCCAAGCCTACTTCAACTTGGGATATGACAAAAACATAAAAATTGCTTTTATGAAATATAGATTGGGACTGTTCCCCTGCTCCCAGCATCTCCCTCCCTGGCTTCGCATCAAAGCTGGCTCTGTGTGGCGCCTATGTTGGTTGTCTCCGAAAGAAATGCTGCATCTACTATGCTCCTGTAAAGAACTCACAACAGTACAAAAGAAATTTCTGAAAAAACTTTTCAACCAACGAGGGATTAGCACCAGGAGGCAAGCTCTGCTGGCATGTTTTGCACCAGTGATCCACAATTGAACTGCAGAACAGTAAAATATCTGAGACTGTGCGGCAGCAAAATGCCAGAAATACAGACAATAGGAACCTAGCCAGAAAAAAACATATGCAAAAGTGCAAGGGGTCTAAGGACACTTCAAGCATATAATTCAAAGATGATAAAACTGACAAGTTATGTATGCTATCATATCTGCACAAAATCAGGAAACTTTTAGCACGGTTTTTAGATACAAGAGTTTTATATATGTACATGATAATTTTTAACTCAATATATTTTTTGTATTGCAACGTTTTTAATTAACTATGCAAATAAATAAACATGCACTTGTACATTCTTCTTCACCCAACATCTCAGCTTCATCTTCAGCCTCTTCTCATTCTCCTAGCCTTCACTAAATATGATACAGAAGGAACAGAGGGCTCTACATTACTGGATCCTGATCTGTGATCTTGACAGAGTTGTTGTCCCTGTACTTATGTCCAGCCCTGAATGTTTGGAGAGTGCGGTGATGGAATGTCCTCTATCTCTCTGAGTAGATACCTTGTTAGATTATCCGGTTGGTTGGTTCACCATGACACCAGAGGATGCTGCATTTTCAGGTCCTATTGATTAGATGCAGTACTTCATTGCATCTTTTCTGGTCTTAATCCTATTGTACAAGCATGATGCCACATCTCATTATCTTGTCAAAGACGTCAGTAAGCTGTCTGCATTAGTACAAGGGTGTGCATATTGCATAGAACTCTTGGCAAATATGGAACTTCAGGTGCAGGTTTTTTCTGACATTGCTTTTGAAGATGGCTGTTATTTTGCATTGGTTGGTGGTGCACCTGTAGGGGTGCATTGTCAAGCATGAGCTCATGATTGGCAGGTGTACAGAAGTGGGTCATCATAAAACTTCAGTTTCAAAGATAAAGCTTGGAAATGCTAGGTAATATAATGTATCATGATTTCAGAGTTTATAAGAAAACAATGCCATTTCTTGCCAAATGCAAGTGTCCCATTCATCAGGAATCTGCCTCATCTGATTGTGGTTGCCTGTAAAAATCACATTCCAATTTCAGATGGTTTGCATACATGAAGGGTGAGAAAATCCTACTTTACCCCTAGACAAGCCACCACAGAGATCCTGACTATCTTGCAGCTGGTGGGGGACAGCTTAAGGCATCCAATGACAAATGGTCAGTGTCAGAGCTTTCAATATGCAAAACAAACTGCAAGGTTGACAGACAGGAGTCCTCAGGATCTCCTCCTGCTTACATTTTTCTGAGCACCAGCTAGCTTTGAAATTATGCCCAGAGGACAGTTCTGCACACAATCCTACAGGAATCACTGAGCAAGTAAAGAATATGTCCAATGCCTTTCTTGGAAAGAGGACTCAGATGTCTTCCATGATTTTCTGGTTGAGAAGATCACAATTGGATTCCATTTAATATTCAATTCATAAGATCTTCAATATATTGGGGCAAAAGTATGAACAGACTTGGTAGTGGTATTTCTATCAGAGGCTCATGCAGCCAGTCTGAGTACTCAACTAAAGTTCCTGCAGAAGAGGAAAAGTTCATCTTGAGACTGGCTAAGAGTACAGAGACATATTAAATGGAGTGAATTTGACTCTCCTGTTTGCTATCCCTTTCAGGAGATCAGTTTTGTTCTTTCCTCTTGTCATTTCTTCTTCCTGGCTGCCATGATCTCTGTGAACCCTTGGATGAGCCTAAATGTTTGTACAAAGTTATGTCACATCCTGCAACACTGGACCCAACAAGTCTTCAGATGGATGCACAAATTGCAATCTTTCTCGAAATCCAACACCAAATTACAGTAATGGCTGAATCCAAGGTCTGTGTTCGGGTGTTTACCATTGATCCTTCCGTAACCATTCAGCTACACAATAAACACTTCAACATTGGTTTGGCAGCAACTGTAGGACGGCTCTTAAATCAGAGGACTTGGTCCAAGAAGGATTTGAAAAGTATTTTGAATTTAGGATACATTTTAAAGTCATTCTCTTGATTATGGGGAGCTTTGTTCTTTACCTGCAGGGTTAAGAACTGGTGATGAACATCAATAATATAGTTTCTAAGGCATAAGTAAATCAGCATGAGGTTACCAATGCCCTATCCCTTCCATCGTTAGCAATATAGATTTGATCTTGGGTGGTGGCTCACAATATGTCTCTAGGAGCTGTGCACTTCAGGGGAGTGGACAATGGCCAGGCAGATTCACATAGTTAAATCCTTCATTCCTCCCCTAGGTTTTGCCTTTATTGCATTATGTTAGCAGTCTTATGCATACAATTCGGGGAATTCATTTCTGGACCTCTTAATGTTGAAGGCCACTGACTTGCTACTTGGTTCTGCAGTTGGTTACATGAACACGATGCATAGGGCTTAGGTGCTCTCTAGTGTTCCTAGCTTTCAAATCTCCTCTACGTCTTCCCACCCTTTTCTCTCATTTCCTGAGTAGCTTTAGTTTTTTTTAGTAGTTTTTATATAGTATATATAATAGTATAATTATAAATAATTAAAAATAAATAAAAATATAAATAAAAATATATATATATACAAATAGTAGAATTAGCTGGAATTCAATGGAAGACGGTGGTGATCTCCTTAGTAGTTCCTTTTTTGAAAAGTATGGTATATTTTTCACTGCCAGCAGATCACACTTTGCGTAATGTGGACACTAATTTCAGTCTTTAACCCTAGAACAAACAGATACAAAAATCACCATATCCTTTTTTTCAGGATATTCACATCCACTGTGCTGTATAAACACCTAAAGTAATCTCTCATAGTACTCATGAACTGCCTCCTTCGGTTCTTGTGTAGTTCTTTTAATCTTTAACCAATCAGTATCCCTGAGAGGAATTTTTCCTTTAAAAATTCACCAATGGTGAAGGTGCACCAGTTTGTCTCTCTCTAGGTGGTTCTACTTTCAGCCATTGTACGCCTACTTTACACTTTGCCTATAAATCAGTTAGTACCACAACGTCAAGAAACATATCCAAGTATCTCCACAACACCTTTGAAATCTTTATAAATCGTTCTACTTGTATGTACCACTTTACCAGTTTATCTCTCAATTATTCGTAAATGATGTCAAATCACCTCTATTCCATGGAACATGTATATAAGTACCTCCAACTACTTCCCTCGATAGATATGCCGCTTCCTCATCCAATTCATCCTGTTTGCCCTCTTTTTCTTTTTGTGTTTTGTTGTCCATCTAAGATCCAACTTCTCCACATCCTTTCATATCCATATGATGAGGTCAGTAATGTGCAAACGCATTCCTGTAATCCTCATGTTTTCTATTGCGGGTTCACCCAATATAACCCTGTAACTATGATGCCGATTAATGTTGTTAGTAAGATCCATGTCATACCTTTTCACTATCCCTGCTAATTTATCATGTATCATGGCAGCTCTCTGAGTAATCTCCTTACACAGGTAGGTTAACTCATTTATCTCTGATCCAAGTGATCAAACTCCAGGCAACCCTTGATCATCTCTTCTAAGTCTATTTTCAATTTAAGAATATCTAATGATCTGTCTTTTCTTGTCTTTAATTCTGTTGAGGGCTCTGTGACTGCGCTCCTATTTTCTACAGTAACCTCTTCAATCCATGCTGGTAAATATCCAGTCATAAAGACTAGGGTCCCTCCTCCATCTACTAGAGGCTGCACATTTTGTAGGGGTCTCCAAAAACTAACTGTGTATTCAGGGTTGTTGGTACATTTCAAACAACTGGTGTCGATAAGATTTCTGGCCTTCTCTCAATTTGGGGTGTGCACTAGCAACCACTTGCGGTGCAACTGGAACATTATCAATGGGGACCACAGCTGGTGGTCATCTTACAACTGGTGGAGCAATTTGTAAAACCTGTAAGGGTCATTCAATAGGTAGTGGATCTAAATCCCCTGTAGCTGTAGCTATGGCTTGACTAGTACTAGTACTAGTACTTGACTCTTGTTGTTCAGAATATTTCACAGGTGGTGGTCCAGGAGAAAACATCTGTTCTAATAGCTCATCTCCCGAATCAGTATTTGACTCATTTCCCTCTTGCTTAGCATTATCCTTACTCTTCCTTGTACCCTCTGATGTGAGAACTGGATACAATCTGGTTCCTTCAATGATACCTTTCCTCCATCTGCACTCTTCCTCATCCCATAGAGCATTTACATAATTCCGCATTGCTCTTCCTGTCCTTCTCTGGTATTTCTCCTTCCATTTTCCCCTCACAACCGTCTCCCTAGCATTTAAAGGTTCATATGGCATGAATCAAGGTGGTGGCTTCATCTTGTACAATTTTCCCTTCAAATGAACTAGGACTCTAGTATTGAATGTCCCATATTTTGCAAAACTTAAAGCACTCTAATTTTCCATAATCCTGCTCCACTGTCGACACCACGAACATGAATTTATCCATGTTTGGTAGTCATAATGTATGGTTGAGTACCCTCAGAAGGTGCCTCCTCACCATTGCGTATAGAAATAGTGACATCTTCCCTGACACGTTTCTTAAATCTCTAAGATATTTCATAGTCACAATTTGAGCTTTCAAATTTTCACGTAAGACCAAATGTTTTGATTTAGTTTTGCATACGTCACATTTTGTTCACCAATTAAATGTCAGCTTTTAATTTCATGTAACTCTTTAACAAATCCAAAGACACCACTCGAATTGACAATGTCCAATCACAGTGTGACACAGAAAATCCACTAGCCAATGGCAGCGCGAAAGCACACCAACCTTCCAATCCCAGCGTGAAACACTATGACATATGACTCACTCAGTGCCACAGCTCGCCCTCCTTTACAATTTCTTTGCATCCACACTCAACCATCAACTATCTTCTTAAACAACTTCTTGTTTGCTCTTTCTAATGGAAATAAAGTACCAAAAACACACAGGAATATTCTACACTCACAAGTGACTTCTCAACTAGCAGAAATCCACACAGATCAATGCAGCTTCACCTGTTTGCGCAATAAGGTTCCACTACATTAACCAAGATTAATCAAACACAACAGCTTGTCCCTTTTGTTACCAATGGAAGTTATGGCACCTCGCACTCTGCATCTAATTCACCTGCAAACAAGTTTAAAACATTTGTAATTATCCCTGGATCTTTCTACTTTAACAAGCCTGAAACTCAACTCCACCTTTTCAACAACTGGATGTATCTGTCTTCCACTCATGCACCTGAAAGGAAAAAACAAGCACAAACAGAATACTCTTCTACCACAACACTTTCACCCTATTAATAACCACACCTTCAATACTGCAACCCCCAGTACAGCAATGCCTTTGAATTCCACTTCGCTGTACAGTCAGGATCTGGGCACTGGAAACTGGAATTGGGGAACCATACCTAATCTCTCCTGAGGCGGAAGCCGGGAGAACTTGCTCGTATATTGCTTGTAAAACATTGCTTTGTATTACTTTTAATTCACTTGCCACTCACCCCTGAGCACTTTCCTTCTGAAAACGCTGCTGGAAATTCCACCGTACAGCGGATCTTAGCGCTTACGGGTAGGGACAAACATCGCCGCCATCGCGCGCCAAACCCCCTGGCCACGCCCACTGCTTGAGGCCACGCCCACTCTACCACAGGCTTCTTAAGCGCGCTGAGTTGCTAATCGTGCTATAGATACCTAATCTCTCCTGAGGCGGAAGCCGGGAGAACTTGCTCGTATTTTGCTTGTAAAACATTGCTTTGTATTGCTTTTTAATTCACTTGCCACCCACCCCTGAGCACTTTCCTTCTGAAAGCGCTGCTGGAAATTCCACCGTACAGCGGATCTTAGCGCTTACGGGTAGGGACAAACATCGCCGCCATCGCGCGCCAAACCCCCTGACCACGCCCACTGCTTGAGGCCACGCCCACTCTACCACAGGCTTCTTAAGCGCGCTGAGTTGCTAGTCGCGCTATAGATACCTAATCTCTCCTGAGGCGGAAGCCGGGAGAACTTGCTCGTATTTTGCTTGTAAAACATTGCTTTGTATTGCTTTTTAATTCACTTGCCACTCACCCCTGAGCACTTTCCTTCTGAAAACGCTGCTGGAAATTCCACCGTACAGCGGATCTTAGCGCTTACGGGTAGGGACAAACATCGCCGCCATCGCGCGCCAAACCCCCTGGCCACGCCCACTGCTTGAGCCCACGCCCACTCTACCACAGGCTTCTTAAGCGTACTGAGTTGCTAGTCGTGCTATAGATACCTAATCTCTCCTGAGGCGGAAGCCGGGAGAACTTGCTCGTATTTTGCTTGTAAAACATTGCTTTGTATTGCTTTTTAATTCACTTGCCACTCACCCCTGAACACTTTCCTTCTGAAAACGCTGCTGGAAATTCCACCGTACAGCGGATCTTAGCGCTTACGGGTAGGGACAAACATCGCCGCCATCGCGTGCCAAACCCCCTGGCCACGCCCACTGCTTGAGGCCACGCCCACTCTACCACAGGCTTCTTAAGCGCGCTGAGTTGCTAGTCGCGCTATAGATACCTAATCTCTCCTGAGGCGGAAGCCGGGAGAACTTGCTCGTATTTTACTTGTAAAACATTGCTTTGTATTGCTTTTTAATTCACTTGCCACCCACCCCTGAGCACTTTCCTTCTGAAAACGCTGCTGGAAATTCCACCGTACAGCGGATCTTAGCGCTTACGGGTAGGGACAAACATCGCCGCCATCGCGCGCCAAACCCCCTGGCCACGCCCACTGCTTGAGGCCACGCCCACTCTACCACAGGCTTCTTAAGCGCGCTGAGTTGCTAGTCGCGCTATAGATACCTAATCTCTCCTGAGGCGGAAGCCGGGAGAACTTGCTCGTATTTTGCTTGTAAAACATTGCTTTGTATTGCTTTTTAATTCACTTGCCACTCACCCCTGAGCACTTTCCTTCTGAAAACGCTGCTGGAAATTCCACCGTACAGCGGATCTTAGCGCTTACGGGTAGGGACAAACATCGCCGCCATCGCGCGCCAAACCCCCTGGCCACGCCCACTGCTTCAGGCCACGCCCACTCTACCACAGGCTTCTTAAGCGCGCTGAGTTGCTAGTCGTGCTATAGATACCTAATCTCTCCTGAGGCGGAAGCCGGGAGAACTTGCTCGTATTTTGCTTGTAAAACATTGCTTTGTATTGCTTTTTAATTCACTTGCCACTCACCCCTGAACACTTTCCTTCTGAAAACGCTGCTGGAAATTCCACCGTACAGCGGATCTTAGCGCTTACGGGTAGGGACAAACATCGCCGCCATCGCGCGCCAAACCACCTGGCCACGCCCACTGCTTGAGGCCACGCCCACTCTACCACAGGCTTCTTAAGCGCGCTGAGTTGCTAGTCGCGCTATAGATACCTAATCTCTCCTGAGGCGGAAGCCGGGAGAACTTGCTCGTATTTTGCTTGTAAAACATTGCTTTGTATTGCTTTTTAATTCACTTGCCACCCACCCCTGAGCACTTTCCTTCTGAAAACGCTGCTGGAAATTCCACCGGACAGCGGATCTTAGCGCTTACGGGTAGGGACAAACATCGCCGCCATCGCGCGCCAAACCCCCTGGCCACGCCCACTGCTTGAGGCCACGCCCACTCTACCACAGGCTTCTTAAGCGCGCTGAGTTGCTAGTCGCGCTATAGATACCTAATCTCTCCTGAGGCGGAAGCCGGGAGAACTTGCTCGTATTTTGCTTGTAAAACATTGCTTTGTATTGCTTTTTAATTCACTTGCCACTCACCCCTGAGCACTTTCCTTCTGAAAACGCTGCTGGAAATTCCACCGTACAGCGGATCTTAGCGCTTACGGGTAGGGACAAACATCGCCGCCATCGCGCGCCAAACCCCCTGGCCACGCCCACTGCTTGAGGCCACGCCCACTCTACCACAGGCTTCTTAAGCGCGCTGAGTTGCTAGTCGTGCTATAGATACCTAATCTCTCCTGAGGCGGAAGCCGGGAGAACTTGCTCGTATTTTGCTTGTAAAACATTGCTTTGTATTGCTTTTTAATTCAATTGCCACTCACCCCTGAACACTTTCCTTCTGAAAACGCTGCTGGAAATTCCACCGTACAGCGGATCTTAGCGCTTACGGGTAGGGACAAACATCGCCGCCATCGCGCGCCAAACCCCCTGGCCACGCCCACTGCTTGAGGCCACGCCCACTCTACCACAGGCTTCTTAAGCGCGCTGAGTTGCTAGTCGCGCTATAGATACCTAATCTCTCCTGAGGCGGAAGCCGGGAGAACTTGCTCGTATTTTGCTTGTAAAACATTGCTTTGTATTGCTTTTTAATTCACTTGCCACCCACCCCTGAGCACTTTCCTTCTGAAAACGCTGCTGGAAATTCCACCGTACAGCGGATCTTAGCGCTTACGGGTAGGGACAAACATCGCCGCCATTGCGCGCCATACCCCCTGGCCACGCCCACTGCTTGAGGCCACGCCCACTCTACCACAGGCTTTTTAAGCGCGCTGAGTTGCTAGTCGCGCTATAGATACCTAATCTCTCCTGAGGCGGAAGCCGGGAGAACTTGCTCGTATTTTGCTTGTAAAACATTGCTTTGTATTGCTTTTTAATTCACTTGCCACTCACCCCTGAGCACTTTCCTTCTGAAAACGCTGCTGGAAATTCCACCGTACAGCGGATCTTAGCGCTTACGGGTAGGGACAAACATCGCCGCCATCGCGCGCCAAACCCCCTGGCCACGCCCACTGCTTGAGGCCACGCCTCCCACCTCCCTATAACAATGTGCATTCCCTGGACGCGCAGCGGGCGAGCTCAGAGGGCGCGCCGTCAGCACGCCAAAGGCGCGCCAAAGGTAAGCCCGTCTGCGCCCGTCCGCGCCCGTCCGGGCCCTGAGCCCCAATCCCCTGGAGAAAACGCACCACCATTGCGGGCCTATTCATCAGACATGCTACGCTCTCTGAGACTCCCCGTCAAACACAACTGTAAGATCCATCAGAATGACAGGCGGAGCTCCATCTCGTGTCCATCCTGCAACTTCTATCTTGAGGTCCCTCAGCGTTGCCGACACCTTACTACTGGTTGCCAGCCTATACATAGGTGACTTCTTGGCAGCCTGAATTGCCGGTCTCTCTGCAAATACAAAAGAAACATCTACGACCTTCTGTCTGAAGACACACTGGACGCTTTGTTTCTCACAGAGACGTGGCTACATGACAGTGCGGGCCCCGATATTGCAGAAGCCTTACCATCTAACTAAGCGATTATCAGAAAAGACCGAGCAACAGGAACGGGGGAGGAGGCATAGCAGTCATTTTTAAAAAAATCATTTCAATGTACTTTGGAACCGATCCCTTTAAATGCCTCTGAGATGGCCCTTTTCAAACTACAACTACACCCGAATTTCACTTTCACAGGTCTCTTGATCTACAGACCACCAGGTCCCGCCCAATCCTGGGCCACCCAATTCGTGGACTGGACTGCTTCTGTCCGGGTCAACTATGACAATCTGTCCATCACAGGAGACCTGAATATACACCTGGATGACCCACTGAATAAACTAGGCAGTAATTTAATCCATGACCTTGCTGCCATGAACATCACGCTGTGGAACTCGGGAGCAACACATAAATGTGGTCATCTCTTGGACCCTATTTTTTCCAGCATTTCCCTGTCACACTGCCCTGCCCCTACACTGGTCAGACCATTTCCTAATCAAATTCAGCATACCCAATCCAACGGTTAGCAGGTCATCCAGCCCGCCTCTACTGCCCCGTAACAGGAATTGGAAGAAGCTGGATATTAACCACCTCATCTCTGTCTTAGATTATGCACCCCTGGGCGAGATATTTGACACGGAGGATATGGAGACAGTAGCCACTAAGATTAACAATTGGCTTTTAGGAGCTTTAGACACATGTCTGCCCTTGGCTCCCAAAAAATGTAAAATCCATAACCCTCCAGCGCCATGGTACAATGAATCACTGAAGGCCACAAAAACCAAGTGCAAACGCTTGGAACGTATGTGGAGGAGAGAATATTCCATTGCAGCTGGTACGATCTACAGAAATGAACTCAGGCTTTATCACAAAGCCTGTACCACAGCCAGAACAAACTACGTGGCAAAGACTATAGCCGAGGCCACAAGCAAATCTAAAATACTGTTCAATCTAGTAAAGGATTTAGCGGGTTCTAACACCACAGCCAAACCTCTTCCGCTGAATGATGCTCAATGTGAAGAATTGGCAATGTTCTTCACAAACAAGATTGAGACCATCTATCAGGATATTGTCATGCAACATCAGACACAGGCCCCAACGAACCCTGATCCTAACCCAAGGGAGGTGAACACCTCCTGCTAGACAGATCTGTCCTATGAGCCATTGTCATCCTGGCCTGAACTTAATACTCAGGACCTTCAAGCTATTTTAGGGAAACTGAAATCGGGTTCCCCGATCGACCCCCTCCCTATCTCTGTGCTAAGACTTTTGGACACTCCGCAACTTTCTGTAATTTGCCAGACTCTGAATTTATCCTTATCCACAGCAAAGGTTCCATCCATATGGAAACATGCCATGGTCTCACCACTGCTAAAAAAACATCGGCTGACCCCAAAATCCTGGCCAACTTTCGTCCAATATCACTACTACCTGCATTCTCCAAAATTCTGGAGAAACATGTCCACGGTCACCTTGCTATGTACTCAGAGGCTAATGACATACTTCACCCTTCCCAATCGGGCTTTCGCCCTGGCTTTTCGACAGAGACGACATTGCTCGGGGTGATGGAAAATCTTCGCCTCCTGGTCGATAGAGGGGATTCTGCTGCGCTGATCCTTCTTGACCTCAGCGCAGCATTTGACACCATCTCCCATCCCATTCTGTTAAAATCACTCTCTGCCATGGGCATCAGGGGAATTGCATTGGACTGGATTGCATCATTCCTGACACTTAGGACTTTCCAGATCGCTTCCAACTCCTCGACCTCAAAAATCTATCTATCCCCCTATGGTGTCCCCCAGGGATCAGTGTTGAGTCCCCTGCTTTTCAACCTTTATGTAACCCCTCTTGCCCAGATTGCCGAAGCAGCAGGTTTAAACATGTTTACCTATGCGGATGATTCCCAGATTGTTTTCTCACTTTCCAAAGGTGATCAGGACTCTTCCTCTTGCCTGCAGACCGGCCTCAGAAAAATTGCAACCTGGATGAGTAATAATTTACTCAAACTGAATGGAAATAAAACGGAGGTTTTAATAATGGGTCCAAATTACAATCTTTGGAACCCAAGACACTGGCCCTCAGAAATGGGTGCATTACCCACCCCGTCGAACCAAGTACGCAACTTGGGCATTATCATTGAGAATGGCCTAACCATGGAGCCCCAAGTTACCAACTTAACTTCCACCTGTTTTACCATTCTGAGGTGGCTTAGGAAAACCATCTGGATGCTGCTGGATGACACACAGAAGACTGTGATCAACGCATTGATCAGCTCCCGTTTAGATTACGGTAATGTCCTCTACCTGGGGTCATCACAGGCAGTTATGAGACGCCTCCAACTTTTCCAAAATGCCGCTGCAAGACTACTTTGCAAGTGTCACAGAATGGAACGAATGGCCGGATATCTTATGGCACTCCACTGGTTGAGAATCGAAAACCGAGTCAAATTCAAGACACTGAGCCTTATGCACAGAATTAAATGGGGAAATCCCTCCAGATATCTACAAACCCTCGTGCAGGCCTATACGCCGGCTCGCTGCCTTAGATCTTCATCTCAAGGTCTCTTTTGTGTGCCGAAAGTGCGCCGAGCGAGGATTGGAGGAAGATCATTCTCCCTGTTGGGCCCCAAACTCTGGAATGCTCTCCCACTGAACTTACGTTTGGAAACCCGCTACAACCACTTCCGCAGAGCCATAAAAACATGGCTCTTTAATCAGTAAGTTGCTCCTGCCCCTCCTCAGAGTTTTACAATCTGCTCATGGACATAGTATCTTTTCAGCACCGGGAAACCCTTTTTGGGTAGCTGTCGCGCTTTAGAAGCCTAATAAATAAATAAATAACCCTGCTACCAGAAACTGTGGGAATTTTCTAGAAGTGTTTCCAAAGAGTCACTAAGACCTAACACCCCAACTTACAGATCTCGTCCTTTGTGAATCCTGATGGATTCCTGACAGGTCATAGGACCTTTGCCATCATTTTGGAATGCTGCTGGAATGAGAATAAAAATCATGCCTATATCATCAACTGCCAGATCCTTAATGTTCAGTCAATGATGAGAGGTCAATAGAGTTTTCAAAACCTTTATTTTTCTTAAACAATTAGTATGGCTCTTGTCATCTTTATTCAGATTAGTTCAGTTTACAGAAATGGTCAATAAAAGATTGATTAGTGACAGCATAAATCAATACAAAGTGTTTCATAAAGGAAAATTATCACTAAACTAGCTAAGAGCCTAATCTACCCTAAATAGAACCCGTGAAGAATTCTTTTTTGGAAATTAACAAAATAGAACTTCTCATAAAGAGTAGTTCTGGAAGCTCAGTGGAAGTTTCCCTACAGGTGCAGTAACAACTATCAAAAATTCACTAAAGAAGAAATGATCATTGAAATTGCATTGATCAGAAATGAATTTGGATAAGGTAAAGAATGAAGTCATCTTTAGCAATAGCTGTCGGTAATGAAGAACTAGAATGAGAAGTGACTCTCTGCAGAGTCATAAGGGGTCTCCTCCAAGCGAGTCTCAGAGGTAAAGGAATAAAGTCTGGAGTCCCTGGTCTGGTCTCTCTAGCTAGGAACACCTACTAATATAAAATCACACAATAATGTAACGAAACTTAGCAAGTGTTGATAGCTCTCTTCCACTGAAAACCGTTCATTCGATGGTGTTGTCAACTTCTGATGCTTCTCTCGATTCCCAAGGTAAACATACACGCAGGTATGTAGTAAAGCAGTGGTGTATATAGTTGTAATATAGAGGAAAGTTCTCATGAGAAACTTCTTACCTAAGCTAAAAGATGCGCTCTGCGTCCATTGTGAATACAAAAGTGAGTCAGACATGCTGAGACAAAACTAGCAATAATGTTATGATGAGGCATACATAAAAAGTCTCTAAATCATTATTTATTCTAACAGCCTGCCAGAGCAAGGTTTCTTGTTCAGTTTAAATGACCTAATGGGGCATGACGAAGCTAAGGAAACATAAGCTTGAAGTCAGCACATTCTTAAGCAAGATGCTGGAGCTAGGCAAAAACCTTTTAAATAAATGTTTATTAAGCTATGAGCAAGAGTCGAAAGAAAAGGCTTTTGAGCTTACTAAAGGGGCACATTTAAAAAAGATAGTCTAGTACAAAGAAAATCAACATTATTTCATATACATTTAAGCAAGCAAATTGTCTCTATGTTCGATTAATTTATGCGTTATTTTGCAACGTTAATAATGCATTTTGAAAGGATTCTTTCACGTTATTAAGTGAGCATGTGTTCCTACGTGTCATTTTCTATGCGAAAACATTTCTGTCTGCATCACTTTAAATGCATTTTAAGGTGCTATTTTCTTATGGTTTTGCAAGTCGAAATTTGATATTTAAAGTATTTCAAACAGTCTTAAGGAGCTTAGAGAGCAGGGGAGTGCAAACATTGAAAAACACATTAGGGAGGGTTATGAGGGGGGAAACAGCAAACGAAGGAAAGAACAGCCACTTCACTGTTCCAAAATATAGACAGCATTTTCTCAATGTACATACACAACTGGATCATGACATTCCATGTAATAAAAACCCACCCAGCAGCTCAGACAGCTATTTCTGCTGCTCCCTCAGAGCAGGTTCATTTAGCCCATTATGCCCTGTTTGGGTCTAGCTATATTTGCAATGCCCGCATTTAACATCTATTGAGGTGAATTTTGTGGACACATAATATTTTATTAAATTGATATATCGTTTTCATGACGTGTTGTGAAAATACCTAGGTATCTTCATTCATCCTTCCTCATCTCTTATCTTCCTCTCCAGTGAAATCAAGGTTCCTTTTCCAGTCTCCTAGAGGGGGAGTGGGATTTGGGAACTGGTGCACGAATCCAAAGTGAATGCAGACAGCACTGGGATAAATTGTGATTTGACACCATGCAGCTCTTCAGCATATGGGTCATATGAAATATGCCAACCGCTTCTCCTATCTGATTTCCCTCTGACTGGTACTCAAGTACAGTGGGATTTTTACAATATATTAGCGGTATGCTGCTGGAGGCAGTTTGCTTTTAACGGTAAGCTGGCACCAGCTTGCTTTGATGTGTTTGTAAGAAATGAATGAATGTAAGCATAACAAGTAGTAGAAAAGTACCAGGGTATGTTGTATAACGCTGGAGCTGATCACATGATCGAAACAACATGCATTGTATCACTGCAGCCAACACGGTTAAACTGGGGAACCACTGGTTGCACAGTTAAGGTAGGTAGGGTTGCCTGGGAGGAGGGGGACTCTCCACATGGACAAAGCACACAAATCTATTATATTAGGATCCTTGGGCGTCAATTCAACAAAATTCCTGGGGTGGAGGAAGTGAAGTCGTATGCCCTTTGACCTTAATGACAACACAGGACGTGAGGTCATATGACCCTTGATTTTGTTTTTTCCCAAGGAACTCATGTCCTATGACCTTAACCATGAGGACATCACAAACATCTATGTTAGTATGACACCTATGCTGATTTGATCTTTGAAGTTTCTGGAAGTAAATCTCACCCTGTACTGTAGTGAGTTAGCGAACCCATAAAGCCAGGTTTCTACTAACAGGTTTCCTCCTGGCCCAAGAAAATTGTGAAAAGAATGTGGTCATATAATACATTTTAAAGCACAATTTTCAAATACATTTGCTTAAATGTCATTGGTTCTCAAAAGGCACTCATTATATTTTCAAATCCTTTCATAGTGTGCCAAGTTCATATAATCTGATGTTCCCTAGGAATAGATCCAATTTTTTTCCAAAATGTGCTATGGATGCCACCATATGTCAACAATTAGCTCCACTGTACCAGGGACAGCATTTTGTCATGAAAGCAACACATGCCATGGGTGCCCCCAATATTCCAGTGCCAGATTGTTGCAATTTATGCCATCTATATAATATAGGTGACCCTTATTTTTTTTTTAAATACCTCAGTATATCGTGATGTCGTTTTATTATGGTTGCCCTCTTCCCATAAGTCAGGCTGCCCTCCTTTGTGCCAAGAAATACCTCCAATGTACTAGTACCTCCAATACCTCTAGCATGCCACTAACGGTATAAACCATGGGTGCCTATTACTCAAATAATTACCTCTAATGTGCTGCCTGTATTTTGTCAAAGGTCTCGGTCAGGCTAGGTATTGCCTCAACTATGCCAGCAACATTATTTTACCACAGGCTGTCTCTATGAGACAGGAATTACCTTCAGTACGCCAGAGACTCGGACAGTTTTGCAAGCATAATACCACGTTCTCACATTCAATTCAATTCACTCACTCACACACTGTCGCTCTCATAAATACTCTCTCACCCACAAGCACACACACAACATACATTTAAATGTATTTTTTACTTACCTTAGCTGCGTTCAAAGGCCCACTGCAGGTAATTGTGCTCCATTTGTATGACACTATGAGTGAATAATGAAATATCATTCACTAGTAGTATAGTGAAAAATGCACCGAAAATAAAGAGTCTAAATTCACCCCGTATTCCTGGCACTGATTTTGCGACCTTTGAGGCCAGGGGTCGAAAAGGCAGTGCCAAGGGTCCCAGAGGGCAAGCTAGAGGGTTCAGCTGCGATCGCTGTCAAACCTTAAATGACCTCCATGGCTGGATCGTAATTGAGTGAAGTGCCCCAGATTACGAATGCAATCCACAGATGCAATCCACAGATGCAGCCCACTGCAGGCTGCGCATGTGAAGCGATCCTGACAAACCCTCATGAGGTCTGTTTATAATGGGCTGATATCAGGGTTGGAGAACTTTCTTTCATTGAATTATTTCATTATTTCTCTCCTTCTTTGCTCTTTTCTTCCATCTTGCTTTCTTTCAGTCCTTTCTTCCTCCCTTTGCTTGCCTGCTTCAACTCCTTCCACGCACCCTCCATGCACCTCTATCTAATCCGGTGCTTCCCAGACTTTTTTGAACCACGACCCCGTTGTAAGCATGTCAAATATGTGTGACACACTTAGCTTTAATAGACATGAAGCCGGCGTTTTTTTTAATGTAACTAAAACATCCTCTGGTAGCCCACTGTCATTTACCGACAGCACATTGTCCATTTAAATGGCCATACAATTCACACTGGCATGCAGTTTTAATTATAAAACAATATTGAACACACATAATTATAATGTGTGGAAATCGGGGTTCAGTGATTATTTATCATTCGAGCATCACCAAGAAAAGATGTCTTGATTTGTTTTGATCTTATTAAGATCTTTGTTTCCGGCACACTTCAGATTTACAAGCAAGTGTTTCATTTATGCCTTCCTAACTGTTAAATGAATGTGTACAGTTCATTAGTCAGTAGTTCAGGATGATTTTCATTTATTAGAGGTAGTCTCACTAGGTGGGAGACTTCTGCTCTAGATCAACCACTTGGTGGGATACAGCAGTCACACCGAACAGCTGCCCGGTGTTTATGGCGGGCCCCAATCATGTCAGTTTGGCTAACTGAGTAAGCCTTTAATATCCACATTTATCAGTAATGAAAACCTGAGCACTTCATTATAATGCAAATAAATATTCCAGACATGTAAATGACGAAATAGCCTCCCTCCCCCCCCCCCCCCCTCCCTTATCCTTTCGCAAAAAATGAAACTAAGCAGTATACGGATAAATGTAGATTTTCCTAGTTATCATGACGGAAAGTCTTAATTTTATTAAAGACACGGAGGCGAGTATTATGCTTTCTTATCTTGCATTTTATTCAATAGCAGCCAAGATAAGTGCAAGAACTACAGTTCCCAGAGGGCCAGGCAACAACTGGGCCATGGGAATGGGAAAAAACGAGAGTACAGTAACCAATCAGCAGTCACATAATAGATAAGAGTACACACTGACTGCGTAGCTTCCTCTTTTCGCTGAGAGATAGTCAGATAACAATGGAAAATAAAGGAAAAAAAGTCATAACCAGTAAGAACGCCAAAGTCCAGGAGCAGAAATCCTTGATCACCGGAATCCAGAACTCAAGTCCAAGGAAAGGATCCGAAGAAGGAGCTGGAAGGACCGGAGGGGAAACCCAAGCAGGAGATGAACGGAGCCGTTGGAGAGAAGATCTTCTATGATGAGGCTGGTGGTAAGGCCGGATTCGCTGTAGGGAGGGAGAACACATGTTAGTAGTGTAGCGGCGGGATAATACTCGCCTCCGTGTCTTTAATAAAATTAAGACTTTCCGTCATGATAACTAGGAAAATCTACATTTTATGGCAAGACCGGAGGCTCCTATTATGCTTGTTCAAAGCAAGTCAATAACATCAGAAGCAACAGAATGAATAGGTTTACAGTAGAACATGCGGAAAATACTGTCATTGGACCAATCTGCTGATCTCAGTATGTCCTCCAAACGAGAGCCAGACCAAAAGGCCTTGGAAGCCATGGCTCCTCTAGCCGAATGCGCTCCGAAAACGGAGACATCGATTCCGGCAAGGGACATAACCCAGCGAACCCACCTGGCGAGTGTCGGGGAGGAAACAGGAAGATGGGGTTTGCGAAATGAAATGAGGAGTTGGGAACAAGAGGGCGTTCTGAGATCAGCAGTTCTTTGTTCGTACATCTTTAAACATTGGCCCACACAAAGTTGTGGTTGATCAGGAAAATAAGGATAAAAGACAGAGTCTAAATTAGTCTTCGTGCGTCTGCGAATCTGGAACAGCACACCTGTAGGGGAAAATTGACGAGAAGAAACATCCAAAGCTCTAACATCAGAAACTCTTTTGATAGAAACTAAACAGAGTAACATGGTAAGCTTGGCCGATAACATTTTGAGAGACAAAGCAGAATTAGAGGGCCAATTTAAAAACAATTTAAGAACAACAGAAACATCCCACAAAGAGGTATACTTAGCCAACGGTGGTTTAGAGCATCGAACACCTTTGAGGAGGCGACAAATTAGAGGATGTGCGCCTACAGGTTTACCGTCAAGCTGGTCGTGGCTGAGAGAAATGGCAGAGCGGTAGAGGTTGACAGTGCGATAGGCCTTCCCAGCACTGGCCTGAGAGGCTAGGAAATTGATAACGAAACTCAGAGGGGCTGAAAAGGGATCGAGAGACCTTTCCAGACACCAGCCTGCCCAAAGAGACCAGGCGGATTTGTATGCTTTGGAAGTGCCTGGAGCCCAGGCCTGGTCGATAAAGTGAGCAGCCTCTTGTGAAATGAGGACGTTAGGAGGGGAAGGCCGGAAACTTTCCAGGCCGACAGAGTGAGGGAGGAGTCCAAAATCAGACTGTGACGTTCGCCTCGAGGATTGAGAAGAAGATCGTCGAAGGACGGCAGAAGTACAGGAAAATCCATCGCCATTTCCAGAAGAACAGGAAACCAGATTTGAGCTTGCCAGAAAGGGACTATCAGCACTAGAGAGGATTCCTGGCGACGGACTTGCGCCAGCACACGGTTGATCATAATAAACGGAGGAAAGGCATAATGGAGTTGAAGAGACCAATCCTGGAGAAAGGCATCTGTGGCCAGAGCTAGGGGGTCTGGGCGCCAGCTGAAAAACTGGGGCAAATGGGAATTGAGGCGAGAAGCAAAGAGATCGATGGAAAAGGGACCCCACAAAAGAGAAAGAGAATGGAAGACGGAGGGACAAAGCCTCCAATCGCTGGAATCGCGCAGGAACCGTGAGTGCCAATCCGCCACAGAATTGAGGTCGCCTGGAAGGTATTCCGCTGTCACTGAGAGGTGGTGAGCCAGACAGTATTCCCAAAGGCTTTTCGCTAAATCTGCTAGAGGCTTGGACCTGGTGCCGCCGAGATGATTGATGTAGCGGACCGCAGAAACATTGTCCATGCGTAGGAGTATGGAACAACGGATCCTGTCTTTGGAAAGACTTTTGATCGCAAAGGAGCCAGCAAGCATCTCTAAACAATTTATGTGCAGTCTGGACTCTTCTTTGGACCAAGCTCCTCCAGTTGAGATTGGACCACAGCGGGCGCCCCAACCCGAGAGACTGGCGTCGGATTCTAAGACCAGATCTGGAGCGGTGGCGAAGATAGTGCGTCCGTTCCATGCATCCAAATGGTCTATCCACCATTGCAGTTCTGTGCGGGACTCTTGGTCTAGAGCGAGAACATCTGAATATGCTAGACCCTGCCGAAGGTGTCTGATCTTGAGGCGCTGGAGGGCCCGATAGTGCAGGGGGCCCGGAAATATGGCTTGGATAGAGGAGGAAAGAAGGCCAACAATCCTGGCCAGAGATCTGAGGGAAATGACCGAAAGATGGAGCACAGAGGCAATCTCCGCTTTTATTTTGGAGATTTTGGAAAGGGGAAGGCGTAAAGACGCCGCCACCGAGTCCACAAGGAAGCCCAGAAATTCCGTGTTTTGAGAAGGAATCAGCGAAGACTTTTCGAGATTGATAAGGAAACCCAAATCCAGAAGGAGAGATTGAGTGGTGTGGAGATCTGCAAGAAGACCCTGTCTGTCCAGGTTCAGAATAAGAATATCGTCTAAGTATATTATGAGTCTGATCCCAAGAGAACGTAGAAAAGCGACCACTGGCTTCAGAAGTTTTGTGAAGCACCATGGAGCAGAAGAGAGACCAAAGGGAAGAGAGGTGAAACAGTAGGTCACTCCTGACCACTGGAACTGAAGGAACTTCCAGTGAGACTGGTGGATAGGAACTGTAAGATAGGCATCTTGAAGGTCCAAGCGAACCATCCAATCGTTTGGTCGAAGGGTATCCCTCAGATGAAGGATCGTCTCCATTTTGAAATGACGATACACTACAAAGTGGTTGAACCATTTCAGGTTTATGACAGTGCGTAACTTCTTGTTTTTCTTTTGGACTAGAAAAATGGAACTTAAAAAGCCTGTAGAGTCGTAGGGAAAAATCCTGATGGCGTTTTTCTGTAACAAGGACTGGATCTCGGAGGAGATGAGATTTGCCAGATGGGAAGAGAACACCAGAGGAGGAGGGAAAGAGGTCTGGACAGGAGGAGAGTAAAATTCGATAAGATAGCCTCGAATTGTGTTGAGGACCCACGGATCCACACTTATGGAATGCCATTTTGGAAGAAACAGTTTTAAACGACCTCCTACAGGAGGGGAAAAAGAAAGGCTTACCTTGGTGATTGGGGTTGGAGTTGCGATAACCTTTGTGACCTCTGCCGCGGAAACCACGTCCACGTTGTGGATAGAACTGCGGCTTGTAGTCCTTGGAGGTGTCGTGGGAACCTCTGGAGCCTTGATTGTAGGGACGGCCGGATGAGCGACCCCTGCCTCGTCCGGCCCGTCCAAAAACCCGAGGGGCGAAAGTCTTTTTGATGGATTGCTGGGCCTTGTCAAGGGAGGCAAAGGTAGATACAAAGCGACTGATGTCGCGAACCAAATTCTCCCCAAAGAGGAGGCCATTTGCCTTAGAGCCGGGGTCCATAGGAGCAAGGTTAGCCAGCTTGGGGTCCAACTTGATCAAAAGACCTTTACGTCTTTCATGAGTAATCGCTGCATTAGCATTGCCCAAAAGGCAGAAGGCTCTTTGGACCCACATGGAAATGTCATCGGCTGAAAGATCAGTACCTTCAAGACGGGCGGACTCTGCCATGTCAAAGATACGGGCCAAAGGGCCCACGACGTCCAGCAGTTTGTCTTGGCATGTGGACCATGCCTTGTCAACCCCGCGCCGAGGGTCTTTACCAAACTTAGAAAAGAAGGTAAGGAGAGGTTGGTCGATGGAAGGGACAAGGGTGATTTTATCAGGGAGGGCAGGTTTGGGGCATTCAGACTTTAATCTGGACCGCACCGCTGCTTCCAGAGGAAGACGAAGACGGGCAGAAATGTATTCGCCAACGTGATGAGATGGAAGCCATTCAGTGGAGTTGGGATGACGGATGGAGGACGGGTCAAACATAGGTAGACCCTCCGAGTCATAAACCGGATCAAAATTAAAGGAATCATTTTTGGGGAGTTTGGGGGGGGGGGGGTCAGTGACGTCAAAGATATCACACAAGTCGTCAGCATCAGGCATATCATCATCAGTGTCCAGGATGGTGGAAATTACTAATTTCTTAGTAGGAGACTCTGCGTGCTTGGATTTTTGCTTTCTTTTGCCCTCTGAACCGACAAACCCCTCCTTAGCAGGAGGCCTGGGAGGCACGTCGTCCTCATCCATAGGCGAGCAAGACTCGCGAACCAACAATGACGTCTTTTGAGACTTTTGCACAGAAGCAGAGTGATCCACCTTGCGTTTTCTGCTATCCCCCGCAGATTGGGCCAAAACCTTGGACAACATGCTGACCATAGAATTCTCCATGTTCTTAGACATCCGTTTCATGGAGACTTCAACAGCCTGCCCGACTGAAGAATTAATAAATCTGTGAAGGTCCTTTTTTAGAGACCCATCGTCCATGTTTGAGGGATTCTCCTCAGAAGAACTGTCATGTTCCATGTTCTTAAAGAGTGGCAGGTAAGGGTTAATTCCTGAGAGGAAGGAAGGTAGGCGTGTGAAGGGGGGCGTGTAATTGAGGGCGTGTGCAAAGGCGGGCCGAGCCGAGGACCCGGAGCAGGCAGAGCGGGAGCTCAAGGACACGGAAGCAACCGCTGTGGAGAGCGGTGAGAGACGCGGTAAGGCGGGCGTCAGAAAGCTCCAGAAGCGAAAAGAGAAAGCTACGCAGTCAGTGTGTACTCTTATCTATTATGTGACTGCTGATTGGTTACTGTACTCTCGTTTTTTCCCATTCCCATGGCCCAGTTGTTGCCTGGCCCTCTGGGAACTGTAGTTCTTGCACTTATCTTGGCTGCTATTGAATAAAATGCAAGATAAGAAAGCATAATAGGAGCCTCCGGTCTTGCCATAAAATTATCATAAATAACGTACAAAAGGCACGCAACAGAGGGTGGTGCAGTAAAAACATTGCCTCTGCTGCCATCTACTGGTCGGAAGAGAGAAAGCAATTACACTCTGAATGAAGCCACATATGGACACAGAGAGCTATCAAACAAGAACGTGCTAAATTATGTAAGATGCACCACATCAGCCACACACTTACAAGTAACAACCACAGTGAAAGTGTGAGAGAATTGAGCAAATTAAAGAACTAACAATAATTTCATTTGTGAGCGAAAAATCAAGAAAAGTCGTGTTTGAAATGAGAGAAACGACGTGATCCTCTCACAAATTGAATTACTCTTCCCAATTGTCCATTAAGAAGAAATCGTAATAGTACAAGTTAAAAGAGAATAGTGCTACTCTGCTGTAAAAAGGTGTGGCCTTATAAGAGTTAAGGTTCAGCTGCAGAGTAAATAAAGATAATGAAATTATGTTTTTTTCCGACACGATCTACATCAAGACAACCTTTGAAAATATGTACTGTTCCTTACCGTTGCAGCCTCATATGCTGAAATTGTTACGTATTTCAAAGTCAAAAAGAACAATTGATGGTCGGAATGCTGAACAATGTCAAACTTGACCTTGCTCTCCATGGGAACAGTCCAGCCCGAACCGCCAGTCCAGGTCCACCCTGGACCGGAAACAAGCATCCTCGGACCGGTTTTAGGGTATCTCGCCTCATCAGCCAGATGTGCTTGACTCCAGTGGCATGGCAAGCACGAGACCCATGTCTGAGTACCCTCGTCCCACTCGATCCTATGGGGAGCAGGGGCAAGACTGATTTGCATATGGCTGGGTCCAAAGTAGAATGGCACGGCTGACGAAAAACTATGGATTTAACCCAGATCTGTGACTGGGAATGAATGTTTGATTTGTTCAGCATTCCGTCCTTCATCTGTCCTTTTTGCATTTGTCACCCTAAGTGGGGAAGGGTATGCCCAGACGTGGGTCCGGTGCTCGCTATGCCACCAGATTCAAACTAGCCTGGATGACAAGGGGTGATACCACCAAACTGGCCCCAGGATGCTCGTTTCTGGTCCAGGGAGGACCTGGCTTGGCAATTTGGGCTGGACTGTTCCCAGGGGAAGCACGGTCAAGACTGATTTACATGTGGCTGGGTCCAAAATGGAATAGAATGGCATGCAAAAAAAACATGGATTTAACCCACATTCTTCAGCATTCCATCCATCATCTGTTCTTTTTGCGTGCATTTCAAAGTCAGCAAAAAGCTGCACTACTCAAAGGAAATAAAAAATAGATCACCTCTCCTTTTGTGGACTCCTCTCATTGCTGCACCATTAAAATGGTGAAATTGAAAAACTCCACCACTCAGGTGTGACCATTACAAGCAGCCAATGGCAGAGGAATATAATGAATGACACTTACAACAATTAGTGGCTTAATGGGAATAGTAATTTTCCCTTTGTGTAGAGATTAAATGAGATCGGTCACTAGCAGACCTGAAAAGTGTGGGAACCCCATATTGTGTTCCACCCACATTCACTACCATCAGCCAATAGCAGTATCTAGAAAAAGAAAAATGTACCTCCTGTCTGAGCAAGAGGAGAAAAAAGCTTCCTGGATAAAAAGTAAATGCTATGATCTTAGTATCAAAATTACAAATTCTGTTTCTACGCTCAGCGCACAAAAAAGTATTTTTATTTCTTTAAACTTTTTTCTAACTTTTTCAAATTCGAAAAGTAAAATTTTCAATGTTCCAGGCATAATATATTTCAATATTACAGTTGAGGATCTAAGATCAGAGTAAAGCGGCAGAGAGTTCCTTCGTTAACAAACTTAGACTAAAGGTAATGAGCAAAGTTAGGGTCACCTTTGCTGTATAAATCCTGCTCTTTGAGGATATTAGGGAACTATGAAAGACATCTGATTGGTAGAAATCATTGTCTTGCTCAATTTACAGTAAGCTCCCATTCTTTGAACCTCATATGGAATTTGAGAGGAAATTGCCCTAAATCATATTGTTTGCGCTGGAAGGGACTCCTGTACCAGAGCCACCTATCCTTCCAATTATACACATTAACTGAAATAAAGTTGTTTTTTTGGTTTTGATTTTTAAGTACCGCATTATTCATGTGGTATTGCACCAGGTAAATATCCAATTTTTACAAGTATTTAACCAGTACTGTGGGACCAATTTAAAATTAAAAATATATATACTCCCCCCCAATTGTCTCCCTCCAAGGGTCATGGAAAAAAGGATCAGAGCAATTTATACTAAAGATTATTCCACCTAAATGACCTCCAGTCTCAGTCGAGACTGGACTGTTTGTATGGGGCTATATACGGAAAAAAGAACAAGCGCAGCAGAGGTTTGCCCATCCATGTCTGGTTGATTACCCACGAGAAGTCATCTATCAGCAATGGGTTTGGTACATGGTCAAGGTTGTCTGTAGTAGGGGTTTGGCAGCCTAAGGGGGCATGTGTGTCTGAAGAGAGTAGGCTCTCTGTGATGGAATGCGCATAAGGTAAAGACCGTATGCAGCACATAGTAGCCCACCACTGTGTGGCTGCCTGCCCACGAGGGGTCAGATATCTGCAATTGGTTCAGTACAGGTCAAACAATGTGCCTAGTAGGGGCTTTGTCATCAAATGGGTCTTCAGTGTCTGGAGAGATTAAGTTCTCTATGACAGGTTTGTGCACATGGCGAAGATCATGCATTAGAGGGACTATCCCATTCATGTCTGGTTGATGGGTCACAACAACTTGACTAGAAGAGGTTGACTATCCACAAAGGGTTCAGTACCAGGCAAAGGTAGTGCATACTAGGGACTTCACAGCCTAAGGAAGTTAGAATTCTACAAGGAGTGGCCTACCTTAGAAGCGCTGTGCACAGGGCTGATTGTGTCTGATTGATCACCAGAGGATTTAGTATGGAACCAACACTTTGCGTAGCAGGGGCTTGGATATCTATAGGGGCTTCGGTGTCTAGAAAGAGTGGGCTCTCCATCAGGGGTTGAGCACAGGTCAAACACTGTGGGCACACATACTTGCCCACCTGTCTGTCATAGGTTACCCGCAAAAGGCACCTGCCTGCAAAGGGTTCAGTACAAGACAAAGGTTGTATGTAGTAAGGACTCTACCACCTAAGGCAGCTAAGGTACCTATTGAAAGTGTACTCGCCATGAGGAGTTGTGCATAGGAGCAAAGACTGTTTGCATCAGTGACTTGCCCACCCTTGTCATGTTGGTTATCCAGGACAGATTGGTTATCCGCAAAGGGTTTGGTACAAGGCAAAAGCTGTGTGTAGTAGGGAATTCACCATCTAACGCGACTTCACTGTCTAAAGAGTGTGCGTTTTCCATGAGGGGTTGTGCATATGGCCAAACACACTATGCACCACCAACTTAGCCACCTATGTCTAGTTCGTTGCTCACAACAGGTTGATTATCCACAGAGTTCAGTACACAGCAAAGTCTGTGTGTAGTACAGACTTGGTGAACCAAGTGGCCTTTTGTATCTAGAGGGTGTGGGCCCTCTGAGAGAGGTTGTACTCAAGGCTAAGACTATTCCCTGTAGATATTAGCCCATCCATGTGTGGTTGGTTGTCCACAAGAGGTCCGCTATGCACAAAGAGTTCAGTACGAAGCGATGACTGTGTGTAGTTGGGATTGCCCCACTTAATTGGGCTTGGGTGTCACAGCAGACACAACCATCCACAAAGGTTTCAGTACTGGGTAAAGACTGTCTGTAGTAGCGGCTTGGCCATCCAAATGGGCTTGGGTGCCTGGAGAGAGAGGGCTCTCTGTCCTGGGTTGTGCACAGGATTTATATTCTGTGTTAAAGTAATCAACAATTTGGTTTGTTAAAATGTATACAAAATAACAACATGAAAGGCTTTGTTGATCCTTAATTTAACACGAATTGTTTGCACTATCTTCATTTACAAAAGAAGTTTTATAGTTCCTTAGGCTACTACATACCATCTAAGAAATGTGGTTTTCTAAAATAGATAGGGAAAGATAGAGACACAGAAATATTTGTGATGAAATTGTCATGTATATGTTTGTTTGTTGTTTTTAATATGTGAAAGAATTTTGAGGGGAAAAAATGTGAAATAATCATCATATAAAATAATATAAAATTGAAAAGAAATAATTAATTAAAAAAATATATATTTTCTTAAATAAAAAAACAGGAAGTTTTGTGTTATGTAAACAAAAAATCAGATCTATGGTGTAAGCACTATTAAATGT
Organism: Lissotriton helveticus; assembly: GCF_964261635.1. NCBI lineage: Eukaryota > Metazoa > Chordata > Amphibia > Caudata > Salamandridae > Lissotriton > Lissotriton helveticus. Next base: position 1,635,362,438 of record NC_136061.1, on the reverse strand, counting down.
ATATTTAGCACTATGCCCGGTGCGCAACTTTTTCCAAGAAAGTTGTGCACAGAGCAAACACTGAGCGCAGCAGGTACTTGTCCACCTGTGTGTGGTTGGCTGCCCAAAACTGGTCGGCTACCCACAAGGGGTCCGGTACAGAGCAAAGGCTGTGTGTAGTAGGGACTTCACCACTTGAGGGGGCTTGGGTGTCTAGGGGAAGTGTGCCCTCCATGAGGAGCTGTGCAAAGGAGCAAAGATCATAAGCAGCAGCTGCAGATTTTCCCTCCAGTATGTGGTTGGTTCCCGATCAGAGATTGAATATCTGCCAAAGGAACAGTACAGAGCAAAGGCTGTGCATAGTAGGGGCTTAGCCACCTAATGGGGCTCAAGTGTCTGGAGGAAGAGAGCTGTCCTAATAGTAATGTATTGTGTGAAGGCTGTGCCTAGTAACAGCTTGGCCACCGAAAGACCCTTGGGTGTCTAGAGAGAGTGGGCTTCAGTGAATAGCTGTGTACCGGGTGAAGGCTCTGTGCTGCAGAGGCTTGGCTACCTAAGGAAGCTTAGATGTCTAGAGAGAGTGGGTTCTCTGTGAAGAGTTGTTTAAAGGGCAAAGATAGTGAGCAGCAGGTATTTGCCCACCCATGAGAAGTCAGCTATTCACCAAGGGATCCGTACAGGGAAAAAGTTTTGCATAGTAGGGGCTTGGACATGTAATGGGTCTTGGGTGACTTGAGGGAGTGGGCTCTCCATGAACAGGTCTGTACAGGGGCGAAGTGCATGACCTTGCTGACCCTACAGTGCAGGGGGGGACCCCCAACCCTTCGTGGGACCCATAACCCTGCAGGGGCTTCCATTCAGCCCATGACCAATTGATATATGTGAGATATGAAACTCTCAGGGCCCCCTCTTCATATTCTGCAGGGAGTCCCATTATTTTGCTTTGTGCCACTGGTTCTGTACAGGGCGAAGATTGAGCAGAAGAGGGGTTCAGCCATCTAAAGTGCCTTTTATGTCCACATGGATTGGGTTCTCCATAAATAGGGTGTGCAAATAGTTGACACCATGCGCCACCAATACTTGCCCACCTGTGTGGTTGGTTGCTCACGAGAGGCCAGCTACCATCAAACAGTTTGCTACAGGGTGAAGACTGTGTGCAGTAGGGCCGTGACCACCTAAGGCGGCTTGGGTGTCTAGAGGAGTTGTGCTGTCCTTGACAGGTTGTGCACATGCTGAAGACCATGTGCAGCAGGTACATGCCCACCCACATGTGGTTCCTCCCCAAACAAGAGTCAGCTATCTTCAAAAGGCTCTATACATGGCAATGACTGTGCATAGTAGTGGCTTGGACACCTAAATGGGCTTGGTTGTTTAGAGGGAGTGTGCTTTCCATGTGTACTACCCATAGGAGGTTATTTGTGGTACTCCCATGGGATTGGGTAAGGTAGCAGGATTCCCAAAGGACCACAAAAGTGTTTGTTCTGGGTCATGCAGGAGTACTGCGGGACAAGCCAGCCAAAATATTTCTGTGTGTCCTGGGGATTCCTCAAGAACCCACCCATAACTGTGAAGAGGGTCATTGTACCATCACCCTGCCCACTTTTATCTTAATTTGATTTTTAAGTTTCAGGACACAGAGTCCACATTTCTTGTAATGGTGGCCGCAGCATCTCTGTTTCTATAGGCCTCTCAGCCAATCAGATTGCTCTTTTTCTTTTAATCTGCAGGACTGCATGAGTGCTGAGACTCCTGTGTGACCAACCATCCAGATATAAATAACTTTTGAACCATATTTTCTCAAAAAAGGCTGAACGGATTCGCACCAAATCACTTTCCAAGTAAAAATCTAGTTTCCTGATAAATTTGATGCAATTCTGTCTTTTTCTAAAGTAAACACTTTTTTAAGTCCCTATAGGAAACTGCATGTGGAAACAGGTTTTGGAACCCCCTTTTTCTCTGCCCCTGCTTGACAGATCACCCTGAAACATTCCAGTAAGAAGCTGAAGTAGATAAACTAGTGGTGAAGAGACAGAAAGCAGAGACTTAGGCTAATGTGAGGATTAACTACAGGTACCTATGGCCACCATAGCTTCCAAAAGACTATGAACCTTGGCCAGACCCATATTGGAACACTATTGTCTCATGATAAATAAGATGGGTGGGATGTGAGCAATTACACCGTGCACACATGTCCCAGGGTCAGGGCGGAAGAGGAAACATAGGGCAGATCCTCATATTGAAAGTGTACCTGAAGACTCGATGGGCTACCTAACTAGCCCCACCAACTTTTGTTGGACTTAGAGTTGGGGGGTGTTATTTGTTCTATTTTGGGATTCCTGCTCGACTTTCAACCCAGAGAAAACACACAATACACCACAGCATTACATGCATTTAATTCAGTTTCAGTGCCACCGAACCCTCTAGCACAGTATGACTTTCATAGCAAATAAATGTTTTCTCAATAAGTAACTCTTATGACTAAGATAATAAGTCTAAACTTTAGAGGACTTAATGCGCCAGCCAAGCGCATCGCACCTTTCTTGCCAAGCTTAGAGACACCAACTGCAACATATTCCTCCTGCAAGAAACCCACCTCCTTAAACCCGACAGGGGTAGGTTGAGGTGTAGATGGTTCTGGAGACAATATCTCTCCTTTTGGCCACCTAAGAAATGGGGAGTAGCCATCCTGTCAGCTAACAAATCACCAGAGGAATGTCTTCAGCATCACCACTGAACAGAATGGGAAACTCCTCACCATACAGCTATTTTTACATGACCACGCTTTGACCCTATGAACGATTTATGCCCCCAGTGAGAACCAGGAGAAATTTCTAAAAGATGCCCTATCCTTGATCAGACACTGCACTAATCCTAACATGCCTGTACAATGCCATTGACTGCACAGGCTCCCTACAGACACAATGAAGTAGTCATCACAGTGATTCCTAGGCCTGGGAAGAACCCTTTGCACGGCTCATCCTTCAGACCCATATCTCTAATAAGCGTAGATGCCCAACTGTTTACTGGCATAATAGCACGTTGGCTTAATCCATACATGCAGGCACTAGTGGACCTGGAACAAACTGGCCCCGAGAGGGGCTGCAGCGATAACACCAAACAAATTCTACGTGTTCTAGATACTGTCACTCAGACTAAGAAAACAGTCCTCCTACTCTCCATTGATGTGGAGAAGACAACCAAGGACACATCCAAGGGCACAGCCAATGTGTTTTGTCTTAATACATAACAACTTCCTCAGTGCAGAATTTCTTGCTCTTTGTGACCCATCAGTGTTGAGCCTCCATTGTACTTTCCACAAAGTTCCCCAAAGTCAAGGGGAGGCCTTCCCTACAACACAATATCGCAATGGCTTGCGATATTGTGAAATTCTGTACCAGACCGCGAGATGGAAAGGGGGTCTCGTCATCTAAACTGTGTCGGGAAATTCGACTCATTTGTAAAAACCACAGAAAATATTTAAAGCAGTAATGAAATTTGTGGTTTGAAATAAGAAGGACTTGAGGAAAGGCACTCACATGCAATCTGGAGTACGTTTTGCAGGGAATTACCCCCTTTGACTTGGGGCCTTTGTGGAAAGTACAATGGAGGCTCAACGCTGATGGGTCACAAAGACCATAAAATTCTTCCCTGAGGAAGTCCTTATGTATTAGGACAAAAAGCGTTGGCTGTGCCCTCGATTGTGTCCTTGGCTGAATTTTTGTTCCTGTCTTTATGTACAAGAAAGGAATAAAAGATTCATTTGATATAAAATAAAATAGATTTTGTGATGTCTCTTCCTGTGTAGTTCTAGCCTCCGCTTGTAGCACCTCATTGTGAAGAACTATCATGGTGAATATATAATAATAATGTGGTTTGTTTGTGCTCCTTCTATCTGTCTTTTCTAGAAATGTTATGAGGGCTTTTTGGATGATTGGCCCAAGGAGTGATCATTCTTTTTTTTCAAGGTAACAACATTGAGTGCAGTAGAAACTAGTCACAATCTTACAAGTATGTCAGTGTGATGACGAGAAGGCATTCGACCACTGACCCATCTTACAGGGGATTCTCAAAAAACTAGGCATGGGTCCCAAAATTAAATTTGTGAGTACACAGTGACTACGCTCATCCTGTGGCTTGGGTCATGGTAAAAGGAGTCATCTACAATCCTTTCAATGTCTACAAGAGCTCATGGCAGTGTTGCTCATTATTATCACTTGTCTTCGCCCTTTAAATGGAGTGTCTAGCTGAAACAATTAGATCTTCTCGTTCTCTAATCTCGGGGACAAAAATCAGCAGCCATGAACACAATTTGGTCCTTCATGCTGAGTGCTTGTGTCATGACCAATCCATGGGCTCATTGCCGGCCTATCTGAGAGACTTGGAAGCATTCACTTGACTACCCAGCTGAAGGATGAACATTCAGAAATCCCAAGCCTAAATACTAAACAGGACATGCTACAAAGCCTCTTCCCGCTACCATAAGCCACACATCAGATACAATATCTGGAGGTCAAACACTGCCCTACCACCAGCAAAAATGCAGCCCAAAACCACTTTGACATAGTAACAACCACAAGGAGGTGCCTACAGTCCTGCAAAGGGGAGACCTGTCCTGGTTGGGTGGGATTGAGATGAATAATGTGACACTTCTGCCCAAAATCGTGTATGTAATGCAAACTCTACCAAGGCAGCTTCCCTTCCCCCCACACCCCCGTTAGATGTCATACAAACTACTGAAATAAATAAATAGCTTTATCTGGGAAGACAAGGGGCCCAGATTGGTTTACCTTTTGTTAGATGAGTGTGGTCTTGGTATCCCCAACCTCATGAATTATTACTTGGCTGTCAAAATTAGGTATATCTTAGAATGGAACAACACTGACTCTGAGAAGGACTGGTGCTTCACGGACCAACACATAGCAGTTGTGCACATCTGGAAGGTCTCCTGGCTAACCAAGAAAAATAGGCCATGGGGCAATCACCAGAGTTACTTTGGGCATGTAGGACAGGGTAGTAATGTCGAGAGGTTTTATGTCCATGCTCGACCCTCTTAATCGCATAACAGGCAACCACGACTTTTCCCCTACTACTAAGGGCAGCGTGTTGTGGTTCGTGGTAGCCAGGACATCCTTTCATGTCTCGAGCTGCTCATGCAACCATGCTTGTGTCTCGTGTGCTCTTGTGTGCCTCGCTCCATCAGCTGAGTCTCGTCTGCTGCGACGGTTGGGAGCACTGGCCGATGAATAGAGATGCCAGACAGCAGCAGGAGTGGTTGCTTGTGTTCTGCTCTCCCCAAGGCTGTCATATTTGAATACATATTCGTAGTTGAATTACTACCTTGTCCAAATTTTCTTCTTTGCTGCAATTTAGTAACAGACAATGAAATGAACTTTACATCTGATACTAGGACTACGTTTTTTAAGGATTTAGGCATTGCAAACAAATGCACCAGTCTTTATCATCCTCAGGGTAATTGGTTTGGGGAACATGCCAATAGATTCATTGGTAGCACCATTAGATTAGCCATATCTAACAATTTGCATCCCTCGGTATCAGTCCAAGACATGTTAAATTGTTATCCTTGTTGTACAGTGAAGTGTTGTCTGAATTCTCCCTTTCAGACAATAAAGGGACGTCTCCCTTCAACTTGGTAGAACGACATTGGGTTAAGAAAAACATTACTCACAATTGTCAATTGTGTAAAGCAAAAGTCAATGATGTGGTGAAACGAAAACAACTACAAATAGGTCCAAGATATAATTGTTTGAATAGAGTTAATTTTACTGACTATAAAATTGATGACACTGTAAGAATTAAAATACCCAGACTAGTCAGGAAAAGTAATTTAAAGTTCAGCAATCCCAAAAGAATCATTGCGGTGCCCAAATCTGCAATTTGTGTAAAGGTAGGAAAATGGTGGAACAAATCATCTGTTGCTCCTGTAAACAAAGATGTTGTGTCAAGAAAACATCATTTGAAAAGTGTGGGAAATAATATTTCTCAAACCATGGCAATAAAACCTAAATGTTCCTTCACTAAAAGGTGTTAAGAACAAGAAAACGAGCGCGAACTTCTCCATTTTGGATGAAAGATTTTATTAACTTTGTTTCTTAATGGATTTCTATTCCCTGCTAGATTTGTTGGTTTGCCTTTGTTTTCTTTTATCAAATGTAATTTTCGTAATCTGTAATTGTAACACACAATTGTAATTCATTTTGTTTTTTGAAGTTATTGCAAAGCATTTTATTCTATTGATGCGTGTTTTGCGAAAAAAGGGAGATGTGGCGCGAGGCAGCCAGGCAATCCTTTCTTGCCTCGAGCTGCTCACGCGACCATGCTTGTGTCTGGCGCGCTGTTGTGTACCTCGTTCCAACGGCCGAGTCTGGTCCGTTGCAACGATTGGGAGCGCTCCCTTTGGATGGGAGATGCAGGTTGGCAATGGCAGAACTAGTGGTTGCTAGTGTTCCGCTCTCCCCAAGGCTGTCATATTTGAATAAGTCTGCAGCAGTTGAAATTTCGACTTGTTCTAATGGTCTTATTTGCGGCACAGTGCTTACTTAGAGTGACAGAGAGTGAATTGCAAACGGATAGGAGACTTCTACAGAAGCGAAGAATTTCAATCTTTTGAACAGCTAAAGGGAGATTTCGGAAGACTGAGATAAAGCAGTTCGGGTACTGGGTGACTCATACTTCCGACACACCCCAATGGGCTATCACGAAACAAAATGAAAACATGAAATGTCTACATAAATACATCATTAATGTTCCCCCCTCCCCACTTCCCCCCTTTCAGCGGGTAAGCGGTAGGGAGGGGAGCAGAAAGCGGGGGCCTCGCGTCCGGCGTCGGGGGGATTGAGGGAGCAGGGGGGGGAGTAAGGGTCCTAGTGGCCTGCGGCTGGCGAGGAGCAGCCTGCACGACCGGCTATCGGGTGGGCAGCAGCAAAGAGGGCGCCCAAGAGGAGGGGCTCCCCTATGTATGGCCCCGGGAAAAAGGGGTGGTGGCCTCCCTTGTGCCCGCCCCTCCTCACCTCCCAGCCCTCCCTTTCCTGGCCTCTGGTTCCCCACGCCCTACTACGGGGTTTACCCTCCTATGGGGTCTCCTGCAGGGACCTCGGGCATCCCGCATAGTAGCCGCATCGGTACACCTCGTCCCGCAACCCTCAACCACCCAAATGAAACACAGACAAGTAAGTTGGGAAGAAGAAGTTGCAGGTTTATTTGTGATCAAATAACTGAGCGGGTTAACTGACAGGTGACCCCAAAGCCCCGCAACCCCTTGTTGCAGGGCGCCTGAAGTAGAGCCAAAGAAGCGGACACCAGCGGCATAGCCCGGTGTGAACCTGGGAGAAAAACCACCCACCGGTGGACCTATCGTCCACCTGCACCACCCTCAGGACAAGGGAGAGTCAACTCACACCTTGCCCAGTCAGGTGAGGCATTATTAGCAAACCCCCGGTTGCTCAGGCTTACAACCGCCCTAAGGACTAACGGGGTGCCGTCGGAACCAAGTCCCCAATAAGGGCCCCTTGGATTAGATATGACTCAGCAGTGTTTGTTTCGCACTGGGGCTTCAGGTCCTGTTCCTGCGCCTGTCCTGTATGGGGTCACCTTGTACCTTTCTTCCACAGCCCTGGGCGTGGCACCCGCTGCGCCCAGAGCCTCCACTACCTAGCCCTAGCCCTTCGCTCTCCCCTATCTGCATCCTGCTGTTTCTAGCGCCTCCCCTAGGTCTAATAGGAAAATTGCCATGCCTACTTTGGACAAGTGTACCCCGTCCGATTCCCAGCATCCAATGGATTTGGCGTGCAAGAAGCCATGCCTAATGAAACCTACCCCTTTCCGCTCGCTGAATTTGCGCATTGCTGCATTTACGCGCCTGCGCGCGACTTCTATCGCCTCCTGGGCTATAGCCCCGTGCCAAATTGGTCTGGGGGAAATTTCTGACCAATATATGTTGCATTGTCCCAATTCACCGCTTAAGATGCTCAAGTCTTTCCTCATTGTGTCTAGCAGTCGCCTCTTGCCTAATGTAACCAGGTCGTTCCCCCCTAGGTGTACCACTTAGATGTTCGGCCTTTGCCTGTTTTCTTTCAGGAGCCTGCGCAGCGTCCCTATCAGAGCCACCCAGCTCATCCCAGGGAAAGAAAACCATGATATATTGGTGTTGTTAAAGCCGTGTTTCCAGGTGTTGGCGCCCACCGATCTCGCCAGTCTCGTGACATAAGAATGCCCCATCACCCATACCTCTGTCCCTGCAATGAAACACAGTATGTTGCAAGATTATAGTTTATTGACACACTTAAAGGCACTGCAACAAAACAACCACTGAGTGGCCACCAAAACTTGAATATACATCGTATTACTTTGTTATGGCTTACTGAAATCTTTACATTATTTACATGTTGACCATTGTATGTCTGCTCACTGGGTGGATTATACCCATTGGTCTCACATATCTCTTGTAGCAGTTGGAATCCCATCTACCTACTTTTTTAATTGCTTCCGCTGGGAGCCCTACCCTGTAAGCCATGGTGGCCGCACCTATCCTAAAAGAATGGGAGCTATACTTGGCTCCTGTTGTTGCATATCCTGCCAGGAATAAGCATCCCTGCATCACATGGTCGACCTGGTACTTTGTGACAGGGGAACCGTCATGGTGGATAAGTAATAAACCATCACTGTGCGGGCGGCAGGACAGGAAAGTGGCCAGCAGTGCCACCAGGCAATAATTGTCGTTGCCCAACCGCTGCAATGAGATGTTCCTCCCCTTGCCTCCCTGATCTGTCTAGTAGCATTGTAACAGGATCTCAACTGACTCTGCTGTCAAGCGGACGTCCAACATCAAAAGGGCCCTGGAGTTGACTTCCTTTTTGGACCGCGCTACCAGTTCTCCTATCCTAAAGGCTCCAAAAAATGCTAAGCTAAAAGTCACTGAAAAGAGGGCCGCCTCGTAGGCGGAGTGTGTAACCTTAGGCAGGGCGTCTATCATCTTTTTTAAAGTATCATAATCTATGGGGGCCCTTTGATCCGCTCGTTTAGGCATCACTCTTGCCCAGCCTTTGAGCGCCACCCTAGTCGGGAATAACGTTGTTGGGTCCTTCTGACCTAATAGCCGGGCATGGTGCCCGATAGCGGACAAGTGCCCGGCCATCCATGAGTGGCTCTTCCCCTCATCCTTCGCCCATACCATAAATGCCTGCACTTTTTCAACCTGTCTCACAGCCTCCCACTCCCATGGGCCCATAATTTGGCAGAATGTTTTAACACAAGTCTGGTATCTCCTCATAGTCCGAGGTGCTAAAGACATCTCGCCTAGTTCTCTGATGCGCTGCGCCACCGCAGCAGATGCCAAAGCCGGGCCGGGAAAGGCGTCATCTCTTCCCTCGCTCTCGGCCATGCCTCCCGGAACTTCTGCCAATGGAAACGTGAGAGTGCGTCAGCAGCCGTGTTTTGTACCCCCGGTGTGTGCCTAGCCTTGCATTCCACATTGTTGTATAAACATACTTTGACAAGCTCTCTAAGTAGACATAAAACAAGTGCACAAGAGGCCGACTGGGTGTTGATGGCTTGGACTACCGCCATGTTATCAGACCATAGAAGCACTCTTTTTGCAGACAGCAAGACAGGCCACAGGTGGAAAGCCACCACTATTGGAAACAGTTCTAACACCGTTATGTTGTTGGTGATCTTTTTCTTCCTCCAAGCATTAGGCCACCCCGCCGCACACCAGTCCCTGTCGAGTATAGCCCCAAATCCTTCCCTGCCAGACGCGTCTGTAAACAACGTCAGCTCCTGGCTGCTGGTCCAGGGTTCCCTCCATATCACGGAGCCATTAAACTGCTCGAGGAATTCCCCCCATACTTTAAGATCTTCTTTGACTCCAAAACTCAGCCTCACTTGATGATGCCTGCGCTTTATCTTTGCTGCTGTCCTGGCCGGCCTGCGCGCGAAGGCCCTACCAGCAGGGATGACTTTGGTGGCAAAGCTTAGTCTCCCATGAAGGCTCTGTATATCGTCCAATGACACCTTATCCTGCCCCCGCACCAGTTTGATCTGCGCTGCTAGTTCTTTGACCTTGTCTGCTGGGAGCCTGGCCTCACCCGCTACCGTATCTATTTCTATGCCCAAGAAAATTAACGCCTGTGCAGGACCCACAGTCTTCCCCGGAGCCAGTGGCACACCCAGATCGTTTGTCATTTTTTTAAAATGTCTCCAGAGCCTCACCACAGACTGCTGTCTCTGCTCTGCCTACGAAGAGGAAATCGTCCAGGTAATGAGTTACGTTCTCCACCCCTTCCACCTCTTGAAGTACCCATTGCAAAAAGGTGCTGAAAGCTTCGAAGAATGCGCAGGAGATGGAGCAGCCCATGGGCATGCACCTATCATAGTAATATTCATCGCCCAGCCTGAAACCTAGTACGTTTTGGCTGCTAGGGTGCACAGGCAGGAGGCGAAAAGCAGATTCGATATCAGCTTTGGCCAGCCAGGCCCCTTTTCCCGCCCGTCGAACCAGGTCCATGGCCACATCAAAAGAACAATACGAGACGGAGCACATGCCTTCCTCTAAGTTGTGATTGACTGACTCTCCGTCAGGGTAGGACAAGTGGTGAATCAGCCTGAACGCCCCAGGCTCTTTTTTTGGTACTATCCCCAGTGGGGATACCACAAAGTTGTCTAGTGGTGGACAAGAAAATGGGCCAGCAACCCTCCCCAGTTCCAGTTCCTTACCAACTTTAGCTCTCACCACCTCAGGATTAGCTTTTGCTGATTTAAGATTGTCTGCATCTCTTGCGGCAGGAACCCCTATGTATGGTATAACAAAGCCTTCAGCAAACCCCCCCAGGAGTAATCTCCCATCCAGTCTGTTGGGATATTTGTTCAGCAGTGGAACCAGTCGTTCCAATTTTATCGGGGAGGGCCCTTTCACTGCGCCTACCCCTGGTACAATTGGTGACAACGCCTGAGAGGTGGGGGGGCATGGACATGTGGGGGGGGTAAGAGTGTGGGGGGTGTGGACCCGCTACTTATTCTGCCAGGACCCTCCCTTCCCCCCTTGATAACTGCCTTGCTTTTGACCTTTGCTTGACCTACACGTTCCTGCCTGGTGCTGTCCTCCACAGTTACTGCATGTATGCGTAAATTTGCAGGATTTCCCCCAGTGGCAGTGCCCACTGTTAAATAATCTGCAAGACCCAGGGGATGACCTACCACCTCCCCTCCTTTGGCCTCTCCCCCTCTGGCCCCCTCGAAAGGGCGGTGACCTCTGATCTGTCTGTGTCGTGCTGCCGCCTTTGTCACTGGACACCGCCTGAGTGTCATGTGTCTTGCTGTTCGCATTTGTTCCTTGGAGCGCCCTGGACCCCATATGGTCCATCCACAGCTGTACCTCTTTGTGATCCCAGCGCATCTTGGGGGATTTTGACATTTTCTTCCTAAATTCCCTATCGTAATCTAGCCAACCTAGGCCTCCCCACTTTTTTGCTTCATTATGAATGAGTCTCTGGTACTGAACTAACCCTCGTCCTTGATCACCAAACTTCTCCATGATAACAGAGGACAGTATCGCAAAGGCTTCCAACCATGTGTCTATGTTCTTTTCTGGCCAAGGCTGAAATCTGACCTTCTTTTCGTCTTCTTTTAACCCTGCCTTGCGTACGTCAGCACCTTGTTGTCCTAGCATGAGCAATGAAAAAATATCTATAAATTCTCTTTTCCATATTAATTCCTTAGCTGCCAGCGGGACCTCCCAGGACAAGGAGGAACGGCCTGACAGTAAAGGAGCGTCATGCACCACTTCTTCCTCCTCACTTGGCAGCGCTGGAGAAGGAGCTGGTAACATGGGAGCAGGGCTCGCTGTTTTCGCAGGGGGCGTTAGTGCAGCCGGAGTTGGATGCTCAGTGATCGGTGGCTGCGATGGAGGAGCCGGGGGCGAGGGGACAGAGTTCGTTAGCTGGGGTGCCAAGGGGGCTGCTACGGCCGGAATAATAGGCGACGTGTGCGGTGCCACTACCCCAGGGGGGGATGCAGGTAGCGCCGGCCCCGACCCCGGTGGTGTAGCTGACATGTTGGACAGGTCGGTGCCATCCGGCCCCCCCTCCCCGTGTTCCGGATGCGGCCAGGCTGGCAGCGCCGCTTCCCCATACATTGGACGGTGCTACCCTGCCATTGGCACCAGGCAAAATACTTTCCCTCATCTCCTTCATAAATACTTCCAATGAGGACATTATCTTACCCAGATCGCTTCTAGTAGCGTATTCCATTGTAGGTTGCCCGTTAGCAGGCATGTTTGATGGACCAGGCAACTCCTGAACTTCCGGCAAATAGGAAGTGCCAGAAACGTCATGTATAACTGCGACCGTGTTTTTCACGCTGGCCTTCTTTTTAGGCGGCGGCGGGAAGTCTTTGTTAGTAGGCACCTTTGTCCTTTTGGACGCCCTCACGAGTCCTGCACTACTTGTATCCTCCTCTTCCAATGCCATGATGTCATTGTTCACACAGGGGTTTGCCGGGTTGCCCTTAAGCAAGTTGGTAGCCCATGCCACCCCATTCGTTTCCACTAGTTGTAGGAAAATCGCCGCATGTGCTGCTTGAGCTTCTGAGACCCCTCCTGACCCGGCTGGTCTCATTTCCGCCATCTTTTGTTGTTACCCTGCAAGAAAAATTATCGTGACTACCGTGTCATTTCCCCTCCCGTTTCCTTCCTTTACTCGCCACGTAAGCAACTTTGTTCCTTATAATACTTACTTCGCTCACTCGCTACAAAGGGGGGGAAGTTGGCCACGCGAATCCACGAATACGTTGCTGCGACGTCGGTTCTTTGCCATGATCCTGCCTGTATTAATTGATCTAAAGATCATTTAGGCTTAGCCCTACCCCCTGTCTTAATAACCGAAGACCTGAGTGCGCCCCAGTCAAGGGCCCAGCCCATCGTCCCTAACATCTCGTGGGCTCTGGGGGGACCAGACCATGAACACTGGCCCCCCAGGATGCAGTAGTAACCCCTTTCAATGGCCAACCCACCACCTTTAGTTCTTACCATCCACTTGGTGGGGGGGGGGGTTGCCCCGCGCTCTTGCTGCTTATGTCCCAATCTCTCTTTCCTAAAATAGAGGAAACCGCAGTAAACCTGCGGTAAGAAGACGCAACCATGAAAATCTTATATTCCGACCAACGTGCCAGTGTAATTGTCAACACTAGTATTTTAATAAATTGAGACTGAGCACCAACATACAAATTGACCCTGCCCCATTGCCCCCCATGACTCGTACGTAAATATTTCATCCCTGCGGACCGGCCGGCTGCCACTGTGCCGCTCGTGACAATACAACTTTGTATACATGTAACATTAACATTACCATCTATTACATGTTCGAGGGCCTTGGGGAGGGGGGGTGGTGGGGGGGCAATTATATAATTCGATCAGACCTAATGTGTCCCCGCGACTAGCGCTAGCATGGCTACCTAGACAGAGGCCCGATGCATGTCGCCCGCTAAGCGAGCGCTCTACCATTTCGTTAATGCCTTTCCTCAGCGCCCGTGCTACATCTTGACAAAGTTATTGTGAGGAGGCCTCTGAAGGGGGGGCTTCCAGCAGTGCCTCCCTCCTAGGGTCCGATTTAGGTGCTCAGCTGCAATGTGACCCCTCAGTTAATTGGAACTAGAGAAAGACCCTCAACATGAGTTTGTTATTTTGTCTGCGCTCCTTTATCAAAACAAATTAAAATTTCGACTTGTAATTTCCCTCTCATGTATTATCGTTAGCTTAATTTTAATGATCTGCCCAACGTGTGGCTCGAACCCACGCCCCCGTGATTAAGCGTCTCATGCTCTACCGACTGAGCTAGTCGCGCGCCTATTACTGTTCGCATTGTATCGCGGTCTGGCACCCCCGGGCCTGAACCCTGTTCCGCCGGGCTGCCGAGACCGAGCGCAGCCACGGTGAGCCGCGGAGCCTCTACCGATGGATCCTGTGCTTCCCGTGATAGGCTCCACCTCCGTGACCGTGCACAGCCTTTACCGATGCCTACGCGTGGGTCAGATTTGCTCTTGTGCCCCTACTGCAACGTGTGAAACAGCAATCTCGCTCTTAGTTGGGAGAGCCATGCATGAATGGGGCCATCTCCGGCACCCGCAACGGGCACAGCACTTGTCACCTCAGGACTATACCGCCTGAAAACGTCTGCTGCGCCAGTGCCCGTGGAGTATGCGGGACTGTTGATTAATTGGACTTGAGCGAGCCAACTCCCGTGTTGGTTTCTTTGCGAGAGAAACGGCCGCTTTTAGGAGGGTCCCCTGAGAGACCCCAAGTGGCCTGTCTACTGCGCGAGGGTAGCACATGGCCTGGCGTGCGCGTATCTCACTATTCCTAACAGGGGGCCGAGACCAAATTAACACAAATACATTAATCCTATCCCGGCAACCCCTTGTCAGCGAACCCTCCGTTTGCGTCGACAGAAAGTGCCCGATGCCGCTCCCCGCCCTCTTACAAGTTCGTGGTGACCCCTCACGGACGGTGGCGGTGGGCCCCTACGTCGGTCCCCGCCATCCATCCACGTAGCTGCTCACAGCCACATGATACTGCCCTACTTCCTGTCTCCACTCCCTTTCACCAAACCTACCCGGAGAAAGGACTCTGCCCCCCACAACCCGCGCGCCACCTAAAATGGCTTCATGGCTCCCCCGACGCACACACCTACAACATCGTAGAATCACGCGGCCCTCTCAACCCGGGTGGACCGAGACGGAACCCGGGGGGGGGAAGGAGGCATCTGCCCACAAAACAGATCCGTACGCACACACCACGGATCTCTGGGCTCCCCCGTGGAAGAACCACGCGGCCCTGTCGACTCGGATAAACCGAGGACGGGGCCCAGGGGGGAGGCCTAACGATCCCTTACCTTCGATTGAGCAGAAAGCGGGGGCCTCGCGTCCGGCGTCGGGGGGGAGTGAGGGAGCAGGGGGGGGGTAAGGGACTTGGTGGCCTGCGGCTGGCGAGGAGCAGCCTGCACGACCGGCTATCGGGTGGGTAGCAGCAAAGAGGGTGCCCAAGAGGAGGGGCTCCCCTTGATATTTATAAGTTCCTCAGAACCTCGCACAATGCGGCTGCCCGAGGCCACCCGGTGGCCATCAGGAGGGCGGGCCCCTTAGTCCCAGAGGGCTTCCCCCGCCCCCTGACTGTGGTCCTCCACTCCTCTCCCGGGCAGGGGGAGCCTAGTAGGCTGTGACGCGCGTCCGGGGTGGCAGGCAAGGCGAGGGGGTATATATCTCCCCCTCGCCATTTTAGTTGCCTCTTTGCCACTCCTGACGCGCGCGTTGTGCATCGGGACACTCTTTTGGTGAGTGATACCTACGGGCTGTGGCCTACGAGCTTTACTCCCCTCCGCCTACTCCCTCCCCTCGGAGGTTGAGCGGGGCTAGGCGGCCCGCTTAGCGTCGGGCCGCTGTGGAGGAGGGGGTAAACTGGCCAACTGGGACCCCCCATCAGCAGTTGCACTGGCCGTGTGTGCTGAGCTTGGGGACAGGCCTGGATAAGCCTGTTTGCTATCCCAGTGGCCCTGGGGTCGCGCTCATTGCGATGGGGAGGCACTGCGGAGGGGGCATCCTTTGCGCGGCCAGGGGCCGAGTGCACGCTGTTGCACGTTGTTGCGTTTAGCGGCTGTCGGACTCCCCATGTCGTCCATTCACCTTGCGGGGGGGGAGCTGGGGGCCCATTGGGAAAGGCGCTTCATGCTACCTCCGGTCCGCCCTGGGGCCGGGCGCGAGTCCTCGGGCCGTTTCCCGCATCGGGGGTCGGGTGGTTGGTCCCCGGC
Source organism: Lissotriton helveticus (assembly GCF_964261635.1). Classification (NCBI taxonomy): domain Eukaryota; kingdom Metazoa; phylum Chordata; class Amphibia; order Caudata; family Salamandridae; genus Lissotriton; species Lissotriton helveticus. Next base: position 1,635,346,650 of record NC_136061.1, on the reverse strand, counting down.
ACCCATCCTCCCCCCACCGACTCACACCATGCTGCTTCCCCCGAGACCCGGTGGGTGCATCCCTGGTTGGCTGGCTTGGGAAGGTCTCGCTCGCTCCCTAGCGCTGCAGTGCCCGCAGCTGCGCAGTACACCTTGCACTGCCACAGCCAGGGTCGGCGAGCTGGCGCGGAGCACTAGAGTTAAGAGGTATAGGTTCTGGGGCTGCCCGCTCTTAGTAGTGGGTGCTAGCGCGAGAACTACCTCGGAACCCTGGGTCCGACCCTCCCCGGGGCCCGGATACCTTGTTGCCCTCCTACTCGCCCCTGCGGTTAACGGATCAAAGGGAGGAAGCACGGGTCGGACAGTCCACCTTCTTTTTTCTTCAAAATGTTGCCTCGTGGAGGATCGCTGCCTGCCTGCTGCGCTGCACACCCGAGGTGAGCCAGTGAAGCCCCCCTCGTGCCTGCCCCCCCACTCCTTCTCTGGGGGTTGCCGCTGAGGCTGGTGGCAGGCAGGTCTTATACTGGGCTGAGCCTATCGGCGGGCAGGTGGCCCTACCGCTGCCCGTCTGTCGTGCTGAGGCGCCAGACTGCCGTCGTCGTATATGCCACGTTCTCGCCCACCCCCTGCCCCGCCCCGCCCCAGGGTTGAGGCCAATTGTCACAGGGGTTTGTGGTCCGAGTACCACGGGGGGAGGATAGGTGGCATATTGCATGGTGGGCAGGCTTGGCTTGCGAGGGGGCAGGGGCGCGGTCGGGGCGGTCGCAATTTGAGGTTGGGTATGCCCTCATTGGTCACACATCCGCACCCACCCCCCGTCCCCGAGATGATAAGGCAGTATGCGTAACATCAGGCATCTGGGCTACGGACTGGCAGTGGAGCACCGCAACAGTGGGGGTGAATCTCTCGCGCTGATATGAAGGAAGGAGACGACCCTTCCTAACCCCATGAGGCAATAGGTCGAGTGTCCCGGATAGATGCAGTAAGGCTGGTTTTCCCGCCCCCGGCGTGAGCACCGTCCTGGCGCTGTAGGTGCGTGAGTAAAAAAGGCCTCTTTCATCTCACGGCACAGCACTCCGCCATCCGCGCGGGGTGAGTGGTTTCGTGCCGGACCGGTAACGTCAGGGGGATGCGGTAAATGAGGAAACGGGCGTGCGCGCTGCACTCACACATTCCTTGTAATTGTTGGATTAAAATCCAAGCTTTAGTCTTCATGTCCATAAGTACTACTCTGTCTCATACATCGAACCTTTCGTGCAGCCTGCGCTCCTGCTGCTGAAATTCAACAGCGCTGCAAGTCGGTTTGCTGATGGAGCGTTCATTAATGACCTAAGTTAGCCGCACTTTTCCCGCTCTTCATCATTGTGTGCTTGCCAGAAATGGCCTCGCTTGGATGCCCCCCCCATCGCTTCTCCATTGTGAGGGCAGCGGTGCCTCCTCTCCCTGACGGCCCCTAGTCGCTCGGGGTCACTCGGAGGCGGCGGGGGCTCCATATTTAACAACCATCGTATGGTGTGTTTAGCATCTAGCGCGGCTTTCTATCCTATGGGGGGTCGAATCTGGGACAGGGCAGATGTGGACAAATATTTATGAATGTAATAACGAGCAGCTGCTACCACATACATGTGCATTAATACGGAGGCTTAGTAATGCGTTTATCCTCCTTATCAACTATAATAGCCATAAGCACCCAGTGGCTGCAATTACTGACGGGATAGGATGGGTTCTTTTCAATGCTATGCAATTGACCGAGGAACTCGAGGTTTTAGGTTATAAGCCCAATATTTTGATTATTGATCAACCTGCAATTAATTAGGTCCAATCTCCTTCATCACTTTTGCACAGTCATTCTGCAGCCCGTGACCTTTTGGGACCTTTTTGTGGTGCACAGACATAATATCGACTCCATAATATCGAATGGACAAAATATCGAGTTAAAAATATCGAATATGATAAAATATCGATAACAAAAATATCGTTGTTTAAAATATCGATTACAATAATGATAATAAAATATCGAGTACAAAAATATCGACTCAAAAATATCGACATGACAAAATATCGATTAATAGTGAAAGGAAAAAATATCGATATTATGTTAAAAAAGGTAAAAAATATAAATAATTTTTAATAGTAATATAAATTGTAGTTAATGTTTAGGAGCGGGATGTTGGGTTAATAGGGGATAAGGGTGGGGAGTAATTTAAAATAAATAATTAATTTATATATGTTTGTAAATATTTTTATTATTTAATTAATTGGGAAATAATTAATAATAATTACTTAATTAATTTATATAAATTTATATAAAATTTTAATTAGTAATTAATTGGTAATTAAATAATATTAATTAGTTAATTGGAAAATAAATAATATTAATTAGTTAATTAATTAATATAATTGGAAATAAAATTTTAAGTAGTAATTAATTGGTAATTCATTATTAATTAGTTAATTGGAAATAGATTATTATTAATTAGTTAATTAATTAATATAATTGGTAATAAAATGTTAAGTAGTCATTAATTGGTAATTAATTATTATTAATTAGTTAATTGGAAATTGAATAATATTATTTAGGTATTTAATTAATATAATTGGTAATAAAATTTTAAGTAGTAATTAATTGGTAAATAATTATTATTAATTAGTTAATTGGAAAATAAATATTCTTTATTAGTTAATTAATTATTATAATTTTGTTTTAATTTTGTATTACTAATTAATTGGTAAATAATTAATATTAATTAGTTAATTACATTATTTAGAGTAATTGTTATATATATAAAAGTTGTTATAGTTTGTTACATAATTGGGGAAAATTTCATTAATAATTAAATGAAATTAATTACAGTTAATGTGCTAAAATATTTTCATCGTTGTTATTGGTATAAATTGTACTTTATGTTTAGGAGCGGGATGTTGGGTTAATAGGGGATAAGGGTGGGGAGTAATTTAAAATAAATAATTAATTATGATATGTTTCTTATAAATTTATATTATCAATTAATTGGTAACGATAAAATATTTTTTTTTTTAATAAATCATATAATTTTGTACATATTTATCATTAGTAAATAATTAGTAATTAATTATTATTTATACCAATTTTTTTATTTAATAATTTGTTATTATTAAATATTTGTTTGGGAATAAATATTATAAATAATTACATTCAATTAATTACAGCTACTTTGCTAATATATTAACTTATTATTTATAGTTAATAATTCATTAATAGTTAATTAAATAATATCAATTACATTTGGGTACAGGAGGAAATTTTTGTGTTCAGGGTCAGTTTTCTCTCTTTAGGTAAAGGGGTATTTTTTTTTTCAGGCTCAGTTTTCAGTTTTAGGGTAAAGGGGTATTTTAAGAGTTCAGGGTCAGTTTTCAGTTTGTGGGTAAAGGGGTATATGTAAAGTTCAGGGTCAGTTTTCAGTTTTTGGGGAAAGGGGTATAATTAATGTTCAGGGTCAGTTTTCAGTTTTTGGGTAAAGGGGTATTTTTAGTGTTCAGGGTAAGTTTTCAGTTTGTGTGTAAAGGGGTATATTTAAGGTTCTGGGTCAGTTTGCAGTTTTTGGGTAAAGGGGTATTTTTAGGGTTCAGGGTCAGTTTTCAGTTTGTGGGTAAAGGGGTATATGTAAGGTTCTGGGTCAGTTTTCAGTTTTTGGGAAAGGGGTATAATTAATGTTCAGGGTCAGTTTTCAGTTTTTGGGTAAAGGGGTATTTTTAGTGTTCAGGGTAAGTTTTCAGTTTGTGGGTAAAGGGGTATATTTAAGGTTCTGGGTCAGTTTGCAGTTTTTGGGTAAAGGGGTATTTTTAGGGTTCAGGGTCAGTTTTCAGTTTGTGGGTAAAGGGGTATATTTAAGGTTCAGGGTTAGTTTTCAGTTTTTGGGTAAAGGGGTTTATTTACGCTTCAGGGTCAGTTTTAAGTTTGTGGGTAAAGGGGTATATTTTTAGGTTCAGGGTCAGTTTTCAGTTTTTGGGTAAAGGGGTATTTTAAGAGTTCAGGGTCAGTTTTCAGTTTGTGGGTAAAGGGGTATATTTAAGGTTCAGGGTCAGTTTTCAGTTTTTGGGTAAAAGTGTATTTTTAGGGTTCAGGGTCAGTTTTAAGTTTTTGGGTAAAGGGGTATATTTTTGGGTTCAGGGTCAGTTTTCAGTTCTTGGGTAAAGGGGTATTTTTTGGGTTCAGGGTCAGTTTTTAGTTCTTGGGTAAAGGGGTATTTTTTAGGGTTCTGGGTCAGTTTTCAGTTTTTGGGTAAAGGAGAATTTTTTGGGTTCAGGGTCAGTTTTCAGTTTTTGGGTAAAGGGGTATTTTTTGGGTTCAGGGTCAGTTTTTAGTTCTTGGGTAAAGGGGTCTTTTTTGGGTTCAGGGTCAGTTTTTAGTTTTTGGCTAAAGGGGATTTTTTTGGGTTCAGGGTCAGTTTTTAGTTTTTGGGTAAAGGGGTATTTTTAGGGTTCAGGGTCAGTTTCCAGTTCTTGGGTATAGGAGTATATTTTTGAGTTCATGGACACTTTTTAGTTTTAGGGTAAAGGGGTATTTTTAGGGTTCAGGGTCTGTTTGGGTATATGAAGTGTGAGAAAAACAATTTCTAAATATTACAAATATTTGAAATTTTTGAGTGACAAATAGTTGCTATTTTTTATGCTAATAATAACTTTTTTGAACTACTCAGCAAAAAATATACTAAAAAATTATGTTTATAATATTTATACAATATATATAAATATTTGACAATTTTTACACAATAACATTATACTAAAGTAGCTATTCTAATTTATACATGGTCAGTCTTCAGCACCTTTCCAAATATTATTTTTACTTGAGTAGGAATATGAAATAATAATTGGTTAGTGTCCAGCAACTTCTCTGATAATACTTTGACTGGAGTAGGAATAGCAATTATTAATTGGTCAGTGTCCAGCACATTTGCATATAAATTTATTTAGTGTGTTATTATATTACAAGACAATGCAAAATGGATGTTTTCACAAAACTTTATTACAATTTTTTTTTTCATGTGTAATACAATACAATCACTATCAAATATAACATTAACATTTTTGGAAATGTTGTATTTGTAGAATAACACATTATCATTTATGTACATGTTTTAATTTGTGACACAAAAAATGTTCACAACATTTTTTATGTCAAAACAAAATCTTATTATCAATCACTTTCTGTTACAAGTATTTATATTGAAATAAATAAAATACCAGTTATTTTTCTGTTTCTTCCATTTATATTTAATAATGGTAATATTATATATTAATATTATTAAATATTTAATTTTAATATTTACATTTGTATAAAGTAACATGACAATTATTATATTTGCTCAAGATATGGAAATACTAATTAAGACATTTTTTTACACATATTTCTGACAATGTTGTTTTTAAATTATACATATAAATATATTATGTTGTCAACTTTATAACTGTAAAGGGGAATAATATGTATAATTATAATATCTGGTATTGGTAAAAGATTATTTATGCAATTATATACTTTTATAATACTTTGACATTATTATTACAAATTTATAATTAATTAATAAAAATAATAACAAATATATTTATTATTATTATTATTAATTAGTTCACTTAAACATTTATCTTTTCTTTTCAGAAATACATACATTCAGAGAAATAAAAATACTTTATTTAAGGCAATTATTTATATAGTAAATGGTTATAAATTTTATATTAATAATAATAAATAAGTTATATTATTTATTATTAATAATTATTAACAAAACAATTAATCATGTTTAGTTATAAAGAAACACAAATTTTTTCCTATAAATGTACACAAAAATAATTTTTTACATATATTATTTCAAGTGTTACATACTTATTTAATATTATTAATATATATTAATTACTATATATTAATTATTATTAAATACATTTTTTTTTTAACTGTTTAAATTATAATGAGTCTACTGTATTAATTTGTTTCAATAACAATGTGTATGTATTATATTTTTTGACTATAACATTGTATTTTCTATGATACCTTCTCAAAATTGGTTTAAGGGGACTACTTTTTTACCGCGTAAGGTTATTGTGCTTCATTCAGGACTGGAGAAGCTCGCGGTTGGGTGTTGCTTCGTGTGGAGAGAGGTAAGGTAAATTTTATATACTATTTATGACTGAGTGGTAATGTTTGAGGGTATATTCAAACTGTGTTGTGTTTTTGAGTGTATGTATGAATTGTTTATGTAGCGTTTAGGTGTAATGTCGTTGTTATAGATGCGTCGTGTATGTTTTAGTTCTAGTGTTATTTGAATTGTTAGGAAATGTCTTCTTACATGGTTAATGTTAATTGTGAGTGTATTTACAAATTTTATGTGCTATTTGTGGGTGGGTTTTGTTATGTATGTTTTTTTACAGGTTCCGGTTCCTCGCATGAAAACTACATGGAAGGAAGCGTGTTTTTTTTCTGAGATACTAATGTATGACTTATTATGGTTATATTTTTACGTGTATCTCCTATTTTTCGTGTTTGCCAGGAGCGGATTTTAATCATTTTTACCTTTTTTCGGTTTTGGTTTCGTATTGGATTGCTACATTGGTATGCGTCAACGTTTTTTTTAAAGTTGTGTGTATATCACTTTAAATCATAAAGTGTCCACACTACTGTTTTCGGGATTTCCTGGAGCGTTTATTTTATTTTAACATTATTTTCGGGTTTTTGATGGTTTCCCATATTGGATTTCTCTTACTTTGTAATGGATTGTATGGATTGTATTTTGCTTCATTACGTCTCTGTCATCTACAACAATTGTAAGTAATTTTATATTTCTATTTATTGGGTGGGAAATGTCGATCTTTATGTAATGTGTATGTGTGATGTAATTATAAATATTGCATATTTGTCCTGAAATAATGTTCAAATTTTTGATAAGTTTGTAAAACAAATATGTATTATTTATAATTGCTTAGAAATGTTTATGATTGTTATATGTACCATTATTGTAAGAAGATATTAGTATATTTTGTAGACATTTTTATAGTAGGGTTTTAGCTATTATTGACAGATATTCTAATCCTCTAGTTGGAGGGTATAGTGTGACTTGACTTTGCAGTAGTCGGAACATTTGTTTAGTTTGTTTACTTAGTTTTGGACCAATTTGGGTCAATGATTGTTCCATTCTTAGTTCTTGATAGCTTTGTTCTTTTATCAAAGCTTGTAGTAGGTTATGGAATGTGGGTCTGGTTCTGCTTGTGGTAGCTTGGAAAGCATTATGCCACCCTTCTACACTGTTGTTGGTTTTTGCCTCTTGGTTTAAAGTACTAAGATAGACATTCCACCAAGGGATTTGGAATTTGGGTTGGCGTCGATGTCCAGATCTGTGCAACCTTCCCACCCAAGTATCTTCGAAATAATCCAGTAATTGGGTTAGTTTCTCTTCATTTCTCTTGTAATATGTGCTGTCAATTAATAAATTATAGTGTTCCGCTACATCGGTAACAGGAACGTAGGCCAGTGCTATCAATTTTTTAATTTGATAGGCAGAGGTGCTATCTGTTGAGTACAAAATACTTAAAGTAGATTTTTGGAGATGTCTCCATATGCTCTGATTGAAATGATAGTAACAACCCTGTATTGCTGTGTGGGGAAATATTTTCAAAATGCTATTAATCATAGCTAATTCGAAATCAATAATTATTTTTTCTGGAAAATTATTATTGATTTCATTTTTGAGAGCATTTAATATTTCTGTGTAAGTGTTTTGCTGTTTGTTTGGTAGCAAACAGTAAATGAAAGGGATGTTATAGTTATGGTATAACCCGTGGATGGAATATAGTTGATAAAAAGGTTTTGGACATGGTTTAAATGTGCCATCCATCATCCATTGGGGACACTGTTGGATTTTTCTTAAATTACTTGCAGTTGCAAACATTATGATTCTGTTTGTACTGCTTTCATTGTCAAAAAGGATACATTTGTCTTTATTGTGTGTGATGGACATTTCTGGTGAAATAATAATTTCCTTAAAAGTAGTAGGGTTGGGTGGGGTTGTGGAAGTGCGTCTTTTAGTGTATGCAATTGTGCGTTTTAGTGAGTCAATAGAGGGTAGTTGACCTGAAGCATGGGCTGGGACTTTTAACAGTTCCTCTTTAAGGATTTGTGTTGTTGGTCTATCACTTTGTGTGCTAGCAGTCTTTATACTTTCTAAAGCATCTCTTATTTCAATTTCTGTGACATTGGGGGGATGATTGTGTTCCCTGGTAAATAGCACATTAGTTTCCTCTGTAGTAGCCCTTCCATAACATTTGTTTGAGTAATATTTTGTACATTTCCAGAAAACTTTTCTACCACTTTGTCTTTCCTGACTATAAACATAACCCATATAACATAACAGTAATTTATTTTTCTGTGACATTACAAATTCTGCACCTTCTATCATTTTGTTTTACTTGTTCTAGGAAAGAGTAGAAAGAAACAAAATCAAATAACATATATTTCACTTAGTGGTGCAAACATAATTAATGTTGAATTTATACTTACGTTTACTAAAAGTAGTAATCACAAATGCAGAACTGTATTTTGAAGGACTTTCTTGTATGTATTTCTTTATTTACTGTTGGTATGAAAATATAGAAATGCTAAGTTAATGTTTATACATAACACACGTTTTTCCTAGGAGAAAGCAGTTTTTTAATTTGCTTAGTACTACATTTGATGTGAACATTACATATACTTACTTGTTTAAATAGTTGAGTTGTAGTATTTGGTGGAGTACATCAAGGTAGTCAAGTTTAGATCTGTAGAGAAGATAGAATAAATACATGTCACATATTATAAAATTTATTTTTAACCGTTGGGAAATTGGAAATATTTAAAAGTATACTAACTTCTAAATATGTACTTTTCTTTGCTGTAGGTAGAATAGATGTATGATGTATTCACAATATCTGTAGAGGAAATATAGAACATAGTTCTTTTTTTTTGAAGTTTTAGACTAATTGATGTATACTTACATTTTTAACAAGGGTAGTCTTGTCTTTTGGTATAGTTGATGTTGGATGTTTATATTGGATCTGTAGGGAAGATATAATATGCAAGATATGTTGTTTAGAAACTAGCATTTTAAATTTTGGTTGTTTAATAACAAAAACATATATACTTACATGTTTAATTAGTGTAGTTCTATAAATTTGTAGTGTTGAAATCGGAAAATCGCTGAATATCTGTGAATAAAATATTTTAAGTAAAGTACGAATCTAGTGAAATAGTGTTTAAAAACAGCTGTTGTTGTAGAACAGAGCATTAATATATACTTACTATCTTATTTTGCAGGGGAAGAAATAGGAGCAGGTATTAGGATTAGGATCATCCATGAATTTCATTAGCATCCCCAGGATCAAGCAAGCCACCTGTGGAGGACGAGCTTTCAGTATTGCTGCAGCCCACCTTTGGAATAACCTCCCTTTTGACATCAGGATAACTAACGATCTTCTAACCTTTCGGAAAAAGGTGAAAACTTGGCTTTTCCCAAAAAACCCTCCCAATACCCTCCGCAATAAATAACTCTTCCCGGCTCAGTAGCCTGTTCATGCTCTTGTCCCCACAAAGTTTCAGCCACGTACCTAAGCGCCAGGATGCCCGTAGGGTTACAGAGCGCTGCATAAATGATATAAATAAATAAATAAATTTTGTTTGTAGTAGTTTCTATCAGAAAAGTAGGAGGAGATAAAAATTAAACAGTGGAAGAGTTAGGAGATATAAGTAAAAAAGTAGACTACTAATTTAGATTTTTAAATAATGCAATGTAACTTACTTGAATGATTAGCTAGTGAGCTGGATCTTTAAAGATGTTTGTTCAGGAACAAAATCTTCATACTGTTGGCATCTTCTTTCCATAGAGTTAGCAGCAGCAAATGGTAGAATGGATTTATCCCTTTTATAGTATGTGTATTTTGTGTGCTTTGATTTGATTGGTTGTAGGATGAAAGGAAGAATTGTATAGGCTAGTTTGAATTTTTTTTAAGTTAATTGGTGTGTTTGTTGATGTGAGAATGGTGGTATGTGGTGGTTTCCGCATTAAAGCAGGCTAGTTGTTAAATAAAATAGATGTGTAAGTATAAAAATATTATGAAAATTTTAGTTACATGTAAAGATTATTTTTCTAATGATATAACGATTTTAATATAATGTATAGGAAATGATGATAAATAGTAATGTTATAAAAGTAATAGGTATTATATGTAAAATGTTTTTTGTATAGAGCAATGACTTTTATAGACGAGTAATATGTTATTTTAGACATAAAAGGGTACAAAAATAACTCGATATTTGTTTAGAAACAATATTTTTGTACTCTATATTTTAGTAGTCGATATTTTGGTAGTGTTAGGTGTAATTTCATGAACAACGATATATTAGTAGTCGATATTTAATAAGACGATATTTATGTACTCGATATTCAAAGTACTCGATATTTTGTAGTCGATATTTTTGTATTTTGTGTAATAAGTATACAAAGTCGATATTTTTGTAGTCGATAATTATTCAACGATATTATTGCTAGTCGATAATGTGACCGTCGATAATATTTCAGTGATCCCTTTTTGTACAGTGTTTCCGGTTCAAATGCTTTACTCGCGTCCACTGTCATAGGTTTCTGCAGCAACCTCTAAGTTGATGTGGCAGAGGTCAGTTGCTAGCTGCTGTATCGGATGTCTACCCCCAGAATGTGCAAATGAATTCTTCACCCGCTGGAATTATTATTATTATTACTGAGTTTATAGAGCGCCTGGTTACACCAGCCAGTGTGTCCCCGCGCTATTCAGTGGCCTAAATGATCCCCAATACAGCTCACAGAGCTAATGCAGTTTAACATTTTGGGAACAAGTGTGTTTTAAGTTCCTTGCGGAAAACTTTTTCCGAAGGCTCCATCCGGAGTCTGAGAGGTAGAGTGTTCCAACTTCGGGCCGCCAAGAGGCGGAAGGATCTGCCGCCCATCCTGGCCCTGTTGGTCTTCGGGATACACATTAACCCAGTACCTTCAGGCCGGAGCAACCTTGTGGGTTTATACAATGTGAGCAGATTCCGCAGGAAACTAGGACCCTTCCCATGAGCGATCCGATGGCCTATACAAAGGATTTTAAACTGGACGCGCTCTTTAATCGGCAACCAATGTAGCGTCCCCAAGGCCTTTTTGGAAGATCTTTTAGGCAGCGTCAATACTAGGCGTGCAGCAGCATTTTGAACATGCTGCAATCGCTGGAGACATCTTGCATTATCTCCCAAATATAAGGAATGTTAACTGTCTGGGCGTCTTCAAGGTTTAAGGGGAACGCTACGAACTAACATGCAGACTTCCATTCTGATCCGGTAGCAATAACTTTGATTGCACGCAGGTTTAATTTTACAAAAACACAGGTGCCTTTTCAAGGCTTAGGGGATCTCAGACTTCAGTCATAACAAAACATTTGCTACAGTTAATGTAATTGTGGGGCACCGTGCCAGATCCTGGAACGAATATAGTTGAGCAGACTGTGGCTGAAAGCATAAACAATAATCATAGCAGGTAAAGGGCCCAGACATGCAGAGATGTTTTAGGCGTAGCCAAAGTGGGCCACTGCCCCCCTCCTTCAAGGGTAATTGTGATGTGAGCGAGACAGTCAAAATTCAAGTCATATGAACGTTAGACAGGCTCGACTGCTTCTGCTTTTCTTAGAAAGCTTGTAACCAGCTGCCCGGCTGAAGGTGAGTCCGGGGTGCATGCTCGACACGCTCTCGGTAACGTGCGTGTCTTGTAAAGGTTTGTTATCCACACAGGAGCTTAGAAGGTGGATCCGCGACAGGGGAAGCTTGCTTGGCCCTGGTCGAGTGAGACATCACATTGTAATGAAGCATCATATAAACCTGTTAGAATAGCGGCAGCCTCCTTTTCCTATTCTAAAGCTATCTGCGTATGCGCTACTGTGAATTTACATTTTATTGCAAAGCTGTTTTAGCCCAAGGAACCACGAAAACACAACACAATTAGCAATATAATGCTGTGGACTACGAACTAACAGCCCCTGCCTAAAAAGCAAAGACCGTATTGTGGGGTTCCTTGCAACAGGAGAAAGATAACAATTTGCATTATATAAATACATATGCATCCGTGTCCAGAGCTCCACCATAACGGGCATCATCGGGTATTCCTCTGACAGCGGACCGGCTATCTTTATGCCGAGCTAGTTGGGGCGGGGCGGTTTCCCTCTCCACACAGCACCCACAAACCTCTACGAAGCCACCAACATTATGATTCCCACAGCGGGATGGTCAATTAGGGTCATGTTGCCTACAACATGTAGGGTGCGAGTTGGCCAAGTTCTTTAAAACAGTGTGAACGGACAGGTCATTTACCAATCAACATATCCATACATGTTGGATGGAGAGCGCTAAATTTGACTTACTAAAGCATTCCTGGGGCAGATCTTGACACATGTGTGTACCTTTGGTTGCAAATTCTCATCTAGTAAAATAGACAAAGGAATGAGGGGCGGAGCGCTGAAACTTTTCAGACACTCACCCCAGTCACAGATCGGGGTTGAATCCATCATTGTCCTTTAGCTCTCTCTCCACTCCAGTTCAGACACAGCTATATGCAAATCAGTCTTGACCCTGTTCCTCATGGGAATAGTCCAGCCCAAACTACCAAACATGGCCTTCCCTGGTCCGGATACAAGCATCCTGGGACCGGTCTTGGGCCAACTGCCCTCAACAGCCAGGCTACCTGGTAGGTGTATGGTTATTTGATGTATTATATATCTGGATGAAATGACAGAAAAAGCAAAATGCCAGTTGGGCGGCACATTATGCTAAGCACAGGTTTTTGGCTTGCCTGTTCTTAAGCCACACCCTTAATTATATATGCCACATCCCTGTAAGAGACCGAGCTAATTTTCATCCCATGTGTTGCATTGTGAAAATGAGTAAATCCAATCCACAGACTATTATCAGAAGTAGGTCGCATGCTTTACACATATTTGAATTATGACAAAGATGCATGTTGATTAAGCCCTTGCGAGGCCTGGCGAGGTTTCAAGTGGTAAGGCTGTGCACACCGGTGAGCTAGTGTTTAAGAAAGCGTACTGGCATCATAGATCTTTCCTCCAGTCTAGGTCTGCCTGCACATGCCTGCTCTCTCTAGAGTACATTGGAAAAATTCCTACTTTTAAGTCAAGAGCTAACACCAATCCTTCCATCTTGTCGATTTGGCAGATCCATCTCTATCGCAGACTCAGATCTCTGCGCCCATTCAAATCGATCAGATTAAATAATTCAACTGGCATTTTCAGGTCAAGTTAGACAGCGCAGCTATCTTTTGAGACCGGCTGTGATCAGTCTATGTGTTCTAAGTCCATCCCCCCCTCTGCTATTGCTTTGAGCTTTTCATATTGTCTGTCAATGCCTTTAAAAAACCCTGCTTGTGACTGTTCAGTGTTGCCTCCAGTCCCGCCCTACTATTGAGTACCAAACTCAGGGTGTAGGACAGAACGAATCGATGGGCAAACACAAACAACGGGTACACACTGGAGGGACTCCCAGAGGCTAGGAGAGGATAATCTCTAGCTGTTATGTCTTTGTTCAAATAATAGAGAGGACCCGTATTATAATTGGGGATTGTGAAGGTATGGAGACAAACAAGTCATGAAACTCTAAACAGGCTTGGCCTGGTCAGCGTGTGGGGCATTATGGGCCCCTGTCGCAGTGTGCCAAAGAATTGATAGATGAGGGGTGGGGTAGGCCTTCCAATTAATGTTTTCTGTCTCTAGGGCAGGAACTGCGCTGGAGAACAGCCCTACTAGTTTACTGATGTGTCCGGGCATAGTAGGTAGCCCCGCGGCAATATTGTGATGTTCTCTCTTCGTAGATCATCTGTTGAGCCTGGACATCGGGTGGTTCCACTGGGCAATAATTGGGGTGTTTTTCCCTGGATGCAGTGGCAGACCAAGGGTGATCCATGCATTCCTCCATGATAAATCTAATGCGTTTTACTTAAAACAACTGGCTGATCAGGACATATTACGCATTCCGTGTGCATTATAGAATGTGTTGTGTGGGTCAACAGCCAGTCAGAACGAGCAGGATTGGATTTTAACCTTTTCTAAACCGCAGGACAAGTAGACCAAATGCGCAGGCACCAATCTGAGAAGGTCAGGTGGTAACATAAGCAGGTATAGCCAGGGCTTTCTCCGAGCTGGGGGCCTGTATGCTGTTCCTGGTTGGCTCTGGGGCCGTTGACCTTGGCATGCCCTCTTTCTTTACCCTGGAAGAGGGCACTCATTTGCAGTATGCGCCATTGCTCTGGGCCGGATGTACCAGGGAGCTGCTCAGCAGTGGCAGGTGTAGAGCTGATCGCACTGCAGTATTGTGGGGCATCCTCCCTCTGACATGCACTAAGGGTAGTGATGCATACAAGCGGCTAATTACCCCAGGCACATATTCCAGCAGGCGACGCTTTACATCCTCCTACTGGAAGCAGTACAGCGTCACGTGCAGCATGTAGTTTGTGTAAATAAGCTATTGGAATTGCCTTTTCAGTTATGGTGGCACTCTTCAATTGCTGTGCGAAAATTCTCCTGGGCACCTTAACTTATACAATGTACAGATTTGCTGTCTGGGCTTACTCCTGTGGCGCTCAAGGGGGTGGGGGGCCCAGACTATTTTCCCCGCTTAGTTTTCGGGGGTTCTAACTGATCTATCCCAATGCGAGAAGTTGGCCTGATGATGATGTCTCCAACTCTCGGGGCACCTTGTAGCAGTCAAAGCAATCCCTTAGTGTGGTGGTTGTATGTCAACCTTATAGTCAAGCTATCCTATTGGTAGCATGGACTAAACAGCCTCGAGGCCAAACTCACGAGGGCATTGTGAAGCCAGTGTTTTACCATGGCAATTCTGTGATATCAAATGTAGGGACTCCACACAAGTTATTTATTAAAAAATATATGTAATTTTCACCAGAATGATCCCCTGTACGCTTTGAGTATGGAAGCTCAAGGGTTTAATCAGTAGCACTGTTAACTGATTATTCGGGGGACCGCGTTACGGCAATAGTTGAAACTTACTGGGGTGTAGTCTGCTGACGCTTTGTGTAGGTGTGGGGTTGGGTCTCAGTGGCGTGCGCTGGATCTCCTATTGTACAGATTACAGGAAGCGCTATCAGCAATGGGGCTGGGGGTATGACCCCATGTACCTGGGACGGTCTACTCTAATGCTGTAGAGGCATACAGACCCCGGGGTAGTCTGCAGATTAGTGACAGAGGGGCTTTGGTTCGTCAGGCATGTGTTGATTCAGGACAGGATCAGGTCACTTTGAAGTGGAAGGGGTCCAACTCTCTCCTGTCGGTTTGACTTGTTCCTTTTGGACTGACGAGAAGCTCTGCAGAGCAAGGGTTGCAGGTTTCCCTAAGTAGCGAAGTGGTGGGGGGCCCGGACGGCGACGGTGGCCGCCGGCCGGGCTGTGGCGGAGTTACAGGGCGATCCGGAAGCAGAGAGGTGCAACATTGTACTTCAGCGGGCACATAGGGGTGCCAGAGCCTAACCTCGAACCTCATGGGAGGTCCGGGAACCCGTGTCGGCACCCCAGTAGTCCTTCGGGCGGTTGTGGGCCTGTGCAACCGGGGGTTTGCCTAGATACGCCCCGCAAGGGGCGTGAGTAGAGTGATTACCATAATGGCGCAGCAGATGGGTGGTTCGCCACTGTGCTGCTTGGCTCATCAGGCGGGCAGGTGGCGAGAATGCGGCCTGCCCTTGGATCCTCCGTAAGATAACCCACCGTGATTACATAACGTTGTATGTAATAAACCTGCAGCAACTTTTTCCCAATCTAACACTGGTGTCTGTGTGTTATTTACGGGATGTTGGGTATGTTGGGGGCGGGAGGTTCTGTTGACCTGATGGGACTAAGACGGTGGGATGAAGAAATAGAAGCACGCTTTCTGAGGACGAATGGGCTTGTATAATTCATAGATCTCTTACCTCAGCAAAGAAGTTATACTGAAAAGACACACTGTTCTGCTACTTACTCAGGCCCGGTTCTAGCGGGTAAGCCGGGTGGGCCAGGCCCACCCAAACATGAGCCTGGCCCACCCAAACGGGAGCCTTGGCCCTCGCAGTGAGGACTTGAAGGCAGGCGCCAACGCCTTTGGGATCAAAGGGGCTGTTTGTGTGTGTGTGTGTGTGTGCGCCCGGGCTGAAACAGCTTCCCGTGCGCGCGCACACACAGACACAAACAGACAGTTTTTGAGATGATGGCAGCCGCACCCGAGTACTTCACAGGTCTTTAAAAGACCCTTTACATGTGAACGAGGCTTTGTTTATTCTTTAACCCCTTCATCTACACATGGCAAAGGCGACAAATCCTTTCTTTGACAAAGGTAACCTTTGCCTACTGTCCAGCTGCGTGGATATTTCGTTTTCTATGCAGTGCAGGAGAAAATTTGTTTATTACTATTCACCTTTCCTGACCCCTGCAGCGGCTTATCACATCAGGCTGTGACACAAAGTTTGACTAATGGAGTAGGTAAGAGAATGTTTTACTAAACTTTTTTCTTTTTAAAATCTGCACAGCCCCAGCAGGACACATACTTTGTGTGTGCTTAATTTAAACAGTTTTTATCATTATCATGGCCGATGCTGCACAACAATAAGACAATCCAAAGTGCCCCGATAAAGCTGGTGATTAATGATCCTGCTGGAGAGCAATCATTTGTCTGTTAGCAGTTTTTAAATGCAGATGAACTGTATTTTATGTGGATAGCTCAGTGGGTTACTGCCTTTGTAACAAGAGATCCTTGTGCCACTTGCAGTTTATAAGTTACAATCCTAACATAGGACAGTGACCAATGAACTGTCATCAAAGAGCTGCATACAAACATGAATGGTATAGTTAGAACTTCACTTTTTTGTGATATAGTTAGAACTTCCCCAGTCTTTCATTATTCTAATGTTGCTAAAATGAGTATGTTTGGGCAGATATAAATTTTTATCAGTAAAGCTGACTCCATGGAATACTCTTTAAATCCTAAGGTTGTGTTTCCCCAGACAAAACCCTCTTAAAATATACTGCCCACCAAAATGGATGATATGTGATTCCTATACCTTGTAATCCTCATTGGCTTATGTGACATTCCCTGTAGACTGATTTACATACTTGTATGATTCATTATCTCTGTATAATGTGTGCGTGGTGTAAAGTACTGACACACACTACACAGATATGAGTAGCGTTACACAACAAATGAAAGCATATGAGAGAGGGGCTACGTAAAGATGAGGGGCACTGTTGGAGGGTGACAGTGAGGGAATCCGAGGAGGAGGTAGTGCGAGGGACTATGGAGTGATGAGGGGCACTGTTGGAGGGTGGCAGGGAGGGAATCCGAGGAGGATGTCCGTAGGGGGGGCATGGAGGAATGAGGGGAACTGTTGGAAGGTGGTAGTAAAGGTATTTACAGAGAAAGAGGTTAATGGTGCAGCGCCAAAAAAGACTTCCGCATAAGCGGTGAAGCCGGCCCAGCCATTGCCTTTCTGTTTTGTTTATTTAATTAACGGTCGGGTCATAAGGGCTACTGTGGAACATACTTTAAAGTGCATGCTATGTTTACTGCTATATTCAATGTTTTAAGTTTGAAGGTGATTTTACTAATGTTTTTACCGGTAAAAATTAAAGTGGAGCCCGATGGTACCTGATATGCAGCTGGGGCCCAAGGCCAGCTGTGAGATAAGGTGCACTGGAGAGAAGTGGATAATCAAGCCTGTAAGGGAGTGTGTTGCAGAGTCTGTGGTCAGGTGTAGGTAGTAATGAAGAGGGATTCTCCCTGAAGGCTCGCACAGAGGGAGCCCGAGAAGTATCACTTGCCTGATACTCCCATCTCAGAAACCTCCTCTTCCCATCAAAGGAACATTACATGGAAAAAACACTTTTTGAGAGTGATAATATTTAGAAAGAGATTTGGAAAAGAGTGCGTATTACTGGGCCTTGTAAGACTAATAAGAGATAAAGGAGGGCCCTGAAGCAGACCTGCCTAGACAAATATGCGACAAATTGAACCCGCAGTGGTCCTCCCAATTGCACCCTTGGCCCACCCAAATAAAAATTCCTGGAGCCGGGCCTGTACTTACTATACCTCCTCCTGCATTCATAAATAGAACCCAACAAGATCATTCGTTAGCTGGAGGAAGTGTGGGGGCAAGAGCACCCTGACGCACTTGCTATAGCGCTGCCTGAAATTAAAGGAATATTGGTAGGAAGTCCTAACCAATAAAAATATTTTTTGACACTGACTTACCCCTATGGTCTGCATGCATTCTTCTCGGCTTCCTAATAAACAAACTATCCTCTGTGGTCCAGGAAAGGCAGAACAATAACACTGCCCATTTCTAGTGCTAAACGAGCTATTACTGACCTGAGGGGATTCGAGCCAATTCCTGAATAAGACTCCTGGCTACTCTGACTGTGGAATCTCTTAGATATTGAAAATCTCTCAGCCACAATAGAATGTAAAAAGTTCAAATTTGAGAAGACATAAAGCCTATTTACCACCTTCTTAGCCCAGGAGTTTACAGAGCTCACTTGCCCTAAATACCTGCGTGTGTTACGTCTCACACAACACCTCACCACCAGTCCTGATGTAATCCTCATCCACCTTCATATGTCATGACCTGTACAGTACACGTATAGTGACTATACTGATCTGATTAGGAAAAGTTGAGGGTGCAACACACTTATCTATTATATGGGGCGGGGGAGGGAGCTTTCTGCAAATTGACATCTCTGTTAAGTCCGTTTTTTTTCTTGGTATTTACTTAACTCTCTAGTATGAAACACCCCACCGGCCAGTGCGCGTATGTGTAAAAAACAAAACACCAATAAAAAGATTTAAATCTAACAATTGCACTGCTCTTGCCCATATGTTGGCTACATTGAAGCTTGCATGTTTTGATGTGTGGGTATGTACATGTGTCTGTGTGGGTACACTTAAGATGACTGTACTATACCAGTTCTGTCTTTGTGATTGAAGCCTATTTTGACGCACCCTTCACTCTCCTTTTTTTGTTCATAAATCATGTTATTTTATTTTAAGTAGTAGCTTATAAACAATTTCAGTTAACATTGTGTACCACCACAGTGGAGAAATCTGACACCCTCTTTTCCTGCACTTCCCACCCCATCACACCATACTCTTGTTTGTGAGAGCGACAAATCACACTATGCTGGTGCCATACCGAAATATTGCGCCTATACTGTACTTGTTTCATGTATCAGAAACACAGACCTAGCCCCTTCCTGTATTCTACCTTTTCTGTGAAGGCTGAAAGCCTATGTTGCTGCTGATTTCGGTTTTGGGTATGTGTGAGTGTGTCTGCGCATACATGCAGCTTACATGTTTGAGTGTGTGTGTATGCATATGTGGTACCAGTATGACTAATTAGGGACTTAAAGAAGGCATCTAAGTTGAGAGCTGGATTCTAGTTTTGTAAGGAAAATTGAATTGTGTGTATTACTATCCGCTATATAGTGGTGACTGTAATTTGTACTACATAGTCGGTTGTATGTCAGAACACTGTATACAGAAACATCGTCTTATATAAATATTGTGTCATAAATATTGTTTACAAAAGTATCATTCTATTTGGTATAGACTTAATTTTATTAGCTCCAATGAAGAATTAAGATGGACAAGAGACTTATGTCAGAGACGATATTCTGATAACAACATTCTGGTACCACACCCCATATTTAAAATGCGCATTTAGCGTTACAATGACAATGTTATCATTCTTGCTGTCAGAACATTGCATACAGAAATATCCTCTGACATAAATACTATTATTTAGTGAAATATTGCCTATTGGTGTAGATGTTTTGTTATGAACTACGATCGGATGATATGTTTGAAAAAGATATTCAGGACATGGTTTTCTCCATCATGGTATTAGTTAGACCAGTTTGTCTTAGGGTGGTCTTCCCCCAGACTTTATGCCTTACTCATCCATTTTTGCCTGATCTCGTTTTTGTTGGCCTTAGAACTCTGTACACTTTACAACTGCTGACCAGTGATAAAGTGTGTGCACTCTCTCCTTTAAACATGGTAACATTGGCTTTCACCCAATTGGCACATTTAGTTTACTTTAAAATCCTTAGTACAGTGGTATTACATGGAACCAGGGCCAGTAAGTTAAATGCTACTAGTGAGCCTGCAGCAACAATTGCGTCACCCACTTAAGTAACTCAGTAAAACATGTCTCAGGCCGGCCATTGCAACCAATGTGTGCAGTTTAAACTGCTATTTCAATCTGGAAATGTTAGCCTTTTGCCAGGCCTAAGTCTTCCTTTTTCATACACATAAGTCACCTCTAGGGTAGACCCTTAACAGCCCTTAGGGCAGGGTGCAGTATATTCACAAATTGGACATGTACTTTTAACTTTACATGTCCTGGTAGTAAAAAACTCTTACAATGTGTATTTCACTACTACAAGGCCTACCTTGCTCATAGGAGGACATTGGATTACCTTAATAAGTGGTAACTTTAAATTGGGAAAAGGTAGGAAATTTGAGTTTGGTGTCACAATTCTGAAAACACCACTTTTAGAAAGTTGGCAATTTCTTATCCAAAAATTTGGTGCCTGCAGCTTGTTTACTGGGTCACATGACTAAGGTGTAGCTGGCAGCTCGTCTTTGTATATTTTTCTCAGACAGTGAGAGAAAGGGAGAATAGGAGGTGGGATGATGAGCCATCTCTGACTTGATCAGAGGGAGGAGCTGTAACCTACCATACTTGCACATCACAAAGGTTCAGCCCCAGCACACTCACAAAGGGTTTGACACTAGTCTTTTGTGCCGCTAGACAAGCTGGGGTCAGGGCAAGGAGGTAGGAAATTCCAAATACCTCTGAGGGTGGACACCTTCAGAAACTTTTCCTACTTCAAAGCTGGCACCAAGTAAGAATTCTCGACACTCAGGCCCAACTCTTCAGTACACCTCTGGACCTGTGGAAGACTCAGAAGGACTTCTGTGCTGCCCAGCTGCCTTAGTGAAAGGGATTGGACCTGCATTTGGATATCTGGACCACAAAAGTGACTCCAATGGCTAGATTGCTGAACTCCTGATTAGAGCCACAGGGAAATAAAGGGCTCCAACCACCTTTAATCCTGCACCTGGACCCTGTCTGCTGTGATTCGTGCCCCCTAAGTGGTGCCACCTCAGTCTTGGACCCTTGGAAGTGGGCCTGAACGTGCTCTCCCAGCCCAGCTGTGGTCCAAGCAGGACTGACGCAATGCAATGCATCGCCTTATAGCCCCACATTGGAACCGCCTCTGCGCAACTCCTCCCGATTCAGGACCCTGAATTGCTATGGACCAGCCACTGCTCAACACCTTCTCAATGCAGGAACTCTCATCAAAGGCTCGCAACTCATCGGAACTGCTACTGCACGCCACAACCTCAATGCAGAACCTCACATCGCAGCCCCATAGCTCCTGAAATCGCTGCTTCACAAATCAGGGCCTTGAATCACAGCCCATCAGAACCGCCGTTGCGCAATACATCCTCTTTGAAGAATCTTGCAGCGCTCCACAACTAGGATTTAAGGTACTTTATTCAGCAAGCTTAACTTGGTCTCCATCCTGGTCAGCCTGAATTTGTGACTTTGTACTCAAAATTGGCACTTTGTGATTTTAGGCACTATTTTCACTTAAATCTTTGAAATTGCATATCTTCTGTTCTACTGGTTGAATTTTTGTCATTTTGGTGTCAAAAAATGTATTACATTTTACTCAATTCTTCTACATTGGTGTGGAATTGTTCTTGTGTTGTACGTGTTGGGCTGTTCCCATGAGGCACAGGGCCAAGACTGATTTGCATATGGCCATGTCTGAACTGGGGTGGTGTGGAGTGCAAAAATACGATGGATGTAGGCCCAGATCTCTGTACTGGGGTGAATGTATGACATTGTTCTGCATTCTGTCCATCAACTGTTGTTTTGCATTTGTCACCCCGAGTGGGATGGGTATGCTCAGAAGTGAGTCCCATGCTCTCCACACCACTGGTGTCAAGCTATCCTGGCTGAAGACAGCTGATAGCCAGAAACCGGTCCTAGGATGCTTGATTCCGGTCCAGGAAAGACGTGGCTTGGCAGTTCGCGCTGGACTGTTCCCATGAGTCACAGGGCCAAGACTGATTTGCATATGGCCATGTCTGAACTGGGGTGGTGTGGAGTGCAAAAAAACGATGGATTTAGGCCCAGATCTCTGTACTGGGGTGAATGTATGACATTGTTCTGCATTCTGTCCATCAACTGTTGTTTTGCATTTGTCACCCCGAGTGGGATGGGTATGGTGAGTCCCATGCTCTCCACACCACTGGAGTCAAGCTATCCTGGCTGAAGACGGCTGATAGCCAGAAACCGGTCCTAGGATGCTTGATTACGGTCGAGGAAAGACATGGCTTGGCAGTTCGTGCTGGACTGTTCCCATGAGGCACAGGGCCAAGACTAATTTGCATATGGCCATGTCTGAACTGGGGTGGTGTGGAGAGCAAAAAACGATGAATTTAGGCCCAGATCTCTGTACTGGGGTGAATGTATGACATTGTTCTGCATTCTGTCCATCAACTGTTGTTTTGTATTTTAACTTCATAGCTGTTTGAAGTGCTGCATAAATACTTTACTCATTGCCTCTAAATTAATCCTGACTGATTTGTGCTAAGATACCAGAAAGTTAAGCACAGAGTAACTTGGGGTTTGCTTGTGACTTCACCATACCATGAATTGTGGTTGCTGCTTGAGTAGGGTTTCACACCCTCAACCATAAACCCAATTTCCTTCAATATTTATGTTAGATGATGTTCTGACCATGATATTATGGTACCACACTTTGTTGCAGGGATAGTGCCCACACCATCAGGAGCAGCCTTGGACTGGGCGCGGGAAAGAAAGGCCGAGCCTAGTACTGGGCCTGATCATATACCCCCGGAAACGCCTCCCCTGTCCCCAGGAGAGCCCTCCCCATTGGCTGTTGGCCGGGGGGCGGCTCAGGGGGGGCGCGCTGCAGGCTACGTTCGCCCGACGTGTGGGACTAGGGCGCTGTCCCGCCCATGCTCCCCTTCGTGTCGCGCTGCCAGCGGCATTCTGCTAGGGAACAGAGCTATGTTAGGGACCACAGAACATCAGCATGTCGCGAATGAATCACCATACCACCTCAGTATCTATGAGCCCAAGTCCAGCTAGCTATAGTGCCTCACTTGCTCTCCTAACCTTTCCAGAGGAACAAGTGATTAGGAACCCCAGAACACAACACTTTAGACCCTCTCAAGTATCACAGTAACACAATAAGACAAAAAGGAGACATTAAGGAAGTTTTCCATGTTTATTTAGACTCTAGTGCTCTAAGATGCGGTATTTAGGCGACAATTAGACAAAAATTGGCTATAAAAAATATCATTTGCATGGCTAAAAAACCATATACCATAAAAAGCCCTGTCATTTTATAAGACATATTAGCCCATCGCCCCCCCCCTTTCTACTGGAGATAAATTATTATTTATTATAGATCTCTGGGATTAGTGTCAGGCCCCTTACCTTTGCATACATAGGCGGATGTTCTACATCTCATGCTGCAAAAACGGCCCCCAGGGGCCCAAAACCGGCCCCCATCCGTGGGGCGCACTGGGAGATTGCCCGGTGCCCGCTATGTCCAGTCCGGCCCTGATTGTTTGACCTTGTCTAAGGTGTTCAGACCAAATTCCAGGAAAAGAACAAAATACGAAATCATGTGCAATTTCTGTGGGAAAATACGATGTGGCACACAGGCAAGCATATCATGTAGTAATGTTTACAAAACAAAAGCGGCCTACAACGTGCACAATTAGGGTAACATGGGGTAAACAACATTGGGCCATGCAAGAAACACACAACAAACTCACATTTGTAACATGCAAATAACATTAAAATTACAAAGTTATTGGTTGTCAAAACAATGTATACAGAAATATTGTCTGACATAAATACGGTGTCCTACATATGTTTACAAAAATATCACCCCATTGGGTGTAGACGTTCTGTTATTAACTCCAATGTGGCGAAATATTTGTAAAAGATATTTAGGAAATGGCCTTTATGTCAGAGACGATGTTCTAACTACAACAGTCTGGTACAAGACGTCATAATTAAAACACGTATATAACATTGTGATAATCCTGTTTATTCTGCATGTATATCTCTTATTCACAACCATGAAGCAGAGCTTGACTGCACATGCCATCTCTAGGCTGCTTTCGATACTATTTCTTCCAAAGCCTTCCGCACGTATCATTGAACGCCTTCCCATAACGCGGACGCGGAGGCCGGAAGTGGACCCTGTGTACCATTCTGAGGCCTGAATAATGTTGTGTTCAAAGGCCATGAGAGTTCCTTTAATAACCTGTCACCTCCGCTTTGATGGAGTGCTTAAATCACTAACCTCTCAAGGCAGCAGAGGCACAGGAAGCACGAGACAAGGTCACTGCAGACCAGGATTCATAATCTCTTTCTAGTTTAAAACCGTTTCCTCAGTGTGTACCGCCTCTCAAACGTGTAGGTACTAAGGAGCGCGCGCATCGCAGTGTTTGCTGACCAATGGTAGAGCAATTAACACAAAGCAATCACCTTATGTCAAGATGTCTATCTATGGACTAAGCAATGAAACAACCATATGCTGTGCTCTAAATTTAAAAAGATAGGGACCATACAACTGCTATTTACTGCAAGTTGTAGATTAACTATGCTAATATACTCCTGAAAAAGGTGATATTATGACTGCATTATCTGTGTGTCTTGGCTTCCTCAAACAATACACTGACTGATGCAAACAGCATGTAAACAACCGGCACCGTATATGTGCTTACACATCTAGTCTTTGGAGCCACACATCAATCTTCTATTTTCTGAGACATTTTCGGAAACCGAGTCCACTGCAGCACTTCTTAAATTCCACTTTAGTTTGCATTCACAAACACAGTAACATATGCAACCAAACGACAACGAATATGCACAGGCACATCTGGTCATTGGGGCTACCCATTGAAGTCAATGGGTAGTGGTGCCACATTTGCACGTTTCATTGACGACAGAGATGGTTGCTTGGAGGCACGTCTTGACATCTACCGGTATTATACCTATCGCACCAGGGCACAACAACCTCCACCTTCTGCACTTGCCTTGGGGTAAATGATGGCCATCTACACATTCTCTCATTTCTATTGAGATGGTCCCAGTTCATTCAAATGAACTGCTCAATGTCCATCTTCTGTACAGTTGGGTACCCCCCACGCCCCTGTGATTTCTAATTTACTTATGGAACAGCTAGGCACCAATATGCAGGTCATATCCAAGAGTCTCCACTCATGATAACAATATCAAACTAAAATCCAACCCACACGAAACGGAGTTCCTCACTTTAAGAATCTCTTTGTAAATACCTCCTTTGGCTGTGTCTGTAAGTTTTTAACTAGACTCCTATCTACCCAAACTAAAACATTCTTCTCCCTGAAGATTTTCTTCTAGCTAGCCTAGATCTGGGACTTTATCCCTCCTGGTTAGATTTGCACCCACAATACTATCATTCCAACATCGGCTAAAACCATTCCTGATCAAGTGTAGTTTCACTGCTCTCCAAATATCTTGGGTGCCTATCACGAGAGTGTGAAGGACAGTAGTGGAGCATAATTACCTTCAGAGTGTGGGTAGGCGAGGTTGATTTGGATACAGATATGACTGAATGAGAGACTTCGGCTTGCCTCTTTGATTTGTGGGGATACGAGATTTATGGGTAAGTGAGTGAGTGTGAATGGAAGAGGTGGTATATTCTAACAAAAAAAATGCATGTGAGAGGACTGCTCATCGTATCTCATGAGTGTGGACAGAAGGTGCTGCACTGGTGATGATTATAGTCTAAAAGAAAGATTTGGGTCAAAGCTATGAAAATAGTTTGGAGGGGCAAGGATCGCTTGACTGAAGTTGAGAGTATTGATAAGAGAAGTGGAACATAGAGAAGATGTGAGAGAACTTCTTGACTGACAGTGGGATAGCCGATGAGAGAGTTGGAAATTACTCATGGTGAAAGTGGATGACATGGAGCGGCATGACAAGTTACACGAGAGCAGATAAAAGATAAATTCTGAATGATGGTGACTGAAGTCAAGAGGAAGAGAGGAAAGGTTGATGGGGATCAGTGAGGAGGATCAAAATAAATATTGTTGATATGTGTGTGAAACTCTTTATAGATTTAAGGTTTCTGATTTCCTGCTGACTTTTTTTTGGAAGCCTAGGCTACCCAGACATGAGTGATAGGATTATGCACAATCAGCCCAGCAGCCACGGGTCATCGAAGGCTGTACTAGAGAAGCGGTCAAATGGCACAAAAGGAATGTGCACTCAGTTGTCTTCCCTATAGAACTTTCTTAATACATAAAGTGTTGCAGACACTTGTGCTCCTCTGCTGTAATATGGTTTGCTCGTGTGCATGTTGTGCCCTTGTTGATCCAAATGGGTGTTCCCTCATTTGCCTGGGGGCATGACCCAAATCAAATGAGGGAACACTTTTGCCCCCACACCTAATCATTTTTACAGACATGGGTGCAGGTGCAAGAGGCTGTCGGGAAATGCCTTGATTGTGCACAGCAGAATAAAAATGGGCTCTTCCAAGCACAGGCAAACACTCTCACAGCTTGTGTTTGTTCTAGGAAGAGATCACCATGCCCCAAAGAAAAACAAGCAATGTCCGCACATGATCACACGGGTGCAAAATATGCATAAGTGTTGTCCAGTTTACAGTAGGGTATGCATGGATCTCTATCTCCTTCTGTAATACCAAAGTTCCCCAGGGCACAAATATGGATGCAAATATTAATTACACCCAAATTCACTTTCTGTAATTCAGTTCCTGAGGTTCTTCCAGTACTCTTTGGACCCTCCTCATTAGAAACTCCTACATCTTAAACATTATCCTGAGGGAAAAAAAACTTAGCAGCCAAATCCTTCTCTTCCAATTCTTTTCCTGCAAGTCAGCAGAACAGTACCTCTTATGCACGTTCTATACGAAGACAGGCAGTAAAATTGGATTCAAATAATTTCATTGCATTTTTATTCTTTTTTAATCTGCAGATCGATGAATTAAACTCCGCCTTCCATAGCCTTTTCCCCTGTCAGCAGTGCCTACCCATTATCCTCCAGCCCCATAAAATGCCAGCCCAATGCTCTTCGTATTTTTAGCTAGAACGTGTTTGGTTTGACATGGCTGATGATTTATGTGGGCCGCGTGACTCCCAGGGCTGCTAAAGTAATTGTATGTTAAGCAGCAAAGAAGAGAATTCTGCAAAGCCATCTTATCAACCAGCTTTCTGAATACAGCAGTCATTTTCTCCTCCCTTAAAAAAAAAAGAAATATATATATATATATATATATATATATATATATATATATATATATATATATATATATATATATATATATATATATATATATATATATATATAGATATATATAGATATATATATATAACGTACTGAATGAAACTGGTTACAACGATCTATGCACTTGAAATTAGATGCGTATTTATGTATCCGACGTTCGGGCCACGCACGTATGGAAATGTTTATTTCTATTATTCTGCTTTCTGACCCTGCGTTTAAAGCAAAGGCCGTGATTAAGGCATATTGAAGGGTTTTGTGCTGCATCCACTGAAGCAAGACGCTCCGGCACATTGGAGCTTTCTTCCCTCCATGCTTGAGCGGCTTCTGCTTAAGCAGAATGTCTGTGCACGGCTGTGTAATGAAAAGACACTGCCGATATTATACTCTATCTAGGTCTGGTGACAGGTAGCTGAAAACTCCCGCATTAGTAACCAACGGCGTCCACGCGCCGAGAGAAATGGAATTGCGAATGTGTACATTTACATTTCTGGCGCGTTATGATGCTTCGAATGGCCTTTAATGGGGCATCGTGTAACATGCCAAGGTTTTGATGTACTCCCATCCACTATAAACTGCCACTTGGAGATATTCACACCTGATTGTATCACATATTTAGTAGGACGTTGGCATGATTAATGTGGGAAGATGTCTCCCGGAGCCGCAAATGGCGGCATTACCCTGCCTCACGTGGACGCCCAATCTTCGCAGTTGTCAATCCTGCATGGCTCGCGGCTGGTTCAGAATATCATTTACAGGCAGCCATTCACTTGTGCTCGAGAGACCGGCATCCTTGTTAGAAATATATGTTGATTAATTCAAAAGCCATGTAAAGAGATAAATTAGAAAGGTGAACAATTCCGATGCGCTCACGTGCAGGAAAAACTGTACTTAATTTGACTGCAACAGGCAGGTACCATACCAGTTGCGGATTACCAAAGTAGGCCCCTGCTATGGGCCCCACTCCTTTTAGGGGCCCTGCGACAACCGATCAAAACAATATTGATTTGATTTTGAAAGAAAATTACAATCAAGTTTTCTTTAAAATACTGTTTTCTACAGACAGAAAAAAAGAACCAACTCAAAGAAACGAAAACTCTATATTTGAGACTCTATGGGGAAAATACTGTATTAATGCAATGTACCCATTAACAACTTAAAGTACATAAGCCAGCGACATCAGATTCACATAACAGTTTCTCTTAGAAGTTCATCTTATGGCAGCTGTCAGTTTTAAAAAAATCAGAGGTGTATTCGGTATTAGTAGATAATTTGCAATCGGGGTCCCAACATTTCGACTGCCTAGAGGCCTCTTCAGGGTTTAATTTGGCACTGCCAGGTATTCCTTCTAAATAAACTTTTTACACTTTTGAATTTTACATTTAATTCCTCCACAATGTTAATGTTTTTCGACTGACAGTTTTGTAGAGTGCCACCAGGACTCTACTATACCTTGCATGGCTTTCACACCTCGAGGTGCAGCCCGAGGTTACAAATAAAGGGCGGATGGGTCGCTCGTGCCCACTCTGCGATAGATGCTAGTGTACATGTGTGTTTGCCTCACCTTCTTTCGTAAAGTGCTGCTGTGGCCTAGGCAGCAAATACATGCAGTGCATACCACTATGACACGAGGAATTTGAGACCGTGACCTCTGCTTGCTGGGTCCACCACATTCATACGGCCCTTGTGCTGCATCAGAGAGGGTCTGGAAGGAAGCCATGTCAGAAGCTGAAGGACATGCCACAGAGCCATACTGGGTTGCCGCCTGAAGGAGGGAGAGGCCGTGCTCCTGGCCACGGGCCGTGTTTTGGCCTGCAGGCGAGCTGTGCCTCCACCGCCTTGACCATCACTCGATCCCCGCGGCAGTCTCTCCCAGAGGTGACAGTGTGACCTGCAGACATGAGGCCAAGCACTGTGAGAAGCAGCCGCTACATCGCTACCTGGTGGTGATCGGCTGCACAGCACTTGGTCCGCTGCAGGTCTACTGCTAATGTCCGTTGATGCGAATCAGAGCCTCAGAGGACACCGGGCTTGGCGAATAACAGCTGGTAAGTCAGGGGAAGAAGAGAATTCCGCGGGGCACGTGTAACAAAGCCTTATGCCCACCGCATGCGTTTCAAACGAGCAATTGGAGGAAGAAAAAAATAAACTAAATAAGGACTAGTGAATTATAAGTCATGGAGATGCTGCCATTCAGCCAACTGGTAGACCCTGTCACAGCTGCCCCGCACTAGCGCCAGTGGATCGGGTGCCTGCAGCACTCCATTTGTGCCACATGCAAAACTGATTGGCTGGTGAGGAGGTCAATGATTCTCCTGGTCAGTGGACCGGTTTTAACACCGTCCCTGCACAGGCAGGGATGATGACTTAGACACTGCAGTTGCAGCACTGAACCGCTATTTTGATCCCCAGTGCAACCCCGACTCTTAGAGATTAAAACTGAGACAAGATTGGCAAGCGCAAGATGAGTCTGTGGATGACTTCTATAAGTGACTTTGGAAGTTGACAAGAACCTTTTTCCAACATCGACCAGCCAGATGAAGTCAGGGCCCAGGTGATTCAGGGCAGCCGATCGTTACTCCTCAGGAAGCTCTTACTGCGACAGCCAGGCATCTCACCAGACAACATTCTCATTCTGGCAAAGTCAGATGAGCTGGCAGAAAGCAGGGCTGAAGATATGGCGGTGGCATTGACGAGAGGAGTGGCCCCGGCTTGTGCAGCCCTGGTAATAAAAGTGAAAGAGGAGCAGGTGAATGCAATCCGGAGACGCCTGCCAATCGCATCATAAACACCCAAGCTGCCCAAGAAAGGGTGCAGCAATTGTGGCCTGACACACTGGATGCCCAACATATGCCCGGTGCAGGGAAAAGCATGCTCAAGGTGTAGGTGTATGAATAACTTCGCTAAGGTGTGCTGAGGCAGTGGGCAGGGTGCAGGCATGGAGTACAGAGACCAAGGGAGATCGACCCTGCAACAGCTGTCACGTGAAGGAGAGGAAGCTGGAAGTTCCACCCATTGACCTGACTGCACCACTTGCCCCGACAATGACGAAGTCTTCACTGTCTTGTTCGCGGGCAGAGAATGTAACAGTAAGCAGCCCCCACCGATGTGCACAGTTGATATCAGTGGCATGCAGATAAAAGCCCTATTTGACCCAGTGGCCTCCGTCAATGTTATGGATTCAGTCCAGTTTGACAGGATCAGGCAACAGCCAGGGCTAATACAAATCTACACCTATGGGGGCAGTTAGCCACTGCCTCTGAGGGAAGTCAGGTAGGTAGTAGTGAATAGTGAAGGAAAGTCAACACAGTCCCAATTTCACTTAATCAGAGGTAACATGGGCACTCTCCTTGGATGCCACACTGCCAAAGACCTGGGTCCAGTTTTCTTTGCTCCGCAGGTGCATTAATCTCATTCTGCAGACATCCTGCTAGAATTCCCCCAGCTATTAAAGGGCCTGGGGCATTTGAAAGACTTCAAGGTAAATACTGTGAGACCCACTGCACTCCGATACAGGAGGGTGCTGTTCCACATGCGGCCCCTGGTGGAGAAAGAGGTGGACTAACTAGAACAGCAAGGGGTAATTGAGAAGTTGACAGGGCCCACTCCCCGATCACACCTCTAGGGTTAGCTCCCAAGTACAAACAACCTTGAGCTATCAGACTGTGTGCTGACATGTGGCTCCTGAACAGAGCCATATACAGGGAGCAACACATAACCTCTACATCTGACTGTATAGTGGTGGACCTCAATGGGACCAAGTGGTTCTCAAAGCCAGACCTCAATGCAGACTACCACCAGCCTGAACTTGAACAGATTGTAATATCTAAAAGCCTGTGGGCACGAGTTGTCAAACTGGCCCACAAAGTTCACCAGGGCATAGTGAAGACAAAATTACGGCTAAGGGACAAAGTATGGTTCCCCAGCATGGACACATGGGTGGATGACAAGGTCAGAGGCTGCCACTCTTGCACAATACTATACGAGAACCCCTGCCTGCTCAGATAATTACCGAAGAATCATGTCTGATGCCATGGTCCTGCGTCAGCATGGACTTTGGCAGTTTTCCAGATGACCATATCACGGCCAGGGTGATAGACAGCCACAACAAATATTCCGTTGTTGAGCTAGTGTCCTCCACTGCATTTTCAAATGTGAAGCCCACGCTGGAGAAGATCCTTGCATTGCTGGGAACACCCAGAAGATCAAGACTGATAATGGACCCCCAATCCTTGGTTAAGACTTCCAATCTTACCTAGTTAGCCTCAACATCAGGTACTGGAAAGTGACCCCACAGTGATCACAGACCAATGGGGAAGTAGAGTGCTTTATGAGAACGCTGAACAGAGCTCTACGAATCGGAGTGGAGTAAGGTGAAGACGCAAAGTGGTACCTACACCGATTCCTAAGAGCCTACCAGCAAACGCCACACAGTAACACAAGATGAAATCTGTTGATGCAAAGACCCACCTGGGATGTTATTACCGCAGAACCCAGCTGGAGCCCAGCCACCATTGACATACAGGCCACCCATGAGAAGAGAAATGTCATGAATAACCGTGCAAGCCAAGCCCGCAAGATATTGATCCCTGATCTGGTGGTGGGAGACAAGGTGATCATGCAGGACCGACACACAGGGTGGATGTTCTGCACTTCATTCGAGAAGGAGGTGTGGGAGATCCTTAACATCCAAGGAACGATGGTCACCATCCAGCGGGGCAAATCCACCACATTCAGGAATGTTTCCTGGTTCAAGTGAGTTGGACCTAAAAAAGAAAACAGTGCCACTCGGCCTCTTCTATACTTTATATGGCTTCCACACCAGAGGGCCCGGTGCTGCCGGAGGGTACAAATAAAGGGTGGAGTGGTCGCTTGTGTCCACTCTGCAATAGCTGCTAGTGTACATGAGTGTTTTCCTCGCCTTCTTTCGTAAAGCGCTGCTTCAGCCTAGGTGGCACACACATCAAGTGGAGTCCACAATTGTCACAACAGCCCTATTAAAAGAGACATATTTGCTACCATGAAAATGGGAGCCTGTCCAGCACATCTGTGTCTCCGACAGACCGGTGGACAGTGCTTAATTTGGGAAAAAGCAATGTGGGTGGCCGAAGCTCTGCTCAGAAGTCGGCGGCTAAAGCAATTAAATATCAGTGCTCCGAATACCAAGATCGGTAGTCTTTAATTCACTACCATACACTCCCTGCCCCCTTTTCTCACTCTTGCAGGTTCCTGCTTTCTAGTTCTGATGATTTTGCTGTCTTTTTTGCCTCTGTCTCTCAGATTTATGTGTTTTCCTCCTCTTGCACTCAGTAACTATCTCATGCAGAAAAATAGATGCCGGTGCCCCCACTGGCTCAAATTCGGCACGGTCGGTAGGCCAATGCATTTAAGGCCCATATTTGGCATATTAACTCTGCACAGGCAAAGCAAACTGTCAGAAGCATCAATCTTTCAGAGATTATGAGTTTTTCCTATGCTATGATATCCCACCAAGTCCTTCAAGCTGACGTGCACAGTTCTGTAACTAATGCCAAGATCATCCTAAAATTGGAAAACCCACAGGAAATTTTGGCCAAAATTGTGCATAAGGTGAATGCTGTTTCCAACACTGACACTTACAAGAGGACATCCACAAGTGTTGGAATGACCGACAAAGGAGTGTCCTTTCCCTTACTTCCAAGGCACAACAAGAGGCCCTGGCAACTTGTGGTGAATCTCCCAGGCCCCTCAACTTCAGGCGCTGGATGGAGAAGGCGTGGTCCATACTCCACATTGAAAGAATCGTGGGAATTTCAGGCCAAGTGGAGACTGGCAAGTTCAAACAGTAGCTCTATCCCACTGACTAATTCACCCGTTCTGCACTCTGGCATCCCTAATCCAAATCTCTCCACTAATGACAAACTATTCATACACGTGTGATACCTGATGTCTGGCATAACTCGCTATATTACGTATGTAATCAAGTATACCATTTACTCATTCTCTCACACCATTCTCCTTAACACAACTCATATGGGTAACACAATCAAACAGGTGTGACCTTTACATTTACCCATCAAATTACACCTTGCCTTGCAAATGCAACATCTATCAAGTTATTCATCCCATTTAAGCTCCACCCTCTATTGTGATTCAGATAATACATATTCGCTCAAGCCACTTCTTTGCCGTACGAAAAATAGCTAGTAATACAAGGGTGACCAGATGAATTCAAGTCACTGGGAATAAACTGTTCCAGATTTGGGTTTGGATTTAACATATCACTGCATTCTGTCAGTTGTAGTTGTATTATTATATTTTGCCTATTGAACAAACCGATATCATTCTGATGATACATAAAAATAGAATAAATACACTAAAGTCAAGAAATAGAAAAGTGGTGTCACGATAGTGTTGATTCATCTAGTCAACTAGGTAGCAAAGTACTATGCCACACATTATTCTCACCCATAACAGGAGTTGGTTGAGGTTTAGGAAATGCAAGGACTTCTCTTTTGTTATTTTTTACAACACACATCCATTTTCCCATCTATTTGGAAGTGGAAAGAGTGTGATGTATATATAAGTCATTCAAGAGCACT
The DNA here is from genome assembly GCF_964261635.1 of Lissotriton helveticus. NCBI lineage: Eukaryota > Metazoa > Chordata > Amphibia > Caudata > Salamandridae > Lissotriton > Lissotriton helveticus. Next base: position 1,635,312,627 of record NC_136061.1, on the reverse strand, counting down.
GCAAAGCGGCTATTGTCTGCTGACCAGAGTGGCACTGCTGTATTACTAAAATGAGGCACAACATACCTCTGGTAACAAGTGATTGCAAGTGAAAGGGACACCGTTGCCTGCTAATGGACAGAGATGTTCTGACAGTGTGTAGGAACAATACAGACACAGATACTATGTAAGAACGGAGAGGTAGTACTGCACCTGCAATGTACATAAGGGGGCCGTTTGAGTTACAGGAAATCAGCAACCCCAGATGTCTTTGCCTTACACCTGCATTTCGCACCTGAAATTTGCTGAAATTGTTTTGTGTGTGTACATTCATTAAAAAGAATGAAGTTCCTCTTTTAGGGAAACTGAATCATTCTGATGCTCATTTTTTGACAGTTCTCCAACCTGTATGCTGTGATCTGAGTGTGCTGTATTCTCACACTAAACTCCCTGAGAAGATTATGATTGATCATAATTACTATAACTTTCACTGAAGTGCTTGAGGGATGTACTTGGCACTTCCGTGCAAAGCAATAGAAGGACGGACCTTAAAACAGGTGAGACAAACAATCCTAGGTTCGGTGGCTGAGGGCCATTAGGCCAGCCCTGCCCCGAAGACCTCTAATATTTCCTACATATGACTTAAATGTATAATCAGGCCCCTCAATTCCATCAGTGGGGTGAGGAAAATGAGTGATAATCTGCCTGACCCTACGAATAGTAATGGAGGTTAAATGTTCAATATCATATCAAATTAATTTAGATAGCAACAACCGTCATGTCCCAAAAGTCACCTTATTTGTTGTATTATTATCTTCAAGTTGAACAGCAAGAGCCTAGTCATCAGCTTTAATTGCGTTATCCACTCTGCCTGGGGAGGCAACATCCCAAGCCTTCAGTGGAGCAGCACCCTTGCTCACGAGGAGGTACTTAGGCTAGGCTGGGTCATCTGGTTTGTGTGACCAGCGTTCTTGGCCTCCTCCTCTCCCTGAGTGCACATCAGGGTCACAGAGCAGTTTGAAAACAGCTGGGGCAAGGCAAGCTGAGCGGAGGGAGTCTCAGCATGTGGCCACTAATGTGAATGTCATAAGTAGAGACCTGAAGCAGCCACCTGGCAGGAGGATCACCTGGGCCAGATTACAAAGCTTATAAGAACCCATAACGATCTCCTGAGGGCCCTGAATAATCTCCTGGAGCGTCACCTGAGTGGTATAATTCTACATTCTGGGGTGGTACAGGATGGCTGCAGAACACTAACTGCAGCATTGTCTGATTTAGCTACCGCTTTCCATAACCAAGTACTATCTGCTGCTTGCTCAGCCCTAGAAAAAATCTCCAGCTGGCAGCTCCACACAAAGTGGAATACTGCTGCCCATGGAACCATCTGTGTCACCTCCCTTGCTGATATTTAGTTCATTTCAGTGCCCCTTAGATGGGTGTCATTCATCTGGCTCAGTAAAGGATAACACCTCAACCATCATGAGACACAAAAAGTGATGTCCTAATGTGCACGTCTGGACTACTATCCTTGTCCACATGATGACAACGCATTTCTTATCCACTTACGTCCTGTTGCCTGTAAAAGAACTCGAAACAACTGACGGTTAATTGTAGTTTTCTCATTCAAGTTACCTTATTTTCTGAGTATTTTCTTGGTAATAACAACATTGTACAAAAAATCATTGATTACCAACCCCAAACTTAAGTGTTGGCTAATCATGTAGTTAAGTTATGTTTGGTACGTTAAAGATTTATATTGCGCATGGCGGCCCTGGACGAAGCTTCCCAGCACGTCTGATAAGAGACACTGGTGGCATGTCCTAAAAAAGCCAAGTCTCAAGCTGTTTGCGAAAACTCAGATGATTGGGGATAGAATTAAGGTACAGTAGGACACTATTCCAGAAATTGGTGGTAAGAAAGTGAATGGAACGATCTCCCTGTCTCGTACGCTTAATACAAGGAGTAATGGCCACTTTGAGGGCAGAAGACTTGAGCAGTCTAGCAGTGGAATAGGCCTGTAGGAGGTGTCTCAGATATCAAAGGCAAGTACTGTTCATGATTCCATGGGTCAAACTGAATGCGCCTCTCGATTATTAGCCAGTGGAGGCTTCACAATTGATTAGATATAGAGTGATGCTTCGGTAGGTGTCCAAGCCGTTCAGTTGTGGTGTTTTGAATTAGTGGTCTCTTCCTAGAGACCTTTGTAGTGTCTAGATATAAGCAGTTTGCTTAATTAAGGCATGAAATGATGAAGGCCTGAATAATCGTCCTCTCAATGGAGAAAGAGATGTTTCAAATAATTTTCTTTAGAATCAATCATTTTTATTAGGCGGATAGGACATCTCAGAACACAGCCCAGCTGCCTACATCAACTTGCCGTCAGGGTGAATTCTCACAGTAAGGACACAGCGTCCGGGTCTACACCCCAGAGGGCGACCCCGCGTAAATGAAGAGACTCCGTCGCCCCACCTGAGTTGCAACCACCGCTTTTATAAAGGAGAAGTAAAAAAATGAGACAAGAGAAACACATGCCCCCTTCCTAACCCTGCACCCGTCCAAAACACCCCTACACCCACCCTCCCACACCCACACCCACCCCACTCCGCATCAGCTTCTCTAAACACCGCTGGCCCCTAGGGGTCCACCCCCTTTGACTGGCTGCAATCAACGGCCCTTCAAGTAATCGGCGTGGCACCTACAGGCTCCAAAGGAATAAGTTGTAAGATTTGCAGATATTTCGGGCATGTCACTTCCCGCATGTCTTTGGACAATAGCTGCAAAAACGGATCCCAGAGCTTAGCATATTCAGAGCCCTTCCCATCTATACCCAAAGAGAGTCGTTCCATAGCAAGGGTGTGCCACAGTTGTTGGATCCAATCCCAGGGGTCAGCTAGTGCTGGAGAACCCCACCGTGCCAAAAGAACCTGCCTTGCAGCCAGCAAAGCCAATGCAATTTGTCTGCCCCTGAGTGAGCGCAATGGGAAAAATTTAGGATGGGGAAGCCCCAGCAACGTATGTTCAGGCAGCCGTGGAAGTGTATTATGGAAAGCAGTATCTAGCTCGTCAAGGACTGTGGCCCAGTAACGTTCCAACTTCGGGCAGCGCCATAGCAAATGAATCAGAGTCCCGACATCCCACATCCCCTCCAACAGAGGTCTGACTTCGCAGTATCCCACACCTTGATGCGCGCAGGGATATAATACCAATATGTTGCTGTTTTGTAAGCTGATTCAGTCCCTGCAGAGTTAGAAGTCGTGTGGTGCGCCCTATAGAACACATGCTCCCATTCTTTGGCCGTCAGAGGATGCCCTAACTCCATTTCCCTTTTGTGCAAAGGTATCTACCCAGGCAGACAAATAGGACTGAAAACTGGCTATTGAGAAAAACACATATTCATGAGCAACTCATTAAAACAAGCAATGGACTGAAATGATATCAAAAGGGTTGATTTTTAATATAATTAAAAAGGATATGTGGATACATATGATTCAATAAAAAGATAATTACATGATGTGGATAAACATGACTTATTCGAACAATAGATCACAAACAAACATGTAAATATTCATAAAAAGTTGAATAGAAGGCTTTTTCTTAAAAAATAATTTCTCTAGTACAGAAAGTATCTAAGGCTTAGATACTTTCTGTACTAGAGAAATTATTTTTTAAGAAAAAGCCTTCTATTCAACTTTTTATGAATATTTACATGTTTGTTTGTGATCTATTGTTCGAATAAGTCATGTTTATCCACATCATGTAATTATCTTTTTATTGAATCATATGTATCCACATATCCTTTTTAATTATATTAAAAATCAACCCTTTTGATATCATTTCAGTCCATTGCTTGTTTTAATGAGTTGCTCATGAATATGTGTTTTTCTCAATAGCCAGTTTTCAGTCCTATTTGTCTGCCTGGGTAGATACCTTTGCACAAAACTGTTTTCCCTGACCCAGGAGTACGATCCAAATCAGGGGGTCCTTGTTACCTACAAATCTAACTCCATTTCCCAACAGACTTGCGCTTTTGTACGTTGCTTCCGTGAGCAGCGCAAAATCATCGCGTAAAGCTCCGAAATGAGGCTCCGGTCATCTTTTTTGCATACCATCCAGCGTTCAAAGGTCGTTAGCGGTCGTGACATGAGGGCTACATTGGCCGGCTGGGTCACCCAGTGCGCTACCTGCGCGTGGTGGAATGCGTCTCCTTCGTGCAATTGAACGTACTCTGTACGCAATGTGGTAAACGGGATCAGACCGTCCAGGTCGAGGAGCAAGCCCACACTTTTGCAGCCTTCCTTTCGCCAGCAATGGAAGACCGGTGATGCGCAGCTCGGCGGAAAGTCGGGATTGTCTACTATGGGTAAGTCCACATGAGGTCGCACACTGCTCGTCCCATCAGCGTGTGACCCCGGAGCATGATGGTCGATGTAGTCAGGTATCAGCGGGTGCGCTTTTACCCGGGTCTTGAGTCTTCAAGGTATTCACTTGGTGTGCTTGCCATCCCAGGACACGTGTTTCGCGTTCATTAACGCTCATCAGCAGGGATTAGGTGTGTGCACGGGGTTGCTGCATGGGCTGCCGAAAGTGTTCATAGGTCCAGATACCTTTTAAGGCGCGCAGATGCGTTATCTCGAGGTCGTCACCTCACCCCGGCTCAAGGGAGCCTGTATAAGTAGTAAGTCCACATGAGGTCGCACACTGCTCGTTCCATCAGCGTGTGACCCCGGAGCATGATGGTCGATGTAGTCAGGTATCAGCGGGTGCGCTTTTACCCGGGTCTTGAGTCTTCAAGGTATTCACATGGTGTGCTTGCCATCCCTGGACACGTGTTTCGCGTTCATTAACGCTCATCAGCAGGGATTAGGCGTGTGCACGGAGTTGCTGCATGGGCTGCCGAAAGTGTTCATAGGTCCAGATACCTTTTAAGGCGCGCAGATGCGTTATCTCGAGGTCGTCATCTCACACCGGCTCAAGGGAGCCTGTATAAATAGTAAGTCCACATGAGGTCGCACACTGCTCGTCCCATCAGCGTGTGACCCCGGAACATGATGGTCGATGTAGTCAGGTATCAGCGGGTGCGCTTTTACCCGGGTCTTGAGTCTTCAAGGTATTCACTTGGTGTGCTTGCCATCCCTGGACACGTGTTTCTCGTTCATTAACGCTCATCAGCAGGGATTAGGGGTGTGCACGGGGTTGCTGCATGGGCTGCCGAAAGTGTTCATAGATCCAGATACCTTTTAAGGCGCGCAGATGCATTATCTCGAGGTCGTCACCTCACACCGGCTCAAGGGAGCCTGTTTAAATAGTAAGTCCACATGAGGTCGCACGCTGCTCATCCCATCAGCGTGTGACCCCGGAGCATGATGGTCGATGTAGTCAGGTATCAGCGGGTGCGCTTTTCCCCGGGTCTTGAGTCTTCAAGGTATTCACTTGGTGTGCTTGCCATCCCAGGACACGTGTTTCGCGTTCATTAACGCTCATCAGCAGGGATTAGGCGTGTGCACGGGGTTGCTGCATGGGCTGCATGGGCTGCCTTGAGCTGGTGTGAGGTGATGACCTTGAGATAACGCATCTGCGCGCCTTAAAAGGTATCTGGACCTATGAACACTTTCGGCTGCCATTGCAGCAACCCCGTGCACACGCCTAATCCCTGCTGATGAGCGTTAATGAACGCGATACACGTGTCCAGGGATGGCAAGCACACCAAGTGAATACCTTGAAGACTCAAGACCCGGGTAAAAGCGCACCCGCTGATACCTGACTACATCGACCATCATGCTCCGGGGTCACACGCTGATGGGACGAGCAGTGTGCGACCTCATGTGGACTTACTATTTATACAGGCTCCCTTGAACCGGTGTGAGGTGACGACCTCGAGATAACGCATCTGCGCGCCATAAAAGGTATCTGGACCTATGAACACTTTCGGCAGCCCATGCAGCAACCCCGTGCACACGCCTAATCCCTGCTGATGAGCGTTAATGAACGCGAAACACGTGTCCAGGGATGGCAAGCACACCAAGTGAATACCTTGAAGACTCTAGACCCGGGTAAAAGCGCACCCGCTGATACCTGACTACATCGACCATCATGCTCCGGGGTCACACGCTGATGGGACGAGCAGTGTGCGTCCTCATGTGGACTTATTGTCTACTTTGGGTGTCATTGGGGAGGGGAAGGAAGTCCAGCCCTTACGCAGCGCCAGCTGGTCCCAAGCTTTCAGCGTCAGGGAGGTCACTGGGGAGGAATACAGTCCCCATGCTCTATGCTTGCACGGCAGCCATAACTCTCGCCAGATATTACGCCCGGCCACCGTCTGGTCCATAAAGTTCCAGTGTTTATTGAACAGAGGTCTATTCCACTCTACTATGTACCGAAGACAGGACGCCTGGAAATATGCTGCAAGCAGAGGGAAGCCCAGACCACCAGCCGCCTTCGGGGTAATAGTCACTGTAAACGCAAAGCACGGCCTCTTGTTGTTCCATAAGAACTTGTTAAGCAGACCCTGAAGCCTCTACAACATTCCCAGCGGCGGCTCAAGGGTAACATCTGAAACAGATAGAGTATACGGGAAGGACAGTCATTTTGATTGCAGCCAATCTCCCAAACCAAGCCAATTTAAGGCAGAACCAGTCAGAGAGGGCCTTTGTAACATGCTCAGTTAGAAAGTCATAGTTTAAGGATAGTGTTTCAGCTAGGGAAGGGGCTAGTCGTACACCCAAGTTCGTGATATCTGATTGTACCCACTGGAAGGTAAAGTCCCTCTGCAGGTCCACTATATCACCATCCGGGACCGAGATGTTGAGAATTTGCGAGTTAGAAAAATTAACTTTAAACCCCGCCACTTTTTGGAAAGCAAGGTGCTCCGCGGACAGACACCGCAAAGAGGAGTGGGGATTAGTCAGAGCCAAGATGACATCGTAGGCATACAGACTGACTTTATGGACGTCAGCTCCGAAACGTATCCCTGATATATCGGCATGAGACCGAACGCGCTGGGCAAAAGGCTCCATATAGAGCGCAAATAGTAATGGGGAGAGGGGACACCCCTGCCGCGTCCCCCTAGTGATGGGAAAGGAGGCAGACCGACACCCATTCACCCGCACCACCGCTGTGGGAGCTGAATAGAAGTTTATCAAAGGAAAAAGGGGACACTTGTAACCCTTTTAAAACCGTTGGTTTCGGAAAAAGTGATTGGAAACCCTCAAAGAAAACAATGTAAATTGGGGAGTGCGGTATATGTGTTTCATCCGCCCCACATTGAAGTCATGGCAGTTATCATTGGGTATTCCAAAAGGTGATAGGTGCCGACCTCAACCAGAGGTACCTCCGGTCTCAAAGTGCAGTGTCAGAGATAGAGGATTTAATCCCACAAAAAGGTGTACAAAACAAACTTTACAAAAAAGGAAAAAATCTTTAAAATAGGAGGAAAAAGCACCCAAAAAGTTTAATGGGGGTGAGCTCCCTCACATTAAAATGTGTTCATACTTGAAAAGATCGAGTTACTAGATCTATTGGTATTGATAAATTGTCGACATGTTTCAGCTCCTTTGGCCCTAGGGGTCTATGGAGCTTTCGTCAGGACTAACAAACGTGTACTAATACTCACACGATTTGTGCGGTATTCTTCAATTGGTCAGTCTTTACCAATCGTGATGCTAGGATCAGCGTTTTCTGAAAGAAAGTGATAAATAGACATACAACAAATCGTAGTAGTCAGAACAATCTGGTTGTACTGCAGGGATACATTGTCTGCATGGTCTGTTTTTTGTTTTGTGTGGGACAATAATTATTTTATAACATTTTATAACATTTTGTCATCAACTTTTTTTACTAAGCTTTTGTGTATTTGGTTGGATTAAAGGACTGTGAGAAAACGACATTTGGACAATGGCAGTGACACAGTACAGGGCTATTGGGAAAACAGGGCCCTCTGTGCCATGATCGGACTTTTTTATCAAGATCATGATCGAATACTGTGTCATGTTAATTCCATGTCTCGCTATAACATTGCGGCAATATTAAAAAAGCGAGAAAAGATCTCAAGACACAGCGCTGCGCGCATATAGAGAAATGGCGGTTATTTTGTATCTACCCCCGAATGGTAACAAGACATTTGCATGGTAGTAATCGTTTTGCTTAGTGTATGGGTATAAGGTTAAGTATCTCGTGTCCCAGTTGTATTTACCAAGCGTATCAGTTTGAGAAAGTTAGTTCAAGAGAACACGCTATATTTTGGTTACGTTGTTCTCAAAGACAATAGGAGGCAAGTAAAGTTGGTCCTACCTGTGTTATAGGAACGCTAGTCTCCAACGGGGTTACCGCTATTTAAAGCGCAGTGCTGGATTGAGAAGGAAACCCAAATCAGAATAAACAGCGGCTCGAGCACCTTACCGGGGAAAGTTTGCAAAGTGTAGACTCCATTACCCGCGGCGAGGTTGTTCCTCAGACTTGTGCTGGCTCTGCCCCCGGATGTCACTGGGGCGTCAGAGGCTCCGTTTTTTTAAAGGTACAGGCCTTGTTTCATGGTCCATTTCTTAAAGGAACCGTGGTATGATAAAAAATTCCACTTACTGATTAGTCTTTGTGAATGGGTTACTTTTGAGTAAAAGGAAAAGAGGAAAAAAGGGGGATCTCAGATGTAAACCTCCTGAAGTGCTGGTTAATGAAAGTTGTAAAGTGTAGAATTAATTCCACAAGCTGTCCCGTGGCACCAGTTTGCCAAAAAATGAAATGAAATACCAGCGAATTGTTGTGAATCTCGGTGCTTTGTGGAATTAATTCTACACTTTACAACTTTCATTAACCAGCACTTCAGGAGGTTTACATCTGAGATCCCCCTTTTTTCCTCTTTTCCTTTTACTCAAAAGTAACCCATTCACAAAGACTAATCAGTAAGTGGAATTTTTTATCATACCACGGTTCCTTTAAGAAATGGACCATGAAACAAGGCCTGTACCTTTAAAAAAACGGAGCCTCTGACGCCCCAGTGACATCCGGGGGCAGAGCCAGCACAAGTCTGAGGAACAACCTCGCCGCGGGTAATGGAGTCTACACTTTGCAAACTTTCCCCGGTAAGGTGCTCGAGCCGCTGTTTATTCTGATTTGGGTTTCCTTCTCAATCCAGCACTGCGCTTTAAATAGCGGTAACCCCGTTGGAGACTAGCGTTCCTATAACACAGGTAGGACCAACTTTACTTGCCTCCTATTGTCTTTGAGAACAACGTAACCAAAATATAGCGTGTTCTCTTGAACTAACTTTCTCAAACTGATACGCTTGGTAAATACAACTGGGACACGAGATACTTAACCTTATACCCATACACTAAGCAAAACGATTACTACCATGCAAATGTCTTGTTACCATTCGGGGGTAGATACAAAATAACCGCCATTTCTCTATATGCGCGCAGCGCTGTGTCTTGAGATCTTTTCTCGCTTTTTTAATATTGCCGCAATGTTATAGCGAGACATGGAATTAACATGACACAGTATTCGATCATGATCTGTGATGTATTCCTATAGGTTCTGAATCGATCCCCCTATTCCTGACCCTATTCTGGTTAACAAACCAACAAGTTAACTAGCAGTCAGCCCATGAGGCAGCAAACCCCCATGATGCAGATACCGTTATCTGACGAAGCCACACTACGGCACAGGAACGTGTTATCTGATTAGGTCATAACGCTTGCGATCTAATTAGACAAGCGATATTCCTCCAGCCCCTGATAAGGCATACGGAGTTCTCATAACAAATCACACCTATGACAGACCTGGGAAAAACCCTGCGGCCATTGTTTTGATTTCACCGAGAACTTCAGCAAAAGAATGTGCTAACGACCTGGTCGTATGACATCCTTATTGACGTATCTATGTCCATCCTTACGTCAATCTCGGCACCTTAAAGGTATAAATATTACCGATATTGCCCTATGCAAACACACGCGGTGGTGACGAGATGGAGCAGCCATACTTGCCGAAGCCCAGAGCAGAGCAGGCCCCGCTGGCGCAGCCCCGCCTTCCTGGCGCGCTGAGAGCAGCTGCTTTCTCCTGCCGAGAAATCCAGCACCGGCGTTTCCGGGTAGCCCTCGCAGGCAGCCTAGAATATCGAGACCAGAGACGAGAGATACCATCACTCATTCATCCTAACTTCCAGGTACAGAACTGAATAACCCCTCGCAGAGAATTCTTTAGTCAGTCACTTGGCAAAAACAAACTTAACTTAAACTGTAACTTTCTATTCCCGCCCACGTATTAGGCTTAGGTCAGGTACACGGGGTAGGCGTATCTAGAAACACCAGTTGAGTACGTTTAGTCAAATGTATATGTGTATGTAATATATTTTATTCATTTAAACCTTCATATGGCTTAGAAACCATATCAATGTTTTACAGTATTATTTTATACTTCTGCTTCTAATGTATGCACTTTACTTAACTATAAGTATTGCAATAATATCGATCCATTTCTCTTGTACGAGAAAAGAGACTGATCAATAAATAACATCTTTTATTGAACATGCCCGTCTCTTCCTTTTCTCTACATTCTGATGAGACTAAGAATGCACGTACTGACTGAGTAAAATAAATTCCCTTTTGTTCACACGACTCTCGAGATACACTCTTGATTAGGGGAGAGCAAAGTTGTCATGTTCTATGGTTGTCAGAAACTAAATCCCTTCTTGTCTAATCAGGGAAGTTAATTCCTTCCTGAACATTCGAGAAAGTTTCTAGTAAACTCTGAGCTAGCTGGCAAACCCAAAACTTTAAGTCTAATATCGACAGTAGTAGACCTAGTTAACGTCTGGTCTAGGCCTATACTATTGAAGGTATTATTCCAATGCGCAGAGCCTATTGGGATAATAGGAACTACACTACATGGCACCCAACGTGTCTGGAAAGGGCGATAAAACTAACGTAAGACATTTAGAGTAACTCAGTCGTGCTTTCTCACTCAGACCCCTTTTCCCATAATACTCCAAAGACGTCTGGAGTGGGTGAAAGGTTATATCCGCCAGACCTCGCAGGAGGGAACTCCTATGTATGGTTCTTGGTTTAGTCAACGTTGAAGGATACACTGTTCCAAAATATTGTGCATCTAATCTTTGTTTCCATAAGAAACCTGATCTGCAAACAAACAAAATAACCATCCTGTCAGTAAAATGGGAGACAGTGATGAAGAAAGAGAGGCAGTTAGATTAGCAGCTGACATAGCAGAAGCTGATACTGCACTACAAAATGCAGACCCGGAGATAATACTCATCCCGGTCATCAAAAGGAAATCTATAACCTTAAAACTTATAGAAAATGGACTGACACCTAGAGGTGGTACAGTCATATTCGTAATTGAGGCACATGAATATCGGCAGACAGAGGTATACTATTCATGGATACATTTTCCAGCAGCAAATGCTGTAACAAAGTACTTCCACTATTACAAAATAGAGGAACCTCCTGAAACGTACACTCCTTTCGAGGAGGTGGAAGTACCACTCAAATTTCAAGAGCACATGCTCTTATTTGATGGCGCCCTAAAACATAATAATCACATCACCAGGCTCGGTCCTTTAAGTAGACCAGGAGCAACGTGGCCGGTCCTAGCCGGATACACACCACATCCAGACATCGATGGGATGTCTGCAGCAAACCTTTTAACACAGCTAAAACAACTAATAAAAATACACAGACAATTAGTCCAGTATGTGATGCGGACTTCAACAATTCAACCAGCGATTAAAATTCCACAGCTGACCCCTCACCAGGGGAACACAAATAAAATTACACCACAGAACATACAGCCTGACTAGGTAAAGTACCGGCTAAACGGGAACAAATACCATTCTGGTTGGCACAGAAAATCACCCAAATAGAGGCGGTGTTTCCTGACACCACCCCATTAGAAAAACACAGGATTCTGACTATCTGTCTTCCAATGGGAATCGCACCACACATTGAGGACTGTGACACTTGGGGTACAGTCTTTGCTTCCATCTACACAAAAACGCACGGTGCTCCATCCATTTCGGTAATACCAGATGTGCTAAAACAAATTCAAGACGAATATGGTCCAGAACCCGCTTTAACTCTTGGTATGAAATTACTAAAAGACTTAAAGCAGGTCTCAGCTATATTATTAGCCAACATAAAGGGAGAAGCAGCAAACGTGGCGATCCGCCAGAGGTTAAAGGAGACAGATATAGCAGACCAACCAGCTGAAATTGCAAGTATCATTGAAAAATCCTATCAGGAACTAGGTAGAGATAGTTTAGGTGGAATACCAGTAAAACCACAACTGATTGAAAGTCCTGAAAAAATATTTTTTAATAATAATTCAACATCACAGAAAAAGAGCTGGGATGGAAACAAACAATCCAATCCTAAAGAAAAGAAATTCCAGTCCAGAGGAAGGTCTCCTAGGCGAAGAGAAAAATCTCCGAACCAAAGACACAGGTCACCCCAGAGTGACCCCTCTGGGAAAAGATATAACCTTAGAAATAGGGATAATATAAAAAAGCCTGATAGATATCAAGACATTGATACACGTCCCTCTCAATCTATTCAGACTTCCTCGCAGAAATCGGAAAGAAGAGGACGATCAGAACAAAGAGAAGAGCACGCCAAGTCCAAAGACAAGGAACCTGCTCAGCTAAAAAAGAAATTACAATTTCCCAAAAAAAAGGTAGCCAGTATCAAGGTAGTTAACAATGCCGAGAATACTGAGGACACAACTGAAAAACGGAGAATGGGCTCAGACAATGCTAGACAGCGCAGCAGAAGTGAGCATAGCTCGCAAAGTCCTTATGAATCATCTGGAGACAGTGGACACGAATGAATATCTTCAAGTGGAAACTGCAGACACCAGAGTTAGCAAACCTCACAAAATATACGAAATAACATTACGTATAGAGGGAGATAAGACTAGAAAAATAAGGGGACTATTTTGGGATAATCTATCCAAGGGCTATGACATCCTTCTAGCTGAAAAAGACTGGCCACCAGAGTTTGTCAGGGAGTGCCCTCATGGCGAAGAAATAATTATGCCTGCCTTCTCAAATCACATCCCAATTCATAAAAAATATACACTTGCTAGAAAGTGGGCAGTAGCTCTAGCTCCTGCTTTATATAACAATCACGTAGGATGGGATGAGGACTCTCCTCCTCACAAAATCCAGTTAAAATCACAACCTACTGCACAAAGGCAGTACCCAATTAAGCAAGAAGCTAAAAAACAGGTAAAAGAAATTCTAGATCAGCTAGAATACCAGGGGGTGATTGAAACTTGCACCTCACAAATGAACAACCCTTTGTTTCCGGTCTCCAAACCAGACAATTCATATCGTCTAGTTTTGGATTACCGACACCTTAACTCATGTTGCAAAACTTTTGCAGTGCAAAACTCGCATAGTGCTGCACTAATGAATAACATAGTGCGCAAAAAATACAAAACAACATTAGACATCTCTAATGGATTCTTTTGTCAAAATATAGCACCAGAGAGCAGATATTTGTCTGCGTTCTCAATAAATGGGACTCAAAAACAATTCTGTCGGTTAGCCCAGGGGTACAAGAACAGCCCGGGAGTATTCTCAGCGAGAGTAACAGAATTACTACAAATATATGACGACGAAGCATTATCTTATGTCGACGACATATACTTAACAGATGATGACTTGGAGACTCACTTGAAGAGAGTGAACACCATAATACTTGGGTTCGCAGCAGAGGGTTACAAATTCAACTTTAAAAAATCCAGAATTGCCCATCTGACAGTCCTGTTCTTAGGATATGAATTATCAAGTGAAGGCAAAAGCCTGGCTGACAATTTTCTAGAAAAATGTGCCGTACTCCAAGCACCTAGAACACTAAAAAACCTACAGTCAATTCTAGGCTTCCTAAATTTCGGAAGAACATACATTGCAAATTACGCAGAAAGGGTCAAACCCCTTTATGATCTAATAAAACCAGATTTTAAAAGAACCAATTGGACTCAAATACACACAGAAATTTTGAGATCCTTACAAACAGACATGCTAATTAAAACAAAATTAGAAACACGTGATAACACACGCAATCTTGTGATTCGAGTCATCCCAGGGAGATGCGGATTCACATACCTGACCTCTAATGAGGGAGAAAAGGTACCAATTGCATTCAAATCACACTTGTACACAGAAGCTGAAAAGAAATTCAGCATTGAAGAAAAAATTGTTCATGCAGTTCAAACCGCAATAGCTAGAGAAAAAGATCAAGCTGACGGTAGACACATCACAGTCAGAACAGCTGAATCAGCCTTTGAGGCATTAACAACACCGTGTAATTTACCAACAACAACATTGAATCCGGAATGGATACAATGGGTGAATTCAATCACGACGGACAAAGTGTACTACTACTTTGATCCAGAACTAGAGGAATTAAAAAATCTAGACTATGAAAAAACATTCCCTCTGCCAATCGACATTCTGCCCTTACGACACTACGCTTGTGTAATCTATACAGACGGACATGCTCAACCCTCCGTTTGGGGAGAATACGCATACAACCCCACATGTGAGATTACAAAAGAAGTGTGGCGCGGAGGTAAACTAAAACCTCTATTAACAAAAACACACTCAGTAGAAACTAATTCAGAACAACAGACTGAAATAATGGCATTGAAAATGGCGCTAGATAATGCGGATCGCGAATTCCCGACACTTATAGTGTCAGATTCATATTACTGCGTCAAATCATATAATAAGGATTTGCAGACATGGATTCAAAACGGTTACAAAGATGACACAGATGCACCAATAAAGCAGAAAATGCTCTGGGAACAAATAGCTCTTTTACAAAAAGAACTACCAAAGACTCACGTGACACATTCACTGAGTCATCAGCGTGACGGCGTTTACGTTGCAGGGAATTCATTGGCTGACACAGCCACAGCGGTAGCAACCAATTCGGCTTCCGTAGTTCGAAAAAAGCGTACAGTGAAGTATATTGACGGTGAAACAGTGCTGGCGGTGAAAACGTCATCAAAAGGCGACTGCTCAGCGTTACCGATCAACTATCCACTCAATTATACATACATAATCGATGCAAACTCCGTCCCTTTTGCTCGAATCCCTGGAGTGGGGGATAGAGTGATTCCAAACATGGACAGGAGAAACTTGTTAATCGCAGACGCACATATGGGCGAGGGTCTCAGACACCTCAAACTAAAAGATTCTCTGGAAGAATTACAATCAAGGTACTGGTGGCCAGGCATGAGCCTGCATCATACCATGTTTGTGAAAAACTGCCCAAACTGCAACAGAAATCGCAGTGGGGAGAGAAACCGTGTAATACCTCGTCGTTTCACTCCAGAAATAATCAAGAGTAAAAAAAGCAAGGCTTGCGATTAACATATACAGGCTAGTTTCCACTTATAATGTAGATCACCAGCACTCGGCTGACGTCTGGACTGTTATACAAAGATTTGCGAGTCTAAATGGCATATACGCTAAGAGCATGCTACGTTTGACCATTGTTTTCACTCTAGCCCTCCAGCCTGAGGGGAAACATGGCCAAATGAGCATAGCACAGCGGGAATCTTCTCACTTCCTTCCTGAGGGATACGGGATGGTGTAAAGAAAAAACCAAGGCATAAAGCAATCTATAACGGAAAGGATATTAGGTTCGGGAGCTGGGTGGGTCAAACATCTAATAAGTGTCCAACGTAGTCTAAATAACTTGCCAAGAAATTCTCTGAAGGGATTCAGTCCGTACGAATTATTATTTGGAACTAGGATGCTAATCTCTGACCTTGACAGTCAAACTTCAGTGGTGAAGGAAAAAAGCTTTGATATCAAAGACCGTTTGGCTATTTTGCAGGACTTAAATGAAACAAGAAAAGACCTGAGCAACATAAAGTTGAAACAACAGCCAACAACCACTGAAGAACCACCACCTGTCCCAGCAAGACCTGTCTCGATTCCAAAAGTCGGGGATCTAGTCAGAGAAAATATCGCGGTAAAGAAGGAATTTGGGCCTTCTTACAGAAAAGCAGTTCCTGTCTTGTCTGTCAACGGGACAAGAGCAGTTGTACTACCGCCACTTGCTGGTAAAAAGGAGAACCGAGTTGTATCCATCGACCTGGTAAAACCACAATCATGTGGCCGATAACAAATAGTAGGCCAAGTGGACTCCCAATAAGTAGCAGAACACCAAGGTTTGCTACCAGTACAGAGGTTCTAACAAAGAGGTTAATCACTTTCGAAACGCCTACAGAAGAACAACAAGGACTATGCAACAATGCAATGGAACTTAGACCTCTGAAAACCCAAATAAAAACATTTAGCAGAGACACACCAACCTATAATGAAGTACCAAATGATAATGCAAGAAACAGTAATCCTGAAGCAATTGGAACTATTGACAGAACTGCATCCGGCTACTTCATAAACTTCGATGATTCCTCTGAAGGCTTCACTGAATCAAAGACACAGCCATCATCAAGAACCTTTAAAGATAAAGCTAAAGAACTTTTGAAACAACTGAAAGAAACATATCTGATTTCTCCATGGATCGAATTTTGGGTGGGTTTTGGTGCATTTATCCTCATACTTTGGCTCGTCATGGTACTAACTTTGGGACGCTTCATTGAGGGAAAATATGCTAAAATGGACACAGCAAGTCAGAAAATCAACTTGATCCTCAAACTACACACATCTTCACATGTCGAGAAAAGAGAACTTTCTTCAGTCAACTTCACAGCCAATCCTATACCGGGTGGGGTAGCATGGGACAACACAGACTACGAAATATATGGTCCGGTTGAAATCCTGAAATATCCACACCAAATTAAGATCTCATTGAGTGACTTTGTAAAACCGAGCTCATTTGCTGATGATTGGGACTTCGAAAGCATTAATAATATGATGTCTGACTTAGTAATGTCTGCTAAATTTACCAAACATGATTATTTGCAGGGTTCTACAAATTATGGTAGTATGTACTGTTATAACCACTATGGTAACCATTTTCTACATAGATCTGCACAACCTAGAAATGTTTTAAATTACAATCAATGGGAACATTGTGCAACCCTTTCAAAAGGAAGCTCAAGAACCGTTTACGACAAATATTCATACTTTTCAGGTTTTAACTTAAGTAATGCTGAAACATTTTATTTCAAATTGTCAAATAAGACAGGGATGAAGACCATGATAACAAACACTAAATTGATATATTCGGACTCATTTTTTGAACAAATGAATACTTTTGGTTTTGATTATTGGGACAAAAATGTTGAATTGAAAAGTGTTTGAGGCACAAAAGAATGGCAAGTACAGGGTATAGAATCTTTGTTTAGAGCCTGCATGATCCCAGAACAAATTATATTTTTAAATGACACTGTTCAACAAACTACCTGTCTTGGCCTAGCCAAAATCAAAGACTTAAATAAACCGTCTATTCCAAAACCAACAATGAACAGCAATAGTTCTACAGAAGAAGAGATAGACGTAAATTATGTATTAAACCAAAACAGAACACATCCAGATTGGAAACAGTGGTTGATCTGGCCCACAGATACTAATAACTGTCAAGACAGATTCCTGAACAAAACACAGGGGTTCAAAATGACCAGGCCAGACCCTAGATATCCTCAAAGACATCACCCAGGGATAATAACCACCTACAGTGTGGGCAAATTATGCCTTCAATGGCTACAAACTTCCACACTGGCAGAAATTAAGCAACACCTAACTTTACTTACTGATGGTGCTGACTTGCGTGATTTCACTATGGGACCACGCAAACAGCGTCAAAAGCGTTTCATAGCAGCCTCTGTATATGCAGCATACAATGAGGCCTGGAAGGTTACTCAAATTGAAACAGCAGAGAGAATACGGGAAATTGACCGTATTAATTTGGAAAAATCACTTTCTGTAGTGGACAATGGGTTAATGACTCTGTCCTCCAGAATTTTTATTTGGACAGCATTGTGTCTTCAGCAATCGACATATTATCGCAAGACTTACTGTTGCTACAACACGGTCAGTCTCAATTGCGTTCTATTGTACAGCTTGGCTGGACGTTACAAAATCTGCGTTCAGGCTATGTGCCTTGGCGTTTAATCAACACAACGTCACTATTCCATATCTTTAACCTTACTGATAGACAAATCAGTATGGCCCAAAAGGGAGCTGATTATACAATCCTGAGCATTGAGAAACTTGAGAGATTACCAGTGACAATGTCAGAACGATCTGTCAGTGAATGGATAATACATGGGATAATAAATATTCCAATATCAACCTTCAGGTTTCAATACTGCCAAAAATATATACAGGCTGGCATGTACGAAAAATTGGGAAAAGGGTACATAAAAACAACATGGAACCTGCCCTATTCACATGCATGTGTCAGTAATAAAGGACAGAAAGTGTTTCTTAGTGGCAATAATTGTGCAATGTCACTAAGCGGTACACTTCTGTGTAACGGAATTAGTTTGCATGGAGCCTGTGAAGGGAACTCAAATAACCTTTCATGTCACCAGCAAGGCGCACCTGCAACAAAGATTGAACCATTCTTTCAAAGACTCTATAATGGGAGTTACATTCTAATTGTAGATCGCAGATGTTGTAGTCTTATGCCCGGGACTCCTTATCTCGTAACTACGACTGCGAAGGTCAAGTGCTGTGGACACTCATTGTTCCCCAGCTCCTTTCCAGACAGGGTGGCAAGGGCATGGCCCAACTTGAAAATGACTTCTATTCGAATAGATACTTTAAGCAGAATGAAAACAGTGCTTCTTCAGACGCCGACAAGGCTCACGTCATCAAGAGAAACGTATGATCTCCAAGTCGCAAGGACGACTGCAGAGATACATTCATTGCTATCAACTAATTCCCCCATACATTTCGCAGAAATCCTGAATGAAATCTTAAATATTTCTGATACCAGCGGAGTCTCAAAAGTATTTAAGACAGTATTTTCGATGGCATTAACACCATTCAAAGCCATACTGGGTATTTTTCCAGATTTCGTCCATTTGATTTTTGGCGGACTTCCCCTCATTTTAGGACTGATTGAAGGAATCCTATTCCTAGTCCTTATATTTCGTTATGGCAAACCATGTCACAGACAGAACACCTGCGACAAGGGAAGAAACAATCCTAGCCATTGGATACCGGGACCGGATATCAAAAATCCTGGGACTATCCCGGCTTAGAGACCTGAACATGACTTGGATTCTATCATTTCGACCAATGTGGCAACGATGTGTTTTACCTGTATTAAGGTGCCTGCTATGCGGAGAAGAATGCGTGTTAGACACCTGTCTGACGCTACAATCGGATGCGCCAATGGATGCAGAGACATTGTTGAGTCCAATCAAGGCTCACGCTTTGTGCTGCCCTCAAAGGCTACCAATCCTGATGACGGCATTCGTGGAAGCTTCACCACTACGATTAAGGGGTAGTGAAGTTCAAGATGAAAGCAGCATTGATCAGGTACGACCTTCTGTCAGCAATCCAAATCAGAATGTCAATGGAGACAATCATGCGCACAAATGCATGGTTACACCTATTTCCGAATTAGTGGAACTCTCCCAGGAACCTGTTGACAACTTTTTCGAGAGTCAATGGCCCACATGCATCAAGCATTTTTGACGTCGCAAACGGTGCGATTACTTAAAATCGGCCGTTTGCGAATGCAAAAGTGCTTTTTGGGATGCATGAAGCAATTTTAGAATTCGTAACATTGTTGCAAGTTCTAAAATTGCAGGTGCTTTTAAGAAGTCGCAGATGTGCGATTTCTTAAAAGCAATGCATCATTACTTTCACAAGTGCAAAGTCGCAATTAGGGTGCCAAATTTACCGAGTGGTTGAACCACTCGGTAAATTTGGAAAAATTGTTTAAAATGCTGCAAATGGTTTTTTTTCTACATTCATGTTTCACACACACATGTCCTTAGGACATGTGTGTGTGAAACATGATGCGAAAAATACATTTCAGGGGTGCATGGGGGGGTCCTTTGGACCCCCCCCCTGCACCCATGAAATTTTCAAAGTGCCACTCGCAATTTGCTGATGCCTTCCCATTGACTCCTATGGGCCTTTTGGCCCATAGGAATCAATAGGAATTGCGAAAATGCACTTAAGAATTCGGTATTCATTTGGGATTCAGTAAAAATTGCGATTTTTACCGAATCCCAAATGAATACCGAAAACAATGATGCATAGCATTTTGCACTTCTTAATTTGCGATTCCTTATTTTTCGCAAATTAGGAAGTGCAAAATGTAACAATGATGCATGTGGGCCTAAATGATATGATGTTCTCACCAGAGCAGAAATAGAGACTTTTGAGCAAGCTCGTACACGGCGTTCCCTGAATTTGGCCTTCAACTAGAAAAGCAAAATACCATGAATAATTTTCCCTCCAGTTCACGGACAGCAATTTTTTTCAGCAGCCCCAAAATATTTTTTCGAATTTTTCGGGACACTATCTTCTGCTTAAAGTAAGAACTATTCTTAGAGAACTAAAATTTCTAATTTTAGATAGCTTATAGACATTAGCTGCCCGCTGGTATGTTCATAATTATTTTATTCTGTGATGGAATGGTCTCGAACCTTTTTTCTGTATTAAGAGCCATTTCATGTGTAAATTCTCATATACAGATTAGTGATAATGTATAGATATGCGTGATTACTTTAGCATTATTCTACAGCTTGAGTGCATATATTACATGTGACTGTTTTTTCCGTATATTTGATAATTTCAAAATGCATTTATGTATTTTGGGGTGGTAAGGTATACACGATACTCTACAGTATGTTTTACTATGCATAGATTAGTAAATATGACCATAGTTAGCGTGGAGTGGGTGTGATGTATTCCTATAGGTTCTGAATCGATCCCCCTATTCCTGACCCTATTCTGGTTAACAAACCAACAAGTTAACTAGCAGTCAGCCCATGAGGCAGCAAACCCCCATGATGCAGATACCGTTATCTGACGAAGCCACACTACGGCACAGGAACGTGTTATCTGATTAGGTCATAATGCTTGCGATCTAATTAGACAAGCGATATTCCTCCAGCCCCTGATAAGGCATACGGAGTTCTCATAACAAATCAAACCTATGACAGACCTGGGAAAAACCCTGCGGTCATTGTTTTGATTTCACCGAGAACTTCAGCAAAAGAATGTGCTAACGACCTGGTCGTATGACATCCTTATTGACGTATCTATGTCCATCCTTACGTCAATCTCGGCACCTTAAAGGTATAAATATTACCGATATTGCCCTATGCAAACACACGCGGTGGTGACGAGACAGAGCAGCCATACTTGCCGAAGCCCAGAGCAGAGCAAACCCCGCTGGCGCAGCCCCGCCTTCCTGACGCGCTGAGAGCAGCTGCTTTCTCCTGCCGAGAAATCCAGCACCGGCGTTTCCGGGTAGCCCTCGCAGGCAGCCTAGAATATTGAGACCAGAGACGAGAGATACCATCACTCATTCATCCTAACTTCCAGGTACAGAACTGAATAACCCCTCGCAGAGAATTCTTTAGTCAGTCACTTGGCAAAAACAAACTTAACTTAAACTGTAACTTTCTATTCCAGCCCACGTATTAGGCTTAGGTCAGGTACACGGGGTAGGCGTATCTAGAAACACCAGTTGAGTACGTTTAGTCAAATGTATATGTGTATGTAATATATTTTATTCATTTTAAACCTTCATATGGCTTAGAAACCATATCAATGTTTTTACAGTATTATTTTATACTTCTGCTTCTAATGTATGCACTTTACTTAACTATAAGTATTGCAATAATATCGATCCATTTCTCTTGTACGAGAAAAGAGACTGATCAATAAATAACATCTTTTATTGAACACGCCCGTCTCTTCCTTTTCTCTACATTCTGATGAGACTAAGAATGCACGTACTGACTGAGTAAAATAAATTGCCTTTTGTTCACACGACTCTCGAGATACACTCTTGATTAGGGGAGAGCAAAGTTGTCATGTTCTATGGTTGTCAGAAACTAAATCCCTTCTTGTCTAATCAGGGAAGTTAATTCCTTCCTGAACATTCGAGAAAGTTTCTAGTGAACTCTGAGCTAGCTGGAAAACCCAAAACTTTAAGTCTAATATCGACAGTAGTAGACCTAGTTAACGTCTGGTCTAGGCCTATACTATTGAAGGTATTATTCCAATGCGCAGAGCCTATTGGGATAATAGGAACTACACTACAGATCTTGATAAAAAAGTCCGATCATGGCACAGAGGGCCCTGTTTTCCCAATAGCCCTGTACTGTGTCACTGCCATTGTCCAAATGTCGTTTTCTCACAGTCCTTTAATCCAACCAAATGCACAAAAGCTTAGTAAAAAAAGTTGATGACAAAATGTTATAAAATGTTATAAAATAATTATTGTCCCACACAAAACAAAAAACAGACCATGCAGACAATGTATCCCTGCAGTACAACCAGATTGTTCTGACTACTACGATTTGTTGTATGTCTATTTATCACTTTCTTTCAGAAAACGCTGATCCTAGCATCACGATTGGTAAAGACTGACCAATTGAAGAATACCGCACAAATCGTGTGAGTATTAGTACACGTTTGTTAGTCCTGACGAAAGCTCCATAGACCCCTACGGCCAAAGGAGCTGAAACATGTCGACAATTTATCAATACCAATAGATCTAGTAACTCGATCTTTTCAAGTATGAACACATTTTAATGTGAGGGAGCTCACCCCCATTAAACTTTTTGGGTGCTTTTTCCTCCTATTTTAAAGATTTTTTCCTTTTTTGTAAAGTTTGTTTTGTACACCTTTTTGTGGGATTAAATCCTCTATCTCTGACACTGCACTTTGAGACCGGAGGTACCTCTGGTTGAGGTCGGCACCTATCACCTTTTGGAATACCCAATGATAACTGCCATGACTTCAATGTGGGGCGGATGAAACACATATACTGCACTCCCCAATTTACATTGTTTTCTTTGAGGGTTTCCAATCACTTTTTCCGAAACCAACGGTTTTAAAAGTGTTACAAGTGTCCCCTTTTTCCTTTGATAAACTTCTGATCTTACCCTGGGGAAAGAAAAGGGTACACAGCTTCCTCAACCCTCCCAGCTGATTTACTCACGGAGCTGAATAGAGGCACTGAATCCACCGCAGGAAGTTATCGCCTATACCGAAAGTCCTCAGCACCGCAAACATATAGCCCCAGTCAACACAGTTGAATGCTTTCTCCGCGTCGATAGAAAGCAGGAAGGCCTGCGTCCTAGAGCTGTGCACCAGATCCAAGAGGAGAAGCAGCCTATTTGTGTTATCACCCCCTGCCTAGTTGGAATGAACCCTGCTTGATCAGGGTCGATCACTCCGTCCATCAGAGGGCTAAGCCTCGCAGCCAACACTCCTGCAAACAACTTAGCATCAATGTTGAGGAGTGAGATCGGCCTATAAGAGCCGCATTCCGTAGGGTCCTTCCCTGGTTTGAGAATGACCGTTATGGCTGCTTCAGTCATGGATGGAGTTATCACAACTGTGTCGAGGAAGGAATTAAAAAGGCGAGTCAAGATGGGAGCCAGCTCCTTACAATACGTTTTATAAAATATATCCGAAAAACCGTCTGATCCAGGTGATTTAGCTAACTTCAGCCGCGCGATGGCCGATATAACCTCCTCTATTCGTATCTCCGAGTCCAGTGCTTCTGCCAATTCCCGATAGAGGGGCGTGATACCGGACAACGCTGGATACTCTCTTATGCTCTCAGGCGCCGTCTCCTCCTTCCTATAGAGCGTTTGATAAAAGTCGCGAAAGGTGCCAACAATGGCTGCGTCAGTGGTGTGGGCCTTCGCCCGCGGATCCTTGATTGCTTGAATAGTGTGTAGCTGCATACGCGCGTGCAGCCTGTGCGCCAGCATCCTACCCCCTTTGTCCCCGCATAGGTACAATTTATGTCACATGCGCAGTAAGGCATGTGCTGCTCTATCGAGGTCAAGGTGCTTGACCATACGCCTCTTCGTCTCCAGTTCTCTCCACACCCATGGGGCTCCCAATCTCTTGTGGATCGCATCCAAGCCACACACATCCCCCTCCAACTCCGCACATTTCTCCCTGCGCAGCCTTGAATACATTGCAGCGAGCGCTATAATACCTCCCTTCACAACTAACTTCAGAGCTTCCCAGGTCGAGGTCAGCAGAGTGTCCACCACCACATTGTCTGCTAGGTAGTGAGTGATAGTGTCCCGAATCTTCGCCACCACAGAGTCCGAGTGCAACATGGAGTCTCGAAGGCGCCAACCGGCTGATGGCGGCCGGGTACCACTGAATGAAACCACTACCGATATGAGCGCATGATCGGAAACGGAGCGCGGCGTGATGTCTGCAGCCGATAAGTGAGGCAGAAAAGAGGATGTGGCCAGGAAGTGATCGAGGTGCGCATACGTCTTGTGAGCAGCTGAATAGTAGGTGTAATCGCGATCTTGGGGGTGCTGGACGCGCCACACTTCATTGCAACCCACCCACTGACAGCCACTGTTTTCCTCCTGGTGACCAAGCGCCAGTTTGGTTTGACCGCTGCTCCGATCTATCTATCCCCCCCCCATCACAAGATTGAAATCCCCACCCACCAGAATCAGTGCATCTGGAGATGCCAGTACCTGCGCAAGGGCTGCACGCAGAAAGGATTCCTGCTGGATATTGAGAGCATAAATAGACCCTATCGTGAATAGCGACTCACCCCATTGAACCCGCACTGCCAGGAACCTCCCCCTGATGTTCACTACCTGGGAGAGCACTTTACAATGCATAGGGGCACTAAACAGCAGCGCAACCCCATGTTTCTTATTCGGGCCCGAGGACCAACGCTGCAGTGGAAAGCGCTTGTCTGTCATGCGCCGAACATCTTTAGAAAGGAGATGCGTTTCTTGTAAGAGGCCCACATCACCATCTACATTCTCCAAGAGGGACAGGATTGCAGCACGTTTCACTGGGCTGTTTAGCCCTCGAACATTAAGGCTCAGCACTTTCAGGTCTCTGGCCATCCTACACTAGGAAAAAGAACAGAGCTAACTCCCATTGCTGTGTCTAGGCCAACAAAGTACAACAGAATCGGGACAAGCTTTCGGAAATCTCCCCCGGTATCCCTGGGAATTGAGGCAGAACCCCAAGACCCCAACCATGACCCCAACTAGCTGATGCGGAGCCCCCAAAACCACCCCAACTCCCCCACCCTCACTCCCCCCCTCCCCCAGACAAGGAAAACCCCAAAAACACAGGACCCAACAATACAGGAAAAAGAAGTAAACGATAGTCCGTTAAACAGGACCCAAGAGCAGGGGAACATGGCGCCAACCAACCTTTTACACATTTCCTGATACAGGACGCCTCCCCAGACAAGGACACCAAAATGCTACTCATCCACTTCTAGTGAACAGTCTCCTGCAGCGCCAGCTACAGGCCCTGGTAGGGCCTAACTAAAGATCCGTGCCTCATGTGCCCGTTGAAGTGTCCGTCAACAGAGCCACAGATGCAACTGCAGCTCCCCTTTCCATCAAGCCTACTGACAAGTCAGGTTTCGCTGTGGGAGCCGGCCTGCTGACCCTCTGCCATTCCGCGGAGCGCCGCCGTCGTCTGTTGGGAGAGCCACCGGTTTCAGACGGGGTAGTGGGTCGCTCCAATCCTAAAATGTCGAGGGCCACATCCAGCGACCGGACCTGGATCAGCTTGGTCTTCCATTTGAAAATAAGCCTAAATGGGTGTCCCCAGGAATAGGTTACACCCTGCTCCCTCAGGTAGGTAGTGACAGGCTTAAATTCCCTCCGTTTGACCAGAGTAGAGGCCGCAAGCTCCTGAAACAGCATAGGCCGGTGGTCGCAAAATTGAAGGGGAGTAAGGTCGTGTGCTTTCCTCAGAATCCTTTCTTTCAGCTGAAAATCATGCACACATACCAATATGTCAGGAGGCGGGGCCTTGGGCCCCCGCAGCAGACCCACACGATGCACTCGATCCAACTGAATCTCTGGCAGGTCCTCCTCATTTAAGATGTGCCGAACCGTCCGAATCCAAATGTTATTTCGCCGAGACCTGTTCTCCAAGTCCTCGGTATGGGCTTGTAGGTCTACGGTCTGCTCCGTTAGGCGTATCACGTCTTGCTGAAGCCGATGTATGTCCTCCGCCGTCCCCAAATCATGCTCCTCCAGCGTCGTAACTCGCTCTCCCACACCGTCTACATCCCGCCACATCTCTCTCAAATCAGACGCTAGCTGGGAACTCAACTCCATGATGTCTTCCTTAATAGCAGAAAACAATTCTAGCATGAAGGCCTTAGTTGCTGGCGCATCGTTGTCATCCCGCCGTGGGGTTTTGTCAGTAGGCGGCGAGGCAGTCTGCAGAGCCACTTTCTGTGATCCTTCTTTCGAGAGTTTGTCCTTCTTGAGCCTGGCTGCCGCCATTTTGTCTCCTGAGGGGGCCCACAAGTAAGGTGCCCAAGCTATGGAGGGAGCGCCAGGCAAAGTCCAGTCCCCCTGCTCAGACCCACCGCCACTGAAGATCCGCTCACGCAGGCGCCAGATAGGGCTAGGATGTCTCGTCCCAGGTGCACAAGTGGTAGGCCTCAGCCAGCAACCCACAAACTTCCTCGCGCTTCAAGGGGCCAGCCAGGGACCCCTGAACTCCTGTGGCCCCAACCTCGCAAAGTCCAGACGGGGACGAGAGGCACACTCCAGCCGCAGCCCCACTGCCTTTCAGATGGTCACCCAAGCCAGCGAGGGTCGGCCCAAATCGCTCTCCGCAGCCGAGTCACCTGGCCCCCAGTGAGCAAAGTTCAGCCCAATCGCCTCTGCACCCCAAGCAGGAAAAGTCTGGATTCTAGGCGGGAAGCGGCAATGTTGCTGAGGGCCCACTGTCTCTCCTCCAGGCGCAGCGCACCGCTGTGATCAGTGCTAGGGGTGGGGAAAGGGCCCTGCTGCCCACTCTAGGCTTCCGCCATGCTCCCCGGTCCGCGGGCCCACTGAATTTCCCGGGCTGCAGTTGAGCGATCACGCGACAGGCCAGGCCGCACAGCCCTCCTCCGGCCCAGGGACACCGCTCCTCCCTCCAGTGCTGGCCGGCTGCCGACCTCCGGTGCCGTCCGCCGGTCTGCGGATCGAATCTCAGGCGGCCCGAGGAGTCCCTCTCCCACTCCTCACCTCCAAAGGCCGCACTGGTGCGAGGGAGAGGAAATCAGCGCCTCCGACGGGTGCCAGTCAACTCCAGAGCCCGCGCTCGCTTCTCCGCAGTCCCGGTCACTGCTGTCACCTCGCCGCGGGGACCCATTGGGGCCCCTCTGCCACTCTGCTCGCGACTGTCGCCCCCTCCACTCCAGCACCGTCCTCTCCGGCCACACCGTCTCCACAGGGCAGATTGCTCTGTTCCGGGGTTTACAGGCCGCCGCACTCCGCTGACCACGAGGCCCTCCTGGTGCACCGCTCGCCTGGTCCGCACCGTGTCGCACCTCCGTTTCCCAGCCCCGATTTGGAAAATAGGGTCGCCAATCACTGCCGTACAGCTTCAGGGCACATGACACCGTTGTTTCTGGCGAGGATGGGCGTCTATCAGGGCGATACACAAAGCTATAAAACAAGCGGCGCCGGAGGGACTAAAAAGCACGTCCTACTACGCCGCCATCTTGGCCACGCCCCCAATAATTTTCTTTAGACGTCTAAGCAGACCAAAAAGCAGACCAAAACAAAAGGCTGTAACTGCCTTTATTTGCTGGTTAAAGTATAGATCACTATCGATTCAAATTCCTAAGCTCTTGATGGCAAGCTTGGGAGTAAGATTCCAAGGAATATCAGGCCACCAACATGGTTCCCAGAGATGAGCTTGTTTCCCTTCTATTAAAACATCTGCTTTGCTGGGATTAAGTTTTAGACAGCTCTGCCGCATCCAATCAACCGTAATCATAAAGTTAATAAACTGGCGAGGGAACACCTCGTCCTATCGAGTCCGCGATATGATCAGCTGTGTGTCATCAGCATACGGAATCAGGGAAAATCCAAAGGATTCGACAATGTCTGCCAACAGGCAAACATAGATATTTAAAAGTGTGAGACTCAAGGAAGACCCTTGTGGCAAACCAAAAGCGAACTGATGCCTCGTGGATGAGAAAGGGGCAAATGTCACCAGGAAGGATCACCCTTCCAAAAATGAGGTGGCCCGTGTTAAGGCCTTATCACAGAGAACACAATCTAATATCTTTTTAGCAGTAGGCTGTGGGGGACAGACTCAAATGCTGCTCTGAAATCTAACAGTTTGTGTGCCGCAAAACCTCCTTTTTCAGCCGTTTGCCAGAGCTCTTCAGTCACACCAAGCAAGGCTGATTCAGTACTGTGGAGGGGCCGAAAGCCTGATTGTGAAGCATGCAATAACAGATGGAGCTCCAGAAAACTGTCGGTAAATACATTTTTCGACCACCAGAAGAAACAAGATGGGATGGTAATTCCCGAGATTTGCATGATGAAGTGATTTTTAAAAAAAACATTTAATAAGTGTACAGCCACCGCATGCTTCCAAACAAAAGAGACCACAGTAGTGGTCAGAGTGATTGAAATGATCTGAGATAATAGTACAATGAATAGGCCCAGCGATTCCAAGAATTCTAGGCAGAGCCAGGTCTGTGAGAGAGCCTGCTTTATTGCAAGCAAGAGCTTTTCAACAGTCTCAGCATTCATTAAGTTAAAAGCCAGCAATCTGGGGTAGAGTAGTTAGGCTAGCAAGATCTGGCCTCGTCCTCGATTTTTAATAAAGTATTCGACTAATTAATTGCACCTGTCCGCTGATAAATCGGAGATTGGAGTCTTGAGAGACGCATTGGTCAAGAGAAAATCTCTTTGGCAGAATTCTGAGCGCACTCTGTTCTTTGAGTAAATATTTAGTACTGGCCTTTCTGATAGCTTTATTGTAATAATGGTTAGCTGCCTATAGGTCTTTTTTTGCTATACAATCATAAAATATTTGCTACCAGAAGCATTCTAAGACTTTAAAGCCCTTTTTTAATCTACACTAAGTTCCTGTTGAACTAGAGCGCAGGGGTTTAGTCTTGGGTTTAACTGTAGTAATTGGTATTAGAGTGCTGAATGCTAATGTGATCCATTTTTTAACTTTATTGACAGCCTCTCGATCTTTGGGTCCTGTGAATGTGTAGATGAATTGAGAAGATCACAAAATGTTATATCATCTAATAAATGCCAATGTCCGGCAGCTCACAGCAGGATGGATCTTGGCGAGGTGGCATATTTAAGGGGTAAAAATATGAGGATCACAAAAGGGTCAGTCCAGGCCATAGAAAAGCAGGTAACACTCAGATTTCAACAAGGCCAAATTAGAAAAAACAGGGTCAAGAATGTGCCCTGCTGAGTGTGAAGGTTCTATGAGCAACAGTGTAAGTTGAAGAACTTCAAAATGTTTAATAAAAATATGCATGAAGTGATGCTCTCTGTAGGAAGGTTGATCCCTGACTATGGTTGCCCCCAACTTTTTGCCTGGTGTTTTGCTGGTTTTCTGACTTAGTTGACCTGGGGCCCTGCTATTCAGGACCCCAGGCCTACTGCTCTCTCTGTAAAATGGATTCCATGTACCTTAGGTACATATCTAAATTGGATACTGAGTCACCTTACCAGTCCCTGTACAGTGTACCTTAGGTACCCAGGGCATAGGTGTACCCAGGGCCTACCAGGGGCTGCAGCATGTATTATGCCACCCCTGGCTGGCCATCCAAATCTGACACAACTGGCTGCTTGACAGCTGGGGCAAGGTGGTGTAATCACCCTTTGCTTTAGATATAGTATACCTATATCTAACCCTAAAAATGGACACACAGATCTCCTATCAGTCACTCCTATAGCAGGCCTTAACAATCCTGAAGGCAGAGTGCTTGGAATCGTGTGAGATGGTGCTCTAGCATGAGCTGAGCCTGTCTGCGGCTTTCGGGATCCATCCCTTAGCCGTTTCCATGATATCGCATACCATATACTCTTAAGTGCATTATAATCCTCGCGGTTATGTGCCAACTCTGGTATCGCTTTATCAAAACATGTCGAGTAAGGTGTCATACGAATTGGAATACTAACCCCTCGCCAATTCTGGCGACGGGGTTAGCATTCCACCCTTCTAGAGGGACACGACATGCCTGTAACCTATAACCCGGTTAAAAGTCAGACAGAGCCTTAGCATCCACAAAATGGATGCTGCCACCGAGACACAAGTCTGCCCTCCTGCTGCTGGGAGTCCTCCCAGAGCAGGAGATAAGGACAAAGGGTTTCCTGCCAGGGGCGGTGCCAGCACCGTCCCAGACAGGGTTTTGTGTATTGTAGGTAGGCAGGGTTTTAGAGGAAGGTGACTGCACGTGGCACCCCGGTGCTCACTGTGCATAGGCTGGCTGGAACCAGTTCCAGGGTCACTCCAGACCCTGTGCTGGGGAAAAGCCCGCCAAGGAAGTGGGTGTAACCACCCCCCTCCTAGTCCCACCCTTAGGGCAGGACTTAGTCGCGTGCCAGCCCCTTTTTACAGGATAAAGGTAGAGACTGGCCCCCTTCCAAATCAGATCATCTTTGAATCCTGAAACTACTTTCTGCGAAAGGAACTCAAGACTTCTTCCTAAGATTTCTCCCTTGTGACTAAGGAGTAGTCACCCTGCATCCGCAGGCACCATCTAAGGACACTGCGGTCTGCTGTAAGTCCTTCCTCCGGAATCCGACTGCCCAGCTCGACGAGAACCGGCTTCCCTGGCACCTCTGACCTCTACCCACCTCTACAGCCCAGCTGAGAACCGTGGGTGCGACGAGACCTCAAGGGACCGGCCATCTGCAAGACTGCACGACTTCTTTCCAGCAAGCCCGCCGAGTAATCTACTGGTGAGTGCTTTGGGGTCCGAGAAGCCCCGACTCTGAGCAGCTCCAGCTCCGAAGTGCAGCCCCCCAGCATCTCCACGATCTGCGTGGGGCCCTTCTGCTTTCCGCTGCTCACCGCGTTGTTTGGCTACTAGCCCGTTGGCTTGTGGCCTTCCTGACGACGCCCGATGACATTTCTGCTGCTGGTCTGGTTGCTCCAGACTGGCCCTTGCTCCCTTCCAGAAGAGGAGCACCCCGGACCCTCCTGGTCCACTCAAGACGCCATTTTGAGTCCACCGCGTGGGCTTGAATTAGCCAAGGCTTGTTGCCCAATCCTGGGTAACTTCGACGCCAACGACTTCATCCTTCGTGGGACAGCTCGCACCTCCATCCTGGTCGCCGACAACGCCTCCTGGTCCGAGAGACCGCAGAGCCCAGCAGCGCCCACTCACCTGACTGCGGTGACTTCGCCCGGTGCCATCCTGGTGCCCACTTAATCACTGGCTAGTGATTCAAGAACTTGGTCCCCTCTGCTTTCAGGTTTTCTTCTTCCTTGATCCAGGCTTGGATCCATCGAACTTTCCTTCACTGGTCGCCTGCCAGCAACTTCTTCCTTCCAGGCTCCTGGTCCGGCAACGAGATCCCCGACGTCTTTTCAGACCTATGCAGCTGCAGCCCCTGGGCTAGGTAACTTCGGCACTCCGGTGTCCCAGCATAGCCTCACTATCCAAGGGTCAGGATCCACTGTCGTTTTCTCCCTACCAGGTCGGGTTCGCCCGTGAACACTAACTTTGTGAATTCTAGCTTCCATAGACTTTGTCCCGCATCCCGTGTGAGAGTGCACACTCTGCACCCGAGTCCCCTGGGCCTCCTAGTAGTAATCTAACGATTCCCTAGTCCAGTCCTAGCGATTCCAAAGCCTATTAGAACTGTTACTTACCTGCTAGTAATTCGCATTCCACTTTTAGCGTATATGGTTTTTCGTGCCCCTCGGGCATTTGTGTAACGTGCTAACTTAAAAGTATTTTCGTAAGAGTTTTGTTGTGTGCTTAGCTCCCTGTCTCATAAAGAGCCAGGGTAGTCTTGTTATAAATAAATACACTGTTTATTTTCATCACAACTTGTGTGGTGTCCTTTCACTGGGTGTTCAAGGGGTAATGTGATGGTAAAACAGCTGGCTTAACACGCCCTCTAGAGTCTTAGCCTTAGACTGCTCGTATCCATGCTACTAGGATAGCTGGTCTATAAGGTTGACTTACAACCAATCATCAATAAGGGTTGTTTGGACTGATATATAGTGATCACTAGAATAGTGAGCACTGCACATCAGGCCAACTTCTCACACTCTCATTGTCAAAGTGGAGGCTACGATCACCGATAACACTGAAGTTAACAAACCTCAATGTGAAGGGTGATAGCCTCTGGAAAGGCTTTGAGGAAATTCTTCTCTGGCCCAGGAGGGTGGTGCACAATGCACCAGAGACCACATATTTGTTTTGTGAAACTGATGGAAGCGAGGAGGCTTTCGCAATCAGGGATCTTTCCTGACTGCACTCGCTGAGTCCCAAAGCATAGGAAATCCTTTGCACAGTTGATACAAACTGTTAGACCTGGCACCATTTGTGTGAGTCTCCCTTCCATTTTGGCTGTTGCCTCATGTGTTTTTGCTGGTGAGCCATTGCTGTCCAGTGCCACAGTGTGAGCGCTCCCTAATGTAAATGAATGTATGAATTTGTGATTCCATGATTGGCTGGTTTGGTTTACCTGTCATTCCCGAGTACAGTGCACCAGGAGTGCCCAGGGCTTATAAACCAAATGCTGCTGGTGGGCTTGCAGCACTGATTGTGCCACCCACAGAATCAGCCTGTAAAAATTAATCCTGGCGTAGCTTCACATAGTTTACTTTGAACTTCACGTAGTCTGCGTAACATAGCTGATGACACGGTGTACTTGTCTGCACTGTGAAAAAATTGCGAAAAATTTGCAAATGGCATCCTGCACAGTGCCAGTTATGATAAAATAAGTATCTCTATCTTTACATGCTAAAGTGCATATAGTACTTTCACAAAAGTGAAACTGAAAAATTAGCAAGCATTGAGAGAGGTGATGATTTTGGGATCCTCCCTTACCTAGGGGGAGTACCAAACAGATGCCTTGCAAACAAAAAAGCACATCTTATTGAACGATTTGGTGGTGGTTCCATCCTCTTAGGACCACCCCAAGCACAGTTATTGGCAAAAAAACATTCCCAACCGAAGGCCCTGCAAAGCATTATGGGATGAGATTAGCAGTGGGCAGTGAATATTATATAGCATCCAATATCAAAATAATTCTACAAAGAGCTGCAGTTCAACTGGTGGTTACTAGATGTCCCTCACGAGTCAAATGCAAATGCTTGATGAAAGGGTTTCAACGGTTTTGCATTTGACTCGTGAGGGACATCTAGTAATGACTAGTGGAACTGCAGCTTGATGTAAGAATAATTTCAATGCTTTGCATTTGACTCATGAGGGATGTCTAGTAACGACTAGGTGAACTGCAGCTCTTTGTAGAATTATTTTGATATTGGATACTATAATATTCACTGCCCACTGCTAATCTCGTCCCATAATGCTTTGCAAGGCCTTTGGTTGGGATTGTTTTTTGCCAATAACTGTGCTTGGGGTGGTCCTAAGAGGATGGGACCACCACTGAAGTGCAACAAAATGTGCTTTTTGTTTATGCTCTTTGTATTCAAGGCATCTGTTTGGTCCTCCCCCTAGGTTAGGGGGACCCCAAAATCATCAGCTCTCTCTTTGCCTAATGTTTTCATTGTAAAAGTTCACTTTTGTGAATTGGTTATATGCTTTTAAGCATGTGAAATTGCTTTATCAAAGCATCTGAGGATGTTGTTGATTTAGCTAGTAATATGCCCAGGGTAAGTAAAAATGTGTCTAAGGTCTACCATTGCAGAGCCTGTGTGCAGGCTGGTAATGCCATGCTGACTGGGCAAGTGCACCCACTTGGAAGTCCCTAAACCTTCACTTTTCTTCATATCAGACATCCCTATGGTAGGCACATGGGCTGGGTGCATTGGCAGTATAAGGTAGGACAAGCCCTGGTGTGTGTGGCATGTCCTAACAGTGAATTACAGCCATTTTCGGTTTTCACTAATGCAAGACTACCTGTTCTCCATAGGCCAGAATGGGCAGCTAGATTATTACATTTTATAATCCTAACTGACTCAGGGAACACGGTAGAAATTCGAGTTTAGTATGCCTGAACTCAGAATGATAAAATACATCTTTTAGTGAAGTTGATTTTAACATTCTGTGTTTGAAAATAAATACCACTTTTAGAAAGTAGGTATTTTCTTGTCTAACTTTCCAAGCCGGCCTCTGCTAGTTTGTGTATTCCTTGTCTGGATTTTGAGTGACAGGGCTGGGGGATTCCAGGAGACAGGATGAGTCAGCCCAGTGGTGAATAGAGAGATCTGCATCTAGATGGGGGGGAGGGGGAGTTGCACCTGGGACCTGACTAGGGCTGTGTCTTCCCTCCACAATGCTGGCAGCACCTCCTGCGGTGCGTCTGATGTCTCTTCCCTGCACTGTGAAAGGAGAGAAGAAGTCATGTCAACAGAGGGCACCAGGGCTGTGCCTTTCCTCCACAATGCTGCTCCACCTCCTGTGGGGCGTCTGAAGTTTCTGCTCAGCACTGTGAAAGGAAAGAAGGAGTCATGTAAACAGAGTGCTCCAGAACTGGTTTGGACTAGGCAAAGGCACCTCTGCCCTCAGAGGACAAAGGATCTTGGGGTATAAATATTGGGACCTTGATCCCAAGAAATTAGATCACTTTTGGACAACAAGAAGACACCTTTGCTGAGGAGAGGAACCAGAAGAAACTGAGGAGAGACTATCCCTACACTGAAGTGATGCTTGGGGGATTGGCCTGCAGGGGTTGCCTGACTGCCAAAGAAAGGAGAAAGGACTTTCTGTGCACTTTATTCAACTTGTGAAGGATCTCCAAGGGCTTGAGAAAAGAGCTTCCCTCCTGCTTAAGTCTCAGGGACAACAGACTTCAAACCCCAGCTCCCCAGAGTTCTTTGGAAGTGCCTGCTGCAGTTTTGGGCCTTCTGAGGGACTGCGTGTCGCAAGGAGCTGGAAGCGCGACTCAAGAGGGAGAAGCGTGTCGCCATTGCAGCTGCTACCGTCGCATCATGGATGTCGCTGCTGTAGCTGACGCATTGGACCGCATCTCAAGAAACGTCCCGCAACCCCAAAGAAGCGTGTCACCGTCGCAGCCGCAGCATCTCTGAGTAAGGATGTCGCCGCTGTAGCGGACGCATTGCACCGCATCAAGAGAAGCGTCTCGCAACGAGGAAGAAGCATGTCGCCATCGTAGCCGCTGCCATCGCATCTCTGAGTAAGGATGTCGCCGCTGTAGCTGTCGCATTGCACCGCATTTCAAGAAGTGCCTCGCATCCACGGAGAAGCGTGCCGCCGTCGGAGCTATTGTCGTCGCATCACTGAAGAAGGGTGTCGCCGCATCGAGCGGAAGCGTGTCGCATCGTCGGAGAAGAGTGTTGCCGCCAAAGCCGCTGTCGTCGCATCACTGAACAAGGGTGTTGCGGCTGCAGCTGACGCATTGAGTCGAGACTTCTCGCAACATCAGAGAAGCGTGCCGAATCAGGAATAACTTGACGTCTTTATTTCTTTGCACCGGATCTTTGCCGCATCACCATCTTTGCAACACTTTTCATTGCCCTACGTGTCGCATCTAAAGGTACATTGACTCAAAGTGTCGCATTTTGAGATCTAAGAGAACTAAGCTAAACCTACCGTTTTAAGTACAGTATTGTGGATTTTTGTCGTTTGTGGTCTTGTGTTAAATCTATATAAAGAATACTTATTTTTAATATACAACTGTGTGGTGTCCATCTGTAGTGTTGTCACTGGGTTACTGTATGTGGTCACAAATGCTTTACACACTGCCTCTGAGATAAGCCTGTCTGCTCGTGCCAAGCTACCAAGGGGGTGAGCAGAGGTTATTTTAGGAGTGTACCCCCTTACCCTGACTAGAGGCAAGGGTTCCTATTTGTCACAAGTACCTACCTGTGCCAACTACAGACCCCCATATCTAACACAAACGTTAAGGGTGATGCATCTCAAACATATGCTTCTCTACCCTGCGCAGCTCAAACTCCTCTTTCAAGATAAAGCTTTGTTCCTTGACTATCCACAGCACGTCTGAGATTGGGTAGAAGAATGTCCACCTTAGAACTGATGGAGTGAAAGGGTGCCTGGGCCATGGGAGATGTGGTGAGAGGCAAGTGGCTGGAGGACGGTCCCACTCACTACGATAGTCAGAGCCACAGACAGGAGCTTTGACCCTGGCAGTCTTTGACAACTTCCATTTATCACTTCAACTTCCGGGACATTAACCTTTCGGATGCGGAGATGAAGGGACGATCTGCTTGCTTCTCTCCTGTTTCTGTGTTCCAAACAAAAGAAGCGCTGTAGCTAACCTGCTGACATTTGGTTGGCCAGTGATAGTTTTAAAGATGGCGGCCCCATATAAATTGTGTGGATTTACAGTTCGATTGAATTTACTTTTTATCTTACATGAGTACAAATGTTCGGGTGAGAAAGGTTTCTGTGGAAAGTGTCGGTGGGGGTATCATGGTTCCTAAAGTTTTTCCATTTGTGACGAATGGTGTACAGCAACACCAAATGCAGTGCGCAACTCAAATCTACCTGTTAACAATGTTTACACAGACCGATTTGCACAGTAGATCATACGTTATAATGTGGAATGTGAATGAGCTTCTGGATCGAATAAATCGAGGGGCAGTGCTACAATGACAAACAAATGTTTTCACAATAATACTATAAAATTGGCAACTACTATATTTACACATTTTAACATTGCTATTATATTTAGCTATCCCTTTTAAACATGCTGTCAAATATGATTCCCTGGTTGCTACAGTGTAGAATTATCCACAATGTGATCCAATGTCAGAAATGAGGTAATCGCCTTGACAGTCATTTTTGACACCCCACACCTTTGACACTTACTCCTAGGCAGGGTGAGTTACAAAAGATGTTACTGATGTCCTTTACAATGAGGCTCACTACTAATCATTTTTTAACATTGAAAACAGCACTGTCTTTAGTAAAATTGTCCTTTTGGCTGGTGCCTGGCCTTCCCCCCTCTTGAGACCAATTCAGGCCACCTCGGGGTGGCCGTTCCACAGTTTGAAGGCCTCTGTCCTAGAAGGACCCTAGCTGCCATCAGCTAGATGGTGGGCCGTGTTTTGAACCAGAATTACCTCAAGACCTCAAAATGCAGACATTGGCTTCCACCAATCAGGCCTCACCGCCTACCAGCCAGGCTTCTCCACCAGCCACCTACCAGCCTGCCTTCACCAACCGCCACCTCCCAGCAGGCTTCACCACCCGCCAGCCGCATGTCAGAGCCCACCGGTCAGACCTTGGAACTGACCAGCTCTGCTGTCAGCAGACAAATCGCAGCCACTACCAGTCAGTCTGAAGGACCCAAAAGTCAGACCTCAGGACTCATGAGAAAGGGCTCAGCTCCTATTATATGGTCTCACCTTGCTGAAAAAATTACCTCTCCCCCAACCATCCACATCCCTACCACCCACCAGCAATATATAACCACCTACCAATCAGTACTCATCTCCCACCAGCCAAGTCCCGCCTTCCACCACAGCAAACACTATCTCAATAGCCACTCCTCCTAGAAGACATCAGCTGAGATAAGCCAGATGTTAGAACCTTGTTCCCGACTAGAATCACCTTAGAACCTCACCACCAATCATCAAGATACTACCACTCACTAATTAGGCATCATCACCTACCAGCAAGTTGTGTGAACCCGCCAGCTAGACCTCAGAACCCATAAGACTAACATCTGGAATTATCAGATAAATCTCTGCAACCAACTGTCAGACCGAAGTACTCACCAGCCAGATTCCACTATGCCCCCCGTTAAATCTCTGTTCTTCTAGCTAGACCTTTTATTTCACCTGCCAGTCCTTACCTATATTGCCGAACCTCACCTACCACCAGTTAAACCTTCCCTCCTTCAAGATAGACTTCACTTCAGAAGGATATAAACTCCTAACAAATTGACTTCAGGACACACCAGCTAGACCTCACCACTCACCAGCCAGATCTCTTCATCCACCAGCTAAGCCTCACCTCACACCACAGGACACACTAACTTCACCTCAACTCTCCCTAGCAGGGCCTCACCTGCCATCAGTAAGATGTCATGACCCACCAGCCAGACATCAGGATCTACGTGAAAAGCCTCACACCAGAAGGACCTACGCTCCCATCAGATGGATCTCAGGACCTTGCAACCACCATCTAGACTCTACTGCCCATCAGCATACCTTTTCATCCAGCAGCCTGGCCTTGCCGTGTACCAGCCACACCACTGGCCCAAAACTAACATCTGGATTTACCAGACAAACCTCAGCATCCAAAAATCAACCATCAGTCAGACCTGCGGACCCAACAGCCAGATCATTTGATGCATGAACAGGATCTCTACTACTTACCAGGCTGTCTACTATAAGCCAGTCCTCATCTTCCTCCAGCGGGACCTCACCTACCACTAAACAAACTTTGATCCCTGTAAGATGCAGCTCACCTCATTCAAGTCCTCAGCATGACCTCACCAGACACCTCCCTGACCCCGTCACACACCTTCTAGACCTCACTAGCCTGGCCTAGTCTCCCACCAGAAAGATTGGTGACCTGATGATCCATCAACCTAAATCAAGAACACTCCACCCACGTCTCAGCACCTACCAGCTGCACAACAGGACCCCGAGAATTACCAGTTGAAAGAGGACTAGACTAGCTTCTTGAAATAAGAGAATAATTGAAAGCTTAAATATCTTAATTGACTGAGGCTAATTATTTTACAGAGTAATGATGGCAGTGGGGTGGAAAGGGTGCCAATAGTGTCTGAAGAAACCAGGGCAAGTTGGCTGTGCTATACATCAATACATGTGTCTACTACCAGAGCTATCACATTTCTTAGATGCATGAGCATCTCAGACAGTCCAGTTAATTACATGGGATAAAACAGAACTACCTGTTCCAAACGCAATATAAAGATCTTGATTGAGTGGGATACTCAACCATGCATTTTGGAAAATTGAGATCTTTTCAATGAATCCCTCAAGCCTCTGGTGCCACTACACCTCCTGCACTATCAATAGCTAAACCCCCAGAACAGTGCAGACTATTCTATTGTGTCTTCAAAGCGAGAAAATACTGATGGGACCCCAAAGACTGGATTCCAGTTTTGCAGCTCCAAATGCATGGGACATTGAATGAGTTTTCTGCTGTTGCACTCAGACCACACATACCTAAAACAAGCCAGACCTATTGGCATTGCCAATGCTAATTTGCTATAGCAGATAAGTTAATAACCACAATGTTTATGTTGTGAATAATCCTCTATTTATAGCTCGTACTTGTCCACATTAAAAATTGCCAAACGTCACTGTGTGCTCTTGATAGAGGTCAAGAATGTGCATGTATTCTGCACATCTTTAAGACCTGCTGCCTGGAACTGTGAGAAACTCACTGTCATCATTCTCAACTTCAGAGTTTTTAATTGTGTGCCATCATAAACACTCACCAGCAACTCCTTATCCCCCCAAAATCTCGCAAACAAAAAAACGCATCTCGATCCTTAGCAGGAAGTGTGCCAAAAATATGGAACTCCCTTCCAGTCCACATCAGGACTAACCCCGCCTACATAAAATTGAAAGGGCAACTCAAGGACTTCCTCCTCAACCGATCTCTCCCAAACGGATAGCTACAAACCAGTCGCCGAAGACAAACTATAGTAGCACATGGACACTTTGTCATCAATGACCTCTACCTCACTCTCCGCATGACTACCTCCCGCCCCCCCTCACCGGTCCAACCCCTCCGTGAGGCATGGGGTTCTCTAGACTACCTTAGCGAGGCGTCTTATGTTCCTTGTACATTCTACGGCGCTAACGGTTATATGTTCCTTATACATTCTACTGCAATAACTTACTTTACAAGTGACATTTTGCACTCCATGTCGATATTATGCGATGCGTCTTGGGACAATGTATATACTAAATTGCTTAATGTATCCTACGAGTGATTCATGTTGTAAAGCACTCTACCTTCGGGTCTGGCTAGCGCTATATAAAACTCATAATAAATAAATAAATAAATAGAATCTTTATATACTCAGAGGTGATTTAGCTCAAAGTATGCACAATACAAGAGACAGATGTTGTATTTTGTCAGGTAGGATGTGCTTACCGCAGGCAGAGGGACACTGCCTATGGTAAATACATCCATCTGAGACAAAACACTGTCACCCCCCCCAATCTACCCAACTATAATAACGTAAGAAGGAGGGTAGGCAGAGATGATGGTGAATCCAGAAGGTAGTTTTTTCTTTACATTAAAGTAGACACCTTTGGTTACAGGAATAGTAGATTACAAGGTTGTAATAAGTGAATCCTGTTGATTCACGTGCATGAGAATGTTGCTATGCATGCTGCATGAGAATGTTGTTATGCACGCTCTTTCCCCTCGTGCATGCTTATTTGTATAATGCATGTTGCCTTTTTGTTTTAGCATGCGCTTCTCTTCTCTGCATGCGCATGTTTCACAGTGGTTCTATAATGACATGTTTATCTACAACTTTGCATTCGCGTGCGGTCTGATCTCCTTCGGGGAACGAACGGCTTCAACAGACATTATCCATTCGTACTCAGAGGAGACAGGACGCACTCCAGTGGTGTTAGCTTACAAGAGAAACAAGCATTGAAAATGCAATAGGTCTCGCAATAGAAGAGTTTAACTTTTTTCGTTTTGCAAATGGATGAGTGGCGTTGCGTGGATGAGTGGCGTTGCGTGGATGAGTGGCATTGCGTGGATGAGTGGCGTGTGAGAGTGGCGTTGCGTGTGAGAGTGGCGTTGCGTGTGAGAGTGGCGTTGCGTGTGAGAGTGGCGTTGCGTGTGTGAGTGACGTTGCGTGGGTGAGTGGGGTTGGAATGCAATAGGTTTCGCATTAGAAAAGTTGTAGTTATTGGTCTTGTAAATGACAATTTATTTATGTTTTCGTTGTTAAAATTGCTAAATTGATGGCTTTGTCATTTACAATGCCAATAGTTATAACTTTTGTGAATGTGACACCTATAGCATTTGGAATGCAACATGTTTTGTATTTATGTGACTTATATGGCAGCTCTGGTCGTTATGCTACATCTCTAGATAGTTTTATCTTTCGCAAATGTGACACCTATTGTAACACAATATGTGTTGTGAGTGAGGGTGAGGGGTTGAGGGTGAGTGAGGGTGAGGGGTTGAGGGTGAGTGAGGGTGAGGGGTTGAGGGTGAGTGAGGGTGAGGGTGAGTGAGGGTGAGGGTGGGTGAGGGTGAGTGAGGGTGAGTGAGGGTGAGTGAGGGTGAGGGGTTGAGGGTGAGTGAGGGTGAGGGGTTGAGGGTGAGGGGTTGAGGGTGAGTGAGGGTGAGTGAGGGTGAGTGAGGGTGAGGGTGAGTGTGGGTGAGGGTTTGAGGGTGAGTGAGGGTGAGTGAGGGTGAGTGAGGGTGAGTGAGGGTGAGTGAGGGTGAGTGAGGGTGAGTGAGTGAGGGTGAGTGAGTGAGGGTGAGTGAGGGTGAGTGATGGTGAGTGAGGGTGAGTGAGGGTGAGTGAGGGTGAGTGAGGGTGAGTGAGGGTGAGTGAGTGAGGGTGAGTGAGGGTGAGTGAGGGTGAGTGAGGGTGAGTGAGGGTGAGTGAGGGTGAGTGAGGGTGAGTGAGGGTGAGTGAGTGAGGGTGAGTGAGGGTGAGTGAGGGTGAGTGAGGGTGAGTGAGGGTGAGTGAGGGTGAGGGTGAGGGTTTGAGGGTGAGTGATGGTGAGTGAGGGTGAGTGAGGGGTTGAGGGTGAGTGAGGGTGAGTGAGGGTGAGTGAGGGTGAGTGAGGGTGAGTGAGGGTGAGTGAGGGTGAGTGAGGGTGAGTGAGGGTGAGTGAGTGAGGGTGAGTGAGGGTGAGTGAGGGTGAGTGAGGGTGAGTGAGGGTGAGTGAGGGTGAGTGAGGGTGAGTGAGGGTGAGTGGGGGTGAGAGGGGGTGAGTGAGGCTGACTGATGAAACCCCTCTCTGATACTTGTTGATTTGCTGGCACTGCGAGGCCCAGCGAGCAGACCCCACTGCAACACACTGGGACGAGAACTGAAAACAAAAATCTGAACAGCGCACGATCAAGGCAGAGGCGTCGCGGCTGTTCGCTCAGAAGCAAACTGCGTTTTTAAAGGAGATTATGAATTTGTCAGTGTTCAGCCCTTCAAATCCATTAAGTAATTTTGACTACATCTATTGCCGTTTTTGCGGCTTTCTGCAGCCTTTGTAGTCCCGGAGTTAAACGCGTGTTTACTGCACACATTTATTATAGCAATATTCCACTTGGTAACAATACTTTTAAAACGTCTTAATATCAAGCGAACCACGGAGCTAAATAAAGAATACAAATAACATGTTTGTGCTGTTGTTCAGTGGGTGTGTCGGTTTCTACTTAACCAAGCATTGAAGTATGGTATCTTCGACAGCCGGCTCCAGTGAAGGCACTCATTAGCCGGGAGCGCCTTCGGTTTCACTCGGTGTCAGACACCTGTCACCCCTTGAATGGGCCGTTGTGGTGCACAAGATATGGAGCCGATCAATTCGTGGGCAAGCTTGATTAAAAGAAAAAGCGCCTTGATCTTGGGGAGCGATGAAGTCATGCGGGCCCCCCTCACAAATCCCGTTTCTGAGAAATCTGTCCAAAAAACACGGATGAAAAGGTTACAGTTCTACCTCGCCGGTACCCGCGTGAAATTGCTTGTCGCTGTTTTCTGGCAGTGATTGCCGGGTCTGTGCTGCTAGCATTAACCATGCTGACAGGGCAGACGTTTTACGGATGGCGGTGGTTGCCCGGCAGATTACTGTACAATGTAGATTTAATCTCTCCCCTGTCCTGACAATTTGAAGCGAAAGGTTGTGAAATATCCAACTGCTGTCCTCTTCGGGGCGAATGGGAAAATCAGATTACTTGTTCCCGGCCCCTAACAAGCAATGGGATGGATTAAGGCCTGGAATTGCAGCTCTAACCAGTGCAGCAAACAACAGAGCTTAATCACTCCGGAGCTCTAGCTCATCCCGTTTAAAGGATTACACACAATTAAAGATATTATTAATAAATAGTCACACGCTGAGCCGTGGCACGTGCCTTGAAACAGCAACCGCACACCGGCTTTAAACCGCTGAAAAATAACCATACGAATCGTGTGTGTTGCTTCGTCGAATAGTTTCAAAATTCACAATTAAGTCGAACTAATCTGGTAGAATGGAAAAAAACAGGAGTTTGAAATATGAATCTTGAGCTTTCTTGCAAGATGCATAAGTATGTCACAAATGACAATCAGAAATGTAAAAAAATTAAAAAACACAACCGAAGTATCTTTTCTATGGTAATTGCTGCATTAAACTAGGCTGTGATCCTCTACTTTATAAAATGCCACATTTGTTGAAGGAAAGTTCCGTTCGTGTTTCTGCAGGCCTATCAAGCTTCGTGGGTCTGATTGAATAAGCCTTGCAATGTCGCCTGCGACCGTCTCTTAACTGCAAAGATACATTTTGTCAAATAGAAGCGCCTGTCCAAAGCTCATAGGCATGTGGGTGTGAAGAAGCCGGGCCGGGCAGGGGAGGGGGCGGAGCGGGGAGAGCGAGAGCGGCATGTGGGTGTGAAGAAGCCGGGCCGGGCAGGGGAGGGGGCGGAGCGGGGAGAGCGAGAGCGGCAATCGTGTGTGTTGCTTCGTCGAATAGTTTCAAAATTCACAATTAAGTCGAACTAATCTGGTAGAATGGAAAAAAACAGGAGTTTGAAATATGAATCTTGAGCTTTCTTGCAAGATGCATAAGTATGTCACAAATGACAATCAGAAATGTAAAAAAATTAAAAAACACAACCGAAGTATCTTTTCTATGGTAATTGCTGCATTAAACTAGGCTGTGATCCTCTACTTTATAAAATGCCACATTTGTTGAAGGAAAGTTCCGTTCGTGTTTCTGCAGGCCTATCAAGCTTCGTGGGTCTGATTGAATAAGCCTTGCAATGTCGCCTGCGACCGTCTCTTAACTGCAAAGATACATTTTGTCAAATAGAAGCGCCTGTCCAAAGCTCATAGGCATGTGGGTGTGAAGAAGCCGGGCAGGGGAGGGGGCGGAGCGGGGAGAGCGAGAGCGGCATGTGGGTGTGAAGAAGCCGGGCCGGGCAGGGGAGGGGGCGGAGCGGGGAGAGCGAGAGCGGCATGTGGGTGTGAAGAAGCCGGGCCTTTGAAGTGAAGCTAAGCTTCACTTCAAAGGTGTCGGAGGAATGCGGGCGGCTGTGCACGCGCTTTTAAGCTCAATGCACATGCGCATTGAGCTTAAAAGTCACGGGCACTGCAAGGAATCGCCACGATTCCTTGCTTCGTAGTTAAAGGTTGTTTGAGCCGCAATAGGCTCGCAAGCTCGATGCGCATGCGCATCGACAGGCGAGACCTAATAAAGCTGTTTCACCTTTGAATCTACACGTCTTTCCTCCATTATTTCTTCAAAAAGACCTGCACTTTTCATCTGGAGACGAGGGAGAAGCTTTCACCACAAAGATTTGTGTTCCTTTTCGAGTCTCTCCTCTTCTCAGCTTGCCGCTTCAACGGACTCTGCACTCTGTGACCCGCTCAGGAAGTGCATACCTCTACGAACCCGCTCACTTTCACAACCAAGGAATTTTATTTGCTAAGGGCCGCTCACGTCCACACTCTGCAAACCATCCGGAGCCCCTCTCCAAAACTGAGCGCCTCTTACCACGTC
The DNA here is from genome assembly GCF_964261635.1 of Lissotriton helveticus. Classification (NCBI taxonomy): domain Eukaryota; kingdom Metazoa; phylum Chordata; class Amphibia; order Caudata; family Salamandridae; genus Lissotriton; species Lissotriton helveticus. The sequence continues at coordinate 1,635,267,887 of NC_136061.1, read as the reverse complement.
ATCACGGAGTTTGACATCTTGCAGGCATTTTGGTTTGGGGTGATGGAGCGAGATAGAAAACAAAATTTAGTTTAAACTCGTGAAGTCACATTTCCATAACATGAATAATAATATTAATGATTTGTGATATGTCGTGCTAATACAACATAGATTAAACTTTACACATGGGGGGACTAACATGTGTGCTCATAAACGTGCATAAGTGTTGCATCTTTTTGTTCGTGCAAAATAATAAAATAATTTATTGTTTTCGTTTTTGTCATTACTAACTGCAGCAAACCTAAAAGAAGCATGTGCTTATTTTGCTTTTCCTTGTCTACGTGATGTCATTTCTACTATTCTAGGTGCACATAAGTCTCATGGATTAATGAAGACTGGTAGATATAAACGCTGCTTTATTTGTTTGCATTTGCTAGGTAACATTTGACTAATCGGGTGGGTTAATTAATTAGTAAACTTAGGGTGGATACAGAAACAACATTAATTCTTACATTAATACTTTTCTTGTGTTTGTTTTATACTAGAAAGCATAAGTTGCCTGCTTTTGGGCCTAGTTTGCTCGAGTTGCTAAAAGCTGAAATTTACTTCTGCAAAAGTCACGAGATGCCCATTCTGAAATAAAGTGTTCGTCAAAGCTGCATTCACAAAGCAAAAACTGACGTGCTATCATCATTCTGTCGGACGTGGCCAAGGTCGAAAAATAACATTTTGTCAGCCTTAACTTGGCATCCGCGGAAGTCAAATGGACGCAGCGAGAACATTATTGTACATTTGTTGCAAACCTAGGAAGCTCCTGGTTGCATTCGGAAAAGACAATGGTCCTTAAGAAAAGTGACCTAATGGAAGATTTGAAATGTGGGTGACATGTCACTTGTCACTCTCAGCCAATGGGACGTCGAAGATTTCTGAAAACTTTCCTTTGCGTAGTTTAGTTAGCGTAGAAAGGTATAAAAAGTCATGCCCCTAGGGATGGGCTGGCTGCTGCTTTCTGACTTTCCGATGAGGGTGAAGTGCTGTCGGACATTGCGTGGAGCACGTAAGAATCCTCAAAGAACTTTACTTTAATTTCTATCTATTTAGCTCAGCTAGGGACTTAGGTTTTAGAAATGTTAAACTTTTAAATACTTACTTAAATATTGATTCACTTGCTTAATTTGTATTTTTCTCATGACTCTTTACAAACATGCTTGCTTCAATGCTAATAAATTACTTTTATAAAATTACAATTTGAAATACCATAATTTAGTAAATAAAATCTTACTTTTGACAAACAAGCTGGTCTTGATTATTCAGAAGTGTAGGTTACTATTAGCTAGATCACGTCGCCAATGGTGGTCGTTTAAATAGTTAGAAATTGTTAAAATGACAATATTCTTTCAGCAAATGTATAATTTTGTATATAGTTTGTAAATTAGAAGTATATAGGTTTAATCTGACCACCTGATTCAGTAGGCCCAAAATATGTCAGGTTTATAAATGGGTCCGTGAGTTAGTGTAGAATTTTGTTTATAGGTTATGAAGTTGGGTAGCGTTGTTTATGATATATTTTCTATAGGCCGCTGGATCAGGGGCAAATCGGATCAGTTTCAAAACACGCTTTTGACGCACGTTCAACGATATTTTCACTGCTGTTCAGTACCTCTGATTTCAAACACGCTAGCAACGCGTGTGGGTTTAATTTATTTAATTTACTTCCTCAGAGTTTCAACTGCATTTCTACACTTTGTTTTCAAGATTCTTAAAAAAAAAAAAGTGGTACAGTTTTACTTACTTATTTAAAATTTCATTTATAACTGATTTAAATTAAGCAATGGCTTCATCTCAGCAAATGTTTCAGTTAGACCATTTCTTACCTAAACCTGGCAAGCCAAAAGAAACATGGAAACTTTGGTTTCAATCGTTTGAAAATTATTTGGTAGCTATTGACGCTGAAAATTATTTACCTTAGCGTAAACTAGCTATTCTCTACAATTGGTTTCGATCGTTTGAAAATTATTTGCTAGCTATTGACGATGAAATTTCAGGTGAGTCAATTGAAGACTTCATTTCATCTTTAAGAAACTTGGCTGCAAACTGCAATTTTGGCACAACATTGGATTATCAGATAAGAGACCAATTTGTATACAGTTGTTTCTACAAGAAAATTCAAGAGTGCATACTCAGCTGCAGGGATCCCACTTTGGCTGAGGTCATTGACATTGCACAGGGCATTGAAAGATCAATAGTCACTTCTAAATGTATTGCTAATGAAAATGTCACTTCTGTTAATGTTATTCAACCTGATTCAACTGTTAATGCTGCCTCTTAGGAACCTAATTATGTTAAGCCTTTTCAAAACAAACAAAATAGATCTAATTCATTTTGTTTCAGGTGTGGATCCAGATCTCATCTTGGAGATAGTCCTGTTTGTACTGCTCTGTAAATGTAAATGTAAATGTAAATGTGTTTGTATTTATATAGCGCACTTCTACCCAGAGGTCTCAGAGGTCTCATAGCGCTGTATTCATACCGCTGTCATGCCACGTACCTGGAATCCTGTGAAATGTCCACTCCTGGTCACCCCCAAGGTAAAGCCAGGCATCCAAGCGCTGCTGGGGCCGTTGTGGAGATTAAGCAAGCTGTTGCCCAGAGTCACAGAGTGGGCCCCCTGATTAGACTAGGCACCGAGGCGAGAATTATCAGGTCCGGGGAAATTGAGTCCAAGAGCCGCCGAGGCGGGAATTGAACCCTGGTCCCGGGCCAGACCTCTGCATCAGGGTCTGCTGCTCTGAGCATTGAGCCACGCTTCTCCACTCTTGCTCTAGGCAAAACATGTAGCAATTGCAACAAATTTGGTCATTTTCATACGGTTTGTAGAAGTAGGAAGGTGGTTAGAGTTAGCAGTCTTCAAATTACTGATTGCTCAAATAATCCCACTCCTGACCCAAATTCACAATTGTCCAATGATGTTGAAAGACTCATGCTGTCTATTGACTCTCAATATTTAACACCTTTAACTCATAGCTAATACGAAAAAAAGAGCTGGGAGTGCAATATTTATGTCAGAAACAATTAAGTATTTTAATTTACAAAAAGAAACATAAATCAATCAATGGTACAAGATCCTAAATTGCGAAAATACAGTCAAAATTCTTCTTTTTCTTGTTTTTCTGCAGCCGACGCGTTTCGTCCTAGAGGCAGGACGTCATCAGGGCTGCAATAGCAAACACACAATACAGATACATCAGTATATATGTACAATATCACTCAGTAATCTTAGTGACCTGTGAAATGAAACAACACATCTTCAGGTAACATATTAAATCCAATACAGCTCATTGTGCCGAATGGTACTTAAAGGCATTTAAATGAACATGAAGTTTCAGTGTTACAAAAAGGATTGAAATATTGTCCTGTATATAATTGTGATTACACTGAGTTACACATTGATCTGTTTAAATTTTGTAGGAATTTAAAATTGAAAAGTTTTTTTTCAACACTGGATGTAAATGTGCAGAATAAAATACTGAATAAAAACTCTGAAATGACATTATCTGAGTTAGAAGATGTTCATTTGTTAATGACTTTGTCGGGGGAAATGGATCTTACTGTAGACGATGTTGCAAGTCTATGTGAAATAGAAACAAATTACCAGTGCACTAGTGGATTGCGCAGTAAATCTAAGTTTATTCCCCATGGTAGCCAATACATAGCAATTGACCTTTTCATGGAAAAGACATTACAGGAATTTCTCAAATTACAAGATAATTACACATTGAACCACCATTATAAAGATAATCTGTCCCGGCAAGAAAGATTAGCCCTATCAAATTTAAAACAAGACCCCTCAATAATCATCAGGGAAGCTGATAAGGGGGGGAACATCGTTGTGATGAATAGGGCAAATTATGTGGCGGAGATACGGGAACAACTCAAGGATGAGAATTGTTATAAAAAAGTTAAAATCAATCCGTTGAAAGAGATTTCCCAAAATATTTTGGAACACTTATGTGTATGGAAGGAGGAAGGACTGATAGAAGATTCAGAATATAAGTATTTAAATGTTAGTCATCCAGTGTCTCCCTTCCTTTACACATTACCGAAAATTCACAAGGACAGAGCTAATCCACCAGGCAGGCCCATAGTCTCCAGCATTGGCAGTGTCACAGAACACATGTCAGAGTTCGTTGATGGCTTTATTAAGCCGTTAGTGGTGAACTTACCTTCATACGTGAGGGACACCACCGACATTCTTAATAAATTGCAGGATTTTAAGTGGGAAGATGGGATGATCTTGGCAACATTAGACGTGGTGGGTCTGTATACCTGCATCGAGATGGACAAGGGTATTCAAGCGCTAGAGCACTTTTTGGGCAGCAGAAGTGCGAGCTTAAGACACCACTCCAAAATGATAATTCAAATGAGTCAGCTTATTTTGAAAAATAATTACTTCCTATTTGAGGATGAATGGTTCCACCAGATCAGGGGCACGGCCATGGGATCCAGGTTTGCTCCCTCTTATGCCAATCTATTCATGGGCTGGTATGAGAGGGAGCACGCCTGGAGCCGCAGAGCTGGTGAGTGGATGGATCTGGTGGTATTTTGGGCCAGATTCATCGACGACATCCTAATAATATGGAGAGGTACTTCGGACGACCTAAACAAGTATTTGCACTACTTGAATCAGAACGATTTCAATGTGAAACTGACAATGAATCAAAGTACATCCAGTATAGAATACTTAGATGTGACACTGACAGGAGTTGGGGATAAAATTAACAGCAGTCTATTTAGAAAAGCAACGGCCACCAACTCCATCTTAAGAGCAGACAGTTTTCACCCAGGATCTGTGATTGGGGGAATACCTTACGGTGAAATGGTCAGAACCCGCAGAAATTGCAGTCGGGATGAAGACTATACTCAAGAACTTAATCAACTGAAACTGAGACTAGGGAAGAGAGGTTATGCCAAAAAAGACCTAGCAAGGGCTAGTGAGAAAGTGTCTAAAATTGACAGAGCAACCACTTTACTTCCAAAAAAGAGAGAATTAGTCAGGCACAAACTTTCCTTTGTCACAGCATATTGTGTGCAAAAAGAGAAAATCAGACAAGCATTAAGTAGAAATTGGACCCTGTTGAAAGGTGTCCCGGGTCTATCCATGATACTGGATGATAGACCCGCAATTACGTTCAAAAAATGCCCGACCATTAGGGACAAAGTTTCGACGAATTATATTCGTCCAACAAAGAAGCCAACGACAGATTGGTTATCCACCCAGCCCAAAGGCTTTTACACCTGTGGATCCTGTGTAATATGCTCGCACGGCATTAATAAAACAAAAACTTTCAGATTCAATGGATCCAAGCAATTTCACATCAATGATTTCATTAATTGCAACAGTGTAGGAATAATCTATGCCATCATCTGTAGCTGTAACAAAGTATATATAGGCAGCACCAAAAGACCCTTAAAAATAAGAATGCAGGAGCATAGACGAGCAATAATGAATCGAGATACTAGATCCCCACTCTACGTGCATATGGAAAAGGAACATGGTGCCAACTTGGGATTTAAATTCCATGGCATACAAAAGGTGCCGCAGCATGTAAGGGGGGGGAATTGGGAACTACGAATCCGTCAAACAGAAGCACGTTGGATAATCAAATGTCGTAGTATGACTCATGGCTTAAATATTGATTCTGAACTACACTATTTTCTGGCATAATCATCAATGCTTATTGTTTTCTTTATGGATACCTCCTTATCAAGTGTAGACTTTATGTGTTTATTGTACACATCCTGAGATGTTGAGCAGGCAAACTGTTGGTTTCTTATGGGATACTTTCTTATCGAGTGTAGACATATATAATTTATTATTAGATTAACCAGATGATAAACCTTCCGAGATAACATGGAAACATTTCACAAATGTGCCCCTGTGTGATAATCATTTATATGAAGATATACTCACAAATTATTGACCTAAAGGGGAATACATAAGCATAGCAATAATAAGAAGAGGTGGAGGTCGCAACGGTATTTTCGTTATGAGTGTGCTGGTATACGGAGGCATTGGATGGATATACTTCTCTGCTGACGAGGGTTTGCTAATTGTTTTTGGAGATTTTAAACGAACGTGCTAGTGTATATCAAAAGATGTAATCTCACGCAGAGAGGATAATGGTGTACGGTGGTGTCGGATGAGTAGCTTTCTCTGCAGACGAGTACGTGTAGACGGTTTTTCATGATTGTGGATGAGTGCGCTAATGCGCATTATTAGAAGGAATCATCACGCAGAGATGACAAGGATTATTCAGGGAAAACCTCCGTTTAGTAAACACCAAAATTTTTATACATGGCGGACCAGACTGGAAACTTATGCACACTGAATGCGCAGGTCCGGAAATACTATGGTGAACTAATTGACTTGCAGAATAGTCTATTGCGCATGACCGGATAACTATCGGTAATGAACAGAGGTAGCGATCCAACCTCTTAACAGTGTAATGCGCATGATCGGAAACGACAAGCGGCAACGAAAAGGTAGCGGACCTGAATGGAAACTCATATTCACTTACAGGTGAACGGCATGATAATGCGCGCGTAATTTTTGAGAGTTCTGATTGGTCATTGAGCTCTTTTTAAACACAGGGAGATTGGAGTAACCGCACTTCCGGGATTTATCGCACCCGGTTGGCGTGGTCAGAGGTACAGGAGGCGAGATTACGAAGGTAAGCGAAAAACTTAGGTAGCGTTGAGTGCGAGAGAGAAATTCCAATACAAGATATGCCAAGTTTACAGCATCTGTTCCTTTTTTGTTAAATATATTTTTTAGAATGAGCAGTTTATGAACAAATGGACATTGCGACTGCAGATATAGAAGTTATTTTCCCGCTTGGCTACACTATATTGGAAAGCGGTGAGTTAATAGGGAAACACCCTGGGCTGATATTGAAGAGGGCAAATAGAGCATCCTAAATTACATTATTGTGTTTTGGACCTCTCGTAGGTGCGAGAAGCCACGGGTGGATCGTTTTTAAGAGACTCTCGATTTAAAGAATGGTTAAATCGATTTAGAGAGAAGACGAAACGTTGAGTTTGAAAAGGTATGGATGCTAATATGGTTTGGCATATGGAGGTAGTACAGGATAAAAGAGAACCAGAGTAGTGAAGGTCATATCTGGGTGGATATTCAGAAATTGATTGGATAACTCATTGGTCTTTCCTTTTTTCTGCCTCACCCCAGTTTGTCAATTTTACTAGAGTGTATATGAAGAATCGGCCTCTTGAAGTAACTGTTGCCTAGACCACTGGTTCAAAATTAGGAGCCATAATAAAAGAAGAGCCTTATTTCAACAATATTAGGTGAGCGGTCCACTATCTATGAATGATTGTTTTTTAACACTTGTACAACAGTTTGCTAGCACTTCATCACAGGATGTAGACTAAATATGTAAGTGTTTAAAATAGGCACAACAAATATGTTGTGGAATACGTACTTGCTGGAACCAACTTGATGATTTGAGGAATGTTTTCCCGTTCATCTGTAGAACTGTTAAGTCAATTAATTTTCGGTCAGTACCATTCGGCACAATGAGCTGTATTGGATTTAATATGTTACCTGAAGATGTGTTGTTTCATTTCACAGGTCACTAAGATTACTGAGTGATATTGTACATATATACTGATGTATCTGTATTGTGTGTTTGCTATTGCAGCCCTGATGACGTCCTGCCTCTAGGACGAAACGCGTCGGCTGCAGAAAAACAAGAAAAAGAAGAATTTTGACTGTATTTTCGCAATTTAGGATCTTGTACCATTGATTGATTTATGTTTCTTTTTGTAAATTAAAATACTTAATTGTTTCTGACATAAATATTGCACTCCCAGCTCTTTTTTTCGTATTAGCTCAGTTTCACCCGGGGTGGGACGGTGCCCCGGTAGTTGGTGGAGTGTTTAATAGTGTGATTTCTAGTGTACTATCCCTAGTGCACCGTAGCAAACCCAACGTCGTCCCAAAGTCTTTGTTATAAAACCTTTAACTCATAGATTTAAAGATCCCTTCTGCAAAGTCACTGTGGGTGATTATGTTTTTAATATGATGGCAGATTCTGGAGCACCTGTCACTATTGTTTCAGACATCATATTTAAAGAACATTGGTTCTCTCACAAAGTCATTAAAACCATTGGACATCATCCCTAAGGCCTATGCTGATCATATCATTGATATGTCAGGTTGTTTTCTTGAACAAATAACGTGTCTTGGCCGCAAAATTTATACTAAAGTCTATGTTGCTTACGAAGGGAAGAACATCGTGGGATGGCAGGATTTAGCAAGAATGGAGCTAAAGTTGGTCCCAGGTTCTGATAATTCAGTTCAAATTAATGATGATATGTCTGTTTCCTCTGTCTCAGAGAATTACCCTGACTGTTCTGATGTTTCTTCCCAAATTATCTCTGAATTTCCTGATATTTTCACGTCAAAAATAGGAAAAATCACAAAGGTTGAACATGTCATCAAGTTAAAAGCTAATGCTATTCCCATCATTCACAAAGCCAGGCCCATTCCGTTCAGTGTTATAGAGGATCTTAAGGTGTTGTTAGACAAGTTGGTCACTGAAGATATCATCACATCTACTGATTCTTCTGAATGGGTCAGTCCCATAATAATAGTTAGGAAGAAAGATCAATCGATCAGGTTATGTGCAGACTTGCGCTCACTTAACAAAAATGTCTTGGTTGATTGTCACCCATTACCCAAGATACAAGATCTATTATACAACATTGCAGGTTCCACTTGTTTTTCAATTTTAGATTTGCGATTTGCTTATCATCAAATTCCACTCTCTAATCAACTGACCTTACCACCTTTGTTACACCATTTGGAGCCTATAAGTATTTAAGATTACCTTTTGTTTTGGCATCTGCAGCCAGCGTTTTCCAAAGTTTTATGGATTTTATGTTGGCAACAATTGGTTCAGTACAAGCATATCAGGATGGTGTACTTATATACTCAAAAAACAAGTCAGAACACTTAATCACATTAAGGAAAGTTATTAACAAATTCAGAGAGATGGTAGTGACTTTGGGTACTGAGAAATGTAAATTTATCGTCAACTCTCTTGATTATTTAGGTCACACAATTTAAAATTCTGGTATCACCCCAAAGTTTTCACTTACACAAGAATTTTCTCAGGTGTCCACACCCAAAAATAAGGATTTACTCAGATCCTTTTTAGGCATGACTGAGTACTATTCAAGGTTTATTTCAGGTTATGCACAGATTGTTCAACCCCTACGGGCACTACTCAAGAAAAATTTACATTTTGTTTGGAATCAGGATGCCCAAGAAGATTTTGAGTTAGTTAAGAAACTCATTCTTGAGGCTCCAGCTCTGACTGCCTTTTCACCTGGTCACAAATGCACCATCTCTCTGGATGCCAGCTAACATGGTCTTGGTGCAGCCCTTTGTCAATGGATCAATGGCAGAGAAAACACCATTGGTTTTTCTTCCAGAACACTCTCTAATGCTGAGAGTAACTATAGTAACATCGAAAGAGAAGCATTAGCCTGCTCTTAGGCCGTTGAGAAATTTAGAACATTCATTTGGAGCACACACTTTGATATTTGCTCAGACCATAAACCATTGATCCATTTACTCAATGGTAATGGCACGGGCAAGGTCTCTGCCAGACTTTCTCGTTTCTCGTTTACATGAACATAACTTTCTCATAAAGTACATTCCAGGTGGACGCAATGTCAGGGCAGATTGCCTGTCTAGACTTCCTTAATCTTCATCATCAGCTTTCTCCAGGTTTGATGATGTTGAGTGTGTTGTAGCATCTATTGAAGACTTTATTGAAAACATTTCATGTATTTTACAAGAAGATTGGCTTAAAGCGTCAGAGGAGGACTCAATTCTTTTGGCAGTCAAGAACATGATTGTTACTGGATGGCCAAAAGAGCGCTCTCTACCTGCGCCTTTAAAATCATTTGCCCAGGTGAATGAGGAGCTCTCTATCGTTGAAGGTTTAGTTATGTGTGGGGATCTTGCTGTTCCTCCTGTTTCCCTTCGCTCAAATTTTTTTAATATAGCTCATGAAGGTCATCTTGGAGTAGGTGCCACATCAAGAAGACTGAAAGAACATTTTTGGTGGCCTGGTTCAGAAAGAGATGTTTCAAATCAGATCAACTTGTGCCAAACCTGTCTTTTGTCTGACAAGCACTGGAAAACCATGAAAGTTCCTTTACATAATGTACCTGTGCCAGAAGGTGCTTGGTTCAAGTTAGCTTTGGATTTTGCAGGACCATTTGAAGTTTTACCCAGTGACATGAAATACACCATTGTATTAATTGATTATTTCTCAAAATGGGTAGAAATTGAATTTTGTTCTTCTCCCAATACCTCTTCTGTGATCAGATTTCTGACAAGAGTTTTTCTTTCAGAAGGCTTTCCCAAGACACTGGTCTCAGATAATGGTTCTCAATTCACTTCAATCTCAATGGACAATTTTCTTTCTGCTCATGACATCAAACATTTGAAAGTGGCATTATATTCCCCTTCATCAAATGGTCTTGTTGAGTGTATGAATAGTTTCATTAAGGAGGGTATCCAGTCTAAGTTAGCTTCTTATTCACCTGTCGAGATTTTTCTCAAGAAAAAGATTTAGTTGTATCTCACTACACCTCACTCTTCTACAGGTGTTTCTCCCTTCAGACTCCTTAAAAAAGAGATCCAAATGGTACTCTCTACCCTGCTTGGTTGAAAGTATTGAGAAAAGAGGATGATTCATGTCAGGTTTGCAAGGATAAGAAAAACATGCTGAAAAATGTTTCTGCTCAACACTTGGCGCAAAAGAAAAGGTTTGACACAAAGAGTTGTAATACTTTACATGAATTTCAAGTTGGTGATTGGGTTTTGGTGAAATCTCCCAATAGGGGTATAAAGGGGCTCTCCAAATATTCCTTACCTGTACAAATTCTCAAGATTGCAAAAGGATCTTTGTTTTTGGACTCTAAAGGTTGGTGGAATAAAAGAATGTTAGTCAAATTAACTCCCAATCAAGCTCATACAATTGTATCTAACAAGAAGTCTCCTTTACATGATGATCTACATTTTCACATTTTTCCAATGACCTCACAACTGATGAAGCTGTCTCTACCAATGGAGTTGATTCACACTCCTCACTTCCCATGACATCAGCAATGTCTCCACCTACAGCCTTCCCATCTACAACTTCTTCCTTTCAAACGGACTCAGTTGCCACATCAACCTTACTTACCTCAAGACCTTCTCGCAACTGTCCCCCTCTCATGAAATATAAAGATTTCTTCATGACCTAAATCATCAACCTCATCTTATGTTTCTCACAGTTCTTCATTCATGTTTTCATTGTTTTCTTTAATAGGGGAAGGTGATGGAGCAAGGATTCGCACGTAATGCGACTTGCTTGTATTCAGTCTTCTCGACATAACGTTAATGTACTAATCAACATGTTTGTCCTATTAATATTGTATTACATGACATCTAAGTGAAGCTTGCATATGTGCTTTTACTAACGATAATACGCTTGCATTAATATGGCCGCTGCTACGCGGGATTTCTTATTGCGCATGCATCTGTCACACTCACGTGACATGACATACTTTTTTGTTTGGAGGGAAACTTTTGCTTCTGCACACTAGAACTAAGATGGCTGCTCTGTGTTACAGCATGCATGAAGCTTGCACTGCTGCTTTTGCTAAGTTGTTCGTTAAGCTTAACTCTAACGCAATAGTTAAAAATAAAGTAATGGGAATAGAGTAGAGATAAGTGGTATACAGTGCATTCATTTATTCTGTGTTCTAAAACTGTTTCTTTCTATTTTTTCATGTAATGATAATCTTGGGCCTGGGAGGTGCTATTACTCCATCTTGAAACCCCACACTGCGCATGTCACTGTCACTGACCCAACGCGCTCAATAGGTGATCAGGAGCAGAGGTGCTGGCGGAGCCCTCTGTCAGAAGGTTCAAAACCCATATCAGGGTTTGAGAGCTGAAGTGCTGGCGAAGCACTTTATCGGAGAGATCGAGAACTCTTACAGGGTTCTGGCTGTTAGCTGCAGCGAGGGAGTAACACAGGCGTTGCAACTTTAACTGCGGGTGCCGGTCTTAGCCTGTGGTTGTCCTGGCCTGATCCAATTTGGCTTTACCTGTCCTGATTCTGATCTGCACCTGCTTGCCTTTATGGTGCCTGCACTTTCGGGGTTCTGTCCTTTAAACTGACCCGTGGCCTGGGTTAGTTCTTCACGCCATATTAGGTAAATATTCAATGTGGGTATGTCATTGTACTGTTTCCTTCTCTCTTCCCACCCTAATGTCAAGTGGGTAAAGTTTGCTTTATAAAATCTCTGCATACTTTCATTCTAATCATCATTTTCTTTATTGAAACATTTCTGAGGTTTAATATTTGGATTAAGACTTTTTAGAAATTTAGATAAAGAGTTTAAACCTTTCCCGAGTTTGTGGTTATTATATGAGTGCAAATGTTAGTATTTTACCTATTATTCTAACTCCTTTTGATCTCTTAGGACTTTAGGTCCCGATGACAAGGATTGGTAAGTCAATGGTATAGTTCCTAAATGAAATTCATAAATCACTGATGAGACTAAGTGCACAGGTTACCTGATTAAACTCACAATAAGTTATGTTGTTTAATGGGCCCAGGTGAGTATGGTAAACTGAGTCGGTTGACCTGCGCGCTCTATCAGTATTTATTTTGGTAGCAGCAAGATGGTTAGGGATTAGTTAAGATAGGTAGTTAGTTGAAGTTAGTTGGTTTATTGAAATTTTTGCATATTGAAATTGTATTATTGGTTGTATTGATTTTATGTATTAACAAAATGTATTTGTACCTGTTATATGTTTTGTCTGGAATCCCCGGGGGCAGAATAGGGGGTGGTAAATGGAAGCCACACTGCAGTGAGGTCACTTACCTGTAGGAAATAAGTGCATGGTTAGGTAAAACCAGAAGCACTATTCAGGGATTTTCTGTATAAATGTGTGAATAAATGATAGCAATGAGTTCGCTAACAAAACGTTTTGTGTGATTTCACCTAGAAAGGGTCACACGGAAGGAGTAGCAGGTTCATCTGAGCTTGATTGATAGCAAAGGGGCTCGCTGGTGAAACTTTGGCCTTAGTATATCCCAAAAGGGATAAGTCTGAAGGAATAGCAGGTTCTCCAATGCATGCGTGAAGGATAGACGGAAGGGATCTACTCGTAGTATATGAAGAGTAAGCGGAAGGGATTTACTCGTAGTGAGTGAAATTAATCTTTCCTTTAAATTATTCACTCAGGTACAGTGGCGAATGTTTTTACGTTGTTGAATAATAAAATCTGCATTAAAAGTAAAAAAAATTTAGTTTCGTATTACCTTACAAAGGAGGGAGTCAGTCGCGGAGCTGCGCTGACGTCACTCAGAGCCGCGCTGGTATTGGTTAAGACAGCGGGTGCGTAGCTGAGATAGTAATTGTAAAGGAGGGGTGAGTACAGGAGCGTGAGAACTAGTCTCACGAGAAAAGCCGGGCAACTATTGGTTGAATTTATTTGAATTCTAAATTTTGATTGGTCACTGAAAAATAAGAGATGTGCTGGTATTGGAAGTAATTTTGTTAACAAATTGAGAATTATCCTAAGCAGATTTGCGTTTAAAATTATATGTGGCACATAGGTCCGATTGTAGGAGGTAGACCCGATAGGAAATATCTAGGGTTTGCGCAAGAACAGTATATAAGAGGAAGACCTTATATCATGTACGGAGAGAAAAGAAAAATGCCATTCCTTAAAAGAATTAAGAATTATTTCAAGAAAGATAAAGCAATTAAAACAAGAGAAGGGATTATTATTCCACCACCAAATATGCCTGCATCATACATGATGGTAGAAATGGGCTATCACACTTGTGTGTGATTAGAAAATTGGATGGAGTACACTAAAGATGATGGTGTTTTAGCATTTCCAGAAAATGGTACGTTTAATGGCAGAGTTTTGTACAATTTGAGAACTCTCATTAATGAATTAGACCCCAGACATAGATTAACGCAGTATGAGGCATTGAAGGAATGGGAAACTGAGGCTTTTGAGCGAGATAGGCCCAGGAGGAACAGGAATTGGAGTAAGTTTTATCCCTGATTTCCAAAAGAGACAAGAGACCAACAAATGAAACAATGGAGACAGCATGTTAGTGGAAGGATTATATCCTATAATAACTTTAGAACAACCTTCAGGAATTACAAAGACTGAGAAAACGAAACATTTAATGACTAGTGGTGAGTCAGATGATGATTATTTGGAGGATTTATTGATGAAAAATCCACTACCTTATAATGAGGAGCCAAGCACAGTTAATCCAAATGTTCCGTTCCTGAAACCACCTCTGATTCCGCAAGTGGTACATGAGACTTCGTTAGAAAAATTACTACAAGACAGTGAAACAGAAGCATTAAATAAACAAAGAAGTGAGTTGATTCAGAAAATTTCCCAATTAAATACAAGTCCTGAAGCCCTAACAATTCCGGTAACTATTGGCCCAGTTGTTCCTTTGTACGGAGATAAGCAGGCTAGTCCTAAAACTCCCGTTCTGACTACACCTGTAGTTCAACTAAGAAAAGAACCTTTAATAATTGATGATAAAGCGAGTGAATGTGAGTCAGTGATTTCCCTGATGGATTTGCCAATAAGAGAACCAGTGAGTGACTCGGTCAGGAAAACCACTCTTATAAATTCTAGGGAAGTACAAATGTAGACATCCTCAGATACAAGAAGTCCCACAGTAGTAACCCCAGAAGAAATAGAGAGATGGACACAAGAAATAGAGAAACCAAAGTCACAGCCAAAGGTATTGGACATATTTAAATTAAGAGTCGAATTAGAGGAAATGATGACTGGAAATGTGGGATTAGACAGGTTAAATACATTCAGTGAGGATGAGTTATTGTTCATATGCAAAAGTATTACTAGAAATACAAGAGTGTTTCATGAAAAATTAATGGCTATGGCAGCTAATATGGGAATTGAGATTGGCAAATCTAAAGTGTTACAGAAACCATATAGAGCTGAATTTTCTGACAAAGATTTGGAAAATATGAATGTGTCAGGTAGGAAAGTACAAATTAGGGAGCTTATGGCATTATTGCAGAAATGGGGTCTCATAGAAAAATGGAAAAATAGGTGGGCAAAGAAAAAAGAAGATGCCCAATCAAAACAAACTGCATCCGAATATGTGGTAAAAGAAGCAGACAAGGTGGAAAGGTTATGTCCCATGAGAGAGGTACCAGGTGGAGGTTATGTACATGTCCCATGGTCCCGACAGGATATTTTGTCATTTACAAATGATTTCCCAAAACTTCGAGAAAAACCTGTAGAATGGTAAAGCCAAGTCGAGAGATTTGTGAAGGTTTCGAAATGTCTTTTAAAAGATTTAGATGGATTATTTGACATTGTTGTTCCTGTAGATTTGTGGACAGAATGTAAAATTGCTATTGATTGGCCTAGTGATGAGTGCCCTAGAGTCCCACAGACAGGAGCATCTTCTGATGAAGTTATGAAGAAATACAACCAGGTAATCCTCTACCTCAAAAGGGAAGGTGCCTGCAAAAGAAACTGATTGGACTAGAATAGATAGAACCACTCAGAATAAAGATGAATCTGTGCATGCATATTATGAACGCCTATTACAAGTATTCAAACAGTATAGTGGTTTGGATAATATCGATATGAAAGACATGATGCATTTCATCTATCAGTTTGTGTCAGGATTAAGGCCAGAAATTTCGCAATGGATTAAAGATCATAAAGTTTGCTGGCAGGCCAAGCCGATTGATGAAATTCTTAAATATGCAAAATATTGTGAAGATGAACTCGACAATAAACGAAAAGAATTAAAGGAAAAAGTAATGTGGGCACAAGTGAAATTAGCAGAGCAACAGGAGCTTCAATTGAGCCAAATACACAATAACCAGACTCAAGGTGATGGTAATGAGGGTAAGCCAAGGGGAAAATTCAATAGAGAAGAAGCCAAAAATCAGTTTCCCTGTCACAGGCGTGGCACGTTGGGGCACTGGAAGAACGAGTGTAAGGCTATGCAAAACAGTAATGTGCCAACTAATGATTTGAATCCACAGACGCAGAATGAGGTGCCACGGAAGCAACAGCAGCAGGTAATACAAAACCAGTTACCCCTTGCACCTATGCCAAATTTTAGGAGCAAAGCACACCATAGTGTAGATACCACAAATTGGGAGGGAAGTGAAAGGAGAGACACAGCAACGTCACAATTTCTTTTGAGTGATACGTTTCTCAGTGAGGACACATTCTGACGGTGCCTGAGAGGGGAGGACAAGGAGTGCGTACTTAGCACCTCCTTGCCGGTAGATCAGTCAGGTCCATACATTGAAGGAAATGTTGAAGGAAATGATGCCACCTTCCTATTGGACACTGGTGCTACCCGTTCTACTGTAAGAACAGCAGGCGTTCCAAACCTACCCATCTCAGGAGAAACGATCCAAGTAGTGGGCGTTTCTAATAAACAAATTAGTACCCCAGTTACAGAACCAATGGAAGTTAGAATAGGCAATTTTAATTTCAAATTTGTTTTATTGGTTTTGAGAGCGAAAATAGGCAGCACAAAACAGTAGACATGCAGCAGGCATATATGGCGAGCGAGACAGACAGACAGGCACGTCTTCTCTAAAGGTCATCAAGTAAGCAGGAAAAATATGCCGATACAGAAATGCAGTGCCGATGGTGTGTTTAAGGTGCCATGCAATAAAGTCAACCGACCAGAACAAGAAGAAAAACCAAACCCCCCTCCCTCTTCCCAACACCCCTTCCCCCCCCCCCCTCCGACCAGTATGCCATTTGTTTGGAACCTCTGTAGTGACTTGTGCAGAGCTATCTGTTTCAGGGCATTTGAGTTTATGGAAGATCATGTGATGGTTCTGTGAGCCGCAGGAGGCGAAGATATTTCGGGCATGTGATTTCGTGAAATTCTTTGAACATGAGAGACAGAAGCGACTGCAAAAACCTTCTGAAATGAGTCTGCTGTGTGTGTAAGCGTGGCGTGAATACGTTCCATGCCCAACGTGAACCGTAGAGTATGCAGTCATCCAGTGTGAGTGGGCATGGTGGTTGATCCCCAGAGTGATAGGGTATGATGTGAGGCTGCTTGCATGGCAATGCCCATCTGTTTACCGCGAAGGGACCTCAGAGGAAATGTAAGCGCATTGGGTAGCCCTAGGATAGTGTATGCAGGGAAGCGTGGGATGTCAGTTTCAAAGGTGGAATCAATATCATCTAGAACCGCCTTCCAGTATCCCTGAATTACGCGGCAGTCCCACAGGAGATGGGTCAAAGTACCCCTTTCACCGCAGCCCCTTCAACACAGCGCACTTCGAAGTGGATTGCTTTGATTAAGTCTGACCGGGGTGAGGTGCCAGTATATGGCCAATTTCACCGCCGCCTCTCTGGCATTAGTATTACGAGTGGTGTGTGCAGCTCTGTAGTATATAAACCCCCATTCCTTGGGTGACAATGTCCTGCCGAGTTCTGTTTCCCAGCGTTTCTGTCCCGCCGTCTTCCCCGGGCTAGCCGCGGGCGACAGCAGCTTGTAAAGGTCTGAGATAAGGTGCCGATCTGAGTCTTTCGTTACCAGCCACTTCTCGAATGGCGTCATTCGCCGGCCAACCAGAGGAGCGCATTCCAGGCTCGAAAGCCAGTAGCGGAGTTGGAAGTACTGGAACATGTGAGGCTTGGTCACTCCATAGCCTTGTACGATATCGGTGAGGGGGAGAAAGCCCTCCAGGTCAAAGAAATGGCCGGCAGAACGGCAATCCGTTCCCCGCCATTGTGGAAAGGCACGGGGGTCAGCACCCGGCGGGAATTCCGGATTATCTAAGATCGGGGAGAGTGGGGAGGGGAAAGTAGTTAGGCCTCTCCTGACCGCCACTCCGTCCCAAGTCCTCATAATGGCGCGCGTGATGGGGGATCGGAGAAGATATCGTGGTCTGTGTTGGCAAGCAAGGAATGGGATCTTCCATAGTGACGTCCGGGCCATTGCCCTATCCTGAAATAGCCATCTCTTCTCGGATTCAGGCCTGTACCACTCCACCAAGTAGCGGAGTTGTGAGGCTTGAAAATATTGCAAGAGGTTGGGGATTCCGAGACCCCCTTCGTCCACACCCCTGTGCGCCACTTGTTTATGCAGCCGCGCGCGTTTCTTTTCCCAAATAAACTGATGGAAAGCGGTTTGCAAGTCGGCAAGTGCGCCAGGCGGAGGCAGGGCCGGAAGGGTTTGGAAGACATACAAAATCTTAGGTAGGGCGGACATCTTCACCGCCGCTACGCGGCCTAGCAAGGAGAGGGGTTGTTTCGACCAACGTGCAAGATCAGCTAGAATCTGAGAGGTGAGCGTTTTATAGTTAAGAGCCATTGTCGAGTCCGTAGAGGAGGTGAGAGTAATTCCCAGGTATGGGAGCTGTGTGGATGTTTGTAAACCACAGCCAAAGTCAGGCGCCAGAGTGCGAGGGTGAGCATTGCTACCCAGAGGCAGAATCAAGGATTTCCCTCGGTTGATTTTGAAGCCAGACACCGCCCCAGAGCTCTCTAGTTCCTCCAGGAAAGCAGGTATAGAATGGGATGGTCGGTCGAGAGCAGCGATGATGTCGTCGGCATAAAGCCCCACTACGTGAGGTTCATTGCCGAAAGTGATACCGCAGATGCGAGGGTTGTCTCGGATTTTCTGCGCAAGAGGCTCCACGTATAAGGCGAATAGGAGGGGTGAAAGAGGGCACCCCTGACGTGTGCCTCGCTGTATCTTGAAGGGGTCCGATTTAAGGCCTCCCAGTCGGACTCGGGCCTGGTGGCGGTAGTAGCAGCTTGCGATCCAGGCTTGATAGCGATCACCTATCTGGTAACGCTGTAGGACCTTCTGCAAGTAAGTCCAGTCGACTCGGTCGAACGCTTTCTCCGCGTCGATAGCGAGCAGCGCCAAGTCCGAGTTTTGGAAGTGAGTCTTATCCACGAGATGCAGTAGCCTTTTAGTATTATCGCTGCATTGGTGGTTTGGGACAAAGCCCGATTGATCCGGTTCAAGGATCCCTGGAAGGCAAGGGCCCAGACGGGCCGCTAGTACCCCTGTGAACAGTTTCAGATCTAAATTAAGGAGCAAGATGGGGCGGAACGCAGAGCAATGTGTTGGGCTTTTGCCCGGCTTAGGCAGCACTACTATCTCTGCTGCAAGCATATCCAGGGGTATGGAGTTCGGGCCCTCGAACGAGTTAAATAATCTCGTGAGTATCGGAGCCAGTATCTGGCCAAAGAGTTTATAGAAGCCTGATGAAAAGCCATCAGGTCCCGGTGATTTAAGCAGACGCAGTCGGGAGATAGCGGCCAGAACCTCGTCCAAGAATAGGCAATTTTAAAGAAATGCACAGATTTGTTGTGTGTGATTCAAGTCCAGTAAACCTGTTAGGCAGAGACTTGTTGTGCAACATGAATTGCACCATCTTTTGCACCCCAAGTGGTGTTGAAATTCAAACCCCAGACAAAGACTGAGTTTATAAATTAATGTTAGCAAAACAGGAAACTGAAAATAAAACATTGACCATAGAAGATATACCAAAAGAGTTACAAGACACTGTAAATCCTAATGTGTGGGATTTTACTGGAAAAGATGTAGGATTAATGGCAAATGTCGATCCGATAAAAGTGACAGTGAAGGAAGGTGCAGGTATCCCAAATATTCGACAGTATTAAATGAGCCCGGAGATAAAGCCAGGTTTTGCAGCAGAAATAAAGCGTTTGGTTGAAACAGGCATTTTACAAGAAATAATGAGCAGTCCGTGTAATTCGCCCATAATTGGCATAAAGAAACTGAATAGCAAGTACAGGGTCGTACAGGATCTGAGAAGAGTCAATAAGATTGTTGTCCCATGCTGTCCAGTTGTTCCAAATCCTGCAGTGATTCTGTATCAGATACCGTAGGAGGATGGATGGATTACCGTGATAGATTTGTGGCACGCATTTTTCTTGATTCCATTGCACCCAGATAGTAAATTTATTTTTTCTTTTGAATTCGACAGTCATGTGTACGTCTGGAACCGCGTTCCTCAGGGGTACACAGAGAGTCCATCGATTTTTAAGCAGATTTTGAAAAAGTGCCTTGAGTCTTTGGTGCTGCCCGGACAGTCAGTCCTGGTCCAGTATATAAACGACCTATTGGTGGTGTCTAAAACTCGAAATGACTGTGTTGTTGATACCACTGCCTTACTGAATCATTTAGGTGAAGGAGGGCATAAAGTGTCACCTGAGAAATTACAGTTTTGCACCACATCAGTGAAATATCTGGGGCACCAGACAGAAAGAGGTGTCAGAAGGGTTACCTCGGAAAGAATCAGAATAATCAAAAACATGAATCTACCTCAAACTCAGAAAGAGATCAGAATGTTTCTTGGGGTTGTAGGTTACTGCAAGCAATGGATTGTGGGATTTGCAGTCCTAGCAAAACCATTGATACAAATGACAAAGAAAAGAGCCAAAGACCCAGTGGAATGGGATGATGAAAGCATGACTGCTTTCTTGAAACTACATCAATGTCTGTGTACAGCTCCAGCATTAGGTATGCCTGACTATTCAAAAGATTTTTCACTATTGTGTGACACGAGATAATTGTGCACTTTCAGTTTTGACCCAAACTCAGTCTGATGAGACGTCCTGTGGCATATTTTTCTTCTACACTAGACCCAGTGGCATCTGCATTGCCAGGATGCCTGAGAGCAGTAGCAGCAACCTGCATGAGCATTGAGCAAAGTGAATCTATTGTTATGGGACATCCAGTGACAGTGTATGTTCCACACGCAGTTGTGATTTTGTTAACAAGGACCAAGACTCAGTACCTCACTCCTAGTCGGCTGACTAAGTACGAGCGAATTATTGTAGGTGCAGGAAATGTAACCATTGCCAGATGTAATATTCTGAACCCAGCAACACTGCTACCTGATTCACACTTTGCAGAGGTGAAGAGAGAAGTCGAACATGATTATATCGACCTGACTGAATACAGTACCACGTCCTGACATAAGAGAAGATCCATTAATTGATTCTGAATATGAGCTATTTGTAGATGGATCATGTATGAGACATGAAGAAGGAGGTTTGAGTGCTGCCTATGCAGTGTGTACGTTGGGGGGGGGGGGGGTCCAGTTGAAGCATCCTATTTACCTGGAGTCAAGTCTGCACAAGTAGCCGAATTGATTGCATTAACAAAAGCCTGCAAATTTGGGAAAAATTGGAAAGTAACCATTTACACTAATAGTCAGTATGGTTATGGGGTTGTGGACGACTATGGCCAATTATGGATGCAAAGGGAGTTTCTGACTTCTTCAGGTACTCCTATTAAAAATGGTCATTATGTAAAAGATTTGCTTGAAGCAATCCAATTGCCAAAAGAAGTGGTTGTGGTCAAGTGTGCTGCTCACCATTCTGGAAATGACAAAGTGACAGCTGGTAACTGATATGCTGACCAGTTAGCCCAACCTTGTGCCAAATTTAGAATGGCTGTAAACAAGAAAATTGGAGTAGGTGGAAACAGCTGCCAACTTATGTTGCTTGAAGGTGTGAAAACATGGGAGGAAGTGAGAGATTTGCAAAATGAAGCAGAACCGAAAGAAAAGGAAGAGTGGAGAAAAATAGGTTGTCAGAGAAGGGTTGACGATGGTGTCATTGTTTACCTTGATGGTAGGCCTGTGTTACCAGACTGTATGCTTGCTCCTATGGCTAGGATGTTCCACGGAGATTCCCATTTAGGGCGAGATGCCATGATCAGGTTGTTCAGACAGAGTTGGTTCAATGTGAGGTTCAGGAATGTAGCAGAGAGTCTTTGCCAGAGGTGTCTAGTTTGCCAACAAATGAATCCTGGAAAGAAAACTGTAGTGTTACCAGGAAAGATTGGGAAGGCAGAAGGTCCCTTCATACGATTACAGATTGATTTCATTCAGTTACCCCCTTGTCGAGGACTAAAATACATTCTTGTCATTGTCTGCCTATTTTCAAAATGGGTGGAAGTTCACCCCGCACGCAGGAATGATAGCATCACTGTAGCCAAACTCCTACTCAGAGAACTCATACCTAGGTTTGGTTTTCCAGTAACAATTGAATCAGACCGAGGCTGTCGTTTTAATAATTAAATAATTGGCCTAATCTGTGAAGCATTCAACGTTAAGCAAAGGCTGCACTGTGCATACCGCCCACAGGCTTTTGGAGTAGTAGAACAACTGAATGGTACACTCAAGTCAAGATTAGGAAAGAATTATGAATCTACCCGATTAGAGTGGCCAGATGCTTTACCTCTTGTTCTGATGGGACTCAGAAGTATTCCAGACCGGAACACAGGCTTGAGTCCTCGTGAAATACTAATGGGAAGAGCTATGAGACAAGCATGGGTGCCAGGACACAAGCTGATAAATATATCTGATGATTTAGTACTAGAGTACTGCAAATAACTGGCTGACCAAGTGCCTTCTATCTCTCACCAGGTTGGGGAAGACGCTGTCGCCAGACAAGCAACTCCAGCACAAGACCTGAACCCAGGTGATTGGGTAGTGTTAAAGAAACACACTCGAAAATCTTGCCTTGCAACGTGGTGGGGAAAACCACGACAAGATATTTTGGTTACCATCACAGCTGTAAAGTGCGAAGGAGTTCCACACTGGATCCATGCCAGTCACACAAAAAGAGTGACTGAACCTGATGAAACTGAAGCTGAAGGTTGTGCAGCTGAGGGGTCTCAAGATGTCGATCCTGAAGTAGCTGAAGAGGGACAACCAAGCACCAGTCAAGATGATAGGATTCCAGTAGTTAACATACCTGCAGAATACGTGAGAACCAGAAGTCAGACATATCTAGAGAGTCAGAGTGATAGTGAGGATGAGATAGGTCTAGAAGAACATACTCAGATTACAGAAATCCAAGCTAACAGTAATTCTGAGGAGGACCAGATAGGGAAAGATAAAGATACCCAAATAATCGACATTTCACAAAGAACTCCAGAATCTGAAGAGGGACAGATAGATATTAGGGCGGAAGCTCGGGCAGAAGACAATCAAGGTTTCGAAGAGCTTGAGCAGGACCAGATAGGAGTAGAAAATTATGTTCCGAAAGAAGAAGGTGAATCAAAGCAAAGACAAATTCAGCAAACACCTGAACAAGGCCAGATTAGTAACCAGGCAGTAGAGACAGAAATAAGGCCTGGACCTAGTCAGATAGAGAGGGATACAGAAGAAAGCATTGAAATAGATGTGCCACAAGTGAATGAAAATAAGAGAGCACTGGAAGAAGGGCAGAGCATAGTGCCAGCTAAAAGGCTCAGAAAAGGAGACAAGGGGCCTAGGTTTGTCAAAAGATTGAGATTTCGTCTAAAGACAATAAATGAAGAACCAGAACAAGTAAATGAAATAACAAATCAAACTGAACAATCAACAGTACAACCAAGAAGGAGAAGTCCACGACTGAAAAGGCTGAATAACAAATTCAGAGGCCCGGAATGGACTTACATTGTCCTTGAAGATTTTGAAAACTTAGAAATTAGTGATGAAAGTGATGACAAATTAATTATTGATCAGACTGACGGGTAAGTGAGACCTACTTAAACAATTTGACAGAATAAAAGACCGTGTAAAAGCTACAAAGAGGAGTTATGTCTCCTTGGTCAGAAATGGCTGATCATACTGTTAATGGAAGACCGAAAAGAAACTGTCTAAAAACATGCTGTAGAATATGCACATGTAGTATAGTAACAGTACTCATAGTATGGTTTGGACTGACAATAGCTATTCCTTACATAATGAGTAGAGACATGAAGAATAATACTAATGAGCTACAAACGATAGATACATCTAGAAGAATAGATACACAAGAGAAAGCACTGAGCATTAAACAACAGAAGGTTGATTTAGAAGCATCAGATGAGGAAGGACTACATTATACTGGAATTAAAAACAGAACTCACTTAAATGTATTTGCAAACCTATTAGTACACTATGTAGAAGCTATGGAAATACAAGATTGCTATATTTGTATGAAGTTACTTACTTCGGTAGCCGAAGGTGTGACTTACCACCAATTACCACTAACATATGGTATTTCTTGTAGTGTTTTAGCTAGTTTATTTTATAAGAAAGGACCTTTGCAGTATTACTATTCTAATTCATATGTGATATTCTCTGAACTTCCTATACGTAACCTGAATCCTGTACATACTAAGAGTGATGTAACACGTTATATGGGTGAATACTTTCTAACTATAGGTACAATAGATATAGCTGCAGAACACAAGAATAATTTAACTTGCTTATTACAAGAAAAAGAGAAAATATTTTTGAATATGGTTGAGAAAAGGAGAGAGAATTTCCAAAGAAAAGCGAATAAGAATCATAAAATTCCTAAGTGGGCTGAAAATCTAGGGTTCACCCCAATTGGCAAGACTCATGCTGCTATGTTGCTGGATTTCGAAAAGAAGGGGAAACTCTGTCTCCACAGGGAAATAACTAGTTATTATAGCAATATATTCATTGGTTCCAGTGAATGTGAACACAATTATAAGGTAATTGGGGGTTGCGGTTTCAAAGATGGAACTGAACCTGTGTTTCCTAGAATTTATTTTATATGCGGAAAATCATTGGTATGGGACCTGTTATTTTGGAATAGTCTTCCCAAAGATATACCATGTAAATAAAATCACTGGAGACAATGAAGAAACTAATGGATTAATACGTAGCAAAAGAGCTGGTTTTGGAGAAATAGTAGGTGATATATTTAGTGCATTGATACCTACTTAATGGATTAATACGTAGCAAAAGAGCTAGTTTTGGAGAAATAGTAGGTGATATATTTAGTGCATTGATACCTACAGTGCGAGTGGGTCTGAATACACAAAGAATTTGCAAATTGATACTGCAGGAGGGTTTTTAATGGTCAATACCGAATTGGTTGCGATCAGATCAATGGTTTTACAAAATCGACTTGCTCTTGATACATTATTAGCAAAAGAGGGCGAAGTCTGTAGAATGTTGAAAGCACAACATTGTTGCACTTACATACCTGACAAAAGTATTGAAATTAAAAGGTATGTAAGAAATATTAGTAATTTGGAAAAAGAGCTTAAACCACTGGAGGTTGATAGTGCATGGAAGACACTTACCGATGGTCTCTCCTCTATAAGTAGTTGGCTTTCTAATGTAGGAAAAAGTTCAGTAGGTAGAATACTGATGCCAATGGTGGGAATAGGCTTACTGATTTTAGGGATAATATTTTGTTGCAAATGTCGGAAGCATAAAAAGACATATACAGTGAATAAGAGAGGGACAAAGAGAAATATTGATGAGCTTGAATTCGAAGAGTTGAATGGAAATATATAAAAGAAAGTGAAAAACTTTCACACAAACAATGAAAAGAAACAAAATAGAAAGTTTGAAGAAATTGAGCTGGGTGAAATGTGAAAAGTTAGCATCTGTTTCATTAACTGGTGATGATATAAAATATCATCAAAGAGGGGATTGATGGTGCAAGGATTCGCACATAATGCGACTTGCTTGTATTCAGGCTTCTCGACATAACGTTAATGTACTAATCAACATGTTTGTCCTATTAATATTGCATTACATGACATCTAAGTGAAGCTTGCATATGTGCATTTACTAACGATAATTAGCTTGCATTAATATGGCCGCTGCAACGCGGGATTTCTTGTTGCGCATGCGTCTGTCACACTCACATGACATGCCATACTTTTTTCTTTGGAGGGAAACTTTTGCTTCTGCGCACTAGAACGAAGATGGCTGCTCTGTGTTACAGCATGCATGAAGCTTGCACTGCTGCTTTTGCTAAGCTGTACTTTCTGCTTAACTCTAACGCAATAGTTAAAAATAAAGTAATGGGAATAGAGTAGAGATAAGTGGTATACAGTGCATTCATTTATTCTGTGCTCTAAAACTGTTTCTTTCTATTTTTTCATGTAACGATAATCTTGGGCCTGGGAGGTGCTATTACTCCATCTTGAAACCACACACTGTGCATGTCAAACTCCAGAAGGAGATTAAGTAATTTGTCATTGAACCACAGTCAAGCTTACAGTACACTAGAAGATGCGCCTGGGAACCCGACCTACTGACCCCAAGTGGAAGAAAATATTGTTAACATTGTATTTTTATATGAACATCCATTGTTGGGTGGAATAAAGATGCATGGGAAAATAAAGTTTGATGGGCGGGAACGTTAATAGAATATTCAAAAGTAAAAGTTTAATTTTAGTATGGTGTGATGACCTCTCCCCGTCTCTTGTCCAATCAAATTTGGGGATCCTTACACTTGTAACATTGGGGGGTGGTACACTGACCTGAAAAATAGTATAACTAGGGTAGGCTTAGTTAGTTAATTTGTCCGATTTGTCCGAATAGCTGACCTGTCACTGACCCAATGCGCTCAATAGGTGATCAAGAGCAGAGGTGCTGGCGGAGCCTTCTGTCAGAAGGTTCAAAACCCAGATCGAAGTTTGTGAGCTGAAGTGCTGGCGAAGCACTTTGTCGGAGAGATCGATAACTCTTACAGGGGTCTGGCTGTTAGCTGCAGAGAGGGAGTAACGCAGGCGTTGCAACTTTAACTGCGAGTGCCGGTCTTAGCCTGTGGTGGTCCTGTCCTGATCCAATTTGGCTTTACCTGTCCTGATTCTGATCTGCTCCTGCTTGCCTTTATGGTGCCTGCACTTTCGGGGTTCTGTCCTTTAAACTGACCTGTGGCCAGGGTTAGTTCTTCATGCCATATTAGGTAAATATTCAATGTGGATATGTCATTGTACTGTTTCCTTCTTTCTTCCCACCCTAATGTCAAATGCGTAAAGTTTGCTTTATAAAATCTCTGCATATTTTCTTTCTAATCATTATTTTCTTGATTGAAATATTTCTGAGGTTTAATATTTGGATTAAGACTTTTAAGAAATTTAGATAAAGAGTTTAAACCTATCCGAGTTTGTGGTTATTATATGAGTGCAAATGTTATTATTTTACCTATTATTCTAACTCCTTTTGATCCCTTAGGACTTTATGTACCGATCACAAGGATTGGTAAGTCAATGGCATAGGTACTAAATGAAATTTATAAATCACTGATGAGAGTAAGTGCACAGGTTACCTAATTAAACTCACGATAAGTTGTGCTGTTTAATGGGCCCAGGTGAGTATGGTAAACTGAGTCGGGTGACCTGCGCGCTCTATCAGAGGGTGGTGTAATAAGTGAATCCTGTTGATTCATGTGGATGAGAATGTTGCTATGCAAGCTGCAGGAGAATGTTATGTACGCTTTTTCCCCTCGTGCATGCTTATTTGTATAATGCATGTTGCCTGTTTGTTTTAGCATGCGCTTCCATTCTCTGCATGCGCATGTTTCACAGTTGTTATATAATTACCTGTTTATCTACAACTTTGCATTTGTGTGCGGTGTGATATCCTTCGGGGAATGAATGGCTTCAACAGCCATCACCCGTTCGTACTTCGAGGAGACAGGACACACTTCAGTGGTGTTAGCTTACAGGAGAAATAAAGCAATTTCACCTTTAAATCTACACGTCTTTCCTCCGTTATTTCTTCAAAAAGACCTGCACTTTTCAACGGTAAATTGTAGCAATAGCCCCACCGGAAGCAACATGCCAGCTGCTCAACCCATACACACCAACCAACATTTCACTCAACCAGACACACAGGAACATTCCATGACATCACTCGCACAATGGCTGAGCAGCAGGGCACAAAGTACAAAGGGAGGACTACATATTAAGAAGATTCATAGCTGCCAAGGTTTCAGATTGCCATGTGTGACATTTTCATAATTTCAGTGAAATTATGAGTGACATTTCACCAACTATGAGTGACACTTTCTTGTGAGCTAAAATCATCCAATGAAGATGAGGGAAACTTCTAAATATCAGAAATTACAGCTATTTGAGCAACAAGAAACTCCAAGAAGTTCTTGAAACTGCTGCAGAGCACCAGAAATAGAAGGGCACCAACCCTAGTGCTCCCTCCTGTAACATGACTGTCCTGTAAAGGAATGGGTAAGACCTCTGGCTCCTCCTTCCTAATGATGCTGCAGTTGGGGAGCATGGTCATGCATCATCACTTCAGGGCCTCTCTCTCTCTCTATCTCTCACGTGGTGGGAGTCGACCCACCAAGCTTAAATAGCAGAGAGGCCGGGCAGGCTGAACTGAAAGCGAACCTACCTGGCTGGCCATTTGCGTTGTGCTGGTGGGGGCAGGTAGGGCCTTTCCTCCTCCATTTAAATGATCATGAGGCCGGGCTATTGCTTAGAAACTTGACCCCACGGTCTCTCTCATGTGGTGACTGAGACCGTCCATGCGCCAGGATGTGTGAGCAGAGGAGCCTGACTCAAGTCAAAACAGGAGCCAGTCATTGTGTTGCTGGCTGGTCCTGGGGAAAAACAACACTGACTATAGAAGTCATACAAATATCTCATCATAGAAGCCAAGAAAATGTACTACTGTCACAAAATTGAATCTGCACAAAATTCCAACAAATGTCTATACGAAACCACCAAACAGCTTGCCGGCTCCTCTGTTGATCTTACTCCCCCCCCGTCTCAAATGATCTGTGATGCTTTGTCTAAGTTTTTCTTTAGCAAGGTTGACGACATTTATCGAATCTTCGCTAATACTACCATTAGCTCTCACGATGCCTTTGTTCAGCTAGATGGACCTGTTTTTCACCAGTTCAGTGACGTTACAGGCCCATAGGTACTAGACACTATATCTTCCATTAAATCAGGATCGGCTCTGGACCCGTGCCCGTTGAAGGTTATGCGGCCCATCATGGATGTAGTTTTTACATCCATAACAGAGATTTGTAATTCCATGTTCTCTACGGGTATCTTTCCGGATATCCTCAAGAGAACAATTATAAAACCGCTCCTTAAGAAACCCAATCTAGATAAAGAAGAACCTAAAAGTTATCGGCCTATTGCCAGCTTGCCACTCTTGGCGAAAATAGCGGAAAAAACCATGAATACCCAACTCTCCTTCTTTATAGAGGAGAATAAAAAGCTGGATGATTCGCAGTTTGGCTTTCGCCGATGTCATGGTACTGAGACCGCTCTGGTCAAGGCGGCGGATGATATTAGATCCATCCGGGATGCAGGAGGTTCGGCCATCTTGATTCTACTGGACCTATCGGCAGCCTTCGACACGGTCGACCATGTTATCCTGGTCGACCGTGTCGAGAAAATGGGCATCCGAGGCAATGCCAAAAATCTTATTGCCTCTTTCTTGGCTAATAGGACCCAGATTGTCACCGTGGGACCTTTTGAATCCTCTCCCTTGTCATTACCTTGTGGAGTTCCTCAGGGCTCATCCCTCAGTCCGACACTCTTTAATATTTATGTGTCGGACCTTGCCAAAGTCATCAGGGCACACGGGATGAGCCTGACGTCCTACGCTGATGATACCCAATTGGTCCTAGCGGTCAAGAACGACGGGCCACAAAGAGCCAACATGCTTACTCAGGGCATGCAGGCAATTAGCAGTTGGATGGCCCACAACTGCTTGAAATTAAATTCCGAGAAATCTGAAGTGGTAGTTTTCGGCAATCTCTCCCCAGAGTGGTCCTCTTCATGGTGGCCCTCGTCCATGGGCCAGCCTCCAGACCCAGTTGACAAAGTCAGGAATCTGGGTGTCATGTTTGACAACCGTTTGAATTTCCTACCTCATGCCAACCAGATCTCCTCTTCTGCCTTCTACAAACTTCGGCTCATCAAGAAAATTATGCCCTTTCTGCCTGAACATCTTGCTAAAACCCTGGTGAGCGCTCTGGTCCTCTCCACCCTAGATTACTGTAACGCCTTGTTTCTGGGTGCTCAGGAGAGAGTGCTTGCCAAAATGCAGGCTATTCAAAATGCAGCGGCAAGGCTACTAGGGCGTATTCCGAAATTTCAACCGGTCTCACCAACCATAAGACAACTTCATTGGCTTCCGGTGAAAAAGAGGATAAAGTTTAAGGCATTGTGCTTGATATACAAGGCCTTACATAATGCCGGACCAGCGTTCTTCACCCAGAACTTAATCCCCTACTGCCCGTCTAGAACACTGCGATCCTCTAGCTCCCTCGATCTGGTGGTCCCCCGCACTAAAACAGTCAACTGGGGTGACAGACGATTTCTGGTGGCTGCACCAAGACTGTGGAACACACTCCCTCAATCGATAAGGACCAGCTCCTCCCTCTGGTCTTTCCGAAAAAGCGTTAAAACCTGGCTTTTTAACATCTGATGAACCCTTGCAGTTTTTTTTGGTGTCTTTATGGGAAAAACATTTCAGTTATCTAGCGCCGAGATGCCTAAGGGCCTTCGTTCGCGCTTTACAAGTGTTATAATAAATAAATAATAAATAAATATAGTACACACGTTTGCCGGCCAGTAGCAGGGCCCGGCCGGCTTGCTTCTGCCTGCAAAATCTGCAGAGAGCATGATGAGAGGACTGAGGTGCCTCTGATAATGAGCCGCGAGTTGTGACGCCCCTCGACCCCCCAGGATGAGAGAGAGCAGAGAGCCCTGGCATTTTATATACATGATTACTTGCGCAATTTTATAAATTAAGTACAATGTAAAAAAACGACGAACTCTCAACTCGAGTAAACATTCAATTAGTTAGATTTATCTGATAGTGATTTAGCTACAGACTCAGTCACTGACACTGTCTCGTTGAATTATAATTTTGTCCATAACAGCTTAAGTAAGTTAAATTACCTAATGTGTCATCGTCATTGTTACTAAGTGAGACGGTGCCCAATGAAAACCTCAGATAAGCCGGATGACGAGACAGAGGAGCCTGCCTGCAGATTGTCTGAAATGAAAGCAGATCTTGCAGAAACCTCTGAAGGATGAAGAGTAAGAGCAGCCCTGCCTGCAGATTTTACTGTAAAATAAAATAATGAAGCATCACATGATATTGCAGTGCGTTTGCGTCCTGTGTGACTGTCACATGGTAACAACACTACTAAAGTCAGTGGCAGGCTGCCTGACCAAAGCAAGTAGTACTTACTGTGTATTTCTGTAGTCTCAGTCCAGTCTGGCAGGCACTGTCTCTCTGAGCGCCGGGTCCGGCTTATGCAGCAGTGACTGGGTTGCATGGGGTCGTGGCTGCACTTCATACAGACTACCTGCAGGCAGGCAGCGCCTGATGCCTCTCATGCCACGCGACCGGGCCATACTGATACGGACGTCAGTGTGAAAGTATGCGGAACACTGCATGTTGATTATGTCAACATCGATTTTAGTCTTTAGTACATCACTTGCTTCAATCCTGCCTACCTCGTACATTTTGTTTGCTTCAGATACGCACAAGTGCCACCATTGCCTACGTAACGTTTGTTATTTGAGTGCTTGCTGTCTGCCATTTAGTGCAGTATAAGGCTCTACTTGCACGCATGCCACTTTTTCCTCCTGTAATGCACCGTTTGATATGTCTTGTATTTTGTTTGCTCGCAATTGTCACCTTAGTGTTGCCTCGTGTAATTAACGTTTGCTTTTGTGTTGTCTTATCATTTTCTCCTCATCATGTACTACAGTCTGTTCCTATTCAATTGTGAAGCGCTACACCCCGAGGTAAAGTCGCGCTATAATTAACGCATAACATAGAAAGTAAATAATAAATAAAACCATTACCAGACACCCGGCGTCGCGTGCGCAGCATGGGGACAAGTGACTGATACTTACTTATTAGTTATGATGACTCTCGGACTCCAGTCGACAGGCAGCCCGCCCCACACACCCCTGCAGACTGTGATGAGGAGTTTGAGGTAGCCGCGCCGGCGCCACACCATTTGCAGCACTAAGTTTCCAGGGCAACAGGAGTCGGGACAGCAGGCAGCTCCGCAGAGCAGAGAGAGATACATTGTAGCGCGCCACTGACACTAGAGAGCTGAGAGCTCAGCTGCAGTCTCCTAGACACTCTGTCGGGCAGAGCAGCATCTCTCAGAACAGCAGAGAGAACCCAGGCACAGGAGCTACAGGCGCGCCTGGCACAGGTGGCAAAAATACGTGACATTGGCATTTCAGTGCGGTGATGCGGATCACCCACTGAAATGCTTGAGCATCACACCTGTTGCGTGACGCTTGGCAGGACTGAAGATTAGGATACCAAACCAACGTCCTTGAAAACCAGGGACAAAAGTTCAAAATCCTGGGATCTCCCAGAAAATCCAAAGCATCTGGTCATTCCTCAAACACATCATTCTCTGCCCTATCCCCGCCCCCTTTTTAATTGCAGTCTGGTACATAAGCCCCCAAACACCCATTTTCAACACTAAAACGCCGACGTGTGCTCTATTTAATCGAGCATTCAGACCAGCATAGTTTTTTTTTTTTAAAACCGCCTCCAGGGCAGCTACTACATTTGTAGGTTTACCAGGCTGTGGCCAATCACAGGCTGCTTCCAAGCATGAGCCTGCTGCAGCAGTAGCCAGGAGGAGGCAAAAAAAAGATCGCATCTCAGGGCAATAAACTCGGGTACGCGGCCATATGAATGAGGAGAGACTGGCTACATAACACGCGGATGAGGCACGAAACAGACTGGTCACTAATGACACAGTGACGCAGAAACGCTATGAGTTTGTTTTAGGGGCACCAACAAATATTAATCTAAAGGGATTTGGCCGGAAAACAAAAACAGATGCATTGTAGGTCATGAACGAAATAGAAACAATCCTAAAAATTCACTGAAGAATTGCCATAATTATATGTGGATAGCTAAGCGGGAAACATAGATACTAGTGTTTAAGTGTTTCAAGGGAACAAAAGGAAAGTGTGCGTAGAAAGGAATGCTTTCTATCTTTAAACGTTTATGGCATTGCTGGATTTAAAGAGTTATTAGTAAATCGGACAGGACTAATGAAATACCGTGCAAAGATGGCCGACTTTAATTTTTAACCCCCATCTGGTGTGCCGCTTCCATCGTTGGACTGAGAAGGCTTTGAAAACCGGGCTGACAAGTTGGGACTAAGTTACATTATACGTTTTTAAGGCATGTTTTAACTATTTCAGCAACAAATAATCGTAGTTTCAGTTAGCAGTCATGGAACGTTTAAGCTTTTTCGCTACTATTTACCTAAAACTACTGACGTCTTTTAATCTTATTCGTATGACAGTATTTAAAGAAATAACAAATACATTAAAATACATATCTTTGTTGTGGTTATTTGTCAAACGAAGAGTTGTTAAATTGATTCTAGAGTAAATGTCTCGAAACAATTCACTGAAAATTATGCTAGAACAAGATGGCCACCATCACTGCTTTGTTCCGTGTAGCTGTAGTCCTGCTTATGCGACGCCTCTTTCTATGGCGATTGTGGGCCGTCCTGTATTGGGTGTGAAGGGTCAGCGGTGGTTCGGTGAAGTCTTATGACTGTAGCAATATCGCTACTGTCAATGCCAGTGGGATGGATGTTCATAGGAGACGTGACAGCGCCAGCCACGCAGTGCCAGAGGTACAGCACGGTATTCTAATACTTTTTAGGAGTAACACCATGCCCATTAGTGCAACCAGTCTTCCTGAAACATTCAACAAACCCCCTCATGCACTGCAATAACTTAGATCTGTTACTGCAGGACCGCAATATCCTACACTGTTAACAGAAGAGGAACATATTCCTTTGCAGCAGAGCTATTTCCTGCAGCACAGTCATACTTAACCCACCTCTTTTCCAAGCAACACTCCCTTGCATTCAGCAAGTACCCTCTAAAACGTACCCGAAAACTGTATTCTCGTGTTTATATTTGGATCGAAGACTTCCTGATACTCTCATGGAGAAATGTTTCACTCAGCTTGTGGGCTTGACTAGACTGTAAAGAAGGCACGCACATACCCGTTTTTGTGTTAAACTCGGGCACTTATATAGAAAGTAGGAGAAATTATAAACTCACTCCAGCGTGGAAGTTGTACAAAATGTAATACGTTTCTCCTGTGACTCGCATTCTAGTTTATCAGTTTCTAATTGGGTTGTTGTAGTATTGAAGAAAGGACGATCCAAGCCAGGTAGTTTACCACGTAGATTTATTGAGGTGGTAAATTAGATACATAGACAGGTAAAGTCAGAGTCTAAGTAGGAGCCCCACCAGGAGCAGCTTCACTGCTGCTCAGCCCTTCATCCAACTGATTCATGCACTCACACATTCCAAACACTAACATTCCCTCAGGCAGTCATTCTGGCTGAGCAGCAGGATATCACATATCTCCCCCCTTTAAAATGCAAAGGAAGAACATTTTAAAAGGCATCAAAAAGAGGCATGACAATCAAAGAATTAAATGTAGTGAATGGTACAGTGAAACAAAGCGTATAGCAACTGGGAGGCAGCAGGATCTGTTGGTAGCAGGCAGAAAGGAGCTGGCACAGAAACGTTGTAGGCGACAAGGTGGAAGGTCACTGGTGGGGCTCGGGTGCCAGTAAAGTTTCAAATGCGTAGCTTTAAATATGTAGAGAATTCTTTACCTTGATCGTGGGCTGGAGGTTTCTATAGCTTCACAAAGTTGAACGATGGCTTGATGCTTGAAGTGGGTGATTTCCCAGACTGAAGTCAAACACTCCTGGTACCAAAATGTAGTATTGAAGAAAGGACGATCCAAGCCAGGTAGTTTACCACGTAGATTTATTGAGGTGGTAAATTAGATACATAGACAGGTAAAGTCAGAGTCTAAGTAGGAGCCCCACCAGGAGCAGCTTCTCGGCTGCTCAGCCCTTCATCCAACTGATTCATGCACTCGCACATTCCAAACACTAACATTCCATCAGGCAGTCATTCTGGCTGAGCAGCAGGATATCACAGTTGTGTATCGTGTACTTTCAATGGCAGGGACACAGATGAGCATGTTCTCAGCAGTAACCTACAGAAACTGACTTTGTGTGCTCAGGCACCCTCTTTTATTGGCTGCTGACAGTGTCAGGGCGCATTGATGTGTGCATAACTTGCCTCGGGTCGCACACTTCAAGGTGCACTAATGTTTACCGGTCTTCTGTGGGGAGGCACCATATATTCCTCCTCAACAGTTTTTCCACAACTAACAACAGCAAACAAAATTAAAAATTGTATAGAATACGTGGACAACAATTTTCAGTTCTATTAAAGACACGGATGTGAGGATTATACAGTCTTTTCTTCGCTTTTTTTAAAATTTCTAGCAGCAGTGTACCATAACAGATAAACACATGGAATTAAGTAACAAAAATTAAAACAACACTACCCGTGAATCGATAAGAACTACAAGCCAGACAAGTGACCAGTCAACTTTTGGATGCCCATATATACAATGATGACTTGATAATGTCCACCTCTTCTTGCAGCGCAGTCTCGTTGTCTTCCAGAAAGTGCAGCTTTGTTTATTATCCTTGCTTCTGGTCTAAAACTGAAGTAAACACAATGCTATGTGGACTATTTCAAAACACGTTTGAATAACACATATAGTGTGGGTAATAATAGGCAGGCAGTTAATATCGAATGTATAGTGTGTAAAATACAGTAAGACATTTTTGGGTGGGATAATCCTTGATCCGTGTCCTTAAAAGAACTAAAAATTATTGTTCACATATACTATACCTTTTTTAATTCTATGACCGGACAAGTGGCTTTGGATTGCTACTTACTGTCTATTATGCAAACTAGCATGTAGGGCAGCAAAGAAGTACCTCCACTTCTGTCTGCCTTGGGCAAGTTTCTGTACAGTGCCCCAGCTGTGGTTTAGGGTCTTCATTTCTGTTTCCACAGTTTGCTTCCTGGTATACTCTGGCCTGCCTCGCTTTTGTTTGCTTTCTAGGGTCTACTTGAGAGCTCTTCTTGTAATGGAGTTGTATTCTCTTCTGAGGGTGTGTCCTATCCATCTCCATCTTTTTCTCATAATGATGGTGTCCTTGCTCTTTTTCTTTTCATCTTGTGAACAGTTTCTGGTTGGAGACCGTTTTTTCTAGAACATGCACAATATTCTTCTGTTACTGTTGTGGAAGGCTAACAGTTTGTTGTTGTCACTTTTTGTCATCCACCAACATTCTTATCTGTACAAGAGTATGGACAGAACATAGCACTGGTAAAGCCTCAACTTGGTGTTGGTGTTGTCCTGAGATGACCTCCACAAATTGTTAAGCATCCTGGTGGCATTCTTGGCCTTGTTCAGTCTGCTCTTTAGGTCACTGCCTGTCTCTCCGTCATGTCTAATTTTGCTGTCTATGCAGGTGAAAGCTTCAGTCATGGCTAGATTGTCTCCTTCCACCTTGATTGGTGAAGGGTTTAGGTTACTGAGTGGCTTGACTTCTGATATATCAATGCTGATCTTCAGGCCCACTATCTGTGCCTTCCTTTTGAGGTGAGAAATCTTTTACTGCACATGCCGGTGTGTTAGAGAGCAAGGCTAGATCATCTGCATAGTCAAGGTCCTCCTTGAGAGACTTTGGTTTATGCAAGTTTTAAGCTGATTGGCAATCCTAGAAAAAGGATTACTTGCTGTTTTATAATAGAATTCCTTAAACATCACATCCAATGACCAGACTGCCCCACAGACAATGTATTTTGGAGGTTACTGCACATCTAACAGCGTGACCTCCAAAAACAGAAGAATCAGTCCCTGCTTTAGAAAATAAACCCATCCAATTAATTGAGCCAAAGTGGGACAGAAGACAGTCATATGGGCGAACAAAAGAAATAAGCAACTGTCCTGAAGAATTTTTCCTGAGATCTGCAGTGGTAGTTTCACAAGTTCTTAAACCTTGAACCATGCACATTTTTTCTTTCTCCAATGAGGTGTAGAAGGAAACTTTTCTGAAGCATATTTTATCCTCCTAAATATAAAAAGGGCAGTTCCTTCATGAGTAAAGTATTTTCCTGCAAGATCTAATGCTCGAACATCTGATACTGTTTTGCAAGAAGTTAAACAAAGGAGATTAGCCAGTTTGGCGGATAATTTTTTTCTCTATTTATTACAGGGACTTCCTTGGAGGAAGTTCAGAGCCACTGAGGCATGCCATAGTATGGGGTATTTAGGGTGGGGGAAAGAAAATCTAATCCCCTGCAATAATTTAGAAACTAGAGGATGTTCTCCAATATGGTGATCTGCCAATGGACTATGGCTGCAGGAAATAGCAGATAGAAATTCAGGTACCATAGATGCCAAGAAATTCATTACAAAAATTACACCTGTAGTCAAGGGATCCAAATACAGATCCAAGCACCAGCAAGACCATCTGCCTCAACTGATAAACATCTTTTGTGACTAGAATTGGACTTGGCCTTTTCGCTGAGGTAGAAAGCTTGTTCCAAAAATCCAAAAACATGCCAGTGTCTCTGGAAAATCTCTAAGCTACCAGTCATAATTGGTGGTAGATGATCCGCATGTGAGGTTGACCTATTGGATCAAGGAGTAGAGATGGAAAAATATGGAGAAGCCATGGTTGTTGGCTATATAATTCCAGAGGAACTCAAAACCAACCCTGAGTTCTCCACAAAAATCACCACTGCTTTCTTTTTCTTAATGTGGAGAGCTACTCTCAACATCATAGAAAAAAAGGAGGGAAGGCATGGTTCACACTATTCCAGTCTTGAACAAACACATCCGTTGTCAGATCTAAAGGGTCTGGTTTCCAAATGTAGAATAGTGGAAGTTGGACGTTCAGATGAGATGCAAAGAAAACTAATTGGCATGGAGCCATTTCATAATTTTCTTGGTAAACTAGGACAAGTTCAATATCCATTCACTGGAATCCCTGCAATACTGGGCATTTCAGTCTGCTATGCTGTTCTCGTTTCTCAGGTGATGCATTGCTATGACCAGTATGTTGTGGGTCTGGCAATAATACCAGAATTCCTGGTCAGTCTCTGCCTGAAGGCATGACCTCTTTCCCCAACACCCCAAATGGTTGACATACAGAAGTGCTGAAACAATGTCTATTTTCAGAACAATACATCAGTGAGATATATGGGAAAAAACAGATCGCAAAGGACCTGGCTAACACTTGTAAACATTTGATGGGTAGAGATAGTTCTTCTTGCGACCATCTACCTCCTGTCATTAATTCTCTACATCTGGCACCCCATCCAAAACGGCCTACGTTTGATTCAATCACTGTGTCTGGAATAAGACCAAAAATGGTCTCTCATTCCATGCTTCCATAGAATCGAGCCACGTGCAGTTCCTGTCTCACCCCTGTTGAGAGTTGGATTTGATCTGAATATGAAATACCATTCCTCTTTAATGTCTGCAGAGCACAGTAGTGTAACGGCCCTGTAAAAATAGCCGAATGGAAGATGCTAGGAGGCTTTGTAGTTTGGCTAGCCAGCGAAAAATGTTCTTGCCTTTCCTGAGAAATCTGCAAATCTTATTTTTTATAATGTTGCAAATTTTTTGAATTGGTAAGGAAAGATATGCCGAGATGGAGTCTGTTGCAAAGCTTAAGAAGGTCATCTCGTTTGAGGGAAGAAAATTTTTATTTTGAATGATTACAAACCCGAGATTCTGAGGAGGGTCATGGTCAAGTTTATTTTTTATAGCAGGATGACTGGGTCTTGATACATGATCAGGATATCATCTAAATGAATGATTGGATGAATTCTGTGACCACTGAGAAATTCTACTACTAGTTTTAGAAGCTTCATGAAGCACCAAGGAGCTGAAGAGAGCCCAAATGAGAGAGCAAACACACTTAGTTGATACAGCGCCTCTGGAATTGAAGAAGACGTTCTTGAGGAGGCAAGATATGAATGGGGAGATAGTCATCCTTGAGCTAATCGAAACGTGAAGTCCCTTTCTATTAAGATTTATCCCAGTAGATGCATTCCTTCCATTTTGAAGTGCCTGTA
Organism: Lissotriton helveticus; assembly: GCF_964261635.1. Lineage (NCBI taxonomy): Eukaryota > Metazoa > Chordata > Amphibia > Caudata > Salamandridae > Lissotriton > Lissotriton helveticus. Next base: position 1,635,228,984 of record NC_136061.1, on the reverse strand, counting down.
AAGAATCCAAGAGTTGAAGTCTTTGAGATTGATAATGAGACAGACTCCTCTGCCTTTTTTGTCTACCAAAAAGATGTTGCTGAGGTAACCACTGGGATGTTGAGGATATGGTTTGATGGCGTGTTTCTGAAGTAATAAAGAAAAATTTCATCCTGGAGTGCTAATGGAGAACATGTAAAATACTTCACAGATAAAGAACTCTTCAAATCCATCCTAAGACGCTATCACTAGCAGATTAGGACACCAAGCGCACAGTCCTTGTAGACCGCATTGACGCAGGTACAAACAGTGGTAAGGAAATCTTTGCCTTTATCAAAGATTTCGCCACACCTCCAGCAACATCACAAGACCTTTGGAACAAGCTCTTAGAATACTTCTACAGCAAAATCACCTCCATATATGGATACCTCAACACATAAATCATACCCCGTAATTGTTGCACACTTCCCATCACAGCTGAAAAAGAAACCCTTACCTCTTAGCCCACCATCACCACAGTTAAAACCTCCTCTACCATGACGACCATCCACTCGAGTGGACACTTGCCGACCCCACATATCACCAAAGGACTCCAACCAATCCTCCTCAATGCCTCCATCAACTGAGCCACATTCTTGGACACCTTGAAGCACACCAGTCACACCCCTGTTCAAAACCAAGAAACCATCTGCTGACCTAGCCACGTACTCCAACTACAGACCTTTCTCCCTCCTACCATATCCTGTCAATGTCTTAGAGAACCTAATCAACCAACGCCTCACTAAACAACTCAGCAACCACCTTACCCTCAATGCCACACAGTGCGGATTTAGGCCCAACCAAAGTACAGAAACAGCACTCCTTGCTGCCACAGATGACATCCACATGATCCTTGACAGAGTAGATATGGCAGCCTTCATTCTACTGGACCTCTGCAGCATTTGACACATTCTTACAACCAATCATCATCTGGTGCCTATACAAGATTGGCATCCAAGGGCTTGCTCTGCAGTGGATCTGCTCCCTATCGGATGGGACACCGGCTATCAGCCTGGCACCTTACTCCTCAGAGGCCCACACAGTCATCTGCAGAGTGCCTCAAGGTTCATTGCTCAACTCACCATGCTCAATGCATACATGATCCCTCTGACTAATATAATCTGTGCACACGACATCAACATGCTCTTGTATGCTGACGACACGCAACTCATACTCTCCCTCTAGGACAAGACCCCCAACGTAAGAAACAAGTTCATCACCTGCATGATCAAAAGTACTAAGTTGATGAAAGCCAGATGTCTCATGCTGAGCACTTAAAAGACCGAAATAGCGATATTCAGCAAGAACAACTAGCCTTGGAACTTCAATCAGTGGCCCACCGAACACGAACTCAGACACACACCCAGCACCCATGCCAGGAACCTCAGAATCATCATTGATTGCAAACTGGACATGACTGCGCAAGTCAACGCCGTCACTGCGTCGTACTTCCACATCTTGAAGATGTGGAGGAAGATCTTCAAATGACTTTCAAACAACATTAAAAAAACTGTCACTCACACCCTAGTCACCAGCAAGTTGGACTTCGGGAACACTGTGCACGCCGTGATCACCAAGCAACTCCCATGAATACTACAAACTACTCCGAACTTGGCAACCAGACTCCTTAACTACCTATTCAGAACTCACTCCACACCACACCTCCGGGAGCAGTACTGGCTCCTTATTCACAAATGTGCTTGTTTCAAACACCTCATATACACATTGAAAGCACTACATGAATTAGCACCACCTACCTGAACAGACTTCTCTTTTCACCAAGGACCCGGACACTTAAGTACTTGCACAACTCCTTCCCGCACACATCCCACACATACCCCGAACCAAGCCAGAGAACAGGTGTTCTTCTACATCTCCCCAAAAGGGTGAGAAAACTTCCAACTCCACATCAGAGCCTCCTCCTTTTTCCTTGCATTCCACAAGAATTCGTAGGTGTGGCTTTCAGTTAACCAGCCTGCCCTAGGCAGGGCTAGGCATTTGCATCTGCGCAGCACAAGGAAACTCTTGCAGGTGGTAGTGTGCATTACAAATACGCATCAAATAATATCAGTACATTTCTGGTTTTGTGTAAAAACATGGATTTGCTTTGGAGGAATGGTCTGAGAGGGGGTGAACTAGAACTGGCGGATGAATCTTAGACTTTCTGGTTGTTGTTCCATTAAGCTTATAACCAAAATTTGTGTGGGGAGGGGAGAGAGAAATCTATGTATTGGGAAACGCAGGATGCTATTTCCTTATCTAGAATACACGTGAAAATGGGTTTCCTACTACCATATTATAGCAGTGTAATTGTAGTCTAGTCCTCGTTCCCCCAAAAGAATATGATTTCTTTTTTCTTGTGGACCCTCACACACTATTGGTGCCATGTTTCATCATCAGGTCGCACCCTGGTCCCTAGAAACCTAGGAATATGAATATTTAAAAATACCTAGTGGTGTGATGTAGTATGAGTGAATAGGGGTAGTAACCCTTCCATTAATTCACCCAAGTAGCTCATTCATATTTTAATCATACATGTGGCAACCAAAATAAAGGGACACCGGGGTGACCACTAGGTATTTTTACTATTTATATTGATCGTTAGGATTAGAATATTATCCAAATTGCTCCCTGAAAGATGTTAACCTCACCCTTGTTTTTAGGCACCAGGGTGCAACCTGATGATGAAGGATGACACCAATAGGATGTGTCTGTGTCCACAAGAAAAATATTGAATATTCTTTTGGGGGCAGGAGGACCAATAACACCATTATAAATAAGGTGGTATGATACATGTTCTGAAGTGTTGTTCCATTAACCCTTTCGTTGGTGGTGTCCTCGAAAAGGTGCATGTTAGGATAAGCTGCTGGCCCCTGCCAGCCCTTGCGAAAAGGTGAGGTTGAAATACTTTCTAAGGGCGGTTTGGACTTTGTAGAGCAATATAATGGTACTCAAAAAATGTAGCTACCTCTTTTACAAATGGGTACTTTGAAAAGAAACCCTTCAGCTGAAGAAGCAGCCTCATTTGTTGCGAGGCTGCAGGGTTTAGGATCAATTCTTAAGAGAACTGACATGCGCTGAGGATATGGCACAATTGGCATTGCCCAACAAACAGATGGCATGTTGAGTCCAAGCTGCCAGAACATCAGGTTTGATAGGCGTGCCTTGCTTTTTGGGTGTGAATGCCCCATGTAGAATTTTAGAAAGTGGGCCTGAAAGATAGAGAAGTTTATCTTAGCATGTTTTCCAAAGTCTATCAGTATCTGTGGGAGGCTGCCCTGGTGTATGATGTCCACTAATGTAAGTGGGCACCTTGCACCAGTCCATGGTGATTTAAGAGGTCTTAGACAACCTTAGAAAGCTCTCTAAGTTGTAGCTGTGGAGAGCAGCCTTCAGTCTTAGTCCAAAAGGAGTGTAAAGCAGCTTGTTTTACTAGAATGCAATCTTATAGTATATGTTAGATGTGGCATCTTTTGGCGTGTTTCCCCTGAGTTTTTACTTTCTGCCCCCCCTGTTTTGACTCTCTTTTTGCTGGCGTAGTGTTTCTGCACACTTTTTGCACTGCCTGTCATTGGTAAAGTGCAAGTGCTTCTGTGGTAAAGTATGTTATGGATTGGTGTTTCCATGATTGGCGGTTTGGTTTTCTTGTCAGCCCCTAGTAAAGTGCACTGAGTGTGCAAGGGCCTGGAAACCAAATGCTACGCGTGGGCCTGCAGCACGGATTATGCTACCCATGTGAGTAGCCCGGAAAAGGTACTTCAGACCTGCCATTGCAGAGTCTGCGCGCAGTTTGTAACTGTCATGTCGACTTGGCCCATGCACACACTGGCCAGTCCCTAACCTTCCCTTTTCTTGCATGTCAGGCACCCCTAAGGTAGGTCCAAAGTACCCATGTGGGCAGGGTGCAGTGTATGTGAAAGGTAGGACATGCCCTGGTGTGTGTGGCATGTCCTGATGGTGAACTACAGACCATTTCGTTTTTCACTATTGCAAGGCTACCTTTTCCCCATAGGACAGAATGGGAAGTTTGTTTATAACATCTTATAAACATCACTGGCCCTGGGATCTAGGTCGGAAAATAAAATGTAGTATGCCTGAACTCAGAATCTAACGATGCATCTTTTAGTAAAGGTGATTTTTACATCCTGTGTTTGAAATTTCCACTTTTAGGAAGTAGGTATTTACTTGCCCAAGTCATCCTGTGTGCCTCTGCTGTAATGTGGATTGCCTGTCTGGGTTTTGGACGACAGATGGCTAGGAAGCAAGGGTGGCTCCTGATAGTCTAGGTAGGTAGGTCAGAAAAGGGCTGAATAGACCTGGGCTGCGATGGGGGAAGAGGGAGGAGATTTTCTTGCACTTCAAAGGGCCTGGTCTGCCCCTGACAATGCCGTCTCCACCCCCTGCTGAGAAATCACACCAGAGAAGGAAGAACTGGTTCTGGCTGTGCACAGACACCCTCTGCCTAGAGGATCAAAGGATTTTTGGATACAAATACTGGGGCTAAGACCCCTGAACTTTAGAACTCTTTTGGATCAAGAAGACTGCCAAGAAGAAGAGCTGGAGAAGCTGTGAGGAGGGACTACCACTTTGCTGTGTAAATGTCAGAATTTTGAAAAGCAGATCTACCTCCAACAGAGATGTCCTGGCGCTGGGGGCCATCGGGAAGTTTAAGCAAGCTATTGCCCAGAGTCACATGGTGCTGGGCTATCCTGCCTCCGGGGATCGAACCCTGAACCCTGTAGTCCGGAGTCAGGCACCCTGGCCGCTGCGCCACACCTCTTTCACTGTTGGCCTACAGTAGCTGCTCCTGTCTTGGGCAGTGAAAGGACTGGACTGAAATTTCTGCAATCTACTTTTGTGAGTTTCTCCAAGGGCTTGAGGTAGAGCTTGCCCCCGTTCAAGAAGTCTCAGGAACAGCAAAGATTTCAAGCTCTTCTGCCCTCAGCACTTGGAACTGTGTGTTTTGTGCTGCGATAGAAGAAAAGCAACTCGACGACGCCGCTGCCGACTCCTTGTCCTGAAGGCACTGCAGAGGGCACCTTCCAATGCAACCCTGGTCTCACTGACAATGCTTGCTGACGCCGCCACGAGCCGCTGCTTGCACCGCGACCTGTGGGCACCACACTCCACACCGCCTCGCTTCACGCCGAAGCCTGGGCACCGTAGAGAGCACCGCCGCAACGCGACCCTGGTCTCATTAACGACGCCTGCTGATGCCGCCACCGAGCCGTTGCTCGCACCGTGACCTGTGGGCACCACACTCTGCACCGCCTCGCTTCACAACAACGCCTTGGCCTCTCAGACGCTGCTGCTCCATGCTGACAGTAATGCAGCTGCTTGCACCGTGGTTCGAGGGCACCGCTCGTAAAGTTACACGACGCACGGCCCTCATCCCGCACCGCAGCCTTGGCATACCGACGCCGGCACCATCGACTCCTGTTTGTCAGCCGACGACAGCGCTTCAGCAACGATAACGCCGCTGTTTGCACCGTGACCTGCCAGCACCGCCTTCACCTCGTACCGCGACCCTGGTCTCACCGACGTCGCCATCTGACGCCGCTATGGAACCGCTGTTCGCACCGCGACCTGAGGGCGCCGCAGCGCTGCACTTCGCACCTCAGCACCCGATGCCTGTCAACACCAGCGCTCCTGATCCCAACAGAAAGGAGCTAGACCTGGAACGCGAGTGACTTCAAGGACCTCGGTGCCCTGCATCTCTATCAGGTACTGTTTGCCATTATCTTGTGTGTTTTACTGTTTGCGGGTCTTCCCGACTCCATAGCTGGATCTTGACGCCGCAACGAGCCTGAGCTGTTTGGATTTGTTTGCTCACGACGCCGGGATAGCCCTGGACGGAGCTATTGACATCAAGGAACTGTTTTTAAAGCGTATGTTGATAACTGTAGATTTTTAAGTACTGTATTGTGGATTCTTATCGTTTTAGTCTTGTATATAAAAATATTGGCTGTCTTACTGTCAGTTATGTGCAAATGCTTTACATACTGCCTCTAAGATAAGACTGACTGGTCATGCCAAGCTACCAAGGGGGTGAGTAGGCGTTATTTTAGAAGTGTAACTCCCTTATCCTGACTAGGAAGAAGGGTCCCTATTAGGACAAAGATGCAAGCCCTTGCCAACTAGAGACCCCCATTTCTAACAGTATAGATTAAGTGAAAAGAACCACACCAAGTATTTATAAAAATATGTATTTATTATTTAATACTCCCTAGAATGTTCAAGTATCTCCAACACTGAGATAAACACAATGCACACAATACTTTAGCAAAGAAACGCAGTAAATAGCACAAAATACTCAGTGTCCCCGGGCGGGGGGAACCAAACCATATACTAATAAAGTGGTATAAGAACCATGACTGAGTTAAGACCGTGTTGATAGGACACAGAATTGCTGGGGACCCACAGAACCACCCTTGGTAAGTAGATGGGGATCCCACGGAGAGCGTTTGCAGTGTGGGAACACGACCACAGGCTCCGTACAACTCTATGTGGAAGTCACGGTTGGAATTTTAAAGATAAAGGACCTTTCCCATTGGACCCTGAAGAAACCCCGTGGAGGACAAAAGGTTGGAGAGCCACCCCACCCGTGGATACCCTAGTACCCACGTTTCCTATACCAGGGAAGCCTTGTGCATTTGTGTGAATTGGTGTCGGAAACCGCCGTCGATCCCTATGAAGGACTTCAGGAAAGTGCCGCTGCTGGAAGAGGAGAAAGCGTCCGTGGGAGTCCAAACGTGGAGTACCTGAAACAGAATGGACAGAGTCTATGTCACTCAAGAGTGACCAGGGGACTTGGAAGACGAATGCTATCTGATGTTGGGTGCTTCAGGAAAGATGCCGGTGACCATGACTCTGCAGTTGCGAGGACCAGGCGATGCTGAGGACGACCAGGACCCAGATACGAGCTGTCCCACGAAGGATGTCGAGTGCTGAGGGGTCGGTGTCCGGCGGGAGCACCAACAAGCCTTGGCAAAGGCAAACCGCTCAGGAAGTCAAGAAGGTTAACAGTTGGGACCAGCAAGGTCCAGGAGACTCGCCACAAGCAGGGGAGTCCGGGCAGGCCAAGAGCAATCTGGGGAGCCCAAGGACACCAAAGGTGACCCTCAAATGGACCCACAGGCCGGAAGCACAGGAGTCGCGAGAGGACCTTGAGCAGCTCACCAAAAGGAGCAGGCCACGGTGCCCATGAGCATGAGTCTGTGTGGTTGAAGATCTTGGTGGAAGAAGTTGCTGGAGGTTGGGGCTAATTGGAGCCCAATGCACTTGTCGCAAAGTTCCCAACAAGCATTTGCACTTGCAAAAGTATGTGGTGCACAGGTGTTCGGTTAATGCAGCCCGCACAAGGGATTCTGGCCTCCAACTCGGTGATAGGACAGCTCGGGTCTTGGGAGACGAAGGTAACCACCACCTGTGTTGTTGAACCCTTCGGAGTTCGCAGGAGCTCGGGATCAGCAGAACTGTCAGCAGTGTTGAGGTGGCTGTGAATGCAGGGGAGTGACTCCTTGACTCCAAGGGAGATTACTTTGGTTGTCCTTGATGCTTCACAGGCCTTGGAGGTTCCTGTATGATGCACAGACGATGCAGCAGACTGGACGGAAGACGTAGTCAGGCCCAAACGTATTCCAGCGATGTCCATAGTGCCCAGATGGTAAAAGTGCAGTGGTTTCAGTTCTGAATTTTATCCCACGCCGAATCTCTGGACCTACACCCAGGTAAGCCCTTAAGTACCCTAGGGAAAGGGTTGGGAAGGTTCAGGGGACCCTCCCAGGGAAGGGTCTGGACAGGGGGGCATGGGAAGCATACTCCATGTCCTTTGTCTTGTTTCGCGCGGGAGCCAATGGCTCCCAGAACTGGTTTAACTGTTCTATGCACAGGGACACCAACTGTGCCCCTCATGCAGACTTTCAGGCACTGGTAAGTGCACCCACCCCGTCCCAATACACTAAATTCTGCCTGGGCAGTGGTCACACATCCCCGTGACAGGATGCCTGTTGTTAAATATAGTACGTTAGCACGCAAAGTATTACATTGCATGCTTATACAATGCGGTTGTTACAATGACTGCGTTGTTAGTACACAATGCATTTACATCGTAAGTCATTACAACAACTTGCAGTAGGGGGCGCACTGGACTTAGGAATAGTATTATTTACTATTCCTGCTCCAGTTTGCGCAACAATAGGGAAGGTGTTGGAATTCATTTCCAATACCCCAGCACCCCCTAAAGCAAGTTGTTGTAATGACTTCCTATGTAAATGCATCGCGTACTAACAACACGGTCGTTGTAAGGACCACGTTGTAATAGTACTGCGATGTAATGACTGTGTTGTAAACGCTGTTTCACCTATTGTTCCACCTTCCTCTGCAAGAGGGCAGAAACGTGTCTCTGGTCGGCAGTAACCATTTTGTGCTGTCCAGGACTAGAAGGTTGGCGCCAAGAACACTGCAAGCCTATTGGAGGGCTCTGCCAGTGCTTGGAATCAAACCTTCCACACCGTTTACGATGTGGGATTATGATTCCAACATGTCTGATACCAAACATGATAGGATTCGTTGCAGCCATTTTCGAGATGGTCATTGGGTAATTCCGCTGCTCCCCTCTGTGTAGAATATGGCTGCTTCACTGCCAACCCGGGAGAATGGAGTCCGTAGGCTGTAAGGGTGTCCTGCTCATGCAGGGGCACCCTCGTACTTAGAACCAAGTACCCTTCATTCAGGATTGCAAAGACCTGCTTTAGGGGTGACTTATAGGTTTTAAGTGCAGTGGCCCTTAGATATAGTAAACCTATATCTTTAGGTAGTGGCGCATGCACCAACTTACACTGGCTGCAATGGCAGGCCTGTAGTTCCATTTTGAATGGTCTCTTGTGGGTGGCATAATACATGCTTTAGTCCATGGGAGACCTTGGGGATACCTATGCTTTGGGTACATGGGTATCATATACTAGGGACTGACAAGGGTACCCCAGAATCCAATCTGTGTTTTAACTAAGTACTGAACAAACCAATTTAAGGAGGAAGCAAATAGACTGGGTTCCTGATCAGCAGGATCCCAGCCAGACTTGTCAAAATGCAGCTTAACCAGGCAAAAAGTGGGGGTAACCATGCAGAAGGATCCTATCTTCCAACAGTATCCTTCTTAGGATATTTTATGAACTTTCCCAAACATGTAGTTACTTTGGAGATCTCTATCAGATGTTTGAACTACTCATCACATAAGTGAAGGCCTTGGGCATTCTGCTGGAAGTCTATTTCAGACTTATTTTGGGGAACACATTCTTAGTCTGTTTTGTATGTAAGTTGTTTGTGTTGTAGGTGCCTACTCAGAATACCAGAGGAAGACAATCTCTTCTGGGCTGAAAGTGTCATGAAGGAGAGAGGGGGTTAGAAAGGGATTTAGAGGATACCTCTCTTGTATCCATGAGCTTTCACTTTTTTGGCACGGTACACAAAGATAGGTCCTCCTCCTCTGAGGCATCAGAATATACGTTCTTGTCAGGAATATCTGAGGTTGAGAAAGTGCAGTCTGTCCCCTCATCCTCAGTAACATCCTCAAAAATGTTAGGAAAACCTGAAGAAATCCCTTTTTATGGTCTCGAAGGCCAAGCTTTAGGTGGATTAAAAAAAAAAACGGAATGTTTTGAGGGGCTTGTGTGGCAAGTTAGAGACAGTCCTGATAAATAGAGAGAGAAATATATATTTATTTTGTTTTTAGGTCTTTGGTCCCAGAGAAGTTGAGAAGGATTTCTGGATATATTTTTTAAAGATCTGACCAAAGGCAGATCTGTTAATTTCAATGACAAAATTGGTAACTGTTTCGCTAGTCAAGCTGACCAGAATGTTAGTGGTATTATTTTGTGACATTTCAAATAGGTAATTACTTGCTATGGCAGTATCAATTTAAAACCCCAAAGTTTAATAAATTATAATACATTTGCCTTATAGTGTATATAAATGGCATACTCATTACTGCCACAGGTGAAATTGTAAATGAGGGGTCAAGTCCTTCAGTGATTTGATATTAGGCTGGTGCAAGTAAAAAGGACTTACTCCTGTACCATTTGCCACTGTCCTGAAATTTACTATTTCTTTAAAATAAAGGGGCAGAATATCAGTTGACCACTCCACCCCCGAAAGAAAACCCAGAAGGCAGGGCTAATTTGAGAAGAAGAGGAGGAAGGACAATTTACAATAAAAAAGCCCTCCCTACACGTATGGGAAAACAGGAGCGAGGGCGGGCCTGAAGCACGGTTAAAGTCGAGCCCAAGACGTAATTCCAAGTATCAAGTTAATGGGAGTCCTTGGAATGGACAGGAAAATAGTTTAAAGCAGGATGATCCTATCCGAGGGGGGTAATCCTGGATAGGAGGTGAGAAGGGAGAGCAACATTGTCGTCAAACTAAATAAAAGAAAATGGTGGTGGCACACGGGCCCGGTGTTATGAAGGGCCCTGAAATTAGAAAAAGCATGTTGGAAGTTGGGTTACTGGTTGAGGGGGATGAAACCATACTCAAGCAGCAACCACAATTCTTGTCAGGGTGAAACACGAGCAAACCCTAAATTAACCTGTGCTTAACCCTCTGGTAGCTTGGCACAAAAGTAGTCCGGCTTAAATTAGGGGCATTATGTTAACTATTTATGCAGCATCTCTAACAGTAATACATTGAAAACACAGCACAAGAAAAATCCCACACCAATTTAGAAAAATAGAGTAAAATGTAATCAATTATTTGAGATCAAAATAACACAAATTCAATTAGCAGAACTGGAGATATGCAATTTTAAAGGCTATGTGAAAATCGAGCATGAAGACTCAAAAAGTGCCAACCACTGGTATATGGATCCGCACTTGGTCCTGCCTACTCATGATGAAATCATGAAAAGACACTGGCGTTGGATAGGTCAGACCCTGCGTCAAACACCATCAAGAATGCCCTGACATGGAACCCTCAAGTGAAAATGAGTGCCAAGAACCTCCTGACGTCAAGGCCTTGAGGCTGTCTGCAAGGAGATGGGTTACACCTGGAGTCAGATTGAAAGAAAATCCCAGGACAGGGATGGCTGGGTAGTCCTTATTGATGGCCTATACCCCAGAAGGGGTAGTAACATAAGTAAGTGGATATCTGGTTGCGATGCACTGGATCCAAGTCATAAGTTCTGGCCGAGCCGATGGAGCGCGGGCCGGGTACAGAACTGAATTCAGTCCGCTTAGAAAGTACTTTGTGGGCCTGGGCGACGAGATGCGAAGTCCTTGTGCTGCGCTGTTCTGGCCAGCGTCGAAGAGCCGTTGACAAGGATCAGCCATGTGAGGTCTGGTTGTGAAGATGAGTTGCGTAGCGGTGGTTCGTTGAGCCATTTTCGAGGAGATGCCTCGCTCTGTGACAGGTAGATGAGCTGTCAACTAAGAGATGTGATACAATGCGCTGTCCTGCATTAGCCTTGAGGAAGCCGCAGAGGCTTGTGAGGACTTGTGATAAAATTCATCATTGTGGTGGATGACCTGATTTACTTTGGATCGGAGTTGATGGCAAGCTGCGCCACACTACGTCGAGATGCGTCAAATTTGAAGAAGCATGTTATGTCCTTGTGCTTAGGACAGGGGCCAGCAAACCGACTCTTGGATGTTTACTGAAGTTCTGGGTCCACACAAGCAGGCTGGATTCAGCAGGGCAGTTCACAGCAGCAGATGTGCCCTGGTGCAGCAACAGCTGGCCTTGGGCAGCAGAGCAGTCCTTGGTCAGCAAGCAGGTCAGCAGAGCAGACTTCACAGCTGGGCAGACGTTCTTACTGGCAGAGTCCACAGGTCCAGAAGTGATCTGAAGAGTTGGGTCAGACGGTCCACTATGTATTCCTGGTGTCTACTTTGAAGTAGGAGAAGCTTTTGGAGGTTTCCACCCACAGAGGTGTCTGGAATTTCCTGCCTCCCTGCCCTGATCCAAGCTTTTCAAGGGTTACAAAAACTAGTATAAAACCCTTTGTGAGTATGCTCAGGAAGAGTCTTTGTGATGTGTAAGTGTGGTAGATGACACTTCCACATAAAGTCAGAGATGGCCCATCCTTCCAACTCATATTCCCCCCCCCATGTCTTACTGTCTGGGAGCAATACAAAAAGACCAACTACCAGCTACACCGGGCTTTTACCCTGCATGCCATTGCAACGCGGGGATTACAACGAAAGTCGTTACAACGACTTTCGCTGGAGGGCGCTGGATAGTGGAATAGTTTAATTTTCTATTCCAACTCCAGCCCATGTTGACAGTAGGAAAGGTGTTGGATAGAAAATTAAACTATTCCCTATCCAACAGCGCCCTCCAGCGAAAGTCGTTGTAATCCCTGCGCTGTAATGGCAGTGCGGGTTAATCCCAGCATTGTCATGGCTGTTCCCCAGCTACACCAAGTCCAGTAACCCAGGATAAAGGCCGCAGGCACTAAATTGTTGGGACAAGAAAATGCCAACTTTCTAAAAGAGGTATTTTCAAAATTGTGACTTAACGTCCAACTTTATAATTAAGGAGGGTTTTAAATTACAATTCTTTTGACACCAAACTCAAGATTCCCATATGCTCCCAATTTAAAGTTAAACGTATTAAATGTAATAAGATTAGGCACACAATGTTATCCAATGGGAGAGGTAGGTCGTGAAGTAGGGAAAAGCACATTTAAGAGTAAAAGTTAAAAGTAAATATACAACTTTTTAAATATACTGCACCTTCTCCTATGGGCTGTTTAGGGCCTACCCTAGGGTGGCATATGTATTAAAAAGAAAGGCCAAGGCTTGGCAAAAGGTTTATTTTGCCAAGTCCACATGGTGGTTTAAAACTGAACACACAGGGTGCAATGGCAGGCCTGAGACATGCTTAAAAGGGCTACTTATTTGGGTAGCACAATCAATGTTGCATGCCCACTAGTAGCATTACATTTACAGGCCCTGGGTATATGTAGTGCCACTTTACTAGGGCTTACAAGTAAATTAAATGTGCCAGTTAGGTGTGAACTATGTTTAGAGGATTAAGCACCTGCACTTTAGCACTGGTTGGCATTGGTAAAGTGCAGATCAACAAAAATGGATGAGTAAGGCTAAACGTTTGGGGGACGGTGACCTCAAGGCTGAGAGATCTAACAGAGAACACCCGGGAACAATATCCATTGCCATGGTGAAAGGTGGCACTGCTGACCATAATGCCTGACACCACTACACAAATAAAAAAGTATAAAATTAAAAGATTATAGCACATAGTAAATAGAAAGACATAATCAAACAGTGCACGTAACATGGCCGACTAGCAGCAAAGAAGAGTTGGACCATATCTAGTCATCATTGTTTACGTGGACATCTGAAAGTTAATTGGTCTCATCAGACTTGTCGTTCTTAGCACTTCATGGGAGTTGTAGTTTTTTTTTACTTTATTCAATGTGGTTTTTTTTTAATTGTTACATGGCTACTAGAAATAAAACGTGAAGAAAAGACTGCATGATCCAAAGCATCGGGTGCTGTCATATGTAACACCACAGTCCTTCTGTCCAGTTACCAGGCAAAGTCTCTCCTCTGCTGGGACATTTGTGAGTTTGTTTTTAGCTTATGCCTGCTGGTGATTCATCTCTCTGAACTACTAGGCTAGTTTTGGACAGTTTCTGTAGCTGATGGATGACTAGCTGCCTCTTGGCTCCTTGGTAGGGAATGCGGGCTTAGTACCTCTGGGCAGCTGTCTGCCCTCCTTTTTTGTCCTTCATGGTTCATGTCCAAAACATCCAACCTTGTTGTTTGTTCCTCCCTAAGATGGCGTGGAGGCTACTTCTTGAAGAACAAGACATTTCAAGTGACTATTTCATGCTTCTTTTGAGCCGTCATACAATTCCTCATAAATTGTCAGTTGTTCAGGCTCACACTGCATCTTGAAATTTTCTCCCCCTTTTCGGTTCTTCAGCAGGGCCCTATCTCCTATCTGGATGCTGTTCTCCTTGTCTTTTCTTTGTCGGTTGGCAGCTATATTGTTCGTCTATTTACTCCTTTGGCACCGCTTTGGATCCGTGGGGGAAGTGGGTATTTTGAGGGTGTGTTACGGATGATGTCCTTTACTGGCTTCTGATACCTGAGTGCCGCTGGTGACTTTTGGGTTTTGCATTGGGTTGTGTTTTGGTTGATGCAGAGAATCTGGTGGCCCGCTGTCTCCACATCACCATTCTGCTCTCAACAGCTGCAGATTGCTTTATTAAGAGTTCTCATTATGAATCCACTTTGCCATTGGCCTGAGCCATTATCTTTCTGTGATGGGTTCCCAGCGATTGGACATATTGCTGCAACTCTGACCATTGAAATGGGGGTCCTATATAATTTTTTTTGACTTGGGCAGTCTGAATGCTATCGGGTTGTTTTTCATCTTTGGGTGGACATTTTCAAAAGCTGTTGCTGCTAATATTTCAACGACCGAGCATTTTGTGAATCCGTTAATGACATTGACTAGCTGCCTCCTATAGGCGGGTGCCCCAAAGTCTGCATTGATCGCTTCCCATCAGGCTATGCCTCTCAGTTGTGTCTATTCTAGGGAACCACAACTTTTCACAGAGTCTTACTTTAGTTTCAGTTGCGGACTGGTGCCCATGGGGTGTAAGATGTATCGCGAATAAGAGGAGATCATTGGAATCACTATTTTTTTGCATCTTAGTAATACTCCCCTGTTCATGCTATTAAGTTCACTTCTCACCGCCCATAGGGGCTGGCAATACAGACTGCTCACGTCATTCTTTTTATGAAGGTAATTTAGGATGTCGTCCATTGGTTATCCTCAGCCGCTGCTATTTTCTTTTACTGATGCTATTATGGCTAGTACTTCTAGCAGTTTCACCCAATGAAAAGGCTTTGGGACAGGCGATGGAGCCTACCCATTCAGCATACTCATTGGCAGTCGATGAGTGTTCAGCATGACTGGTGGTTTCAGGCCTGGAAGATGCAATAGTTAGTCAGCTGGTTTGTTTGACTCCGTTAGGTAAACAAGTAAAAACCGACAGTTCTGCAGTTGCAGAAACCATTTTTTATCTGAGGTGGAGGGTGTGGGCAGTTCTGGTGAACATAGGCTGGGGAGGTTTGTGGTCAGTGGTGGCAAACATGTAAAGCTGGAAGTGGATGCACCCTCATCTGATGGCACGAGGTTTCTCTTCAGTTTGTGAGTAACATTGTTTCATACTCGAGAGGGCTCTGTTAGCAAAAAAAATTGGAATGCATGTCTTTTTCTTGGTTTTGCATTACGATGGCTCCCAGGCCTATGAGATAGGCATCTACAATTAATTGTGATTCTTGGTTGGGGGTCAAAGTATCCCACTGTAGCGTCTTGCAAGGTGGCTTGTTTGATGCTTTGGAGGGAGTGTGGTTCATCACTGGTCCATTTCCACAGCGGTCCTGAGAGAGTAGCCAAATTCGGGCTAAACCTCCTGCAGTAGGTTGCCATGCCCAGGAAGCTTCATTTATCAGTCACCAACTCTGGCGGGGCAGCATCCTTTATGTAAAATACTTTGCCACGGTCTACTTTCACCCCAAAAATTAAACTTCAGTTTTTAAAAATGCACACTTGTATTCCTGAAGTGCCAGTTCCTTGCCCTGTACCCTTTGCAATGTCACTCTTAGTCGCTTGTGATATTCTTGCAGGTCATGGGCATTGATTAAAATATCATCACTTGATTACTTCTTTAAGACCTGATAGTGCTTCGTTGATGACGTTCTGGAAAACTTTGGCAGCCGAGGATATGCTGAAGTTTATGCTGTAGTAGCACCAAAAGCCAACCTGGTTTGGAAACACATTGATGTAGCAACACCATTCTATTAGTTGTAGCTGGGGGTACGCCGTATTGAGGTTGAGTTTGGTGAACCACCTCTCCCCAGTGAGGTCATTTGATAAGGTCGTCTATCGTTGATGTTGATAGCACGGATTGGGGCCAACTAGCCATTTCAGCACCGCAAGCAAATACAATTCCAAGTTCAGTCAATGATGAGAATTTGGAATAGCATTCAAAACCTATAATCTCATTAAGAGATTAGTAAATTTTTTTTTATTCATTTATTAAAATTAGTCAAATAATCAAGTAAGTTTACAGAAATCTCGTAAAAATGTTTGGTAAGAACAATTAATCAAAGAGTGCATCAAGCGCGATCCATAAAGGAGTGAAACCCTATTCTAGAGATCAGGACAGGAATTTCAGAGTTAGTAGAACTCATGAAGACTTCAAGGTAAAGAGTGAGATTAAAGGAGCATGAAGCTCAAAGCCGAAATAAAGGAGCATGACTTCCCATAGGAGAGTAGTTCATGAAATTCAGCCGAGTCTCAGTAACAAGATCAAATGGTAATAAAGTTGCAGTAGCAATCTGTAAAATAAATCTTCAAACTGAAGTAAAGATGAACAGAAGCAGCAGTAGCCACAACAGTCAGCCTAAGACTAAGGGAATAGGAGAAGAAGCATTCTGAAAAGCCTCCTGGCGTTTTTGCAGGTTTCTGCCGCCACCGTGCTGACAGGATCTCTTCTTTGATTATGTTTCCTTCAGGAGCTGCCAGCTCCTCTGCACTAGACCTAGGGATGTCTACATCAGCCAGAAAAGCCGTCCCGCAGTCTTCTGCCCCCCGCTTCGCATATACCCCTTCGAAGTGAGCTCAGAACACTTAATTTATTTCCATCTGGGAAGAGACTAAATTGCCATTCCTGTCCTGTAAGCCCATTATCTGTTTCCAGGGCTCCTGCTTTCACACCAGACGCTCTTACATGTTGCCCGCCCTGTCCCATTCCACATGCTGCCTCCGCGGGTATGCTGTATAAGTATGTTTTTTCAGTTTGCGCCAGTCATCCAAGAGTTCACCAAGGGTGCGTCGCCAGTCCTCAACTCTGTGTGGCTGAGAGGGAAGCTCCTGTTCTATGTCAAGTAGTTGTGATTCTTTACTGGTCAAGTATTGGACTAGTTGCTGAAGGACACCATACGTGATTTTCAGACAAATTCCTCTGAGCACTACTTTCATTGTGTCCCAGTCATGGGCCCTGCTACTTGAGCTACCCCAATTTTCCCGGAAATAATGAATGATACCCTCTCGCAGCGTGGTTGCAAATGGTGTGTCTGTCAGCCTGCAAGCGTCACAGTGGCACCACAGGGCAAGCAATTCCCCTCATCAGGCACCTCAGGAGGGGAGAGTGGTCAGATATATACCGTGCCAGATAGGAAACCAACCCACTTGTTGAGCCAGCTCAGGGGTGACAAGACAGTAGTCTAGTGGGCCATAAGTACTCGTAGCTTGGTTATAGCAGGAGAACAGCCTGCAGTTCGGGTGCCTCTCTCTCCAGACATCTATTAGGCTGAAGCTCTGCATCAGCTCTCTCAGCTGCCCGGTGATGTGTGGTTTTGGGGGTCAAGATCAAGCATTTGATCAAGCACACAATTACAATCGCCTGCTAATATAATTTCAGCAGTCTAATAGGGGGTAACGGCCATCGCCACTCCAGCAAAAAAGCACGCACAATTGGTGTTAGAAGCATATACATTCAGTAAGCACCCCTCCCTTCCAGCCAGAACTTCATACAGAATAACCAAACAGCCTTCCGGATCCAGCATATGTCCCCTATGTTGAAAGGGTACCCCGGAGCCACCCGAATCTAGGCACCCGGCGCAAAGCCAGAGTACGAAGTTGCATACAACTGTCCCCTCCACTATTGCGCAAACTTTAAACATGGTCTCCCCACACATGTTTCTCTCGCAGGAAGGCCACAGATATACAATATTGTTTTAATAGCATGGAAAAAGGCGAAGAGGCGCATGAAATGGGAAGACCGGGTAACTAAGGAAACTCAGCTTTGGGTGGGAACGAGACTTGAGGAATTAGACAAGCTGAATGGTTTTCAGAAGTGGGATCTGGTTAGTATTTCCCAGCTTAAGGACATTGTATATCGTAAAGAGCTGGTGATGTTCCCGCACCTCCAGCTAGAATATGATATGAACAAGACGCAGCACTTAAGTATCTGCAATTGATACATGCCTGGTGGGCGGAACATATTGATGTGGAGGGCCTCCCGGAGTATGCCCCGTTAGAAGGGCGGCTTTTGATGGGAGACATTGGTGAGAAGGCGGTGTCATGCACTTATCGGACAATCATGAATAATACACCGGACCCAAAGCGGAAACTGGGAATACAGTGGGAGGCAGACCTGGGAGACATAGACGATCTAGATCGGGAAATGGCCCTGATGCACCTGAGGGAGGTGGCCATTAGATCGCGTCTGCACTTAATTCAGTTTAAATACTTACACAGAATGTACTATGATAGATCCTGAGTGCATAAGATGGGTAGAGCGAGTCCCCCAACTGCCTGAAATGTAAGAACATGGTAGGGACTTTCACACTATT